>NC_143539.1:387500-1587500 GCF_031878675.1 Megascapheus bottae
TCCACGAGCCCTCTACACCATCCACGTGTCCTCTACACCATCCACGTGCCCTCTACACCATCCACGTGTCCTCTACACCATCCATGTGTCCTCTACACCATCCATGTGTCCACTACACCATCCATGTGTCCTCTACTCCATCCACGTGTCCTCTACACCATCCACGTGCCCTCTACACCATCCACGTGTCCTCTACACCATCCATGTGTCCACTACACCATCCATGTGTCCTCTACACCATCGCCACGTGTCGTCTACACCATCCACATGTCCTCTACACCATCCACGTGTCCTCTACACCATCCATGCGTCCTCTACACCATCAATGTGCCCTCTACACCATCCATGTGCCCTCTACACCATCCATGTGCCCTCTACACCATCCACGTGCCCTCTACACCATCCACGTGTCCTCTACACCATCCACGTGTCCTCTACAACATCCACGTGTCCACTACACCATCCACGTGTCCTCTACACCATCCATGTGTCCACTACACCATCCATGTGCCCTCTACACCATCCATGTGCCCTCTACACCATCCATGTGTCCTCTACACCATCCATGTGCCCTCTACACCATCCACGAGCCCTCTACACCATCCACGTGTCCTCTACACCATCCGCGTGTCCTCTGCACCATCCACGAGCCCTCTACACCATCCACGAGCCCTCTACACCATCCACGTGTCCTCTACACCATCCACGTGCCCTCTACACCATCCACGTGTCCTCTACACCATCCATGTGTCCTCTACACCATCCATGTGTCCTCTACACCATCCACGTGTCCTCTACACCATCCACGAGCCCTCTACACCATCCACGTGTCCTCTACACCATCCACGTGCCCTCTACACCATCCATGTGTCCTCTACACCATCCATGTGTCCTCTACACCATCCATGTGTCCTCTACACCATCCATGTGTCCACTACACCATCCATGTGTCCTCTACTCAATCCACGTGTCCTCTACACCATCCATGTGCCCTCTACACCATCCATGTGCCCTCTACACCATCCATGTGTCCTCTACACCATCCACGTGTCCTCTACACCATCCACGTGTCCTCTACACCATCCATGTGTCCTCTACTCCATCCATGTGTCCTCTACACCATCCATGCGTCCTCTACACCATCCATGCGTCATCTACACCATCCATGTGTCCTCTACACCATCCATGTGTCATCTACACCATCCATGTGTCCTCTACACCATCCACGTGTCCTCTACTCCATCCACGTGTCCTCTGCACCATCCACGTGCCCTCTACACCATCCACGTGCCCTCTACACCATCCACGTGTCCTCTACACCATCCATGTGTCCAGTACACCATCCATGTGTCCTCTACACCATCCCCACGTGTCGTCTACACCATCCACGTGTCCTCTACAGCATCCACGTGTCCTCTACACCATCCATGCGTCCTCTACACCATCAATGTGCCCTCTACACCATCCATGTGCCCTCTACACCATCCATGTGCCCTCTACACCATCCATGCGACCTCGACACCATCCATGTGCCCTCTACACCATCCACGTGTCCTCTACACCATCCACGTGTCCTCTACACCATCCACGTGTCCACTACACCATCCATGTGTCCACTACACCATCCATGTGTCCTCTACACCATCCATGTGCCCTCTACACCATCCATGTGCCCTCTACACCATCCATGTGCCCTCTACACCATCCATGTGTCCACTACACCATCCATGTGTCCTCTACACCATCCATGTGCCCTCTATACCATCCATGTGTCCACTATACCATCCATGTGTCCTCTACACCATCCCCACGTGTCGTCTACACCATCCATGTGTCCACTACACCATCCATGTGTCCTCTACACCATCCATGTGCCCTCTACACCATCCATGTGCCCTCTACACCATCCACGTGTCCACTACACCATCCACGTGTCCACTACACCATCCACGTGTCCTCTACACCATTCACGTGTCCTCTACACCATCCATGTGTCCTCTACACCATCCACGTGTCCACTACACCATCCACGTGTCCTCTACACCATCCATGTATCCTCTACACCATCCATGTGTCCTCTACACCATCCATGTGTCCACTACACCATCCATGTGTCCTCTACACCATCCATGTGTCCACTACACCATCCATGTGCCCTCTACACCATCCATGTGACCTCTACACCATCCATGTGTCGTCTACACCATCCATGTGTCCACTACACCATCCATGTGTCCTCTACACCATCCAGGTGTCCTCTACACCATCCATGTGTCCTCTACAGCATCCATGTGCCCTCTACACCATCCATGTGTCCACTATACCATCCATGTGTCCTCTACACCATCCCTACGTGTCGTCTACACCATCCATGTGTCCACTACACCATCCACGTGTCCTCTACACCATCCACGTGTCCTCCACCATCCACGTGCCCTCTACACCATCCACGTGTCCTCTACACCATCCATGTGTCCACTACACCATCCATGTGTCCTCTACACCATCCATGTGTCCTCTACACCATGTGTCCTCTACAACATCCCCACGTGTTGTCTACACCATCCATGTGTCCTCTACACCATCCATGTGTCCTCTACACCATCCCCACCTGTTGACTACACCATGCATGTGTCCTCTACACCATCCATGTGTCCTCTACACCATCCATGTGCCCTCTACACCATCCATGTGTCCACTACACCATCCATGTGTCCTCTACACCATCCATGTGTCCTCTACACCATCCATGTGTCCACTACACCATCCATGCGTCCTCTACACCATCCATGCGTCCACTACACCATCCATGCGTCCTCTACACCATCCATGTGTCCTCTACACCATCCATGCGCCCTCTACACCATCCATGTGCCCTCTACACCATCCATGTGTCCTCTACACCATCCATGTGTCCTCTACACCATCCATGTGCCCTCTACACCATCCATGTGTCCACTACCCCATCCATGTGTCCTCTACACCATCCATGTGTCCACTACACCATCCATGTGTCCTCTACACCATCCATGCGTCCTCTACACCATCAATGTGCCCTCTACACCATCCATGTGTCCTCTACACCATCCATGCGTCCTCTACACCATCAATGTGCCCTCTACACCATCCATGTGCCCTCTACACCATCCATGTGCCCTCTACACCATCCATGTGCCCTCTACACCATCCATGTGTCCACTACACCATCCATGTGTCCTCTACACCATCCATGTGCCCTCTATACCATCCATGTGTCCACTATACCATCCATGTGTCCTCTACACCATCCCCACGTGTCGTCTACACCATCCATGTGTCCTCTACACCATCCATGTGCCCTCTACACCATCCATGTGCCCTCTACACCATCCACGTGTCCACTACACCATCCACGTGTCCACTACACCATCCACGTGTCCTCTACACCATTCACGTGTCCTCTACACCATCCATGTGTCCTCTACACCATCCACGTGTCCACTACACCATCCACGTGTCCTCTACACCATCCATGTATCCTCTACACCATCCATGTGTCCTCTACACCATCCATGTGTCCACTACACCATCCATGTGTCCTCTACACCATCCATGTGTCCACTACACCATCCATGTGCCCTCTACACCATCCATGTGACCTCTACACCATCCATGTGTCGTCTACACCATCCATGTGTCCACTACACCATCCATGTGTCCTCTACACCATCCAGGTGTCCTCTACACCATCCATGTGTCCTCTACACCATCCATGTGCCCTCTACACCATCCATGTGTCCACTATACCATCCATGTGTCCTCTACACCATCCCTACGTGTCGTCTACACCATCCATGTGTCCACTACACCATCCACGTGTCCTCTACACCATCCACGTGTCCTCCACCATCCACGTGCCCTCTACACCATCCACGTGTCCTCTACACCATCCATGTGTCCACTACACCATCCATGTGTCCTCTACACCATCCATGTGTCCTCTACACCATGTGTCCTCTACAACATCCCCACGTGTTGTCTACACCATCCATGTGTCCTCTACACCATCCATGTGTCCTCTACACCATCCCCACCTGTTGACTACACCATGCATGTGTCCTCTACACCATCCATGTGTCCTCTACACCATCCATGTGCCCTCTACACCATCCATGTGTCCACTACACCATCCATGTGTCCTCTACACCATCCATGTGTCCTCTACACCATCCATGTGTCCACTACACCATCCATGCGTCCTCTACACCATCCATGCGTCCACTACACCATCCATGCGTCCTCTACACCATCCATGTGTCCTCTACACCATCCATGTGCCCTCTACACCATCCATGTGCCCTCTACACCATCCATGTGTCCTCTACACCATCCATGTGCCCTCTACACCATCCATGTGTCCACTACCCCATCCATGTGTCCTCTACACCATCCATGTGTCCACTACACCATCCATGTGTCCTCTACACCATCCATGTGTCCTCTACACCATCCCCATGTGTCGTCTACTCCATCCATGTGTCCACTACACCATCCATGTGTCCTCTACACCATCCATGTGTCCTCTACACCATCCACGTGTCCTCTACACCATCCACGTGCCCTCTACACCATCCATGTGTCCTCTACACCATCCATGTGTCCTGTACACCATCCATGTGTCCTCTACACCATCCATGTGCCCTCTACACCATCCATGTGTCCACTACACCATCCACGTGTCCTCTACACCATCCACGTGTCCTCTACACCATGTGTCCTCTACACCATCCATGCGTCCTCTACACCATCCACGTGTCCTCTACACCATGTGTCCTCTACACCATCCATGCGTCCTCTACACCATCTACGTGTCCTCTACACCATGTGTCCTCTACACCATCCATGTGTCCTCTACACCATGTGTCCTCTACACCATTCATGCATCCTCTACACCATCCATGTGCCCTCTACACCATCCATGTGTCCTCTACACCATCCCCACGTGTCGTCTACACCATCCATGTGTCCACTACACCATCCACGTGTCCTCTACACCATCCACGTGTCCTCTACACCATCCATGTGTCCTCTACACCATCCATGTGTCTACTATACCATCCATGTGTCCTCTACACCATCCATGTGTCCTCTACACCATCCCCAGGTGTCGTCTACACCATCCATGTGTCCACTACACCATCCATATGTCCTCTACACCATCCATGTGTCCACTACACCATCCATGTGTCCTCTACACCATCCCCACGTGTGGTCTACTCCATCCATGTGTCCACTACACCATCCATGTGCCCTCTACTCCATCCATGCGTCCTCTACACCATCCATGTGTTCTCTACACCATCTATGTGTCCTCTACACCATCCATGTGTCCTCTACACCATCACCATGTGTCGTCTACTCCATCCATGTGTCCACTACACCATCCATGTGTCCTCTACACCATCCATGTGCCCTCTATACCATCCATGTGTCCTCTACACATCCATGTGTCCTCTACACCATCCACGTGTCCTCTACACCATCCATGTGTCCACTACACCATCCATGTGTCCTCTACACCATCCATGTGTCCTCTACACATCCACGTGTCCTCTACACCATCCACGTGTCCTCTACACCATCCACGTGTCCTCTACACCATCCCCATGTGTCGTCTACACCATCCATGTGTCCACTACACCATCCATGTGTCCTCTACACCATCCATGTGTCGTCTACACCATCCATGTGTCCACTACACCATCCATATGTCCTCTACACCATCCCCATGTGTCGTCTACACCATCCATGTGTCCACTACACCATCCATGTGTCCACTACACCATCCATGTGTCCTCTACACCATCCATGTGTCGTCTACACCATCCATGTGTCCACTACACCATCCATATGTCCTCTACACCATCCCCACGTGTCCTCTACACCATCCATGTGTCCACTACACCATCCATGTGTCCTCTACACCATCCATGTGTCCACTACACCATCCACGTGCCCTCTACACCATCCACGTGTCCTCTACACCATCCACGTGTCCTCTACACCATCCATGTGTCCTCTACACCATCCATGTGCCCTCTACACCATCCCCACGTGTCCTCTACACTATCCACGTGTCCTCTACTCCATCCATGTATCCTCTACACCATCCATGTGTCCACTACACCATCCATGTGTCCTCTACACCATCCATGTGCCCTCTATACCATCCATGTGTCCTCTACACATCCATGTGTCCTCTACACCATCCACGTGTCCTCTACACCATCCATGTGTCCACTACACCATCCATGTGTCCTCTACACCATCCATGTGTCCTCTACACATCCACGTGTCCTCTACACCATCCACGTGTCCTCTACACCATCCACGTGTCCTCTACACCATCCCCATGTGTCGTCTACACCATCCATGTGTCCACTACACCATCCATGTGTCCACTACACCATCCATGTGCCCTCTATACCATCCATGTGTCCTCTACACATCCATGTGTCCTCTACACCATCCACGTGTCCTCTACACCATCCATGTGTCCACTACACCATCCATGTGTCCTCTACACCATCCCCACGTGTGGTCTACTCCATCCATGTGTCCACTACACCATCCATGTGCTCTCTACTCCATCCATGCGTCCTCTACACCATCCATGTGTTCTCTATACCATCTATGTGTCCTCTACACCATCCATGTGTCCTCTACACCATCCCCATGTGTCGTCTACTCCATCCATGTGTCCACTACACCATCCATGTGTCCTCTACACCATCCATGTGCCCTCTATACCATCCATGTGTCCTCTACACATCCATGTGTCCTCTACACCATCCACGTGTCCTCTACACCATCCATGTGTCCACTACACCATCCACGTGTCCTCTACACCATCCATGTGTCCTCTACACTATCCATGCGTCCTCTACACCATCCATGCGTCCTCTACACCATCCATGCGTCCTCTACACCATCCATGCGTCCTCTACTCCATCCATGTGTCCACTACACCATCCATGTGTCCTCTACACATCCATGTGTCCTCTACACCATCCATGTGTCCTCTACACATCCATGTGTCCTCTACACCATCCATGTGTCCTCTACACATCCATGTGTCCACTACACCATCCATGTGCCGTCTACATCATCCATGTGTCCTCTACACCATCCATGTGTCCTCTACTCCATCCTCACGTGTCGTCTACACCATCCATGTGCCCTCTACACCATTCTTGTGCCCTCTACACCATCCATGTGTCCTCTACACCATCCCCACGTGTCGTCTACACCATCCATGTGCCCTCTACACCATTCATGTGCCCTCTACACCATCCATGTGTCCTCTACTCCATCCCCACGTGTCGTCTACACCAGCCATGTGTCCTCTACACTATCCATGTGTCCACTACACCATCCATGTGTCCTGTACACCATCCATGTGTCCTCTACACCATCCATGTGCCCTTACACCATCCATGTGTCCACTACACCATCCATGTGTCCTCTACACCATCCATGTGTCCTCTACTCCATCCATGTGTCGTCTACACCATCCATGTGTCGTCTACACCATCCATGTGTCGTCTACATCATCCATGTGTCGTCTACATCATCCATGGGTCGTCTACATCGTCCCCCCGTGTGCTCTACACCATCCACGTGTCCTCCACACCATCCATGTGTCCTCCACACCATCCACGTGTTCTCTACACCATCCATGTGCCGTCTACACCGTCCATGTGTCCACTACACCATCCATGTGTCCTCTGCACATCCATGTGTCCTCTACACCATCCACGTGTCCTCTACACCCTCCATGTGTCTCACACCCTCCCCTTGTGTGCTCTACTCTATTTCTGTTCATCCCCTTCACCCCTCTGTGGCCTACAGGAGATCGTTGGCTCCTTGTCCTCCATCCATGTGGTGTTCTGACTCTGCTGTGTCTCCTTCGTCCCCCTGTGCAGCAGCCTGGGACCTGGGACGCTGAGGACATCTGTACCTCTTTGTCATCCACAGTTGCCCCTGAAATCTGCATGTTTGTTCCCCACTCTTCCTCAGGGCCACCTGCCGGGGCCTGGTGCTAGTCCCAGACCCACTGGGCTCCTTCTATGGACTGGTGATGTGGTGTGGTTACCTCTGACCTCTTGGGGACTCCGGTGACAGTGCTCCTTCTGCATGCAGCCTGCAGGGCAGAGCTGAGCAGGCCCCAGCTCACTTGGACCGCTTCACTCTTCCTCTCTGCTTGGCAGCCAATGATCCTCCTCACTTGCCCAAACCTACTCGGTGTTTCTGTCACTCTCTGCCCTCTGGCTGATGGCTGCCCAGGGCAGCGTGAGGCTCCTTCAGCCCCCGATTCCTTGCCAGGGGCCCTTTGTGCAGACAGGACTCTTGGAGGAGGTTTCCAGCTTTGCTCTCGGGGCCCCACCACTGCCAGGCCTGTACTCTGCCACTCAAGTCATGCCTTTTGGTGTATGCATCGAGACTGGACCACCGCGATGTCTCACCACCCTGGCCTCAAATCACCGTCCTCTCCATCGTCACCCACCTCTGGGCTGGGACTCATGTGTGGCTGCCACCCTTGGCACAGCCACCACCACCAGAGGGTTTTTCTGGTTGTGAGATGCATCCAGTCAGAGTTCCTCCACTGAGCAGAAACCTCCAATCTCATCCACAACACACGGGCCTCTGGGGACTGGATGGCCAGAGGAGAGCAAGCAGGGGTCCCGTGTCACTCAGCTGAAGCTCATGTCACTTGCCGTGCGCCTACAACCAGCCTGGGACTGCACTGCTCTCCAGGGAATGACACAGCGGCAGCAAGGATCATGTGAAGACAGACCAGATGCCCTCAGCACGGCGCCGTGTGCCCAGGGAGTCAGAGGGCCCCACGGGCCCAGGGAGCCGAGCCGCAGGGCATTGTGGGTAGGCTGTCCTTACTCACTGGAGGAGGCACAGAATGGCAGGGGCAGAAGTATCTGCCAGTTTTTCCCTCCCATCCACAGCCACAAGTTATTGTCGCACGATGATTTTAATTCATTCCTGTGGTAGGGCCAGGTGGCTCACGCCTGTCTTCCTAGCTCCTCAGGAGCCAGAGATCTGAGGATTGTGGTTTGAAGCCAGCCCAGGCAGAAAAGTCCCCAGGAGACTCATCTCCAATTAACCACTCGAAGACCAGAAAATAGCCCTGTGGTTCAAGTGGTAGAGCGCGAGCCTTGAGCACAAAGAGGCTCAAGTATAGCACTCAGGCCCTGAGTTCGAGCCCTGCAACTGACTTTTTAAAAAGCCATTACTTTGGCAGTCCTAGAGTTTAAACCCAGATCCTTAAGCTTGTGGTCTGCTGAGCCCACGCTTCCAGCCCTGAGTTTTGCTTCTCATGTGTGAGGCAGGTATCTTGGACACCATCCTGGCTGAGCTGGCCTCAGACCTCCAATCTCCCGATCCCTCCCCCATCCCGCCCCCTGCTCACCCCTGCAAGTAGCCAGGTTTACAGGCATATGAACTGCTAGCGCCTGGCTGAACTGGCTTTGTAGGAGACAGAGCTCATGCAGGCTGTGAGCGTGAACAGTGTTTTCCTTTTTGCTGGGAATACAGTGCACCTCCATCGATGAGGAGGAACACAACTTGAACGCTGTGTAGAGAAGGCAGGTGCCTGGGCCCACCACGGCACAGAGGGCCCCACCCTCGCCCGGCCCTCCTCACATGCTGGGGACACTCATCCTCACCCAGGGGTGTGGTGGGAAACTCAGCTCCCTTTGGTTTTGGGGTCCAGGTTTTGGTGCACACAGGAGGTCCACATGGCTAAATGTGGGGGGCTTCTCGCTTGGTGAACAAGTCCCCAGCAAGCCTGGCTTCCTCTCCTCGGCTTCTGACCTTTTCTTCCTCCAAATCAGTCAGTGGCATTCGTGCCTTTGGCTGTCAGGTCTGTGGCTGTTTTGTTAATTTCCCCCGATCTTTTCAGATTTGAGTGCCGTGTGTGTGTGTGTGTGTGTGTGTGTGTGTGTGTGTGTGTGTGTGTCTGTTCAACTGCTCAACAGGACAGAGGAGGAGCCCCTCCTCCCCTCCCACCTCCCGCACATATTTGCTGGGATGACACAAGAGCAGGTGAGTGGGGGAAAAGCCATACGCTTTGTTCATGTACACTTGGCAATTCAGGAGGGACCCACATGGGGCGTGGCGCCCTTCCGCCGTAGCCAGAGCCCAGGACTCGACCCCGCACAGCTGCCTTGATCACAAGCATGCAGGGATCCCGGGTCTCGATCACCGCACGCCGGGTCCCTGGGTCTCCTCACAGAGCACAGGGTCCTGATGTCAGTGGAGGCGGCTGCAGCGTCAGGGGGTGTTTACAGGGGCTGCTGTGCTCGGTGCCCACGTCTGGGGCCGTGGCTCCCCTGCCTTGGAATGAAGGGACGCTCCCTCCCTGAGGAATACTGACGCACGTACGAGGCTCGGGCCCGAGGGCCTTCCTGCAGCCACCGCGGCTCCGGGCCATCCGCCCCAGAGCCGTGGGATCTCACGTGGCATGTCGCCAGCTTTTCCACCTTTGCATCTTTTGGGCCAGGTGCAGACAGCTCACACCTATGATCCCAGCTGCTTACTCAGGAGGCTGCTGTCTGACGGTGTTGGTTCAAAGCCAGCCTGGGCAAGAAAGTTCATGAGACGGGGATCTCCAGTGAACCATCCAAAAGTCAGAAGCAGGGTTGTGGATCAAGTGGTAGAGCGCCAGCCCCAAGTAAAAAAACAACCTCAGGGACAGAGCCCAGGACACAGAACTGTAGGAAGACTGTGTCTCCGCCACTCATAGCGGTGCACGCCTCTAATCCCAGCTCCTGGGGAGGCAGAGACGGGGAAGGACGAGCTGGGGTCCAAGGCCTACCCAAGCGGAGAAAAAAAACGGTTAGAGCGATTCCCCCTTCTCAGTGAATAAACCTGTCCCCGCTCCCTGAGGCCCGCACCAGGCAAGCATGGTCAGAAAAACAGAAGACGCAGCTCTGTGGGCCACGTCGCCTGGCTCTTTATTGTTATGAACTCACGTTGAGCACAGGGGGACATTTTCCACCTCCCTCCCGATCAACTCAGCACCAGGCAGTTCCTGGCCTGGCCTGGCCTGGCCGCCTGGGGCCTGCACGGCAGGCTTAGGGCCCCTCTGCCCTGACTCTTGTAAGAGGAGGGTGGCTCCCTTTTCCAAGGCCCCAAGGAAGGGACTGGATCCTGCAGTCTTCACTCTTCCCCAGGGCTGGGTGTAGGTCCACGCAGGTCTCCAGGACCCCCGGTCAAAGGTCACAGCTCCACGTCCTTCAGACCCCTGATTGATTTGGGAGCCTCTGGGCCTCTGGCCCCTACCGACTCCCCTGGGAGGCCGCTGGCAGCCAGGCCAGACTCAGGGACTCCAGGAGCCTCTTTGCCTTAATCCCTCCAGCTGCCGGCGGGAGGCCCAGGCGGGGGCCCAGAAAGCAGGCAAGCTCCCCTGACCCCCCTTGCTCCACCCAGCACCAGGAGGGGTGTGGGTGCAGAGTGCTGGAGCCCCCATACCGAGGGGCCCCACAAGCTGGGGTTCTACTCCAGGACAGCCAGGAATGCTGCTGGCCTGGGATTGGCAGTGCCCAAGTGGTGAAGGAAAAAGAAGTCAATGTCACTTGTTAAATGAAACACAGCAGGGCGGAGCCCACAGGTTTCCTGAGGGCGTGGGATTCTGCAGAGGGGCTTGGCGGGCTCCTGTGTGGGGTGGGGCAGTGCCCTGGGGAGGTTCCCCGGCCCAAGTCTCCCCAAACCCAGGCCGGCAGGCGCCCGGGGCCGGCTCCCCCACGTCTCCCACACAGTGCCAGTTTTGAGTGTCCCCACACCGAACCCCACCAGGGCCGTGTGTGGGGTTACCCGCAGAAGACAAGGTCCTCTTGTTTGCACCCAAGTGGATGTGGAAGGAGAAATCTTCACGATGCAAGCACAAGCCTGGCGGAGAAAGCCAGATGCCACATGTTTTCTCTCTGGAGAGTGAACGCCGGGAATGCTCAATGGGTCCCATTGTGTCCCAGCGGGAGGGGAAAGGCCAGGAACATGAGCACAAGACCAGAATGCCTAGAGGATGGCTAGAAGGCCTCTAGGGGATGGGTGTCCAGGGTGGGGCCGGCGGGCGCGTGGCTTCCAGGTATAGACCATCAGTCCACCGCTGTACAGTGGATGGATACAAATCCACGCTGCCGAAAAAGAGAGCAAAGAGCCAGGCGCAGAGGGCTCGCACCTGTCACCCAAGCTGCTCAGGAGGCCGAGACTTGAGGACCGTGGTTCAAATCTGGCCTGGGCCATGAGACGCTGTGAACACAGTGCCATTACTGCTGTACAAAGCAGTGGTTTCACTGTAGGTTTTTTCACCCATTTTCTCTGCACATGATCCATTCACACCCAACCCACCTTCACACCCCCTGTCTGACCAATGTTCTCCTTGGCTTTCACATCTTTTTCTTTTCTTCCCTCCCTCCCTTCCTCCTTCTTTCTACCTTTTTTTTTTTTTGGTCGGGGTGGGGAGCTTGGTCATGGGTCTTGAACTCTAGGCCTGGACACTGTCCCTGAGCTCTTGAGGTCAAGGCTACTGCCCTACCACTTCCCGTTTTCTAGAGGTTAATTGGAGATCAGAGTCTCAGGTCCTTTTGTGCCTGGGCTGGCTCTGAACCTTGATCCTCAGATCTCAGTCTCCTGAGTAGCTGGGATTATAGGTGTGAGCCACCACACCCGGCCTTTTTTTTTTTTTTTTTAAGTCTAGAGTGCACACATGAGAGAAAGCAGGCAACATTCATCTTTTCTGTTTATTTTACTTAACACAAGGGCTAGCCTGTTCTCCTGCCCGGGGCCTTGGAGGTGCTGTCTGTGGGAGGGTAACACCTCTGCTTCTGTACCAGTGAGGCTCTGCGAGTCTCCCCATTCTGAAGCCAGCGCAGTGAGGTAGTGACACAGCAGATGTGATCTCGGAAAAGCCAAACGTGGTACAGCCTTCAAACCTGGCTTCAGCATTCAGAGGCAATCAATCCCTGCATGCTGGGAGTGGGCCAAGGGGGAAAGCAAAGGCCCCAGGTTCAAAACCCGCTGCTGTCCCAGGGAGGTGAAGGGGGGGAGGGAGGGCTTTACTCAGCAACTGCTCAGTAGAGCCTACTGAAGTGTCCACCAATGTTGAGAGCCCAGAAGGGGTGCAGCCGGTCCTAAGCCAGGGGTGTTGTGGTCAGATTCTGCTCTTGCAGAGACCCCCCTCCCCCATGGCCACATGTACAGAATGTACCAGACCCCGCATGCAGGGGATGGGGAGAAAGGGGACCATTGCAAAACCAGGGTGAGGAGGAGCCGAGGTCCCGAGCAGGGAGGAGCTGCTGGACAGATCTCCGGAGGGGCCTCACCTGGCCCATACTGGAGCATGCGCAGAAGAAAATGCTTATCAGTTGCTGGGCAGACATCTCCAGGCTGGGGGCGGGGGTGCGTGCGTGCATGAGTTCTCCTGCTTGCTGAGCCAGCAGATGTGTCTTGGATCACATGACAGCTGGGGAGAGGAATGGAGTGGAGTGGAGTGGGGGCTGAGGTGGGAAGCGGCCTGGGGTAACTCAGGCAGGGCCCCTAATCCCCCCCCACAGGTGTTGCTGCCTGGAGAGCCGGGGTCACGGGCGGGCTGGGCCAGCCACCTCGGCTTCCCAGCAACGTGAGATTGCTTCATCTCTCTCCTGACTGACTGCAGGAAATAGGCGCCCCATTGGCTTCAGAAATGACAGAAAACACAACAAGGGGAGAAAAATGAAAGTCACCTACGCACAGGACAAACTAGAACCATCATGGTGTTTTTCCGTCCTGTTTCTGTGTTTGTTTTGTTTTGTTTTTTCGGCGTAGACCAATTTCTGGAAGGCTGAAATGATGTGGAGGTGGCTTGTACATTTCTGACACTCGTTTTTAATCAAGTGCGTATTCTGGGGGAGGTGGGTGAGAGCAGTGTTCCAGGTACCTGAGACACAATGCGGGAAAACAAAAACAAAACCACCAAAATCTCATCTTCATGGGCTCAGATGAGGCCGACATTCACATCCGCCATCCGCTTTCCCCGCAGCACTCTCATCGCAGGGCCCCTCTATGCCCACCAACCACGGGCAGTGGCAGCTCACGTCTCCCTCGGCAGAATATACAACCTGCACCCCCCCCCCCCGGGGGCTGGCCCCGAGCCACGCTTCCTTGGTTAGTCAGAAGAACTGGCACAGGACCGTTCCTCACCAACTTAGGTTGCAGGCTTGCCAGGCCTGACACAGGTTTTCATTTTAGAAAGGTCACGAGGGATGGATTAAGGGTATGGATGCCAGAGGGGCAAGGATAACTCCCAGGGAAGCCAGGCCCCGCTCCTGGTAGTCCTCGCCACGTTGGAAGCGCTGAGGTCAAGTCTGATGAAGGAACTATTTCAGGAGGCAGAATTGGCAGGTGAATGATGGCAGATGCTGGGCACGGTGGCAACGGCCCTCAGGTTCCCTCCCTGGGCCCTGAGATGAAATGTAGCCAGGTGTGTGGCGATGGGGGGGTGGTTCTGCACCCCGAGGACCAAGGCTCAATATGTGAGTCCAGGCTGAGTTCTAGGAGAAAAGTCAAGTCTGGCGGTGGGGCGGGGGTCGTCCATCGTTAATGCCTGAAAACAAGGCTTGCTGCGTTGTTTGCATGACCCTGTGCCAAATCAGAAGGGCTCTGAAGACACACGAGAAGAAATGTGCACCCGAGGAACTTTAGGTTTCTCACCACATTTTCTCCTTTCATTCACGGTGATCCTGGTGACATTTTCCTCCTCTCAGTGCCCCACGTTTTCTTAGCCAGGGCTCATGGGCTGAGCGCCACGACCCACACAGATGGCAAGACCCCACGCCCCTGGCTGGCTCGCCTTCTGAAGGATCACATGGGCGCCTCCTGCCCTGTGCTAGGAGGGAGGGAAGGGAGCCAGGTACACCCACCCTCCAGGAGTGGATGACCAACCCCAGCTGGATGGTCCTGGACCCAGGGCGAGCAAGAGCCTGCAGAACCAGCGCCCGTCGCCTCCACGCTGTCCCCTCTCCTCTCTGCCCAGCCTCACTCGGCCATTTTCACTTATAAACACAGAACTTAATGTCCAGCCCTCCTGTAAAATGGAAAGTAAGGAACAGTCTTTCTACCCCGGGATGATCCGCCCGGCAGAGCTGTTTTGAGCGCACAGTCCGTGCTTTGCACACCTCTAGGAGGTGTGGTCAGTTCTAGTAGGCATTGCAGGTATCTGGAGCGTACACAGGGATCCTTGATGTGCGCCCGCAATGTCACATGACGACAGCACCCCGTCCCCGCATCGTCACACACAGGCCCGGGACACATGAACGTGGCCTCTGAGTACAGACACTTGCTATGGGATTCTGATCACAGGGGACAAGACAACCCCTGCCCCCCCCTCGACACACACACACACACACACACACACACACACACACACACACACACACACACACACACACCGGGTCCCAGGGATCTGGCTGTGGAACTACCTAGCTTTGGGGATATGGCAGTCCTTCCTGAGGCAGAGCAAGCCACCTCATCCACCAAGTATAGGGGCTATTGTCCCCCTCCTGCCCTTTGACCCTTCCCAAATAACTGGGTCCCCAGGAAGAGCTAGAGAAGCATGGAGACCCATGGGAGCTAATCTGGACCACAGGCACCCACACTCTACTTCTCCAGTTCTCCATCTTTTCCACCCAGAACAACAGAGGGACTCAGGTGTGGACTTGGTGACATTTTCCTGGAGTACACTCACCAAAACATCATAAATCAACAGTAAACAAAAACAAAAAGTCCTCCAGGAGGTTTGTCCGGGATGTCCGGGAAGGAGGTGGGAAAGAAGGAGCAGAGAGGCCGGCAAAGAGGCCAGAGTGCCTGCCTGCCCACCTTCACGATGCTGCGCCCCACGCCCCCAGACTTGGGAGAAGGCATCTGGATGGAGTCCTGGCTCCGGGCTCCGGGCTGCCCACCCACAATGGCCATCCATTCACAGAGGCTCACCTTGGGAAGGCAGCAGAGAAGGTCTGAATGGGTTGATCCAAGCATCTCATTTTATTCTGCTTTGTTTTATTTTGGAGGCTGGGGTTTGTACTCAAGGCCTAGAATATACTACGAAAGCCCTCTGACTGACTTCCACCCCTAACCTCGACGGAAGCATTTTGAATTTGGGGAGTGAATCTTCTGTAGTGAATCATGTGGACTTTATCGTGGCCTGGAGGAGGTACAGTGAAGCAGTGCAGGGCAGAAAAACAAAAACCAACATCACCACCACAACCGTCATCACCATCATTATCTACATCATGGTGAGGGACATTAATGAGTTCAACTCCACCTCTCACCCTTTCACTTATTGATTGAGACCAAAGAATCCTCTTTTGTGTGTATGTAGGGGTCGTGGGACTTGAACCCTGAGCTCTTCAGCTCAAGCCTACCACTCTACCCCTCGAGCCACAACACCACTTCTGGTTTTCTAGAAGTTAATTGGAGATAAGAGTCTCACAGACTTTGGTGCCCAGGCTGGCTTTGAACCATGATCCTCAGATCTCAGCCTCCCGAGTAGTTTGGGGGACAGGTGTGAGCCACCAGCTCCGGCCACTTTTCCTTTCTTTCCACCAAAACCTAAGTCTCCATGAGCACAGGTGTCAGGCCTGTTTTCAGCAGTGTGGTCCCCGGCCCACAGCAGTGCCACGCTGTTGAGCGTGGAGTCGCGTCTTGGGGGCTCTGCTCTGAGTTTCACTCACCCTGACACGCAGGCCACTCCCGCTCACCACGGCTTGCACGTGGTGAAGGGAAGCCAGCCGTCGGATCACACGCGGCCACAGAGGAAAGGAACACAGCGGAGGCCTCGGGGAGGACTGCTGAGCAACCTCACCCCCACCCCACGGGGTGTGCCAGCACACACCGCATGCTGCCACAAGCTAGGGCTGTTAGTGAGGATGGCCCTCGGGTCCCCAGCCCAGCCCAGCCCAGCCAGGTTGATGGGGGGCCAGGCCCCAGGCAGCAGGGCCCCTGGCCTCTTCCAGCAGGGCCTCACCTTCGTCACTGTGGCCCGGCTGAGTCTGTTACCATGGGAACGGCAGCCGGCATGAGGAGGAGGGAGAAGGCCGAGCGAGGGACCGACAGCCCTACCAGGGCCATCAGTCTCCAGTAAGCATTGGGGGGGGGGTGTGATTTCATGGAGACAAGAGAAAAGAAATGATCACCACCCAGAGTTTCTGCTAAGAAGAAACAGCACCGCCCATTCTGTCCTCTCTTTCTCCGTGGTCTTGGGCCTGCCTCCTCATGGACCTTACTCAGACTTCAGGTGTTGTTTCCTTCCCTCCTTCAGCCCCTCCTCACCGCCTGAGAGGGCGCCGCGGGTGGGGAGCCTCCAGAGGGGCCACGATTCAGCCTAAAACAACAAAACCTCACCATCGCTTTATCTGAAATTCAAACTCAACCCAGTCACCCTGTGTTGTTTTTTCTTCTTTTTCTTTCTTTTCTTCTTCTTTTTAAATCTGACAGCCTTGGCTCTCACACTAGGCTATCTTGTTGCAAATACAAAGTTTGTTTCATCAAGCAGTGGTCAGATAGCCCTGTTAACCATCACCCCAACATGGGGTACCCCTTCAGATGCCTCCACCCAGGTCACAGGACCACTCGCCCCCCCAGCAGGTAGAGAGGCCTGACCCTCACTGATTGCAGGCCCTCATCTCAGGGCTCCCCTCCTAGCCACACACTGGCCGGCCTTCCACTCCCCAATTACACTCAAGGCCTTTGGAAATCAGAATCTCTCTGGAAAGCCGGTGATTGCATTGCCTAGGTGGCCACGTGGAAGTGCTGTGGGTGCTCCACCTGGCTCCCCCTGGGCCCCTGGGAACGGCCCAGGCCTGCCCGCCGCTCCAGATCTGTTTCCAGGTCAGCTTCCTCGGCTTCCTGGGGGCAGAGGTCACGTGGCCAACGGGCTGCTTCCCACCTCGGCCTTCTCAAGGAGCCGAGACCGAAGGCACCTGGGCCACCATGCCTAGCAGGAGCGGTGAGTGGAGGGAGTCGTTTCCTGACCTTGTGGAGGAGCGGCCGCTGACCACAGCGGTGGGCACACACAGGCGAGGCCTGGCCGGAAGCCAGGGCTGACCCCTGCACAAAGGCCTGGGCCCTGCCTTGTCTCAAACTCGAGTGAGAATTGACCAGGTGGGTGGAGTTGGTGGGCCTGCTGTTCCTCGGGAGACCCCTCCGCCTCCCCAGGGTCTGGACCGTGACTGAGATGGACACAGAGCGTCTCCGGCTCATTTGTGGGGTTGTGGGGCCTCTCCTGTCCCATTCCCCTCCTGGTCGTGGCAATCCCAGGCAGTACTAGTTCTGTCTCGAGAGATGTTGCTTCTCGGGATGTTTCATGGAAATGGGATCTTGGGATTTGTTGAATGCTGTTGAAGTTCATTCGCGTTGCCGCGTTGATCTGGAGTTTGGTCTCGTTTCACCTGCGTGTGTGCGTGCACGTACACTGGTCCCGGGGCTTGAACTCAGGCCCCTCTATGAGCTCTTAACTCATGGCTATCACTCCACAGCTTCACTTCCAGCTTTCTGATTGTTAATTGGAGGCAAGAGCCTCACCGATTTTCCTGCCCTGGGCTGGCTTTGAACTGTGATCCTCCGCTCTCAGCCTCCTGAGTAGCCAGGATTGCAGGATGCCCACTGAAGCCTGGGTGGGCTCTGCAGACTGCGCCCCTCCCCAGCCCTCACACCTGCTTCTCTCTTTCTCTTCTCCCTGGATCAAACGTGTTTTGAGTTTGGGGATGTTGAGGACTCTTGAGGTTGCTGGTTTTGCTGACTGTGTGTCACGGCCTTGGGGCCAAACCTTTTGGTCTGCTAGTCGAGTGACTGCACAAATCTTCCAGTCTTGGGGCCCCGGTCATGGGCCCTGCTCCTACACGGAGTGAGCTGTTGGGAAGGGAGCATCTAGACAGGGTCGGGGCGGTGAGCCAGGCGCACAGGACCCTCTGTGTGGGGAGAAGTGCAGGTGGTTTAGAGACAGGATCAAAGGCAACTTTAGTCTCCTAGGCCAGAAGGTCAGGGTTGGCCCAGAAGCCTGTTCTTTTACAACCGAGTCACCCCGTGGCACACCCGCCCTCTCGGTCACCGGTGGGGCGTGCGTGACCCCACCCAGCAGGAGTTATGCTAGTTTTGGAACTTACATGTTGCCAGGAAACGATCCATTTCCTGATTATCCACAGGTTTATTGGATTAAAATTAAACCGGCATGGTGTGAGGAGCGGAAAAGCGGCTGGAGAGACTGGGGCGCCTACGCAGCTGCAGGGCGTGTGGGAAGCGGGCCTGGCCTCCAGGGGGTCCCGGCCTGGCCTCCTGGGGCCGAAGAGGGCAGCAACACCCCAACAGATGCCAGCAGTGGAGGTGTCTCTCCTGCCTTTGCCGGATGCTGGCAGCCCGGGGGAAAGGGCCGTCAAATCTTTGTTATTTTCATTACGCAGAGTTCTTTCCAGTGAAAACAGCTTGGGGATTGCAAACCTCGGAAGCAGCTCGTGGAAATGGTTTTCCAGGCCCTGGCACACCTGCTGGAAAGGGGAAAGGACTCGTTCCTTGAAAGCTGGGAAGCATGTCTCCTTTCCTGCCCCGTCGCCCTGGAAAACCGTGCTTTTTCTTGCTTTTTTTTTTTTGTGGGTTTTTTTTGGGGGGATGGGTATATTTTTGTGTACTCCCCATCATTTATTTCAGTGAAGGTTTTGCTTTACTTTGCTTTGTTTTTGTTGGTCCCAGGTCTTGAACTCAGGGTCTGGGCACTGTGCCCATGCTCTTTTGCTCAAGGCTAATGACCTGCCACTTTGAGCCCCAGCACCGTTGCTGGTTTGTTGTTGTTTTTTTCTGGTGGGTCATTGGATATCAGGGACTTTCCAGCCTGGGCTAGCTTTGAACCCAAATCTTCAGATCTCAGCGTCCAGAGTACTTAGGACCACAAGTGTGGGCCACAGCAGCCGGTTTCAACGGGTAACAAAGAATGGAGGTTGGCAAACATTCTCTGTAAAAGGCCCAGTGGCTCTGTTTTTGTTTTTTGTTAAGGTTTTGTGGCATGCAAGGGACCCGTTACTTTCACTGTGGTGGGAGCCAGCACCCTGACGTCCCGGTGTGCAGTCAGACCTCGTCTGTGGGCGAGGCGCTGGGATCGCGCTGCAGTTTACTGGTGTCTTTTGATTTTCCTCAGTCACAGAGTCACATTTTGCACTCGGGGCTTTGTGAATACAGACTGTGGGTCAGAGGGAGATGTCAGGCTCTAAGCGTGGTGACCCCTGCTGTAAGGATTCTCAACAGTGGCTAGGGTTGGGGTCTGGAGTCCGAAGGATCTGGCTTTGAATCTTGGTTTGGGGATCTGCTAACTGGGTGTGTCTGAGCCATTTACAGGTCCGTCACTCCCGGCCTCACGTTCTTACCTTCCTGCCCGTGACTAGTTGGTAAAGTTTCTCTGATGGGTCTTGTCTAGTCCTGAAGGCTGATAACCATCTACCAGCTTATTCTGGCATGTTCTTAATCTTAATTGTTATTGCTTTTGGTGTCATTCTTGGAGTTGGAACTCAGGGCTTTGAGCTCTGGCTTGGTTTATTTCACTGATGGCTCATGCTCTACCTCCCACTTGAACTTGTAACTCCAGATCTGGCTTTTTCATGGTGATTCGGAGATAAGAGTCTCCTGGACTTTCCTGCCCAGGAAAGGCTGGCTTTGAGCCACGATCCTCAGTTCTCTGCCTCCTGAGTAGCTAGGATGACAGATGTGAGCCCAATTCATATTGTTTGTTTGAAAATAGGGTAAGTGTTAGGAAGTTGCCCTGGGTTTTAATCCTGGCCCATTACTAGGCACGTGAGTTTAGATCAGTCAACCATCAGGTCTGTGTGTCTCCTTATCTGTGAATCTGGAATTGTTGCATGGTTCTTTCCTTAGACCGTTGCCCCAATACTTAATAAGCTAAAACTATAGTGCTTAGAAACATTCCTGGCAGGAGCATCTCTTCAATGAAAACCAGTGTTCTTGTTTCAAAATGAAGTCTATGTGAGGTTGGGAAAAAGCAATGCTTTTCCTGAAGTGTTAGAACTGACAAAGCCAGAGGTGACTCGCGCTTAGATCCCCAAGGAAGCTGTGTGGGCATGGCGGTGTAACTGGTAAGGGCTCTGAGTGTTTTCTGAGGAAAATACTCTCTTGGCATTTGCCGAGGCTTATTCTCAGCCTTCCCTTCAAGAACGATCCATTTCATCATGTCTTTCAAATCTAATAGACTAGCAATATAGCCAGTGGCGGCTGAGAGCTTGCCAGCATCTGGCAGGTTTGGGTTTGGTTCAGAAAGCCATCAGCCACCGTGACTCGGGACCTGGAGAAAGACTCCGATGCCAGGGCTCAGCTCCCGCCCAGCATGCACGGGGAGTCTCAGTGGCTGCCTGCACACTGTCTTACCACCACTACCCCTGCCTTACATAAAATGCCTCGTGCCAGGGCCTGGCCTTACACGTTGTAAAAGTTTTATAAGTGATCGCTATTATTATTATTTTTTAGTGTGCCCTGGGCATTCTCAAAGTCAAGAAAGACCTGTGTGTGATCAAAAGCCTTTGGTTGACTTCTTAAATGTCTCCATTTCCTTCACTCCAGGGTCTGACATGCTTTATAGCACGCTTTATAAGCGTTCTGTGGTCTTAGGAGGGGCTTTTGTCAGCAGGGAGGAATGCGAATCTGCACAGGGGGCTGTCTTGCCATTCCCAGCCCGGGAAGAGAAACCAGATTGGGAGCTGTTGGGTACACGTCTTTAACAAGGGTACCGGTTTCAGGTTGTTGGGTGAACACACCCAGATGTTGATTGATTGATTGATGATTGATTGATTGATTGCGACTCCTCAGGCTTGAACTCAGGGCCTGGACTCTGTCCTTGACCTTTTGTGCTCAAATCTAGTGCTCTGCCCCTTGAGCCACAGTTCTACTTGCTGGCTTTTATTCGTTCATTTACTTGTTTGGTGCTTAATTGGAGATAAGGATCTTATGGACTTTCCTGCTTGAGATGGCTTCAAACTGCAATCCTCAGATCTCAGCCTCCTGAGTAGCTAGGATTCTAGGCCTGAACCAGTGGTGTCAGGCCCAGATATTTGTTCTTGTTATTATTATTTTGCCAGTCCTGGGGCTTGAACTCAGGGCCTGGGTGTGTCCCTGAGCTGCTTTTGCTTGAGCCACAGTACCACTTCCAGCTTTTCCTGTGTATGTGGTACTGAGGAATCAAACCTAGGGCTTCATGCATGCTAGGCAAGCACTAAGCCACATTCCTAGCCCCAGACACTTGCTTTTACTAGCAGCTTTCTCAAGGCATAATTCATTTATCTACAGTTTGCCATGTAAAGTATGTGACTCAGTACTGTATAGTACATTCTTAAAGATGTTACATCACTGTAGATAATTTAAGGATTTTTCATTACCTTATAAAGAAACTTGCTTAGGTGTCGGTGGCCTTTCATCTTATCTACTTATGTGGCTAATGAGATCTGAAGATCACAGTTCAAAGCCAGCCGGGACAGGAAAGACTGTGAGACTCTTATTTCCAATTAATTGAAAGTTGGGCAGTGGTTCTAGGGGTAGAGAGCTAGCCTTAAGTGAAAAAGTTCAGGCCCAGGCGCTGAGTTCAAGCCTCACGACTGACAAAGAAAAATGAAAGAAAGAAAGAAAGAAAGACAGACAAAGAAACCCTCACTGTCTCCATTTCCCTGTTGCCTAGCTGAAGGCAGCCATTCAGTCTAGTTTATGAGCCTCAGTGTGTTATTCTGGACATTTCATGTAAATGATATCATGTGGAATCCCAATCTTTAGGCTCTGGTGATTGGTTTTTCACGCCTCAGTTCCCCCATGCTGTGTTTTTCATTGTCAGGCAGTACTCTGTCGTGTGGCTGTGCCGCTTTCGTTTCTCTCTCATGGTGGATGTCTGTCTGTCTGTCTGTCTGTCTGGGGCTGTGAGGCCGCCCCGCCCACTCCCGGGAGCACCCCTTGAGTAGATTCCTGTTGACATAAGTTTCCATGTCACCCAGGAGAACTGCTCAGTCAGGCGGTGCCACTTAGGTTTAACCTTTTGAAGAACCAGGGGACTGTTTTCCCATTGCCACCAAGTCTTTTTTTAAAACACTTACCCCAGAGCTTGGCCCAGAGTGAGTGCCTGGTACACGGATATTTATTCTCGTAGCATGGTTTCATTGTAAGAAATATGTTCTCGAAAGCCACTTTTCTAATTTTATTAAATGAACTGGCAAGCTTCCTGTCTGTTGCGATGCCCGGGAACAATGTGTGTAGACTAAGAATAATTTGTTCTTGGGCATTGGAAGGATATTTCCAATCACACTGAGATTTCAAGTAATTGTGGCTTCCTAAAAGCGCGTACACGTGTGTGCGTGTGTGTGTGTGTGTGTGTGTGTGTGTGTGTGTGTGTGTGTTCATTCGCTCACATTTCCCCAGTCTCCTAGCACCGAACTGTCTTCAGCAGGTGGAGGGCCTGACCTCCTGGGTCCTTGCTGGGGACACAGCTCTGAGTGGAGAGGGTCCTGACTGAGCACAGTGAGGTCTGACTGCCAGTCCATCCATGCCTGACGCTGTGCCAGCACACAAGCTTTGTATAACTGCTGGCTGTCATCTCATGAATTCTGTACACGGACTGGGACCCAGAGTCTGGAGGGTGCTACACTCATGTTCAGTCAATCACCAAGCTACCTCCCTGCAAGCCAGTGTATACACTATTGTTTTTTGTTTTATTTTGTGTGGGGGGTGGGGGTCTTCTTGTTGAGACAGGGTCTCGCGAAGCCTCTGAGGTTGGCTTCACCTTGTCATTGCAGAGGCAGCTAAGGTTAGCTGAGATTACAGTAATGAACCACCACACCCAGCTTGCTTGCTTTCGTTGTTTTGTTTTGTCTTGTCTTCTTCTGCTTTTTCCAGTGGTATGAGGGCCAAAGTCAGAGCCTCGCCCTTGCTTTGCTTGTTTGGTTAGTGCTCTACCATTTAAGCCATGCCTCCAGGTCTGTTTTCTGCTGGTTACTTTATTATTTTTATTATTATTAATTATCATGGTTTTATTATTATTTTGCCAGTCCTGGAGCTTGAACTCAGGGCCTAGGCCCTTTCCTTGAGCTTCTTTTTCTCAAGGCTAATGCTCTACCACTTGAGGCACAGCACCACTTCCGGCTTTTCTGTGTATGTGGGACTGAGGAATGGAATAACACCAGGCCATGTTCCCAGGCCTCTGCTGGTTGTGAGAGCTGGGGGCTCATAAACTTTTCTGTCTGAGTTGGCCTGGGACCACACGCCCCTGTATCTCCGCCTCCCTCCGGAGTGTCTAGAGACCACAGGCGCCAGCCAGCCAGTGCGGCGTGAGTCGCGCGTTAATTCCTCACAGTAATTGTGTTGTCTGAGGACAGCGTGCAGTGATTTCCTGTACACATCCCACCTCTCAGCCCCCAGAGTTCCTCTTGTGCACGAGTGGCGTGGGTGTTTCGCCAAAGCTGTTCCACGCACAAAGAAGCAAGTGTGAACAGTGTATGCTTCTTTTCCTTCAACAAACGTGGTCTTGTGATCACTGCTTTGTTTTTAGCTTTGCGTTTAGCTGCGAATCTTGGAGAGGATTCTGTAGTCTCCCATGACCTTCCCCTGGTCACATTATGCACGTGCCGTGTTTTATCCAGTGAGTCCACTCTTGGTAACTATTTTGGTCATCCCTGGGATTTTGTTTTTAATCTTTTTCCTATCTGCAGCTGTATTCCTGCCTTCTGCCTCATGTGGTACGGTCTCCGCGACGGTCTTTCCCCTACTCTCTTTAGCTTCGTCTGTGGCGCAATCTAATAGGAATGCCTCCTCTCCTGGCCAGCTCTGCGCTGCGGAAGGCAGATTCCTTTGCTCACTCAGGGTCGGGCTGGCCTGGCCTGGCCTGTCCCCAGGCGGTAGTGTGTGGCGGGTCCCTTGTGACATTCCGCAGAACTCTGGGAGCTGACCCTACCAGGGAGGAATCCAAAGTGTGCTAGAGGTCCTCAATCTGTGAACCACCTGCAGGGCCCCACAGCCTCTCCCTCCGCTCCCTCTCCAAGCTCCCTCCGACCTTTACCTTAGGCCCTCTTGGCTCTCCAAGCCCATGGCCTCTCCCACCTTCAGCCTGTGTGCCCCTGGAACCAGCTGTGAGGGGGGAGGTTTCCCCCCACCTGGACCTTGACCAAGAAAAAAAATTACATTTCTTCTCATGTTTACTGCCAGCAACGTCGAGCTATTTGTATAGTTGCTGGATTCAACAAGCACCAAGTATCAACACCGACTGTGCCATGCGGCAGTAATAGAGTGAATTTAGAAATTTGCACTCAAAAGATAATTTGGTTTATTTTTATTTTTTCTTTGTAAAGAACTGGGAACCCGAAACACATTCCTTAATGCCACCCACAGATACGCAGGGCAGAACTGGAAGTGTGGAAGTACGTGGGGCGCGACCCCAGGCACACAGAGGCACACGAGGAGCTAAGCGCGTGGTTAGAACGTGAAAGGAGCTGGGCGAGGTGGCTCACTCCCGCCATCTTACCTACCCAGGAGGCTGAACTCTGAGGATCACGGCTCAAAGCCAGCCTGGGCACTAACGTCTATGAGGCTCTTATCTCCAGTTAACTAGTAGGAAACTGGAAGTGACGCTGTGGCTCAAGGGGTAGCACAGTAGTCTTGAGCTGAAGAGCTCAGGAACAACACTCAGGCCCAGAGTTCAAGCCCCATGATCAAGAAAAATAAAATAAAAAAGAAAGAAAGAAATGAAATAAATATGCAACCAAAGAAGCTAGGAACACCATCACCAAGAAGTAGGAAGGAAAAAATAAGCAGAAAAGAAGGAGTGGGAGGAGGAGGAGGAGGAGGAGGAGGAGAAGGAGGAGGAGGAGGAGAAGAAGAAGAAAAAGAAGAAGAAGAAGAAGAAGAAGAAGAAGAAGAAGAAGAAGAAGAAGAAGCAGCAGCAGCAGCAGCAGCAGCAGCAGCAGCAAAACAGCAGCAGCAGCATTCACTTTAAAAAGACATTGTCGGGGCAAGGAGTTTAGCCTAGTGGTAGAGTGCTTGCCTAGCATGCACAAGGACCCAGGTTTGATTCCTTGGTACCACGTGCATAGAAAAAAAAAAAAAAAGACTTGGTTGGGAGTTTGGCCTAGTAGTGGAGTGCTTGCCTAGCATGCACGAATACCTGGGTTCAATTCCTTGGTACCACATACATAGAAAAAAGCTGGAGGTGGTGCTGAGGCTCAAGTGGTAGAGCTCTGGCCTTGAGAAAGTGCAAGGACAGTGCTCAGGCCCTGAACTCAAGCCCAGGACTGGAAAAAAAAAAAGCCATCATCAAAATTATCAAATCTTTAGCAAAAAAACAAACAAACAACTAAAGTGAGACAGTGAGACATAACCCTCCCCTGAGAAAAGATGACACATTTCGGGATAGAAGTCCAAGTGATGTTTTAGGGCAAGTGTAACCTTCATACCAAAACCAAACACAGATGAGGTCATTTTTCTTTAAGTGAACAAAAGTAAAATGTAACTCTGCATGACTTGCCAGCAAGGAGGGCTTTAAGATTCTGTTTCAACATCAGAAAATCTGCCCTAACTCTCTGGCTTATCAGATGATGTGGGATAACAAGATGTCTTCTCCAGAGCTGAAGAAAAGTAGCCACTTAAACTTAAGTGACACGCTCTTAATTAGGACTAAAGACAAATCTCTAATTTCTTCAATAAAAAGGCTTTGCAAAAGAGATAGAGAGGAAAAGAAAAAAAAGTTTTAAAACCGTGTCATTATGATTAAAACCTTCATTAATGAAGATGTGAGTATGAGTTTAAAAAAAGGAAGGAAAGAAAGAAAGCCAGGAACATCGACAGCAAACTACAGCCAGCAAATGAAAACAGCAGCAGCTTATGCTTCTCAGATACTCACACCCCAAGTCAGGCCGTCCATCTTCACTGCCCCTCAGAACTGCCAGTGTCCCCGGGAGTGAGGACTGTGGAGAGGAGGAGATGCAATCTTCAGGTCCACGTCCAGTTCTAGATGGAACCTGGGTAGAAGGAGGACCTCTATGTGTGTTTTAAGACGTCTGCGTGACCATGGCCCACACCGAGGCATGTGAACGGCTGTGAAGGGCTAGCTGAGGAGTCCTGCAACCTTTGTGACCCTTCTTTAGGTCTGAAATGGCCTTTGAAAGTTGTCGGTTAGAGATAGGGGAAACAAGGACAGAAATAATCTTCCTAAATTCAAATGGCAACTTTGTGGGGGGAGGAAGGGAAGGGGAGATTTGCACGATATTGCTGTTGGAGTCCACAGACCCAGGCGGCTGTCCCAGGGGGAGGTCTTGACACCCCGCTGCCTGTCCATTATCCTCTGGGTTTAGTAAAAGACCTTCATAGAGATCGAGACCTCGGTAGGCAATTCCAGCAAACTTGGCAAGTGGATTCTCTATGAAAACTACAAAGAGTCAGACATTTGAGTGTGTGTGTGTGTGTGTGTGTGTGTGTAAACTAAAGACAAACAAGGTGAAGCCATTCCACCTCCAGAGGTGAGGATGCGGAGGCCGTGATCGTGATTCTGGCAGCAGCAGGGACTGACTGACCGGATCCGAGAGCTCACCAAGAGGCTACTTGCGGACAGAAACAGGGCATCACCTTGGGGTGGGATTGAGGATGGGGGTCTGATCCCTACCACAGGACAGGAGCCAAGAGAAGCCTTGAAAAGTGAACTTTGAGAGGGCTTGGAGTGTGGCCTAGTGATGGAGTGCTTGCCACGCATGCATGAAGATCTGGGTTCGATTCCTCAGTCACATATACAGAGACAAGCGGAAGTGGAGCTGTGGCTTGAGTGGTAGAGCTGCAGCCTTGAGGATAAAACCCAAGGACAGTGCCCGAGCCCCAGGACTGGCAAAACAACAACTTTAGGGAGGGCTTTTCTTAAATAAGGCATGAAATCCACAGTCCTGAAGGGAAAGATGATAAAAAAAAAAAACAACTTTATGGCACCATGATAAAAAAAAAATATGTCCAAGACAAAAATACGAGGTGCCTGCTCACTCTGTGGCACTTAGGGTAGAGGGCAGGAGGTGATTCCTGCTGGAGCCTGATGTCACTCTGGGCTCCAGAGCCCGGTCCCACGCCACGTGTGGAATGTCGGAGGGCGAGGGGGGCGAAACGGTGGGACATGTCTGGGGTGTGTCTCGGATGTCCAGTCAGCACACCGGCACGGACGGGATGGAGTACACCAGCAAGCACACTTGTGAAAACTTGCCCTGCAGCAGCTGGTGATGTTCACAGAGATGGAGGAAGGGGAGACGAACGCTTGTCTTGTGTGTTTGAGTGGCTCCTCGGTAGCCGACAGTGGACGGCTGAGAGGCATGGGTTGGGCCAAGCCTCTCCGTGAGGAGGAGAGGAAGCAAATGGCTGAGGCTGGAACACCCAGCACGGGTGCACACAGGAAGAGCCGGCAGTGACAGGCAGCCTGAGGGGTTTTATTGGGGGGTGGAAGATCCAGAACACAAAGAATTCCCCCAAACATGAGAAAAATAGCGTGGGGTTTTGTTTGTAAAGGTTTTAACTCAGATGCTAGCTGCCAGCATACGCGAGGAGAAGTTTTCTAGTCACTGAAGGAATTGGCAGAATTGTCAGATTTCGGGGCTGGATGCCAGCCAGGGTAAGGTTTACTCTAGCTGGGAAGAAAGTGCAAACAGGGAGGGCCTGGAGTCGGTGGGGACAGGCGTGGGGGCACGGAGCCACGGGGGTTCTGGGGCAGGTCCCACTCACTAAAATGAGTGACCCACAATCCAGAAACTGGCGTTGTGGACGGATGCCTTTGAGGAATGAGGATGGGAGCCTGCCTGGTTCTCACACCGTGTGAGAAACCACCTGGGAGACCTTCCCCATACAGCAGGATTTGTCAGGAGCTCCAAAACCAAAACCTCTCTGCAGAACGCGACTCAGAGCTCTCAGTGCTGGGGTCCTAGAAACCTCCATTGTTTTACCAGTTTCCTGGGCAAACAAAACCTCATGAATAGCCAGGCTTGAAAAACAACGTTGACCTGAGCTAGTCGCACGTTCCCGCGGGGTGCAGGCAGCTTGTTTGGAAGGTGTTTGTTCACCTCATAAGCACAGAGTTTCCATTCATATTTTATTTTTAAGTGTCATGGCTGTCTGAGAAGGGACTGGAATGTCTGGGAAGTGTAACACACAACCCACCCTGAGCGGGGACTTCTCGACACAGCAAGGACTCAATCGGCCACTGGTTTCTAATTATAAATGTGAATTTTAATTTGGGATGTGATATTCTGCTGTGTGTGCCCAGGCAAACCGCTTTAAGAAGTCCACATCTCATGAATATTTTCCCCTGTGAAAATAACATCATCACTGCGATTTTGTGCGCCTGATGAAATGTTGTGTCGTTTTAATTTTTCACTGGCTACATATGGATCCCCGCCCCAAAAAAGCACAGTTGGGTTCTGCTCTTCAGAGTGCGTTTCAGATGATGACCTTCTGCCCTGCAATCTCTCTGCACAGCCTTGCTCATCTTCTCCCCGCTCTGGGGTCTGGGTGGAGGTGGTGGACGTGAGCTCACACGAGTTCACCCATTGTACTTGGTTTTTACGAGCAGAAGGAAATCTGCGCTGCTGGGGACACTGGTGGAGGCGCAGGAAGATCCTCCCCTGGCTCCCTGGAGGTGCTCGTGGTGCCCCACACGCCCGCGCACAGCCCGCGCGTGGGAGCTCGCGTCCCCGCGGCCGGGCACACGCGTGTGGATGCCGCGCGCCCAGGGAAGGCGCCCCACACAGGTCCACTTCTTCCCACAAGCTTCAGCCTCGAGGTCCGCCTCGCCCGGACCCGGGCGGCCTCCTGCCGCTGACCTGGCGCTCTCCACGCCTCAGCCCAGCCCTGCGGCACGGGGCGGGGGCGCGCGGGGCCCGGCGGGGGCGGGGGGCGCGCGTGGGGCCCCGAAGGGGGCCGGGAGGGGCCGGGGGCGCGCGTGGGGCCCGGAGGGGGCCGGGAGGGGTTGGAGCGCGCGTGGGGCCCCGAAGGGGGCCGGGAGGGGGTCGGGGGCGCGCGGGGCCCGGAGCAGAGCGGGCTGACCGCGGACCGGCCACGGCGCGCGGCACCGCTCGTGCTCCGACCCCGGTTCCCCTTCTCCCTCGTAGATGGGGCCGCCATGTGCCCGTTACGCTATAAACGGTCAGCTTTGCCCCTGCGCCGGGAGACAACGCGACGTCCTGGGAGGCTCAGGAGGGGCGCGGGGCCGGGGCCGGGCGTCGTGCCGCGGCGTGGATGCTCGGCACACTCTCGTGCGGGTGCGTCCGGCCCGGCTCTCCGCGGCCTCCGCGGCCTCCGCGGCCTCCGCACCACCTCTGCCGAAGGTGCGCGGCGCTGCGTGGGTTTCCGCGCCGCGTTGGCACCTGGGTGTCACCTCGGCGGCCGGCGCGGCCGCGCGCGTGTCCGCGGGGCTGTCACCCCCCCCCACCAGCCGCGGCCCCCGGGCCCTTCCCCCGCCCCACCCCCCACCCCCACCCCTGGCCCCGGCCCCCGGCCCCCGGCCCCGCGGGCGCTGCTGACGTCAGCCCCGGCCTCCGCGCCAAGCCGTCGGCATGGCAACCGCCGCCTGATTGGCGGAGGCGCGGGCGGCGAGGGTCCCGCGGGGCGGGGCGGCCGCTGATTGGCCGGCGCCGAGGCCCCGCCTCTGCAGAGGAGCTGACAAGGAGGCGTCGCGCGGCGCTCGCCGCAGTCGCTGGAGCCGCGGGAGGACGAGGCCGGAGGGAGCCGCGGGAGGACCGGACCGTCCGCACGGCGATGTGCACCCTGCAGTCAGGGCGCCGCTGGGCGCCCGGCGCGGTGCGGGCGCACTAGACGGCGAGTGCCGCGGGAGGTGAGTCGGCCGCCCGCCCGCCGGCCGGCGCCGCCCTCGGCCGCTGCCCGCGGTGCGCGGCGGCATCCGGGCGCGCGCTGCGGGGCCGGGGCCGCTGCGCGGCACGGGCGCGGGGATGCGGGTGCCCTGCGGCTGCAGTGCCGCGGGCGCGGGATGCGGCCCCTGCCGGGGTGTCGCGGCCCCCGGTCCCTCCCACCCCGTCCCGGGCAGTCGCGGCCGTGTTGCCGCGCGGCCCCGGTGCCTCCCACTCCGTCCCAGGCAGTCGTGGCCACGTTGCCGCGCTGCCCCGGGTCCCTTCCACCCCCGTGCCGGGCAGTCGCGGCCCCGCGGCACGAGCCCCCCTGGGCCTCCTCGACTCCACTGCCCGGGGTGGGCGGGGCGGGCGCTGGATGGCCGGGCTTCCCTCCACCGGGAGTCCAGCCGGGGACACCCGGCGCCGTCCCTAAGGGTGCTGTCACCAAGTCGCCGCCCTGCGGCGCCCTCCCGCAGGCGCCCCTTTGCTCTTCAGGGCGGGGGAGGGGTGGCGGGGACCAGGTGCCCCAGGCCTCTGGGTGTTGGGCTGGCTGGACCCCTGTCGCCCGCCCCTGCGCCTCAGCGCCACCTCCGGGGGCGGGGCTGGATTTGCCGCAGTGGCGGTGGGCGGGGCTGGGGCTGCAATGGGGCGGGGCCAGCGCTTGCCCGTCAAGCTCCGCCCAGCCCGCAGCACTGTCCTGCTAGCCGCAAGTTGCCGCGCAGGCGCTGCTCTGATTGGCCGTGGGGAGGAGGGGGCGGGGCCAGGGCCGCCTTTCAAGCTCCGCCCAGGCCGCGGCCCTTGGCCGGCAGACGCCGCCCTGATTGGCCGTGGGAGGGAAGGGGCGGGGCCAGGCCGTGAGACTGCGGCGCGGCCTGCTGGGGGCGGTCTCCTCAGGTCCCGGCGCCATATTGGTGGCGCTTGCCGCGCAGGTGCGGCCGTGCCGCGACCCTCTGTGGTGAGCAAGGTGCTGAGGCGCTGCGCCCGTGTTCCTCCTTGGTCCACTGGGCCGCAGTTGCCCGGATAGCCGTTTGCGGCTTCCAATGGAGCGGAGCGCGGAGCCTGGAGTCCTCTGCGGCAAATGCGGCCGCCACGCCAGGTTCATCTGAATGTGGCGATGCCGCCTGTGCCGACGTGGCCGCGGGACCTCTCCACGCTGCGTTCTGTGTGTGTGTGTGTGTGTGTGTGTGTGTGTGTGTGTGTGTGTGTGTGTGTGTGTGTGTGTGTGTGTGTGTGCTGTTGCCATGGTGTGCATCTGGCCACCCTGGAAAGGGCTGCCGAGGGGGGCAGGGGGCCGGGGAGGGGGAGGGCGGCGGAGCTGCGGGGCCCACTGCGCAGGCGCCGGCGGGAATGGCCTGGGTCCGGGGGGCGGGGCTGCCGTCTGAATGACAGGCCACGGGCCCCGCCTGCCGAGATGACGTCTTAGCGGGGTGACGTACGGCACTGATGATTTCTGAATGGTAGTGACTCTAAGGGACGAGCCCGAGGATGGGGCTCTCATCCTGAGTGATGGGTCCGCAAGCCCCGCCCCGCGCCATCTTTCCGTTCCCTGTTTGGAGCTTTATGAATGACAGTGCCTAGAGACCGGGGCCTGGGGGCGGGGCTTCCTTATATTGAGTGAAGCGATTGGCCTTCAAGCTCCTCCCACTCTGGCGCCATCTTTGTCGTTCTCCGTGTGGAACTTTATGAATGACAGTGCCTGGAGGGCGGGGCTCGGGGGCGGGGCTTCCTGACGTTTAGCCAGAGGCCCCGGAGCTCCACCCACCTTGGCGCCATGTTTGCGATTCCCAGTGAAGCTGCATCAATGACTGCCTTGAGGGCGGGTCTTCCCCGCAAGCCCCGCCCACCGGGCGCCATCTTTGCCATTCCGTGTATGGAATTTTATGAATGACAGTGCTCGGGGGCGGGGCTTGCGGCGGGCTTCCCCCGCCCACCCTCAGTCCGGCTCTTCCTCGGGAGCGTTTTGAATGACAGTGCCCGGGGGCGGGGCCTCCTTATGTTTATCAATGGGTGGTGCAGCTCCGCCGGCCCTGGCGCCCCGTGGTGGGAATGACGGTGCCCGCAGCGGGTGGGGCCGGGGCTCCCTCCCGTGGGGTGGCGGCCCACCAGCCTCGTCCTCTCTGGGGCTGTATTTGGTGAGGATGCAATCATACTCACCTCCATTCCGTGTGTGAAGGACAGTAGCCACCGAGGGGCGGGGCGGCTGGAGTGACAGCCAGGCTGGTTTCTGGGCCGGAGCGTGTCCTGCGCTGGGAGCGGGCTGCGCCCGAGCGGAGCGCGGCAGCCGGGGTGGGGCCCCTGCGGTCCATAGGCGGCCACTGATGGGGTGGCATTCTCGGGGCTAATAGACTCAGGAGAGGAAGACTCCTGGCAACATTAGAAATTTTACCTTAAATCCTACACTGCGGACACTGGATCTCTAGGCAGACCCGGGAAGGGTGGGTCCTGACGCTGGGAAGAATCGTGTTTGAGCAGGTGCCACCCACTTGGGGGCCTCCGGGCACTGCTGTCAGTCTAGGGGCGGGGGCGGGAAGACACTGTTGTCAGTCTAGGGGCGGGGCCAGGAGGATGCACTCTCAGCCTAGGGGCGGGGCCAGGAGGATGCACTGTCAGTCAAGGGGCGGGGGAGGGAAGACGCTGATGTCGGTCTAGGGGAGGGGCCAGGAGGATGCACTCTCAGTCTAGGGGCTGGGGCGGGAAGACACTGCTGTCAGTCTAGGGGCGGGGCCAGAAGGATGCACTCTCAGTCTAGGGGCGAGGCCGGCAGGATGCACTCTCAGTCTAGGGGCGGGGCCAGGAGGAGGCACTGTCAGTCTAGGGGCGGGGCCAGGAGGAGGCACTGTCAGTCTAGGGGAGGGGCCAGGAGGAGGCACTCTCAGTCTAGGGGAGGGGCCGGGAGGATGCACTGTCAGTCTAGGGGAGGGGCCGGGAGGATGCACTCTCAGTCTAGGGGCGGGGCCAGGAGGAGGCATTGTCAGTCTAGGGGAGGGGCCAGGAGGAGGCACTGTCAGTCTAGGGGAGGGGCCGGGAGGATGCACTGTCAGTCTAGGGGCGGGGCCAGGAGGATGCACTCTCAGTCTAGGGGCGGGGCCAGGAGGAGGCACTCTCAGTCTAGGGGAGGGGCCGGGAGGATGCACTGTCAGTCTAGGGGTGGGGGCGGGAAGACGCTGCTGTCAGTCTAGGGGAGGGCTGGGAGGATGCACTCTCAGTCTAGGGGCAGGGCCAGGAGGATGCACTGTCAGTGTAGGGGAGGGGCCAGGAGGATGCACTGTCAGTCTAGGGGAGGGGCCAGGAGGATGCACTCTCAGTCTAGGGGCGGGGCCAGGAGGAGGCACTGTCAGTCTAGGGGCGGGGCCAGGAGGATGCACTGTCAGTCTAGGGGCGGGGCCGGGAGGATGCACTGTCAGTCTAGGGGCGGGGCCAGGAGGATGCACTCTCAGTCTAGGGGAGGGGCCAGGAGGATGCACTCTCAGTCTAGGGGAGGGGCCGGGAGGATGCACTGTCAGTCTAGGGGTGGGGGCGGGAAGACGCTGCTGTCAGTCTAGGGGAGGGCTGGGAGGATGCACTGTCAGTCTAGGGGCGGGGCCAGGACATGCACTGTCAGTCTAGGGGCGGGGCCAGGAGGATGCACTCTCAATCTAGGGAGGGGGCGGGAAGGCACTGCTGTCAGTCTAGGGGCAGGGCAAGGAGGATGCACTCTCAGTCTAGGGGCGGGGCCGGGAGGATGCACTCTCAGTCTAGGGGAGGGGCCGGGAAGATGCACTGTCAGTCTAGGGGAGGGGCCAGGAGGAGGCACTCTCAGTCTAGGGGAGGGGCCGGGAGGATGCACTGTCAGTCTAGGGGCGGGGCCAGGAGGATGCACTCTCAGTCTAGGGGCGGGGCCAGGAGGAGGCACTCTCAGTCTAGGGGAGGGGCCGGGAGGATGCACTGTCAGTCTAGGGGTGGGGGCGGGAAGACGCTGCTGTCAGTCTAGGGGAGGGCTGGGAGGATGCACTCTCAGTCTAGGGGCGGGGCCAGGAGGATGCACTGTCAGTGTAGGGGAGGGGCCAGGAGGATGCACTGTCAGTCTAGGGGAGGGGCCAGGAGGATGCACTGTCAGTCTAGGGGCGGGGCCAGGAGGAGGCACTGTCAGTCTAGGGGCGGGGCCAGGAGGATGCACTGTCAGTCTAGGGGCGGGGCCGGGAGGATGCACTGTCAGTCTAGGGGCGGGGCCAGGAGGATGCACTCTCAGTCTAGGGGTGGGGGCGGGAAGACGCTGCTGTCAGTCTAGGGGAGGGCTGGGAGGATGCACTGTCAGTCTAGGGGCGGGGCCAGGACATGCACTGTCAGTCTAGGGGCGGGGCCAGGAGGATGCACTCTCAGTCTAGGGGAGGGGCCGGGAGGATGCACTCTCAGTCTAGGGGCGGGGCCGGGAGGATGCACTCTCAGTCTAGGGGAGGGACCGGGAGGATGCACTGTCAGTCTAGGGGAGGGGCCAGGAGGATGCACTGTCAGTCTAGGGGCGGGGCCGGGAGGATGCACTGTCAGTCTAGGGGAGGGGCCGGGAGGATGCACTCTCAGTCTAGGGGAGGGGCCGGGAGGATGCACTGTCAGTCTAGGGGAGGGGCCAGGAGGATGCACTGTCAGTCTAGGGGCGGGGCCGGGAGGATGCACTGTCAGTCTAGGGGCGGGGCCGGGAGGATGCACTCTCAGTCTAGGGAGGGGGAGGGAAGGCACTGCTGTCAGTCTAGGGGCGTGGCCAGGAGGATGCACTGTCAGTCTAGGGGCGGGGCCAGGAGGATGCACTCTCAGTCTAGGGGAGGGGCCGGGAGGATGCACTCTCAGTCTAGGGGCGGGGCCGGGAGGATGCACTCTCAGTCTAGGGGAGGGGCCGGGAGGATGCACTGTCAGTCTAGGGGAGGGGCCAGGAGGATGCACTGTCAGTCTAGGGGCGGGGCCGGGAGGATGCACTGTCAGTCTAGGGGAGGGGCCGGGAGGATGCACTGTCAGTCTAGGGGAGGGGCCAGGAGGATGCATTGTCAGTCTAGGGGCGGGGCCGGGAGGATGCACTCTCAGTCTAGGGAGGGGGAGGGAAGGCACTGCTGTCAGTCTAGGGGCGTGGCCAGGAGGATGCAATGTCAGTCTAGGGGAGGGGGCGTGGCGTCTAGGGGCGGGGCCGTGGCGTGGTGTGAGCTGAGGGCCCCACCCAGGCTGGTCAGAGATCCGCATGCGCAGAGCCACTAGAGGGCTGCAGAGCGGCGGCCCGGGAGGAAGAGGGGCCTGCGAGGCCTCTCATGGAGGCGGGGAAAGCCGTGCCATTTAGATAACACGGTGTTTTAGTTCTAATCGAAGTCCACGCGGTGGAGGACCAGCATTGAGCACGGCTCCCGTCCCCTGGAGACCGGAGTCGGGATCGCTGCGCCGGCCCTGCGGACAGCACCCGGGCAAGGCTCGCGGGCATCTCCGGGCGGGGCGGCTCTGCCTGGTTCTCCCTAACCTTTGATCAGGAGCTGGAAATGCCGCTGGAGGAGCGTGGTGACCACAGCAACCTGGGATCTCATGTTCTCCTTTCTTCTCACAGCTCTGCTTCTCGACCTCCACCCTTCTCGACCTCCACCCTTCTCGACCTTCACCTTTCTCGACCTCCACCCTTCTCGACCTTCACCTTTCTCGACCTCCACCCTTCTCCACCTCCATCCTTCTCCACCTCCACCCTTCTCCACCTCCACCCTTCTCGACCTCCACCCTTCTCGGAGACGGACTGGCAAGAGGAGGTGGGACTTCGCCCAAACGCGAGGTGGCTGGGCCCAGGTGAGTAGCACCCCTCCTCACATGCCACAGCCCTTTTCTTTGGCGACACTGCCTTCCTGAGCCTCGCTGGTGCTGCCACCACGCTGGCCTGCCGGGTGACCCACCTTCCTGGAGAGCACACACCCCCTCCCAGTGTCCCACACCCCTTCTAACTCTCAGGGACTCTCAGCCCTCTTTTTTACTTACTGGGTAATTAAAGAAGCACTACATTGTTGAGCGGGTCTGCTGGTATTGACCATACGCATGCTTTGTGCCAGGTACTGGGAATACAGTCTCCCTGTGGGAAAGGAAGTAGTTTTCTAATGCACCAAGCATACAGGCAGATACAGTGTAGAAAACAAAATTGCATGGTTTATGCCTTTGGAAGAGAGTATTTGCTAGGGGCAGCTAACTTCACCCTGGAGAGGCCACATAGGACACCACCCAAGGTATTTGGGGGACTTGAAGGTGAGCTCTGAATGCTTGTGAACGGTGATTGTAAGGGAAGAGTAATCCAAGCAGAGGGGACAGAGATGTGCCCAGGGGATGCGGAAAGAAGAGCCACAGAAAGAGACCCGGTGACATCTGACTGAGGCCGGGAAAGGTAAGTGTTTGATTCATTGTGAAATATCCTCGAATTGATCAGATCTGGGCCTCCTGAAGTTACGTGCTCATGATGAAAGCAATACAGCAGTCACGCATGCCTCACCTGGCTGCAAGACACAGAAGGCGGGGGCAGGGCGGGCGCTGGGCAGGCATCCTGAGGCTCAGGAGGGTGATGGCGTGGCCCTGGGGGAGGGAGTGTGCCAAGGAGGAAGGCTTGGCAAAACCACGGTTGTTCATATTTGCTGACTGGTTCAGCTGACCCTGTCTGAGTCATGGTGTGGGGAAGTGAGAACAGCCAAGATCGTTTGTTTGCTCAGTGTCTCCGGAAGTGTTGGTATCCAGCCAACTTTGGCCCTCTAGGAATGAGGCGTGTACTCTCTGCCCTCAGCAACCACTGCATGAAGTACGGACTCCAGGAGGCTTTTTTTTTTTTAAATAACATAGAAATACTTTATTTTGGGCTGGGAGTGGTAGAGTCCTTGCCTAGCAATCGTGAAGCCCTGGGTTCAATTCCCTGGTACCACATACACAGAAAAGGCTGGAAGTGGTGCTATGGCTCAGATGGTAGAGCTTTATCTTTGAGAAAGTCCAAAGATAGTGCCCTGGGCCTGAGTTCAAGCCCCAGGACTGGCAAAAAGAAAAAGAAATACTTTGTTCTTAGTTTATTTGGGAAGTTATTTTAGCATTTAGATTCCTTCCCTGGAGTTGTATTTTCAGCTTTCTTTGCTATTTTTGATTAAAATGTGTTGATTTTCTGTTTGACTTTTGAAGATCATAGATCTTACAGTTTTTGCCAAGTGCTTCAAATGCATGCCTATTAGAGAGTGAAATTCATATCTATGAGGAGGTGTAAGTCCCATAAGAGACAATGGTAGTCTTATTTTTTCCTTTCTCTGTGTCTTGGATAAAACTCCATTGAATAATGTCCAACATCATTCATTTCTAAGGCCAGAGGCATGGCTTAATCGATAGATCTTAACAAGGACAAGGCCTGAGTTCAAATCCCAGTGGAGTCAGCAAAAAGAACAAAACCAGAACCATTCATATTTGCCTTGGTGAATAAGTTTGTTACATGAAGAATTCGTAGGATTTGTGCTGACATTACCTTGAGATTTAACATTTCTCTGTTTTTTTTTTTCCAGTCCTAGGGCTTGAGCTCAGGGCCTGAGCACTGTCCTTGGACTTTCTCAAGGCTAGAGCTCTACCACTTGGGCCACAGCACCACTTCTGGCTTTTTCTATGTATGTGGTACCGAGGAATCGAACCCAACTCTTCGTGCATGCTAGGCAAGCACTCTACCACTAGGCCAAACTCCTGGCCCCATTTCTCTAGTTTAATAAAAAGAATGGAAAGGCTTCTTTCTCAGCTCTGGTTTGGCTCTGTGGTATGGGAAGGGCTTTTTTTTTTTTCCTGAAGAGGGGCAAGGCCAGACCCCACCACCATCCCCAGTCGTGGACACATGGGAGGTGATTCCCTAACACTCTCTTTACACTTCTTCCACTTTTTCTTAGTGCACATATCTCTTTCTTTAAAACGTTTGCAGGTGCCCGTGTTTTGACTTGATTCCTGAGGGTAGCCGCTTGGTCTGACATTCCGGAAGGATTCTATTCCCAGACAGGTGATTATAACACCTGCGGCACCTCTGCCAGACCGGAGATCCAGGGCAGTGCTGCTCTGGAGTGTGGAGGCTGCAGAGTGGGGTCTGGGGGACCCCTCCCTGCCTCCCCCCTCAGGCGGAGGCCCTGCTTCCAGTCTGAGCGCCTGGCACTGCCCGCATTCCTGTTTGCAAGGCTGCTCCTGTTGTCTGTGAGGCAGCAGCAGTGTCCCTACACCATCCCTGTCCCCTGTCAGGGTAGGGCCTTCCCATGCCCTCCTGGGAGCACGTTCAGGCTCCTCCTCCTTCCCTGGCCGGTGCGGGGGAGTCCCCAGGCCGGAGGGGAGCAGGTAAACACATGCCCAGAATATTCCTATGGAATTTCAGTTGGGAAGGTAATCTCCTTGTGGTGATAAAGGTGAGCCCAAGACAATCTGTCCCCCTAGAAACACCGGCACTGCTGCTCGGGGCGCATTCGAGCCTCGTTTGCGAAGTGCCACGGTGCAGCTCACATCCTGCTTGTGTCAGACGTTGACGCTGGGGAGTGTGCGAGATGGGAAAGCTCCCTGCTGCTGTCTCTGGAGGTCCCGAGGACTGTGGGAGGTCAACAAATAACTCCAAATAGATAGGCGGTTGGGAGGGGCTCCCAGCTCCCCACAAGCCTGAGCAGGCCGGCGGAGGTGAGGATGGCGAGTTCTTATTTCCCACCTGGCGGCCTCCAGCCCCTTGGTCCGCCCTGCCTGGCACTTGCAGTGACCAGTGAGGAGGTGCAGAACTTCCACTCGACTACATTTTCCTTGGGATCGCAGTGTAGGACTGAGGCGGGCCTGTACAGGACCCTCCAGGGTCCAGCACTCGTAGCTCTCCACCCTCTGCCTCTGGATTGCTTCCCAGCAGTCACAGCCTGGGGAAAGTGACAGGACTCCCTCGCTCCTGTGTCCTCCCTGCCCTTTGGCTGCAAAAAGCCTCCAATCTACTTTCAGTAGTGGAACAAGTTCCACGCACTTTATGTGGGGCAGGGAGGCCATGGGTTCCCCAGCTTACTGGAGCATCATGTTCTAAACAGAATGTGGGTGCCATTGTACCCCTTCTGCAGATTTCCAAGGAAGTCTCCAGGCTACTGGCAGAGTGGGCCACTATCACATTGGCCCTTTGTCGGCTGACGCCTGAGCACAGGTCTGTATGACCCGTGCAGCCCTCTGTGTGTGTGTGTGTGTGTGTGTGTGTGTGTGTGTGTTCTGGGGCACCTCTTATCCCAGAGCCTGTGGGCAGCCAGGCCGGGCTGGCCCTCAACCTGTGGGACATGTATGTATCTCCTTACGATCCACAGGTCCCCGAGTACTGACTGTCACAGGCTGCCGCGTCTTTCCCGTTGACTCAGGTTTGGTTCCTCCAGTGGGGACCTAACTTAGAGAAATGCTGCCTCCAAATCCCTCGCTCACCACCAAACCTGAGATGTACTGGGCCCCAAATCTCTATGAGCTAGACAGTGACTTGACTAACGAGCCGGACGCCATCCTAGGAGAAGGCCCAGCGGTCTGTGAATTGTCTCGTCAGAGGTTTCGGAACTCACTCTATGTGGATTTTGTTGGGCCTCGGAGAACCCTGGTCACACTCAGAAAACTCTGCCTCGATTGGTTGCAGCCGGAGATTCACACCAAGGAGGAGATCATCGAGCTCTTGGTCCTTGAGCAGTACCTGAACATCGTCCCTGACAGGCTCCAGCCCTGGGTGCGAGCTGGGCAGCCAGAGAGCTGTGAGGAGCTGGTTGTCCTCCTGGAGACACACAGGATGTACCAGCGCGAAGGTGACGACTCCGCTCGGGCTCCGGCGGGGGCGGTGGGCGGAGTGGCCCGGTGTCGGGGCACGCTCCCGGGGTGGGCTCTGGCCAACGTGGCAAGGCGAGGCTGGCCCCAAGTGTGGTGAGGGCCCTGGAGGCCCTGTGCGCTGCAGGGCCTCGTGCAGGGCCCTCCTCCTACCCCACGCGCCTCCACATATGTCTCAAAATGTGTCCCAGATGCCCTGGCATTTGGGCAGAAGGAAGGGTGATGCATTCGCTAGAGGAGCGGCATCCATGTGGGGGTCTTCTCGGGTGCGGAGCCTCTCAGATGTGGCCTGCTGGCCACACGTGGTGGTAGTGTGCTCTCTCTCCAGCCTTCCAGTGGTGCAGGTGGCAAGTTTAGAGGGAGAAGGAAGGTCTCAGCTCCCTGAGATGAGAGGAGTGGGGACAGAGGAAAGAGGAGGAGTGGGGGGGGGGTGGGCCTGGGGGCAGAAGGGAGAGGAGGAAGGGGGGGGTGGATCTGGGGACAGAGGAGGAGGAGTGGGCCTGGAGGCAGAGGGGAGAGGAGGAGGAGTGGGGGGTGGGTCTGGGGGCAGAGAGGAGAGGAGGAGGAATGGGGGTGGGCCTTGGGGCAGAGGGGGGATGAGGAGTGGGGGGGGCAGAGAGGGGGTGATGAGGAGTGGGGGGGGCAGAGAGGGGGTGATGAGGAGTGGGGGGGGGGCCTGAGGGAAGAGGGGGAGGATGCAGCATTAAGAGTATTTGCTGTCCCCAGACGACGCCAACGGCAACGGCGACATGAGGTGGAATGGAGAAGGAGCCTCCCCGACCCGCCCAGCCCCGTCCTCTAGCAGTGAGTAGTCTGGCCACCTGCTCCAGTGTACCCCACCTCAGGACACCCCACCACACCTACCACAGGACACCTGACCACATCCCACCACACCTCACCTCACCACATCCTACCACAGGACACCCCACCACACCTACCACAGGACACCTGACCACACCTACCACAGGACACCTGACCACACCCCACCACAGGACACCTGACCACACCTACCACAGGACACCTGACCACACCCTACCACAGGACACCTGACCACACCTACCACAGGACACCCCACCACACCTACCACAGGACACCCCACCACACCTACCACAGGACACCCCACCACACCCTACCACAGGACACCCCACCACACCCCACCACATCCTACCACACCTCACCTCACCTCACCTCACCTCACCTCACCTCACCTCACCTCACCTCACCACACCTCACCTCACCACACCTCACCTCACCTCACCACCACCACACCTCACCTCACCACACCTCACCTCACCACACCTCACCACACCTCACCACACCACACCTCACCTCACCTCACCTCACCTCACCACACCTCACCTCACCACACCTCACCACCACCACCACACCTCACCACACCTCACCACACCTCACCACACCACACCTCACCCACCCCACCACCCCACCACACACCCCACCACACCACACCTCACCACACCTCACCACACCACACCTCACCACACCACACCTCACCTCACCACACCACACCTCACCTCACCACACCTCACCACCCACCACACCTCACCTCACCACACCACCACACCTCACCACACCACCACCTCACCACACCTCACCTCACCACCTCACCACACCTCACCTCACCACACCTCACCACACCTCACCTCACCTCACCACACCTCACCTCACCTCACCACACCACACCTCACCACACCTCACCACACCTCACCCACCACCCTCACCTCACCACACCTCACCTCACCACACCTCACCTCACCACCTCACCACACCCACCTCACCACACCTCACCACACCTCACCTCACCTCACCTCACCTCACCACACCACACCTCACCTCACCTCACCTCACCACACCTCACCACACCTCACCCACCTCACCACACCACACCACCTCACCACACCACCACACCTCACCACACCACACCCACCACACCACACCTCACCACACCTCACCACACCTCACCTCACCTCACCACACCTCACCTCACCACCTCACCTCACCTCACCACACCTCACCACACCCACCTCACCACACCTCACCACACCTCACCACACCTCACCTCACCTCACCTCACCACACCTCACCACACCTCACCACACCACCCCACACCACACCACACCACACCACACCTCACCACACCTCACCTCACCACACCTCACCTCACCTCACCTCACCACACCTCACCTCACCTCACCACACCTCACCTCACCTCACCACACCTCACCTCACCACACCTCACCTCACCTCACCTCACCACACCTCACCACCTCACCTCACCACACCTCACCTCACCACACCTCACCTCACCACACCTCACCACACCCACCTCACCTCACCACACCTCACCTCACCACACCACACCTCACCTCACCTCACCACACCTCACCTCACCTCACCTCACCTCACCACACCTCACCACACCTCACCTCACCTCACCTCACCTCACCACACCTCACCTCACCTCACCTCACCTCACCACACCTCACCACACCTCACCTCACCTCACCACACCTCACCTCACCACACCACACCTCACCTCACCTCACCACACCTCACCTCACCTCACCTCACCTCACCACACCTCACCTCACCTCACCACACCTCACCTCACCTCACCACACCTCACCTCACCACACCTCACCACACCTCACCTCACCTCACCTCACCTCACCACACCTCACCTCACCTCACCACACCTCACCTCACCTCACCACACCTCACCTCACCACACCTCACCACACCTCACCTCACCTCACCACACCTCACCTCACCACACCACACCTCACCTCACCTCACCACACCTCACCTCACCTCACCTCACCTCACCACACCTCACCACACCTCACCTCACCTCACCTCACCTCACCTCACCACACCTCACCACACCTCACCTCACCACACCTCACCACACCACACCTCACCTCACCTCACCTCACCACACCACACCTCACCTCACCACACCACACCTCACCTCACCTCACCACACCTCACCTCACCTCACCTCACCTCACCACACCTCACCACACCTCACCTCACCTCACCTCACCTCACCTCACCTCACCACACCTCACCACACCTCACCTCACCACACCTCACCACACCTCACCTCACCTCACCTCACCACACCTCACCTCACCTCACCACACCTCACCTCACCACACCTCACCTCACCTCACCTCACCACACCTCACCTCACCACACCTCACCTCACCACACCTCACCTCACCTCACCACACCTCACCTCACCTCACCACACCTCACCTCACCACACCTCACCACACCTCACCTCACCTCACCTCACCTCACCTCACCACACCTCACCTCACCTCACCACACCTCACCTCACCACACCTCACCACACCTCACCTCACCACACCTCACCTCACCTCACCTCACCACACCTCACCTCACCTCACCACACCTCACCTCACCTCACCTCACCTCACCTCACCTCACCTCACCACACCTCACCTCACCACACCTCACCTCACCTCACCACACCTCACCTCACCTCACCTCACCACACCTCACCTCACCTCACCTCACCACACCTCACCTCACCTCACCTCACCTCACCTCACCTCACCACACCACAGAACAGCCCACCCCAGGGCCATCTCCAGGTGCCATCTGGGGAGGACTCTATGCAAACAACTCTCCGTGGTCACATCATAGATGTCTGAGGGGAAAATATGTGAAAAGCAATGTTTTATATCAAAGCAGACATGGACAGATGTGGTCAGCTGTTCCAAGCTGCCCCAAGAGCTTGCACGGATCGTTCCAGGGAAGAGCTCGGCAGCCTTGCCTTGGCCTGGCTCTCTGCAGTAGAGCCATGTGCAGCCTGACACCCACGGGGAGGGCCTCCCTCCGTCTCCAGAATTTGGACTTGAACTGGGAGAACAGTGGAACAGGGGGGGCCAGCAAGGGGAGGAGGCTTCAGGTTTGAGCAGGGGAGTGTGTGGCCTTAGATTTAGATCCATCTTACCAAACAAGGAGTCAGGCTGTCCCCCTTCTGGAGGAGAGTAGAGCTGGCTGCATCACCACCCTTTGCTAATCACAGAGTCATCTTACCCCTCTCCCCCCAGGTGACCGGGACCAGGACCAGGAGCGGGAGCAGGAGCAGGAGCGAGAACAGGAGCGGGGCCAGGACCAGGACCAGGACCAGGACCGGGACTGGGACCACAGAGGCAGAAGCAGAGATGTGGAGCCTCGAGACCGTTGGGCTCACAGCAGGAGCCCCAGAAACAGTAAGTCCATGGCCTGTACTTGGAACATGGGCTGTGTGCACAGACTCGGGGAGAAGTCCCAGCTGCTCACCCAGAATGAGTAACCGGTCCTCAGAGCTCAGCCCAAGGCTCTGGCTGCTTAATCCCCACTGGTACCATCTTGGCAGTCTGAGCTGTAGATACCGGCTCCCTGTGCTTCTGTGGCACCACATTTTTCTTTATTAGGCAGCAATCAAGAAAAAGCGTTGGGGGCCGGGAGTGTGGCCTAGTGGTAGAGTGCTTGCCTAGCACTCACAAGGACCCGAGTTCGATTCCTTGGTATCACATATATAGGAAAAAAGCCAGAAGTGGTGCTGAGGCTCAAGTGGTAGAGCTCTAGCCTTGAGAAAGTCCAAGGACAGTGCTCAGGCCCTGAGCTCAAGCCCAGGACTGGAAGAAAAAAAAAAAAGAAAAAGCTTTGAAGACTGGGTGCAGTGGTTCACACCTGTAATCCTAGCTATCAGGAGGCTGAGACCTGGGATTGCAGTTGAAAGCCAACCCGGGCACTAAGAACTGAGAGACTCTCATCTCCAATTAACCACTAGAAAATGGGGAATGGGGCTGTGGCTCAAGGATAGGGCAGTAGCTTTGAGATGAAGAACTCAGGGACAGCGCCCAGGCCCAGGGTCCAAGCCCCACGACTGACCCCCCCAAACAATAAGAGCTTTGAAGGTTCTGTCTGGGGTTACTTAAGTAGCCCAGGTGGCCCCAAGGCCAGGCCTCTGGTCCCTGGTGAGAAAACCAGTAAACAGGCCCAGCTCCTGAGGGGAAGATTGCTGGGAGCAAGGCTGGTGAGAGTTACACTTGGACCCTCAAGAAGGTCGGGTCTGACCCCACCCAGCTCTGGGAGAAGAAGCCAGAGGCCAGGGCCAGGCCCTGCCTCCATGGGGGAACACCCAGCTTCCGGCTAGCCACGTCCCCAGACCCAGCCTGGGGGCGGAGAGGGGGTGACAGACTGGGCCTCGGGCTCCTGATGCGTTTTTTCCTCCAGGGCTGCCTCAGCGTGACCTGTCCCTTCCTGTGATGGCCAGAGCAAGCCTCCAAATGGAAAGAGCAGGCAGCAGGGCATCCATGGACTTTGAGACCCGGGCCCAGGTATGCTCAGGGTCCTAGATTGCCAGAGGCTCTCTCATGTCTCTAGACATAGGCTCATCTGTTCCAGGGGTGCTTGTGGCCACACAAGGAGTCCAGGCCCTTCCCAGGGGTAGCCAGTGGCTGAGTCCCTGCAGCCTGCTCCCCAGGCCCCCCCGCACGCCTCCCCCAGGCATGTGGCACCTGGCAGTGGGTGTGGGGGGGTGATCCAGAGCACAGAGCAACCTGGCTAGAAAGGAAGGGTGTGGAGCTGAAGAGACTTGAGCTTCACCCAGGCTCTGCTGCCTGCTATGGTGTGGGCCTGGATATTTGCCAGCAGAGCCAAACCTCAGCTTCCTCACCTGTAAAATGAGTGAAACTCAGATTGGCAAACGCGTGCACACACATGTGCACACACACACATGCACAAACACACGCAGGCACACACCCTGCCTGCTGTGGGGCCCAGTGCAGAGGGGCTTCCCAAACTAGGAGCTGTGCAGTCGCTGGTCAAGAGGCTGATGAAAGAATTTGAGCCAGACATTGAGGAAGAGCCAGACGAGAGCCCAGGACCTCAGCCTCAGGCTCTGGCAGGAGAGAGGCCTCACTAGCTGAGCTTCCTCTTCTTTAGCCAAGTGCCTGCTCCTCTGCAGAGGGTGGGGAGGCCGAGACAAGCAGAAGGGGCCAAGAGTGCTCCCTGCCCCGCGCTTCAGGGAGGGGTAGCTGGCAAGGAGTGGTGTATGTAACTGCCCAGTGTGGTGTACTGCACACAAGCATGGAACACTAACAAGTAGTTTGGATGGAAGGAACAAATCTTAAAGGCATAGAACATGAGCTCCGTTGGACATTAAACCTAGAGACCCCTTGAGACCAGGGAAAACACCAATAGTCCCCTGAGAACCAAAGGAAACAGAGAGATCCTGGGAACAAGACGAAGGAAGCCACAGACCCTGGTAACCAGAGAAAAGAGAGGTACCCAGGGACCAGAGATATGAAACCAGGGACTCTGTGAACCAAGGACATGCAGCAAGGAACCCAGACATCAGGGAGATGTACTGAGGATCCCACACACCAGGGAGACGCAGTGAGGACCCCAGACACCAGGGAGATGCAGTGAGGACCCCAGACACCAGGGAGATGCAGTGAGGACCCCAGATACCAGGGAGATGCACTGAGGATCCCACACACCAGGGAGATGCAGAGAGGACCCCAGACACCAGGGAGATGCAGTGAAGACCCCAGACAGCAGGGAGATGCAGTGAAGACCCCAGACACCAGGGAGATGCACTGAGGATCCCACACACCAGGGAGATGCAGAGAGGACCCCAGACACCAGGGAGATGCAGTGAAGACCCCAGACACCAGGGAGATGCAGTGAAGACCCCAGACACCAGGGAGACGCAGTGAAGACCCCACACACCAGGCAGACGCAGTGAGGACCCCAGACACCAGGGAGACGCAGTGAGGACCCCAGACACCAGGGAGACGCAGTGAGGACCCCAGACACCAAGGAGACGCAGTGAGGACCCCACACACCAGGGAGACGCAGTGAGGACCCCACACACCAGGGAGACGCGGTGATCAACACACACACCAGGGAGACGCGGTGATCAACCCACACACCAGGGAGACGTAATAATCAACCCACACACCAGGGAGACGCGGTGATCAACCCACACACCAGGGAGACGCGGTGATCAACCCACACACCAGGGAGACGCGGTGATCAACCCACACACCAGGGAGACGCGGTGATCAACCCACACACCAGGGAGACGCGGTGGGTGATCAACCCACACACCAGGGAGACGCGGTGGGTGATCAACCCACACACCAGGGAGACGCGGTGATCAACACACACACCAGGGAGACGCAGTGATCAACCCACACACCAGGGAGACATAGTGATCAACCCACACACCAGGGAGACGCGGTGGGTGATCAACCCACACACCAGGGAGACGCGGTGGGTGATCAACCCACACACCAGGGAGACGCGGTGATCAACACACACACCAGGGAGACGCGGTGATCAACCCACACACCAGGGAGACGCAGTGAGGACCCCAGACACCAGGGAGATGCAGTGAGGACCCCACACACCAGGGAGATGCAGTGAGGACCCCAGACACCAGGGAGACGCAGTGAGGACCCCAGACACCAGGGAGATGCAGTGAAGACCCCAGACACCAGGGAGACGGAGTGAGAACCCCAGACACCAGGGAGATGCAGTGAAGACCCCACACACCAGGGAGACGCAGTGAAGACCCCAGATACCAGGGAGATGCAGTGAGGACCCCAGATACCAGGGAGATGCAGTGATCAACCCACACACCAGGGAGATGCAGTGATCAACCCACACATCAACGAGACGTAGTGATCAGTCCACACACAAGGGGCGTGGTGATCAACCCACACACCAGGGAGACATAGTGATCAACCCACACACCAGGGAGACGTAGTGATCAACCCACACACCAGGGAGACATAGTGATCAACCCACACACCAGGGAGACGCAGTGATCAACACACACACCAGGGAGACGTAGTGATCAACACACACACCAGGGAGACGTAGTGATCAACACACACACCAGGGAGACGCAGTGATCAACATACACACCAGGGAGACGTAGTGATCAACCCACACACCAGGGAGACACAGTGATCACCACACACACCAGGGAGACGCGGTGATCAACCCACACACCAGGGAGACGCGGTGATCAACCCACACACCAGGGAGACGCGGTGATCAACCCACACACCAGGGAGACGCAGTGATCAACCCACACACCGGGGAGACACGGTGATCAACCCACACACCGGGGAGACGTGGTGACCAACCCACACACCGGGGAGACACGATGATCAACCCACACACCAGGGAGACGTAGTGATCAACCCACACACCAGGGAGACGCAGTGATCAACCCACACACCAGGGAGACGTAGTGATCAACCCACACACCAGGGAGACATAGTGATCAACCCACACACCAGGGAGACGCAGTGATCAACCCACACACCAGGGAGACGCAGTGATCAACACACACACCAGGGAGATGTAATAATCAACCCACACACCAGGGAGACGCAGTGATCAACCCACACACCAGGGAGACGCGGTGATCAACCCACACACCAGGGAGACGTAGTGATCAACCCACACACCAGGGAGACGCAGTGATCAATACACACACCAGGGAGATGTAATAATCAACCCACACACCAGGGAGACGTAGTGATCAACACACACACCAGGGAGATGCAGTGATCAACCCACACACCAGGGAGACGCGGTGATCAACCCACACACCAGGGAGACGTAATAATCAACCCACACACCAGGGTGGTGCAGTGAAGAACCCTGCAGAGTTGCAGCAAATGCCTGGAAAAGGGGCCGGCATGGATGTTAGACTTCTCGCCAACAGTGAAGGTTTCCCGCAGTGGGCAGTCAGTAGCTGTTCTTGTTCTATCTTGTGTGTGAGCCATCTTGGCCTGCTGGGATCCTCCGGTGTCTGTGTCTGAGGTGGAGGTGGCACAGCCGGTGGCGCAGGCCGTGCTTCATTGGTGGGCAGCCACCGTGTCCCCCCTGGTGCCTGCTTCACTGCAGTGGGAGCTCTCGGGCAGCGGTCTTGAGGCCTTTGGTGTGTGCTCAGGGCCTCTGCTCGGCCTGGACTGCATCTTCCGAGCCCTGCGCAGCACTGAACTGTAGCCTCGGGTTGGTGTGAAGGGTATGCCCTCCTTTTGGTTTATAGGAGCCAGGTGGTTGAGAATTCAGTGAGTATTCATTTTTATTTGAACCAGGCAGATGGATAAAGAAGTATGAGTAATTACTGGGCTCTGTGCCCCAGGGGTAGCAGCTCCCTTGCTCCTCAGGCCTGGACTCTTTTGTCCCCTGTCACTCTCCAAGCCTAGAGCCCTGGTGTCCTCGACCAGCCAGGCACAAGGCTCCCTCCCAAACCTTATCAGGATGGCATCATGCCCCCCACCTTAGGAACGGTACCTAGGGAGACTAGCCAGCTGCAGGAGGACAGGGTGCTAGTTCTGCCATGCCCTAGCCCTTGGCTGAAGGTCTGCTTCGTCTCCCCTCTGCCTCCGTTGTTGTCTGCTTTGAAGGCCTTGGCATGGGCCTTGCACAGAAGAGGCCCTGCCTGCTCACACACAGGGCCGGGTGCTCTGCCAGGCGGAGGTGCCCTCAGCCGTCCCTTACCTCACACTCTGCACGTTGCTGTAGTGTCCCCGCCTCTCCCTGTGGTGAAGGGATCGTAAATCAAGTATCTCCCATCCCTTTTCTTAAGATTCAACCAAGGCATGTGGTTGCAGAAAACCCACCCTTGCAATGGCGTTGCCGGGTGCTCTCCCGCCATTTCACACTGAGGAACCTGAGGGCCTGCCAGGCTGCTGTGTCTGTGCTCGTGTCCGCTCACCCACGGCGTGTGTTTCTCTCCAGCTCCACCTTGCGGGCCCCATGACCGTGTCCCCCGCTTCTAGTCCCTCTTCACACTCAGGGCCTCACCTGGCAAGAGCAGTGCAGGTCTAGTGCAGCCCCGACCCCAGCGAAGCCCTTGGCAGAGGCGGCACAGAGCCGTCTCCCAAGCGACGCAGGGGAATTGTCAATCTCTGTAAAGTACTTGTGGAGCCACGCGGCAGCGTAAAATGAAAGCCCTTGACGCTTGTGCTCATCCGGCACCCCCGGGAGGCCTCATGCTGGAAGCCTCAGGGTGGGCACGCCACGGAGTGGAGGAACGGGCGGGACCAGACACTGGCCTGGCACGACTCTGCGCCACGGGTACCCGCGCATGTCCATATTTGGCCTGCTCTCGCTTCCCTGCCAGTCCCCGTCCATGCACACTGACCCCTGACCTGCTGCTCAGGACCCCCGAGTTGCCCTGGCAGAGCCCCTCCACACCGATGAGCTGAGCCCAGTGTACTATCACTGCTAACCATTTCACCAGTCTTTTTTCTCCAACCACACTATGGCTGCATGAGGGCAAGGATATGTGTCATGCGTCTTGGGATCTGCCTCAGAGTAGCGCAAGGTAGGTATGGCCTAGGCCTCTAGTCACGCTCGGATTTCTCAGGCCCCCTGCACGGGCGCCTCCTCTGTGACGTCATGTATGTAGCCCCGCCGCCACCCTGCACTCCCTCCAGTGGCTGGGGCCTGTGCGTTCTGAGAGCCCTGCGCTGCTGTTGCAGGACGCCGAGTCCTACCAGAGCGCCATGGGGGCCGCTGAGGACAGGAAGCCGCAGAACCCGATCCAGGACAACATGGAGAACTATAGGAAGCTGCTGTCACTGGGTAAGTGGCCACAAGGCAGCTGGTGGGCCTGAGTCCGGGGCAGGCAGCGGACAGCCTAGCCGCAGAGGTGATACTCTTCCTGGAGCAAGGAGAGTGGAGGTCCTGGAGCAGGTTTATAAGGTGCCTGTTCAGAAGGCACCGTACTCCGCTGGGACGAGCGTCTGCGAATGCAGGCCTATGGCTGTGGGTCCCGTGTGGAGCTCTGGTGCTTGGTAGATGAAGAACGTGGAGGAGGAGGAGGAGGAGGAGGCGGCGGCGGCAGCTGGCAAAGTGGCATAGTTCTGTAATTTCAGTATTCATGGGGCTGAGACAGGAGCATTGTTAAGTTTGAGGCCATCCCAGGTCCATATTGAAACCCTGTCTCAAAAAATATTAAAAAGTAGGCCAGGAGTTTGGCCTAGTGGTAGAGTGCGTGCCTAGAATGTACGAAGACCCGGGGGTGGTGCTGAGGCTCAAGTGGTAGAGCTGTAGCCTTGAGAAAGTCCAAGGACAGTGCTCAGGCCCTGAGCCCAAGCCCAGGACTGGCAAAAATTAAAACATAAAAAAGTAAAAAGTAAAAACAAAGCAGAAAAAAGGAAAAACTTGGAAAGCCAGAGCCATTGAAGCTGAAGGAGAGGGCTGAGGGGAGGCCCCCAGAGCCCGGGCCCTGAGGCACTGGCAGACTTGAGCATGTCATCTAGGGACAGGCTTCATGGGCGGAAGGGAGTGGGCCGAAGAGTGGAGAGTGGGTGAATGCCACTTCCCGCATAGTGCCTCAGAGAAAGAAACGTGAGCACACGTCCATCTTCCAGTCACATGCGAGCTCTTGTCTTGTTCCTGTGAGCAGGGGTGCAGCTTGCTGAAGATGACCGCCACTCCCACATGACACAAGGCCATTCCTCCAGAGCCAGTCGAAGTGCCTACCCGAGCACCAGTCGAGGTGAGTGCCAGGGCAGGCCCATGTTCACACCAGCCCTCCTGCATGTTCAGGGAAGGAGGGCTGGGGAGTGTTTACCTATGGGGTTTCTTTCCAGGTCTGAAAGCTATGCCTGAAGCCAAAAAGCCAAGCCACCGTCGGGGCATCTGTGAAGACGAATCTTCTCATGGTGTGATCATGGAAAAATTCATCAGGGATTCACCGCGGGGGGGCAGATCAGGAAGAGCCAGGGAGCCGGGTAGTGGGCTGCAGAGGGGCCCCAGAGTGTTGGAGGAGCAGTGGAGAGACCCCCCGCTGAACCGGAGGGAGCCGCTGAACCGGAGGGAGCCGCTGCTCCCGCCCAGGGGCCCCCCGGGGGGCGTGTACAGAGGCGGCTTGAGGTTCAACCCCAGCCTTTTCTCTAGAAGGAGGGCTCTGGTTCTGGACAGGAAAAGGCGCTACCCCTTGGATGCCGATGGGAAGGGCGGGGCCAGGAAGAAGCCCTTTGAGGGTGGCAGCGATCTGAGGAGGTCCGTGAGCACCAGCACCAGCAGCCTGGGCTCGGCCTCCTCCGGGGCCCGGCCGGGTGACCCTGGGGCCACGTCGTACGTGTGCGACGAGTGTGGGCGGTCCTTCACCGTCATATCAGAGTTCGTGGAGCACCAGATCATGCACACCAGGGAAAATCTCTACGAGTATGGGGAGTCCTTCGTCCAGGAGCCGGCCCCCCGGGCGAGTGCAGGCCACTCCAGTGGAGCGCGGCGCCTGGAGTGCACGGAGTGTGGGGAAACCTTCAGCAAGAGCGCTGCTCTGGCAGAGCACAGCAAGACCCACGCCAGAGCCCCACTGGCGGAGAATAAGGACCAGGACAGTGAGGAGGGCGTCATGGCCAGCCCTACTTTCCGCGAGCTCCAGAAGATGTATGGCAAAGACAAGTTCTACGAGTGCCGCGTGTGCAGGGAGAGCTTCCTCCACAGCTCTGCGCTCATTGAGCACCAGAAGGTCCACGAGGGGATGAGCTGTGGCAGCGCCCAGCCCAGTGAGCGCGACCGAGACCGCCAGCCCGCGCGCGGGTCAGCCTTCATGCCCAGCGCAGCCCTGAGAGAGTTTCAGAAAATGTACACCAAGAGCAAGATTTACGAGTGCAAGGTGTGTGGCGATGCCTTCTTCCATAGCTCGTCTCTGAAAGAGCACCTCAAGATCCATACCCGGGGGAACCCCTTTGAAAACAAGAGCGAAGGAGCCTGCATGCCTAGCCCGTCCCTTAAGAGACGTCAGAAAACCCATGCTAAGGAGAAGCCATTCGACTTCAAAGGTGGCAGGGGTCCCTTTATGCCCAACACAGACCTCAGTGAGCATCAGAAAGTTCAGTCTCGGAAGAACTTGGATGGCCGCGGGTATGAGAAGCCGACGCTGTGCAGTGCACCCTTCGTGGACTCTCCGAAGAGTCACACCATCACCAGACCTCCCCAGGACGAGAACAGCGCCACCACCTCCAGCGCCAGCCTGAGCCCCGAGGTAGCCCAGACACGTCCTGCCAAGGAAGACGCCCGCCAGGGGAACTTCCGAGAGAAATCTGATACCCGCTGCTTCGGCTCTGTGGAAGCTCAGAAGAGTCAGGGTGCAGCCGGGTTTAGCAAACCCAAAGTGCCTGCAGGCCCTGCCATGCCGAGTTCAGAGGTCCCCAGCCACATGAGAGCCTGCTTTGGAGGGAACGCCTCCGCGGGAAAGGAATACCTGGCTTCCATTACCCGCAGCCTGGCTATTCCCAGGTCTCTGAAGCGTTACTATGTCAACAAAGAAGATGGCTGTGGTGAAAAGGGAGAGTCCTCCACTTACTTCTCAGACCTTCACAACAAGCGCCGGAAGATTGCTGCCAGAGAGAGCCTTTATGACGAGGATAAGAGTGATTACAAGGATGCTGTCCTGCCAAGCACGTCCTATGCAGAGCCTCGAAGAAGCCTTGTTGGAGACAGAGCAAGTGAATTCAAACAAGATGGTGTCTTTTCAGTCCCCACCTCCAGTGTCCGCGGTCACCAGAAGGCTCGAGCCAAGAAGAAGTACATTGAGGCTGCTATCGGCCACTCCCTGCCTTTTGGGGAGCCACCAACAGCTGGCCCCCGAGAGAAGCTCTATGAGTGCCAGGAGTGTGGTGAGTCCTTTGATCGCCGCTCCGACCTCACTGAACACCAGAAGATTCACGACAGAGAAAAGCCCTCTGGAAGCTGGTATTGTGAGCAGTCTGTCAATCACAGCCCTGCCCCTGCTGGTCCTCAGGCCAGTGATACCCAAGAGCAGTGTGCCGGAGAACAAGCCCAGGATAAATCCAAACCTGCCACTAGCACCAGCCTTCCTACAGAAGATGAAATCTGTGCCCAAGAGAAGACTCCTGGGGAGGAGACCCAGGGTCAGAAGATGGATGGTCAGGAGATCCAGAATCAGGAGATGAATGGTCAGGAGACCCGGGATCAGAAGATGGATGGTCAAGAGACTCAGGATCCAAGGATGGATGGTCAGAAGATGGATGGTCAGGAGTCCCAGGATCAGAAGATGGATGGTCAGAAGATGGACGATCAAGAGACCCAGGATCAGAAGATGGATGGTCAAGAGGCCCAGGATCAGAAAATGGATGGTCAAGAGGCCCAGGATCAGAAGATGGACGGTCAAGAGACCCAGGATCAGGAGATGGACGGTCAAGAGACCCAGGATCAGGAGATGGACGGTCAAGAGACCCAGGGTCAGGAGATGGACGGTCAGGAGATCCAGGGTCAGGAGATGGACTGTCAGGAGATCCAGGGTCAGGAGATGGACTGTCAGGAGATCCAGGGTCAGGAGGTGGACTGTCAGGAGATCCAGGGTCAGGAGGTGGACGGTCAGGAGATCCAGGGCCAAGAGACCAACAGTGAGGAGACCCAGAGTCAGGATACAGGTGAGGACACCATCAGTCAGGTGTCGAGCTGTGATGAACAGAAGGATGAAGATACCATCTATGCATGTCCGGAGTGCGGGCTTGGCTTCCTGTATCTCGCAGACCTGACCAGCCATCAGGACGCCCACAGCAGGACGTGCCTGGTGGACAGCCGAGAATACGCACCCTCCGAAGCCCATTCCCTCAGTGAGTTCCAGAAACAGTGCACTGGAGAGCAGCTCTTCGAGTGCTCCAAGTGTGGGGAGTCTTTCATCCACAGCTCCTTCCTGTTCGAGCATCAGCGAGTCCATGACCAAGACCAGCTCTACTCCACCAGCAAGGGCGGGGATGATAGTTTCATCTGCCTCTTGCCAGTGAAGCCCAGGAGGAACCATGATGACGACGACGATGATGATGACGATGATGATGATGCCACCGCCGCCGCCGCTGCCGTCGCTGCCGTTGCCGCCGTCGCCTCCACATCTGCCACCAGCACCACCACCACTGCCGCTGCTGTGGCTGAGAGGAACCCCGCTGCCGTGGCCGGGTCGGCCATCCGGTGCGTGCAGTGTGGACAAGGCTTCCTCCACAGCTCAGCCCTCAACGAGCACCTGCGGCACCACCGAGAAGAGGAGAGCCGGGAGCCGGCGGCCGAGGGAGACGGGGAGGTGTTCATCCAGACGCTGGCCCTCACCGAGTTCCAGGGCAGCGAGGCTGAGGAGAAGCTCTTCGAGTGCACCATCTGCGGGGAGTGCTTCTTCACGGCCAGGCAGCTGGGCGACCACCACTCCAAGGTCCACAAGGACGAGCCCTACGAGTACGGGGCCGCCTTCACCCACGCCTCCTTCCTGGCCGAGCCCCGGCGACGCCCCGCGCCCTTCTACGAGTGCAGGGACTGTGGGCAGGCCTTCATGCACGACACCATCCTCACCAAGCACACCGTCTTCGACCCCGACGAGGACGACGACGAGGACGACGACGAGGACGACGACGAGGAGGAGGAGGAAGCCGCCACAGCCCAGGAGGTTGAAGTCAACGTCCTCATTCCACAAGAAGTTCTGCGCATCCAGGGGTCCAGCGTGGAGGCCGCCGAGCCAGCGGTGGAGGCCGCCGAGCCAGAGGTGGAAGTGGCTGAGCCAGAGGTAGAGGCAGCAGAGCCAGACGGAGAGGCGGAAGGGCCGGATGGAGAGGCGGCCGAGGCCGATGGGGAGGCGGAGCAGCCCAGCGGGGAGGCTGAGCACCCCAGCGGGGATGGGGATGAGCCAGATGGGGTGGGCATCGAAGACCCTGAAGAAAGGGTGGAGGAGCCCGAGGGGGATGCCGACGAGCCAGATGGGGCAAGCATCGGAGATCCTGAGGAGGAGGAGGAGGAAGAGGAGGAGGAGGAGGAGGAAGAGGAGGAAATCCAGGTGGAGGAGCCCTACTACAACTGCCAGGAGTGCCCGGAGACCTTTGCTTCCAGCGCAGCCTTCGGGGAGCACCTGCGAGCCCACGCCAGCCTGGTCCTGCCGGAGTCCGAAGATGCCCCGGGCGAGGGCGCGGGCCCCAGCGACGCCCCTCAGGCAGACCACCAGTACTTCAGATGTGACGTCTGCGGCCAGCTCTTCAGCGACCGCCTGTCCCTCGCCAGACACCAGAACACCCACACCGGCTGAGCAGCAAGGCCGCCAAGCCTCTCGCCCAGAACTGGACTGTGCCAAACCACAAAGGACTGGACCCACGGGCACACCAGGAAGAAACCACCTTAGCACACATACACCCAACTCAGCTCAGACAACCCGGACAGAGGCAGGGGGCCAGGCCTCCCTCCGTCCCAGCCGCTCCCGCTGCCACCTTCACCCCAGGAACTGGGATGCGAAGTCTGCCCGAGCGAACTTCCAGTGCCATTCCGGTCCCTGAGGAACGTTTCCTTCCTGCCATGTATATAATCACGCAAATGGTTGCCAAAAGGGGAGCATGTTTATTTGGATTTAATGTGATAAACGGTCACAGTTTACTGGGCAGAGGCACCTTTCCTGGCTCTGATTTTTTTATTGTTTTTTGGAGGAGGAAGAGAGCAACAAAGTAGAATATACTTGTGTCTTAGATCCTGAAAAACTTGCTATGCTTGAACTGAACCCCCCTAGTTTATCTTTCTGAGTACTGTGTTTGATCCTTTAAGTTGTCTTGTGAGGTGTGGACACCTCTTCCCTTTGCTATTGGAGAGAGGTCCCTCTAGCTTCCTCTGGCAGCTGTTTTGTCCGCACCTGAACCGCAGTGCCGTGGAAAACGGCCTTCTTCACCCAGGCCCATCTGTAGCGACATTGTACGTACCTTGCTGTGGTTCTCACGCAAAAATATTAGAGTTAGGTTTTTACAAGTGTTTTGTGTTTTTTACACTAGCTCAGTGTGTGTTGAGTAGTAAACTGAGGCTTCTCCCTGTAAATGTCCTATCGCTGCCTTCAACGAAGGGGTTGTGACGATGGCTGGATCACAGCAGTGCCTGAGGAGCTGGCCCCAGGCGTAGCTCTCTGCCAGCCTGGCCACTTCAGCCCCTGGTGGCTCCATTCCACGCTGCCACAAGTCTGCTGGCCCTGGATGCCCAGGGCCAGCACCTAGAGACTCTTCTATTGCTAAGTTCTCCTGTTCTTTGCCTGTCTGAGTCTGTACCTATGTCTAACTTGCTTTTTTAAAAAAAAATCTGAAAAACACAAAAAAAGCTTTGTTTCTAGTCAACCCAAGCTTCGTGTTACGGACTCAGGTTTCCCCGCAGCCTTAATTTGTTTTGTTACCATCGATCCTCTCTTTCAGCCTTCCTGCGCATTTCTGAGCTGTCAGTGTAGTGTTGTGTTGTCTGACCTGACTTTTCCTCTTAATCTCAAATTGGCCTCACAGCTTGGGGTGTCCCCATATCCTCCTCTGCTCCTTTGCTTCCCCTCCCCTTGCATAATGGCTAGATAAAAAAAAATACTTAAAAAATTGCCCTTGAGTTGGCTGGGGAAAAAAATTAAAAATTAAAAAAAAAGGAAGATGTGTAGATGAAGAGTGCAGGCGTGAACGCAGGTCATCTGACAAGGTGACCCCTGCGGGAAACGCATCTGCTCGCCCTCTTCCAGAGGTGCATGGGAGGTGTGAGGCTGAGGGAACACCAGAGTGCAGGCAGGCCAGAGAGCCACGCTGAGCTCGAGGAACCACCAAAGAGGGTCCTCACACAGGCACCAGGCCCAGGAGGGGAAGGAGGGGGCTGGAAAGCCAGGCTGGTGAGAACGAATCCAGCAGTGTCCTGCACAGTCTGGAAGAAGTTGAAGGGCATAGAAAGACACAAGGTTGGCATGGAAACCAGGGGCAGTGGGTTCACTGCATAGAAAGACACAAGGTTGGCGTGGACATCCAGGAAACCAGGGGCAGTGGGTTCACTGCATTGGGATGGACCGGGGGGGGGGGGGGGGGCTCGTCAAGAGGTTAGGGTGTCCGTTCCAACTTTGACTGGAAGTGTAGGAACAGTGTCAATGCCAAACAGCAGAACAGTTGTCAGTGAATCCTTCAACTCTTGCAGCTGTTTATGAGTGATAATCACAAAGAGTTATGTAGTAATGGAAATATATTTACAGAATAGTAAGTGAAGAAAGCAGGACACAAAATTATATTTATACTACAATTATAACTGTTTAAAAAGGTATGCTTATAGTCAAAAAAAAGCTATTGTGTTGTAGGTATATAGTCGAGCATTATTTTCTTAACTTTCTTGAATGTTCTCTCATGGTAGTGTTAATACAGAGTTAATGGTTTTATTTCCATCGTGAACATGATGTGAACTCATTATAAATCACTTGGAAAACAAAAAAGTGGAGGAAAAACTATCTATACCCCCACCATCCAAAGACAGACTGACTCTTCAGTATCTTACTCTTGTCTCTGTGCCCATGTTATGATTACAGCTGTGTCAAAATGTGTACTCAAGATACTTGTTCAATTATGCTTGTGGAATTATGACAATAATTTCATCTTATGTTCTCCCTTACAATTATGTCCCAGTAGCAGTGTTTATTATGTCTGTCACTGTTTCAAGCATCCTACATATCCAGAGGAATTGGAAAACAACAAATTTAGGGAAGTAAAAACTCCATCCATATTCCCCAATACCCAGCAATTACCATTAGGATCATTGTAATTCCTCCATTTTGTGTCAGTGCACACCCTTGTAACTACAACAGTGTTAAATATGTCTAAAGTCTAATCTAAAATGAAAAACAAATGTGGAAAACAATTAAAATCGTGTTGTGGGATTATGGTTAAATATTTTGTTCCAAATTTCTAGAATAATCTTTGGTCATTTGGTAAATGAGTTTTATGTATGTTTTTCCATTACAAATTTAGTACACGCTCACAGAAAACCGGGCAATTCAGTAAAGTGGAAGAAGTGAATCCACTTCTGCTCCCAACAATGAGCGTTTCCACCTTGATCTGTGATAAGACGGATACGTGTGAAAAGCAGGTAGCAATCTGGAGAAGACTTGAGAGCGCGCTGTGTGCTGGATGTGGAACTGCCCTTTGCTGTACTGCCTCGGGTTCTCTGAGTGGTTTTCATCATAGTGTTTGGTAGTTTGCTTCTGTTACCATGTATGTCATTATAGATGCAGTATCTGTTCATTATAGAAACCTTGGAGCTGTGGCAGTGTAGAAGAGAAACTCGCCATATTTTCACCATCCAAAGACTGTGGTTAACATCTTGACGTATTTTCTTCATTTTGTCTCTGTGCACAGGCTTTTAGTTCATTAATATGGTTGTGGTTGTTCTACCTGTAATAGTGTCACCAATAAAAATAAAGTTAAAAATAAGATCTGAGTCTCCTCTTTCAGCCATTTTATGTGTTTGGAGTTGTTAAATATGTGTGTGTGTGTGTGTGTGTGTGTGTGTGTGTGTGTGTGTGTTGGGGGGGTCATGTTTGTCAAAATTACAAGTTCAAAAGCTTGGTGTCTCCTTAATATCCAAGAACTTAGCATTCCCTCAAGTCTAAAAAGTCTGCTTTAGGCGGGCGTGGTGGCTCAGGTCTGTCATCCTAGCTACTCTGGAGGCTGAGATCTGAGGATCGCGGTTCAAAGCCAGCCCAGGCACTAAAGACCAAGAGACTCTCATCTCTATTTAATCTCTATTTAAAATCAGAAGTGACGCTGTGGCTCAGGGATAGAGATGTAGCCTGGAGCTGAAGAGCTCAGGGACAACACCCAGGCCGAGTTCAAGTCCCATGACCGACACACACACAAAAGAATCAGTGCTATTACCTCCGCCTCCCAAGTAGCAGGGGTTACGGAAGTGTCAATTGAGAAAGATGCAAGGCCAGGGCAGAGGCTGGACTCCGTCTCCCCAGGTGTGGTGACCCCTCAGGAGGACATTCCCAGGCCAGAGTTCTTGAGAACATTGGGGGGAGGGAGGTAGTGAAAAACACAGGTAAGGAAGCACAAGATGCAGACACAAGATTCCACGCCTGGTGTTTTCTTCATCTAATTCCTTGATCTGCAGGGAAGGCTCAACACCCAAGCCCTAAGCGCACAGCAGGACCCACCCCTTGAGTTCACTGCAGGCCCCGAGCCCACGGCAGACCCCGAGCCCACGGCAGGCCCCGAGCCCATGGCAGGCCCCACGGCAGGCCCCGAGCCCACGGCAGACCCCGAGCCCACGGCAGACCCCGAGCCCACGGCAGGCCCCGAGCCCATGGCAGGCCCCACGGCAGACCCCGAGCCCACGGCAGGCCCCGAGCCCACGGCAGACCCCGAGCCCACGGCAGGCCCCACGGCAGGCCCCACGGCAGACCCCACGGCAGGCCCCACGGCAGACCCCACGGCAGACCCCGAGCCCACGGCAGACCCCACGGCAGGCCCCACGGCAGGCCCCACGGCAGGCCCCACGGCAGACCCCACGGCAGACCCCGAGCCCACGGCAGACCCCACGGCAGGCCCCACGGCAGGCCCCACGGCAGGCCCCACGGCAGACCCCGAGCCCACGGCAGACCCCACGGCAGGCCCCACGGCAGACCCCACGGCAGGCCCCACGGCAGGCCCCACGGCAGACCCCGAGCCCACGGCAGACTCCACGGCAGACCCCACGGCAGGCCCCACGGCAGGCCCCACGGCAGACCCCGAGCCCACGGCAGACTCCACGGCAGACCCCACGGCAGGCCCCACGGCAGACCCCACGGCAGGCCCCACGGCAGGCCCCACGGCAGACCCCACGGCAGACCCCACGGCAGACCCCACGGCAGGCCCCACGGCAGGCCCCACGGCAGACCCCACGGCAGACCCCGAGCCCACGGCAGGCCCCACGGCAGGCCCCACGGCAGACCCCGAGCCCACGGCAGACCCCACGGCAGACCCCACGGCAGGCCCCACAGCAGGCCCCACGGCAGACCCCGAGCCCACGGCAGACCCCACGGCAGGCCCCACGGCAGACCCCACGGCAGACCCCACGGCAGACCCCACGGCAGGCCCCACGGCAGACCCCGAGCCCACGGCAGACCCCACGGCAGGCCCCACGGCAGACCCCACGGCAGACCCCACGGCAGGCCCCACGGCAGACCCCACGGCAGACCCCGAGCCCACGGCAGACCCCACGGCAGGCCCCACGGCAGACCCCACGGCAGGCCCCACGGCAGGCCCCACGGCAGGCCCCACGGCAGACCCCGAGCCCACGGCAGACCCCGAGCCCACGGCAGACCCCACGGCAGACCCCACGGCAGACCCCGAGCCCACGGCAGGCCCGCGGCCCCAGGCCCACGCCGCGTCCGCCTCCGCACTTCCGGCGGAAAGGGCCTGGCACGGCGCGGAGGGCACGGCGCGGGCGCGGTCTGCGCATGCTCCCGGGTTTAACCGCCGCTCTTCTCCTCCTCCCTCGCTCGTCAGGCCACGGCGGGCCCTGCAGCGAGGCGGCGAGCCGTGCTGAGAGGCCCGGGAGGCCCTGCTGACAGGGTGACAGCCCCAGCCAGGCCCCGGCGAGGCCCCAGCCAGGCCGGGCGCCTGGCGCGGAGGGGAGGCACGGAGGGAGGGCGGGACGGAGGCGAGGCCCGGGTGGGCCTGGGGGAGGCCCGGGTGGGCCCGGGGCCTAGGAGGGACTGAGGCCCGGGTGGGGTTCGGGGCCTAGGAGGGACTGAGGCCGGGTGGGGTTCGGGGCCTAGGAGGGACTGAGGCCGGGTGGGGTTCGGGGCCTAGGAGGGACTGAGCCCGGGTGGGGTTCGGGGCCTAGGAGGGACTGAGCCCGGGTGGGGTTCGGGGCCTAGGAGGGACTGAGGCCGGGTGGGGTTCGGGGCCTAGGAGGGACTGAGCCCGGGTGGGGTTCGGGGCCTAGGAGGGACTGAGCCCGGGTGGGGTTCGGGGCCTAGGAGGGACTGAGGCCCGGGTGGCCTAGGAGGGACTGAGGCCGGGTGGGGTTCGGGGCCTAGGAGGGACTGAGCCGGGGTGGGGTTCGGGGCCTAGGAGGGACTGAGGCCTGGGTGGGGTTTGGGCCCTAGGAGGGACTGAGGCCTGGGTGGGGTTTGGGCCCTAGGCAGGACTGAGGCCTGGGCTGGAGGAGGCCTGGGTGGGGCTGGGCCTAGGCGGGCCTGAGGCTGGGTTGAGCAGAGGTGAAGCTGGGCGGGGTTTGGGGGAGGCCTGGGCGGGGCTGAGAGCAGGCCCTCACCCTCAGGCCGCCTCCCCTACCCTGTGCTCCCACCTCCTGTCTCAGCCCTGGTTCTTCTGTTCTGTCTCCATGCCTCCTCTTGGTGCTGTCTTCCTGGGCTTCTCTGACTTTGCCCTCTTCCCCCCATGATGACTTGGGTTTGGGTTTGTTTGCCTCCTGAGATAACCAGAACCCTATCACGCGGGGGTGTTTTTGGCCTCGTTTCTTCAACGAATCATACTCTGCTTTCTCTTTAGAATTGCAGTTTATTACCATCTCTTCTATTGTGACCTCATCATCTTACAGTTCATATTAGTTTACCCTTCCCTTTTGGATGTCTTGCAAGGTACATAATTTTATGCCATTAATGATGTCACTGTACATTTCTGTTAAACAACAAAGTTGAGTCATACTTGTTTATTGGTCATATAACAACTTTCATATAATACCAATTTGATCATTTTACCTTTTTTGCTGTTTTGGTTTGTATGAGTTCTTTATATAATTTATATATATTGGGCCTGGGAGTGTGGCCTAGAGTCCTTGCCTAGCATGCACAAAGGCCCAGGTTCAATTCCTCAACACCACATACATAGAAAAAGCCAGAAGTGGTGCTGAGGCTCAAGTGGTAGAGCTCTAGCCTTGAGAAAGTCAAGGACAGAGGGGTGGGGGGGGGAGGGAAATGGGGACTAAGACATGTGAAAGGGTATCAATGTATGGGAATACACCATCTATCTGGCAAATATCATGTAACCCTTCTATTAATTACAATAAAAAATATATGAAAAAAAAGTCAAGGACAGTGTCCAGGCCCTGACCTCAAGCCCGGGACTGGCAAAAAATAAATAAATAAATTATATATATATACACATATATATATACACACACATGTTCTGATCTTTGTACTTTGTAGTGATTGGATAACAGGTATATATTGCATTTTTCTCATTTTGTATATTTTAACTCATTTGTGCTTTTACATGAAAGCCATTTCTTATCAACTTAGTTGCATTCGTCATGGCTAACAGCATGAGTCTTTCCCCTTCAGTGCCATTTCTGACATGCTTCCTACCTCTAAGGCTTTTCTAGACTTGAGACTAGAGGGAAAGCATCATTTTTGTCTGTGGCACATGAATATCCAGGGATATATACTTAGGCATGTATGTGAAACTCTCTTTACATGAGAGTTTACTTGAAAGTTGTATCCTGCATCCACAGCAGTAGGCCATCTGTGTGTGCAGGTCCTGGCCTCTGGCTGTCCCTTTTTCTCATAGGGCTCTGCTCATTGGCTTCCAGGATTCTGCCCTTGAAAATACCTCCATCCCACAAGGAGGGTCCAGCTGTAACGATGCAACGCACACCAGAGCTTTCCGATACGTCCACAGATCCTCATGTTCCTCAGCATTGTCAACAGGAGAACCTTGAAACCATCCGTGCAGGAACCCTGGAGGCTCTGATAGCATCGCATTCAAACTTCAGTCATTTTCAGTGTTGGTTAGTGACAAGACTGTGCCAAGTGATGAGCCAATTCCAGGCTTGTTGGCAATGGTTAAGTCCAGAAATCCACATCATAGAACAGCCACCAGTGCAACTGCTCATGGAGCAGGCTCCAGCCACCCTGCCAGAAGAGGTCTGGAGATCAGAACAGCCCCAAAGCAGCGGAGAGGCAAGCACCCTGGCGACATCAGGATCCACTCTGGCACATGAAAAGACAGGTAAGGCAGGGAGAAACCAAGTGGTTTCTGATTATTTTATGTCTGTGTTTATGCTTGGCAAGCAATAGGAGCTTAATAAAATATGTTGACTGGAAGAATGAACTTTATCTAGTTTATTCTGCTTGGTCTTGTGTGAAATGGATGAAATTTTGAGTTTGGTTTTTACCCTAATGTCTTTTTTTTTTTTTTTTGGCCAATCCTGGGGCTTGAACTCAGGGCCTGAGCACTGTCCTTGGACTTTCTCAAGGCCTAGTGCTCTACCACTTGAGCCACAGCATCACTTCCAGCTTTTTTCTATGTATGTGGTACTGAGGAATTGAACCCGGGTCTTTGTGCATGCTAGGCAAGCACTCTACCACTAGGCCAAACTCCCAGGCCCCTAATGTCTTTTTTACTTTTGAGAGTATCAGCTTTGGGCCCTCTCCCACATTTACTATCTAGGCTAAACACTGGGATCAACATAAAATTAATATGTTGGTGCATTAATATAGTAATATTAACATAGTAATTTATTAGTATAGTAATAATTTTGGTAAAATGTTTGTTTTAGTGTTCTCATTCAGAGACAAGAATTATATTTAAATATGAGTGGCTAAATTTTCAACTCAACAGGGAGCCTTAAGAGAGCCTCAAGAAAGACTCAAATGTGGGAAATATAAGGTCTAGTTCAGCCTGCCAAAATGTATTGGTCTCTCAGAAACTTAAGTTGTTAGATTACAACTAAGGAGGGCATTTCAAGGATAGGAAAAGAAAGCCAGTAAGTCCTTATAGTTCTTTGAATAAAAATAAAATGTTATTTCCAGCATCTATAGCATAAGAGAACAATAAAATCCATACCTGTATAACACTGCAATAATATATTTTAAAGATGGCACTGTCATCATAGCTACTCAGGAGGCTGAGATCTGAGGACAGAAGCCAAAGCCGGCCAGGGCAGGAAAGCCCCCATGAGACTCATCTCCCATAAACCAACCACCATGGCACACTGATTTTGAACCTCCCCTACTGCGTGCTCCCGGGCCCTGGGTTGGGGTGGGAGGTTGTGGGCTTACTTCTGATAAGCTAAGGTCCCAGGGCTCCAGGGAGATCCCTGGAGGATCTCATGCTGTCCCCAGCCCTCCGTGGCACGGTGGACCCAGGATGGGCTCCTGGTCTCTGACCTCCTTCTGACCGCGGGCCTGTGGTGTCACCGAGCCCCTCACCTGCCTTTGCCCTGCTGCTTCAGACGCTGTCCTCGAAGTAAAGAAAGAACCGGAGGACCAAGAACAGGATGAAGCCGTCACGGCAGGCACTCAGCCCGCCTCTGTGGCCTCGGTGAGTGTGGGATCCTTCCCCTCCTCATTCATTCACGGCCTTGTTGTGGGTAAGCAGCGTTAACCACTGGGAGTTTTTCTCGTCTTAGGATCAGGTGACCTTTGCGGATGTGTGTGTGGACTTTGCGCCAGAGGAGCTGGGCTGCCTGACTCCTGCTCAGCGGGCCCTGCACCGGGACGTGATGCTGGAGAACTACCGGAGCCTCCTGGCTGTGGGTGAGGGGCTGGCTCGCCCGCGGGCCTGGGTCAATAGCCACCTGCCCGCTCTTCTGTGTGCCCATTGTAGGCACAGCTTCCCATGTCAGGGGCAGGCACCAAATGAATAGCCAACCCTTGGTGCTCTGAGAACCTAGCTCCTTCCGTCTCCATACTGGTCTAGGAGAGGGAGCCTCTTCCTGTGACTGCTACTGCCATTGCCATTTTATAGATGAGGGAGCTGAAGGCTTCCATGAGGGACTTGACCGCGAGTAGAGTGGCTCTGCAGCCTGGCCCTCCACCCCGGCGGCGGTGGCTGCTGCCGCTGCCGCCGCAGTCTTCTTCTTTCCAGTCCTGGCAACAGGGTGGCCTGTTCACATGTCCCTGCTTCTTGTCAGTTGGCCACTTTAGCAAAGAGAGTAGAGCTTGGGCCTGAACTTGACTCAGGCAACAAAAGCTTCGTAGACGTCAACAGCTCTGCGTCCGTTGTTTTATTCCCTCTAGGATTTTTGTTTGGTTTTGTTTTTGCACATGATACTGATTTCCTTTTATGGGATCAGCATAATACATCCACTTACGTGCATTTTAGGTTAACAAGGAAGGTGAATGAAGGACAAGTATCAAACGTACTAAATGCTAACTACAAATGGCACGTAGCCGTGCCGAGTGTGACGTGCCCTGCGTCCCCTGCGCGTGTAATGGAATCCCTGGGTTCTTGGAGGGGAGAGTCGGCTCATAGACCAGTGAAGATCGGGTGTTGCTGTGGTGGCTGATGTCTGGGACAGGAGGAATGAGGCATGGGAAGGAGGCCATCACGGGAGGGAGGGACTGGAGCGTCCCCTTTGGATGGGACATGTCAGGTTCTGTGCTCAAGCACGGAGCCCAGTGCTCCGCCCTTACTCTGCCTCTCAGTTTTTACTGACTCGCAGCATTTCAGACCTGGCATGTGAGCACATGGCGTCAGACATTCCTTTGGTGAGGCTGTTACTGGAGAATGTGGAACCCCCGACCCCAGCTGCCAGGGCCAACACTGGGGTGGAAGCCGGCCCCCCACGTCACCACGGGTCACCATGCGTCTGCGGAGGGAGGGAGGGAGGCTGCTGAGAACCATTGCTTCATTTTATGTCTGGAAGATTTTTTGGAAATTCTAAGGACCCAGGATTGGGAGCTGCTGAACCCCAAGTTACAAGTCTTCCTCCTCAACAGGGTGCCAGTTCCCCAAACCTGACATTATCTCGCGCCTGGAAGAAGAAGCACAAGCAGTGAAGCAGGAGAGCGATGACGAGCTATGGCCACAAGGTGAGGGGGTAGAGAATGGGGTCCCGGGATGGGGATCCCTGCCCACTGCAGGCAGGGAGGGAGCGTGGCAGAGACCCGAGTCAGGAAGCCGTCTTCAGACCTTCCTTGCCTGGCTCCAGGACAGTCGGTGTCCCTTGGTCTCGAGTTCCAGTGCTTCCATTCGTGTGTGCCTTTCTCTTGGCGGCTACAATCATAGGTTTTTCTCATCATCTGATTTCTTCACATTTTGGCCAGAAAGTCACTTCTTTGCCTTATCTCTCATAGACCTTCCATTAGCATCTCGTGTCTCTGGCTTCCCGTGGCTGTGTTTTCATGATGCAGTGTCGGCCACTTTCCTTCATACCCTTGGCACTGCCTGCAGAGCCCCAAGGCCACCCCTTCCGCTAATGTTTCGATGCCACCATTCCCAGCCCCTGTCCCTGCCGTCGACTTAGTCTGATTGCAGTCCTCCTTACGGACTTCTGACGACCATTTGGTGGGGAGAGCCTAGTGCAGAACAGACGTGTCAAAACACTGAAGAGCTTAGTTACTGGGCAGGGAAGTTGGGTGAAGGGGAGGCTAGGATCCAAGGAAAGAGCATTCTTTGCTTAATTCTGAGCAAGAGATTTTGTCCTCTTCTTTCCAGTGCTTCTTCAATAACCCCAGATAACCATAGTCACAGGCATTCTGTTCAGATGTCCCATGGCAAAGCCCGTTTTAGAGAGTTCTGTAGGTTCACACATTGGGGTTTGCATTCGGGACCCTGTGCTTGTTAGAAGATGCTCTACTGCCTGAGCCAACCCTGGTGGCCCCCTTTTCTCCCTTCCTTGTGGTTGTTTTCCAGGGAAGGCCCCTGGTCTTCCCCTCCACAGGCTTCCATTTTAGTTAGCCTGGCTCACAGGTGCAGGCCTGCACCCCTGGCCCACACCTCCCTTCCTTGAGATCCAGAATGGGAATTCATGGTTCTGAGAGTCCTGCGGGAGAAAACCTGTTGTCACGTGTGGAGCATCTCCCAAATCCACCGGACCATGAGCCGCTTTAAGTCAGGTAGGCTAGGTGTTCAGAACGTTAGTGGTCAGTCAAACATGCTTTGAAGATGTGGATAAACCCAGCATCGGGTCTTTCTGGTTTCCTAGTGCTATGGATCTAGCAGCGTAAAGTCCACCGGATTAGCTCTTCCCTTGCTTGCTTGCTTATTGTCCTTTCTTACTCTTCCTTAGTTTGTTCTAAGAAAACTCTCAAAACACCACTTCTAATAGCTTATTTCTAGCTTATTTCTTCTATAAAACAACAAAAACAAAAGTAAGCCAGGCGCCGTGGCTCACGCCTGTCATCCTAGCTACTCAGGAGGCTGAGATCTGAGGATGGAGGTTCAAAGCCAGGCCAGGCACAGAGGTCGGTGAGATTCTTACTCCAGTTAACCTCTAGAAAATGGGAAGTGGGGCCTGACTCCAGGGTAAGGAGGTGGCCTTGAGCTGAGGAGAACCGACAACAGCAAAGTCTACGTCTGGGGTCAGGAGTGGGGCATCTGGAAGTAAACAGCTTCTGTTTGTCTGTGCAGGAGGGGCTTCTCCCAGCAGCCTGCCAGAGTGTCCTCAGGACGCCCAGAAGCCACTGCCTCTGGGTTTTCTAACCGTGAGTGGCCCTGAGACCCTAGCTCAGGAGAGAAGCCGTGGCGCAGGTGAGTTTGAGAGCACCTCTAATCTTGCCCAACAGTCAACGAGCCTCTCAGGAAGGGAGCTCCCCGCCTGCATACCTCCTGTAATCAGATCCAGACCCCCGCCTGTGGAACACAGATGTAAAGTGTGCCAGCGAACTTTCAGCTCCAGGGTGGCTCTTGGGAGACACGAGCCGATCCATACCGGAGTGAGGCCCTTCAAGTGCGCTCGCTGTGGTGAGGCCTTCTTTCTCATGCCGCATCTCACGAGACACCAGAAGACTCGCTGCAGCAAGAGGGGAGACACCCACCTCCCACGTGGACAGCTCCGTGGACCGGAAAGCGCTGGCGGCCAGGATGCCTACCACGAGTGTTCCCAGTGTGGCAAAGCTTTCGTCCAGGAGACACATCTTGTTCAACACCTGGAAGCCCACGAGAAAGCCAGAGCTCACCCTCCCCGGCCGCCCTGCTACAAGGTGTACTTAATTCACTACTTGAGGAAGCGCGACTCTGCCAAAGAGCAAGTCCACCAGTGCTGCGACTGTGGCAAAGTCTTCAGTCGGAGTTCCCACCTCACCCAGCACTATCAGGTTCACAGACACGACAAGACTTACCAGTGCCGGCTCTGCGGACGGTGTTTTAGCCTAGCCACCTTCCTCACTCAACATTATCAGCTCCATTTTAAGGAGAAAACACTTAGTTGCAATCCCAACTGAAAGCTGTCTAGTCAGAGGGCAGACTTTTCTCTCATCTTTGCCTTTATGCTGCAGAGACCTTTGGAGTGGCCTGCATTTGAGAAAGCCCTTACATATGTCTTCTTACCCGTGGATAATAACTTAAGATTTTTCTGTGGTGTTACCAGAAGCAATTAAGAGCATGGGAAAACCTTGTGCAGCAGGGAATTCAGTACCCACGTCAGTAGTCACACAGGCATTCAGATGGCATGAGAAAGAAGCTAATAGATTCGTCTGCCTTGGGTGGGGAGGTAGCTTAGTTGTAGAGCACTTTACCTGGCCTGGGCGAGGCCGGTTCCATCCCCAGAAACCACCCACCAAGCCTCGGCCTTCAGTGCTGTCGGTGAACTGGAGAGCCTGGGCAAGCTTGTACTGAGGAGTCGGGCTTTACCTGAAGAGTTAGCGTGTGCTGTCCTCAGATCACAGAGAATACACCAGAAGGGTAAAAACATTTTTGAGGTGTCATTAGGCTGATTCTGTCACAGAGCTGGTGTAATGTGTAATAGATTTACGTAGTACCTCATAGTTTACAAAATGTCTGTCTTGCTACCCAAGACAAGGCGCTCTTGGAACTCTGAGCTGTAACAACTGGTGGTGTAGGAGGTGAGCTCGGACCTCTGCATCTCTGCCAGGTCTCCTGAAGATCAGGAGCAGGGCTGGACTGCCCGAGGCCCCTGTCCCGGGGGCAGCCAGCCACCGAGGCACTCCCTTAGAGGGAAGCGCTGAGAGTCGTGGTGGCTTCTGAGACACGAATTCAGGAAGTGCTTGCTTGGTACTGTTCGTTTAGATTGTAAAGCTGTTACCGATCACCTTTTATTGGTTTGGGTTTGGTTTAGTAGCTAAGAGTAGTTTTTACCTTCTTATTTCCCTACCTCATTAAAAAACAATGCATGAAAGTATTGTTTGCGTTCTCTTGAACTCTGGTAGCATCCACAGGGCCAACTTCAGCACAACTGTTCCTTTTCTAGGCACACTTCATTCCCTCGTTGGCACTAGGAACCTGTCTCACACCCTGTGTTGAGATGTTGATAGCTTTCTGGGAAGCAGGGCCTGCTGCCCTTCCCATCCTGCTCAGGACAGCTGCATGGACGCTGGGTGCCAGTCTGCCCCAACGAGACACTGAAAGGCCTGTTCTCAAAATAACCAGCAAAAAGCCTGGCTCAAGTGATAGAGCACCAGCAGAAAGCCCGGCTAGGGGCCTGGCTCAAGTGATAGAGCACCAGCAGAAAGCCTGGCTAGGGGCATGGCTCAAGTGATAGAGCACCAGCAGAGGGGGGGAAATATCTCAACCAAAAAAATCTCAGCCAGGAGGCTTGAAGTAAGCCCCAGTACAGGACAAGGAGAAAAACGTTCTACTCCCTCGCCCCCAGCTCTCCCTTCTCTCCCCCACCTCCGTCACACATCAGTAAATGCTTAGAGCAGGCTCAGAAGGTGCCCTGAAATGCAGGACCTGAAAGCTAGGCCCAACGCCATTACTCATGAGAGGAATGGGACAAAACTGTCAGGCCCTGAGTGCAGCGGGCGACTCCACTGCTCATCCCAGCTGCTGGCGAGGCGGAGATCCAGAGGCTCAGTCCAAAGGCAGCCGGGGAGAAGATGAGTCAAGCGTGGTGCTTTGTGCCTGTCATCTCAGCTGTGCAGCCGGGACGGGGGCCGGAAGTCTGAGACTCTATTGCAAATATACATATATAAACTCGAGCGACAAAAGGGCTGGGGTGTGCCTCAAGTGGCAGTGCAAGGTTCAAAGCCCAGGGCCCCACAATGCAGCACAACAGTAAAAACGGCCGGGCGCCATGGTCATGCCCGTCATCCCAGCCACAGGGACAGGACACTGCCAGACTGTGCCAGGCGAGCCTGGGCAAAACTTGCTGGGGGCTGGGTTTGGCCTCGGGGCCCTGTGCTTGTCAGGTAAGCACTCAGGTCACTTCAGCCATTTTTGCTGCAGTCACCCTCGGACTGTGATGCTCTGATGCCGCCTCCTGCCTGTCTCCACGCCCGGCATGCATGTTGAGATGCAGCGGTAGCCATTTGCCTGGATGGGGCCCAGGCGGAGATTCCCCACCGTCCACGCTCCTCTTCCTTCTTCCTGGGGCTCCCACCACAGAGCAGACCCCGAGACGCTGGCCTCCTCTACACACATCTTCTGGGCTGGTGTTTGTGGGGCTCCCTGGAATCCATGTTCTCCTCCTCTGCCCAGGCTGGGGTTGGAGGGGTGGAGGGGGTCGGCTGTCAAGGGAGGGAGCACATGACTTCAGCCTCGGCCAGTCAGGACCAGGGACTAGTCCAGCAGCTGGGGACATGACCTCAGCCTGGGCAGGGTTCCAGAGCTCAGGCGGGGCTGGAGCACGCAGGACACCCCCACCCCAGCCCCTGGCTCCTCTGGCTGCTTTCTGAGTCTGGGGCCCAGCAGTCTCAGATTCCCTCCTCCTACTTGTCCTGTGCCTGGCTTCCATCACCAGGCCATGGCCGCTCCTGCTCGAGGCTCTGTATTGGTTACAGCTTGGCAAAGGAAAGCCTGACTTGGGCCTGGGCCTGACTCTCCCTGGGCCTTGTGAGGAGGCAGAACCTGGCGACAATGGAGGCCTGTGGGAGAGGAATCTCCCCTCACGGGGACAGAGGCCAGCCTGACCCTCGCCCTCCTCCCCGGCTCCCTCCACTTCCCCTCTCAGGGCCACCAGCAGGGACCACGTGTCCTGCACAGGAGCCTGCAGGGAGCCACTCCTCATGCTTGCTGAGCAAATACTTTGCCAGCAAGACATATCCCAGCCCAACAAACAGTTCCAGTTTTCTCTGTCCTGGTCCCCACTTCTGGTTTCCAGCACTTCTGGAGACACTGGGGGCTCCTGGCTCCTGCTGGAGGGATGGCCGCTGGCACCTGCAACCCCCGCCACAAACCAACTGAAGCAAACCAAAGCTGGACCCTGGAGTGCAGGAGAAAGTCCAGGGTGCAGGGGCTCTGCTGGCTCCCCCGATGTCCTGGTCATTAAGGTCCCTGGGGGGGGCAGGAATGAGGTTCTCAGGAGGTGTCAGAGGAACAGCCGCAGAGGACCAGAGGGCTGACCATCTGCCCCCACCCCTAGAGCTCAGAGAAAACTCCCAAGTGGATAATGAGACCTGAAAACACAAAGGGAAAAAAGTATCTAGAAAAAAAAATTGACCAAACCTTGCCATGTAAAATAAGTATCTGATCTCTCGTGCCGCACAGTAAATTTCACTGTTCTTCAGCTTAACTTCAAGGGACGTAAACGTTTCCCTGCATCGCTCCGGTGACCAACTCCTTTCTCCCATCGCGATGGACCTTGTCCTGTAACCTGCCTGCACCTACAGGAGACCTGACGGTGGTTTTGTTTGTCTCTCTGTAGATGGAGAGCTTCCCGGAGCCGGCCAACCCCACCCGGGGCCAGAACTTCGTCGTCCTGGGCCTGGCCGCCCGGCCCGGCCTCAGGGCCGCGCTGTTCCCCGTCTTCCTGGCCCTCTACCTGCTGACGCTCCTGGCGGGCGCCCACCCCGAGCTCCGCAAGCCCAGGTACTTCTTCCTGGCCAACCTCAGCTGCCTGGAGATGAGCTACGTGTCGGTCACCTAGCCCTGGGGTGGCACTTGAGCCATGTGTCCAGCGCTCTGGCATGGACGATGCTCCTCCTCTTCGTGCCTCCCAGGCTGGGTTAAGAGCCCACACTGGGGCCCCAGCCCTTGGTTTGATTGGGGGGGGTCATCTCTGACTCTCTGCCTGGGCCAGCCTGGAACTGCAGCCCTGAGCCACCACCCGACCTGGATGGCAGCCCCGACCCCGGGGCCCTGCCTATCATTGAGATAGGAGTCACAGGCTGCAGGTTTTCACCTGTTTAAATGCCAGGTTCAGTGACTTATTTTTCCAGTAACTTCAGAGTTTTGTGATTGTCACCACGACAAAATCAGGACATTTCATGGCACCCATTAAAAAAAAAATTAGAAGTCACTGTCAATGTCGCTTGTACCCCAGACCACTCTCTCCAGAGACCCCACAGGCCAGGCAGGGCTTTCGGGGGAGGAAGTGGCTGAGACTCCTCAGGGCTCTCCGGCCTCCGCTCGCTGCCCCTCCTCCAGACTCTGGGTGTGCGACTGTGCCCACTGCCACGCCAGTTTTGCCAGGGTCGTTGGTGCCACAGGAAACCGTGTTGCTACATTCTCGTGCCGGCGCCCCGCCCAAGCACGTGCCTCCGGCTTCCTTGTTCTGTCTTCATAGCTGCCAACCAACTCCCTTGACACCCCTGTCAGGCCGCCCTCGCAGACCCCCGACGGAGACCCCTCCCTCCAGTCCACCGCTGCTCCCTCCAGAGGCTGTGGTGGCATTCCTTCACCCTCTCTTCTTCCTCCCCCCACGCTGGTCGGCTTCACTCCCTGTGCCAGTCCGTGAGATTCCACATACGGGTCTGTACCACCGTGCGTGCCTGTCTTTGGGGTCCAGGTTCCACATGTGAATTAAAACACCAGGCGGTGTTTGAGCCGGCTGCCGCCTCGTCCCTCGTCATAGCTTGCAGTTGCATCCGTTTGCGGTGGTTTAATTCTGGTGATGGCGGCCTGCCCTTCTGCGGTGCGTGCGTGGGAGCTCAGGGAAACTCACTCCCGCCTCCCAGCCCAGCTGTGTGTCTGTCCTCGCCAGCCATGGGCCCACATGAGCCTCCCTTGCCGCGGTGACTCCTTGACTGACTACTCCAGGCATTTGCCCAAAGCAGCGTGGACCTCAAATGCCACAGTTTTCCAATGGTCACTCGGTGCCTGGGTTCTGGGCATGGAGCCATGCAGAGCCAGGCAGAGCCACACACACGCACGCACTGGGGGGGTGCCAGCCCTCTCGCACACTCACCGGTGACACGGGTGGCCAGTGGCCTTGCAGGTCACCAGAAAGTGGCTGTCCACCTTGCTCAGGTTCATTTCCCAGTGGACGACTTCTGGCCTTCGCCTCAGCCAGGCTCCGTCGGGAGGGACTGGAGCCTCCTCCCCTGTCCCCCCTGGGCCCTGACCCCCGCCCCCCCCATCCACCGTCACCCCGGCTGCGGCGGCTCAGGGCTCACGGGCTCCCCGCAGCACCGCCCGGACCTCTCGGCTCCGCAGGCCGTAGACCACCGGGCTGCACGCAGGCGTGATCACCGAGTACAGGACCGACAGCACCTTGCTGAGGTCCGTGGACTTGAGGAGGCCGGGCCAGGAGTACGCAAGGAGCACCACGGAGTAGAAGGCGCCCAGGACCGCCAGATGCGAGGCGCAGGTGGAGAAGGCCTTGCGCCAGGCTGCGGCCGACGGCATGCGCAGCACCGCCCGGCCGATGGCCACGTAGGAGGCCACGGCCACCAGAAGGGACCCCCAGAGGATGACGAGGGCAGAGGTGAGGTCCAGCAGCTCCACGAGCGCCACGCGGGTGCACGACAGGCGGAGCAGCGGGGAGACGTCACAGAAGAAGTGGTTGAGGACGTGGGGGCCGCAGTAGGACAGGCTGGCCATGCACGCGGTCCTGACCACGGCGACGGCCAGCGCCCCCAGCCAGGAGGCCGCGGCCAGGGCCAGGCAGACCCAGGGCCGCATGAGCAGGGGGTAGTGCAGGGGGCGGCAGATGGCCACGTAGCGGTCGTAGGCCATGGAGGCCAGCAGCGAGCACTTGGTGCAGAGGAAGGTGATGAAGAAGAAGAGCTGGGCCAGGCAGGCGGCGAAGGGGACGCGGAGGGGCCCGGCCCGCAGCCCCAGCAGCAGCGTGGGCGAGGTGACCGACACGTAGCTCATCTCCAGGCAGCTGAGGTTGGCCAGGAAGAAGTACATGGGCTTGCGGAGCTCGGGGTGGGCGCCCGCCAGGCAGGCGAGGAGCCCGTTCTCCAGGAGCGTCAGCAGGTAGAGGGCCAGGAAGACGGGGAACAGCGCGGCCCTGAGGCGGGGCCGGGCGGCCAGGCCCAGGAGGACGAAGTACTGGCCCCGGGTGGAGTTGGCCGGCTCCGGGAAGCTCTCCATCTACAGAGAGACAAAGAAAGCGGGTGGCAGGATGGCATCTGGGGGTCCAGGGTCTCGGGTGGTTTGGGAAAGGACTGCGGTGCAGCTCTCGTGCAACTGCCCAGCAAGTGCAAGGCTCTGAGTTCAAATCCAATGGCAGAAAACGGGGGGGGGGGGGTGGCATTGAGAGTGAGCCAGGCAGTGACAGTGTGAGGCCACCAGGTGCTTCCTGTCACACAGGGAGACCCCACGGCCAGGCCACCACAGTTGCTGCTCCCTCCCTAAAGGGAGGAAGAAGCAGGGAGACTGGTTCGTGGGCTGGCACAATTCTTCATTAAGGTATACGTCATTTCTTGGAATAGTCATTCTCCTCCCTGGACACATACATGGAAAATGAGCTGCACAACTTGTGAGTGGGGCGGGAGGGGGCGGGGGGGTCATGCCCCCCCAAGGCAAGCCTGCCTGGCCTGGCTTAGGCAACTGTGGCTGCCATGTGCATCATCTTTACTGTAATAAAAACCAAAAAAGAATAATTCCACCTCCTCCTTCCTCCTCCTCCTGCTCTTCCCCCTCCTCCCCCTTCCTCCCCCTTCCCCCTGGACACCATGCTTTCCGGGCAGTATGTGGCTGGTGATGCTCTCACGTTCTTTTTTGTTTTGTTTTTTGTTTTTTTTCCCGGTCCTGGGCTTGAACTCAGGGCCTGAGCGCTGTCCTTGGACTTTCTCAAGGCTAGAGCTCTACCACTTGAGCCTCAGCACCACTTCTGGCTTTTTGTCTATGTATGTGGTACCAAGGAATCGAACCCGGGTCTTCGTGCATGCTAGGCGAGCACTTTAACCACTAGGCTACACTCCCGGCCCCCCATGTTCTTTTTTAACAATACTTTTTTGCTTCCGTTTTTATTTATTGAGAAGAGACCTTGCTCCTTCCCAGGGACTGGCCTGGAGGAGACAGTCCAGCCATCTCTACCCCCATGGGGCCTGGACAGACAGGAGCTGCTTCTAGCATTGTGTTTCACAGGATGTGGCCCATGGCGCTGGGGGCCTCCTGCCCTGGCCTCCCGCTGAGCCTGGCCTCAGCTTCCAACCAAGCCCTTGCCTCCCCCAGGCCGTGTCACTGCTTGTGGCGCCTGGCTGCTCCCCAAGGCTGCAGCCTGCGGGGAGGTCTCCCCCCTCCGTCCCCTTCTCTCCCTCTTGCCTTTTCTCTCCCACTCCCATACTGGCTTTGCCAGGTCGAGGATGGTGAGTCAAATGTGATTTGCCCCAAATCAAAGGAGTGGAGGGGGTGGGGGTCAGAGGATGGGAGTGGAGGGGGAGGCCGGCAGGGGATGGGAGGGCAGGGGGAGGCCGGCAGGGGATGGGAGGGCAGGGGGAGGCCGGCAGGGGATGGGAGAGCAGGGGGAGGCTGGTCCCCACGTGCTGAGTGAGGGTAAGGTGAGGATGGATGGCTGGGGAATGGCAGCCCTTGTGGTCAGCCTGGTCTCTCCATGCCTTCCCTGAGGCCTCGGCCCCCTCTCCCCCACCATGGTGGCAGTGAGAAGGCCAGTTCTTCCTCCTGGTTCTTCCTCCTGGTTTTTCCTCCAGCCCAGGCGCCCACCACCCAAGAATGCATGGAGAAAATGGATACATTCAGCCACAAGCAAGGCTAACTGGCATCTTGTCAGCTAGCGGGAGGGGATGGAGGCCCGGGAGTCATGGGGCCCCGGTGTGTGAGCCACACGCAGCAGACCCCAGCAGGCTGGCCTGCTCTCCCAGCCCTGGGGCGGGGTGGGGGGCAGAGGGGCAGGGAGCCTGGTCCCAGAATGCAGCCCCATCTCAAACACAAAAAGGGTCTGGAGCAGTGCACCCCACAATAGCCAACAGACACGAGGGGCTGGAGAAAGGGCTCCTCCCTCCCTCCCTCAGGACACCTCTCATGCACGACAAGGGAGCCAAGGAGAGGCCCCAGAACGGCCAAAAAACACACATCTCCTTGGCCGCAAAGGAGACAGATGCAAATCAAAACAGCCCTGAGCATCCATCTCACCCTGGTAAGATTCGCCAGCATTGAGAGGTCACCTGTGAGGATAAAGGAGCCTGCTACACCGGTGGAGGAAGGAAACCCAGAGCCAGCACTCTGGGCGGCCGTCTGGAGGATCCTCAGAAAGTAAACGCAGACCTTCCTACGACCAGACCCAGCCACACCACTGCCAAACAGCTCCACCCCAGCCCAGGAGTCAGATGACCGGGACACCCGCGCAGCCACGGAGAGCACTGCGCTGTTCTCAATAGCCAAGAGAGGGAGACGGCCCAGATGCCCCACAAGAGATGAGTGGACCCCAAAACGTGTCACCTGTACACAATGGAATTTTAGCCAGCCACTAGAAAGAATAGAATAACGTCAAGTGCAGGGAAACAGAGGAAACTAAATACATCATATTTGAATGCAGTAAGCTGAGAACAGAGAGACAAACACGGCATGTTCTCTCTGACGTGGAAATTAGATCTAAAACACGCCGCAATATGGATTCTAAACACATAGTGAGACCAAAAGAGGATTGCCAGAGGAATCACCAAGCTGCCTCTTCACTCGGGTATAAAACAACGCGCATTCCTAAACTGCCTCTGTGGCCCCAGGCCTCTGTGCTCTTCAGTGCTATGTATTCTCCTCCATGGCTGGGGGGGGGGGTCACAGAATCTGAGGAGAAAGGGGGAGAAGTGTAGCAGTGGCGCTCACTGGACACAGACAGATGGAGGGACGGACATGAACCACAGGACCGGGGGGTGGACAGGGGAGGGAGGGATGGGGAGGGGACAGTGGACACTGCAGGAGAGGCCACATGAGCCTTACCTGACCCCGTAGCTGTCACGCCGCTGTGCATCACCCCAGAAACACCCCAAACAACAAAACGGCTGGGGTGACAGGCCAGAGAGCAGCTGCTGCACCCCTGACCTCAAACCCAGGCCTTTTCTGGAGCCAGGGAAGGCGGTGGCTCCCCGGGGGAAGCAGGGGTCTGTGGGCCCAGGGCGGCCTGGCAGCTCCGGACTCAAAGCTGGAAAAACGGACCCTTTCCTTCCTGATGCTCCCGAGCCCTCACCCGTGGGCAGAAGGCGGGCAGTCCTCTCCAGGGCTGCCGGCAGCAGAGGCCAGCGAGCTTCCTTCTGCACAGGGTCCACCTGGAGGGCGGCCTGCGCTTCCGGGCCTGCGGCCAACTGGAAAGGCCGGCCAGGAGGCAGAGCTTAAACCAGAGCCCGGCCACCCTGGAGACAGGCCTTGTCCCTGTGGATCACAGGGCAGAGGAGGCAGGGACGAGGGGAGGAGGGAAGTAGGGGAGGGGAGGCAGGAGAGCCCTGCAGATGAGGTCGGAGTCCTGGAGCCCTCCTGCTCCCCACGGAGGCCTTTCCTGACCCAGCTTCCCTCTGCCCACCAAGCCCGCAGAGCCCGTGAGGCTGCACCCGCCCGGCGGGAGCCCAGTACGTGGGCAGTGGAATCATGAAACCAGTGACCCGTGATGGACCTTGCTCCTTTTGGGGGTTACAAGCAGATGATCTCACACGCACACACACAATATGCATACACACACACGCGCACACACACACACACATACACATGCATACACACACATGCACACACCCGTGCACACACATGTACACATACGTACACACATACACACCCACGCATACATGCACACGCACGCATGCACATGCACGCACACACACATAAACACATGTGTGCACACACACACGCTGGCCGCCTAGCATAAACGGGGTGTGGTAACCCACCCCAGGGCTTGTGAGCGAGCATCACCCCCTCTGCGGGCCAGGCATACACCCTGCCGATGGCCGCATAGGAGGCCACGGCCACCAGAAGGGACCCCCGGAGGATGACCAGGGAGGAGGTGAGGTCCAGCAGCTCCTCGAGCGCCACGCGGGTGCACGACAGGCGGAGCAGCGGGGAGACGTCACAGAAGAAGTGGTTGAGGACGTGGGGGCCGCAGTAGGACAGGCTGGCCATGCACGCGGTCCTGACCACGGCGACGGCCAGCGCCCCCAGCCAGGAGGCCGCGGCCAGGGCCAGGCAGACCCGGGGCCGCATGAGCAGGGGGTAGTGCAGGGGGCGGCAGATGGCCACGTAGCGGTCGTAGGCCATGGAGGCCAGCAGCGAGCACTTGGTGCAGAGGAAGGTGATGAAGAAGAAGAGCTGGGCCAGGCAGGCGGCGAAGGGGACGCGGAGGGGCCCGGCCCGCAGCCCCAGCAGCAGCGTGGGCGAGGTGACCGACACGTAGCTCATCTCCAGGCAGCTGAGGTTGGCCAGGAAGAAGTACATGGGCTTGCGGAGCTCGGGGTGGGCGCCCGCCAGGCAGGCGAGGAGCCCGTTCTCCAGGAGCGTCAGCAGGTAGAGGGCCAGGAAGACGGGGAACAGCGCGGCCCTGAGGCCGGGCCGGGCGGCCAGGCCCAGGAGGACGAAGTACTGGCCCCGGTGGAGGTGGCCGGCTCCGGGAAGCTCTCCATCTACACAGAAACTGTCATGAGCACCTCTGCATTTTGGCCACTCCGAAGTGAAGCTGTGGTCACCTAGGGGAATGAAGCAAACGTTTGCTGGGTCCCTCTGCCTCCAGACGCGCCCTCCACAGCACAGGCGTGGCGGGGAGGGGTCCCCGGGAAGCCCACGCCAGGCCCCGGCGTCGTCACCCCGACGGAGGTGCCCCACCCACACACCCTGCACCCTGAGAGGCAGATCTGTCCTTGGTCCTGAAAACCCTCCCCCCAGTGCCCGGGCTGGGTGCTGCACTGAGTCCTGATGCCCGACTGGTGCTGTACCGAGTCCTGACGTGACTGCCATGGATCTGAGCCTCCAGGTGCTTGGCGCCCTTCCCCCCTCACCTGTGTCCACCCGGGGCCCCACGCCTCCTCCCTCTCCCTGCCCAGCACCCAGACCCTCCCTCGTGTGCGCCCACTGACCCCCAGCCAGTCTTGGGAGGAGTCAGAGGGTTTCTTCTTCTTTTTCTTTAAAATGAAGTTTGCAGTTCTGGTGTTTTGTTTGCTTGTTTTATTTTATTTTATTTTATTTTTGTGGGTCGTGGGTCTTGAACTCGGTCTGGACCCCGTCCCTGAGCTCTTCAGCTCAAGGCCACCGCCCTGCCCTCGAGCCAAGCCCCACCTCCCGTGTTCTAGAGGTTAACTGGAGATGAGAGTCTCAGGTCCTTTCGTGCCCAAGGGGCTTTGGACTGCGGTCCCCACATCTCAGGCTCCCGGGCAGCTGGGGTGACGGCATGCGCCACCGCGCCTGGCTGTTTGCAGTTCTTTGGTGAAGAATCGGGGCCCTGGGGGTCTTTGAGACTGCTGTTTGTCTCTGTGAGCGCCGTCCATCGGCAGCCATGGCCAGGCCTGGGCACACAGTCAGTATGGCCCCAGACCCCCACTAACACGCTGCCCACCTGTGGACCTCACCTCCTGGGCGCCAGGGGTCTCTGTGGGGAGGGGCTGCAAGGGAGGAGCTGCTGAGGCTCACAGGGGAGGCAGGACAGGGCAAGGCCACGGAGGTGAGGACGGGGACAAGGCCACACTAGCAAACCGTGCAGGCAGCGATGGTGCCGGGCCCAGGGTTGCGTGGCCCTCCCTCTCCTCTCCAGACCTCACTGCTTGTAAAGCAAGCCACACACGGTTCACTCTTCTTTCTCCAGGTCTCCAAACCAGATCCCTGACCCACCCCCCGCACCATCCCCGCCTGTGCAGCCAGGGGATCAGGAAGGGATCTCCATTTCTGGAAGGGGAAGGACAGGAGTCGCCGTGTGGAAGCTCGGGAGCAGAGCCCTGGGGAGCCAGAGGGCCGCCGGGGGCCCAGCTCCCAGCCTCCTCCCCAGAAAGTGTGGTCTGAGGAAGGCCCGAGGCTGCAGCCTGCCCTCCTGCTCAGCGAAGAGAGGCCGACAGCCCCACTTGGAGCAGAATCTTCAGGAATGGAGAGCCAGGCGCCGTCTTGAGCCCCTGCCCCTGCCCCAGGCTGCACGGCTTCCACCCTGCCCCCACCCCCACCCCTGTGTCTGAGCTCTAGTCTGGCCCTGTAGAGAGGCTGGCTTAGACCATCCAGCTGTCCCCACAGGGCCAGGGGACAGACGGCTGTGTGCTGAGTCTTGAACCGGCTGAGAGGGGGATCCCCTGCAGACGGGCATGAATTCCGGGCCTGGGGCAGGAGCACTGACCACAGCCTGAGAGCACAGCGCCCACTGCTGGGTCTCCTCTGACCCTGAGGTATCTGCCTCCCGCCACGCGATGCTCCCCTTTCACCCCACCCCGGCTGGCGGATATTCTGTCCCCATGGATATCCCAGTAAACCCTCCTTGTACGACGAATATAGACCAATGATATTTTAATTTTTTTATTGTTGGGGTCACGGTTACATTCGCCATGTCTTCCCATGCATTGATACCCCTTCTCCTCCCCATTCCCTCCCAATCATCTTGGTTTCTTTTCCCCCTTCCCTTACCATTTTAATGTTTTAAACTGGCGGGCGGGGAAGGCCCACGAAGGTTTCTCGTGGCTCACAGCCGCCCTCTAGTGGTCGCCAAAGCGACTGATAAGCTCGTCGAGTTCCATGGAATCCAAAAGAGGAAAAGAACAGAGGGACCTGGGGTTCATTTGATTGGTTTATTATTTTCACGATTACTCTGTTGCTCTGGAGGCTGAACCCAGGCTCGCTGGGTAGGGGCTCAGGCACTGAGCCAGGCCCATGCTTGGCCCGAGCTCTGGGCACAAAGCAGATACAAACATCCCACCACGTGCTGCTGGTGTCAACAAAGTCTCAGGAGACACAGCACCTACCCGAGGCCTCGGGAGGCTCCTGTCTGCTTCTTCCATACATGCAGAGGCAGATGCTTGGCCAAGCTCACCCGGACCTGACCGCACATGTGAAGCTGGAGGCAAGCATCCTGCCTGCAGGGAGGGTTAGGACCGGATGCAGGAGCTGCCACGGGAGCGGTCTGGTCTCACTGATCTGACTCACACCCGTGTCTCCCACCGTCTCTGAAGTTAGGCAGGGTCTTCTAATTGATGGCACCTGACCACTCACTTGCACTCTTCTCAGCAATGAATCAAATAATATGTGATTTACAACTGACGGTGTACTCATCTCAGTGCAATGTGGTCCTGTAAAATGCCATACTCAGCCGGGCGCCGTGCCTCGCACCTGTAATCCTGGCTACTCAGGAGGCTGAGATCTGAGGATCAAGGTTCAAGGCCAGCTCAGGCACTAAAGCCTGAGAGACTCTTATAATCAGTCACTAGAAAACCGGAAGTGGGGCTGTGGCTCAAGGGGTAGGGCGGTAGCCTTGAGATGAAGAGCTCAGGGACAGCAACCAGGCCCAGAGTTCAAGACCCATAACACACACACACACACACACACACACACACACACACGCACGCACGCACGCACACGACGATACCAAACAGGTTTTGTGGGTGTTCGGAAGGCATCTGATGTTACCAAATGTCCCCTCTGGACTTGGCAGAATATGTGTTTTATGGACAAGAGTTGTCATGGTTAAACGTGCAACCCAGCCAGCACCAGGGACAAAACCGCACACAGGTCCAATGTCCTGTGCTGTCACCACCCACAAAGCCTGGCACGAACACAAACAGCTAGGGAAGAGGGGCCCCAGGCTGCAGGGCGGCCGCGATCCACGCGCCTGGCTGACACGCGTCCCCTGGCGTCCACGAGGGCTGAGGGCCTGGGCCGTGGCTGCAGGGCCTCCCCAGGCCTCGGGGCCCCCGCTGGGGACCTCCCACCCCGCCCCTGCCCCAGGGGGACTGCCAGCCTCCAGGTGCCGGCCCACTCCCTCTTTCCCTGGGAACCTGGGGCCTCTCGGCAGGTGGCCCACCCTCTGTCCAGCCTTCCAGGCTTCCTTCTCCTTGCCCTCCCTACGCCTACCCCCAGGGCCCCCCCTCTCCCCGCACCCAGCCAGCTCTGGAGTCTTCCAACCCCTTCTCACTCGGCCTTTCGCCTGGGCTGGAGCCCTGGGCGCTGTCCTCGGTGCTGAACAGCAACGTACGGTCCCTGCTGGAGCTGTCCTCCCTGTCCCCGCTGTCCTCCCTGTCCCCGCTGTCCTCCCTGTCCCCGCTGTCCTCGGTGCTGAACCTCGGCCACAGACCTGGGCGTGGCGCTGTCCGTGGTTTTGGACTAGAATGGGGCACTGTGCGGTGCTGTCCCCGGTGCTGTCCCCGGTGCTGTCCCCGGTGCTGTCCTCGGTGCTGTCCTCTGTGCTGTCCTCAATGCCGTCCTTGGTGCTGTCCCCGGTGCTGTCCTCTGTGCTGTCCCCGGTGCTGTCCCCTGTGCTGTCCCCGGTGCTGTCCTCGGTGCTGTCCTCGGTGCTATCCCTGGTGCTATCCCTGGTGCTGTCCTCTGTGCTGTCCTCTGTGCTGTCCCCGGTGCTGTCCCCGGTGCTGTCCTCGGTGCTATCCCTGGTGCTATCCCTGGTGCTGTCCTCTGTGCTGTCCTCTGTGCTGTCCCCTGTGCTGTCCTCGGTGCTGTCCTCGGTGCTGTCCTCGGTGCTATCCCTGGTGCTATCCCTGGTGCTGTCCTCTGTGCTGTCCCCGGTGCTGTCCCCGGTGCTGTCCTCTGTGCTGTCCCCGGTGCTGTCCCCGGTGCTGTCCTCAGTGCTATCCCTGGTGCTATCCCCGGTGCTGTCCTCTGTGCTGTCCTCGGTGCTGTCCCTGGTGCTGTCCCCGGTGCTGTCCTCGGTGCTGTCCCCGGTGCTGTCCTCTGTGCTGTCCCCAGTGCTGTCCTCCGTGCTGTCCCTGGTGCTGTCCCCGGTGCTGTCCTCTGTGCTGTCCTCGGTGCTGTCCCTGGTGCTGTCCCCGGTGCTGTCCTCGGTGCTGACAAAACAGCCTGGCCTCGGTGATCCGGCGCGGCCTGCTGGCAGCACCACTCCTGGGTGTCTGGAGGTTAAGTGAAGTGGGCATGGCTGGCTTTGCTCATAGCTGGGTCTGTGGGTGTGAGTCCCCAGCGGGCAGCCGAGGAGTGTGTGTGTGTGTGTGTGTGTGTGTGTGTGTGTGTGTGTGTGTGTGGAGTGGGTGGTGGGACTTGAACCCGGGCTGCGCACTGTCCCCGAGCTCTTCCGCTCCAGGCTGGCGCTCTACCCCTGAGCCACTGCGCTCGAGGACGGAGTCTTTTGCTGTGCAGGGCAGACGCTCGCCAGCCTGCGCCGTCACCGGCGCCTCCACAGCAGTGCCCCTGAGAGGCCTCTCCAGCCTTCTTTTGAAAGCTTTACGCACTGCTGGCACTCGAAGGCCTCTCCCCCGCCGAGGCCTCAGCGGGCGGGCGGCGAGGATTTTCTCTGCAGGCTCTTCCCCACTCGCTCTCACCGGTGTGGATTCTCAAATGAACAGCGAGGCGGCTGCTCCGCCCGACGCTCCCCCACCTTCCTCACACTCACACGGCTGCTTTGCTGACCACTGAGTGACAAGGGAAGCTGAAAGCTTTCCCGTACACCGTGCACTGGTAAGGGTTCTGTCCCGCGTGGATGCCCTGATGGCGGTGGACGGCTTCTCCACACACGTGACGCCCGCAGGGCTTCTCTCCAGCACAGGCTCTCCTGGGTAGAGCGGGCCCTACGTGAACCCTGGAGGTTTCTCCACACAGGAGGCAATCAAAAGGTCGCTCTCCAGTGTGACCGAGTCTCAAATGCCCAGTGATTCCGCAAGGCTTTCTCACACTCACAAAGTCACTGGTCACGTGACACTTCTGGTGGTGTTGAAGAAAAGTCGAGCTGTCCCACATTCCTTACACTTACAGGGCTTCTCTCCAGGATGAATCCGAGGTGGAGCCAGGCGTGAAGGCTGCCTGAAGGTTTTCCGACTGTAAGGTAGATTCTCCCCAGCATGAATTCTCTGATACACTATCGGCCATGCATTCTGGCTGAAGGCTTTTATTTGTTGTTCGTGGTGGTGGTTGTGGGACTTGAACTCTGGGCCTGAGCGCTGTCCCCGAGCTGTTCACCTCAAGGCTACCGCCCTACCCCTTGAGCCACAGCCCCACTTCCTGTTTTTTGGTGGTTCATTGGAGATAAGAGTCTCCTGGTCTTTAGTGCCCATGCTGGCCTTGAACCTTGCTCCTCAGATCTCAGCCTCCTGAGTAGCCAGGACGACAGGTGTGAGCCACTGTGCCTGGTGGGCGAGTCCTTACTCTCAGAGAGCTTCTCGTGTGTGTGTCCCGTGATGCAGGGCCAGGCGGTGATTGCTTGAGAGCTTTCCCACGTTCCTTCCATTCTTACGGTTTCTCTCCAGTGTGGATTCCTTGGTGCACAGTGACAGAGGAGCTACCGGTGAAGGTTTATCACTCACTACATTTAAGAAGTTCTTTTAGTCTAGGTTTTCTGGTATTCTCGTACTTGGAATGTTTGGAGAAGCTTTTCTTACCAGACTTGTAGGTACAGTTATTTGCTTCCACTGATTTCTCAGGTCTGGCACACCTGTAGCCTGCTAAATAAATGTCTTTTGCCTTACCCTCTGCCCCCCAAAAAGGTCTTTGCATTTCCAATCCTTTTCAAGCTGGGAAGCTCAAGTCCAGGGCAGGCAACTCTGTCACCTGACACGTCATCACACGAGGACTTCTTCAGAGGCAATCCTGCTCCTCATGTGTGGGCTCTGCCCTGAGAGATACCCAAGGCAAGGTGCCTTTCATTATGGGCTATTTACAAAGTAAGCATTTAAACTAAGAAAGGCAGCTAAAACCCAGTGTGCCCCACAGAATCTGTCATGAATCTCAGACTGGAAAATACACCAACACGCCCCAAAGAATTAGAGCACTGTGGTGGCTGGCGCTGTGGCTCACGCCTGAAATCCTAGCTACTCTGGAGGCTGAGATCTGAGGATCATGGTTCAAAGCCAGGCCGGGCATTAAAGATGGTGAGGCTCTTATCTCCATTTAACCACTAGAAACTGGAAGTGGTTCTGTGGCTCAAGTGGTAGAGCACTAGCTTTGAGCTGAAGAGGTCAGGGACAGTGCCCAGGTCGAGTTCAAGCCCCAGGACCAACAACAAAAAAGAGGCCGGGAGTTTTGCCTATGGTAAGAGGGCTTGACTGGTGTGCACAAAGACCCGGCTTCGATTCCCTGGAACCACATATATAGAAAAAGCCGAAAGTGGTGCAATGGCTCAAGTGGTAGAGCTCTAGCCTTGAGAAAACACAAGAACAGTGCCCAGGCCCTGAGTTCAAGCCCCAGGACTGGCAAAAAAAAAAAGTAAAAAGCCTCCCAAAGCCCCTATTTCCCTAGAGAGCAGTTTTCATTTTTTCCCTTTCAGCCCCTCCTGTGAGCTGGGCATGCCAGTTGTCCTCAAGAACAGCCCCTGTGTATGACATGGCACTGCCTTTATTGAATTTAGGGTGAGCCAGAAGAGTGGTGGAGTGGGGAGAGAGTCTTGAGGAGCCAGCCAAGGAGAAGGGGAGGAGGGTGGCTTTGAACACTCCGTGTGTGTGCTGGGAGGCCTTGTGGGCACCACTGGGGTCTCATTTGGGTCCGTCCTGAGTTGACAGCAGGCCCTGGCTATGTTATTCCCATTGACCAAGGTAAGATTGGTAGAATTAATGCAGAAAAGTAGGAGATCTTTTGAAAAAGAAGGCAGTGAAGGAGGGCCGGGAGTTTGGCCTAGTGGTAGAGCACTTGCCTAGCATGCATGAAGACTCGGGTTCGATTCCTCAGTACCACATAGTTAGAAAAAAGACAGAAGTGGTGCTGTGGCTCAAGTGGCAGAGCTCAAACCTTGAGAAAGTCCAAGGACAGAGTTCAGGCCCTGAGCTCAAGCCCCCAGGACTGACAAAATAATAATAATAATAAAGAAGGCAGAGAAGGAATTTGACTCTGCAGGAGACCTTTGAGAAACAGAAGGCACCCAGCTCCTCAGGAGGCTGAGATCTGAGGATCAAGGTTCAAAGCCAGCCCAGGCACAAAAGAACCTGAGACTGTTATCTCCAATTAATCTCTAGAAAAAGGCAAGTGTGGCTTGGCTCAAGGGGTAGGGTGGTAGCCTTGAGCTGAAGAGCTCAGGGACAGCGCCCAGGCCCAGAGATCAAGACCCACGACCCACAACAGAAAGGAAAGGAAAAAGAAGTCAATGACGGAAGCATTTGACTCTGTATTAAAAATAAATAAATAAAAACTACAAACATAACTGAAACAGTAAGCAGTGTGAAGTGGGAGGTAGAGGAACAAATGAAAAGCCTGAGAATCCCATAAGCATGGGAAGCATGGCCTCGGTCGCTGGAGTCTTTGGTAAAAATGTGGTAGATGAAAACAGAATGGCGCATCTAGTGGCTTGCTTGCTGGGAACTGGGACAACTTAAAATCAGTCAGGAAACGGTGGACTGGTTACTCAGACAAAGGCTTCTCCCCACGCGTGGGAGAGTCTGGGGGTTAAAAGTGCTAGGTGAAGTACAACGTGGAAGACGTGGATTCGTGCTGGGTGTCCCCTCTCGGCCCTATCAGCCGTCGCTGTGCTACGGTGGCTGGTGGAGACGCGGAATCTGCGTCACCTGTGATTTCTACGTGGTGAGTTGTGAGCTAGGCTGTGCCGTCACTCTCCTCTCCACCGGCAGAGGCTGCCATTGCATCTGTTCCAGCACAGCAGGCACAGAGGCTGCCAGCCGCTGCTGCACTTGTGTCTCTGGAGCTGGCGTGGTGGCACAATCTGTGAGTGGGGAGTGGGGAGACTGAGGCAGGAGGCCGGTGGCATGCAAGCTCAAGGCTGGTTTGCTATAGGGAGGGGCCCATCTCCACAAAGCACAGAAAATATTTCCCGAAACGTGAGCGGCACGGCGCAGTTTTCTTCTAGAAAAGAGCAGACAGCTCGGCCCTAACTCTCAAAATGCGCCTGTGTCATGTCAGGACCCGGTGACGTGTGGGGACGCGTCTGTGAACTTCTCCCAAGAGGAGGGGGAATGTCTGAACCCTGCTCAGAGGTGCAGCCTGGCGGCCCTGGGTAAGGGGCCCTGCCCTTCCCCGCCGCTCCCCCGCCCTGGGCTGCCCTCCCCCTTGTCCTGGCTCCTGGGTGAGGGGGGCCCCATCATATCCTAGCATCTGTGTTCCACTGAAATGCTTCTAGAAGGCATCCCTAAATTTCCCTGCGTGGGGGCACGCGTCTGTAGTCCCATCTGCTCAGGAGCCGTGGCGGAGGCAGGAGGGGTGGGGGCGCAGGCCATGGTGAGTGGCGATTGGGCAGGGCGGGTCCTGCCAGGCCCGGCTGCCCTGTGCTTCTTCCTAGATAGCACGGTTAGAAGCTGGGGCCGGAAGAAGCACTGCGCACTCCCTGGCCCCCTGCCGGCCCTGCCTCCTCTGCCCTCCCAGGCACCGCTCACTGGAGTGGCGCTGTGTGAGGTCACCTGCCCTCTCTCGGGGACTTAGCCAGGATGGGGGAAGGAAGTTCTTCCCGTGTGTTTTCCTGTCTGGGGACCGGAAGGGACAGCACTCGGTAGGAACGGCGAGAAGGTAAGTTGCCAGTGGGAAAGAAGCAGTTGGCTGTGGACAGGAGAGGCCTGTCTTCACGCGTGGGGAGCCTGCCCGTGTAGCACGCAGCGAGGCAGCCTGCCGTCCACGGCAGACACGGCTCAGGAGAAAGTCTGACCTGGCGCGGTGGCTGTGGCCGGGTGAGGTCCCTCACTTAAGCCCTTGAGCGGTAAAGCCAGTGCTCGGCATTTGTGCGCCCTGCCTGGCGGGCCCAGGACTCAGTTCAAACACCAGCACCATCCAGTCCTCTTGGTTGTTGCTGTTGTTGTTCGAGAACAACATCGCAGTTTCTGAGATCAACTGAGGAGTGACTTTTTGTTGTGGAAGTTTCTTATGACAAATGAACTCCAGTGGCATTTGTGTCCTGGCATCGTTCAGATGGTGGGCGTGTATTTAAAACCAGAGACTGCGCATCAAAGCAGGGCATCTCTGAGGACTCCACTGAGGGAGTCGTGGGAAGGAGGCGCGCCCAGCTCCAGAGGAGACGGTGAAAGACGGGCTTGTCCCAGGTGCATTTCAGTCCACGATGGTCACTCCCACGGAAACCCTCCCGGAGGACGGAAGCACGGGCGGGATCCAGCGTGGCGGGCGTGGCGTCCGGGCCCGGTTCTGAACGTACAACAGCACTTTCCCACGACACGAAGACCACACAGGCCTGAGCCACGGAAGAGAAGCTCTGGGAAGAGGCATAGCAACAGGAAACGCAAGGCGGCCTGCGTGGAAAGGAGACTTCTGAAGTGTCCCGAGTGTGAGAAAATCTTCAGCAGGAGCTCCTCACTCACGCCGCGCCAGAGAATCCACACCGGGGAGAAGGTGGGAAATCCTTCAGCCCGAGAGCAAACCTGCCACAGCCCAGGAGAACACTCGGGGGAGAAGCCCTGCACGTGGAAGGAGTGCAGGAAGGCCTCGGCCAGCACACACGCCTGGATCGCACCAGCAGGCCACGCGGGGGGGGGGAGGCCTCACGCAAGCACCGAGTGTGGGAAAGCCTTCAGCTACCGTGGTTCCCTGACCCTGCGCCAGAGCAGCCACACGGGAGAAAAACCTTACCAATGCCAGGACTGCAGGAAATGCTTCAGGCAGCGAGCGAGCACACCTGGATCACCACAGAAAATCCATGCCATGGACTCATCTGTGACCCTCTCCTCTCCCTCACCTGCCACGTCCAGCCGGATGCCAGGAGCTGTGGGCGTTCTCCTCATCCCCCACAGGGCCAGCAGGAAACGTGGAAGCAGCTTCAGAACTGAGCCCTGCGTCTCCAAGGCCTTCCTGTCATTTCCCCTCTCATTGTCTGGCTGATCACCCAGAATCAAAGCTTATTCTGGCACCAGCTAGAGCTGGGTTCTAACCCTTACTCTACAATTTTCTAGCCCAAATTCTGGGGAAGCATTTTGTTCTCTATAAGCAGCAGTCTTTATATTATGGGAACAGTAATGGTACTACCTCAAAAGTGAATGGGAAAAATAAAATAGTGCATGTATATTACTCAGCAGAGTGCTTTGCATAAAGTAATAACTCAAATATTAATGTAAGACAAGATCAATAAGCCAGGTGTGATGGCTCACGCCTGTCATCCCAGCTACTCCGGAGGCTGAGATCTGAGGATCTCAGTTCAAAGCCAGCCCGGGCACTAAAGACCATGAGACTCTTATCTCCAATTAACCTCCAGAAAACTGGAAGTGGGGCTGTGGCTCCAGGGGTAGGGCAGTAGCCTTGAGCTGAAGAGCTCAGGGACAACACCTAGGTCCAGTGTTCAAGTCCCACAACCGACCAAAAAAAAATTAGTATACAAGGGACCTCAAGAAAGCAGATGGACAAAAAAGTGGCTCATCCAGAAGCCCAAAGGGCTCCCTGATGGGTCCACAGTATCATTCTTGTGTGTGCCCAGTCTGGGGCCACAACTCCGGCCTCGCCCTGGTGCTTAGCTCTGTTGCTCGAGGCCAGCCCTCCACCACTTCAGCCACTCCTGGCTTTTTGCTGGTTACTTGGGAATAGGAGTTTCTAGGATTCGTCTTGCTGGGATTTGGGGGGGGGGAGTGAGGAGGGGCTTGAGAGAGAAGTTGGGGATCCGTATATGGAAGAAGCTGAACAGGCCAAGGAGGGCCAGGTCTCTTTTGGATTGGGGTGAGGGATAACTGAGGAGCTCACAGCCCGATGGGGAGGTGTGGGTCGGCTCTGCTGGGAAATGGTTAGTCCCAAATATGTAGCTGATTTTTGGCATCTCTGGGCTTTGTCCTTGGAGGCCCTGTCACCTCAAGAGGAGAGGGAGTTAGGAGGGAGAAGAGTGTTTGACATTTAGGTCCACGGAAGGGCGGCAGAGGAGAAGGTCATGTACGCATGGAAGGAGGAAACTTGGGGAGAGACGTAGTGGGGGGAGGTCTCTATCCGGGTCTTCCAAGAAAAAGGCAGAAAGTGTCCCAGAAGAGGAGCGTATGGGCATCGTGAAGCAAGCATCTCTTCAGCCAAAGACTGAACAGAATGAGGAGTTGGAGGGAATGCGGGAGAGGAGGGCGCAAGGATTGGATACTAGAGGACATGTCGAAACAACTGCTTGGTTCATGTTACAGAGGTCTTGAACCAGGCGCGGGGAGCCCTTCGGTGTTTTTGATTCCTAGGACTGGAGTGTTCTGGGGAGAGGGAATGGGACTTAAAAGAGGCAGAGAGGAGACAGAGAATAGGTTTCACCCCTGGTGGGTGACGGGAGTGGGTATTGGTCTTGGGCTATGACAGTCCTGGATCTTTTAGAGATAAAGACAGGTTTGCGGTGAGAGACCACAACAGAACTCGAAGTGTCCCACATGAGGGGTTAACTTCAGAAAGGAGGGCAGGGAAGGCAAAGGCTTGGGTGGGGGCCAGGGCTCATCCAGTCCCGTTTCATTTGGAGGAGGAAAATAAGTTTTAAAGGGGGTATATATAAAGAAGCTTTAAGTTTGGAAAGCAGATCCCTTCTTAATAAAGGTCCGGGACATTGAGGCATGGCTAGGGAGGAATGGCTGAGAGTTAGGTTTTCAAACCTGCAGGGGCCAGCGGGAGTGTGGAGGAGCTTAAAAGGGAGGAATTTTACTTACAGAAACATTGACAGGGGTAACAGCTGGAGGGCTTGAGGGGGTGAGGATGGGAGACCACAGTTTGTACCCCTCCCTGAGTTGTGTCCTCCCTTCGGCCCTTCTGGAGAAGGAACCACTTGTCCCGAGGCAGCGCTGTCATCCTATTAAAGAGAAACTTGAAAGAGGTGGAATCAGGAAAAAGGCTGACACTGGAGAAAAGTTGCATTTGGAGCAAGAGCCCAGAACCAGCCAGGAGCCAGGGCGGGGATGGACTGGTAAGGCCTGGTAAAAGGCCTGGCTCCTTTCCTGTCAATAGCAGGTAACAAGGCGAGCATGCAGGTAAGTCCTGCCAGTGAGAAGGTAGGCAGGCGTGGATGCTGGAAGGGCGGTAACTCTTTTCTTTTGGTCTCCTGGCTCTGGTTAACCCTCTTCTGACTGCAGGACTAGCTTCTGCCCCGGGGGTCTAGGTGCTCGCTGCTGGGAAGGTTTTCCACTTGGCATCTCTCCGGGATTTGAACTCAAGGCTCGGGCGCCGTCCCTGAGCACTTCCGCTCAAGTCTAGTGCCTTACCATGTTGAGCCCACAGTGCCATTTCCAGAATTCTGCTGGTTGTGTAGCCATGCTTCCACCCAGCTGGCTAATGGAGAGATGGAGTCTCCAGGATTTGCCTGCCTGGGCTGGCTCCGAACTGCAATCTTTGTCACAAAAACCCTTTTTTATTTCCAATCAAATAGAAATATAGTTATTCTTTTTCCTTTTTTTTTGCCGGTTCTGAGGCTTGAGCTCGGGGCCTGAGCACGGTCCCTGAGCTTTCTCAAGGCTAGAGCTCTACCACTTGAGCCACAGCACCACTTTCTCCTTTTTTCTATGTATGTGGTACTGAGGAATTGAACCCCAGGTCTTCATGAATGCTAGGCAAACATTTTACCACTAGGCCAAACTCCCAGCACTGAAATATAGTTATTATTTTTTGTTGTTGTTTTGTTTTTGCCAGTCCTGGGCTTGAACTCAGGGTCTGAGCACTGTCCTTGGGCTTTCTCAAGGCTAGAGAGCTGCAACATCACTTCCAGCTTTTTTCTATGTATGTGGTACCAAGGAATCGAACCCAGGTCCTCGTGCATGCTAGGCAAGCACGCCATCACTAGGCCAAACTATTGGCCCTGAAATATAGTTATTCTTAATTGCATGTAACACTTTAGCATATTAACTGAGGTTAAGACAATGTAGGTGTCACTAAGCCTTTGTGATTACAACAAAGAATGCGAGAATCTGTGTCCTTTCAGCTCTGTATTCAAGGCAGCTTACATATTGAACAGAAAGGTGGATTTGAGTTGAAAGGTGTTCAACATAAACATTTTAGTGAACTTTGGTTTACACAATTACTTTTTTTAGGTGAACATAAAAAATGCGATGCTAGCTTTCAATATAAACCATAACCAACTTAATTACATACCAACTTTACACATGACCTCTTTTAAGATATACTCATGCCATTTGCTATATACGCAAACCTTCTGGGGTTTGTCAAAGTCACCAAGCAGAGAACAGAGAAGCTCTTACCGTGCTCCTTTGGCCTGTGAGAAAGGGTTATCTTCAGAACGGCCTCAGGTCATTAACTGTAGAGGGTTATCTTCAGAACGGCCTCAGGTCATTAACTGTGACTCCACCCAGCGTTGTAGGGCAGAGCAGAGCAGTTCCTTAGATTTTTTAGGAAGCTGGGCTGAGTCTTTTTACTTCCACTGATAAAGATGATCCTTTTAACAATTGCGATCAGAAAGCACATGGCAAAACTTAAGTTTTAGGCAACACCAGAGTTTGACAGATTTTCTGTGTTTAAATGAACACTGAAGACAAGAATAGACAACCTTTAAAATAATTTTGGCAGCCGTGGGGTGGTGGCTCACACCTGTCATCCTGGCTACTCTGGAGGCTGAGATCTGAGGATCAAGGTTCAAAGCCAGCCTGGGCACAAAAGGACCTGAGACTCTTATCTCCAATTAACCTCTTAGAAAATGGGAAGTGGGGCTTGGCTCAAGGGTAGGGTGGTAGCCTTGAGCTGAAGAGCTCAGGGACAGCGCCCAGGCCTAGTTCAAGCCCCATGACCCACAGAATAACAATAATAAAATAATAATAATAATAATAGTTTTGGCAAAGCTTGGAGGAGAGTGGAGGTCACATGAAATCCCACCCCGGGGCCTTTGTCTGTCCTCTGGTGGATGTAAATCTTCAGGACCTGCAGAGAATGGAGGAGGGGCTGCTAAACTGGTTTCTAAAAGGAGGAGACAGCACTTTTAACCTGCAGACATTTTAAGCGAAGGTGCTGAAAGTGAATTACTAAAAGCAATGGGATAGAGCTATTCCCTAGGGAAGAGGTGACAGAGAGAGATTTCTCCTGCAGCCTCCTGCGAATTTGCCTTATGGGAAATTAAAAATCCAGATGTTGTCGTGAGTAGACTCAGAAAAGAGAAAAGGAATGGATGAGTGCCCTAGAGGCAAAAAGGATAGCTAACTTCTCCCAGGCTCCGAGCCTGGGAGGATCCAGACTAGCTGTGGAGAAAAGAATGTGGTTACAAGAGTAGGGATGGAGAAAAGACTTGGGCTTATGGAACCACTGCTCCAGGAGGGCCAAGCCTTTCAGAGGGAACCCAGAGGGGCCCTGGGACCCTGCCCACGTTGCGCTCTCAAGGGCACAGTTGAAGGGCTGTCGGCGGGGTGGAGGTGATGATCGGCGGGGTGGAGGTGATGATGGCAAATGATCTCTGGTCTGGAGGTCATCAGAGGGAAAGGAAAGAGAAGCTAGAGATTGCTGCAAGGCAAGAAAAGTGGCCTTTCTGGAGGAGACAGCTGGGAGGCTATGGCAGAGGAATTGGTAAGCAGGGCAGGAGAGCAGAGGGCTCTCTGGAGTGGAGGTAGTGAGAAGGACTTGATGGGCAGAGCAGGACGAGCAGAGGGGATCTAGAGTGGAGGCAAAGGAGAATTTGGGCGTAGGGAACCTCGGACCCCTTGACATTTTGTCTGAGAATTGTGTAGATAAGGGTAAAGTCAAAACAGAAGGTTCAGGCCAACAGTGGCCACTGTTTGGTGAGGGTGAGGAGCTTGACCAGATCCACAACGGAATGCTTCACCCTGGATGGGGGCCATGAGCCTGTGGGGAACGAGGTCAGAGTGACTCAGACCATGTGAGCAGGCAGGCACCTGGTTCTGTGCTTGACCTTGGGGAGTAAGATAGGACTCAGTCCTTCACCACATACAGATAAAACCAGAGGTGGCACCGTGGCTCAAGTGGCAGAGCGCTAACCTTGAGCAAAAAATGCCCAAGGATAGGGCCCAGGCCCAGAGTTCAAGCCCCGGGACTGGGAGACAAAAACAACAAACAAACAAAACCCTAAGGACTAAGACTGGGTGTTGCCAAGGCCCGGGGATAGTTCAACTTTCCCTATCTAAAGAAAGATTTATCATTCAAGCTTAAGTAGGTAGGTGGGTCTTTAGAGTAAGAACAGGGAGGTTACAACCTTCTCAGGTCAGGATAACCGCCGAGGATTAACCCTGTACGATCAACCCCTTAAGTAATGGCGGCCCTGCCATACAGAAATCCCTAATGGGAAGAGAGGTGATGGCACCCTGGAAGACGGGAAGGGGGGGCAGGCCTCGACTGACCGCGGGCCTGGAGCGGGAGCTCTGTGGTGGAGTGGAGTACTGTGTCCGAGGGTGGGTCTCTATCTCTAGCACCTAGAGAGAGAAAATGAGAGGTGTGCAGAAACCAGAAACAGCCAGGCGCTGGCGGTTCATGCCCAGGGCTGAGATTGAAGGATGGGATTCTGGGAGCAGCTAGCCTGTAAGCCTGTGAGCCTCTTATCTCTAGGTAACAAGCAAAAAGCCAGAAGTGGGTAAGAGGCAGAGAGCTAGCCCTGAGCAACAAAACTAAGGGATAAGCCAGCACAGTGGCTCACGCCTGTCGTCCTAGCTACTCAGGAGGCTGAGACCTGAGGATCGCAGTTCAAAGCCAGCCCAGGAACTAAAGAACATGAGATTCTTATCTCCAATTAACCACCAGAGAACTGGAAGTGGCGCTGTAGCTCCGGGGTAGGGTAGATGATAGCCTTGAGCAGGGCTCTAAAGTCTGCGAGACTCTTATCTCCAATTAACCACCAGAAAACTAGAAGTGGCACTGTGGCTCCGGGGTAGACCAGATGGTAGCCTTGAGCTGAAGAGCTCAGGGACAGCGCTCAGGCCCAGAGTTCAAGTCCCAGGACGGACACAAAATAAATAATAGGCCAGGGCAAAGCTCAAGTGACTCAAGGCTTCCACAAAAATGAAGACTCGTGCCAATTGTCATTCTCCTGTTTCCTCTTGTATTTTTCCCTTTATCCTGTAGCATTTTTCTAAAATGACTCTGGTTGGTTCCTTCATTGTTGGGTTGATGGGTGAAGATTCTCATCTGCTGTAACTTCTTTCGGTTGACACAAGGGAGTCAACCCTCCCTAGCCAGAAACGGATAGCCTTGGCCTATTTTTGCTAATCATTGCTGTAACCCTTTATACTTCCGCTTTTATTTTCATTTGAAGCCTTAAAGCACTCGGCACATCTCTGGGTCACCCACGAGTTTAACTTAGAGAACCTTTGAACTAAATGAGGTTTCTTTCCCTTAATGCAAGAATTACAAGCACCATCACTGTACCAAGAATTCCAGACTAGCATATGCCTCTTTATTGAAAAGAAATACATTTCGTTACAAAATAGTGTTGACCAAATTACATCACGCAGATAAACGTAACCGTCTTTCAAATCTTTTTAACCCTCTTTTAAGTATCCTACAGGGCAAATTTTAAAAATACCAATCGTCATCCACGTCAGATTTCCAGTGTCTGTCTGTCTATCTGTCTGCAAAGAAAAGAGCCCTTGCCCGCATGTGGACTTCTGGGAGTGCCTGTTCCTTTGTCTTGATACTTAAATACCCAAGTGGTTTTAGTCAGAGCAGACAATGTTTCTGATGGTAATAGATGCTCACATTTAAATATCTAACACTTGAAGGACTGACCTCCCCACCCTGTCTTCCCAGGTGCCCACAGACACAGGCAAGCCACCAAAGATAGGTGCAGACCACCTGACCCCAGCAGGACAGTCTAAGCCTAGCTGTAAACACTCCATCACAGGCCCAGCCAGAAAGACCTTCATGTCTCTTGACCTAGTGATTTTTCAGTAACTTTACCTCCTTGCTTAGACTTCTAGAAACCCAACTCCTGTTCTCAGCTCAGACACACAGAAGGCTGTGTGTCCCTCTCTGCTGTATCTCAATTTACAGTCCTCGCCTGCGGAAAGATCAGGTCCAGCCAGCCCGTTTCCTTCCTTTCTCCTTCATTTTTCTAACAATACTTGACCTCAGATTTTAGTCAAAGGAAATAAATCCCAAATTCCATGCTGCTGGGTTTTTTTTGGGGGTGGGGTGGGGATAACCTAATTACAGTGTAAACAGCTTTAAAATACCACATCTCACTTTACTAATCAAAGATCCTAAAATGTCTTTTAAATGCTAAACCCAGATGTTTTTCAAGCTTAAACTCACTCACCTGTTTACCTTTTGGAGTTTGACACTTGGGTTTTTGGAGGCCAATTAACCAATTAACACTGGGCCAATTAGCAACGGCCCATTGGTTCCTCGGGAGATTAATTTAGTGGCAGCCACAAATGCTGGCCCATTGTCAGGGAGACCAAACCTACATGCTATCTCCTGCGGCAACTTCTTAGCATCTGTGTGGTCTCTATTGTAATTCATTAAGCCTGAGAAAGTATCTACAAAGACAAGCAAAAGCCTTTATCTGTATTTCCCTGGCTGTTCCTCGGGGAATCTGCTTCCCACGACTCTCCAGGTGGAAGTGCCCCGAGCTCCGGGGAGCTGAGGAACTGGGGTGGCTCACTCACTGGCACTGACACACACACCGGGGGACCGTCCTGGGCACTGGGTTTTTCCTGTGGGGAGTAAAGTAGGCTTGTGACAACAGTGGGCAAAACTTCCTCTCCCCCAAGTGCTTGATTTGCTTGTTGCAGGAGTTGTTCTCCTAAGGCATGAGGAACTAAACGTAATGCCTGAGGAACTCAGTCCTTTGGTCTGCTAGTCTTCTAGTCCTGAAGGCTAAGTACTTAGAAGGGTTTGTTCTTCTACCTGTAAGCCCTCATCTAGGTAAGCAGGTTTTGGGGGACGTTCTGGAAGAGGGGTCACGACTAGAACCTCCAAAGGCTTTACCCCTTGGCGGCCAGCCTGGCGGTGTCGTCGGCAGCCTTGTTTCCCCTTTCTTCCAGGGAATCACTCCTTCTGTGGCCTGGCCAGCTTCCAGGGGAGCCAGACTGTGCCCAGCACTGCCCGGGTCTGGTGCCCACGGCCTCCTCATTCTTCATACACCGCCTCCCGGCCGTGGCCGTGCACAGGCATGCTGCTCTCCGTGGAGACCCTCGGGCTCTCCTCCTCTGCCTCCCTCTCCGCCTGGGGCGCCTCACTTGGGCCTGGAGCCAGTTCAGGAGGGGCCAGGTCCCAGCCCCCCAGGGGCCGACAGCTGGAAGGGCTCTGGGAACTGGGAAGGGCCGGGCCGGGGCTGACATCGGGGGTCCACGGTGGCGGGACCGAGTCCAGGGCCCCGAGCCCAGGGCCCCTGTCTGCCGACCTCGTGTCTGCCGGTGGGGGTCATGGGGTTTGAACCCGGGCCCGGGCGCTGTCCGGGCTCTTCAGCCTGAGCCCACGGCCCGCCCCTGGTTTTCTGGTCGCACAGACGTGAGTGCCGGGCTGGTGGGAGCCTTGAGCCTCAGATCTCAGCCTCCTGAGCGGGGGTGACAGCCAGGGTGACAGCTAGGGTGACAGCCAGGGTGACAGCTAGGGTGACAGCTAGGGTGACACCCGGCCCTCCCCAGCTTTCAAACCTTGCGGAGGGCCCCGTGGTTGGGCGCCGCCGGATTCCTCGACACCGCACGATCGGAAAGGCCGAGGCGGCGCTGAGGCTCGGGCGGTGGAGCTCCAGCCCGGGGAAGCCCGGGACCGCGGGGGAGGCGGGGGAGGCGGGGCCCGCCGGGCCGGGCCGGGCCCACCCGGCTGGGGTGCTACTCGCCTGGCTCTGGGCCCGGCCCTCCTGCCCGGCCCCACCTCCCGCGCCCGCCGGTTACCCGGATCCCCGGCGGCCGCCTCCTCCTCCTCCCTCCCCGCCCCCAGGCCCACTCCGCGGCCCCTCGAAGCTTCTCTTCCGAGTGGACGTTCCCGCGGACCTCCAGCTCCGGGCCTGGAAAGCACCTCCCGCCGTGGGCCCTGGGGACTGCGACCCCACAGTGCGCGGCCTGGGTCCCGGCCGGCCCTCGGCGCACGGAGCCCCGCGTGCCCGCGCCCAGGCCCCGCCCCCCGTGTGTCCAGACCCCGCCCCTCCACGCACACGGAGCCCCGCCCCTCCGCGTGCCCGCGCCCAGGCCCCGCCCCCGCGTGCCCAGGCCCCGCCCCTCCGCGTGCACGGAGCCCCGACCCCCCCGCGTGCCCGCGCCCAGGCCCCGCCCCCCCGCGTGCCCAGACCCCGCCCCTCCACGCGCATGGAGCCCCGCCCCTCCGCGTGCACGGAGCCCACACTTCAACTTTAGCTCTGAGCTAAGCCACACTGGGCCTGGAGCGCAGCGTGCACTGGGGTGCAGCGTGCACTTGGGTGCAGCGTGCACATGCTGTTCTAAGCTGACGAGTTTGTGGAGGACTTTACTGTAGCTGGAAGAGGGAATAAAAGCACAAATGTCTGGGGGAAGCATACCCCAGGGACTCGATTGTCTCCGGTGGTGAGGCCTGCTGTACTAGCAAGCTAGTGCACCTCACAGTTTGGCCTCTGTGGCCGCCATCTGGGCACACGCCCACGCTCAATGATGTCTGGGCATCAGGGCTTGGGACAGCACCCAGGCCCCGAGTTCAAGAGCCAGACTGGCCACCAAAAGAAAAAGAGAGACAGAACAATAGCAAGGTGAGTTAGGAAGGAGATTGGCACGGCGCATGCTGAATGCTCACTCATGCAGTCTGGAGATCTGTCAGGCCACAAAGGGACAGGCGAGTGGTCACCTTCCATGGCTCACTCTGGCCTGGGGCCTGTCTGCGGGCAGCAGCGTGGGCGACCTGGCAGGGAATGCAGAGGGGAATGCAGCAGGGGAATGCAGCAGGCCATGCAGTGGAGAATGCAGCAAGCATGAAGTGGGGGAATGCAGCAGGCCATGCAGTGGAGAATGCAGCAAGCATGAAGCGGGGGAATGCAGCAGGGGAATGCAGTGGGGAATGCAGCAGGGGAATGCAGGGGGATGCAGGGGGGAATGCAGGGGGATGCAGTGGGGAATGCAGAGGTGAATGCAGCAGGGGAATGCAGTGGGAAATGTAGCGGGTGAATGCGGTGGGGAATGCAGTGGGGAATGCAGCAGGGGAATGCAGCAGGGGAATGCAGGGGGGATGCAGGGGGAATGCAGCAGGGGGGATGCAGTGGAGAATGCAGCAGGGGAATGCAGCAGGGGAATGCAGTGGGGGAATGCAGCGGGGGAATGCGGTGGGGAATGCAGCAGGGGAATGCAGCGGGGGAATGCAGCGGGGAATGCAGTGGGGAATGCAGCAGGGGAATGCAGCGGGCCCTAAGCTCTGCTGGGAAGAGACCCGGCCAGCACCGCGCAGGCTTGGCGGGGAGGGGGAGGGGAGGGGGAACGGTGCCATGCAGTGGTGACGTCGTCTTGTGGGTGACAAGTCCGCCGACCCCAGGCAGGTGCTGACCACTCCACCTCCCGTCCACATCCGGGCCCCGCGCCCACAGCGAGGCCACGCCCCGCGCCCGCTCTGAAGGCCGCCCCTGGGGTCGCCCTCGGCCCCCACCCGCGACCCGGGTTGTGGCCCTCCTCCTGGAGCCTCTGACCTCTGCCTCCTGACGACCCTGACAGGCTGGCACCCACACGCCCGGCCTGGCCCGGGGGCTTTCTAAAGCTAGGCACCGGTTCTCCCGGGCATTCGCCACCCAGCAGCCATCCAGGCTGGGCTGGGGACGGCGGGCAGGAGGTGGGCGCTGCCCACACACGCAGTTCCCTGTGGTTAGGGCCTGGGCGGCCTGTGGATCCGTGTGCAGGCCCCGTGGGAGGCCTGCGTGGAGCTGATGCTGGAGATGAAGGGAGGAGAACCCCAGAGGCTTGTCTGTGACAGCTCTGTGAGCCCAGCTCCTGAGGCTGAAATCAGAGGATGCTGGTTCAAAGCCAGCCCAGGCAGAAACATCTGTGAGACTCTCAACCCCCAAAAAGCTGGAAACGGAACTGCGGTTTCAGTGTGGAATGAGGAGCTGAGTGGAAAAGCTCAGCCACAGCCCAGGCTCTGAGCTCAGGCCCTGAGACCAGGCCACTCCAGGACAGCCAGGTCTCCGCGCGCATTTCCTCAGGGCCGGCCCTGACCGTGCATGCCAGAGAACAGGGGCAGGCCTGGCCACCAGAGAACAGGGGCAGGCCTGGCATGCCAGAGAACAGGGGCAGGCCTGGCCGCCAGAGAACAGGGGCAGGCCTGGCCGCCTGGCCGCCAGAGAACAGGGGCAGGCCTGGCCGGGCTCTGGCAGTTCCAGGGCCTGCCAGGACTGGGTGGCACCCGACGCTGGGCAGTCCCGCCACTGCTCAATGGAAGAAACAAGGGCTCGGCCACTCCTGGAACAGGTGTTTAATGTCTGCAGCAGAGCAGGAGGAGATGGGGAGGCAGAGCAGGGGGAGATGGGGGGACCATGCCGGGGGTGGACCTCCACGCTGTCCGCGCAGGGGCACTGCTTTCTGGGGAGGGGGAGGGGAAGGGGGGTGGAAGGCCGGATCCCTTAGAAAGCACAGCAGGGATCACGCTGTCTGCTGGAGGAAAGAAGGGAGAGAGACGTGCGTGCATCTCTTCAGGTCATGCGATCCCGAGCTCCACCCCACCCCTGGAGCCCACGGTCACCCCCACTGTCATCCCCCATGGTTGTAAACCACCCCCCTCCCGTCTCAGAGTCGGGTTCACGAGATGTGATGCCTCCATTTCCCCTCTCTTTTGCTGCTCCTCACAGGAAGCGGCTTGAGATGAAGGGTGATAAACCTGCCCCGCCACAGGCCGGAGCCAGCCCCTCCGCTCACCGTACCTGGCGTCCAGCTCGGGGTTACAGTAGTGGCAGTAACACTTGGAGGATAGGAGAAGGACACGTGAGCTTCCTCCTCCCCTCCTCCCCTCCTCCCCCCCTTCCTCCTGGCTGCAGAATCCTACATCGGATTGTCCTGTACAGCCTCAGCTTCCCTGACCCGTGCTCTGCCCCATCTTCCAGTTCTCTGTCCCCATAAGTGACTTCTGTGACACCTATGCACGCTTGCATGCAAGCATGCTTGTGTGTGATGGGACTTGAACCCAGGGCCTGGGCATTGTCGCTGAGCTTTTGCAAGTGGTAGGCTAGCACGCTACCACTTGGGCCATGGCGCCACTTTTGGTGGCTAACTGGAGATCAGAGTCCCCGGGGCTGTCCTGTCCCAGCTCCTCGGGTCTCAGCCTTGGGGATAGCCGGGGTGACGCCTCAGCACAGTGCCTGGCCTGTGACGCCCCCTTTCTCTGACTCCCTCCCTGCCCGCCCCAGCACCCCATCCAATGGCGCCTGGCGTCCGGGCCTTACCCAGTCCCCTCTGTTGTAGGACACGAATAAGAAGGTGACCATCATGTAGGCACACCTCAGGAAGTTCCACCCCGACCTCCTCGGGCCCGACCTCAGGGGCAGGAGGGTGGTGGTCACGATCTTCACTGGGTTCACCGGGTGAGGGGGGTTTGCCGGGTTCACGGGGTACGATGGGTATGCTGGGTTCGCCGGGTATGCTGGGTTCGCTGGGACTGGGTACGCCGGGTACACCGGGTTTGCCGGGTTCACCGGGTACGCCGGGTTTGCCGGGTACACCGGGTTTGCCGGGTACACCGGGTTTGCTGGGTTCACCGGGTACGCTGGGTTTGCCAGGTTCACCGGGTTTGCCGGCTTCTCTGGGTCCACGGGGTGCGCCGGGTTTGCCGGGTACGCTGGGTTTGCTGGGTTCACCGGGTTTGCCGGATTCTCTGGGTTCGCCGGGTTTGCTGGGTTCACTGCGTTCTCTGGGGACAAGCCAAGGCAGGAGAGGCCCTCGTCCCCTCCAGCCTGGAGTCCCGCCCTCCCCGGCCCATCCCAGCTCCGACAGTGCTCAGCCTGGCCGGGCCCACTGCCCCAGACAAGTCACCCCTCGTCCAGGCGCGCCTCGGGGCCACCCCAGCACCTGATGTGACATGATGGACATGGTGGTGAGCATGCTGCTTCTTAACCCCCTGCCCGCCCCACCTCCTTCCCTTTGTCTCACAAGGGTTCATACTCGAACAGACATAGCAGAAGACACACCAGCTTAAACACGGAGTCCCAAACCCAAGTCAGGGTGCCAGCATGAAGATAAACTCAGGAGGGAGGAAGACACGTCCTGGCCCTCCCCCCCCCTCCCTCCCTCCCTCCCTCCCTCCCAGCAGATACCACCTGTTGTTTGGAATGCTTTGGTAACTTACCCAATGTCATTGACATGGGTATGAGTCTCCTTTGGACAGCACTGGGATTTGAACTTGAGGCCTCATGGGATCGAGTAGGTTCTCAACCACTGAACCACATGCTCAGACTCTCTTGTTCAGGGGTGTGTGTGGGGGGGAACCTCAACACCGGAGGTGAGGGGAAGGCGCCCTGGGGGTTGTGGCACCTTCCAGAGGGCAGGATCTGGAGTGGGGACCTGACACCCCAGCCCTTCCTGAGTGTGTCCACTCCCTGCCCCCAGACTGGAAAAGATGGTGCCAGCCCCACCTTCCTCCTTGCAGTCCCTGCTTGTCTCTTCTAGGAAGGAAGAGGAGGGACAAAAATCAACAATTACCTCTACAGTCTGGAATAGATGCCTCTGGACTCTGACCCCCCTGCCGCCCTGGTCCTCTCTCAGGGCCCTCCCCCTGTCCCCCCTCAGGGCCCTCCCTCTGTCCCCCCTCAGGGCCCTCCCTCTGTCCCCCTGCCCCGGGCCCGGGAGTGCTCCTGCCCCAGGTCCCTGCATATCTAGGCCCCATGGCTCCCTCAAGACCTTGGGAACATCCCCCTTCCTGGCCCCTGGCCTCTACTCCCTGCCCCCCTGCCCATCTTCTCAGGGGACAGCGTGGATGTGGGGTCCCACCTACCATTCACCACCTGGAGACTCAGCAAACCTGCGGAGGAGAAGGGCCCAGAGGCAGGTGTGCTCGGATAACCCACCCCAGCCGCCCGCCCAGGCTGGCCCGCCAGCTGTCCCTTAGGAGGCTGGCTGGACAAGGTAGAGGCCTCTGGACACAGAGACCGGGGCGGGGGGGGGGCAACCCCCCCCCCCCCGTCATGGAGCAAGAACTCACCTAGAATCTCTGTGGTTTGTTCAGAAGGATGGCGGCCCAAGCCGGGTCAACGAGAGGAGGTCACAGCGTACATGCAGGGTGGTGAGAGAGGGGGTTCACTCAGCACAAACCCAGGGCCTGCCCGCAGGCTCCAGGCTGGCCAGGGGCCATACTGCCCCCACGTGACGCTGGCACCTTGCCTGGCTCACGCGGGGCGCTGGTCATAGCCCCACCTCCCGCTGCCTTCCGGACTCTGCTCTGTGTGTGTGTGTGGGGGGGGTTAGTCCCGGCATGAGCTAAGGGCCTGGACGCTGTCCCTGACATGCTTGGCTCAGGCTGCTGCTCTTCCATTTGAGCCACACTTCTGCTTCTGGCTTTTTCTGTGATTCACTGAAGATAACTTTGTCCCACAGCCTTTTCTGGTCAGGCTGGCTTCGAACTGTGTTTCTTCCGTCTCAGCCTCCTGAGCAGCGAGGATGACGGGGACAGCAGTGGCTCACCCACCTTTTCGTGACGTTTTATTGGGAGCAGCGGCTCCAGGTTGCCTGAAGCCAGGTAAGAGCCCCCAGCGCCTGGCAGGCCGGCTCGGTGCTCTTTATAGAAAAGAGACGGGCGCGGTGGGTCACACCTGTCACCCTAGCTGCTCAGTAGGCTGAGAGGGGAGGACCAAGGTCCAGAGCCAGCCCGGCACAGAAGGACCTGACACCCTGATCTCCTATGAATCACCAAAAAGCCAGCGCAAGTGGCACAGCACCAGCTGGAGTGAAGAAGCCCTGGGCCAGCGCACACGTGTATACACACACACACACGCACACACACGCACACGCACACACGCACACACACACACACGCACGCACACACACGCACACACACACGCACACGCACACACACGCACGCACACACACACGCACGCACACACATGCACACACACGCACACACACGCACACACACACGCACATGCACACGCACGCACACACACGCACACACACACATGCACACACACGCACACACACACACGCACACACACGCACACACACACGCACGCACACACACGCGCACACACACGCACACGGGGAGAAACCAGAAGGGAGCAAATGTGAACTCACGTTTCAGTGCTGTAGAGACGGCAGGGCAGAGGTGAGAAGAGTGGAGAGAAGGGTGTTAACAAGCCCCCCAACCCCCAGAGGCAGTGGGGAGTGCTTCACGTGGGGTGGAGAGCAGGGCGGAAGGCGCCCGTGACCGTGTGTGTGACATGGAAAAATCAAACCCAGGGCTTGGCGATTGCCAGGACACGCTCCCGGCCCTAGGCCTTTTTCTTTTTAAGTAGTTTATTGGAGATAACATTCTCTCCGGGACTTTTCTTGCTTTGGCTGGTTGCTTCTACCATGATCCTCGGACCTCAGCCTCCTGCGTAGCTAGACGACAGGCGACAGCCACTGCCCCTGGCTCTTCTTCTCTCACTATGTAGCTCAGGATGGCCTCAAACTCAAAATCCCACTGTCTCAACTTCCCTGATGCCAGATGCACCACCCCAGAGTCTGTCTTCCTTCCCTTCCTTCCTTCCTTCCTTCCTTCCTTCCTTCCTGTATCTGAAAAAATCCATCATATGGTCCCAGGAAAGGAAAGATCAACACATAACTTACTTGTTGCTGGAGGAGTAGAGGCAGTCGAGGGCAAGTGTGAGGAGTGGAGGAAGAGAATGGAGCTGTGTTAACCCCTGTGCATTGGGGGGACTCCTTTCTTCCCTCATTTGGGTATTTTCAAAGCTATTCTTTTTTGGGTGGGGGTAGATGGGGAGGTGCTGGGGCTTGAACTCAGGGCCTGGTGATGCTGAGAGGGTTTTGTACCAGTTGAGCCTCAGGCTGCCCCCAGGCCTCTTTGACTTTGAGCCTATTTTGGGGAGAGACACCCCTGCCTCTAAATCTCTACCCTCCCCATCGCCATCTCCTGAGCACTGAGCCAGGCGAGCCACGATGCCTCCGTGGCTTGCAGAGTTGGCTGTCTGAGCATTCGTGCATGAAGCATGCCAGCTGCTTCAGGTCATAGCAAGCTCCCTGGCACTGGCAGAAGGGGGGCGGCGAGCCCCTTGGTGATTCGGGGGGAGGGCAGGGGAGCCCTGGCTAGGCGCCACACACCCTAGGTGCCCTCATTATTCTCCTGGTACCCGTGGCCGAGCACCAGGCCTTGAGCCAGCCTTCCCAGATTCTTTTCTGGCTTTTCCTCTTACTAGGCAGGCATGTCATCCTGCAGCCCCGTCCCCTGCCCTTTCTGCTTTGTTTTTCCTTTTCTTTGACAAGGTCTCATGTCTGAGGCTAGCCTCAGACTCCGATCCTCCAGTTTCTGCCTCCCAGGGAGCTGGGATTATAAGAATGCACTGCCACACACCTAGCCCAGGTTTTGGCTTTGGTTTTTTGGTCTTTTTAAGCCAGGACCTTCAAGGCACAGAAGGAGAAATTCGGTTCAGAGATGTCAGCCTTTGCCACACTCACCTTCGTCCTCTGTCCTGTCTGAGTGCGAATGCGGGCCACCAGATGCCACTGGGATGGGGGCAGAGAGAGAAAGAAAAACACGTTCACTGTGGGGTCCTGACTCACGGGGCAGTGTGGTGCTCGAGGGGCTTGGGCTGCAGTAGAGGCCCCGGAGCAGGGGCAGGCCTGCCAGCCACTGAGGGAGCCTGCGGGGTGACAGGCGCTGCACTGGGGCGCCAGGGGAAGTCCCAAGGGGGAAGTCGCGTTTTGTCTGAGACCCTCAAGAGCAGTGGGGTTGGGCGGGCCAGCAGGTGGGGGGGGGGTCCCAGTAGTCCTGGCTGACTGTGTGCACACCAGGCCTGGAGCTCAGACAGCTGACTGTGTGCACACCAGGCCTGGAGCTCAGACAGCTGACTGTGTGCACACCAGGCCTGGAGCTCAGACAGCTGACTGTGTGCACACCAGGCCTGGGCCTGGAGCTCGGGGCCTGGGCACTGTCCCTTAGCGTTTTCTGCTGGCGCTCTCCCACTTGAACCACCGCTCTGCGTACAGTCTTGTGCTGGGGCCTGGAGATAAGAGCCTGGTGGACTTCCCTGCCTGGGTGCCCATGGCTGAGACAGCAGCTGGGCACCACGCTGGGTGGAGGGGGCGGGTGGAGGGGAGGTGCTGCCTTGCACGTTCCTCTCCGGCCACGTTCTGCCGCGTGCGCACGTGTTCATGGCCGAGTGTGGGAGCCATAGCAGACCCCCTCCCCCCCCTCCCCCCCCCCCTCCCCCGCTCCGGGCAGGCAGGTGCCTGGGCGCTCCCACACTCACCCTCCGGGGTCAGTCTGTTCATCATCCCTGCGGGGAGAGGCTGCTGGGTGACCAGCTCTTCGCCATCCCCTCCCCTGGACAGGATCCGGGTGGCCTCCACGTCCCCTCCCCCCCAGAAGCCCCCGAGACGCCTCTGGCCTCTGAATGAATCTTCAAAACCCCACTTACCCAGGATGCCTGGAGGGAGGCAGCGGGACCAGGGTTACAGGCAGAACATGGAGCCCGGGGTGTTATGGATTGAAGACAGAATTAGAAAAACAAAGCCAAGGTTAGATGCTGGGAGGCAGGGCAGGCCCCGGGCTGTCTGTCGGTGAGATTAGGGAGGACTCAGGCTCAGAGCCCCTGGGGCCAGGGAGAGCTTGCCTAGCTTTACTTTAGAACTGAACTCAGGACCTGGGCACCACCCCTGGGTCTTTTTCTCAATGTCGACTGCACCCTTGAACCACAGCTCCATTTTTGACATTTTGTTGCCGGGGGGGGGGGGGGGGGGGGGATTAGTTGGAGATAAGAGTCTCTCGACTCTCCCGCCCTGCCTCTCATCCTAACCCTCCAGTCTCAGCCTCCCAGTAGCTGGGTTATGGGCGTGAGCTCCGGTGCTGGGATAGGCTGTTTCATCTCCTGGCTTTGTACGCTCGCCAAGGTGTGAACCAGCTGCGTGTAATTCCAGGGGAGCAGGGCCTAGAAGTAGGGTGCAGAGGTAAAGTGCTCCAGGTCTCCATTTTTCTAGCTCTAGAGGAGGAGCTGGGCTGTGGGGAAGAGCCAAGAACAATGTGGAGGGGAAGAGCCACCAACCATCTTACCTTTCAGCACTGGTCCGTGGTTTCCAGCCGAGCGTGGAGAGAACAGGAAATGAGCTAAAGTGTCAGCGAGTGCGCTGACACGGGACAGATCAGGGCCAGAAGGGGTGCTGTGCCCCAAGGCCGGCCCCGCCCATCATGCAGCCACCTGGGGCCCCCACCATCCCGGCACCCCGGCTGCACCCCACCGTGTTAACGCTCGGAAATCATAACGAAAATCAGAATCCCACCCAACCTCCTGTGTGCCTCAGACCCACATGGACATGGGCGTCTTTCTCCTGATGTCCAGCTGTGTGCGTGTGTGTGCGTGTGTGTGTGTGTGTGTGTGTGTGTGTGTGTGTGAGAGAGAGAGAGAGAGAGACAGAGAGAGAGACAGAGACGGAGAGAGAGCCCTGGGCCTTGAACTCAGGGCCTAGGTGCGGTCCCCGACCCTTCCACTCAAGGCTGCTGGTGCTTTATGACTTCTGGCTTTTGGTTGGTTAATTGGAGATAAGAATTTCAGTTTCGGAGCTACTCAGGAGGCTGAGATCTGAGAATCGTGGTTCAAAACCAACCTGGGCATCTCAGTCTGTGACTCTTATCCCCAGCTAACCACTAGAAAACGGGAAGTGGGGCTGTGGCTCAAGGGTAGGGCGGTAGCCTTGAGCTGAAGAGCTCAGGGACAACGCCCAGGCCCAGAGTTCAAGCCCCACAACTCACAACAACAAAGAAAATCACAGGGATTTCTCTTCCTGAGCTGGCTTCAAACTGATCTTCAACTCTCAGCCTGCTGAGTAGCTGGGATTCCAGATATAAGCCACTAGCACCTGGCTTCTCTCTGTGCGTCTGTCTCTCCCTCCCTCTCTCTGCCTCTCCCCCACCCCCTCTCTTGCACACAGTTTCATGGAGTCACAGAAGCCCATCAGCCTTCTGGAAGTCCCTCCATTTGTCCCCCCACCCCACCTGTGTTCTGGGTGGGGGTCTCAGTGTGGAGGGGAGTGGGGATCGGCGGCGTCGCCTTCCCTCCTACTGAGGGGGAGTCCCCACTTTGCGTGGAGGGGGCTGACACTTACACTTGACTGGAAGGGAGGGCAGAGTGGAAGGTGAGGCAGTGGTTCATGTGGAAACGGGGACAGGAGACACGTCAGGCGCGGGAGACACAGCGGGTGTGGGAGACACAGCAGGGTTAGCGCCATGGCCCGGCCCTGGCTTCTCCCTCGGTCAGCCACCCTCCGGCCCTGCCTCGTCTGTCACCCCGTGAGGACGGGGGGCGGTGAAGGGCACCACCATGCCCGGGCTTTGGCCCAGATGGAGTCTCACAGGATTTTGTTTTTCCTGAGCTGGCCTTACATCACAGTAATCCAGTTGCTAGGGTTACGGACTGGGAGCCAACCTCCTCTTGCACACACACTTTAAAATTCAATGTTTAATACTGGAAGTGGAGGTGGGACTGGAGCGGTGGTGTGCCAGCCTTGAGCAGAAAAGCCAAAAGTGTGTTTATGTTATTACGTTTTATTTTCCAGTCCTGCGGCTTGAACTCAGGACTGAGCGCTGTCCCTGGGCTTTCTCACGACTAGAGCTCCACCACGTGAGCCACAGCACCACTTCCGGACTTTTCTATGTATGTGATACTGAGGAATCGAACCCGGGTCTTCGTGAGTGCTAGGCCAAACTCCAGGCCCCTAAACTTATAGTATTATTATCCTGAGGCTTGAACACAGGGCCCCCGGCTGGCCAAGCAGCGTTCACTCGGCAGGTATTTTCCAGAGAGTGTCTTGCCTTCTTCACTCAGGCTGGACTGGGTTGGGACTCTCTTTAAGTCTGCCTCAGAGCCGGGGCTACATGCCCGGGCCACCGTGGCTGGCTGCTCTTAGAGATGGGTTCTCACTAACTCTAGGCTGGCCTCAAATCACAGTCCTCCCCTGTCTCTGCCTCCCGACGCTGGCGGGAGCCCCTGTCCTTCCTTGAGCCGCTCCGCCCCAGCCTCTCTCTTAGTTGTGGGCTTTGCAGTGGACTTCTGATGCCCCTGGCCCCAGGGCAGAGCTGTGCCCAGACACTAGACCTGGCCAGAATCCCCAGGGTCCCCCAGTAGCAGAGGGGGGCCCCCAAGTTCTTACGCTTCTCTTCAGATGCATCTGGAGGCAGAAGTTTGGTTCCAGCAGGATGGTGGGCCGGGAGCGGGAGGAGAATGAAGGTCAGACTCCGATCTGTTTTCTCGCCCGCCCACCCGGCCTCCAGCCTCTGCCCTCACCTTTCTGGTTGTCGCAGGCCCTGGCGAGGCCCAGGAAGAGCAGCAGCAGCAGCAGCCCCTCCAGAAGGGGCCCCTGCCGGCACATGGTGGAGACGTCGGCTTGGCCTCTGCTGGGTGGGAGACGGGCTCCCTGGCCTCGAGTCCTCGCCTCACTGCCCGCGCCCGCCTCTGCCCCTGGGGCCTGACTCTGACCTGGCTGACTGATCTTAAGGCCGGGGCAGGAACCGTGCCCTGCCATGCCTGGGGCCAGCCGCGCGCTGGCCCACGGCCTCTCCTGTGTGAGGGGCCATGGCAAATGGATTCCCAGATTCACTGTTGGCGCAGGAACCTGCTGAGGCTGGGCGCGGTGGCTCACACCTGTAATCCCAGCTGCTCCAGAGCCAGGTCTGAGGATCTCAGCCAGCCCAGGCTGACAGGGGAACAAGTAGAAGGAGAGGAAGGAGGACAGGGCAGGGGAGGAGGATGGAGGAGGAGGACTGGGCTGAGGGGGGAGGAAGGAGGGGAGGACTGGGCTGAGGGGGGGAGGATGGAGGAGGACTGGGCTGAAGAGGAGGGGGAGGGCGAGGTCAGGGACCAGAGGACAGGGCTGAGGAGGAGGGAGAGGAAGGAGGGGAGGACTGGACTGAGGAGGAGGGGGAGGGGAAGGTCAGGGACCAGGAGGACAGGGCTGAGGAGGAGGATGGAGGACGAGAACTGGGCAGAGGAGGAGGGGGCCACAGCCGTCTCTGTGCCCTCCCCGCACCGCCTGAGACACCCTCAGAGGCGCAGCCCCAGGCCAGCACATCCACCATGGACTCAGCTCACACACAGAGCCAATAACCCAAAACTGTGCCGTGGGGTGCTGTGGGAAGAAGCTCTGAAGTCTGCTGGGGCTGCCGTTGGCACTGCCTCTGGGAAGATGGGCGGTTCTGGGGGAGATTGGCGTGGATCAGCCTGGGGGGACCTGCCCCCTGCGCCTGCAGGCAGGACGCCCTGGCCTGGCCCAGCCTGGGCCCTGCCAGGCCCCGGGGCCTGAACTCGGGGTCTCGCCAGCCCTGCTCCCATCGCATCTCCCGTCCTGACCCAGGGCTGCTGTTTTTCCTCCCATCCCCCGCAGCCTGGACCTCACCCTGTGCCATCACCCAGTGCCGTCACCCAGGCTGACGTCTGAGAAGCTAGTTCAAAGCCAGCCCAGGCTGTGCACTGGTGGCACACAACAAAGAACAAAGCAAAACGAACACCCAGGACCCCAATCCTGAACACACCTGCTTTTGGTTTTTTTGTGGGTCATGGGGCTTGAACTCCGCCTGGGCGCTGTCCCTGAGCTCTCAGCTCAAGGCCACCACCCTGCCCTGGAGCCAAGCCCCGCTTCCTGTTTTCTAGAGGTTCAATGGAGAGAAGAGTCTCAGGTCCTTTTGTGCCCAGGCTGGCTCTGATCTTGATCAGACCTTGATCTTTAGATCTCACCTCCTGAGTAGCTAGGATTACAAGCGTGAGCCAACACAGCCTGGCTTAACATGCCTGCTTTTTTAAAAAGATTTATTTTTTCCAGTTCTGGGGCTTAAACTCAGGGCCTGAGCACTGTCCTTGGGCTTTCTCAAGGCTAGAGCTCTACCCCTTGAGCTTCAGCACCACTTCCAGGTTTTTCTGTGTATGTATGTGATACTGAGGAATGGAACTCGGGTCTTCATGCATGCTGGGAAACACTCCACCACTAGGGCACACTGCCCATCCCTCACTTGACATTTTCTTGTCCTTATTTTGGAGGGAGGCAGGGTCATGTGGCTCGGGATCATGACATCGTGTGGCATGGGGTCACTTATACAGCCTAGCAGGTTCAGAGCGAGCAGGGAATCATGAGTATGAATTTGGGGCTTCAGGCCCCCCCCCATGAATACTGGGGCCACCTGTGCATATGATTCTCAAAACGTATTTTGAGGATGACCCCACCCCCAAGAAAGCTCAAGACCCCACTGCCTCCAGTTCCCACTGCGTGCTGGTCCCCACTCAGGGACAGGGCTGGGCTGGGGGGTTGAGGGTTTTCCAGGCCTGCTGGGCAGGTCTGCACCTCTCCTGGCAGATCTGAACGCTGAAGACTGTCCCCTGCCCCCAGGGACACAGGGCCCTGGCGCCCTTGGCAGAAACATTTCCAGACCAGAGTGAACTTTCTGATGCTAATTTGGCCAGGGAGCAGAGCCTCTCCACCCTGTCCCCGTCCGAGGGGACTCATCAGCAGCTGGAGGTGGTAAAACCCGTGGGAACCCTGAAAGTGCACAGCACCTGCGACCTCGGGGCTGTGAAATTAATTACGGCGGCGCATTGGCCAGGCCTCTGGGAATCAATTACAAGAAATGGCAGGGGGGCGGTGAGGGCGCCCTGCCACCCGCCCCTTAGTGGCCCACCTGCTCCCACCCCACCTTCCCTGTTGTTTTCCCGGTCTGTCTGACAGCGGAGAAGTTTCCAGTTCTCTGAGTGAATTCCTGTCAGCCCGCGCCCCCCAGAAGCCCCAAATCTCCCTGGGCGTTCACTCCACACAGAAGTGACGCCACTCTGAAGACTTTTTTCCACTAAGTTATTCACCCAAATGATTCCTAATTCAAATGCAAGAGGCTTTAAGCAGTCTAGGGTATGGCATGTGCTTAGCAAGCCCAAGGCCCCAGGTGAAATCCCAGCAGTGCCAAGCCCTTGGCATGAGGAATGTACTGTAACTTTTTTTTTTGTTTTGCCACTCCTGGGGCTTGAACTCAGGGCTCATTGTCCCTGAGCTTCTTTGGCTCAAGGCTAGCACTCTACCCCTTGAGCCACAGCCCTACTTCTAGCATTTTCTGAGAATGGAACCTGGGGGTCACACATACTGGGCAGGCAATCCTCCACGAAGTCACACTCCTAGAGCTCTTAATCCTTTTAAGTGATGGATGGCAGCTTTTAGGGAGCTTTTAAGGAGGCCTTCAAAGGGAATATCTCAATGTGTTTCTAAAGTGCAGAAGGAGAAGCACATACACAGCCACACCACACACGAGAGATGCAGGAAAGCATTTTATAGGGTACAAGTACAGCAATAGATGCCTGCACACGGTGTCCCTGGGCAGACACCAAGTGAGGTCTCCACAGGACAACAAGGACACAGGCTCTTGGCCCGGGGTAGGGCAGGGTGCCCTCAAAGTTAAAGTCGGGGAAGCAGGCTCCTGCCGGGGTACCCTCCTTCACGACCCTCACCACCTACTCCCGGCCCAGACCTTGGCTTGGTTCCACAGGTCCAGTCTGTCAAGATGCAGCCTTGATACCCATGAGTTATCTACATAGGTTACATCAACCTTGGCACCCACACATTATCTACGTATGTTACATTCACAAATCCTTATTTAAATATGACATAATTAGTTATGCGTCCATTATACTTCTTTCGCTTTTGAACATAAAACGAAAAGGCAGCTCAGGAGGCAAAGAGAGAGGACACTGGCCCACTGTGTCTCCTGTCCAACAAGCCGTCATGGGACGTCAGAAATGGACTTGGGGCTCAGGCAAGCAGACATTTCTTCAGCAGGGTTGGAGTCCTGGGGTGGCGGGGTGTCCCAGATCTAAGGTGACCAGGGCCTGTGGGGCCGCCTGCTAGACATTTCTAGAATCACCGCAAAATGACTTCTAATGAGTCAGTTAAAGAAATGGTAATGAACTTTCCGTTTTTCAAGACCTGGGGGGTGTAAGTTACGACCTGGGCACTCGTGCACGGGCTTGTTTGCTCAAAGCGACCACGCGAGCTTCAGCTCCGCTTCTTGTTTTGCTGCTGGTGGTTCAGAGTTCAAGAGTCTCCAGGCTGGCTTGAAACCATGGTCCTCAGATCTCAGCTCCAGGAGCTGGGAGGACAGGCGTGACATTCTGAGGACTCTGATACCTGGCAAGAAGAGTAGTCCAAACCCAGGAAACCAAGAGGAAGGAGCCAGTCAGGCGTGGTGCCAGCTTACCCACAATCCCAGGGCTGAGGGGGGAGCTGAGGCAGTGGGTAATCCAGAGCTCTGAGCCTTTGTTCCATCTATGCCGCCAAGACGCGCCCTTCCAAGAAGATGGGCCAAGGTGGGGCCCCAGGTCCCTCACTTGCTGCTTCCTCCAGAAGGGAGGCCTGGGGCTGGGGCTAAGGCTGGGGCCTGGACCTGAGGCTGGGGCCTGGACCTGGGGCCTGGACTGGGGCTGGCTGTTGGCACCGGCTCCTCCCCCTTCAGGTGCCTCTGCTGGTGGCGCCTGCAGGTGCCCAGCTGGCGGAACTTGCGTCCGCAGTGCTTGCAGGGGAAGGGCTTCTCGCCCGTGTGGATGCGCCGGTGGACGTTGAGGTTGCCGCGGTGACTGAAGGCCATGTGGCAATCTGGGCAGTGGTAGGGCGTCTCCTTGGTGTGGATGCGTTTGTGGCCCAGCAGCGTGGACTCATGGGTGAAGCACTTGAGGCAGACGCGGCACTGGTAGGGCTTCTCCCCTGTGTGGATGCGCATGTGCACGCGCAGGTCAGACGGCTGCATGAAGCCCTTGGGGCAGAGGGCACAGCGGTACGGGCGCTCGCCGGAGTGAGTGCGCTGGTGGATCACAAACTGCGAATTGTACCGGAAGCTCTTCTGGCACTGTTCACACTGGTACGGCTGGCCTGATGAAGCTTCTGGGCTGGCCCTGCACCCCCTTTTCCGGTCTCGAAGGCTTGGTGGGGTGGCAGCCATGCTGCCCTGGGGCTTTTCCTGGGAGCTGGACGAGGGCCTGGCTCTCTTCCTGGCTCTCCTAATCTCAGCCAAATCTTCTGACTCCTGTCTGGGAGCTGCAGGGGTCAGCATGCTCTGCTGGGTCTGCTCACTCTGCCGGGTCTGCTCACTCTGCTGGGTCTGCTCACTCTGCTGGGTCTGCTCACTCTGCCGGGTCTGCTCACTCTGCCGGGTCTGCTCACTCTGCTGGGTCTGCTCACTCTGCTCAGCAGCTTCAGCTTCCTCCTGGGGTCTCCTCTGCAGCCCCTCCACCTTCACGGCACCTGCTGGGAGAAGGCGTTGGGCCACATCTAAACAAAACAGCATGTCACCGGCAGGCTCAGGCCTGTAATCCCAACTACTGAGGAGACGGAGATCCAAAGACCATAGTACAGAGCCAACCCCAACTGGGAGACTCTTGTCTCCAACAAACAAGCAAAAAGCTACAAAGTGGAGCTATGGCTCAAGTGGTAGGGCACAAAAAAGCTAAGAGGGAGCCTGGCTGAATTCAGGTGCCAGTACCACAACTGCAATGACACCAGGAAATGTGGGGGATGGAGTACTGGGGTCCCAAGCAAAAGGGGTGGGAGAAGACCCTGCTGGGAGAGGGGATTTGCTTCCTCCAAAAGGAGACTCACCTGGCACCTGCAGGGGTGGAGTTGGGGGAGACGGCCCCGGCCTCCCGTTCCCCTCTTCCTCGGCACACTCAGCTTTCACACGCAGGTCCAGGCTCATGGTCACATCCTCGGCCACCTCTGTACCCCTGCTGATTGGGTGCTGCCAGCTCTCCAGGCCGCTGCTCCCCACCATGGCCTCCGCTTGGGCCCTGTCATCCTGCAAGAACCAAGGCTGGGTTACGCCGTGGGCACAGCAATGGCAATCCGGAACCTGCACCCTCACCGGGCCATGTCATGCCCGCCTCCCCACCAAGCTCCGCTGATCCTGACCCGAGGGTCAGCACTCGGCCCTGAGTTTGAGTCTCAGGTCCAGCACACAACGCAAAGCAGGACATCCATCCTCCGCCACAGAGAGGCTTTGGACACCGCGTCGGTCCTGGCCCCGTGTTGGGGAGTAGGGTGTGGTCCCACCCGGAACCCCCTCCCTCCAGCTTCCTGGCAGCTCACTGGCTCCTGGTGGTGGGGTGGGGCCTGGCCCTGAGGCCCACAGCCTGAGGGTCCCGGCTTGGTGGTGAGGTTCATGGCGCCGTCCGCGTGGTCCTGGCCCAGGGAGGCTCTGCTCATCAGAAGTTGGGACAGTGGCACGAGGTACTGCTGCCCTGCCTCGTCCACAACCACCTGTGTGCAGACCCGAGGACGTCAGCCCTGCCCGGAGGCGCCCGGCCGCCCCGGGCCCTCTCCAGCGAGCCCCCGCCCCGGGGCCCCCGCACTCACCCACTTGGTGAGGTCCTGGCTGCGCCTCAGCAGCTCCTCCAGATCGCGGCAGCGGCGGACGCCGCTCTCCTTCACGAGTGCCTGCAGGTGTGCGGGCATGGAGATGAGGAATTGCTCCAGCACCAGCTGCTCCAGCATCTCCTCCTTGCTGTGCAGGTCCGGCCGCAGCCAGCGGTGGCACAGCTCCGACAGCGCCCGCAGCGCCTGCACCGGGTCGGCGCCGGCCGGCGGGTGGAACAGCCGGAAGGTCAGGTGCCAGGCCTCGCAGTCCAGGTCCTGCGCGCTCGGGGGCTGCGTGGGGGCCGCCATGCCTCTCGCCCGGGGCCGCGCTGGTCACTCACTGCCTCTGGGGTCAAGATCCAGCCCTGCGAAGACGAATGGAGCGCTCAGGACCGGCCCGGAGAGATGGGGCCGGGCGGAGGCGGAGGCCCCGGGGGTCGCCAGCACCTCTGGAGGAGCGCGGCCGGGGCGCACGGGGCGCGGACCCCCCCCACGCGGACACCACGCGCGGATCGGACTCGGTTCCCGGGAAGCTCCGAGCGGAGCCGGGGCGCGGGGCGTCGAGCACGGGCCTGGAGTGCGGGGGCCGGGCCGGGGCCCGGGTCGGGGCGCGTGGCATGCGGAAGGCGGAGCCCAGGCCCGTGAGGGGGGAAGGGAGGGCGCCGCGCGTGGGACGCTCTGCGGGGCGCAGGACGCTCGTGGACTGGAGGGCCGCCGAGCGCGTGGAGAGGGCGCCGCGCCCATGCCTGTGCAGCCAGGGCTCCCCCGAGGGCCGCGGACCCCCGCCCCGGACCCCGGCTCGCCCGCGCAGGGCGTGGCAATGCCCGCGGGGATCCGGTCCGGAGATCCAATCTGGCGCTCAGCCCGCGGGAAGGAATCCCGAAGGGAGGCGGCACGGTAGCCCCGGGCGGGCGGAGAGCGCGTCCTCAGACCACGCGCCCATCCCGGGAAGATGCCGGCCGCCTGGGGGGGGGCCCGGCCTCGACCCCCGGCCCGGCCTGTGAACCCCGGCCCGGCCTCGAACCCCGGCCCAGCCTCGAACCCCGGCCCGGCCTGTGAACCCCGGCCCGGCCTCGAACCCCGGCCCAGCCTCGAACCCCGGCCCGGCCTGTGAACCCCGGCCCGGCCTCGAACCCCGGCCCGGCCTGTGAACCCCGGCCCGGCCTGTGAACCCCGGCCCGGCCTCGAACCCCGGCCCGGCCTCGAACCCCGGCCCGGCCTCGATCCCCGGCCCGGCCTCAAACCCCGGCCCGGCCTCGACCCCCGGCCCCCGCGCTCCGCCAGCCCCACACACACTCCTGGAGGCCGGGGCTCCGCGGCCATGGGGCGCCGACCCTGCGCCCAAGACCTTGGGAAGATGCGGCTCCACTGAAACGCGTTGAGCCGTGCGCGCCTGCCCGGGACTCACCAGCCTCCGCTCTCCGACCTCTTCCTCCTCCTCCTCCTCCGCTCTCCGACCTCTTCCTCCTCCTCCTCCTCCGCTCTCCGGCCTCCGCTCTCCGACCTGTTCCTCCTCCTCCTCCGGCCTCCGCTCTCCGACCTCTTCCTCCTCCTCCTCCTTCTCTCCGGCCTCGACCTCCGCCGAGCCACACTGCCGCCCTGCCGCGGCCCCACCCGCCTTTATACCCAGCCCCCGCCCGCACTTCCGGCCCACCCTGCCCGCCCCGGGCACCTCGCGCCCTGAGCCGCGCGCTCCCGGACCTGGCTGGCCTCCGCCGGCGAGCCTCGGGCCCCAGCCTCCCGCCCGCCCGGGGGACGGGGCCGTGCTGCCGCCGCGGTGGGGCGGACAGGGGTGCGCCCGGGAGTCAGGACACGGAGTGCCAAGTGGCTCCCCTGAGTTGCTCGGTGCCCATCCAGAGCTCGGCCTCGCCCCAGGCGCCTTCGCTGAGCTTCTTCACTCAAGGCCGGCACTGCACCACCTGAGCCACAGCGCCCATCCCAGCTTTTAGCTGAATCCCTGGAGATCCAAGTCTCTCAGGCCCCGGCCTGGGCCGACTCGGAGCAGTGAGCCTCAGAGCTGTGGGCCGCTGTGGTGGCGGGCGGGGGCTGCAGGCCTCAGCTGCCCAAGGGCCCTCGGCCAGCGCCAGGCCCTGTGCCCCCCGTCGGGCCCTGTGCCCCCCGTTCCTTCCTCCCCAGCCCCTGCTCTCCAAGGCCACAGCCTCTGTGAGAGGTGGAGAACGGAGGGTCCTCTCGTGCCATCTCTGAATCTGGGCACCCTACATGCCGTGTGCACGTCCGGGGAGACCCCTGGCACTGTGTGGGAGCGGCCCGGCCCCCTGCAGCCCCGCGGGGCCCCCTCAGGCCCAGGCCTCTGGAGGATATGCTCAGGCTCGAACTCGGGGCTTGCGCGCAGGCCGGGGCCCTCCGGTCGCTCTGGTCCCCATCCACAGATTTCCAGTGCCCAGGAGACCGTGCCCGTGGTGGGCTTGCTGGTGGGTGGTACCGCGGCCCCACCTCTCGGGGACTGGGGTGAGGGGTGAGCGGACGCATCGAGGGTGGGGTCAGACCTGGATCAGCCCCAGCACGGGCACTGCGCAGGGCCCCGGAGGGAGCCCGGCTCACAGCCGTAATGCTGCTCAGGACACTGAGACGCGAGGACGCCGGCTCAAAGCGGCCCGCGCAGGAAAGGCCATGGCTTTGGGGTGTCGTCCTTCGCCGGTCCTGGGCTTGCTCAGGGCCGGAGCTCTACCACTCGAGCCTCAGCACCCCTGCTGGCGCTCCCGCGCCTAACTCTTATCTCCACCCGATCACCAGCCAGCGGGAGGAGGCGCAGCGGCTGGGGAGGCCGGGCGCTGGCCTTGGGCACAAGGAGGCGTAGGGACAGCGCCCCGGGCCCGGCTGCAGGCTGAGCACCTGGGACGGCGCGTGACCGCGGAAGGGGACGCGGCGCCCGCATCAGCCCCCGCCCACCCCACCCTGCGCGTCCCCGCGCCCCTGCCGCGTGGTCTTCGCCACCGTGCACGCGCGCAACGGGCACGCATGCGCACAGCCAAGCACGCGCCCCTGGGCACGCATGCGCACACGGAGGCAGGCGCTCTGCAGCCGAGGGGGGAAGGGGGATGGCAATGCGCTCCTGCCCGGCGCGACCCGTGCTGGGAGGCCGGTCCAGGTCCCCCGGGCCCTGCCGGACCGGCGGTCAGAGGCGGCAGCCCTGGCGCATCCAGGCACCCAGGCCTCCAGTCGCAGCAGGCACGCGGCAGCCGGAGCCCCCGGTGAGTGTGAGCGCGGCCCTCCCCGGCCTCCCCACGGGCCCGGAACAACCACCACCGACGCCGCTGCGCTCGTATGGCAGCCCCTTTATTCTGCGGGATGCTGGTGACCGGCCTGGCCCGGCGGAGCCCACGGCGAGGCGGGCACCGGGCTACCCCAGCGGCCAGGGCGGGAAGGCGCCGCCGCCGCCGCCGCCCTCGGGGCCCGGCGCCGAGGCGCCCTGCGCGCCCGCCGCGGCCCGGCCGTGGATGCGCTGGTGGCGCAGCACGTGCTCGCGGCGCCCGAAGCCCTTGCCGCACTCCCAGCAGGCGAAGGGCCGCGCGCCCGAGTGCGTCTTGCGGTGCCGCACGAGGTGCTCCCGCCAGTAGAAGGTCTTTCCGCACTCGCAGCAGGCGTGCGGCTTCTCGCGCGCGGGCAGCGGGCGCAGCGCGGGCCCCGGCCCGCCGGGGTGCGTGCCGCGGTGGCGCCGCAGGTGCTCCTTGCGCCGGAAGGCCTTCCCGCACTCGGGGCACGCGTGCGGCTTCTCGGCCGAGTGGCTCTGCCGGTGGCGCAGCAGGTGCGCCGGCTTCAGGGGCGCCTTCCCGCACTCGGGGCACGCCACGAGGCCTGGGGCCAGGAAGGCGGGCAGGCCGGGCGCCAGTGGGGCCGGCGGGGGGCTGCCCGGCTCCTGCTTGTAGGGGCGCGCGGCCCGGGCCTCGCCGGGGGCGGGGGGCTCCGCCGCGGGTCCTGAAAGAGAGAGAGCGAGGGAGAGGGGGAGAGGGGGAGAGAGAGAGAGAGAGAGAGAGAGAGAGAGAGAGAGAGAGAGAGAGGGTGTCACGGGGTGGGGGACAGGAGGCGCATGTGCGCACCTGGCCGCGCGGGGCGGCACCGTGGCACCTGGGCGAGGCCACGGTGGGAAGGTGGCCGGGGGGAGCTGGGCCGCAGCCCCCACACCCAGCGCCAGCCAGCCCAGGAGGGGCCTCCTGGGAGGCCGGGGCAGTGCTGTGGGCGGCCAGACCCAGAGACAGGGTGGTCACAGGCTGCTGGACCCTGCCCCGGCCCCGCCCCTGCCCTGCCAGCTTGTGCCAAGTCTTGCCAGACATGGTGGCGCGTGTCTGCGATCCCATCACTGAGGGAAGGAAGCTCAGGGCCAGCCCGCGGTTCAGGCAGAGTCCCTGCCTCCAAGGACCACAGGAGGAAAGGGCGGCCCTGGGGATTTGGCAGCCTGGAAGGGGCACATGTTACCCATCCACAGCCAGTATTCCCAGGGCAGGGGTGCAGTTGGTGCTGGCCTGGAGGCACAGGGGCCAGCTGCTCACCTGGGGCTACCACCTCACTGTCTTCCTTCGCTGTGACCCCGGAGCCTTCCGCCAGCTCCCGGGGGACCTTCCCTGCTGATGACTGGTCTGGGGAGGTCGCTGGGCCCTGCGGTGACAAACACATGGTTCAAGTTTAGAAACTGCAGCGCCCTCCCGACCCTCAGACCACCTGCTGTGCTCCATAGGAAGCAGGCTCTCTGCGAGGGAGCACACAGGACCCACAGAGAGGCCAGGGCCCCTGCCGCCAGAGGCCGGTCCTGAACACTCCTGGGGACGCGGTAGTCACTGCTCACCTGGCACAGCGCTGACTGCAAGGGCCTCACTGGTGACCACCACAGCAGGGAGTGTCCGGGGCCCCAGGTCCAAACGGACCCGCTCACTTGACCCTTTCAGATGCTCACAAGAACGTGGCACCAGGAAGTTCCCTTAACCCTCCGGTCAGCCGGAGGAACTTGGTACTGCGGGCCTTGTAGGTCCAGCTCTACTTGAGGCAGCCACAGGAGGAGGGCTGTGCCGAGGGCCAGTGAGTTTCACAAATCGGGGGGATCTGCACACCGATTCTTTTTTTCCCATTGTGTGGCCTGGGCACTGTCCGAGCGTCTCTGGCTCAAGCTTGGTGCCCTCCCGCTTGACCCACAGTGCCACTCCCAGCTCTTTCTGAGGACTGGAACCCAGGGCTTCATGCATGCCAGGCAAGCACTCTGCCACCAGGCCACGCCCTTAGATTTCTCCCTGCCAGGAGGTTACCACCTCTACTCAGCTAAGCCAGTAGACCCTGGGCACCCAGGGGCGAGCGGCTCACCCAGAGCTCCTCCAGCAGGGCCACAGCCTCCTCACCGCTCTGGGGCTGCCGGCTGCACACCCAGGCCTGGGTGTCGGCGGGCAGAGCGCTCAGGAACTGCTCCAGCACCAGCAGCTCCAGCATTTGCTCCTTCGTGTGCACCTCCGGCCGCAGCCACTCCCGGCACAGAGCTCGGAGCAGGCCCAGCGCCTCACGCAGCCCAGGGGCATCTCCCAGGTGGAAGTGGCGGAAGCGGTGCCAGGGTGAGTCTGGCGTGAGGGCCTCGGCGTTGCCGCCCTCCTGCTTCACCAGCTGTGGGGCCAGGGCCTCCATGTGGCCGTCAGGGTTGTCGGCAGTGCCTGCAGGAGGGACGACAGTGAGGTGGGGCCGATGTGTGGCTCTGCCGGGGCCAGCAGCCTCAAGGTTTGCCCCCACCTCAGCTGTGCCACCTGGCGGAAGCGCCAGTGGCCCCGGCCATCAAGAAGACACAGTGCTGGGGCCACAGCTTCAGTGGTGGCTCACGCCTGTCATCCTAGCTACTCAGGAGGCTGAGATCTGAGGATCCAAGTTCAAAGCCAGCCTGGGGAAGGAAAGACCATGAGACTCTCACCTCCAGCAAACTACCCAAACAAGCCAGAAGTGGTGCTATGGCTCAAGTGGTGGAATACTAGTCTTGAGCCTAACAAGTTCAGAGATAGTGCCAGGACTGAAAAAAAAAAGCCAAGCACCGGCTCACTGGTCATCCTAGCTACTTAGGAGGCGGAAATCTGAGGGTGGAGGTTCAAAGCCAGCCCAGATACAAAAGACCTTGGACTCTTATCTCCAATTAGCCTGGGGTGGGGTGGGTGGGGTGGGGGGCCCTCCGCCTGGGAGTTCTGCAGGGTCCGAACGGCCATGGCGGTGTCACCAGGCGGGACTCCGCTCTCGTGAGGTCTGTGGTTGGCACTGGTTTGGCACTCTGCCCCGTCCCGAGCACTGCCCTCCACACCCGTCCTCAGGCTCCTTTGCTCTGTGAGGACTGTGGAGCGAAGTGCTCACTCACTGTGCCAGCCAGGAAGCGGCATCCGCTGGCACTGGCCTATCTACCCCACCTCCCCAGCCCCCTCCCGTTTTACCCTCTGATGGAGGATTAGTGCTCCCCCCGCCATGCAGCTTTGGAGCCTGGGTGAAATGACCCCTGGCACGGGCTCCCCAGCCACCCACCCTAACTCAGTAGCCATGTGTGTCCTGGGACTGGAGCAAAGGGCCTGGACACTGCACTGTAGCTTCTTCTCTCAAGGCTGGCGCTCTTATCACTTGAGCCACAGCTCCACTTGGAACTTGTGGGTAGTTATGGAGCTAAGTCTCACAGAGTTCCCTGCCCAGGCCAGCTGGGAAGTGCCACCCTCAGGCTTCAGCCTCCTCAGGAGCGAGGACGCCTGGCACACCATCCTCACTACATCTTCATTTAGCATCTCACAAGACGTGGGTACTGACAATACCGTGTGCCACCTTTCCACGAGGGAAACACGCCTCCGTGAGGGCAAGCCCGGGATTCGGGTGGCGCTGGGGAAATTTACGGGGCAAATCACAGGAGGCTGGTGTCCGCGACCCATTTTGCAGGAAGAGAAACAGTCATTGCTGCTAAGTCCTTAGAGTAGACCTGACCAGGACACATCCCAGGAGCACACATCAGGCGCGGGAGAGCTATGACCCTGCTGTCCATCCCAGGAGGTGCCCCCCAGACCGCACGCTCAGGAGTGCCAAGGCATCCAGATCTGAGAGCTCAACCACACTGCATCGGGGCAATGTAGCCTTACATGCCAAGCCTCAGACCTCCTCTCTGCACCTGCAGGCCAACACGGCTGGGGAACCAGGTGGTGGCAGCCTCCTCCCACCCCCCAGCAAGCACAGAAAACTGGTCTGGCACTCTGCCCTGTCCCGAGCACTGCCCACTGGCACTGGCCTATGACTTCCACCTCTCCAGCCCGTCTCCTTTCACCAGTTCTACCCCTGCTTCTTCAGGACAAAAACAAGGCTGAGAAAAAGGCTGGGGCCCAGCGCCCGGCAAGAGGTAAGAGCCCGGCAAGAGGTAAGCGCCCAGGTAGTCACTGTCAGTGGCGTGGGAGCAGGAGAAGCCGTCCTCAGACCCGCCTGCCCACCATCGGGACAGGAGGGCTCAAGAGTCCATGTCCAAGGGTGAGGCGCTGTTCCCACAGCGTCTGCATCTGCAAGTGCAACTGTCCTTCCCCAGTGGGGGACGCCCCTCCCCGCCCCGCTAGGCCCCTCCCCCGCCCTGCTAGGCCCCGCCCCGGCTCCTCCCCTGACCGCTAGGCCCCGCCCCCGCCCTGCTAGGCCCCGCCCCGGCTCCTCCCCTGACCGCTTGGCCCCTCCCTGGCCCTGCTTCCCCCTCCCCTGCACGGCTTGGCCCCGCCCCTGCCCTGTTGCCCCCTCCCCTGCCCTGCTTTCCCCCCCACCCCGGCCCCGCTTGGCCCCTCCCCTGCCCCGCTTGCCTCCTCCCCTGCCCCAAGGCCCCCTCCCCTGCCTCGCTAGCCCCCTCCCCCGCTCCGCTTGCCCCCTCCCCCGCGCTCCCTCCCGATCCGCTGCGCACCTCCAGGGCCCGACCCCACCCGGGCACTTCGGCTCCCCCGCAGACCTCGAACCCGGAGGCTCCCCGGCCTTTCTCACCGCCCTCGCTGTCCCCCTGCCTCCCCGACTGCCGCCCGGACCCCCTCAGCGCCCGCCGGCTTACCTCACTCTCCAGGGCGAGGCCCCCCAGCCCCTCAGCTTCCCGCACATGCGCAGGAAGCTCGCCGCGACTCCATGCCCCGGCAGGCTTTGCGCCCGGCTCGCCCGTTCCCCTCCCCCACCCTCGCCCCCCCCCGCCGCGGGCTCTGCCCAGCCAGTCCCTGCGCTCAGCCCGTCTGGAGCGACGTTTTCAGGGAGGCCTTCGGCCAGGGCGCCTCTCATTGGCTCCAGCGCTGGAACTACGTTTCCCCAGAGCCTCCGAGGCGCGGCCCACGCCGCCCTCGGCCTCCGCAGGCGCCCGCGGAGCGAGGCGGCACCGGACTACGACTCCCAGAATGCACCGGGGAGACTTCCGAGCATGCGCAGAAATACCGGCGGGGGTCGGCGTGATGGCGGCGTTGTTGTGGAAACCGTGGAGGTCCGCGCCGCGTCCCGGAGGCGCTGGCCGGAGGAAGAGGCGACCACGCTCCCCGCTCCGGCCGATGTGAGCTAGGACGGAGAGCGGTGGTCGCAGAGCCGGCTTGGGGAGCCTGCACCGGTGCCCGCCGCTCTGCCCGTCTCCCCTCCTGTGGGCCGCGGGCCGGAACGCGTCACCGTCTCCTCACCTGGCGGAGCCCTTGGGGATCGCGTGTCTCCTGTCTCCTTCCCAGACGGCCTGCCCCACCGTCAGTAAGCTGGCCCGCCACGGCGCCCCGTCCACGCCCGGACCCCGGGCAGGGGAGCGCACGGAGGCCCCGTCCACGCCCCGACCCCGGGCAGAGGAGCGCACGGGGGCCCCGTCCACGCCCCGACCCCGGGCAGGGGAGCGCACGGAGGCCCCGACCCCGGGCAGGGGAGCGCACGGAGGCCCCGTCCACGCCCCGACCCCGGGCAGGGGAGCGCACGGAGGCCCCGTCCACGCCCCGACCCCGGGCAGGGGAGCGCACGGAGGCCCCGTCCACGCCCCGACCCCGGGCAGGGGAGCGCACGGAGGCCCCGTCCACGCCCCGACCCCGGGCAGGGGAGCGCACGGAGGCCCCGTCCACGCCCCGACCCCGGGCAGGGGAGCGCACGGAGGCCCCGTCCACGCCCCGACCCCGGGCAGGGGAGCGCACGGAGGCCCCGTCCACGCCCCGACCCCGGGCAGGGGAGCGCACGGAGGCCCCGACCCCGGGCAGGGGAGCGCACGGAGGCCCCGTCCACGCCCGGACCCCGGGCAGAGGAGCGCACGGAGGCCCCGTCCACGCCCCGACCCCGGGCAGGGGAGCGCACGGAGGCCCCGTCCACGCCCGGTCCCCGGGCAGGGGAGCGCACGGAGGCCCCGACCCCGGGCAGGGGAGCGCACGGAGGCCCCGTCCACGCCCGGACCCCGGGCAGAGGAGCGCACGGAGGCCCCGTCCACGCCCCGACCCCGGGCAGGGGAGCGCACGGAGGCCCCGACCCCGGGCAGGGGAGCGCACGGAGGCCCCGTCCACGGCCTGACCGTGATGTCCTCGCTAGGACTCTCCGGACAGCCCAAGGCAAGCGCCCGCCTGCCCGCCCGGAAACCAGCTCTTCTAGCCTGCCCTCCCCTTCTCCCGCTAAGGCCTCCCTAAGTGAGTAGGGCAGGAGCGGGCAGGAAGAAGGCGGCCGTCCCGAAGTCCAGGCCCGCGGGTGAGGCTTTCTTTGGCAGTAAATGTAGCTCACACCCTCCGAGAGCGCGGGCCTTTTGTAGCAATGCTATAATTATTACTCAAAATAATAATTAACGTTTTCTGTTGGTGTGGTGCTTTGAAGCCATGAGATCCTCTGGGGCGGAAGGGTTTGGTTCGTCCCTGGTTCTGCAGTCCTGGGCGCCCTAAGGCTCGGGTTTTGCTAATTGGAAGAGTGGAGGAGCTCCCCCAGCCCTCGCGTAGCGGACTCGGTGTGGGGCGGCCAGTTTGATACTGATGAACAATTAAATAAAGTAATTGCTTAATGAGCGTCCCCTGCCCCCACTTCTTCCGAGGTGTATATGTAGGCTGGGAAAGCTGGAGACTGTCTGGCCTCCATTAGACCCGCCAGGGTGAAGACACCGCAGTGGAGGCAGCAGCCGGCCGCACCCCAAGGTGTCCAGGTGTACCCAAGCCAAGGAAGTGTCTCTTCCCTTCTGTGTCGGTATCCTGAGTCCTAACGGTGATGGACTCGTCTGTGACTGGATTCCAGGGCCCTGGGATCCTCTGAGTCTGAATCGCTCTCCTTGGGTCCCTGTTTTGGGGCGGGGGGGTCCCGGGTCTCAGTGTCTGCAGGGAAAGAGCCAAGGAGAAGCCGAGGGCCCTGAGCCCGCGCTTGCACACACCCTTGGCGAGGGCTGTGTCTCAAACTCCACCCGCGGTGTTCGTGCCCCTGGAGAGATGTCACTCGGTAGGCAGCTCCCGCCTCCGCGCCCCGGCGCTCGGGGGAGGCGAGGGGAGGCCGCGGGCCGCGGCGGTCAGCGCCGGGGGCGCCCCGGTGAGCCTCCGGGGCGGAGCGCCAGGCTCGAAGCCCGGAGCGCGACCCGCAGGTCCGAGCCCCGGAGGCCCGCGTCCTCGCGGCGGGGCGGGGTGGGGAGGAGCGGCGGCGGCGGCGGCGGCGGCGGCGGGGAGCGGGCGGCGGGCGGGGGCCGAGCGCGGCGCGCAGGCGCAGCGGGCCGGGCGGGGCCGCGGCACCCGGAAGCCCGCGTCTAACGGGCCGCGGGGCCCTGGGCGCCATAGAGCGGGCCGGAGGACCCGCGTCCTAGACGCGCCCGGAAGTGGCGCCCCGGGGCACCACCGAGCGGGGGGCGGCGGGGTCGCCGCTCGAGGCCGAGCGTGGCTGGGAGGGGGGGCGCTGCGGCGCGGGCGGAAGCGGCCGGGAAGGTCACTTCCGGCCTGGGCGCCCGTCCCCCTGACCCCAGGGTCTGAGTCGCCGCTGCCGCCGCCGCCGCCGCCGCCGCCAGCGTCCGCGAGGCAGGCGAGAGGAGGAGGAGGAGCGCGGCGCGGCGGGCCCGGAGCCGAGGAGGTGGGCGCGGGCGCGGGCCACGGAGGCGGACGCGCGTCGGGACGCCGGGCTTGAGACTGGGGTGGGTGGGGAGGCGGGAGGGCGAGCGCGGCCGGGCCGGCGAGTGCGCGTGCGCGCCGGGGGGGGCGTGAGCGCGCGCGCGCCGGCCGCCGGGAGCGCGCGTGCGCCGAGCGTCTGGGTCCCGTCGCGCGTGCGCGCCAGCCCCGGGGCGCGGGAGCGCGGCCGGCGCCCGGGGTCCGCGCCGTCCCGGGCCGTCCGGGGCAGACGGCCGGTGCCCCGGCGGCGGCGGCGGCGGCGGGCCGCGGCCGGAAGTGCCGCGGGGGAGGGGCCGCGCTGACTCGCGCGGCCGGAAGCGGCGGCCGGCAGCGCGGACCCGGGCCTCCGGGCCCTACGCGCCCCTCCGCGCCCCCTGCCCGCCCGCTGCTGGCCCGGGCGGCGATTGCGGGGTTCCGGCCGCCGGACCCCCATTCATTCGCCCGCGGGCGCCAGGAAGCGCGCGGGGGCCGCGCCCGGCAAGGTCAGCGCCTGGCGGGCCCCGGGGCCGCCCGCCCGCGGCCCCGCTCGGGAGCCCCCGCCCATCGCCTCGCGGGGCTCTGCCTCCACCGCACCGAGGGAGCCCGCGACGCCCGCGGCCGTCCTTGCTCAGGGCCCCCTCTCCGCGACCTTGGACGTGTCACTTCCCTTTCCCAGAGCTGGTCCCTCAAGGCCGCGAACACAGGGCCCCCTCGGCGGCCCCTGCAGCATCTGAAGCCGCAGGGCGCCCAGCAGGGGCCTGGGAGGTGGGCCAGGAAGGTGGAGCCCTCCAGGATGGGCCTTGTGGCCAGAGACCACATTCAGAGCCCACAGGGGAGGGGGCCGGTGGGGTGCACAGACAAGGCCACTGTCTGCCTCAGTGGTCCCTCCGGAATGGTCAGCTTGGGCCCCCAGATGTCTTCCAGTCCTCTTGTGTCCAGTGCTGTGCAGGGCATCAGGCCTCTCCCAGTCCTCTTGTGTCCAGTGCTGTGCAGGGCATCAGGCCTCTCCCAGTCCTCTTGTGTCCAGTGCTGTGCAGGGCATCAGGCCTCTCCCAGTCCTCTTGTGTCCAGTGCTGTGCGGGGCATCAGGCCTCTCCCAGTCCTCTTGTGTCCAGTGCTGTGCAGGGCATCAGGCCTCTCCCAGTCCTCTTGTGTCCAGTGCTGTACTGGCATCAGGCCTCTCCCAGTCCTCTTGTGCCCAGTGCCGTGCAGGGCATCAGGCCTCTCCCAGTCCTCTTGTGTCCAGTGCTGTACTGGCATCAGGCCTCTCCCAGTCCTCTTGTGTCCAGTGCTGTGTGGGGCATCAGGCCTCTCCCAGTCCTCTTGTGTCCAGTGCTGTGCAGGTCATCAGGCCTCTCCCAGTCCTCTTGTGCCCAGTGCTGTGCTGTGCGGGGCATCAGGCCTCTCCCAGTCCTCTTGTGCCCAGTGCTGTGTGGGGCATCAGGCCTCTCCCAGTCCTCTTGTGTCCAGTGCTGTGCGAGGCATCAGGCCTCTCCCAGCCCTCTTGTGCCCAGTGCTGTGCTGTGCCAGGCATCAGGCCTCTCCCAGTCCTCTTGTGCCCAGTGCTGTGCGGGGCATCAGGCCTCTCCCAGTCCTCTAGTGCCCAGTGCTGTGCTGGGCATCAGGCCTCTCCCAGTTCTCTTGTGCCCAGTGCTGTGCAGGGCATCAGGCTTCTCCCAGTCCTCTTGTGTCCAGTGCTGTACTGGCATCAGGCTTCTCCCAGTCCTCTAGTGCCCAGTGCTGTGCTGGGCATCAGGCCTCTCCCAGTCCTCTAGTGCCCAGTGCTGTGCTGGGCATCAGGCCTCAAGCTGGGAGAGACTGAGTCTGGTGATGGGTGCTAAGCACCGCTGGCGCTGAGCCTGTCCTTAGCACCCTCAGGTCTCCCAAGGGGGACCCAGGTGCCCACCCCGCTTCTTGCAGATGGGAGGGACTCTTAGGCCTTGGAACAGCCTGGGGATTGGAGCCTGGTGGATGAGTCTGAGCTGACCCTCTGCTATCCTGCCCCCATCTGCTGGCTTGTTCTCTGGGCAGGGCTGGCTCTGTGTGAACAAGCCCGCTCTGAGGGTGTCTGGTGTCATTAGGCCCCGGGGTCTCAGCTCCTCACTCACTCAGTATCCATTCTATCACAGGCTGCTGGCCCTCACTCGAGGGACCCACAGCAGTGTAGCAGGAAGGGCAGGGGAGACACCACAGGTGGTCACACTGGGTGTGCTGCCCACAGGGCCTCACTGGACAGTGAGTGGAAGCAGGGACGGCAGGCACGCTGCTGCTGCTGCTGCTGCTGCTGCTGCTCTGCTGCTGGCCCTCCTGTGGTGGCAGGCACGCTGCCCTCGTACACCCCACCCGCCAGGCTGGGCGCACGGCTGCTGGGAGCTCGCTGGCCCCGGGCCATTCCTGGTTCTCGGCCCCTTGCCCCATGGACTCGCAGCACAGCAGTGTCCTGCCTGGGTGGGCCACCTCCTGGGGCCTGGCCATGCTGGGGACCCGGCAGCGTGTCTGCTTCTGAGCTCAGGGTGGGCTGCTCCCAAGCCTGCCGTGTAAGAGCCCCTCCTGCACCAGGTCCTCTGCTGCTGCCAGCGCGTGTGGGGGCCCCTCCCCTCCCAGGCCCGGTTCACAGGAGGGCCCACCCACTCACACGGGCAATCTCCAGTCGAGCACAGGTTTGGGCTGTGCTCTCGGGTGGCTTCTGTCACATAGCCGGTCTCCCTGCCCAGAGAGGGACAGCAGTGGAGAGCGGCAGGTGACCTCTCCATGATGCCTGCTGGTGTTGTGTGGAACTCTGAGCACAGACCCGTCCTGCCCGTCTGCCCGTCTGCCTGTTGGCCAGGAGGGACCGCCCTGCCTCCAGCTCTCTCTGCCCACGTGGGGAACCGGATTGGGCTTCCATGCGTACAGAGCCCTGGGCTGCAGGCTGGCTCTGACTTGCACTTGGTTGGAAAGGAGAGTGGCTGGAGCCTGGGGGGTGTGGTGGGGCGGGCCACTTGAGCCAGGGTCTCCCTTCCTCAACAGTGGCCTCCCCGTGTCGTGTGTGTGTGTGTGTGTGTGTGTGTGTGTGTGTGCACACGTGCATGTGCACAGCCTCTTTTCTTCCCCCTCACAGGATGTGAGACGTGGGTGTCTGTGTGGTGCCTGGTGCTGGTGGCTGCTGCACACTTGGTTGGCACTCATGGCCACTGGAGGACCCAGTAGAACCTTCACCCAGTTTTAGCCAGGCTGTGTAAGCAGGGGGATGTGGAGAAGCTGAGCTAGGGCAGGGTGGGCAAGGTAGAGCCCAGACTGGGACAGTCACTGGGGCGGGCCCAGGACCTGGGAGCCGGGTGGCCAGGAGGGGTTTGTGTACACAGTAGGAAGTGGAGGAGATGGGCAGGTGACAGGGAGGCAGCAAGCGAGTCTGAGGACTCAGTTCTGTGAGTGGAGGTGAGAGCTAGGGCAGGGGCTGTGCCCAGCCCTGAGCAGTGTGGGGAGGAGGAGGAGGTTGAGACTGGCAGAGGAAGAAAGGGGGCATGATTGGCAGGTAGGCAGGCAGGCAGGCATCCAGGGGGTGTGGGTGCTAATGACAACAGTAATGATAATTTGTCTGGTCTTAATAACCTTGTCAGATCCTGGGCTAATTGGATGGCTCAGGGGCCCTGCTGGGAGGAGCTGAGGGTGGGGGGAGGTCACAGCAGTGGTAGATGTGAGGCCGGGCCCCAGGGCTCCACTCAGAAGGCGTCAAGGCCAGCCAGCCCCTTGGTTGCTTGGGTGGCTACCCAGTGCTTTATTTTCTCTCTGCATATAGGTGCAGAGTAAGTACCCGGGGTGGTCTGCAGGGCACTGAGGGGCCAACCTTCCTAAACCTTAGCCCCAAGGACTCCGTCCTGCCCTCTTCCAGCCCCGCGCCGCCACGCCGTGTCTGGCAGGTCTCAGGCCAGCTGGGGGAAGGCCTCTGCGCCCCGAGCCCTGTGGGTTGTGGCTGGTCTTTGCGGTCTTCCGCTGTGCAGTGGCGCTGTGGTTAGAACTCACCTGTGCGTGCTTGGCAGCGAGGCGCAGCGTGCAGTGTGGAGAGGGAGTGGGGGATGGCCCGGCCCGCGCGCCTCCAGTGTCCAGGCGGGAGCTGCAGAGGGACGCCGGGCAGCTGGCTGGCCGGCCGGCCGGCCCCGTGTGCTGGGGCAGCTCCGACAGGCCCAGCTGGCCTTCAAGCGGTGTCTCCCTTTCCAGCAGGGCCCAGACATGGAGCTTCGGGAGGAAGCCTGGTCTCCGGGGCCGCTGGACTCCGAGGACCAGCAGATGGCCAGCCACGAGAACCCAGGTGAGGCGGCGCTGCGCCGGCTGCCCCCGCCCGCAGCCCGGCCGGGTCGGTCCGGGCCGCGCTTTCCGCCCCACTTCCTCTCCGCACCCCGACGCGGCCCGCTGGCCTCCCCGCCTCCCACCTCTCGGCTTCCGGGGTCCCCTGCCCGCCCCCCATGTCTGCGGGGGCCGCCTCTGGGCCCGGTCTCCGCCCCGCCCGAGGCCTCCCCGGCCTGACCCCTCCCGTCTCCCGCCCCGCCTCCAGTGGACATCCTCATCATGGACGACGATGACGACGACGCGCCCAGCTGGCCCCCGACCAAGCTGCCCCCCGCCCCGTCCGCGCCCCCGGCCGGGCCCCCGCCGCGCCCGCGCCCGCCCGCGCCCTACATCTGCAACGAGTGCGGCAAGAGCTTCAGCCACTGGTCGAAGCTGACGCGGCACCAGCGCACGCACACTGGCGAGCGGCCCAACGCCTGCGGCGACTGCGGGAAGACCTTCTCGCAGAGCTCGCACCTGGTGCAGCACCGCCGCATCCACACCGGGGAGAAGCCCTACGCCTGCGCCGAGTGCGGCAAGCGCTTCAGCTGGAGCTCCAACCTCATGCAGCACCAGCGCATCCACACCGGCGAGAAGCCCTACGCCTGCCCCGACTGCGGCCGCAGCTTCACGCAGAGCAAGAGCCTGGCCAAGCACCGGCGCTCGCACAGCGGCCTCAAGCCCTTCGCCTGCCCGCGCTGCGGCCGCGGCTTCGGCCAGCCCAAGAGCCTGGCGCGGCACCTGCGGCTGCACCCGGAGCTGGCGGGGCCCGGCGTGGCGGCGCGCGTGCTGGCGGCCAGCGTGCGGCGCGCGCAGGCGCCCGAGGCGGCGGCAGAGGCGGCGGCGGCGGCGGCGGTGGCGGCGGGCGGCGAGCTCGCCCTCCCGGTGGGCGACGGCGAGGGCCTCCTAGTGGTGGGCGCGGCGGGCGGCGGCGGCGCGGCGGCGGGGGCCGCGGCGGGCGCGCGGGGTGCGGGGCCCCGGCCGCGGCGCGCGCCGGCGCCCAAGCCCTACGTGTGCGTGGAGTGCGGGAAGGGCTTCGGGCAGGGCGCGGCGCTGCTGGCGCACCAGCGCGCGCAGCACGGGGACGCGGCGCCCGGCGAGGAGCCCGCGCACATCTGCGTGGAGTGCGGCGAGGCCTTCGCGCAGGGCGCCGCGCTGCGCCGCCACAAGCGGGAGCACGCCGTGGGCGCGCCCGCCGTCTGCGGGGCCTGCGGGCGCGGCTTCTACCGGGCGGGGCCGGGGGGGCCGGGGGACGCCGAGCCCCGCGACGCGGAGCTCCGCTGCGCCCAGTGCCGCGCCGCCGAGGCCCGGTAGGGGCGGGCGCCCGGGGGGGCCGGGCCCCTCGGGCTGGGCGCCGGGGACCACGGGCGGCTCCTCGCACCCCTCTCACCCGCGGCCGCAGAGACTGCCAGCAGCGCGGCCGGCGGCGCCGCCCTGCCGGGACCCCGGGGTCGGGACAGGGGCGCCCCGCGCGGCGCGGCCCCCCCCGTGGACTTGGGGCAGAGGGCCGGGGCAATAAACCGTCCAACCGTCCGTCCGCACCGCCGCGTGGTTTGTCCGCAGGGGTCCGGGGGTCGCCTGGAGACCAAGCGCAAGGCCCGGGGCTCCGCCGAGGCGGCCCCGCTCACAGCCCGCGCCCTGCGCCCCGCACCGGGCATCCAGGTCCTGCGGGGTCCGCGTCCCCCACCCCTGCTCACAGGACCTGCGGGTCGTCTCCTCACCGGGTCCCCGGCCCGCGTTTCCACCCGTGTGGACGGTGCGTGGGCTGCCGCACCCCACTTCATCCACAGGACCGACAGGCCGGGAGAGGGGGAGCGCAGGCGAGGCTTGGCGTGCACATGCCGCCCACTCGAGTCCACATCCCCAGCCAGGCGGTCGGGCAGCCCGAGCCCCAGTCCTCGGCGGCCCCACACCTTCCTACGGGGTCCTCACCGCGGGCTGCTGGCATCACGTTGTTTCCTCTGCGTGGTGGCTTTGACTTCAGCCATTCCGAGCATCCCTGCTGTGGGGAGGAGCACCCGGGCCTGGGGTTGGGGTCTTTGCCCCGAAAGCCAAAAACAGCTGGATGCCCAGCCCAAGGGGCAGAGGAAACTACGATGGAGTCCGGGGCAGTGGCCTCCCGGTAGACAGCCCTGCTGTGGAAGCTTCCCCAGACACCTGCAGGGCTTCCGCCTGACCAACCTCGACCAAGGTCCTGTCCCCAGAACGCAGACACGCTGGGATGTGTGCTTGAATACGGAGTCGAGTGCACCCCAGCTGTCGTGTTTGTGCTTTGGGCTAAGTCCATGCTGCCCCAACCTCACCAAGGTGGGGCCGCCATTCTTGAAGCCACTGCTGGCAGGTGGGATGAGACCTGCCCTGAGGACAGGCTGCCAGGAGGGACAGTGGAAATGTTCCTCTGTCCCCAGAGAGGATCCAGAGCACGTGGGGTCCTGCCTCCTCACAGGCCCCTTGGACTGTGCCCTTTCTGGGGCATCCATGGCCAGTCCTTCCCTGCAGGCGATTGCAGCATGGTGGGGCGTGTTCTCCACGCGACGTGGAGTATGTACGGGTAAATTATCCACCATCAACAGCTTGGGAACCTGGCTGTCAGCCCGGCAGCCTCAGGAGCCAGCCTTGCCTCGGTGGCACCTGGGTCACACCTGGACTCCAGGGCTGGGAGACAAATGGGGTTGGGGGCTCACACCTGTAGCGCCAGCTGCCCCGGTAGCAGAGGTCTAGAAGGTCACAATTTGAAGCCAGCCTGGACAGAAAGTACAGGAGGCTCCCATCCCACCAGCAAAATGCCGAGCTGGAGGAGCATCCCGAGTGGGTAAGCCCCAGCCATCTGCAAGGGACCTGAGCAGGTGACAGATCCTAAGGTCAAGCCATGGTTCTGGACCAAAGGGAACGAGCGTATGTTTTACTGGCAGTATCGGGGATTGAACTCGGGGCCTGAAACTTAGGTACTTGCCCAAGATAGACACTGAATTACACCTAAGTCAAAGATTTGAGAAATATGAGTATTTTAAAAAATGCAAGGACATGATTTTTTTTTTTTTTAAAAAGAGCTTCCCCCTGCCATGGTCGGGATCCCACACGGAGCCCTGCCCTGCCAGCTCTTGGGTGGTGCTGCCTTTAAGATTAGGCTCAGGGCTGGAAGTGTGGCCTCCTGGTAGAGTGCTTGGCTACCACGCATGAAGCCCTGGGTTCCATTCCTCGGTGTCACATAGAAAAATCCAAAGTGGTGCTGTGGCTCCAATGGTGGAGTGCTAGCCTTGAGCACAGAGGCGCAGGGACAGCGCCCAGGCTGGGAGTTCAAGCCCCAGGACTGGGCTCAGTGGAAGGCTGGGCCACTGGGGGCGTTGCAGGCCCTGGCTCCTCCCCTTCCTCCCCTGGTTCTCCGGGGGCCTCCCCAAATTAGGGGATCCAAAACTGAAGCCAGACTCTACCAAGGTGCTCTTTGCCCTCCAGGAAGGGGTCACCAAGCGGCTGGCTTCAGCCAAGTATGTCAACTGACACTCAACATTGAGTGCTGCTGCTACCCCAAACCCCAGCTACAGAACTCCAGGCCATCCAGAGACAACTGGAGTCAGCTCTGTGTTGAGATATGGAGCCAAGTTGTGACCTCTGATGTTCAGATATGAGCTGCAGCATCTCCCTTGGGGTCACTTTTTTGTTGGTTGTGGGGCTTGAACTCTGGGCCTGGGCCCTGTCCCTGAGCTCTTCAGCTCAAGGCTACTGCCCTACCCCTTGAGCCACAGCCCCACTTCCCGTTTTCTAGTGAGTAATTGGATAAGATTCACGGACTTTTTAGTGCCCAGGCTGGCTTGAACTGTGATCCTCAGATCTCAGCCTCCTGAGCAGCTGGGAGGACAGGCATGAGCCACTGCGCCAGGCTTGGGGTCCCTTTTGAGGACCCACGTCTGCTTTGTCTCTGCTCTCAGATTCCATCCCCAAGACGACCACGCGACAGCCCACATGCTCAGTGTTTATTTCACCCCATTGTGCACGCAAGGGTCCCGGGAGCCAGAGCTTCGTCTTTTGGTGCAGTGACCAGATGGCAGGAACACGAACCAGAGACTGCTGTTCTGGAGGTCCTGCCAGGGAGCGAGAGGGAGCGAGCCGCCAGGGCCTTCAGTCTTTCCACCAGCACCGGTCGTCTCCCTCGGAGTACCAGTCCCCCCCGATCACCAGCTGAGGCTTCTGCTGCTGCACTTCCTCCAGCAGCATTCTGACGGACGCAGGATACTGCCCCTTCCACAGGCTGTGCAGAGAGGCGGCCGGTCAGGCCGAGCCCTCTCGGTTCCCCCACTTCCACCAAGGTCTGGGAACCTCAGCTCCAGTGCGTCAAGAGAACACGTTCCCCAAGCTGCAGGGTCCCCAGAGCCGACACGGCAACACTGAGCCCTGCTGGCCCCGCCGTCTGGAGAAGCCGTGGGGCTGTTGGGCTGTCAGAGCTCCTCCCGGACCCTGGGTCCTGAAGGGCAAAGGGCAGCCCCCCCTCCCCACACAAAGCCACCTGCCGTGTGGACATGGGCCATGAAATCCAGGGAGCGGCCGGGACCCCCGTGTCAGAGCCTGGCTGCACGCCCCGAGGACTCACCCTACTGTCCGCAGGCCGCACTTGGGGTGCGAGAAGGCAGAGCACAGCAGGGTGACCCCCATGGGGCTGAAGTCGTTGCGTAGAAGGTTCAGGCTGGTCAGGTACTGGTTGTAGGACAAGGTGGACGACAGGATGGCACAGCAGTCCGAGGTCAGGCCACACGCCTCCAGCCTGCAGCACCAGAGACACCCAGGGGAGCCCCAGCTCGCCCCAGCCTGGCGCTGGCCATGCAGGGGGCCACACCGTGCCTACAGTGCCGTCTCCTCCATCCCCACCCCCTCCCCCTGAACCCCCCGTTCAATGTTTCCCACAATCACCATCACAGCACCCGAGACTGGAATCTGGCCCCGCTCCGGGCACACTCCCATCTCCTGCTTCCACACGGGTGGTGCGTGTGTCAGTGCCACACCCCGAGTAGGCTGAGTGCCCGGCCATGCTCTGCTCTGACGGCCCCGCCCCTGGCTTCCTGACCACTGTTCCCGCAGACGGCGGTGTCACCGCACTGCATCTGCTACCTGGCTCTGCGCCCAGCACACCGGCTGCTCGAGCCCTGGACCCCGGACCCCACTTCCCCTTCCTCCGGCCAAGCTGGAAGTTAAGCAGCTTCACTACCCAGGTGCCACCGAGTCCCAAGAGTCAGAGCCACTCATCCCCACCACCCTCCCGCCTTGGGGTGTGGGGGCCCCCCAGGAGTCACCCGAGCCTGCTCAGGAAGCCACGCTTTGGCTTCAGCCCCTCGCACAGCGCAGCCACTCCACTGTCACCCAGGGCATTGGCAGCGAGGTCCAAGCTCCTCAGGTGCTTGTTCTGTGCCAGGATGGTGGCCAGGTACTTGCAGGAGGCCGAGGTGAGGTCACAGCTTGCCAGCCTGAGAGAGACATGCCCCGTTCCTGGCTCCGGGAGGGACAGGTGGCAGGCCCGGGACCGGGGCGGGGCGGTACTCACTCCAGGTCCTGCAGGTGGCAGGATGGCCCCTCCAGGGCCTGGCACAGCAGCTGCAGCCCGCCATCCTGCAGGGGGTTCCCGCTCAGGCTCACGTGCGTCAGGCCCGGGTTGCTCAGCAGCGCAAACACCAGGAATCCACAGCTGGTCGCTTCCAGGTGGCAGCGGTTCAGGCTGGGGTTGGGGGGGACACGTGCACCTCACCTATGACGCCCGCACAGGAAGGGGGCTCCTGTCCCGGGGATGCCATTTCCAGGTGACCCCAGAGCTTGACGTGGACCTAAGTCCGGGTCTCAGTCCCGAGTCCTGCCTGAGCCCAGGGGTCAGCTCTGAGGTGCACTGGGGACTCCAAGGCAGAGTCTTTCCTCCATTCTACGGTTTTAACCCGCAGCAGTGGGGGCAGGCGTGGGGTTTGAACTCGTGGCTTTACCTTTGCTAGAAAGGTGCTCACAGCTACACCTGCAGCCATGCCTGAACCTCCTCTCCCCGCACCCCCAGTCCTTGCTGCCTCGTTTTCCAGGCAGCGGTTGGTGTGGCAGGCATCCAGCATCTCACTCGGGGTACACATTGCCATGGGGGGGTCTCCCACCTTGCTCCCCTGATGTGCCCATAGCCAGTTACTCAGGAGGCAGACGAGTCTCTGCACTACCTGGTAACTGCAACAGATTTGCACTCGAGGCCATCCATGCCCCTCCTCCAGCCGGTCACAGACCAGGCAGTCGCTGCCCTCCCCACCCCCGGGCCTCGGACCCACATCAGCGCCCTGGGGATACGGAAGCTACATCCACAGAGCCCTGCACCCCAGGATGTGTGGATCGGGCCACCACTTTGGTAGGAGAAGCGTGCCAGGCTCTGAATTCAAGCCCAGGGATGGCGACGACGACAACTAAGTGACTATAAATGAAACTGGAAAATGGCCAAGCACGTGGGGGGAGTTCAGAGGCAAGCAGCAGAGCTTTCTTCTTTTCCGTTTTGGTACTGGGTTGGAACCCAGGACATTGCACTTGCTGGGCAAACGCTTTGCCACAAAGGCACATTCCAGTGGGCAGCAGAGCCTTTTGTACCAAAGACTTGAGCGTGCCTGGGCTCTGGGCAAGGCCCTGGCGTGGGTTCCCTGGGGCCAGGGGCCCCCATCCGGGAGGAACTCCGCCCCCCATCCGGGAGGAAGCCATGCCTCTCGGTCGGAACGCAAGCGCGTGGGACTCACACGAGCCGCTGGAGCGCGCAGCCTGGCTGCTTCAGTGGCTGGCACAGCAGGCTGAGTCCGCTGGCGCCCAGGTGGTTGTTGGACAGGCACAGGTGTGTCAGGTGGGGATTGCTCCTGAGGGCCGAGGCCAGCAGCTCCAAGCTGGTGTCTGTGAGGCCACAGCTGTCCAGTCTGCAGGAAAAGAGCCCCGGCGGAGGGGGGGGGGCGCTCAGACTCGCCCTCTCCTCACCCCCCGCAGGCCCAAGCAGGGGACAGAGCGTGGCTTGTGAGACTCCATGCCCTTGGCCCCCGTAGTTCTCGGGGGGGGGGGGCGGGAGGGCGTGGCTGAGTGCATGCAGTGGGCACGAGGTACCAAGCCACAGCCCCCCATGATGGAGCCCTGGACCTGGGACAGGAGGTCCACTGGCTGCTGCTGGGATCTGAGCTCTCGGCCTCCAAGGGGTTGTTCACACAGCCTGCTCCCTATCCACACCCGTCCACGCATGCATGTCTCCAACACATACGTGGCCTGGCAGTGAAGCCATACCAGCTCTGCCGGTCACTGCGGACAACTCGGGCAGAGCTGTCGGCGAGCCTCCCGGGCTGCCCCCGCTCAGACCACCCCGATGGCCGTCCGAGCACTCGGCTTAGAGAACTCCGATGCTGTGGCCATGGCCTGGCATTGGGGGCCGGTGGGCCCCAAAACTCACATCAGCCTCCTCAGAGGGCACTGTAGGCTCTTCAGGGCGTCACAGAGGTGCTGCAGGCTCTGGTCTGTCAACTTGTTCCTTGCCAGGCTGAGTGACGTCAGGCTGACGTTGTCACTGAGGACCTGGGACAGCATCCGGGAGCCCTCCGGGCTCAGCTCACAGGAGTCCAGGCTGCAGAAAAGGAGGCCCCGCCGTGCACTGCGTCCTCCCCCTCCCAGACAGCTCCCCCCGTGCACTGCGTCCTCCCCCTCCCAGACAGCTCCCCCCGTGCACTGCGTCCTCCCCTCCCTAGCATGCATGAAGCCTTGGGTTCAGTTCCTTGGTACCACATATATAGAAAGGCCAGAAGTGGTGCTGTGGCTCAAGTGGTAGAGCTCTAGCCTTGAGAAAACCCAAGGACAGTGCTCAGGCCCTGAGATCAAGTCCAGGACTGGCAAACCAGAGTAATAAAAGCAAAAAATGGGTATAGTGCCCTCCTGACAAGCGTAAAACCTGGAGTTCAATCCCCAGTCCCCCCAAAAGTAAACCTCAGAGCAACCCCTAAGATCGGATCCCCCAGACTCACCGCAGAGATGTCAGTGCACAGTTGGGGTGTCTGAGGGCCTCACAGGCGACCTCTACGTCCTGGTCCTTCAGCGGGGTGCTGCTCAGGTTGATGTGCTTCAGGTTCAGGTTGGTGGCCAGGATCTTCCACAGGTGGCGGAGGCTGGAGGAGAGCTCCGCGTTTTTCAGTCTGCAGAGAGAAGTGGCTCTCTGGACGCTGGGCCAGTGTTCCCGCTGGCCTTTCTCCAAGGTCCAGTTTGTAATTATTATTAATAATACTAATGTTTTCTCTCACTGGGGGGGATCAAGGCTTGAACTTGAGGCCTGGCCCTTGTTAGGCCAGCACTGCCATTTGAACACCAGCCCTTGTTCACATTGAGACAGGTGAATAGAAGCTCATGGCTCTTTCCAGCGTGCTGGGCTAGATCACCAGGCATCTGCCACCACACCCAGCTGGAACCTCACGCCCGCCGCCCAGGCAGGGCTCAAACCCACGATCCCATCGTGGCTCTTGGGTAGCTGGCCTGGCCTCTGAGGATGGCCTGGATGAGTGCTTCATGTTAGAGGCCATGACAGCCACTGCCCCCCTGTGGTGGATGAGGGGGCTGAGGTGCTGCGGGGGTCTGGGGGCAACGTGGGGTCAGGGCCGGTCTCTCTGCCCCCCCCCCCGGCGTGGGACAGTGCAGGCCGGCTTACACCAGCGTCTGGATGTGGCAGGACGGACACGTCAGCTTCACGCACAGCGTCTTGATGGCCCACTCGCTCAGGACGCTGCTGCCCAGGTGGAGCTGGCGCAGGCCAGGGTGGGAGCCGAGCATGGAGCAGAAGTGCTCCCACTGCTCCTTCATGGCGGCTTTGGCCTCCAGAGCGCTGCGGGGAGAGCATGCAGGCTGCAAGCGGCTGCTGCCACAGTAACAGCGTACGGGGGGAGGGGGCGCAATTGGGAGACCCCTTGCCCACTTAACCTGGGCAGATTTCCCCCTGGATGTAAAGAGAATGGAACGGACGTGAGCCCACCATGCAGCCAAGAGCCAGGGGCCCAGAGCGTGAGGAGCACGATGGTGGGAGGGTCTCCTGAACCGCGGGGCCCCAGGCCAGACCGCCGCCCCCTGGGTACTCACGGCAGGGCCGCCGGGCCCATCTCCTGCAGCTCGTCCGGGAGGAAGAGGTCCCTGACGTGGATGTGCAGGCTGGCCAGGCCCAGGCAGCGCTGGAGGCAGAACGAGGTCACCAGCAAGTCCATCCCACAGCAGACCTGGAGCCGCACGTCCTGGAAGTCGCTCAGCGCCGTGCAGACGAACGCCTCATCCTGCGTCTCGAAGAGGCAGTGGAAGGCGTCCAGGACGTCGTCGGGAGCCGCGCTGCCGCTGCCCGAGCAGCCCAGCAGCCAGACCCACCGCCGCAGCAGGGGACCCAGCCCCCTGCAGGCCGCCGGGCCCAGCCGGGCCTCCAGCGTCTGCTTCACGCCGGGGCTCAGGAAGCCGAACAGGAAGTGCTTCACCCAGAGCAGGGACTGGGAGAGGCCGCCGGGCTTTGGGTCGGGCACAGGTTGGAGGTGACCTCTGGGCCACCTGCGCAGCTCCCCCAGGGCGTAGAACAAGGCAGCACAGAAGGCCTGGAGGCTGGGGTGGAGGAAAGCGTGGCCGCCCTCCTGCTGCAGGAGCAGGCCCGAGCCCACCAGGGCCCCCACGTCGGCCTCCCGCAGCCCGTGGGCCTGCAGGTGCTGGTGATGGAACAGAGTCCGCCCGCCCCACAGGCCATGCGCGGCCAGGCCACACAGGCCTTGCAGGGCTTCCCGCTCCTGCTTGGCCAGGCAGGGCCGGTCGGGGGCCAGCTGGTGGAACAGATAGGTGGTGTAGAGGCTGGTGAGGGTCTGGTCAGCCAGCTGGGGCCCCCGGGGCCCGGGGCCCTCCTCCTGCAGCCTCAGGGCCGCGCACAGCAGCCCGCACACCAGCGACTCCTGGCAGGGGTCGAGCAGCCGGTGTCTGGTCAGCACGGACCCCAGGACCAGCGCCTCCTTCCCGTCGGCCGTGCAGTCTTCCAGCTCGGCCCTGCTCTCCACGGACAGCCCCGTGATCACCAGGTAGCGGGGAGACACCACCAGGGCCTTGAACTGCTCGATGCCCACGCCCGTGGCGGTGATGAGGAGGGAGGAGGCCGGGAGCAGCGCCTTCTGCAGCAGGCTGCACATCAGGACCGCCACGGGCCGCCTCTCGGCGCAGTCCTCACAGAGCCCCCCGGCCCCGTCCCACCAGGCGGCCTCCAGCTCCTCCAGCCCATCCACCACGAACAAGAGCCGCTGGGGTTGGGACAGAATCTGGGCCACCGGGAGCCAGCGGTTGGGCCATTGCCTGTCCATCAGCTCCACCAGGCTCCAGTCCTTCGTCCCCGTCTGCAGCTCTCCGGCCGGGAGGAGGAAGACGTAGGAGAACAGGTCGCAGAAGAGCGTGCCCTGCGCCCAGCACCGCAGGATCTTGTGGGACAGAGCCCGCTGGGCAGCGCCCGATGGGGCCTGCAGGACCACCGTGCCCGGCCGGAAGCCCTTCGGGTCAGCGTCAAAGGCACCGGCCAGCGTCTGCATGTCCAGGCCGTCGGTGGGGTTTGCCTCGGGGCGTCCGTCCTGCTTCTGGGAATATTTGGTCAGCACGTGGTCTTTGTAGGCAGAATTCTCATCTCCATGGCAGAAAGGAAAGCAGAAGTGAGTTTAGAGAGAGTCTGGGGTTTCGTTAAGCAGAAGTGCCCACAGGGCACTGATGATATAACCATAAAACATAAAATGTATATAATTACTTCTCTATAATTATTACTTATAATATACAAGTAATTACGCGTGTGTATCATTTGTATTACATGATATATAATTAAGCATGCAATTATAATTAGGCACGTAACTACAGAAATAAAAATCTCAAAAAAAACTTTAGCCACGTGCTAAAGTGGACTCGTGCCCGAGGAGACCGAGATCTCAGGACCAGGGTTTGAGGCCAGCCTGAGCAGGGCCACGGAAGAGGCAGAAGTGGAGCAGTGGCTAACGTGATGGAGCGTCCATTGGACAGCCTCAGGGCCCCGAGTTCAAGTGCTGGGACAGACGGACTGACACACACACAATGAACAAAATGCCCAAGTGTGAACTTCTGTGGCATCTTCTCTAAGAGCTGACCCTCGAGTGGCCTTTTCTTCGTTCTTCACAGCCCCCACCCACCCAGTTCTTGGGCTGAGCCACTGTCTTCATTTTCTTTTCTTTGGGCCAGTCCTGGCCTTGAACTCAGGGCCGGGGCTCTGAGCCTCTATGCTCAAGGCTAGCGCTCTACCACTTGAGCCACAGCGTCGCTTCTGGCTTTGTGATACTGAGGAATGGAGCCCAGGGCTTCATGCATGCTAGGCAGTGCTCGACCATGGAGTCACTCCAGCTCTGACACCTTCATTTTCTAACTTTGCTGTGGTTCATGGAGAGCCCTGGACTAGAAAACAGGCCAGAGGGGGGCTTCCCGCGTCCTGGGCTCCCACTAGGTTTTATTCAGAAAAGAACCTAAGAAAAGTCTCCTGGCTTGTGCAGAAAATTCCAAGAGACTTCATCCCTAGTCCACCAGCCGAGGCTGGCATGGAGGCCTGGCTCAGGTGTTATGAGCAGCCAAGGAGGAGGAATCGTCAGGAATTTTGAAGGAAGCGGCTGAGCTCTGGGGATGGGCATCCCGGGGTCACCTGAGGGCGTGCAGGGCCCTTGGACCACAGAGACCCAGGGACCACGGAGGCGCCAGCTTCTCAGAAACCCTGGACACGCAGCCCCGTGTTTTGTGCTCAGCTCTCGGGGGTCTGGGGCCCCAGACCCCCCATACCGCCTGAACCCCACCCCTGTGTGGGCAGCTCGGGGTCCACAGCCCTCACGTTGCTCACCTCCTGGCAGAGCATCCTGTGCAGAGCCTGCTGTCTCTGTGGGAGAGAGAAGAGACAACTCCAGCACGCCGCAGGTTCCTCCAATGGCTGCCTGAGGGGCTCCGAGCCAGGCCACGGGGGGGGGGGGGGGGACGCCTGGGAGCTGGGCCACAGCCCAGGCAGGGAAGTCTACAAGACTCTGATCTATCTCCAATGAACCACCAAAAAGCCATACGTGGTACTGAGGCTCAAAGTGGTAGAGCAGACAACACTCAGGACTGAAGTTTCAGCCCAATGTTTAAGCAAAAAAAAAGAAAAAGTCCAGACTAAAGCTGGGCGCCATGGCTCACACCTGTCGTCTCAGGAGGCTGAGATCTGAGGATCAAGGTTCAAAGCCAGCCCAGGCACTAAAGGACCCGAGACTCTTAACTCCAGTTAACCTCTAGAAAACGGGAGGTGGGGCTTGGCTCCAGGGTAGGGCGGTGGCCTTGAGCTGAAGGGCTCAGGGACAGCTCTCGGGCCTAGAGTTCAAGTCCAATGACTCCTCATCCCCCTCCCGCCAAAAAGTCTAGTCTCGTTCCCAAGAAAGCACCTCCATCTTTAACACCCTCCCTCCCAGCACACACCGGGAGCCTTTTTCTCCTCGGGCTCTTGCTCAGTCAATGGCATTCTGAAGTCTTCTATTTGAGACGGCGACTCTCCTGCAGCTGAGAGAGCTAAGCAGGAGCCATCACTCCTGAGGTTGGGGGGCCGGAGGGTCTCCCCGCCTCCCCCGCTCGGACACCCCTTCTCACCGTGTGCCTTGCGCCTCATCTCGCCCTGGGCCTCCTGCGCCAGCACCTGCAGGTCCATACCCTCCAGGATGTTGCTCGTGACCAGCCAGGCCAGCGGCCCCTCGAAGTACTCGTGCAGGAGGAAAGCCAGGTGTGCGCGGTCGGCCGGCTCCAGCTGGGCCCGGGGCAGCACGGAGCCCATCAGCTCCAGGTACTTCTTCCACAGCGTCTCCTTGAACACCCGGAACTCCTCCTTGTCCAACTCCTGCAGCAGCCACTGCAGCCGGAAGCCCGAGAGGACGGGCAGCCTGTCCACCTCCATCCCGGCGCCGGGCCCGGGGAAAGTCAGTGGGACCTGGGGGGAGACGGGACTACTGGGTGGGGAGCCTGCAACCCTCTCACGGGGCTGGAGGCCAGTGCCACAGACCAGAGCTCCACTCTCCAGCCGCACCGACACAAAGCGAGATCCAACGCCCTGCTGTCCGGGCGCCCTGGGCACGACCCAGCCACGGGGGCCACAGCGGCCAGTCCACGCTCCCAGCGTCCCAGCCTCCATGCCTCGGGTGTCCCACTGCTTTCTTCTCAGGCTCCAGCCTGGACTGAGAGCTGCTTTGTCTAGGGCAGGAGCCATAGCTGGTGGAGGTGGGCAGGGCAGGTGAGAGGCACCACTGTGGGGAGGGGAGGACACACTGGGGGGTGACACCGTGAGGGGGGCACCTGTGACGTCCAGGGTGCCAGGTCAAAGAGAGCTGACCCATCACTTGAAGCCACCAAGGCTGACACGAACTCCCTCCCCCGCAATAGAAAGAGGATTTAAGGCTAAAAAAATGTGCACCATGGGCTGGGAATGTGGATTGTCATAGAGCTCGCCATTCCTCAGCGCCACGTACACAGAGAAGGCCAGAAAGGGGCGCTGTGGCCCAAGTGGTAGAGCTCTAGCCTTGATCAAAAGCAGCTCAGGGACAGAGCCCAGGCCACACGCACACGCGCACACGCACACACGCGCACACACGCGCACACACACACACACACACACACACACACACACACACACACACACACGTGTTCAACTCTGTTCTCTCCCCCAAAACAGAACAAAGCCCACCTACCAGACTGGAAAACTAGCTCCCCGGACAAGAGCAACTGGCTAAGATCAACCTGAAACACGTGGAACGCGTTGTGCAATTAATTCCTCCATCCAGGCCAATAACCAGTAACTCGTGAAAGTGAGTGGAGGATTCCAGGCGTGAGGCCCGTGTGGGCCCTGAACTGTGCCAGCCATCAGTGCGCCCTGGGCAGGGGCCGGCCCTCACGACGGGGCTGGCAACACCCTCCACACAGCGCTGGCCCCCTCGGGGTCCATCCCCAGCCTCTGGCTCAGCACAACACAGCGTGAGGCGCTGACCGCCACGGCCTGTGACTTCAGCCGGCGACATCTTCCAGAACACAGCCATGGGCACAGACCCGGAGGAGTCTCCACCACGTGGGACCGAGGTGCGGGCATGGCCCAGTGGCTCTGTCTGCCACGGGACAGAGCATCTCCCCATCCGGGCTGGATTCTTATTCACACACAACCCAGCAGCCTGTGCCGGCCTGCGTCTGCCCCGAGGCCGCAAGGGCCAGGGAGCACAGAGCACTGGAGGTGGACCGAGAGCTGACAGCCTCCGTCAGCGTTTTCAAGAGCCGGCTGGTCCCTGGGCTCGGAACAGCTTAGAAAAGAACGAAAGCACAATGGAAAACCAGAGGAAACGACGGAGGGGCAGGGGGTGAGGAGACAGAGAGACAGAAGGAGAAGGAGGGAGAGAAGGAGAAGACACAAACAAGGCCGGAGAACCCCGGTGGGCCTGCTCACCTCCGAGTTCAGCTCCCACTCGAGGCCCGCTGGCAACCACGGCAAAAATAGGCAGAGGAGCCCCAGCCCCGCCCCAGAGTGCTCGTGGCCTGTGGCTAGCCGCTGCCCATTGGCTGGAGACACGAGCAGCCTCAACGGGCAGCACCTGAGCCCAGCTCCTGCGGGCCCCGATGGCTCTCTGTCCACTCACCTGAGCCCAGCAGCCGAGGTGGGCAGAACCCAGCCACAGCAGCCTGGTAGGCATCCATCCCACCGCCACGTGCGCCCACCAGCACAGCGCCCAGGGGCTCCGGTGGAAAAGTCTGGGGGGGGTGGATGTTGTCCTGTGTTGTTGCTTTGAGATGCAGTCTTGCTCCACAGCCAAGAGGGCCTCTTGGGTGCTGGGGTTACAGGTGTGGTCGGTCACACACGCCTGGCTGGAGTTAAGGGTGTTGGTAGCACAATAATTAAAAATACTGAAGGCTTTTACTCTGACTGTAGAATTGTCATGGGGTCCAGAGATCGGTGAGACCACCGAGGCATTAGATTTATTGAGCTGGCGTGCCAGGACTTTACTCAAGGTCTGGATCTCCAAGGGCAGCCTCAACCTTTAGCAGGGCTGGGTTTATAAAGGCAAAAACCACACAGAGATTGCCAGGCTGATTCTGCTTTAGCAAGCAAGCCAGCAGAGACAGAAGCCAAACGTTGTGGTTGGCCTTGCAACGTTGGTGGAACAGAAACATACTTCATTTTGAAAATATATATTTTATTTTGTAGTCAAGCCGTCCTGACCCCGTGTATTTAATGCCTCTGGAAGGCCTATCTGTGAAGCACAAACGTGTCCCAGAATGCCTCAGTGCTCAAGGCCCCCCTGGCTTTGTGGAAGTCTCTTTCATTTTTACTACTATGGATTAAGTAACTGCAATAAGCCTTTCTGTTAAAATTGGTCAGCAGTAAAGATGGCTTCTACTCTTACAGGACGAGCTGGGGGACAGCCCACTTGAAGTATGTTAAGATACACTCGTATCTTTGTGCACAGAGCAATTAAACTTCCAAGTGGTAAAACTCCCAGGTTCACCAGGGCAAAGCACACGTGGGGGACGGACTGAGGGAGCCGAGCCGAGCGTGGCACAGCGGGGAAGATGGGCCTCAGCCAGCCACACACCCACACTGGCAAGCTTCTTTCCCGTGCACACCAACTCGAAACCCACACAGCGCAGACCAGACTGTCCACCGGTGCCCCTGAGGCAGGAGTTGATCCTCACACACGAGAGCAGGGAGCATGGCTCCCGGTGCTGTGGACAAGCGTTGGGGCACACGCACATACAGTGTGGAAATCCTAGACAGCTGGGCGTGATGGCTCACACGTGTCACCCTAGCTACTCAGGAGGCTGAGATCTGATGGTGGTTCAAAGCCAGCCTGGCCACTAAAGACCAGGAGATTCTTGTCTCCAATGAACCACCAGAAAACCAGAAGTGGGGCTGTGGCTCAAGGGGGAGGGCGGTAGCCTTGAGCTGAAGAGCTCAGAGGCAGCACCCAGGCCCAGACTTCAAGTCCTAGGACTGGCAAAAAACAAAAAACAAAAACAGGAACAGCTCAACTGTGCTAAATGCATGTCCTATGTGCAATCCTGGAGCTGGGACTGCGTTTTCCAGGGTCAGCTCCCGAAGTGCCCCCAGGCGGGGTCGACCTGGGCCTTGCCCAGCCCAGGGTTCAGAGGGCCTCCAGCCTGGGGACCAGGAAACACGACTTGTTTTTCTTGGATAGCTTTGTGTGGTGGTGTCTTGCACATCTAGTGCAGATGCTCTGCAGGCCCATAGCCTCATGCCAGGCACCTGTGCAGAGGCCTTAAGTTCCATGAGCCAGAGAAACCTCTGTGGGCCTCCCCCTCCCCCCTTCCAGTTCACCATTTCCTAAGCCATAGCATCAGTCCGTTTTCTTACACTACTTGCTCTCCACATGGGGTCTCATGTTTTTGCCTAGGCCAACCTCGAACCATAGTCCTCTTGTCGTCTACAGCCTGCATAGACACGTGCCACCACGCTGGGCTTGCTTGCCAAGATGAGTTCTTGCTCAGTGTTTTGGTTTTGCTTGTTTGTTTTTGGTTGGTTGTGAGGCTTGAACTCTGAGCCTGGGCGCTGTCCTGAGCTCTTCAGCTGAAGGCTATTGCCCTACCACTCTGAGCCACAATGCCATTTTGCTCTCTGGTTCATTGGAGATGAGTCTTATGAACTTTCATCCCCGGACTGGCTTTGAACTGTGATCCTCAGATCTCATCCTCCTGAGTAGCTGGGATGACAGGTGCAAGCCATGGCACCTAGCTGCTTGCTTGTTTTGACTTGAGCCATAATGTTCCTGATTTCTACCTCTCGAGTAGCTGGGATTACAGGTGTGAGCCACCAGACCTGCTCTTCAATAATCGGGGCCTGGATCCTGTGCCTAGCTTTTTACTCAAGGTAGAGTGCTACCACTTGGTCCACTGGAGATCAGAGTCTCACAGACTATGCTGCTCAGGCTGACTTTGAACCACTATCCTCAGACCTCAGCCCCCGAGTAGCTGTGGTGACAGGTGTGAGCCTGGCTCTGGGACCACAGTCTCCAGTTCTGTTCTCATGGGGTCCAGGCGCCTTCTCAGGCACATACCATCACTGCTTAGCCAAGTGGAGCTCCCTGGGCCCTTTTGGGGGGCTTGGACACTGGGGCTCTGGCTTTCTGCAGCCCTCCCCACACCTTCTGACCCCAAGCACCGTCCTCTGGGAAGTTGACGTCCCCCCCCTTGTCTGTCAGGGCTCTGCAGAGCTTGAAGTGAGATGAACCTGGGACAGGGATGGGGCCGAGGACCCTAGCTGCTGGCTTGGGAGACTTTACCCCCTCTTGGGGCTCTAAAACCAATGTGGAGGGAAAGAGGAGTGGAAGTGCAGGCTGTCCTGACTTCTCTCAGGGTACCGGCTTCCAGAGGGCCGGAGAGCAAGCACAGGGCACCGAGCTCGGGGCCTGGAGGCCCACAGAGCAGGGCACGGGCAGAGCACAGGCCGACAGACGCTTCCTTCTTCACCGCACTGGTTCGGTCAGTGGGCCATGAATGGCACGGGGACACAGCTCTCAAGTTGCATGTGTGCTCAGCTTTAATTTTCCCAGCACCCTGGTGAGACAGACGTGTCCCAGGCTGGCATTCAGATGGCATCCCATGTCCATGTCATCGCCCGGGCCAGTCCCCACCGGAGTCCCCACCGGCCAACGGGAGCAGGCGCGGGTGGTGGCCGTGGCCCGGGGGCTCTAGGGGTGGGACTCATGGACAAATACCAGGCGACCCTTTTCCACATCAGGGCCCTTCAGTCTCGTGTGTATGTCCACCTGCCAACTCGGTTTCTTCTTCCTGGGAAAGATGTGGGCCACATTTGGTCTCTCACCTTCCCAGGGCTCTTTACAAGGCAGAGAAATGGGCACCACGCATGCACGCACGCACACACGCACGCACGCACGCACGCAGAGCTGGGAAGGAGCGTGGGGCGGCTGGGAACTCAGGCCTGAGTCATAGGTCACAGTTCAGCCCCTCGCTAGGCAAGACTGGCAGCTGCCACAGACCCAGCCTGCCACCAGCCTCGCCCTCCCTCCCTCCCCTACCAGGCCAGGGATGGGAACATGGGGCCCTGCCAGGGTCAGGCGACCGACGTCGGTGTGTGCACGTGGGCGCATCTGTCTGGGTCCCCTGTGTCTCGTCTTTCTCCCTCCCCTGCCTGCCTCCATCTCCCTGTCTGTCTGTCTCGTCTCCATCTGTCTCTTTCTCTGTCTGTGCTGTCTCGGTCTCCCTCTCTCCCTCCCCACTTGCCCTGTGGGGCCCTGGGGCCCCAGCTGCCACGCTCCCCCGGGGAGGACTGCGGGGCAGAGAGACGCTCACAGGAGAAGGGGCTCCCTGTCCTCCCGGCTGGAGAAGGCTCTGTGCAGGGCGAGCATGCCCTCGATGCCAATGTCGTTGTGGCTCAGGTCCAGGTGCTGCAGGCTCGGGTGGATGCGGAACACGGTGGCCAGGGCCTGGCAGCCCGTGGAGGTAACGAGGCAATTCTCCAGCCTGTGGACAGGCAGGGAGCGCGTGGAGAGCCCCTGGCACCTCAGCCCCCTGCGCCCTCCAACCCTAGGACTGCAGGACCCCAGCAACACGGCCAGCGTCCACCCCGTGAGGACGTCCCGTGGCCCACACGGCGTGGTGTGCCGGGCTCGTCAAGAACAGGGGACACCCTGGCTCACGCCTGTAATCCCACCTATGCGCTCCAGGTCAGCCCAGAGCCGGCAAGGCCCCATCTCCAGAACACAACAAGAACAAGTCCTCGCTGCCGGCCGGCCGGGGCGGAGGACGAGGCGGACTCACTCGAGGACCTGCAGGTTACAGCTCAGCTGCAGGAGCGCCTCACAGAGCATCTTGATCCCCACATTTCCCAGCTTGTTACAGCCCAGCTCCAGACTTTGCAGGGTTTTGTTCCTCTTGAGAGCAGAGGTCATCTCTGGACAGCAAGCGGAGGTCAGGGCACAATTCCTTAGCCTGCGGAGAAGCAACCACCATTCAGCCCACAGAGAGCGTCGGGCTTCTCTTTCTGTGGATTCGTCGACCGCAGCCATTCCGGGAGGGGAATGGACAATGGCGCCTCTTGTGTTGGCAGCTCTCCCTTCCCAAATCCATCTCTGCCTAGCAGTACCAGGATAGTTAGATTCCACTGCTTACATTCACATAGTTATATTCACAGGTTAGTAATATTCCACCGCTTGTCTGCGGGCGGGAAAGCCACTGGCACACCGTGCGTGTGGCACACACTGGTCACGGAAGGCCTCTGGTGACATCGGCCTAGGGGCCGTGGGCTGGTGAGTAAGATCAGCTCAAGTCAGCCATCAAACAAAACCAGCGGGCACCGTGGCTCTCACCTGCATCCCAGCCCTTCAGGAGGCGGAGATCTGAGGACTGTGGGTCAAAGCCAGCCGGGATGAAAGTCTGTGACTCTTACCTCCAATAAACTACTCGGAAAAGGCTGGAGGTGGTGCTGTGGCGTGCGTGGTAGAGCGCTAGCCTTGAGCACAGAGGGGCTCAGGGATGGCGGTGCCCCCGCCCCAAGTTCAAGCCCCAGGACCGGCACGTAAAGCAGCCCCTTGTGCTTGTGTGGACCTTTCCCAGGCACAAATGGACGTGGCAGAAGAAAAGCCGGTGCCCCTCCCCGCCTGGCAAGGCGCAGGACTTACACCAGCCGCCGCAGGGGGCTCTCCAGGTTCTCCAGGGCCTCCCAGATGAGTTTGCCCCCTGCATCAGCCAGGGGGTTCTCCGCCAGGCTCAGGTGTGTGAGCTGCTGGTTGTGCCTGAGCCTCAGGGCCAGAGCTGCGGCCAAGGCCTCTGTGAGACCGCAGTCCTCCAGCCTGGGGAGACAGCAGGGAGGTGGGCTGGGGGCTCCCTTCCTGGGGGCTCCCTTCCTGGGGGCAGCTTGCCCAGTCAGGCCTGGTCACAGCTGAGTCTATGAGGCCACCTTTGTGCAAAATCCCGAGCAATGCAAAACAAAACAAGGGTGTGGTTCTGTGTGAGAAGGAGAGCAAGGCCGGGCACCGGGGCTCACGCCTGCAACCCCGGCAGCTCCAGGAGCTGAGATCTGAGGACTGAGGTTTGAAGCCAGCCCCCCCCCTCACCCCCTGACCAGAAAGTCACAGCTGGGCCCCTACATTCATCCTCAAACCAGGCCACGTCAGGAGCCCGGCTCTGAGCTCACGGGAAGGTCACCGCCAGCCCCCTCGCTGCTTCCCGCCTCTCTCTGGACTCGGTGGACGCAGTCCCCACAGCTGTTCCATCAAGAGCAGTAAGCCTGCCCCCCGCAGGGACTCACGCCAGCTTCCTCAGGTGCCCGATGGCCAGGAAGGCAGCGCCCCCCTCCGCCAGGCTGCTCCCGTGCAGCAGCAGGGTTTTCAGGAACTGGTTGCTCTGGAGGTCCCTGGCAAGCTTGTCCCAGGTGCTGGCAGAGACCTGACAGTACCCCAGCCTATGCAGGAGACACGTGTTGAGAAACTTCTGAGTGGTCCACAGAGTGAGTGCTGGTGAGCCACGGAGGAAGGAAACCCAGGCAGGAAGGCAGTCGTGAGGCCAGTAAGTAGGGATGGGAAAGAGGCTGAGTGAGCCCGCCAGCTCTGCAGCGGCCCTGGCTGGGGCTGGGGCTGGGGTGGGGTGGAGCCGGGGTCTCACCTCAGGCCGCTCAGGTAGCATTTGGGGGACTTGAGCACCTCACACAGCGCCTCTGTGGCCTCGAGGCCCACCTCTGTGCGCTCTATTTCCAAGACTTTAAGGTGGTGATTTTCAATCAGAGCTTGGAACAGGGCGTCGGGCAGCAGGTCACGTCCCAGGCGCCGCAGGCTGGAGGGAGGCGAGGCCTGGTTAGGTCTGAGGACCTCACGCTGGGCCCTGGAGGCCTGGCGAGAACGCGGGGTCCCATTCTCGCTGGCTCCTTGAGGGCTGAAGTAGACCAGATGCAGCATGGGGCTCGTGGGGTTTGAAGCCGGGGGCCTCCATTCTCTCCCTTAGCCTTTTACTCAGGCCTGGCGAGCTTCCCCTCCAGCCACAGCCTGGTTTCCTGGTGGTTCGCTGGAGACGAGAACCTCACAGACTTTCCCACCCCGGCTCCGGAGTAGCTAAGATCACAGGCATGAGCCAGGGCAGCCCAGCCAGAGCCAAGAATTCACCTCCTCCAGGAGGCTCCTCTGCCATACCACCTCCATGGCGCCCCCACGTCCCGACCAGACCCGGATCAGAACCCAAGCTAGCCGCTGCCCGTAAACTTCACCACACGGGGGAAAGCAGGTCAGACACGGGACACACACACTCACACACACACTCACACACTCACACTCACACTCATACACACGGCTTGAGTTTAAACCCCACTATCGCTACCCAACAGAATTATTTCATCCTCAGAGTGAGGAGAGGGCACTGAGTGCCCCAGCACAGAGGGCGGGGGGCCGATGTGTGGTCCCCACACGTTATGGGGGAGGTAACCAGGCACCCCACCAACAGCACAGCATGGAAGGTGGAGGCAGCCTTCCCCACCACCCTCCCTCCCTTCCTCCCTCCCTCCCTGCGGGCAGCCCCCACCGTCCTCCCCTCCCTCCTGGAGCAGGGGGGGAGGGGAGGCTTACCACAGTCTCTGCACTCTGCAGCTGGACCGGGTCAGGCCTGTGGCCAGGTCCTCCATGAACCAGCTGTCCACCACGCTGTTAGCCAGAGTCAGGGCTTCCAGTCCCTGGTGAGTCCCCAGCGTGCGGCAGATTTCCTGCCACCAGCTGCAGATCAGTTTTGTTCTCCTGTGGGACAGAACCAGGCTGGAGGACGCGGGCAGGGAGCCCTGGCTGGTGTTGGCTCTAGGAGAGAAACACTAGGCCTCTCGGCCACACCTGTAATCCCAGCTACCCGGGAGGGACACAGACCAGACCAGAGGTACAGGGCCAGGGCACAAAGCCTTGCCGACCCCACCTCCAGCGGTAAGACAGGCGGTGATCCCAGCCTGTCACCCCAGCCATAGAGGAAATGCAAATCTGAGGATCACCTGGGTAGAAAGCTCTGCCCAGGTCTAAATAAAACAAACAAGGGAAAAAATAAACAAAGGCCTGAGAGCCGAGAACTCACGGCAGGGGCTCCTCGCGGCGGGGGCCCGGCTGGCTGCAGGAGCTGAACAGAAGCCTCAGTTCCACCTCCTTCAGACCCTTGCAGTGTGTCAGGCCCAGCGCGCACGCCTGCAAGTCTTCATAGCTGCTGATCTTCAGAAGAAGTTTCTGGAAGGCCCTGAGCTCCTGCCTCAAGGCAGGGTCCTCCAGCATTTCAGCCAGGCAGTAGAAGACCTGGGGCAGCCCGCAGCACGGCCGGGGCGGGGGCAGCCTGGACACCACTCTCAGCACCTTGGCCTTATTGGCCGTGCCCAGCCTGCAGCCCAGCACGCCCTCCACCACCGAGATGCAGGCCGAGTTCAGCAGGCCAAACAGGAAGAGGCCCATGGAGGCCAGTGGGTTCTGGTCCCCCCCGGGACTTTCCATCAGGTACTGGACTTGCATGCGGCCCACGTGGTGGTGGCTCTGGAGCCTCTGAGGGAAGAAGAGGACGTAGAAGAGGGCGGCGAAGAATTCCTGGAAGACGGGCAGCGTGAAGGCAAAGCGGGTGCCGCAGCTGGCCGTGCGCAGAACGTGGCCGCGCAGGAGGGTGGGGGTGCCGGCCTTGCTCACCCAGTCCCGCCCCAGCTCCCTGCTCCCGAAGGTGGGCTTGATCCTCCACATGCTGTGGGCCGCCAGCTGGCACAGCACCTCCAGGCGCTGCAGGCGGGTCTGCCTGGACACGGCCTTGGTCCAGGTTTGGAAGAAGGTGGACAGGGCCAGGGCGATCACCGCGGCGGCGTTGGGACAGGTCTCCTCCAGGCTGGCCTGCTTCTGCATTTGCTCTTTGAGACAGCGGCAAACCAGCCAGCAGACGGAGGGGACCCGGCACAGCGAGAAGAGCACCCCGTTCTTCATGGCAAAGCTCACCGCACGATCGGCGTCCTGGGGGTTGGCAAAGTAGCTCCTGAAGTACTGGATCTTCTCACCCTCGCCGAACCCGGTCAGGGTGACGACAGTCGGGTCAATCAGCAAGGGCTCCATTGTGGTCAACGATATGGGTCGGAGCAGGAGCAGGAGTGTGGCCTCGGGAAGCATCTTCTTGCCCAGCAAACTGCTCAGCAGGACTTGGCCCGATACCTTCTGATTGCAGTCGTCGGTCAGCTCGCCGGGCCTCTGGCAGGAGGAGAAGTCCAACTCCTCGAAGCCATCCAGCACCAACAGGAGCCTGCGAGGCCTGGACAGAACCTTAGACACAAGGGCCCGAGACGCCTGGCACGTCTGCCGGAGGAGCTCAGAGAGGCTGTGCTGAGCCTCCAGCTTCAGCTCCTGGCAGGGGAGGTAGAAGGCAAACCACACCCTGTGCGGGTAGAACTCGCCCCGGGCCCATGCCCACATCACCTGCTTGGCCAAGATGGTCTTTCCCATCCCCGGCACGCCCTGCACCACCACCGTCCGGGGCTGTGTGCCCTGGGGCTTCTGCGGGAGCAGGAGGCAGGCCAGCAGCTGGCGGAGCTGCTGGGAATCTTGGTACAGGAAGTCCGCCTGGTTCCCGGGCCAGGCTGTGGGGTCCCACGGGGGGCTGCACGCCTCTTGCACGCTCCGCTTGTACTCCTGGATTTTGTCTGTGGTTGCAGGGTAGGAGGGTTCCCACCTCCTCTGCCCAGCCCAGCCAGCCTCTCCACCCGGCCCCGCCCCGCCAACGCTGGCACATACCGACTTCTTCCTTCTTCAGAGTCATCATCGGCGCGTTTGTTGAATCCAGCTGCTCTGGTTCCAAGGTCTGGCGGAGGCCTGGGCACCAACAAGAGAGAGGGACACGCAGTCAGCACAAACTTGCAGGCCACATGGTGTTTAACCTTGTCTCTGTCTGTGACCCTGCTTGGGAGGTTGAGGTCGGGAGGAGTGAGGTTCAAAGCCAAACCTGGGTAGAAAAGTCCCGAAAGACTCCCTTTTCCACGCAAGCCAGCAAAAAGCAGGACTTAGAGGCATGGCTCAAGCAGGAGAACATCAACCATGCAAAACCCATGGCCCAAGTTCAAATCCCAATCCCATGAGAGTCTCTCTCCGTGTTTACGGAGAAGGTTCCATCGCAGTACGTTCAGGAAATGGTGACAGAGAGCCCCATATGACGTCCTACATCTTTAAAGCTCAACTTCGGGCGTCAGAGCCATCACCTTACCCCGATTTGCTTGTATTTCTTTTGGCATTCCTTGTGGGGGAACTCGTAGCATGGTCTTGGGCTTACTAGATGGTGCTCTCCCATCCGAGTCATCCCAGAAGCTCCTTTTGCTTTGGTTGTTGCATTTGGGTTGTCTCATTGATGCCCACGCTAGCCCGACCACAGTCTCCCTACTGATGCTTCCCTGCTTTGCTGAGGTGTGGCACCTGCCACATGCATTGACATGGGGGGGACATCAGGAATTCTTTTTGGCCAGGCTTAGTTTTGAACTGTGATCCTCCCGATTACGACCTCCTGAGTAGCTGGGATGTCAGGTGTGAGCCACCGTGCCAGCCTCCCCGTGTGCTTTTCTCTTGAAGGTACCCAGAGGTCTGTGTTGGGCAGCGCCTGGCTCTCTTAGCACCGAGCCAGCCCTGGTCCTGTATGCAGAACACCACTCACCACTGAGCTCCTCCTGAGCCAGAGTACACATTTCCTTCTGTGCCATGGTGGAGAAGATGTTCTCCGTCACCTCCCAGGCCAGCGGCCCTGGGAAGAGCTCGGTCAGGAAGTGGACCACCTCTGCCCAGCTGGCTCTGTCCAGATGCTTGCCGGAGTCGGAGACCTCAGGGTTCAGCTTGCTCGCCAAGAGCCGCTTGAACTCCTTCAAGTCTTCCTGGCCCAGCTCCGCCATGTACAGCATAGTGCCCTTGTCACGAGGGGAGAGGGGCGAGCAGGTGGGGGGGGGCTCGGGGCAGAGGCTCTCGTCCACCATCGCCGTCCCTGTGGACGTGGGAATGCCAAGCTCACCAGGCTGGTGCCCTCTGAGCCCCCGGGCCTGCCGTGCACCCAGCATGAGTCACCTGGGTTCTTCCAGGGGTTCCCGTTCTGTGGAGAAGCCTGGGGACCCATCAAAAATGTGGAGTGTTTAGAACCAAATCCGCGTTATGAGTTCTTAATTCTCTGTACTTCCTTTTTGGGGAGCAGACATGCAGTCAAACAGATTTCATGAGAGAGGTAAAGTCAGGGGCCGGGAGTGTGGCCTAGTGGTGGAGTGCTTGCCTAGCGTGCACAGAGACCTGGGTTTGATTCCTTGGTGCCATAATACACAGAAAAAGCCAGAAGTGGTGCTGTGGTTCAAATGGTAGAGCTCTAGCCTTGAAAAAGCCCACAGACAGTGCTCAGGCCCTGAGCTCAAGGCCCAGAACTGGCAAAAAAGAAAAAAAAAAAAAGGAGGTAAAGTAATTACAGCAACATCGAGAACAGATGTGGCCAAGTAACAAGCTGGTTTGAATTCAGGGCCTTGACCTCTCCGCCTGCGGCTCAAGGTGTGACTGACTGAGCCACACCCACTGCCTGTGTGCAAATGCTGTTTTTGAGACTGCTTTTTTCTCTTTTTTTTGGTCCAGTCTGGGAGCTTGAACTCAGGGCCTGAGCACTGTTCCTGGATGAACACTTGTGCTCAAGGCTAGCACTCTGCCACTTGAGCCACAGGGCTACTTCTGGCTTTTTCTGTGTCTGTGGCAGCAAAGAATTGAACCTAGGGCTTTGTGTGTGCTAGGTGAACGCTCTACCACCAGCCACACTCCCGATCTCAAGATTCCTCCTTACTATGTCCTGGCAGCCTTGAACTTGGGGACTTTGGCCTCCTGTGTCAGCTGGGATTACAGAGGTGGCCCACCTGCCTGCTTGAAAAGTCAGCTTTCCTTTTTTTTCTTTTTTTTCTGTCAGTCCTGGGGCTTGAACTCTGGGCCTGGGCGCTGTCCCTGAGCTCTTCAGCTCAAGGCTACCACCCTACCCCTGGAGCCACAGCCCCACTTCCTGCTTTCTGGTAGTTAAATGGAGATCACAGTCTCACGGTCTTTAGTGGCCGGGCTGGCTTTGAACCACGATCCTCAGATCTCAGCCTCCTGAGTAGCTAGGATGACAGGTGTGGGCCACCAAACCTGGTTTCTATTTCTTTCTGGTGCCAGACCTAGGGCTGGAACGTGAGGCCTGGGCACTGGTTCCTGAGCTTTTTCACTCAAACCTGGTGTTTTACCCTTGAACTACAGCTCCACTTCCAGCTTTTTGCTAGTTGATAGGAGATAAGAGGCTCACAGACTTTCCTGCCCAGGCTTGCCTTTGAACTACGGTTCTCAAATCTCAGCTGACTGGTTAGGATGAGGGACAGGAGCCACCTGTCCCTAGGGAAAGTGGCGTTTTGTCCCCACAGCCTGCTTCCTCCTGTTCGCAGCTTGTTTGGTTTTTCTGACCTCATCCCCGCTGGCTGACCTAGACTCCGAGCCCCAGGGATGGTGACGCTTTGCTCGAGTCTTTGGGGTTTGCCTGCATGGCCAGCCCCTGTTCTCAGCTGCTCAGAGCTGGTGGAAATGGTGGGAATGGGCGGCTGGGCCGACCTGCAGTAGAGACCAGGTACCCACTGGCGTGGGTGGACCTCGGGGTCGTCCCCTGAAGCTAACTGGAGGAAAACAGTATCAAAACACTGGAGAGGAAAGAGGGGAACAAATATAACTCACCCCCGAATTAGACTTCCAGGCTCCTTCTGATCAAACAACTCGTCTCCCAAAGCAGGGAGAGGCAGATGGGCCGGCCCCCCTCGGAACCCTTATAGGCCAGGAGGACGAAGGCTGTGCGTGCCCTTGTCTTCCCATTGGCCAGCTGGGCACAGGCTGGAAAGTGTCTGGGGCTGGTGTGGGCTTACAGGGACTTTCAATTCAGGAGGAATGAAGCACCTGCTGTCGGTCGTGGGCCTTGAACTCTGGGTCTGGGCACTGTCCCTGAGCTCTTCGGCTCAAGGCGACCGCCCTAACCCTTGAGCCAAGCCCCACTTCCGGTTTTCCGGTGGTTAATTGGTGATAAGAGTCTTTGGGAGGGCCGGGAGTTTGGCCTAGTGGTAGAGTGCTTGCCTAGCATGTAGAAGACCTGGGTTCGATTCCTCAGTACCACATATGTAGCAAAAAACCAGAAGTGGTGCTATGGCTCAAGTGGTAGAGCTCTAGCTTTGAGAAAATCCAGGGACAGTGCTCAGGCCCTGAGCCCAAGCCCAGGACTGGCAAAAAAAAAAAAAGTCTCTGGGACTTTAATGCCTGGACTGGCTTTGAACTGGGATCCTCGGATCTCAGCCTCCCGATCAGCTAGGATTACAGCGTGAGCCACCATACCCAGCTAATTCCCACACTCTTAAAGGCCTTCCCTCCCTGCCCCTCCTCCCGTGGAAGCACCTAGAAAACTCTCAGGGTGAGCTTCACTTGCCCATCTTCTTGGAGGATAATTGTCTGCAGGTTTCAGCAACCCCAGGACCCCACAACAGACTCTGTCAGTAGGGGTGGAGAGAGAGAGACAGAGAAGGGGGAATTGCCTGGCCTAATTGTTTTTTTTCAGATCACAGTTGTGGCATACATTTTCCTGGGAGGCAGAACTAGAGGGACCACAGTTTGAGACCAACCTGACCCAAAAGTTAAGAGCCCCTACCTCAAGAACAAGCTGGGTATATTGTACAGACATTGGTTTATTTGAACTAGGGAAGGGAAGGGGAGAAACAAGGTGATTGGGAGGGGGTTGGGGGAAGGAAAGGTGGACTAAAACATGAGGAGGGGTAACAAGGTTCGAGAAGTAATGCACCCACTACCTGTCCAATGTAACTAACTCCTCTATACATGATCCCAACAAGAAAATACAATTAAAACTTAAAAAGTCTCTCCAGTTATAGAGGTATGTACCTGAAATTCCAGAACTAGGGAGGCTGAAGTTGGAGGATTTTGAATCTGATGTCAACCTAGGCTACAATGTGAACCCTTGTGTAAAAACAAACCCAGGGCCTGGAGCTTGGCCTAGTGGTAGAGTGCTTGCCTGGCACAAAGACCCGGGTTCAATTCCTCGGTACCATATACACAGAAAAGGGCTGGAAGTGGTGCTGTGGCTCAAGTGGTAGAGCTCTAGCCTTGAGCAAAGTCCAAGGACAGTGCTCAGGCCCTGAGTTCAAGCCCCACTACTGGCAAAAAAAAAAAAAATAGAGTGTTATCCTTGAGCAAAAATAGCTCAGGGACAGAGCTCAGGCCCTGACATCAAGTCCCACAACCGACCAATAAAAGCCCAGCAAAAAAAAAAAAAAATCCACAAGAGCTACCTAAGAACTAATGAAAGCAGAGGGAGCTGGGGTTTGGCTCATGTGGCACATGGCCTGCCAGACCAATGTGAGGCCCCAGTCCCCAGCACCAGAAGAATGGTACGTTTTTACCAGTCCTGGGCCTTGAACTCAGGGCCTGGGCACTGTTCCTGGATTTTTTGCTCAGGCTATCTACCACTTGAGCCACAGCACCACTTCCAGCGTTTTTTTTGCTGTGTATGTTAAGCTGAGGAATGGAACTCAGGGCTACATACATGCTAGGCAAGCACTCTACCACTAGGCCAAATACCCAGTCCCCAAAAGTTATTAAAAAAAAAAGAGCCACAGATAGTTGAAGGGAGAAACCTCATCAGATCACTAACTTTTATCATGTTTCCATTGACTCCTGAGGGAGTTCCAGCAATTTTTTTGCTGTTGGTTGTAGGGCACGGTCTCTGAATTCTTCAGCTCAAGATTCGCGCTCTACTACTTGAGCCACAGTGCAATTTCTGGTTTTCTGGTGGTTAATTGGAGAGGAGTCTCAGGTCTTTTTGTGCCCAGGCTGGCTTTGAAGCATGATCCTCAGATCTCAGCCTCCTGAGTAGCTAGGATGACAGGCGTGAGCCATGAGCAGTGGCTGAGTTCCAGCGAGTCTTTTCTTTGCCAGTCCTGGGGCTTGAACTCGGGGCCCGAGTGCTGTTCTTGACCTTTCTCAAGGTTAAAGCTCTATCACTTGAGCCACAGCGCCACTCCAGCTTTCTCTGTGTATGTGGTACTGAGGAGTCAAACCCGGGCCTTCGTGCATGCTAGGTGAGCACTCTACCACTAGGCCACACATGAAATTTTAGGATCCACACGGGATCCAGTGATCATGGGTGTGTGCCACCACTCCTGGACCAGTAACCACCTTTGGATCTTACTCCTTTAAGAGTGGGTGTGTTTCAGCCCTGTGGGGAGGGGCTCTCCTGGTCTAGGGGCCGCTGACCAGGCCCAGGCAAAGGCTCTGCCTTTTTATTTTCTGCCAGTCCTGGGACTTGAACTCAGAGCCTGAGCGCTGTCCTTGAACTTTCTCAAGGCTAGAGCTCTGCCACTTGAGCCACAGAGCCACTTCTGGCTTTTTCCGTGTATGTGGTACCAAGGAATCGAGCCTGGGGCTTTGTGCATGCTAGGTAAGCACTCTACCACTAGGCCAAACTCCCAGCCCCATTTCTGGTTCTCTGGCGGTTAAGTGGATATGAGTCTCAGGTCCTTTTGTGCCCCGGCTGGCTTTGAACCGTGATCCTCAGAGCTCAGCCTCAGATCAGTATACAGAACCACTTTCTCACAATCCCGGCCCCATCTGCCTTTGTAGTGCCAGATGGAAGGAGTAAGAGAATTGCCAAAGACAGAAAGAGCCTCAGACTACGTTTCTCATGCTCTCCACACAGCCAGCACCTGGTGAGTGGACGTGGGGAGGGTCTCTCAGCCTCCCCTGCACAGTCAGCCCCGAGCAGCAAAACCCATCAATTTCTCCAACACATCAAGATACAACGCTTTATTGGGGGATTAAAATACCATTGTGAGAAAGGGTAGAAATGGTTCCATGAACATCAGTCTGTGAGTGGCTTGGCCAGGACCCCAAAATACATTAAAGAAAAAACAAACTTGTCCAGGACCACAGATTCCATTAAGCATGTCCACCTGGGTAGCAGGGTTTGAGGGGAGCCAGGAAAGCCACAGGGGGCTGGGGTAGCAGCCACCTGTCACTTTTTGAAGAGCCCCTCCCTACCCCGTGTTCTCCAATCAGGAAGTGCCCTGCTCCCCCCCGGTCCTGGAGTTGTCCAATCAGGAAGTGCCCTGCTCCCCCCGGTCCTGGAGTTGTCCAATCAGGAAGTGCCCCATTCTGTCCCACCCAGCCCCGGTGCTGTCCAATCAGGAGACTCCCCACCCCGAGTGTTCTCCAATCAGAAGCCTCCCCTGCTGTGGATTGGGCCATGCCCCCGTCCCCACATCCTCTTTCAGATACCCTGGATGACCAGATTGGGGTTTCTCTCCAACGCTCCCCTCAGAAGGGCCTGGGAATCCTCCTCCAAGTCAACCTTCGACATCCTGCAGAGACCCAGAGGGAAGGGACTCTGTCATTCAGTTTGGGGCCTGTTGTTCTGCGTAGCTTGTTCCCAGAGTGCATCTAGACAAGCCAGCGGTCGAGCTGGTGGGGGCTCTCAGCAGTGTAAAACCTGCAACCAACTGGCCCCACACACCCATATGCGTGTGTATTGCGCATGGGCAGGCTTACGATGACAATCACGGTGCCACTGCATCTAGCTAGGAGGTTAAGATGCGGTGTCACCAACTGCACTGCCCGAGTTGGCCTCTCGGCCTGACCCTCTCATCATGATCAAGGTGAGAGGTAAAGCCACAGAGGCCCAGCTCAGAGCAAGATGGAGTCACCTCCCGATTAAAAATAGGTACAGTGGACAGCGAGTTCAAGTTACGAGTGCAATTAAGTCATGAAACACCACCCAGCTTCTACTAGAGAGGGCTTGCTGCCATTTTCCCCAGGGAGCCTCAAAGCAAGACCTTCCCATCCACTCACTAGCTGGGAACCACTCCCTGGGCCAGCAGGCTTTCTCCGAGTACAGCCTCAGCTCTGTTTTGTAATAAATTTGCAATAGCTCATGTCATTAGTAGCTCATTAGTATCTCGTGCACTAAAGGAGAAAATTAGTAACCATTGTATGGACATACCTCAGCCAATGTCAATATCAAAAAGAAAACCCTGATTCAGGGGGCCAGGAGCGTGGCCTAGTGGTAGAGCGCTCGCCTAGCATGCACGAAGCCCTGGGTTCCATTCCTCATACACAGAAAAAAAAAAACCAACAAGTAGTGCTGTGGCTCAAGGGGTAGAGCTCCAGCCTTGAGAAAGCCCAAGGACAGTGCCCAGGCCCTGAGTTCAAGCCCCAGAACTGGAGGGAAAAAAAACAAAAAAAACCACCTTAACTCAGGACCATCTGCATGAATACAAGTTTTTTTGTTTACAAACATCAGGAAGCATAACTGCAGTTACAGAAGTACCCAATGCCGCCAGGGCGGTCAACTGGGATTTTATCCTCTCAAAATGACCTGGCTAAGAGAAGGGAAGTCATTTGGGTTTGAGGTCGAGTGAGAGTGCTGTCCTGCAAAGCTGCCCACCCCAGCACCCCTTCCTGCCCCACCCCGTCCCCCCTCTACCCAGCCTTCACTTACAAGAGCATCTTCAGCGGGCACTCGGGGCGGTTCAGGGCTTCACACAACATGGCCACCCCATTGAAGTCCAGGGGGTTGCTACTCAAGTTTAGCCCCTCCAGGCTCTTACTGCAGGTGAGAGTGGAGTACAGGTCCTGACAGCAGGCGCTGGTTAACTCGCACCCATTCAGCCTGGAACACAAGCACGCAGTGAGGGTGGCCCTGCCTCTCCCTACACCCCGTAAGCCCCAGGATCTCACAGCCCCTGCTCAGGACAGTGGGGTTCCCTGTAGTGGGCAGGACACCATTGTACATTCTCTGCAACCAGGTCTGCCCAGACCCTATTGATCCGGTCTAGAGCCCCAGCCCAGTGGAAACAGGGCTTGAGTCTCCACCTGACATGCCAGGAATACTCCTTGAGCTCTGGAATCATGGCTGAGCGTGCCCTCCCCCAAATAATTCATGCACAAAGTCCTAATCCCCCATTCTTCAGAACCCAACTGCATTCAGAGACAGGGTCGCTGCAGAAGCAATTAAGTTGAAACAAGGGTGTGAGGGTGGATGGAGCCTGCTGTGGTGCGATAGGTAACCCTTTAACAGGGATTTTGGACCAGGAACATGACCGGGAGCATGGCCTAGTGGAGCATGGCCTAGTGGTAGAGTGGGCGTCTAGCATGTACCAAGACCCGGGTTCAATTCCTCAGTACCACATATGTAGAAAAAATCCAGAAGTGGTGCTGAGGCTCAAGTGGTAGAGCTCTAGTCTTGAGAAAGTCCAAGGACAGTGCTCAGGCCCTGCATTCCAGCCCAGGGCTGGCAAGAAGCACAGGGGGTGGGGGGGGCAGGAATTGAAAGCAAGCCTGTGGGGCCACTGTCACCCCAGTGCTCGGGGAGCCCCTCCACCCCGGAGGCCACACCTGGACACCCACCCAAGGTTCTGCAGGCCACAGGTGGGGCTCGCCAGGGCCTCACACAGCACCTTGGCCCCGGCATCTCCCAGATCGTTGGCTCCAATCTGCAGATTGCGGAGGTTCTTGCTGTGGGTGAGGACCGGGACGAGGTAACAGCAGCCAGCGGTGGTGAAGCCACACTCCACCACACTGCAAGAAGCCGGGCACAGCCGTCCTGCGGGGAGGCGTTCCAGGCCAGCCAAGCCAGAGCCGTGCAGCACTAACCCACCCGGCCATGCTCTCACCCATACATGCAAGCCCGCCAGCAAGGTTTCTCATCGTTTTGTCGGTGGTGGTCACAGGGCTTGACCCTAGGCCTGGGTGCTGTCCCCGAGCTCTCTCAGCCAAGGCCAGCACTCTACCCCTTGAGCCATTCCCAGCTCCACTCCCCGCCCCCCCCTTTTTGGTCGTTAATTAGAAGTCTCGGACATTCCTGCCTCAGATCTCACCCTTCTGAGCCGCCAGCACCCAGCGTACACTACTTTGTTGTTTGCATTCTTGCTCGTTCTGAAGACAGGGTCTCACTCTGCATCCCTAGCTGGTCTGGAACTTGCTATATAGCCCAGGCTGGCCCTAATCTTAGGACCCTGCTGCCTCCACCTCCTGAGACGGGGATTACAGCGCAGTGTCACTGCCCACCTGTGTTATGGCCACGTTCCAGTCTGTAAGACTGTGCAGAGTGAGGCCTTCCATTCTCTTTTATTCTTGTTTGGTAGGTATCTGGGGGCTTCCTATGAATGCCACCCATGCTTTAAAACTCATTTTTCCAGCTCAACAAAACACGCTTTGCCCTTCCTGGCGTTTCCTGCCCATCAATGCATACAGCCTTGGTTTTTTGTTTTTTGGGTTTTTTTTTTTTGCCAGTCCTGGGCTTGAGCTCAGGGCCTGAGCACTGTCCTTGGACTTTCTCAAGGCTAGAGCTCTACCACTTGAGCCTCAGCACCACTTCCGGCTTTTTTCTATGTATGTGGTACCAAGGAATCGAACCCGGGTCTTCGTGCATGCTAGGCAAGCACTTTAACCACTAGGCCAAACTCCCGGCCCGTCCTTGGTTGTCTTCTTTCTTCACAAGTTCTCCAATCTATTTCTGGGTCCCTACACCCACATTTTCACCTACCGGGAGGCCTGCTTCCACCTTTCCATGACAATTCCCTTATCTGTGGCCCACATGCTGAAGTCTTAGCCATCGACGTCCACTGGGCCCTGTCCTACTCCACGGTGGCCCAGTCCTGTTCGTTGCACACACACACAGTGACCCGGGCATCCAGCCGGCTCTGAGGAGCGGCTTTCTGGGTGTGCATTGGGTGGGAATCCGCACCCCGAGACAGGCTGGCCTTCCCGGACGGACGGCAGGGGACACGTACCACAGGGAGCGCAGGCTGCAGTGGGGGACCTGCAGGGCCTCGCAGAGGATCTCCAGGCCTCTGTCCTTCAGGGTGTTCAAGCTCAGGTCCAGGTAACTCAGGGTCCTGCTGGTCACGAGGACCTCGCAGAGAGCCGGACAGTACTGCTCGGTGAGGTAGCAGCCTGCCAGCCTGTGGGAGGCACCAGGGGTGAAGCGGAAACCACACCCACAGTGCCGCCCGCCCCGCGCCCACCGCGCCCGCCGCTCACATCAGGGTGCTCAGGATGGAGCTGGCGCTGCACAGGGCCTTGCACAGCTCGTGCATGCCGTCCTCCAGGTAGTTGCAGGTCAGGCTCAGCTGCTTCAGCTTCCTGCTGCTGGCCAGCATGGAGGCGAAGGCCTCGCAGTGGCGGGAGGAGAGGCTGCAGTCCTCCAGGCTGGGGAGGGAAGGCGCGCCGTCCGGCCCGGCCCTGTCCACCGCCCGCAGTGTCCCCTCCCGAGGGGCCACCCGCCCCGGTCACCACGAGTGGCCGCCCCCCGGGTGACATCACCGCCCCAAGTGGCCGGCCCAGCCCCCCGGCCCAGCCTCATGGCTGTGCACAGCCACACTGGGGTGCAGCGAGCTGCCCGCGCTCACCACCCTGAACCCAGGCACCGGACCCTGCCTGGAATCCCTGTCCTTGTCATTGTCAAGGGACACCATGACAGAGTTCTCGAGACGGAATCCAGCAGGGCTCAGAGGTACCAAGCCAGTGATGACGATTCTCTACCATACCAGTCACTCTGTGTCTGTCTCTGCTTCTCCGTCACACTCACAAACCCCGAGACAACAGAGTCAAGATGGAAGCAATTAGAAGAGGCATCTAGAGATGAAGTAACCATGGCACATCACCCAGTCCACAGCCCCCGCCGACCCCCCTGCGGTGGTGCTGTGACAGTACACAGCAGGACCGGAGTTTGATGCCTAGAGAAAGCGTGAAAAAGAATCCAAAAGCCAAAGGACTAGGGGTGTGGGTCATGTGGTGACAGGCTTGCCTAGCAAAGCTGAGAGGCTAGGTTCCATGTGCAGTACCAGGGAGGGAGGAGAGAAGAAGGGAGAGATGGAGACAGGGAGGGAGAGGGGGGAGGGAGAGGGGGGAGGGAGAGGGGGGAGGGAGAGGGGGGAGGGAGAGGGGGGAGGGAGAGGGGGGAGGGAGAGGGGAGGGGCAGGGGAGGGGCAGGGGAGGGGCAGGGGAGGGGCAGGGGAGGGGCAGGAATAGCCACAGCAGAAGTTGAATGGAATAGCATCTCAGTGGCCCAGCAAGCCACTAACGTCCATGGTGTGTGTCTCAGGAGGCAGAGTTCTCATGTGAATGACACACAAGTAATACGGGAGTATTAGAGAACAGAAGAGAGGTGGGAGGAGCCCCCCCGCCCCCGCCCCGGGGTGGGCAGGGCCTGGCCCCCGTGGGAACTCACACCAGACTTTCCAAGTTGCAGGTCGTGTTGCTCAGGGCATGGCAGAGCAGCTGTGCGTCCTTGTGGGACAGCTCCGTGCTGCTGATGCAGAGCTGCTTGAGATTTGGGTTTTGAACGAAGATATCGAAGAAAAGCTGAGTCTCACAATTCAAGTCCACGCCATTCAACCTGCAAAGTGGAGCAGAATGCCCGGGAGCTCCCGACAGACCAGCCCTGAGCACAGCCCTGAGCACAGGCCCGGGCCATCTCCTGCAGCCCACCATCAACCCAGATGCCGTCCCTTCACAGCCTGATTGCTGGTTTGGCAGTCCTCCACCCACAGGGCCACTGTCCTACCAGGAGAAATTAGTGGGGTCCTGAACACAGAGAGCCAGGGTCCCCAGCCTGGGTGCCCTACCCTGGAACCTCCACCCGCCCCACCACTGCAAAGAGTGGCCTACAGCAGCCCTCAGTGATGTGGAGTGGGAAAGATTCTGCTCAGACAACTGAGAGCTTGTAACTTCATCTCCAGGAGAGCTGGCAGTGAGACTATGCGCACAGTAGGACCCGTCAGGCCACGCGGTGTTGAGCTTACTCGAGGCTTTGGAGGCGGCAGTTGGGCTGCTTCAGATGGCTGTACAAGGCCACACATGCCGACTCGTTCAGGATGCTGTCTTTTATCTGGAGGTCCTGGAGGTGTTCGTTGTTTGTGAGGATGGAGCATATCTGGTACCAATGGACAAGACTGGAGCTTGACCTGTGGGGTGGAGAAAAGGCCTCCTGTGGTCGAGGAGTCAACACAGCACAAAAGAAAGATAGAAGGGGAGCTGGTGGTGTGGCTGAGTGGAGAGTGCCTGCCTAGTATGCACGAAGCCCTGGGTTCGACTCTGCACTACCACATACACAGAAAAGGCTGGAAGCGGTGCTGTGGCTCAAGGAGGAGAGCACTAGCCCTGAGGAAAAGAAGCTCAGGGACAGACCCCAAGCCCTGAGTTCAAGTCCCAGGACTGGCAAAAAATAATAAATTCGTCAGGTGCTGGGGCTTTATGCCTCTTGCCCCGGCTATTCAGGAGGCTGAGACCTGAAGATTGATTCCCGTTTGGAACCAGTTTGGATAGACAAACCCAAGAGGCTCTTTAGCCACAATTAACTACTAGAAAACTGGAACTGAAGGCATGGCTCAGGTGGCTGAGCACCAACCTTGCATGGAAATACTGAGCGAAAGCACAAGGCCCCGAGTTCAGGCCACAGTACTGGCATAAGAAGAAACGCCTTTCCTCTAGAGTACTGATGTCTCACATCGAGCATCCTCCCTTCCCGAAAGGCTGCAACCTGAGGATCACAGTTCAAAGCCAGCCCTGGCAGAAAAGTCTGAGAATCTTATCTCCAATGAGCCAGCAAAAAAAAAAAAGCCAGGAGGGAGGGGGCGGGGGAGCCAGGAGGAGGACTCACTCGGGTCTGTGTTGTTGCTTTGGCCAGATGTTTTGGATGCAGAGACAAAATCTCCTCAAGCCACGACAGAACTTTAAGCAGTGGGAGGAAATGGTCAAATCTGGATAGTCCAGGATGGTACAGTCCACTTCCTGGAGCGTCTCCATCACCTCCTTGGTGGAGGTTTCATTCTGCATCTCGAACAGACAGTAGGACAGCCTGGAGAAGTCCACGCGCCTCTGGAACTCTTGGTTTCTGTGGAAGTCCCTGAGGCACTGGTCGCACTGCCGCTTCACCTCCTGGCAGCACTGCGAGCCAAAAAACGTATCCAGCCTCTGTTGCTCCTGTTCGTGCAGAAGGCCGACGAGGAAGCATCCCAGAAAGATCCAGTTTTTCCTGCTTCTCTCTAAGTAGGTGACCAGGAGCGCGTCTACCTCGGCCACGGCGGGGTGGGGGTGCTCGTGGGGGAGCTTGAGCACGTAAAACAAGGCAGCACAGAACTCCTGCACCGACAGGTGGAGGAAGGTGTAGCAGCCCGTGCGCTGCTTGTCCCGCAGCAGAACCTTGGCGTCCAGCAAGGCAGGGATGTCGGAGGCCGCAATCCCGTTTCTCCCCAGCAGGTCCTCGGGAAACACAAAGGTGTCGGTCCACATGCCCTCTGCCGCCAGGGAGCACAAACCCCGCAGCTGCCCCTGGCTCTGCCAGCTGGGACGGTGGGTGCCCCTGGGGGTGAAGAGGTCGAGGACAAAGGAGGTGTACAGGGAGGTGGTGCAGCGGCAGGCCCGGGCCGGCTCCCGCCCCCGCTCCATCTCCAGCTTCAGGCACGTGCCCACGACCCAGCAGAGCATGGGGATTTCGCACAGGTAGGAGAGCTGCTCGTTCCCCTTCATGGCGTTGAAGGCCTGCACGGCCTGGGACCAGTTGGGGAACAGGGCTGAGAAATAGATCTTCTTACTGTTGTCATCGAAGCCCGAGATGGTCCGCACCTGGATGTCCTCCAGGGTCTCCAGCTTCTCCTCCAGCTCCTGCCAGTGCTCCAGCGTGGTGGCCACCAGCAGGGAGGAATCCGGGAGCAGTTTCTTCCTCAGCAAACTGGCCAGGAGCACGGGGACCGGCCGCCGCTCCAGCCAGTCACTGCACAGCTCGGATTCAGCCCGGTCCAAGTCACACTGCAGCTGTTCAAAGCTGTCGATGAGGAACAAGAGTCTCTCCGGCTGGGCTGTGATCTCCGTGTGGGGCACGGCGGGCTCGTGCCACTCTCTGGCGATGAGCTCGGCCAGGCTCAGGGCCGGGAGCTTTTTCAGCTCTCGACAGCAGAAGTAGAAGACGTAGGTGAACTTGTCCTGTCCGACGCTGCCGTCTGCCCAGGTCAGCAGTAACTTCATGAGAAGCGTCGTCTTGCCAACCTTCGGGAACCCTCTGAAAAACAACGTGCGCCGCTGCTTCTCGGGCGCCTTCGGCCTCAGGAACAGCTCGAAATGCTCGCGGTCTTCCCGACTGATTTTCTGGTGCAGGAGCTCGGTTGTCTCCGTGATGGATTCTCTGCGCCACATCTCGCTGACCTTCTCTTTCATGTGAGCTCGGTACTTCCTCTCGTGCCCTGAGACAGCCAGCAGCGAGCGGGGGCAGGGGAAAAACAACGCACCCGTCACCCCGAGGCAAAGAAATCCACGAAATCCACGCGCCTTTCAGCCGCCAGCCCCATCTGTGGGCGATCCCAGAACCTGGGGATGTCCTCATTTCTTTTATTCACGGGGAAATCACAGCGAAGCTGAGTGCTTGTGACTGAGGCTGTCTACAAAGTCTAAACCACCAATGCTGGTGTTATTCTGTCCCTCCACAGCAAACCTACCCCTCCACAGACGGACATGTGAAAGCACGCACACACACACACACACACACGCACGCACGCACGCACGCACACACGCACTCTGGACTACCTGTAACCAAATGTACAAAATAAACCCACAGTAGAGATCTCCCTCTGGATTGCCTGTAACCACCTGCCTTGAATACAACCCGTGGTTGAGCACCTACCGATCCTGAATGGGCGACACCATCTGTATTGAGTAGAGAACCCCCGACCTAAACCAGACTGGACCGCCCACATCCACCTGTCACTAACTGAACTTATTCCTGCCATAGTCCCGCAGGAAATGCTATTTGACCCCCATGACAGGCAGCTGTGGAGGCCACGGACCAAGACAACCACAGGTGCCGAGAGCCAGCGGCGACCCCAGGCCTCACCCGTGCTCTCTCTCATGGCCTTCTCGCAGAGGTCGTTCCTGCCGATCTTCTTGAAGACCTGGCGGGTGATAGCCCAGGCCTGAGACCCCTCGTAGTACTTGGTGAGCAAGTTGGCCAGGCTCTCCTTGGAAGCTTTCTTCACCTCGGACCAGGGAATCTGCCTGAGCCCACGGCCCTCAGCCTCCTGTTTGAGGCACTCCTTGAATCTCACCAGCTCCTTCTTGCTGAGCTCTTCTAGGTACCACATCAGGCCAAAGTCAGAAAAGAAAGACGATGCCATGTCCTCCAGCCAAGAGCCGTCTTCAGAGACGGCCACCAGGAACAAGACGCCAGTGGAGCCTAGTGGGAGGGAGATCATGGCTGCATCGAGTGATTCCAGCCCTGGGACTGGCCCAGCAAATAACAAATGTACTGGAAAAACAAATTCCAGATGAAAAAAATAAAACCTAAAGACCTCACCTCTTACACAGAAATAATAAAATAATGCACAGGGGTGGCGGCAGAGGGACAAATAATAATAAAAATAATAATGCACAGGGGTGGCGGCAGAGGGATCCCGCACAGTAGCCCAGGTCTGCCATCCTCGTTACTTAGAAGCGGGCACCGGAAAGTTTCTGTTCAGAGACTTCCTAAGCACCAAGCCCAGTGAGCCCCACGGCGCATGTCGCCAGGAGCTGGGCGTGGCGTCGGAGGCTGAGACCGGAGGACTGGGGCTCCAGGCTAGCCCGGGAAAACAAACGTTTAGGAGCCCACATCGCATTAGGAGAACCTGGGTGTGGCTCCAGGTGCCTGTCATCTGAAATCGGGCTGTGGGCGAGGTGGGCCTGGGCGGCCCCAGGATCCTGTCCCAGACAACCAGAGCAGAAGCGGCTGGAGTTGTGACTGTTGCTTGCCTGGTGATCCCCGCTATTCTCTGGCTCACAACCACCAAACTCCGGTCTCTGACTGGACTCCTGTGGCAGTCAGTCCCCCCGTGAGTCTGTCTCCGCATGATCACCTGTGCAGGGAATACGGCCTACCTGCTCCACCACCACCCTCATCTCAGCCAAGCTGAATGTCCAGCACCTCCCAGCGCCACATTCTGAGATGCACAGCTCAATCCCCGGCAAACACAAAACCTGACCTCCATTGATCCAGAAGGACTCTGTATATACGGTCTCTTTTCCTTCCGTCCTGGGGATTGAACTCGCAGCCTGGTGCTTGGTAAGCAGGCACTCTACTCCCAAGCCACACCTCTAGTACTTTGTACACTTTACACAATTAAAATCAATGTGCTATAAAACTAAATGACTACATGATGTCTGCCACTCTAGCTCTTTCTGCCCTGTAGGTCAGATAATAAGCTCTCAATGCTTAGAGTTGACTGACTTTGGAGAGAGAATGCTTTGCCTTCTCTTTCTCTCTGGGTTTTCGAGTCCCGGAATCGAACGGATAAACTCCCGTCCTCTACCAGGCCCCTGACTCCCAGGATACCCGACAGCGGCCAGGCTTAGCCGACAAGCCTCTGTGGTTGCTGGTCACTGGCTTTAGAACAGGGAGCTTAGCTGGGGTCAGAACCGAGGCAAGGTCGTAGGGTTTACCAAAGTAGTCTTTTCCTACAAACAAGGGGGCTAACCTCAGCACCGCGATTTTTTTCTTCTTTTTTCTTTTTGCTCAGTTGTGGGGCCTGAACTCTGGGCCTGGGCGCTGTCCCTGAATTCTTCCGCTCAAGGCTGCCACCCTGCCACTTTGAGCCACCGTGCCACACTTCCGGTTTTCTGGTGGTTAACTGGAGTTATAAGTCTTACAGACTTTCATGCCTGGGCTGGCATTGAACCGGGATCCTCAGAGCTCAGCCTCCTGAGTAGATCCTCAGAGCTCAGCCTCCTGAGTAGGCCGACAGGCGTGAGCCACCAGTGCCCAGCGGCACAGGAAATTGTCTTTTAACCTGTTAAAAGCCAAAATAAGCCCGGCACTGGTGGCCCACACCTGTCAGCCTAGCTACTCAGGAGGCTGAGATCTGAAGATGGCGGCTTGAAGCCTGCCCGGGCAGGCGAGTCCTTGAAACCGCTTTTATCTCTAATAAACTACTCAGAGAAGGCCAGAAGTGGTGCCGTGGCTCAAGTGGTAGAGCACTAGCCTTGAGCACAGAGACTCAGGGACAGCCAGGCCAAGCCCCAGGACTGCCCCCTTCTCTCCCCTCCAAAAAGTCAAACTATCAGGCCAAGGACTAAAGATACCAGAAACTCTTTCTGGTTGGGCAAGAAAGGAGGCAATAAAAGGGAAGAAGGTAACACAGGACATAAACACAGAGTGGAGGCAAGAGGGCCCGACTTACCACTCCAGGCTTCCTGTTTTGTCCCTAATGGACAGCAGATGAAAGGGGAAGAAAAAGTCTTTAGTGCAATTTGATTGGCCAGTGAGTCTGTGCATTCTCATTGGCTAGGAAGGCTAAGGCAGGATTCCTGAGCTCAGCTCATTGGCTTAGTGGGCTTCTAGAAGGGACCCGAGAGGGTCTGATTGGGTGTCGGTCCACCCCTTTTCTCCTTGTGTCCTGCAGGTGACTCACCCCAAACGACTGGGAGACAACTGGAAGTGTTCAAGCCCTCCACCCTCAGCAGGGTTCAAGGTGGTGTCCTCGATTTCTGCCATCACTGTCTGGATCACCATGCACAAGGCTCCCTCTGCCTGAGCTCCTGCTCCAGGACGTGTGCAATTGTGTGTGCTCCTCAGGCTTGAACTCAAGGCCTGGGCGTTGTCCCTGTGCTTTTTCACTCGAGAGTGGTGCTCAGCCACCTGAGCCACAGCTCTGCTGGCTTTTCGCTGGTGTAGGGGTGATAGGAGTCTCCCAGACTTTCCTGCTGAGGCTGGCTTCAAATGGGGATCCTCCGATCTCAGCCTCCTCCGTGGCTCGGAGGACAGGTGTGAGCGCCTGGCAGCCAGCTGAGGCTGGCTGCTTCCTTCCAATTACTCTTACTACAATTGGCTGTGAAACGTTTTGTGCATTTGAAGCAGCAGAGAGAGCATTATGAGAGAAGCAGTGCACGGAACAATTCTTAAACACGGACGCGTTTGCTGTAGACCTAGTTGGAGACTTTCCAAATGCAGCCTGAACGCCAGGCCCACCCCAGCCACAGTGGCTGCCTCTAAGTCAATTTTATGTTACGGGGTACATTTTATTCCCCCTGTATTTTCTTGTTCCCTTTTTCTCACTGAACTATTGTCTCCTTAAAAAGGCATGTTCCAGCATGGAGCCAGCAGCTCAGCCTGTCATCCTAGCTACTCGGGAGGCTGAGATCTGAGGATCTCCGCTGGAAGTGGTGCCATGGCTCAAGGGGTAGAGCTAAGAAGCTCACCGGTAACACCCAGGCCCTGAGTTCAAGCCCCAGGATTGGCAGGGGGAAAAATGGGACGATTCCTGTTCTGTTTTGAAATTCAATTTAATAAGATTCTATCAAGTTAATTTCTTTTTCTGGTATGCATTCGTATTTAATTCCAACGTGATGACCCATTCTGGGGGTGACCTGTGGTTGATGCAGTCTCAGTTTTTGCTCCTCTAATCTGAACAGATCTGCTGTGATGTTCTTGCGGACACCGCTTCCTTCGTGGAGCTGTCGGACCACTTGAACCGAACGAAGTGACCACACCTGGTTTCACCCAATACACCAGCGTCAGGTGGAAGCAAGGCAGCAAACCACCAGAATATCGTTGAGTATTTTCCAGAAATTCGTGGGGGAAGAATTTTATCCCTGCTTTGCATTTGCTACTGTAGGATTATCAATACAATTGAGTGGGTTTTTCTCCTTTTCACAAGCCTTTTTTTTTTTTTTTTGTGGGTCATGGGGCTTGAACTCTGGGCCTGGGCGCTGTCGCTGAGCTCTTCAGCTCAAGGCTACTGCCCTGCCCTTAAGCCACAGCCCCACTTCCCATTTTCTAGTAGTTAATTGGAGATGAGTCTCTCGGACTTGAGTGCCTGGGCTGGCTTTGAACTGTGATCCTCAGATCTCAGCCTCCTGAGTCGCTAGGATTACAGGCCTAGCCACTGCGCCGGGCTTCCCTCCCTCCCCCGTCTTGTGGAATTGATTTTCATTGTTTTAATTGTGTTTCTTTCCTTTTTCTGGTGGTCTTGGGGCCTGGGTTCTATCCCTGAGCCTCTTTGTGCTCACAGCTAGTGCTCTACCACTTGAGCCACAGGGCCACTTTTATGAGTAGCTAACTGGAGATACAAGTCTCGTAGCCTTTTCTGCCCAGTCTGGCTTCAAAACCTGATCCTCGGATCTCAGCCTCCTGAGTAGCGAGGATGACAGGCGTGGGCCACCAGCCCCTGGCTATTACTTTGTTTATGTGGTTCTGAGCAGTCACGCCAGGGCCTCATGAATGCTCTACCATGAAGCCACATTCCCACCCCTGTTTTCTGGTGTTCCTTTTTCCCCGGTGGGAAGCATTTGGCATCTTCCAATAGAGTGGCCTGGCTACTCATCTATACCCACCCCTCCCAGGTTATTGTTTGCAGTTTTCTTTCACCTATAAAGACTGTTTGCTCACCATGTTTTGCATTTAATAAAATTAATAAGGATTACTTTATGGTTTGTAAACTTAAATTTTCTGTGTGTGTGTGTGTTGGCCCTTGGACTTGAACTTAAGCCATTTTCCTTAAGGAGCCACACGTCCCCAGGGCCTCAGGGCTCTTCCTGTTCTGTGGGCGGTGTCCAGAATGAGGATGGCAGCCCTGTTCAGATTGCATCGATATACTCAAGAGCACGTGACCTCAGTTTGGGGAGCCTGGGGAATGGCGGCAGCACCCTGGTTCCTGGGCCTGCCTTCTACTGCTCCTTAACTTCAGGCTGTCTGTTGCCAGGTGCTGGCATTTGGGGGACTGCCATCATTTCTCCCAGCTCCCAGCTGCTGTGTGCAGACCACGTGCTGTCAACCCAGCCCAGCGTTTGTCCCCTCAGGACACTGATACTCAGCATCAGTGGAGCTCGGGGCAGGTTTAAGAAGTCACAGACCCAACCCTAGACAAACAAGCCAGAGTCGCCGCCGGAAGAGGCGGGTTGGGTGTGGACGGCGAGCACAGGGCTTACAGGGGCTTGGGATTGGCGTGGATTCCTTAAAACCAAAACCCAATACTTTCTTTTTTTTTTTTTAAGAAAAAGAGTGCATTTATTGGAATTACCTGAATACAGTTAGCATATTTGTAATAACCTGGGGGAGTGAGATACATTCTATAAGAAAATTACTCTAAATAATGGAGTCACAGCCATCTGGGCTCCTAGCCGGATGCCAGAGACACAGGTAGGATAATTGAGTTCCTGACATCCTGATACTTGGTGATATTTTGAGGAAGATAGTCCACGCAGTGCCCAGGCCTCAGAGGAGAGACCAGCCATTCCTTAAATTACAAATATCTGGCTAGATGAGGAAAGCCAAGATGCCTTGTGTTCATTTAGCCCCACTGAACCACGGCTCCTTGCATTATGCATCACATAATGGAGGACGCCTGGTCACGATCTTTGTTTCATTTGGAGGGCCAGCAATTCACAGGCCAGCCAAGTGGCTGTGAAAGACAAAAGCAGATGGGCCAAGAGGGAACAGATGAGAAAGTAGTGCTGTGCCTCAAGAGAAAGAGCACTAACCTTGAGAGGAAGAGCTCAGAGACAGCACGTAGGCCCGGAGGTCAAGGCCAGAGACTGACGAAAACAGAAAACAAAGGTAACATGATACAAAGCCGTTAAATCCTTGAGAACGGACCAGAAAATTATCTGGGATGAATTGATCAAGAAGGGGTTAGATTCTCACTTACAGAATGTGAAAGTTATCTGGGATAAAAACTTTGTTCCTCCCTGATAAATCTATGGGGAGGATTACTATGGAATGTGAACTTTGATCTTCATGGTTCCCCAGTAAGCATTCATTGTTTATTTGTAATCCTCAGTTTAGAATGTGTTTATGTAAGCACCCATTATTTGTTTATCCTTAATCCCTAGACTTATTATTTGTTTAGGTAAGCCCTCATTATTTATTTATCTACAGTCTCTAGGTTTACTATCTGTAATGGCTGCAACATTTATCACTGTGATCAGTATTTACTTATCCATAATTGTCAACTCACAAATTTTGGCTTGTCTACATTCTTGCACATATACACCTCCTATGTGAGATTCCTGGCCTTTAAAGACCCTGTTGAGGACCTAGCGGTGAAGTGCTTGCCTGGCATGCACAAAGACCCGGGTTCGATTCCTCGGTACCACATACATGGAAAAAGCCAGAAGTGGTGCTGAGGCTCAAGTGGTAGAGTTCTAGCCTTGAGAAAGCCCAAGGACAGTGCCCAGGCCCTGAGTTCAGGTGCAGGACTGGCAAAAAAACAAAAACAACCTGTTGAGTGAGAGATGAGGGCACCCTCTGCTATCTGAGTAGTTGGGTATAGTCCCATGGAAAATAAAAGACCCCTTGCTCTGTTTTTCTGAGTTGGTGGCAATAGTTTGGATAATTAGGATATAGAACATATTAAAATTAAAATTAAAATATATCTTCCTAGTGATACATTTGCCCAAGAAAGGAGGTTCCTTACAGACTCCCAGAGGAGTATATTGAGTATAAATGTAGTATAACCTCTTGAGGCTTTGATAGGCCATGGTATACAGAGATGTTTGTGAGGTACAAGGTGGCATTCTGATGCCCATACATGGAGTAGTGGTCAATTAGAATAACCAGCCAATCCATTACCTTAAACTTTGACTTCCTTCCTTCCTCCCTTTTCTGGGCAGTTCTGGGGCTTGAACTGGGGGCTCCTACCATAGGAACCATACGTCACCTTCCAAACTCTGACTTCTTATTTTTTTGCCAGTGCTCAAGGCCTGAGCACTGTGCTTGGGCTTTTTCAAGGCTAGCGCTCTACCACTTGAGCCACAGCACCACTTCTGGCTTTTCCTGTATACCAAGGAATCAAACCCCAGTCTCTGTGCATGCTAGATAGGCACTCTACCACTAGGCCAAACCCTTGACCTGAATTTTGTACACACTTTCGGAAGGCACAAGTGTGAGACAAATGTGGAAACGTTTGGGTTGCTCCTGAAGGAAGGATATCCTCACCCTTCTCGGTAGAGGGAGGCTTGGATCTCCACTCATGTTGGAGATATTTGTTTCTGGGCTCCTGAGAGGCAGAACCCTCCGGGAGGCCTTGGGAATGGAATTGACCTTCTGAGCTGATGGATGGTTTTTATTAAAATATCCATACTCTGGCTGGCTACCTCCACGTGTCTGGTATACACGGAGGGTTAGCCACTCAAAAGCTGAAAGTCGGCGTTCTTGGGTCACGAAGGAGGAGAATTTCAGGGGAGACAGGAGGAAAACACCCGTTCAAAATGTAAGACACGCTCATCCCCACAGGCTGAATGTAGAACTCATATAAGCAGTGACATAAGTCATGAAGGCAGACGCAGCGACGTAGGAGAGGACGGAGGCCACGCCAGCATCAGGACGGTGTAGGCCGCCCCGGTCTCTGGGGAGCCTCCGCGACGGTGGCTGGATGTGCGGCTTTGCCGCTGTCGCTTATCGTGTCTGTACGGGACCCCAATGATGGATCCACTGGCCCAGCCCCTGGGGCCGATAAATGTGGCATTCGAGACGAACAGCTGCGTGGTGAGGGGGAGCTGGAAGGGGTCCCGGTCAAGGTCAGGGGCCAGGCGGCCATGGCTGGGCCACAGCGCTAACGTCACCCTGCCCCTCGGGTGTCCTTCTCCAAGTCTTTCTTGAAGACGCTGCCATGAACGCTCTGCGGAGGGGAGGAAGCCACACCCGGTGTCCTACTGCGTCTGTGGTGATTGGAGCCAAGACAGGGACGGCAGCGCCCAGGGCCTGCCCGGCCATCGGCTCCAGTGACTGAGGTGAGCATCCCGGCCTCGGGCCCTCTCCAGAGATGGAGGCCAGCCTGGGCTCCTGCACCCGGCCCTCTGGGGAGCTCTGAGGAGCGGCTCTGCAGCTCCACCCCTGTGCTCCTCCCTGGGGTCCTCCCTGCTGTCCTGTGGCTGGTCCATGCCCCGCTCTGCAGTCAGTCCTGCAGAAGGCAGTTTGTTTGACTTGTAGGCTGATGTGGCTTGCAGCCCCATGACCCGCAGAAGGAGAACACAGAGGGCAAGGCCGCGAAGGAGAGACTTCTCAGAAGAAGAGGGAGGAATAGCAAGGAATCCCAGGAGGAAATGCACAGCATCCCTGGCCATGAAGGGAAATGAAACATCAAAATAACGCTGACTCCATCTCTCCGCAGTTAGACTGGCCAACGCTGTGAGTCACGACAACAGCAAATGTTGGCGGGAAGGCATGCAAAGCGAAACCCTATTGCACTGTGGGAATGTAAACTAGTACAACCACTCTGGAAAACGGCTTGGAGATTCCTAAAATTCTAAACATAAGCTGGCTGTGGTGGCTCCTAGCTACTCGGGAGGCTGAGATCTGAGGATCACAGTTCAAAGCCAGCCCAGGCACTAAAGTCCATGAGACTCTCCAATTAGCCACTAAAAAAACCCAGAAGTGGCACTGTGGCTCAAGGGGTAGGGCGGTAGCCTTAAGCTGAGGAGCTCAGGGACAGCACCCAGGCCGAGTTCAAGACCCATGACCAAACAAAAAAGCAAACAAACAAACTAAACCTAGATCTTCCCTATGACCCAGCCACACCATCTGCCCTGAGCATCGAGAGCGGGAGATGACGAGGATATCTCACAGCCATGCCCGCTGCCCCACTTCACAGAAGCCAAGATATGGAAGCAGCCCAGATGCCCCACAATAGATGAGTAAAACCAAAAAATGTGAGACCTACATGTCATGGAACTTTCCACAGCCGTTAGAAAGAATAAACTGTCATTTGGAGAGAAATGGATGGCACGACAACAAATCACGTGAAGTGAGGTAAGCCAAACTCAAAGAGCCCATGTGATCTCCGATAGGGGGAACTTAGATCTAAAAGACTCTGGTATCTGATAAATTACACAGGGTTCTAGATACACATAGTGAGACCGAAAGAGGATACTCTTCAGAAACAAAAAGGTGCAATGTCTATGTGCCTCTTCATATTTATATAAAATAATATATACCTCAAAATGAACTTCAAGATATGGAAATAAGATCTCTTATTTTTTATTTTTTAATTATTTATGATGTATACATGTGTATACCTTTGGGAGGTTGGAAGAGAAGGGTACAGAACTTGAGGGAAAAGGGGTGATAAAAATGCAGCAGTGGACCTCACTGGACACTGATGAAGGACCAAAGGACTCGTGGAGATGGGAGGTACTGGGAGAGAGGGAGAAAACAAGGCAATGTATGAAATGAAATGTACTTTTACCTGACTCACGTAATTGTACTCCCTCTGTACATCGCCTTTATAAAAGTAAAGTAGGGGTCCAGGAGTTTGGCCTAGTGGTAGAGTGCTTGCCTAGCATGCATGAAGACCCAGGTTCGATTCCTTGGTACCACATACATAGAAAAAAAAAAGCCGGAAGTGGTGCTGAGGCTCAAATGGTAGAGTGCTAAGCCTTGAGAAAGTCCAAGGACAGTGCTCAGGCCCTGAACTGGCAAAAAAAAAAAAAAAAAAAAAAGAATAAAGTAAACTTAAAAAACACTGGACTTCATTACAGCTGGTAGCTCACGCCTGTAATCCTAGCTACTCAGGAGGCTAAAATAAATCTGAGGATCAAGGTTCAAAGCCAGCCTGGGCAATGTAAAGCCAAGAGACTCTTATCTCTCCAAGAGAGGCTCTTCTCCACGTGAAGTGGGGCTGTGGTTCAAGGGCAGGTGGTAGCCTTGAGCTGAAGAGTTCGGGGCAGCACCCAGGCCCAGAGGCAGAGCAGTCGCCTTGAGCTGAGGAGCTCAGGGACAGCGCCCAAGCCAGAGTTCAAGCCCCATGACCAAAACAAAAACAACAACAACAACAACAACAACCCACAGAACTTCCCAGGACCAACTTAAGATCTACAAGATCCATGCCCATGGGATGAGAGCTCACCTGAACTGTGGGCGATATTTCTTCCCCTCTGCAGCACCTCTGAATAGCTCCAGTTCACCCCATGTCTCACAACCAATGGCAATGACTTCCAAGCCCTTTTAAGAGCAAACACTGGTTCAGGGTCCCCTTCCTGTACAACAGGCCCAAGGGAGGACGTTACACATGTAAAGCAAACCAACTACCTGAGGGTGCAGATACCGGGGTCAGGGTGGGGCTCCTGAACCCGGCGTCAGCCTACAAGACTTGGTCTGGTCATACTGTTAGCATACCATATTCCATGGCAGTGACACATTGGAACTGAATGCCTGTATTTCAGAGGATCCACATCCTTCGTGATTACAACTAACTGCATTGAGACAAAGGCACTGTTGTTTTTGTTTTTTTTTTTTTTTTTTTTTTTCCAGTCCTGGGGTTGGGCTCAGGGCCTGAGCACTCTCCATGGGTTTTCTCAAGGCTAGAGCTCTACCACTTGCGCCACAGCACTACTCCGGCTTTTTTCTATGTATGTGGTACTGAGGAAGCAAACCCAGCTCTTTGTGCATGCTAGGCAAGCACTCTACCACTAAGGCCAAACTCCTGGCCCCTGAGGCACTGATATTTTAACAGGTAAGGATCTAGTTAATTTATGTGGTAGAAACAGTAATAACAATGTCCTAGTGTTAAGATCTGGTTCAAAATGGATGAGTACATGAAAGATGGGTGAACAAAACTTCTAAGAAAGTCTAGTGAGTTGATAAATGTGGCAGTTCACCAACCGATCTGATTCCCCGCGGTGAGGAATGAGCACCTTTTAACAATGAAGAAAGAAAATCCATGCCAGGGCTCTTCTGACCCCCGATTCTTTGGGGTCTGGGCCTCTCTATGAAGTCACCTCGCTGCATGCAGTGACCTCCCCGTACACAAGTTCATCCCCAGGGCAGAAACGTCCAGGTCCCGTCTGCGGGTGGAGCTTTCAGAGGTTGGCGGTGACAAAGAACATCTCAAGACACGCAGCTTCCATGGGGAAGGTGAGGCGGTGACAGTGGCAGACAACTCCAGCGTAGACTGTCTTCCGCCGGCTGTGTTGAGCTCGCCCGCGCTGAGTGACGATGAGGCGGCTGTGTCTGTGCCCCTGACCTTCCCTGCGCGGGATCCCAGCTGTGTCTGTGCCCCTGGCCTTCCCTGCGCGGGATCCCGGCTGTGTCTGTGCCCCTGACCTTCCCTGCGCGGGATCCCGGCTGTGTCTGTGCCCCTGACCTTCCCTGCGCGGGATCCCAGCTGTGTCTGTGCCCCTGGCCTTCCCTGCGCGGGATCCCGGCTGTGTCTGTGCCCCTGACCTTCCCTGCGCGGGATGCCGGCTGTGTCTGTGCCCCTGACCTTCCCTGCGCGGGATGCCGGCTGTGTCTGTGCCCCTGACATTTCCTGCGCGGGATGCGGGCTGTGTCTGTGCCCCTGACCTTCCCTGCGCGGGATCCCGGCTGTGTCTGTGCCCCTGACCTTCCCTGCGCGGGATCCCGGCTGTGTCTGTGCCCCTGACATTTCCTGCGCGGGGTGCCAGCTGTGTCTGTGCCCCTGACCTTCCCTGCGCAGGATCCCGGCTGTGTCTGTGCCCCTGACCTTCCCTGCGCGGGATGCCAGCTGCCATGGCTCGCCTCCGCCCAGGAGCCGAGGGAACTACGTTACCCAGAAGGCACTGCGACCCACGGGAAGACCGGGAGCCAATGAGCGTCCAGAGCCGTGTCACGTCCCGGTAAATGCCAGCACGGTGGGCGGGACTTCCTGCTTCCCCGACCTGGCGCGGAGTCCGCTGCCGGGCCTCGGTGGAGCCTCGCGGGGAGGGCGGGGAGTTCTCCGGGTGGACGTGGCCGCCTTCCGGGCCCGCCTGGGTCTCCCGAGGAGCGGCGCCATGGCAGAGCCCCCTTCCCGTGCCGTCCTCCCTCCTGCTCTGCTCCTGGAGACGCCGCAGAAGGGCGCGTCGCGATGGCTTCCCAGTCTGCGCGCGGGAAGCGTCTGCCCTGGGACCCCTGCAGGACCGGGGCTGGGTTCTCGACGTGCCAGGGGCCAGGGGGTGCGCGGGCCCCGGGCGGACGGCGGCGTGGGAAGGGAGGCCGGCCAGGCGCCCGCGGAGGGGCCACGCCGGCGTGACGTGATCCGGAGGTGATCGGGAGGTGATCGGGAGGTGATCGGGAGGATGCTCTGAGCGGACGCCGCGCCTCTGCTCGCTGTTTCCGTGTCTGATGAGCCCGCCTTCTCCACCTCGCCCACCGTGAATCCCCGTGCGCGTCGTGGGAAGGCTGGGACCGGGGTGGAGCCCCAGCCGTGAGAAGCCCGGGACGGTGCTCAGGCCCTGAGGCAAGAAAACAAAAACACGTCTTTAATTTTAAAAGATGTGGGTGCAGAGGGGCGGGGGACTGGGAGAGCGTGACACGGTCCCCGCAGGCCCTCTGTCTCAGCGATCACCTGCACCACCACTAAACGGTTTTAAAAGAAAGTGATGAAAAAAACTCACGGGAAATGCTGAAGACCGAGGAGGAAATGCACCAGTCAACAAGAAGAAAAAGGGGGGACAGGAACTAGACAACCCTTCAAGGGAAGAGTCAAGGCCGTGCTGCCACCCCAGGCAGGCGGGAGGGGGACCCCGGGAACCTGGCAGGGAGCCCGGCGGGAAGAGGCCGCGCGCGCATGCGCAGCACGGCGGGTGCTGCCGGGCATCCTCCAGTCCAGATCCCGCCCACCCACTGCGGCCTGGGGCTGCGGGAACTACATTACCCAGCATGCCCTGTTCCCGCAGGAAGGACGCAAGGCCAATCGGCGTTTGGAGCAGACTCATTTCCTGCTTGGCAGCACGGCGCTAGGGCGGGACTTCCGGCAGCGCGTGTTTGCCTGTTCAGCGTGCGGGTCTAAGGGGGGGGGGATCCCGGTTTACCTGAGGCGGGCGGGAGGCGGGAAGCGGGGCTCGGAGGGACGGAGACCCACTGACGTCTGAGCCCCGCCGGGCCCGCGAACTAATGGCGGCGCCAGGGGACGCGGCTCAGGTGAGCGTCCCGGCCTCCGGGCCTCCCCCGAGCGAGCGGGCGAGGCCGGAGTCCCCTGCCGGCCTCGGGGAGCGTCCGCGCCGGGCGGCGGAGCCGGGCTGTGACGTCGAGGGCGGGCGTGGGGACCGCGGCTGGGCACGCGCGGAGGGCGCCGACCTCCGCTAGGAGAACCCGGCCCTCGCGGGCTCCTCACCCCCAGACCCACGCGAGGACCCGGCCTGCGCGGGCTCCTCACCCCCAGACCCACGCGAGGACCCGGCCTGCGCGGGCTCCTCACCCCCAGACCCACGCGAGGACCCGGCCTGCGCGGGCTCCTCACCCCCAGACCCACGCGAGGACCCGGCCTGCGCGGGCTCCTCACCCCCGGGCCCACGGGAGGACCCGGCCTGCGCGGGCTCCTCACCCCCAGACCCACGCGAGGACCCGGCCTGCGCGGGCTCCTCACCCCCGGGCCCACGGGAGGACCCGGCCTGCGCGGGCTCCTCACCCCCAGACCCACGCGAGGACCCGGCCTGCGTGGGTTCCCTCAAACCCACACAAGGAGTACTAGGACCTGTGTGGGTTCCCTCAGCCCAGACCCACAGAAGACCCAACCTGTGTGGGTTCCCTTACGCCTCCCCCCAGACCACAGGAACCAGGAATGTGTGGGTCCCCTCACTCTCAAGTCCCAGGCAGGCCTGTGCAGGCTTCCCCCTACCCAGCGTCCCACATGAGAGGAACCCAGGCCTGTGCAGGTGTGGCTCCCCGGCCCCATACCTGTCCAAAGAGAACTCATGCCTGTGCAGGTCCTCTCTCTCCCTCAGACCCGGGGTGCAGGTGTCCTGTCCCGGCCCCCCAGAGGAGGCAGACCTGTGCAGATCTCCCCAGCCCAGAGCCCTGCAGACTGCTTTTGCTCACTCCAAAATTCCACGTCACCCTTGAGACATCTGAGGAGCTTCAGGAGGACAGATGAGAGCAGAAGCATGCAGTCTTTGGGAGGGGGCTCACCTGTGAGGGGCGCAGGGCTGGAGCCTGGTCAGGCACACCTAGTCACCATTACCAGTCAGAGCCGGGCCTCCTGGAGTCCACACACAGCCCTCGACAAAGGTCGATGCAAAGGAACAGCCAGCCAAGGCGACCCTTGGCGGTGTCACTGTCCACTACATCTGCACCCACATTCTGGGTAGTGTTGGCCGAGAGGGGAGCGGGAGGTGGAAATAGATGTGGAGGTGTGAAAGATGTGGTGTGCGCCCAGATCAGACAGAGCCTGGGAGATGGTGGCCTTGCTTTTGGGAACCCAAAGGTGAACGGTAAGGAGACATGTTACAGCCAGGTTACACACACACGGGTGGGGGTGGGGGAGCTCTAACCTCTGGCAAGCATGGAGACAGCTGTGCCAGCCAGTGCCAGACGAAGTGTTCTCTCCGCTGACCATCCCGTTAATGCTGCGGGTGGAAGTGGAGCCTGACCTCTCCCAGGATGCGGGCGGGCCTCTGGACCTGGGATCCTGGAGAGAAGCTGACCGTGGGGTATTGTCTTCCAGCCATGGCCAGCCTGTGCGACCTTTGAGGACGTGGTCTTTTCCTTCTCCCCAGAGGAGTGGGGGTTCCTTAATGAAGCTCAGAGGCGCCTGTACCTCAGTGTGATGCTGGAGACCTTTGCCCTGGTGACCTCTGTAGGTAAGATGGCCACCCCTACTGGTCTCTGGTCACCCTCCTCTCCCCAGAGGCAACCGTGCCCTCTCCACTGCTGGTTGGTGGCCCTGCTAACATCTCGTTCTTGGCATGTGTGCTGTGAGTGCGGCTACATATTCTGCCCGAAGGGGCCCTAATGCCAGATGCTGTAATGACTGCCAGCACCAACTCTGCAGGAAGTTGTATGACACTTGGCCTAGAGGGTGAGGAGAGCCCTGGCCACTTAGCAGGAAAGGCATGGGAAGCTGTTCTCAGCCCCGCCTGCCCTGAAGGCCGGGGGATGGGTGCCATTTGTCAGCCCAGGAATCTATCCCGTGTCCTTAGTGTTTCTAGGGCCAGTGCTGCCATACCTGTCTGCCCCTGCCCCTGCCCGTCGAGGAGTCACGAGTGCATCCCCTCAGCCTCTGCAGCATCCTCCACGCTGACGCGCTCCCCACGGGCCTTAAACCTCATGACACGTTTGCAAGTGCAGTGCAGCTGCTGTAGGTGTGGGCCCAAGCGCTCCTTCCTGCAGTGCCCGGCTCTGGAGAAGATGCCAGCAGCCTGGCCATGTCACCTCGGCCGTTCCCGAGGGAGGAGGTGCAGACCCTGCGTCTCTTCCCGTGCTCTGGCTCACCCTCGAGCCCTTTGCGTGGCATTGCCCAGATTCTCAGGACCGCAGAGGCCAGCTCTGTGGCGCCACACTTTGATCTCCAGAATAATCCTGCAGTGCAGGTTGTTGAGGAGCTCGCTGGGATTGAACTCAGCACCAAGAAAACCCTGCAGACTCCCCGGCCACAGGGTGCACGTGTTTCACTGTCTCACTGTCATTTCTCTGGTTTAGGTTGTGGGCATGGAGTAGACGGTCAGGAGTCACCTGTGGGCCCTGAGTCTGTGGGTGGAAAGTCACAGGTGACCAGCGCACGGGTGTGTCCACCCACCCAGAAGACGCAGTCCTGCAGCGTCTGTGTCCTCGTCTTAAAAGACATTTTGTGCCTGGCTCTCCCTCCGGTGCCGAGGCCATGTCCGCCGGAGGCGTGTGAGGCCGAGCCTCGGCCCTCAGACCTCGGGCGGGCGGCGGAGTCGGCGGCGTGGGCTGTGGAGGCACCTGTGCACCAGGAAAGCTCCGACTGCCTGGTGGTGGGGCAGCGGTTCTGGTTCGAGGACCTCTGGAAGAACCTGTCTGTGTTTTCTCACTTCCTGCAGCCCCCGGTCACCCCCAGTTGTGAGAGCCCCCACAACGCCCCACTTTGGGCGGCGTTTCACGACGGGAGAGGTTACTACGACTTCTTTCCATGGACGGAAGCTTCCGGCCATGAAAATGCCGCTTTCCACAGCCTGAGCGCGTATCCCGGTGCACAGCTTTACGAGCACGGCGTGTGTGAGAGACCGTTCCACACGCAGTACTCACTTGTGCCGTTCCAGGCGGTCCACCCTGGTGAGCGGGTGCACGAGTGCGGCCAGTGTGGGAAGCGGTTCAAGCGCAGGGCGGCTCTGTACATACACGAGCGCGTCCACACGGGGGAGCGGCCCTACGGCTGCCGCGAGTGCGGGAAGTGCTTCCCGCGCCGGGCGGCCCTGTCCGTGCACCAGCGCATCCACACGGGGGAGCGGCCCTACGGCTGCCCCGAGTGCGGGAAGTGCTTCAAGGACGGCTACGCCCTCACCGTGCACCAGCGCGTGCACACGGGCGAGCGCCCGTACGTGTGCGGGGACTGCGGCAAGTCCTTCAAGCGCGGCGGGGACCTGATCGTGCACCAGCGCGTGCACACCGGGGAGCGGCCCTACGTGTGCCCGTACTGCGGGAAGGCGTTCAAGCGGGGCGGGGAGCTGACCGTGCACCAGCGGGGGCACACCGGGGAGCGGCCCTACGCCTGTGGCCAGTGCGGGAAGTCCTTCAAGCTCCGGAACGGCCTCATCGTGCACCAGCGGGGCCACACCGGGGAGCGGCCCTACGTGTGCGCCGACTGCGGGAAGGCCTTCAAGGAGAGGAGCGTCCTCACCGTGCACCAGCGCATTCACACCGGGGAGCGGCCCTACCAGTGCCGCGTCTGCGGGAAGGCCTTCAAGGAGAGGAGCGTCCTCTCCGTGCACCAGCGGGTGCACAACGTGGAGCGGCCCTACGAGTGCGGCGAGTGCGGGCGCTCCTTCAAGCGGGGCTACGACCTCACCGTGCACCAGCGCGTGCACACCGGCGAGCGCCCCTACGTGTGCGCCGACTGCGGCAAGTCCTACAAGAGGGGCAGCAACCTCGCCGAGCACCAGCGGGCACACCTGAAGGAAGGTTCCTATGACTGCAGAAACCTGGGGAAGACGCTGGCCCGGGGCGCCAGAGGTCACGAGGGAGAGACGCCGTACAGACGCAGCGGGTGTGACAGACCCTTCTGGTATGAACCCAGTATTGTTCACCACCCCTAAAGCAACAGAGCAAACCCATAAGGCCCGGTGCTGGCAGCTCCCGCCTGCAGTCCTGGCTACTCAAGACGAGGAGTGCTGAGGAGCGTGGTTCAAAGCCAGCCTGGGCAGAAAGACGTGTGGGGCTCTTATCTCGCATTCACCAGAAAAAGCCGGAAGTGGAAGTGTGGATGGAGTGGTAGAGCACCAGGCAGAAGAGGAAACTTGTAAGCATGGCTGTTGTGACCAACCATGGAGCTTACTCGTTACGGACAGGCTCACACCAGGGGAGAGGTCCACGGGGGTGGAGGGCAGGGCATGGGTTCCTCACTGGAAATGACACGGTGAGCAGAAGCTGAGTGTGTGAACAGTGTCGGATTCCACTCAGAACTCCCCTCACTGCGCAGGCAGGGCCGCTGGAGAGGCCCACCACTGCGGCAGGACGGGAGCCCCGGCTTGCGCTGACCGACCTCCACGTCCCTCTCTCCCCACTACCACAGAAAGCCCCACCTGGAACAGCACCATACAGAAGGGATGGCCATGTCTGCAGGTTCACACCAGTGCCTGGGGTCCACTCACCTGGCATGGCTTCTGGCGTGGGGTGAGGCTGACGTGCTGGGCGCTGTCTTCCAGAAGCCACTGCCAGGAGCCAGCCTGCAGAGTGGCAGCTGGCTGACTTTCCGTGGCGCCTCTGCTCTCCAGACCCACAAGGCAACAGTGGGCTGCTGTTAACTTCAGAACCCCAGAGAGGCCAGCGGGACTCGGAGCTGGCCAGCCTGGAGGCTCAGAGTAGGCTTAGCTTTGTCATGCATGCTGTGGTCTCATGTGGGACTTGTATGGCTTCCGGCCTCCAAGCCACTTACTGGTCACGTAGCTCAGGTTTCTGCATCAATAAAGCAGAAACCTCCCACTTTAATCTTGGCCTTTCACATAGCTGATTGGTTGTACATGTAGGGAATCAGACTGTTTATGATGAGATGGACAACTTCCATGGCGTGACTGATGGTGTGTGCTTCAGAAATTGCGTGTGACAGTGGCTACCCGTCACTTCTTTGCCAGCGTGGACTGCCATCAAGACCTCCAGTGGAACACTGCAGGAATTAGGTGGCCACTGCCTGTCAAGAACTGCCTGGTTCAAGGTCATCTCATTCACAATGCGTCTTGTATAAAAAAACAGGATGCAAGGAGTTTACAGAGCTTCCCTTCACTGTGGCTGCCAGCAGGCGATCACCCCTGCTCTGGGGAGTGGCACTGGGCTGACAGTGAAAGCTCTGAGGAGAAAAACAGGACCTGAGCCTTCGTGACCTCATGACAGATGTCAGGCCGTGAGTGACCCTGCTTCCAAGAAAGCAAAAATACAATTTGACATCTGACTCCCAAGCCAATAAGCACAAGTACTTTTGTCTGCCATGAAGTGGGGGAGGGGCCGTGCTGCAGCCACCCCAGGCCCAAGGCCCATGAAAACTCCCTGAAGAGGTGCCAGGCACCCAGAATCCTCTGGGGCCTGAAAAAGGTTCAGGTGCACTTACATGCTTGACCTGTGGAAAACAGAGTTATGAGCACTGATTCATGTACAGTAGAATATGTGTGGATAAGGGTTTTTTGAGCAATAAAATGAAATCTCTTGCATAACAAAAGTATGCAAATAAAAAAATGCCTGAGCCAGGTGTTGGTGGCTCACACCTGTAATCCTAGCTACTCAGGAAGCTGAGATCTGAGGATTGCGGTTCAAAGCCAGCCCGGGCAGGAATGTCGAGACTCAACCTCCATTTAACCACCAGAAAACCAGAAGTGGTGCTGTAGCTCAAAGTGGTAGAGCAAAACGAACTCAAGGCAGCACCCAGACCCTGAGTTCAAACCCCATGACTAACGAAAGGAAAAATAATGCCTAAATGAATATGTGGCTAAGATCTTTCCTGAATGTACCTGGAGTTTACTGGACTTTTTTAAAAGCTCAGCTGTAAACTGACTGGAAATTAAAATTAAACTGTATTTGTGTTTTAGTTAATAGTACATTTATTATTATAATCAGGTGTGTTGCACGTAAACATAATTAGGGACTAAAGTATAATGTACTAGTTATGTGAACCTGTAAACAAAAACAACACCATGACGTAACTGGAGATATGTGTATCACACGCACGCGGGTGGCCGGATGTTTTGTGTGCTCTTTTTAAATTTCCTAATCACAGGTGAGTTTCTTACCATTGCTACTTTCAAGCCCTAAGCTGGGCGTGCGCACAGCGACGAGGTCGGGCTGTAGGGAGGGGCTGGCCTGCCCCTCCCTCGCCGCTGTGCCGTTGGCTGGCTGGCTGGCTGCCGCCTTTCCTTCCCACCCCGCTGAAGGGGCGTTGCCCCCGTGTGCCGCCTCGGTCGTCTCTGGTTGTCCGCGGTCTTCCTGAGGTCTGACCCTTGGTTTAGTGGTCGTTCTTGCGTTTCCTCGGTTGTGCAGCGGGCACGGTTCTGGAGGGACGCAGCCTGTGGGAGTGGTTTCAGGGGCGTGTCCTCATGGGGCAGGGAGGAGTGCGTGGGCCTCAGGGTAGCTGCTGCTCAGGCGTTAGCGTGAGGGCCAGGCTCCTGGAGGACGGACACGCGCGCACGCGGCACAGAAAGCTGCCTTTACATGACCAATAGTGACACTAAACTGAAGAGCAGGCTGGAGCCTGGGCTGGGACTACAGTGGATGGAGCCAGACCCGAGTGTTCCCTCGTGACAATGTTGCCGCCCTGTGTCTCGTGCAGAGCAGCTCACGCCGCCCTCTGTCCAGTCTTCACCTCCTGGGTGAAGCGAGGCTCCAGCTGAGTGTGCGCTGGGCTTGGACCTTTCCAGATGTTCCACTGGGAACGCTGGCGTGCGTGCTTCCGATGTTCCACACTGTGCTAGTTGTCCTTCCCGTGGAAAGCTGGGTTATACTGACACCCTGTGGACACGAACCCCAAGACCACCCACGGCAGGTGGGAAACAACACCCGGAACACAGGCATCAAGAAAAACCATCCTACCATGCTCAACACTCCTTTAATGTATTTGTCCGGACAGTGTGGGGGACAGCGGGGGCAGCAGGGGCAGGGCACCATGGCGGGCTCCGCAGCAACCTAGGCTGCTGCCCACTGAGGCGCACACTGGAGAAGGACGAGGTGGGGAGGAGCTCACGCCTGTCCGAGCTTGGGAACCCCCCTCAGCTGGAGCTCCTCCTGGAGCCAGGGGTGGTGGGCGATGGTCAGCGGGGGCACCCGCTGCTCGGCCGCCTCCAGAAGCTCCTGAGACTGCTCATCGTGGATAGCTTTGTCCAGGCTGGGACACAGACAAAGATTCTGTTTCTCCAGCTCAGCGCCCAGCGCATGTGCGGTTTACACCTGCCCCGCCCCTGCCCGCCTGCCCGCCAGGGGCTCCCCCGCTGTGCCTGCTGGGTAGTGTGGGTAGGATCTGGGACTGGCAGTGTTGCCTGGCATCTGATGGGTAGGCAGTGAGGACGATCTGCCTTCAACTTTCACAGAGCACAGTGGCTCCCCACACCACCCCAGCACCGCGCTCACCCCAGCAGCTCCAGGGCACAGTCCTGGTGGCTGAGCGCTTTGCACAGCACCTCCACTCCAGCATGGTCGAAGGCTACCCAGTCCAGGTTCAGGCTCCTGAGCGACCGGCAGCCCTTGAGAGCCGAGGCAAGGTCTTCACAGCAGTCGGAGGTAAGCTGACACATGTCCAACCTAGACAGGGATACAGCACACAGACAGCTGTCCTGGGCCACTCCCACGCCCTGGAGCAGACCCCCGACTCTAGACCGGAGGGACAGGACAGCATCTTGAAGACGGTGGCCGGGCTGCTGACCGGCCTCATCATAGGCCCTGCCACAAGGCCTTTGGGCCTGGCCCAGAGGCCAACAGTGCCTGGCTTTGTGGTACAGAATGAAGGAGTCTGTCAGGCAGGCAGGTTTCCCAGCCCACCAGCCATGGCTGACCCCCTCGGGCAGCCATGCGGGCTGCAACTCACCCCAGCCTCTGCAGGCTGCAGTCTGGGTGCTGCAGAGCCTGGCACAGCACCTTCACACCAGAATCCTGGATTTTGTTGTGCCCGAGTTTCAGGGTCTTCAGGTTGTTATTGGAGATAATGGCCGTGGAGAAGCCTTGGCAGCAGTCAGAGGTGAAGTAGCAACCCATCAGCCTGGGGACAGCAGAGACACGAGCGGGTCAGCCTCGCAGCTGCTCCGTTCTGGGGAGGAGATGGAGAAGTCCCGCTAAGCTGCTCGTGGCGCCCCACTGTTGCTCTCAAGAAGGAAGGGGTGGAGTGAAGAGAGGCAGGGAGGGTGCAATGCTGAGATCCGAGTCTCCGTGTGTTTGTGCTGTTAGGGCACCTGCCACAGACGTGGGATCTGTACACAGCAGACAGGTCAAAGTCAAGGCTGAGACCCAAGTGGGCGCTCAGAGCGTGAGCAGGCTGGCACGGGGTGTGGACAGCGCCTGTGCCCGTGACCTTGTGTGCTGGAGGGGACGTGGCCCCCATTCCTGGGGGTCCCCCTGCGGGAGGCCCCACACCCCCTACCAGAGCTCCTGCAGGCTGCAGTCAGGGCGTTTCAAGGCTCGACACAGAGCCACGGCTCCAGCATCCTCCAAGAAGTTGGACCCCATGTCAAGGATAGACAGAGTCCGGTTGACCTGAAGGGCTTGGGCTATGTAGGCACAAGCGTTGTAGGAGAGACAGCAGTATGACAACCTGCAACCACACACACACACACACCTCTGTTCTGTTACCTGCTCAACCTCTCCAGGGCAGCTGAGAGGAAGAACAGACCAGGGCAAGGCAACCCTACTCCTTCCTTTGGGTGGGGCCCCCCTTCCTAGAGTCTTGAGTTTTCAGGTCAGGTTAAAACCTCTTTACTTGGTGCCCCGAGTGTGGCCTGGTGGTGGAGTAGCCGCCTACCATGCACGAAGCCCCGGGTTTGATTCCTTGCTTACCACATACACAGAAAAACAAATGGGAAGTGGTGCTGTGGCTCAAGAGGTAGAGCTCTAGCCTTGAGAAAACCCAAGACAGCGCCAGGCCCCGAGCTCAAGCAGCGGGACTGGCAAAAGAACAAGGAGAGCGGCTCTTCATCTGGATCAATGAGATGATTTTCATCCGCTTTTTGCTGGTAAGGGAAGAAGTCTCTGCGCACTCTCCCACAGACAGCCTCTTCCAGGTTAAGAATTTTTTTTTGCACACTCAGCAGCCAGCCTCCTGGTGGAGGCTCGATTCCCGAGGCACCAGCTCTCCAGGAAGGAGGACGCCTCTGTGGATCACGCCTGCCTCCAGGGCCCAGCCACTCCTCTGTGGGTCATGACCGCCATTGTTTGAAAGTGGTCCTTGAGACATTTCTTGGTTTTTTGGGTTTTTTTGCCAGTCCTGGGCTTGAACTCAGGGCCTGAGCACTGTCCTTGGGCTTTCTCAAGGCTAGAGCTCCACCACTGGAGCCTCAGCACCACTTCCGGCTTTTATCTATGTAAGGGGTGTCCAGGAATCAAATCCGGTCTTCATGCATGCTAGGCAAGCGCTCTACCACTAGGCCACACTCCCAGCGCTCCTTGAGATATTTCAAAGAACTCTTAAAGCCAGTGCTGCTGTGCTGGGCATAGTGGCTCTCACCTGTCATCCCAGCGACTCAGGAGACTAAGATCTGAGGACCACAGTTCAAAGCCAGCCCGAGCAGCAAAGTCCCCACAAGACTCTTATCTTCCATGAACCACCACCAGAAAAAAAAAAAACAGAAGTAGTGCTGCAGCTCACATTGGCAGAATGCTAGCCTTGAGCACAGGATGCCTCGGGGACTCAGGGAGAGTGCCCAGGCTGAGATTAAGCCCCACAACTGATGCAAAAAGAAAAAAAAGGAATGGCTGGGAGTTTGGCCTAGTGGTAGAGTGCTTGCCTAGCAAGCACGAAGACCTGGGTTCGATTCCTCGGTACCACATACATAGAAAAAAGCCGGAAGTGGTGCTGAGGCTCAAGTGGTAGAGCTCTAGCCTTGAGAAAGTCCAAGGACAGTGCTCAGGCCCTGAGCTCAAAACCAGGACTGGCAAAAAAAAAAAAAAGAAAGAAAAAAAAAGTTAGGGCCAGGAGTGTGTGTGCTCGCCTAGCACGCACAAAGCACTCGGTTTGATTCCTTGGTACCACATACATAGAAAAGCCAGAATGGCTCTGTGGACAAGTGGTAGAGCTCTAGCCTTGAGCGTAAGGAGGCTCAGAGACAGTGTAAGCCCACAACCAATCAAAAAATCTGTGTAGCTCAAATATCAGCCATTGATTACACTTAAATTCAATGAGCCATATAAAGGTCAAATTAAAAAAAAACAACAATTGTGCAATAGCCAACAAGGTCTGTCTTCCCATCTCATTTCTCCTTGACGCCTGCCACATCTCCCGGCCTTCTACACCCTGGGGCTCTCTGTCTTCAACCAGCTGAGCTTCCAGGCTGCCTGTCCTTAGCGTTTGCTCGTTCCACTGCAGGCTCCCTGCTCCTGACTGGAGAAGCGGCAGCTGTTTTTCTTCCCAGCCAGCAGCTGGCTGCGTTTCTTGAGCAGAGCCCTGTGCAGGGAACTGAGATCACCTCCATGCACTCCCCTCACCTCCGGGCACTCACATGAGGACCTCCAGGATGCAGTTGGGGTCCTTCAGGCCTTCACAGAGGTGCAACACCCCTCGGTTCCCGATGGGATTTTCTACCAAGGACAGGCGCTTCAGCCGTGCGTACTTGATGACGGAGCTGAAGTCACTGCAGTGCTTTGTGAGGATGGCGCACTTCCCCAGCCTGCACGGAGACAAGCCACAGCGGGGGACTGCCCGTCAAGGTCAGTCAAGGTCATGGGAGACAAGCTTGCCCACTGACCACATTGTGCCCTGTGTTCTCATCCAGACTCCTGCCAACCCCGGATAGGTGTGCCAGGTTGTTTGAAAGCACAGACAGAAACACACAGCACCCTGCATGGAGCGCTCCGGTGACATGAAGGGGCGGGCATAAGCCTGCCATCCTCCAGGAGTTCACTGCACCCCACTGACAGAGCCGAGCGCCTCTGCATGCGCCCCCGGACGTCAGCAACAGGCCCCAAGATGGGCTTGTGCTTCTGATCAGCCGACTAGCTCAGATTACAGACCTGCAATGCACTCACTCAGTCTATTAAGGTACAACTGTGACAGTATGGACAGACAGATGGAAGGGCCCCTGGGTCCAGGTCCCAGAAGGGTCCTGAGTCCCGGGGCTCAGTCCTGTAGGTGGACGCTGCACGCTGACACGTTTGCTGCTGCAAGAACTCAAGTCACAAGTGACTTTGAAGGAGTTGGGTATCTCCAATCAACCAGCAACAAAGCCAGGAGCAGAGCTTTGGCTCAAGTGGTAGAGTATCAGCCTTGGGTAGGAGCACCTAAGGGGAGGCACCTCGGCCCCAAGTTCAAGCCTCGGGACCAGCGCCAGTGGAAAGGTCACCACCATCGCCCCAGGAAATTCCAAGGACTCTGAGATGTCTCTAGGGCCAGGGTGAAGGGCCAGGCATGAGAACAAATGATTCTCTGCCAGTACCCCTGCCCCTCAACAAATAAGAAATGTGATCCACATCAACCCACATGACCTTGTGTATGGCCTGAGGTTCCATAGAGGTCATTCACAGAAGGTGCAAGTCCATAACATTTGCAGGGCTAAGTTACTGCAGGAAGAAAGGGGATTTACACACTCATGCTGTGTTTAACGAGTTCATTTTGTTCATTGCTACCAGAATGATTTCCCTGGTGTTACTACTGGTAAAAATATGGGATCCTTGGCCGGGAGCGTGGTCTAGTGGTGGAGTGCTTGCCTAGCATGCACGAAGACCTGGATTCGATTCCTAGGTACCATGTACACAGAAAAAGTCAGAAATGGTGCTGTGGCGCCAATGGTAGACTGTTAACCTTGAAAAAGCCCCAAAACAGTGCCCCGGCCCTCGGTTCAAGCCCCAGGATCAGCAAGAAAAAAAAATGTTCCTGGAATCCCCTAGTTCATAAGTGAAAGAGAGAAATGGCTCTGTCGGCACAGTCACTGTGCCTGGGGCAGCAGACAGTGCACTGGGGACTGGAGTGTTTTTACTTTCATGCTGGAGGGGGGCAGGGAGGGCATTCCAGTTCTGCGGTGCTTAGAGGGAAGGAAGAGACAGATGGGGGGGATGGCCCCCAGGGTCAGGGTGGGGGCGGGGAGGGGAGGTGGAGGGTGCTCAGACCCCATCCCAGCCTCCCCGCGTCCCAGGGGCTCGAGGGGCTCAACGGCAGGGAAGACAGGCGGCGGGGGCCAGGTGACTCACATCAGGTCCTCCACGACATTCCCTGGCTTCATCAGCGTGTCGCACAGGTGTGTGACTCTCTCCTCAAAGCCAGTGCCGTACAGGTTTACCTGCTTCAAGCGACTCCCTCGGAGGAGAGCCTTATAAACGCTCAACCCGTAATTTCCCAAGGGCATAAAGCTACCCCTGCAGACAATGAGAGAAGGCATCACACGTGACACGGTGACATCGGGGGACACGGTCCCTCTCCACGGTCCCGGTTCTTCATGGTCAAGAAACGTTGTGAGGACCATCACGTATGTCTAGGACATTGTCAGGGAATAAGCGCAGCACACGCGCACACACACGCGCACACACACTCGTAAACCAGACTCACAGGCAGTCACAGCTAAGTGTACAGGTTTTTGTCGTTAGGAACAAAAATATGCATGTATAACACACCAAAAATTCATCTGTGCCAACTTCTGCTCTTGCCGGCCTCGTCTGACAGAGCGGCCCTGCATTTATGCTCCTCCCCTACCTCCCCCCTCCCGCCCCGTCTTTTCCCGGGGGAAGTGGGAGGAAGGCGGGAACCGGTGTCTATGCAGGCCAAGGTCAAACTTACCACAAGCTTTGGAGGCCACGCGTGGACTTAGCCAGTGTGGAGAAAATGGCTATCATGTACACATCGTTGATCTTACACCGGTACAGGTCCAGCTTCTGCAGGCTCGGGATGCCCCAGAGCCCCTGGCAGAACTTCACAAACTCAATCATATTCCTGCAGGAGACAGAGGCCAGGCTGCAGCCGAATGACCAAAAGACCGGGACAAGAGCCAGCACGCGAACCCCCAGCCAGGCCCAGGAATCCTAGCCAAGAGCCCACGAGACTCTCATCTCCGATTCGTCAGCAAAGAGCTGGAGGTGGAGGTGTGGCTCAAGAGGTCGAGCTCCAGGCATGAGCTAGAAGAGCCCAGGAAGAGTGCGAGACCCCGAGTTCAAGCCCCAGTAGTGACACACTCAGAAAACAGCACTTGGGCTCGGGCAACTGCGTGGAGGAAATGGCTCTCGCTGGAACCAATCACAAGCTGTGTCTCCAGACAAGTGGTCCCGCCTCGTGCGTTCCTGCATTCCACCCGCCCCGCCCCTCTCTTCATGAGGAGCCCATTCCATCTGTGCACTCAAGAGCTGGGGCAGTGCTCGGAGCTGACAGGGCAGGACGGCGGGAACCCCCAGAGTGCCCCCCATCGCCCGGGGTGCCAGGGACAGGAGGCTCCAGCCACACTCACTCCCTTCTGCCTCGGTGGCCTCGGAAGTTCCTGTTGCTGTCCTCCTGGAGGAAGCTGCGGAAGTCCACCACTTCCCCGGAGGGGTGCTGGAAGATCTGCTGGATGCACAGCCGAAGCCTCTTCAGCCTCCGGCAGCTCTCCATGCAGGCAGTGGCCGCGACGAAGTGATCCATCTCGCGAATGCTCAGCCACATGTCTTCGAAGGGGTCGAGGACCCTTTGCACAAAGGCCTTGTCCTCAGTTTCCATCAAGTCTTGGAAGAGCTCCAGGAGGCCCGGGCCGGCCTCCTGGAGCCCACACTCCCGCAGACACGCCACGCCTTGCAGGATCTCCGGCTTCACGTTCTTGGACAGCGAGAAGCCAACCCAAGTCTCCAGCTCCCTCCTCGTGTCCTCATTCGTCAGCCCGAACACAAACGCTCCTTCCAGAAACAAATGGCTCTGCCGGTCCCTCAACACGGCCGACACCAGCTGGGCCACGCTGCCGACGGCGGCGTCTGTGGGTTCGTGGAAGAAATAGAACATGGCGGCCCAGAACGACTGGAAGGCCAGGTTCCTGAAGGTGAAGTGCTCTCCACTGGGCCAGAGGACATTGAGGCCCAGCCACAGCAGGCTGTCAGCCGTGGACACCCCAGACCGGGCCAGGTCGCCACGACTGAACACAAACGCCTGCGTCCACATTCCCTCCGCGGCCAGCAGGCAAAGGCTTCGGAGCCGGGCTCTGTTGTGGGCCTGTGAGGGCTCCTGATGCCCGGCTTTGAGTGCGTTCGTGACGAAGGCAATGTAGAACGCAGTGATGTTGGAAGTGGGCACATCAAAGCCCTCCCTCGCCTCCAGCTGCCATCTCAAGCAGCTACAGATCATCCAGCAGAAGAGGGGCCGTTTGCACACGTCTAACAGGTCCGGCCTGGACTTCACGAAGGCCAAGGCTGCGCCCGAGAGTCGGGGGAGATGGAAGGAGTGGGTGAAGTAGCACCCCAGCAGAGAGTCCGAGAAGTAGGGGAGGGAGACGACCTTGGGGTCCGTCAGCAGGCAATGGACGCGGGTCATCTCCGGGGTGCCCCGCAGCCCCAGCAGCAGACAGGACTTGGGGAGCAGCTTTTTCTGCAGCAAGCTGCTCAGGATAACGGGGGTTGGCTGCCTCTGACCCCAGCTGGCGCACAAGTCGGTCCCAAGTTCCAGGTCAAATCCGAGCCTCTCGAAGCCGTCCAGGATGAACAGGGTTCTCTCGGGCTGGGAGAACATCTGGCGGGTGATATTGAGAGGCTTGGGCCAGGCCCTGGAGACCAGCTCCGCCAGGCTGGCCTCCGGCACCGAGTTCAGCTCGTAGACCTCGAGGAAGAACACAAACGTGAACCTGCTCTCCCACAAGGACCCCTCTGCCCATTCCAGCATCAGCTTCCTCAGAAGCATGGTCTTCCCGACGCCCTCCGGGCCCCTGAGGACGGCGGTGACGGCTCCGGCCTCCGGACGAGGGAAGGTTCTGCACAGAGCCGTGTGCTGAGGCCTCACCGACCTCCTGAAGAAGGCTTCATCCGGGACCTGGAAGCACAGCTCCCTGGCCCACAGCTTCTGGAACTGCTCCCTCATCTGCTGTCTGTAGGAGAATGACGGGGCTGCGGTAGGAAGGGACGATAATGAGCAAGGTGAGGCAGCCGGTGTCAACGGCTCACACCTGTGATCCCAGCTACCCGGAGGCTGAGAGCTGAGAATCGAGGTTCAAAGCCAGCCCAGGGCAGCAAAGTCTGAGCCTCTTCTCACCAGTTCACCATTAAAAAGATGGAAGTGGAGCTGTGGCACAAAGTGGTAGAGCGCCAGCCGTGAGCACAAGAGCTCAGGGACCGCACCCTGGCCAAGAAAAGAAAAATGAGAGACGAGTGCGTACGGTGTATTTCAGGAGATCTGGCCAGACATGACCTTCTAGAACGCACCCTGGCGAAGAAGAGACTCAGGCTCGCCTAGCACACACGAAGCCCTGGGTTCGATTTCTCAGTTCCACAGACACAGAAAAACCCAGAAGTGGTGCTGTGGCTCAAGGGGTAGAGCTCCAGCCTTGAGAAAACCCAAGGACAGTGCTCAGGCCCCATGTTCAAGCCCAGGACTGGCAAAGCGGGGGGGAGGGGGAGGATGAAGGACAGAAAAGAAGAAAAAGAGAAGCCGCTCTGGGCCATGGCTGGGCCTGCAGTGACCGCCCTGGTCTGCTGCGGCTCTGAGGTGGCCACGGCGCTGCCCACGCAGACGCTTGATGGCCTCTGTGACAGGAAGAGCCCGCGAGCCCCGCGCCCTCCGACCCCACTGACTTTGCATCTCCTCCTGCGCCATTGTCCAGAGGTCCTTCCGGTGGAGGTGGAGGAGGAGGCCGAGGGTCACGACCCACGCCTGCCGCCCCGGGTAGTGCTGGGCCAGTAACCGCGCCAGCTCCTCTCTGGAAGCATTCTCCACGGCACACTGCGGGATGGGCGCGAGCTGAAACTTCTGGGCTTCATCCCTGAGCCGCTCCTTGAACCTCCAGAACTCGTCCTCCGTCAGCCTGGCCAGGTACCCCACCAGGCCCACATCAGAAGAACATGGCTCTGCCATCCTGATCCAAGTCTTCAAAAGTGGGGACTGGGAGGCGCCTGCAGGAGGAGGGCAGCGTGGCGGGGTCCGATGGGGGTCGTGGGGTCCTCGCCACCCCTGCCCGTCCACCACGAGCAAGGCGTCAGATGGCACGGCCACACGCTGGGTGGATGGGAGAGGCCTTAGCCGTGCAGGGCACCAACTGTGCCCTCTGGAGACCCCGGCCTCAGCCCCGCGGGGACCCCAGCTTCTGCTTCAGGACAGCCACCTTGGGCAGATGGGAGACTGGGGAGGGGCTGGAGGAGGAGGGGGAGGAGACAGTTTCGTGGAGACGGCTTCCGGTGGTCAGGTGCAGCCAAATCCGTGGCTGCGCTCAGATGAGGCCGGGAGCTGTCCACACCACCCCGCAGGCCCAGGTGAGCCCCCTCTCAGCCACTGCAGCTGCGTCGCCTGTGCAGCTGAGGACCAACCCCTCTGCAGGCTGGGGGTCCTCACGTCTCATGATTGGCAGCTGACCCCGGCCACCCCACCAGCACACCCTCCTGCCCCGAGGCCAGAACACCACAGTTCCGGGGCTCCAGACTCCCCCCCTCCCCTTAACGGGCTCCCAGCTCCCCCCCTCCCCTCGTCCTCCCTCCCCCCAACAGGGCCCCGGGTTGGCTTCCTTCCCACAAGTCAGACCCACCTCTTCCTGTCAGCGCCCCAGGAAGGGCCCCAACTCCATCTCCAAGAGCCCCCACCCCTCTGCACAGGTGTGAAGAGAGGAGGTGCCAGGCCCCCAGTCTGCAGTTTGAGGCTTCTCACCTCCGTGTCAAGGCAGAGGGCACAGCCGCACGGGTCCTGAGGCAGCCTTTCTTCCTCCTTGATTGCGCCTGCTAGACTTTTCTAGAAGGGCAAAAAACCGAAAAGCCACGTTGTCCAGGGAGACGCCTTCCTTACCAGCTCTGGGCCCACGCGCGGCCGTGGAGACCCTGGATAAAAGGCCTGGTCCGCCCTGGAATTGGCCCGCAACGCTCGCTTCTCATTGGCCACTGACAGAGGCTCAGGTGAGGGGAGGCACCGGCGCTGCTCCCCAGGTGTGCGCCAGCTCCTCCCGCACTGCGGGGGCCCCCACCAGCTCCTAATAGAAACAGCGGGCCCCAACCTCCTCCTGCTCTAGGAGGCTGGCGAGGATACAGGGACTTCTGGGCTCCCCATCTGAACTCCAGCCTCACCTGTCCCAAAGGAAGCAGCTCGGAACATCTCATTTTGTTGTTGTGGGGCTTGAACGCTGGGCCTGGGCGCTGCCCCTGAGCTCTTCACCTCAAGGCTACCACCCTACCCTTGAGCCACAGCCCCACTTCTGGTTTTCTGGTGGTGAACTGGAGATGAGAGTCTCAGTCTTGAGTGTCCAGGCTGGCTTTGAACCATGATCCTCAGATCGTGGCCACCTGAGCAACTAGGATGACAGGCGAGAGAGCCACCAGGGCCTGGAATTGTGGAGGAACTGGTGGCTCACCCCAGCAATCCTAACTACTCAGGAGGCCAGCCAGGCAGGAAGGTCCAGGAGACTCTTACCCAATGAACTGCCAAAGAAGCCAGAATGTAGGAGTGGCTCAAGTAGTACAGCAGGAATCTTGAGTGAAAGAGTTAAGGGACAGGACCCAGGCCCTGAGTTCAAGTCTCAATACCAGGACAAGAAAAAAACAGAACGGGGTGGGGAGTGGGAGGGAGGAGGGAGGAGAACTCGCACATAATGGAGAAATAAACCTGCACACATGTGGACAACCAGTTACCAAGGCACTAAGAATATATATATATTTTTTGCCAGTCCTGAGCTTGAACTCACGGCCTGAGCACCGTCCTTGGACTTTCTCGAAGCTAGAGCTCTACCACTTGGGCCACAGCACCGCTTCTGGCTTTTTTCTATGTATGTGGTACCAAGGAATCGAACTCGGGTCTTTGTGCGTGCTAGGCAAGCACTTTAACCAGTAGGCCAGACTCCTGGCCCAGGTACTAAGAATATTTAAGAGACAGAGAAGGAATACAACTCTCCAGTAACTATGTTCAGAAACATAATAGTCACTGTCTGGGGTGAAACTGGCCCCTTGTATTGTACGATACCCCAAAACCAATTTGAAATAGATTAAAACTTTAAATATATAAAACAAAAACAATTCTAGAAAAGAGAGGGGGAAAATGCCTCATAACATTGGTCTGGCCAACAGCTGGTAGGCCCAAGTAGAGACGCTTGAACAACCCAAGTATAGACCCTTCTGCCCCTCAATGTGCCCCCGAGTGCAAGGAACAGAAGCAAACACAAATAGGGGGTGCAGCAAATTAAGAAGTTTCTGCACAGCAAAAGAAACAAACCAAAACACTGCGGATCATGGCATTGTCTTATAGAAAATTAATACTTGAACTGTGTAAAGCAGGAGTATAAACCAAAGTGTGTGTGTGTGGCCTCAGGAAAAACTCTCCAGGGCCCGGGATAAGGCTCCAGTATGTCCACCCAGCAAGCAGAAAGTCTTGAATTCAGACCTCAGTGCCCGGAGGAGAGGGGGGCCGTGGCACAGCAGGAAGAAGGCCCCAGCCCACTTAGGCCTGAGGGCCTAAGAGATGGGAGGGCCTCAGAGAAGAGAGGGTCTGGCTGTGGGGAGACATGTTCAGCAAACGTGTGAGGCCAGCCTGGGCACACAGCATACTTCAGGGACCAGGTCTACCAACAGGGCAAGAGGCTCTGCTACTAGAGTTTGAACTCGAGTCCTAACACAGGCTAAGCAAGGAAGTGCTACCACCTGAGCAGGCTGCCCGGCCCCTGCGCGCGAGCCTTTGACATCCAGGCTGGAGAAGGGCTGAGTGCTGAGGGCTGGGTCCGCTCGGCGGTGTGGGAGAGGCTCTTCTACCTCGAAGGTTTCTGCTGGGCCTGTCCCCTGGAGATTTCCATGGAAGTTGGGTGCAGTGGCTCACACCTGTCCTCCTAGCTACACAGCAAGCTGAGATCTGAGGATCAGAGTTCAAAGCCAGCCTGGGCAGACGCTTCCCTACCACAGACTACTCAAAAGAGCCACGGGCTGGGGTTGGGAGTGTGGCCTAGTGCACAAAGATCCTAGTTTAATTCCTCAGAAAAAGCCAGAAGCGGTGCTGTGGCTCAAGTGGCAGAGCTCTAGCCTTGAGAAAGCCCAAGGACAGTGCTCAGGCCCCGAGTTCAAGACCCGGACTAGCAAATAAATAAATAAATAAGTCTCATGGTCTTTCCTGCCTAGGTCGGCTTTGAACCATGATCCTCAGAGCTCAGCCTCCTGATAAGCTAGGATGACGTCGAGAGCCACCGCGCACAGTTCAAATTCCTTTATCGTCCCAGGAAAGCTGTTCTCGCCTGAGTAAAATTAAGACCACCTGGACAGTTTCAAGGGTTTCCAATATAGTCATGGATGAATATGGTGGCCTAGGCTGTGTGTGGAAATACTTTGAATAATTAAAATATATGTAGATAGATTAAAATGAAGCACAGATGTTTTATATATTTATAAAAGGAAGATCTAAAGTTATGTTCCCACACTGAATTTCTAATAACTAAGCCTAAAACATGACTTTGTTTTCCAGTTTGAAAATGTGTACGTTACCCACGGCTCTGCTGCTTCATGACGGAATTTAGTTCCGTTAACAGTGGCTTTGCTTAGGAATCAGGGCTCTGGCACACTCAGGGGAGCTGATGCTCTTCTACACCTCGAGTAGAAAAGCCTTGCGCCAGTGGGAAATCATGGCTCACGCCTGTCATCCCAGCTGCTCAGGAGGCTGAGATCTGAGGAAACTGGTTCAAAGCCAGCTCAGGCAGGAGAAAAGTCCCTGGGAGACTTTTTTTTGTGGGTCATGGGTCTTGAACTCTGGGCCTGGGCACTGTCCCTGAGCTCTTCAGCTCAAGGCTACCGCCCTACCCTTAAGCCAAGCCCTACTTCCCTTTTCTAGAGGTCAATTGGAGATAAGAGTTTCAGATTCTTTTGTGCCCAGGCTGGCTTTGAACCTTGATCCTCAGATCGTAGCCTCCTGGATCCTGTGAGATTCTTATCCCCAATAAACCACTCAAAGAAGCCAGAAGGGGCACTGTGGTTCAAGTGGTAGAGCACTAGTTTTGGGCACAGAGAGAGGTTCAGGGGCAGTGCCCAGGTCCTGAGTTCAAGACCAGGACTTACAATAAGAAAATTTAAAGTCCTGCACCCAAATGAGTAGGAGCCCAGCCTGGCAGTGAGAGCCAGGTAAAACCCAGCCCTAGTGACCCACACCTGTCACCCTGGCCCCTCAGCAGCGAGGGGAGGGGTACTGTTCACCACCACATTCACCCTAAGTCCCTCGGCCGGTCGGTGGCCGCCTTTTTTCAGTCTACAGCAGGTATTCTTCTAGAAACTTCCCTATTACTATTACAAAAGAACGAACCTGGAGCTGAGAGTTTGGCCTAGTGGTAGAGTGCTTGCCTAGCGTGCAGGAAGACTTGGGCTTGATTCCTCGGAACCATGCATAGAAAAAGCCGGAAATGGTGCTGTGGCTCAACCTTGAGAAAAACCAAGGACAGTGCTCAGGCCCTGAGTTCAAGGCTCAGGACTGGCAAAAAAAAGAAAATAGTCAAATAATAAAGTAAAAAAACTAAAAAAGTCCAACCGTGAGTAAGGGCGACATTTTTGTTTGTCTTCTATGTATAAAGATGGTCTCATCAGAAAGACAAAGTTATTTTTCCAGAAAGATTCTCTGAGTCCACCACTAGCGCCGTCAATGGAGTGTTCTGAATCCCCACGAAGGGAGCTGTGGGGCTCCGCTTTCACAGCCGATGCCTCGTGGAACATGGACCCGACATCCTCGGAGTGTCTGCCGTACGCTGGGTGAGCTGGTTGGAAGGAGAGTGCCGAGAGGTTCCACGGTATTGCTGCCGTGTAAGTGACTGGACGACACTATGCTTCATCGTTTCGTCCCTGCCATACATACAAAATGACAAGCACTGGGACGCAACTCAGTGGCAGGGAGCTTGCCTGGCGTGTGGAAGGCTCGGGATTGCAAAGGGCAACACAAGGATGCCACAGCCCGCCCACCGCTTTCCATTTCAGTTATTCTCATTTCAGCTCTGGAATTTGACCTGGCGTTTGTGGCTTCCATCCTTCTATGGAGAGTTCTTCATCTGTCCACTCGTGCTCTTCTCTGAACATGTCTAGTCCATGAAACACACAGATAAAAGCTGCTCTGAAGCCCTGGCCACCTTGTAATCTGTTTCGATTATTTTGGGAAGCAGTGCTCGCTCTCGGTCCCTCTCTCGTGTGGTAATGTGAGAGTAAGGACACTGGAGAAAATGTGCTATGTAGTTTCTCCAGATTGTTTCGTTGGGAGGGGTCTTTGTGGTTTTCTTTTGCACGTCTGTTTGCTTGTCTTGGAGGGAAGTCCCAGCAATAAGCAGTTCCGTGTCTGCGAACCCTTCTGGACTGGATCTTGGGAGTCTGCATGGCCTTTCTCCAAGCCTTGGAAGCTGAAGTCCACATGGAGGCGGGGAGGGGGCTCTGCGCCCTTGCCTGGGGACTGGGCCCAGAGCGCCACACCCCACATCACACTCACCCCCTCCCTGCATTAGCATGTTAGCATGCAAGGGTTTTTCAGGCATGCATGCACTTCCCCCGCGCTCTTCCTCCCGTGTTGTGTGTACATGGGCACGTGTGCTGGAGCCTGCACTCGGGGCCAGGGCACTGTGTTCTACCATGTGAGCTACACCTCCACTTGTGACAGGGCCGTCACAGCCACAGAGCCACAGCGTGTCCAGCATGGTCTCATCCCACCCAGTCTCCAACCAACAGACGGCTGGACGGCCAGTCGGGGCCTGGCAGGGGTGATGGGAGCCCACCAGGAAGGAGGTCTGGGTAGGAGACGCGGCAGGCCCCACACCAAGGCGCTGAGCCGGCTGGCGAGTGCCTCGTCTCCGTGGGGAGGGCAGCGCCACCAGCTGCCCGGCTCACCAGTCATTCTGCACCATCCCTCCTGTTACGGGACAGTGGATGCCAGGTGGTCGGCTAGGTGGGGTACGTGCACCTCCCCTTCCCCAAAGACTCTCCGACCTGACCTCACGGGTCCACAGGATCCCGCTTCGTTCTGGAGCTCCCAAGAGGGGACCCCACTGTGTCAGCCAGTCCCCCCCCCAATCCCCAGGGGAAGGGAAAAAAAAAACCTAGGAAGAGCGAGAGCGACCCCTGCAAGCCGAGGCCTGGGGGAGCCTTCAAAACCCAGAGCTGAATTTCCATCACTTTCGCTGCCCACCCCAGAGCGGGCCTGGAAGAGCAGTGCTTCCCAGCCGGGCCGCCCCGAGGGAGGCCGCTGAGGGGCACAGCAGTGACACAGGGAGTCTGGGAGCCACACTCATGAGAATTGCCATTTATTCCCGAAGTTGCCAAAATCATCACCAAGGATTCACCGAGGGGTGCAGAGAACGAGAAGGCTCAAACACTGATTTGGGCAGAGGTGTGAGGGCTTGGGGAAGGGTGGGGAGACCCGCCCCCCCAATGCATGGGAAAGGTCCTCTTCTGGCCAGCGCCCTGCACCCTATGTCCAGTTTCTCGTGGGGAGGAGGGCTGGGGACGACGTAGGAGGACGTAGTGTGAGTGGGCCCCGGGAGGGGAGGGCACTGGGGGAGGGTCCCCCTGTCACATGCACTCACAGCCCCCATCTCCCCGAGAAGTCAGCGGGCCCAGCCTCCCTCCCCCCGGATTATAGGAGGAAGGGGTTAGTGTTGGGGGCTGGGGGGCCAGGGGGCATGACGGGGGGCAGACCAGGGCCCCCACCCAGGGGTGAGATGTAGGTGGGGGGTGCTCCAGGGACTGGGGGCACGGGGCTGAGGCGGAGCTGGTTCAGCGTGAGCGACGCAGGAGGGGCCGGCTGGAAGGGGTTGGTGACTGAGGGGCCGGTAGCTGGGGCTCCTGCAAGGAGAGAACTGTCAGTGAGCATGGCTCCCTGCCTGCCTCCTCCACGCCAGCCACGAGGGGCTTGCGGGGCCCTCAGGACACCGCAGGCCCCACTCACCGCTCGGCAGGAAGGGATTGGAGGCCTTGGCTCCAGGCGGCGTAGGGCCTGGCCGGCTCACCAACGAGTCCAAGTCGACCAAGGCTGCGTTGGGCCCCAGGAAGGACTCCGGTGTCTTCCGTGTAGGAGGCGTGGGGGCAGGTGGGGGGCTCCCCACAGCCTCAGCCAGAGCCCCCCCAACCCCACCCATGTCGAATGTGCCAGGGCTACGAGCAGGCACCTCTCCCGCGAGCAGCTCCAGCTCCCCTGGAAGGAGCAGGGCTGGGCTCAGAGGTTGGGCAGGAGGGTGGGTGCCACCAGGGAGAGAGGAGGGTGGAGGGGAGCAAGGGGAGGGGGGAGGCGGCCCCAGGCAGCGCAGGGGTCTGACTCCAGCTCAAGGAACGCCGATGCAACCTGAGCAGGGACAGCTTCAGGGAAGCCCAAGGAAGACGCAGCTGCTGCTGCAAGCAGGGCACTTCCTGCCCAGGGCACGGTCCCAGAGGACCCTGCATCATCCCAGGCGGGTGGCATCTCCTCAGGGAACTGAACCACAGCCACCTGCTGAGAGCCACTGGAGCCTGTGTGCATGTCCCGTCTCCGTGTGGGATGGACACCTGAGCCCGCTGCCCCGCCCGAGTGAGGCCAAGGGCTGGGGCTGCGGCACCAGGGCAGCTCACCTGTGCTGCTCCCCGAGGCTGGCAGAGCCGTGCGGAGTCGATCAAAGTCTGAGAACTCATCGGGCTCGGGGTCGAAGCCGCCACTGGCCGCTGTGGACAGCGACCTGCTTAGGAGATGCGGGACCGGCACCCACCCATGCCCCGCCCAGGGCCCGACCCACCCCGTACCTGCAGGGCCATTGGTGCTGGGCTTGGCAGGGGAGCCACCCCAAGGGTCCGAGAAGGCAGGGGCAGGGGCCCAGGGATCGGAAGCTGGGGGTCCGCTGACGGGGGCGCCCCCTGGGGAGGAGGGAGGCGTGAGGGCCCGGGCGCCTTGCTCCACCCGGACACCAGGGTCACAGCTCTACTGCGTGTGTGGCGGGCGCTCAGCACGGCCCCCCGCCCACTCCCCCCCTACTCACAGGCAGACTCCCCAGTGCCCCCGTCCCACTCAGTCCTGGCCAGGTCATCTGGCCAGCTGAGCGGGCGGCAGGGCCGACGGGGCGGGTGCGGTGCTCACCCTCAGAGCCTCCCCACGGGTCTGCCGCAGGGCCCTCTCCAGCCGCAGGGCCAGGGGCCCCGCCCCAGGGGTCAGCTGAAGGCCCTGCAGAGGCTGCAGGCCTCCATGGGTCTCCAGAGGCGGGCGTGGGGGCCGGGCCACCCCAGGGGTCAGCAGCTGGGGGGATGGCAGGGCCCCCCCAGGGGTCTGAAGCAGGGGCAGCAGGAGGAACGGAGGCCATGGGGGCTGGGCCCCCCCAGGGGTCCGAAGTTGAGGCTTGAGGAGGGGCTGGGGCCGAGAAGACGTCCGCAAGATCCATGAGAGATGACTGGAGAGAGGAAGAGGAGGAGGAAGAGACAGATATGGAGAGGCCAGGGAGACGGAGCTGCTAGACCCTCCCCCCCCCGCCCCCTTATCCCCTGCACGGTGCCTAAGTGACCCTCCACACTCCACAGGTGCACTGACCAAGCCCTACCCAGGCTGACCCCATCCCTCCCCAGGACGCCATGCCCGTGAGCCCAAAGCCAGAGCCCTGCCACCACCTCCCTGAAGATGGAGGCACCCCACCACTCACACCCACACCCACACCGACCAGCAGCTAGGGAGGTGGGGGGGGAGGGGAAGGTCCTCCATGGAGGGACAGCCAGCAGGAAGGGAGGCAGGCCTGGGTAGGCACTGCTGAGCAGCAGCCTCCCCCCCTCCCCCGGCCACCTCAGCATGCTGGACCGTCTGCCTTTGGTGAGGGCAAAGCTGGGAACTACGCATACATGGGACCCAGGACCCAACAGGGGCTGGGCGAGGCGGGACGAGGGGCCCCATGGACTCCAGCCCGGACAGAACCTCGTTTAGAGGCAGCGCCAGGCAGATCTGGGGGCGTCTCAAGGCAGCTGGGTGCAATGGCTGACCCACAGTACTGTCCCTGCAGCTGGCAGGGCAGCCAGGCAGGGCCACAGCCAGGGTGTGGCGTGGGCACAACTGTCTCCAGGACAGATGGGCCCTGTGTTACCAAGGCCGTCAGTCCTCCATTAGGCAGCAGGACAGGGCGCGGTGAGGGGGCCAGATCACCTCCAGCCACAGGGCAGAGACCCAGGGAGCAGGCAGAGCCCACTCACCCCCACCTTCCCCCTCCCCTCCCTTCCCCCCCCTCCCCTCACCTCCTCCTTGCCCCCAGTCTCCCTCTTGCTCTCCTCTATGGCCATCTGTAGTCTCAGGTCATCCCCGCGGCGGATCCGCTCTTCCTGGGGGACACAGGGCAGGGGTCAAGCACAAGCCACAGGCAGAGGCGGTGGCCCTGAGCCCGGAAGGCCTAGCCCACCCTCCCCGGCCATGCTCCTCACACAGGACGATGTATGGAATGGTAGTGGACACCTGAGGGGGGACTGGGGAGCAGGGGACTGGGAAGGAGAGGAGCCCAGGGCCGCCCGGCAGGCCTTGGGGAGCACTCTGCACTGGGATCCTGCAGGTGGAGCGTCCACTCCAGTGAGGTCTGAAGCTGCAGCAGGCTGCAGGTGTTGGCCTCCCCGCTGCGGCAGGACACTTGAGGAGGGCCACGGGACAGGGCAGGGGAGCCGCTCTGACCTTATCATGCTCCTCTCGGCTCAAACTAAGGGCCAGCTGGAGCTGGATGTCATCGTCGGGGCCGCAGGACGGGGGCTGGGGAGAGAGGGAGGGGTGGGGCGGGCAGGGACGCCATGGTCATGGGCAGAGGTAGGCCAAAAAAGGGACAAGAGTAAACAGGCAGAGAGCCATCGCTGGACAGGGCCAGCGATGAGAGGGCATCCATTTCCCCAAACCAAACCAGTGAGGGAGGGGCAGGCAGAGAGAAACAGCACCGAGCGCTAAGGGGCAGGCCCGCTCCCAGAGAAGAGGAACGTGGCCAGGCCAGGCGACCACAGAGCCAGAGGAACAGGCGGGAAGGGGAGGGACGGTGTGAGGGGCAGGAGAGGCATGGAGACAGGATGGCAGGATGGAAGTCGAGTCCTGGGCCCACCAGGGGCCGCCCGGTACCTGGTCGGCTTCCTCCTTGCTCATGGCCAGGGCCAGCTGGAGCTGGAGCTCTTCCTCCCCGCTGCTCTGCGGCCAGGCCTGCTCTGCCTCCGGTGGGGGCCCCGAGCCTACAGCTGCAGAGGAGGCTGGGGGAGAGCGGCCGCCATGAACTGGGGGCGTCCCAGTCCCCACCCCTCCCCAGGCTCTGAAGGCTAAGCATGGCGGGGAGCGGGGATGGACCAAAGAGGCCAGGAGGGTAAAGGGCGCCCCACCCAGGGGAGAGGCTGCTGCAGGGCACAAGGTCGGCTTGCGGTCGGCCCTGGGGCCAGGGTCGCTGGGCGTTGGCCTGGGCAGGCAAGGAGGCTTTTGGAGGAGTAGCGCCGGCCAGAAAAGGCAGCCCTGGGGATGGAGCATGGGCCACCGACAGGGCCAGAGCCCCTGGACCAGAAGGACAGAGGTGGACAGCAGCCCATGGTTCCAGGCCTGGGACAAGGCGACGGAGGGTCAGGGCCCTGGGAGGCAAGGCTGCTCTTAGTCGGGAAGGGCCAGCCCCTCCCCCTGCCCCTCCCACAGCCCAGGCTGGCAGAGGACAGAGGGCAGAGGGGAGAGCACGGACTCTGTCCACATCCCAGGCTCACCCAGCCCAGAGCAGACACAGACCCGACTCAACCTCGCCACCACTGTCTGCGCCGGGCCCCCAGCCTACAGCAGGGTTCCCATCCCAACCACCGCAGACTGGTCCAGGGCTACTGGCTCTTCTCGGAAGCCATCCCAGGCCCCCATCTGTGAGAGAGGGCAACCTAGGCGGACCCTGGCGGGGGATCCCGGGCCAGGCCTCTGACTCCCAACACCACAGAGCTGCACCTCACCCTTTCTGCAAATAAGCACCTCAAGCCAGCAATCCAGGCCCCACCCCCCGCACCTCCACCCGCAGGGCCTCAGACACGAAAGCCCTGCTGCACCCTCAGCCCCCAGCCTGCTCCACAGCCGGTCAGCGATGGCAAGGCCAGCACCTACTCTACATGCTGAATGCTTCAGAAACGCCAAGGAAGCATTTGACAAGCATGTAGAAATGACACGAGATTCAAACCACAGTGAATGTGGGGTGCTAGGGAGCCTGGGAGGAGGGGTGGAGGGGCAGTGGAGGTGTGGAGCAGAGGGGATAAAGGAGCAGTGGAGGTAGAGGAGCAGGAGGTGGAGGAGTAGAGGAAGTGGAGGAGTAGAGGGGGTGGAGGTGGAGGAGCAGAGGAAGTGGAGGAGTAGAGGAGGTAGAGGAGTAGAGGAGGTGGAGGAGTAGAGGGGGTGGAGATGGAGGAGCAGAGGAGGTGGAGGAACAGAGGAGGTGGAGGAGCAGAGGAGGTGGAGGAGCAGAGGAGGTGGAGGAGCAGAGGAGGTGGAGGAACAGAGGAGGTGGAGGAGCAGAGGAGGTGGAGGAGCAGAGGAGGTGGAGGAACAGAGGAGGTGGAGGAGCAGAGGGGGTGGAGATGGAGGAGCAGAGGAGGTAGAGGAGCAGAGGAGGTGGAGGAGCAGAGGAGGTGGAGGAGCAGAGGAGGTGGAGGAGCAGAGGAGGTGGAGGAGCAGAGGAGGTGGAGGAACAGAGGAGGTGGAGGAACAGAGGAGGTGGAGGAACAGAGGAGGTGGAGGAGCAGAGGGGGTGGAGATGGAGGAGCAGAGGAGGTAGAGGAGCAGAGGAGGTGGAGGAGCAGAGGAGGTGGAGAAGCAGAGGAGGGGACTGGGAGGACAGGCATGGCTCTGAAGGAGCCAGGGCAGTGTGGAGGTGTCCAGCATGCATAATGCCCTGGGCCTGATCCCCAGGAAAGGAGGGAAGAGACAGAGGGAGGGATGGAGGGAGGGAAGGAGAGAGGGAAGGAAGGAAGGAAGGAAGGGAGGAAGGAAGGAAGGAAGGGAGGAAGGAAGGAAGGAGGAAGGAAGCAAGGAAGGGACAGAGGGAAGGAAGGCGGGAGCAAGGGGCGGAGGGAGGGAAGGGACAGGGGGAGGGAAGGAGGCAGACACGGAAGGAGCACAAACAAGGTCAGGTGAGGGCTCTGATCATGGTGGTGCACCCTGGAAGCAGAGGCATTGGTGGTCAGGGCTTGTTGCCAGCAGGGCTATAGACTGAAGGGGTGCTGGGAGACCAGGCAAGAACCCTGCCACTCCTTGGCGTGGCAGCCGGCCCCTCCCCCTCCTTCCCAGCTAGGCTGCCCCTGAGGAAAGCATGGACACCCGGAGGCCTGCAGAGGAAAGGCCTGGGGAGCTGCTGGGAGAGGGGCTCACCTGTGGCCGTCTGTGCCAGCTTCTCCTTGGTCTTGAGCGCGTGGGCCCGCTCCTCCCGCAGCCGGTCCTCATCTCGCAGCAGGGCCACGAGCTGCTTGGCCTTCTCCCGCACGTTCACTCCCTGGTCCTTGCCGTCCCGGTCCACGTACTGGAAGTCCTTGAGCGTCTGCACCGCGTACATGTTCTCCTTGCACTGCTGGGACACGCGCTCGGAGCCCGTCTTGATGAGGTACTCCATCAGTGTCATGGCCTGCGGGGACAGGCGTGGCACTGGGCACCACAGAAAGCCAGGCAGTGCCAGGACACGCCCGCTGTCACTGGCAGGTAGACCCGCAGAGCGCCTAGTGCATGCCATGGAGTGGGGGCAGCCGGCAGGGGGTGGTCCACAGCCGTGACCATCCAGAGACTGAGAACGCGGGCTGCAGGAGTGGGGAGGAGAGAACTCCAGGAAGGGGTGTGTGGCACCCAACTCTGAGTGAACGGGCAGCCCAAACTCCACAGAAGGGGCCAAGAGTTTGGCCTAGTGGTAGAGCGCTTGCCTAGCATGCACGAAGACCCAGGTTCAATTCCTCGGTACCACATACATAGAAAAAAGCCGGAAGTGGTGCTGAGGCTCAAATGGTAGAGCTCTAGTCTTGAGACAATGCTCAAGCCCTGAGCTCAAGGCCCAGGACTGGCAAAACACACACACACACACACACACACACACACACACACACACACACAAAACTCCACAGAAGGCAAAACACACACACACACACACACACACACACACACACACACACACACACACACACACACACACACACACAAAACTCCACAGAAGGCTCTGCCATAGATCTGTGTGTGTATGAATGAAAACGCAGCCAGTGCCGCCACAAGGCCTGCCTGGGCTTTACACTTCACCGCAGCCTGCTCCATGTTCCTTCAAAAGAAATCACCCGTCATCCCAGCTACTCAGGAGGCTGAGATCTGAGGACCAAGGTTCAAAGCCAGCCCAGGCACTAAAGAACGTGAGACTCTGATCTCCAATTAACCTCTAGAAAACTGTAACTGGGGCTGTGGCTCCAGGGGTAGGGCAGTAGCCTTGAGCTGAAGAGCTCAGGGACAGCGCCCAGGCCCAGAGTTCAGGACCCATGGGGGGGAAGGCGAAGGAGGGAGAGGGGGAGGGGGAGGGGGAGAGAGGGAGAGAGAGAGAGAGAGAGAGAGAGAGAGAGAGAGAGAGAGAGAGAGAGAGAGAGAGAGAGAGATTTTCAAAGTACCAGGCAAACTGCCTGTCAGACGCCCTGGGTGGGCTCCCCCTGCTCTGGGCAGGCCTAGGCTGCTCAGTATTGTGGGCTCTGAGGATGACAGGCGTCTGGAGGGGGTGGCAGAAGCGGCCAGGCCTGGGCTCTCTTATGAGAGGCATCATAGTGTCCCTACTACCACCACAACAGCCAGGGAAGAGTTGGGGGGGGGCTGCCCAACCCTACAGCTGAGTTGCCTCTGAGCAGTGAGCTGTGCACCACCAATGTCTCCTGAAAGACCTACTTTGGTGACAGGGTCTGGCTACATAACCCAAGCTGGTCTTGAACTCCCCATCTTCTGGCATCGGCCTACAGGGATGACAAGGTCAGGCCATCACAGCTGCCTTGGAAAGGCTGAGGGTGTAGGAAGATGTTTGATTGACATCCACTGGTCCAAAAAGCGTTTACTCCCAGAGGGGAAAGGAAAAGGCAAGCAGTGCTAAGCACGGTCACGTTCACAAAGTGGGCTGGGGCCTGGCACGCTGGAATGAAACCAGGAAGGCTGCACACACCCGCCAAGACAGCTCCCTGAGAGGCAGGGGTACAAATGGGGCCACACACTACAGAAGAGAATTCGCCTCATTCCCAAACAAATGGAACACAAGCAACTTTTGGTTTCACAAGAGCTCCCTGGACTTTGGAATTACAGTTCAAACCATGCACCAGGAAACAGACCAAATATCCATTCATCTAAAACACATAGAGAAACGGTAGCAAATTCAGAGCGAGGCAATTAAAAACAAAACAACACTGCTACATGTAACAACACTGACTGAGAAAGGCCACCTCAGAGCAGAGTCCTGCTGGGCTCATGTGAGTCCTGTGCCACGAGCCCTCCACAGCAGGGTCGCAGCGGGGCCCCAAAGCTCTCGAGCCAGGACTGAGTCTGAGGGGGACCCACAGCCCCTTCTCAGCCGGCCACCTGCCCCCCAAGGCCATGCTTTCGGCCCTGCACTGGAACCAGGAACAAAGTCATCCAAAGAAGACATGCCAGGCCCCCGAGCAGCAGTTAAGCTGGAAACCAACTTCAAGCCTGAGGAGATTAATGCCATCTTGCTAAAAAAGCAATTCACTCCAAGTCACTCTGGAAGTTCACAACTGATCCACACTGTGGGAGACTGTGCACTCACACAAGGAAACTACGACCCCTCTTGTACATCCAGATGGGGAAAACGTCCTTTCTCTGCTTTAAATGAAGGACCAATTCAGACCAAGCCTACTGCAGGGCATGTAATAACCCTCAGCCGACATACAAGACCAGACCATCCCAGATCCAAGGTCCCCAGGACTTCTCTTCCTCCCACCCTCCCTGGAGCAGTAAGTAGCCAGTTCCATCTGTCTGTCCCTAGGGCTCTGCCTTCCCCAACCTTCAGTCAGCTGACACTCCCACCCAGGTCAGGAGGCCTGTGGCCAGGGCCTCTCAAGCTAGCTGACAGCCTGGGGTTATTGGGTAAAGGAAAGAAGACTCGTCTGCTCTGGGCGGCCTCGACATGTGGACAGCAGGAAGGCACAGGCCCTGTGGCCACTCCTGGGCCTGCAGAGCCTAAGTGTCCAATAGACCACACACAGAAAAGCAGACTTGTGTCAGAGGCTTGAACTCACTGAAATGTTACACAATTGCACATTCTAGCCCCCAGACTCCATATTTCCAACCAACCGAGGATCAAAATTCCTTGAGAGTCCAACGCTAACGGTTCAGACGTGTCATCCTAGCTACTCAGGAGGCTGAGATCTGAGGATGACAGTTTCAAGCCAGCTCAAGCAGCAAAGTCTATGAGACTTCCAATAAAGTCAGAAAGGGAGCTGTGGCTCAAGTGGTAGAATGCCTGCCTTGAGCAAAAAAAACAGCAGCCAGGCCCTGAGTTCAAGCCCTAGTACTGACACACAACACGTGTGTGGCTGTACACACACGGCGGCACATTCACACCCCCCAACAAAGGTCATATGCAAATACCACCTATGCCACTTTACATAAGGGATTTGAACATCCTCAGGGCTGAACCATACATAGCCCCATTCACTGCTTTCGCCCGCTGGTTCTTTCACAGTTCTCCCCTCCAGAAAATGGGAGGCCACCCCAGGCAAGGCACGCCAGCCCCAGGGGACCCCGCCAGGCACTGACCTTGTAGACATGGCGCCAGTTCTTGCCGTGGTCGTTGAGCCGCTTCCAGATCATGCTCATGATCTCTGAGAATGCCACAACATTGTAGGTGAGATCGGCGATCTCGGACATGAGGGAGCTGGACGGGCCCCAGGGGTCATTGCTGGTGGCCTCGCGGACCTTGATCTCTGCCTCTGAGTAGTTGTGCACAATGTTCTTCATCTGCCGGCGCAGTGAGGAGGTCGACATGGTGCCTGGGGCGGCGTGGGGCCCAGGCCCGAGGAAGCCAGAGAAGAGGCCGCCACAGGGAGGCCTCGGGCAGTGAGCGCTGGCCAATCACTGCATCTGCGGGGGGGGGGGGGGAAGAGTTGGGGAGAAAAGGCCCTTAGAACCAGGAACAGACACAGGCTGGCCAGAGCCTGACCCTCCTGAGGCTCCCTGTCACCCCTGGGGGCGGTCCAGAGGGCTCTGACTCTTGTTAACCTCGGAAAGTTTCCCCGTCCATCTTTCAGTTCCTCAAACATGCCTGTCTCTTCCTGCGGGCCTCCACTCAGTGAGGCATAGTGTACATGGGCAGGTCAGGCAAGGGTGAGAAAGACGGGGCCACACCCCAGCTTCCGAGACAGGCCAATGTGAGCAGTCACAGAGCGCTGCACTTCCCTTTCCTCTGTACCATATGGAGTCTGTGCAATAACTAAGAGCGCCTGGTACACACAAGGCCCCCCACAGAGACTAGGAGAAATGTCTCAAGACCTTCCTGCCTGCTCACATGCTTCTTCTCCCCAGGCCGGGGATTTCCACTTGCCCTCAGGGCTCCACTCCGACAGCAAGGTCACTGTCCCTAGGGGGGTCTCTGCTGGACTCTGTGGACCTCATGAATTTAAATCCGTTTGTCTGATCCTGTGGCTAAAGTCAACCTGTGTGAGCCCCCAAGGGGCTAGAAACCACATCAATCTGCACTTGGCTGTTCCCTCTAGAGAAGCTGGCCCGGAAAAAAGCATTCAATAAACTGTTGCAGGAAGCGGAGAAAGGAGGGCAGGGAAGATTTCTAGAACAGGAGTAGAGGTGGTAGAAATCCATGGCAGGACAAGGACACGAGAGGGTGGAAATGGTGGCGCACACCGGCAACCCCACACCGGGGACGGGGAGGCAGCAGTATCACGAGTTCCAGTCCAGATGGTGCTACAAAGCAAGACCCTGTCCTTAAAACAAAACAAAACAAAAACCATGGCTTTAAGTAGCTCGGGGTAGAGTTGCTTACCTAGCGTGGGGAAGGCCTTGAGTCCACTCCCCAGTACATAGGGAGAAGAGGCAGAATAAAGGCCAGGACAGGGAAACAGTGAGTGCGGGGATGTGGCCCAAGGGAAGCGATAAGCAATACAACAACCTCACAGACAAGTCCCAACCGTGTGCCAGAACTTACTGAGCACGAGGCCAACACTGTCTCATTTAACTCTGCATGGGGACACTGGGTTCTGGAGGCTGCAGAATTCAGCCAACATCATACCAGGGACGGCAACGCAACCCAACTGAAGCCCAGCAGAAAGATACAAATATATGCTTCCAAATGAACCAGATCACTTGTGCTGAGACCAGCTGAGAGAAAACAGAAGGTGGGGTCAGACAAAGGCTTATGATTGAAGTATGTCCTTACCTTGTGCCTAGTACCTTCTAAGTGCCGTATACACACTAACTCAATTAATCCTTACAACTCCACACAACTTACACAGTTTAACAGACACAGCTGGGTTCCTTGTTCAGGGATACATCTCACAACTGGAGCTGGAGTAGACTCTGAACTACTCTGCACAGGAGGAGATTGCTGAGCCCTCCTAGGACCTAAACCTGGGGGAGATGTAAGCAAATGTTTGGGATTCAGGTCAAAGAACCAGGCATCTGAAAACCGGCATAACTAGGTGAAAAAATAGTTGGGCTTCTAAGACAGGCTTAGCCAGATACACCAGGACAAAAATAAGTAAGTAAATAAACAAACAACAGGGGGCCGAGAGTTTGGCCTAGTGGTACAGTGCTTGCCTAGCATGCATGAGGACCTAGGTTCAATTTTTTGCTACCACATACATAGAAAAAGCTAGAAATGGTGCTGTAGATCAAGTGGTAGAGGTCTAGCCTTGAGAAAGCTCAAGGACAGTGCTCAGGCCCTGGGTTCAAGGTCCAGGACTGGCAAAATAAATAAATAAAACAATAATGTGAAGGGCCAGGAGTCTGGCCTAGTGGTAGAGTGCTTGCCTAGCATGCACAAAGACCTGGATATGACTTCTTGGTGCCACATATATAGAAAAGGCTGGAAGTGGTGCTGTTGCTCAAGTGGTAGAGCTCTGGCCTTGAGAAAGCCCAACAGTGCTTAGGCCCTGAGTTCAAACCCAGGACTGGGGGAAAAAAAAAAAAAAGGTCCAATAGTGTGATAAGTACAGAACAAGAGACAAGAAAGGATCCAGAGAGGTGGAAAGCAAGGAGAAATTTGGGCGGAGGGGGGATTCCCAGAAGACAGTGAGACAAAGACACAAATGTGGAAAGACCTTGAGATTGCTAAAGCTTGAGACAGAAGAGAACAAAACAGAGGCTACAGGCTTGGAACTAAGAAATGAGACAAGAAAAATGAAATGCAAGAAGAGAGAACATAAAAATTCGGTTCAAATTATGGTCACATCAGCTTCCAGCAGAGCAAACTTCCTTGGGGTTCAGTTTGCTCAACTTTGAAAAGAAAAGAAAGCCTATCTGGCAGGCTGTTGATTAAATAAAATGGGTACATAAAGTGCTTGGCTCCGTGCCCCACAGATAGTAGGCACTCAACAACATGGGCTGCTATTATTTATCAGGGAAAAACAGAACTTTTCCAGAAGGGTGGGATCAAGGACCTGCTATCATAATGTCCAGGACTCACTTCGAGTATGTTAGAAGAAAACACACATCTAGCACATAAAAGTGAAGATTTCACACAGTCTCTAGAATGAGGCTGCTTTTCTAACTAAGCAAACTCAAAGAAAATTATTAGACAGAATACAAATGATACGGCAAAACCTTCCAAGATGAACACAAATGATGGGTACCAGACACTGAATGAAACACAACTCTTTCGGTAATAATAAAAATCAGATCTCTCAGTAATTACAAACTTCCTAAGTGTCAGGCACTGTGAGGCACTTCCCGTGCATTGCCTCAAATTAGTGTGCACAGAGACCCTATGATGCAGGACCTAAGAACACCCCTACTTAAAGACTTCAAAATTAAGGTTTGGAGACAGAAGTACCTGTCAAATACCACAGCATGCATCAAGAACTCTGATTCCATGCCAAGACTTGGAGATCTGAGGAAAGAAGTAGCTCCTAGACGATGCAAGAGATTCCTGGAAAGGAAGGACCGGGAGACTGGAGGCCGTAGGTATGGTACAAAACGGTAGGCGAGAAGCAGGGTGTGTGAGTGTGCGCGAGTGTGCGCGCACCAGAGGCCCAAGGGTCTCAGGTAATGAAGAAACCCGGAAAGACGAGATGGAGACGCTGACGGACGGAGACGCAGGGCAGAAACATCCTATCTTCAGATCGTTTCGTGGAAACACGGGACACGGCCGAGAGCAGCGCCAGGCTGCTGGCGGAGGCCCGCGGAGCCCGGGGAGGTTGACAGACAGACACACAGACACACACACGCTGACGGACGGACAGCACTCACACACGCTCACCGGCCAGTGGCCGACCCGGCACAAAGACCGCCTCAGCGAACGCGAGCGGAGAAGCCCGCCGCCCGGAGCCGGAGCCGGAGCCGGAGCCGGGCCCCCGCCCCCGCCCGCCCCGGCCCGCGCTCACCTCGGCCCGCCCGCTCACGCCGGGCTGCGGGGAGTCATGACGGCCAGCCGCAGCCCCCGCTCGGCCTCAGTGTCGCGGGGCGCGCGTCGGGCTGCGGGCGGCGGCGGCGCGCCCCGGCGCAGGCGCGGACGCACGGAGGGCCGGCCGCACGCCGACGGCCCCGCCGCCCCGGCGCCCGGGAGGGGCGCGGAGAGCCGGGCGGGGGAGGGGAGCCGCCGAGCGGACGGGAAGCAACCGAAGGAGACGGACCGGAACCGGAAGTGACTTCGCGCCCCGCCCAGCAACTGCGCCGGGGCTCTGCCAGCCAAGCCGCCGGCCGTCATCACTTCCGGCGCGCCGGCACCATCGCAGCGCGCCGTGACGTCACTTCCGCGCCTGCGGGGTGGAGGCGGAGACCGCGCGGGGGAGGGCGAGCCGGCCGGCCGGCGTCTCGAGGCGGACCGGCACGAGCAGCACCCCGCTGGCCCGCGCCCCCGGCTCGCCCGCGCCAGGGCGGCGAGACCCCCCCCCCCCGGGGACGGGCCAGACAGCACACACACGGGCTCGGTAAAATACAACAAAATGTTTAATGAGCAAATTCGTCTTAGCAAATATGAAACTGCCACAGAGAGGAGGAGGACAGGGCGCGGGGCGAGTCAGGGGACTAAGAGAGAACCAACTACTTAAGAAACCAGGGCAGAGACCGCGCAGGACCCGAAGCCAGAGGGCAGGAGCTGTGGCCCGGCGAAGGGAGAGGGCAGGACACTGAGGGCCAGACAACGAAATTCAAAATAGTTTGGCCATAAAATATAAACACGCTATTTTCCTATCACAGGGAAGGTGAGGGGAAAAGGAGTAGAAGGGAGGAGAGGCTGAGGGGAGGGGCCGCGGGGGTCCCCACCCCCCCTTCCCCCTGTGTCTGTGTGGGTGCATGTGTCTGTGTGGGCCTGTGTGCACTTCCCCAGCCCCCTCCCTGCCCTAACCCCCGCCCCCCCCTTAATTGCTGCCATTCCAGTTGCTGCCGGCTGTCATTCGGCTGTCACTCCTCTGCCCATCGTCTTCAGAGGGAAAAGGGAAGGACAGGTGGGGGAGGACCCCAGCCAGCCCTGTCCCCACCCTCCCCCGGCCGCCTCTACCAGAAGTCCCGGCGGTGGTAAGAGTCGGGGTCACAGTATTTGGTGACAACCACTCTGTTGGCGAACTTGCGGCCGGTCAGGCCCTGCATGGCTTTCTGGCAGTCAAACACAGAGGTGAACTCCACAAAGATCTGTGGGAACAAGAGGGAGGTCTGTCGGTAATCAAGGCCGTCCCCAGGAGAGAGGGCACAGGAATGGAGGGAGAAAAGAAGGCCTTACCAAGGCTGCAGACATGGGCCCTCAGTGCAGTTAGCACCAAAGCAGCCAGAAACAACTGGCTTAAGTGGCACAGCACTAGTCTTGAGCAAAAACCCTAAACAAACCGGAGGGGACGGAGGACTTGAACCTTGTTCTAGGTCAAGGTTCTAATCTTACCTTAATCAACAGTTGAAAAAAAAGTGGACATGTGGCCAGGAGTTTGGCCTAGTGGTTAAAGTGCCTGCCTAGCATGCATGAAGAGCCGGGTTCGATTCCTCGGTACCACATACATAGAAAAAAGCCGGAAGTGGTGCTGAGGCTCAAGTGGTAGAGCTCTAGTCTTGAGAAAGTCCAAGGACAGTGCTCAGGCCCTGAGCTCAAGCCCAGGACTGGCCAAAAAAAAAAAAAAAAAAAAAAAAAGTGGACATAATGTTCAATGAACCTAGTACAACATGATAAATTAAATTCTATACAACCTTAACAGCCTGACTTGAGAAGGGGATCAAATGCAACAGAAGCTGGGACCCTGAATGCCTGTAATTCTAGCTACTCAGGAAGTTGAAATGGTGAAGGACTGAAGTTGACTGTCATTTGTAAGGCTTGAGCTCAGGACCTGAGCCCTGTTCTTGAGCTTCTTTGTGCTCAAGGCTATTGCTCTACCACTTGAACCACAGCACCACTCAAAGCTTTTTTTTGTATGTGGAACCAAGGAACCAAACCCAGGCCTTTGTGCATGCTAGGCAAGCACTCTACCCCAAGCCAAACTCCTGGCCTACTTCCAGTTTTTCAGAATGGTTAATTGGAGATATGTCTCACAGGAACTTTCCTGTCCTGTCTGGTTTCAAACCATCCTCAGATCTGTTTCCTGAGTAGCTAGGATTGCAGACATGAGCCACGGGCACTGCCAGGATTTAAGTTTAAAGCCAACTCGGACACAAAGTACTCCAGACTCCCATGTCCAGTTAATCAGAAAATGCCAGGCTATGGGATAGTACTAGCTATAGACAACAAAACCAAGCAAGAGCCCAAGGGCCTGAGTTCAGCCCCAATACCAGTGAAAAATAAATCATAAATCTAAATAAAATGAAAGGGGGTGGGGGGAACCCAACACTGGTTGGGTAGCAATGATTCATGTCTGTAATCTACCTACATAGGATGCTGAGGTCCAGAGGGGTCAAGCAGAAAGTAAAGGAGATTCCATCTCCAATTGGGGGGGGGGGAGGCCCATCACCCTCAAGTTGGTACAGTTACCAGCTAGGAACAAGTAAACCAAGTAAGTTCAAAAGGCCTTGGCACCAAAAAAAAAAAAAAAAAAAGATGAAAAAACTTTGTAATCAAATTCAAGGTGCAGAGGGGTCTTGTTTGGATACATACTGAAGCAAACTTCACAGAGACTTTGAGACAGAAATTCATACTTGAACAGAAACCAGGCAGTAACAATGTTAAGGAATTCTCACAAACGATTACTGTGGTTGGGGGTGGGGTGGGGAACCTCCCTAGTACTGGAGATTTTTCTCCCTAGTACTCAAGGCCACCCTGTACCATTCCAGATATTTTTTTGCAGTTTGTCTCAGACATCAACCTTGAACTCCAATCCATCTGCCTCTGTCTCCAGAGTGGCTGGAATTAAACACTTGAACAACCATACACACTTTCCCAAAGTCATATTTTTGCAACCATCATGTGGTTAGAGTAGTAGTCCTCAATTAGGGGCAAATGTGTTCCCAGAGATACTGAGAAACAACTCCCATGTTGTGGGTTGTCGAGGCTGGGAATGCAGGTAACCTACCACACCAAGCACAGAAAAAGCCACAGAGCAGATGTTAACAGTTTACAAATCATCTAAACCAGGTGCCAGTGACTCACACCTGTAATGCTTACTGCTCAGGAAGCTGAGATTTGAGGATAGCAGTTCAAAGCCAGTCTAAGCAGAATAGTCTGCAAAACTCTTTAAGACACTGCCCAGGATTTGAGTTCAAGCCCCAATACAGAACATGCATGTGTCAAATAGGCCTATTAAACTGTGACAATTTAATAGGGTGGGGAAGGTGCCTGAGTGATAAGAGTGCTCTCTTAGCATACACTGAACTCCTGGGTTCCATTCCTCACTACCACATACACAGAAAAAGCTGCAAGTAGTGCTGTGGCTCCAGTGGCAGGTAGAGTGCTAGCCTTCAGCCAAAGCTCAGGGACAGTGCCTAGGCCCTGGGCTCAAGCCCCACGACCCCCCTCCCCAAGTCATAACTACAGCCAATAATGGTGGCTCACACCTATAACCCTAGCTCAGAAGGTGGAGACCTGAGGATCCCAGTTTGAAGCAAACCCAGGTAGATGAAAATCTATGAGACTCTCCAATTAACCATCAGAAAACAGAAGTAGCAGAGTACTAGCCTTGAGCAAAAGAGCTCAAGGGCAGAGCCCAGGACCAAGTTAAAGCCCTGGTACTGGTGAAAACAAAAAGTGACTATAGACCTCCGTCACATGCTACTACCATCACCACCTCCTGAGGGGACGTGAGGCCTGCTTAGACAGGGCACAGCACAGAAGTGACACAGCATAGTGAGCTGTGAGGTCAGACTGCAGGTATGCGCTGTGACCCATCCATCACCTGTGTCTACCTCCTCCTGGGAAGCGGCCAGCCAGCAGGCAGGCAGAGGGGCTGGCACCCTGGAGACACACCAGTGTAGGTGAGACCCAAGGTGCTTCTCGTTACGTGCTTGACCAGTCACAAGGGACAGAGGCAGAGCCAAGTTCTGAGCCAGCACTGGGTCCCAGAGGCCCCGCTCCAGCCTGGGTCACCCGCTCCTCAGGACTGACCTTTCCACAGCCGGGCACCTCGACGCCATCCACGGGCCGGGGGATCTCTATGGACTTGACGAGCCCATACTTGCTGCACTCATCGCGCACGTCCTCCACGATCTCCTCGTACTCCTCGTCGTCCAGCAGCTCCTCGGGCAGCACCATGTTCATGAGGCACAGGACCTCCGTCGGGTGGCCGCCCATCTGCACCTGGGAGCTCATCAGGCCCGGCACTTGCAGGGTCACGGGGGTCTGGTTGATAGTGCTCTGTGGGCCAGAGGGCAGCGGTCACAGGGCAGCTCTGGGCAGGCTCCCTCCGCTCCAGCCTGCATCCCTCACCCCTGCCAGGACAGACTTCCTGCCTTCCACACCATCACTGGCCCAGTACCCCCCAAACCCCTTCCCTCATGAAGGCTGAGGCTGGAGCGGAGCCGGAGGAAGTGTCCCCACCAGCCCCTTCCCGCCCCCAAGGTCCCTCTAGCCAATGGAAGATGACGTGCCGGGGGGCTCACCAGCGTGGCATTCTTGGCGCCCACACTTGCCCTCTGGACAAGCAGCTTCTTGTCACCCAGCTGCATCCCGTTTAGCCCCGCAATGGCCTATGGTCAGAGGATGAGGGAGGGAGGGAGGGGAACGGGAGAGGAGTAGGTCAGGACCCAGAATCCTGGCACTTACCCCACACTGGGGCAACAGTGGGCAAAGAGGGAAAGCCAGAAGAGGTCAAGTCTGGAAATAGCCAAAGCCAAGAAAAGTGGGAGGACACACCCCCACTGGGCCTTCCTTTTCTTCTGACTGGCCACTTTACCTCATCCCGCCCAGAACCCGGAGGGAGGGAGAAAGGCCTGAGCTTGGAGCAGGGCTGGTAGGAAGAGGAAGCACTGGGCAAGCAGGGCTCACCTGATCCGTGACGTTGATGTCCACGTACTCACAAAAGGCGTAGCCCTTGGAGAGCCCTGTGGCGCTGTCCTTGACCAGATTAAAGGCCTTGAGAGGCCCAAACGACGTCAGCAGCTCTTTTACCTACAGCAGGCCAAGAACCCATCAGGACCCCATCACACAGGGACAGGAGGGGCTGGGAAGGGGCGGGGGTTACCTGGTCATCATTCAGATAATTGGGCAAGCCCCCAATGAACAGCTTGTGAGCAGAGTCAGGGACCACGGTGGACACCACTCCTGGGGAGGCAGATACATTCCATTTGCATACAATGTCATTGCCAAACCCAGGGCCACTCCCCACCTCTGACCAGAAGCCGTGCGTTTGTCTGGTAAAGGTGTAAGAAGGCACGTTTTGCACTGAAGCTCCCCAAGAGCTACCTCCCAGGCCAGTGCTACCTCTGAGCACCCAAGGAGCAGGGTACGCTATCCCAAACCCAGAATGCATTGAGGGCACCTTGGTTCTAGATACCCTACGAGAAGCGGTTCCTTCACCCATCAGCCCTCAACTCAGACCCGTTCACTGACACCTGCCCAGAAACGCCCTTCTCTCCAGTGCCTGAGTGTCCACTGAGGGGGACAGCGTGGCAAGGAGCAGAGGGGCTGCCGGGAACAGTGTCAGCTGCCACCACCTTGGTGCTGCCAGTCCCAAGGCGGCCCTCTCCTCTCCACAGGAACCTACCACAAGGCCTAACTGGGCAGCCTGCAGGCTGCACAAACCTTACCACTTCCTTCTTGCAACCACCCATCCAAAGCTTAGCCACATGGCCCAGCCCTCCTTCCTCAACCACACCACACCACATGCCACCTCACCCACACCTGGGAGCCTCATTAGACCAGGGAGAGAGGGGAAGTCCAGAACTCAAGCCACTCCATGCAAAACCTCCAGGGCCCACCCCAGAGCACCAAGTCAGCGCCCACCAGCAGAACTAGAGCCTGGGCGGGGGATCGTGGGTTGGGGGTCAGCTTCCCTGGGTGCCTGGGGACTGGTGCCACCAGGACTGGCCTGGCACACATACCCAGGTGCTGCCTCAAGAACTAACCTAAAACACCATGAAAAGCAGTAGGGCGATAATGGGCGTGGTAGCTCACGCAGTTCAAAGCCAGCCTGAGCAGAAGAAGCCAACCATGAGACTACTTTTTTCTTTTTCCTTTTTACCAGTCCTGGGGCTTCACCTCAAGGCCTGGGCACTGTCCTTGGAGACATTCTGCTCAAGGTTAGCACCCTGCCACTTGAGCCATAGCACCACTTCCGGCTTTTTCTATGTATGTGGTACTAAGGAACTGAACCCAGAGAATCATGCTTGTTAGGCGAGCACTCTAGCACTAGGCCACGCTCCTGGGCCCCCATGAGACTCTTATCTACAATTAACCACTCAAAAGCCAGAAGCAGTGTTGTGGCTCAAGTGGTAGAGCACCACTAGTCTTGAGAACAAAAGGCTCAAGGACAGTGCACAGACCCTGAACTCAAGCCCCAAACTGACAAGGGGAGAAGAGGGAGAGAATGCAACAACAACTCTATGGTAGGACAAGCACTTAGCTTGCAGTCATAATGCCCCTGCTTGCTGCTGGCCCCAGCGAGATACTGTGCCCGCTCTGCCCAATCACAGCAGAGCACACAAACAAGCCTCTCCCATGGCTACCTCCCAAAGACAGATTCATTACCGAGCTTCCCACCACTTCACTGTACTGCCTAAGGGAAAGACCTGCCCACCTAGAATGCATGACCAAGCCAGGTGTAGTAGCACTCAGCTGTAATCCCAGCAGTGAAGGTCTAAGGCAGAAGAACTGAGAGTTCTATTCTAGGCCAACTTGAGCACACAGACTATATCAAAAAAGAAACAAATGTTTCTAAAGTAACTGCCTCCATATTTACACTGGTCTTTAGCAGAAGGGCAAAATGTACAAACTGGTACCAAATGGCTGGCCTCGTGACCTTGAACAAGGTCACAGACACTAGGCCTGACTGGGTACCAATACAGGCTTGGGGCAATTGTGAGGCTACTTCAAATCCCAGTACTGCCACACATGTGTGCATGCAACACTGGAGTCCCATCAGTATGCAGCTAGCTGTCAGATATGCTTCCAAGGCACTTACAGCACACAGGCCCTGCCCTGTGCGATGAAGGGTTGTTGGCGGAGCTGAGCCAGCTGTACTCACACTGCCCAAGGCCCACCCCACCACCCTCACGCAGCATGCCTCCTGCAATAGGCCCATGTCCTCAGCTATACCCACTATCGCCTGCAGGGCTCAGCCAGCTAACTGTGGCTTGCAGGGTGAACATGGCCCACTGCCCGCCTGCACAGCCTAGCACTAATGCATGAATGAAAGCTACTGCAGGCAGGTGCACACGGCAGGGACAAGCCCCCATCTTTCTGGCTCTACTGCTTATAGGCAAGCACCCTCATGAAGATCACAGCTCACGCTCAGCGGGTCACAGAGACCACACCTGCCAAGGCAGAACAAACATCTATCCACTCCAAAGCACACACCACTTGCTAGCTAGAGCAGGCTGCACTCAAGAGCCGGGAGTGACCATGGGATCCCAGCTGGAAAACAGGCCCAGTGGGTCTGCGCTCACCGGGCACGTAGACAGAGGGGTTCTCCGACATGCCAGGCAGTGGCTGGTAATCATGCGGCCTCCGGATCTTCAGGGACTGGCCCTGGAAGATGATGCCATCAAAGGCCATGGCCTGGGTTGTCTCATCCACTGAGCGGAACTGCAAAACAGAGACAACAGTGGTAAGGAGCAGGAGGTAGCCAGACAGGCCAGACAGGAACTGTAGCAGGAATCTGTTCTCTTTTGCTTAAAATACCATGTGCCCAACCTGAACTGGGCACAATAAGACAGACAACGGATGCCACATTGCTTTTAGGGGCTCGCTCCAGCAAGTGAAGATACCCGCCCCCCCACACACACCAAGAACCACAAACTCTCACAATTAATTCAGAATGGGAAGTACAGCCAACTGATAAGGTGGCATTGACTCTGAAATCTCTAAGATTACAAACCAAGTAAGCATTCTGAGCCAAGTGTGAAGCAATCTGGCATCACCTTCAACACTTTGCCCAGGCAAAGTGGGAAATTTAAAACTGCCAGGTGCCCGTGGTTCACGCCTGTCAGCCTAGCTACTCAGGAAGCTGAGTTCTGAGGACTGCCGTTCAAAGCCAGCCAGGGCATGAAAGCCTGAGACTCTTTAATTAACCATCAGAAAACTAGAAGTGGCACTGTGGCTCAAAGTGGTAGAGCACTAGCCTTGAGCTGAAGAACTCAGGGACAGCGCCCAGGCCGAGTTCAAGCCCCACAATAACAACAAAGTCCTTCACCAGACAAAAAAAGTTTACAGGAAACAAGGCTCAAAAACATAAGCCAGTGAGAAGGGGTATCAATCTGCGAAAAGTAATACAACTACTACCTGACAAATGTTAGCTGTAACCTCTCTATACATTATCCCAACAATGACAACTAAAAAAAAAAAAAAACATAAGCCAGGGACCAGGAATTTGGCCTAGTGGTAGAGTGCTTGCCTAGCATGCATGAAGACCCAGGTTCAATTCCTTGGTACCACATACACAGAAAAAGATGGAAGTGCTGCTGTGGCTCAAGTGGTAGAGCTCTAGCCTTAAGAAAGCTCAAGGATAGTGCCCAGGCCCTGAGTTCGAGCCCTAAGACTGGTTAAAAAAAAAAAAAATTAGCCAGGGTGAACTACTTCAGCCCAGTCCCCAAAACAAGCAAAGCAAACTGGCCCAGAATGGTCTAGAAAGACCAAAGAGGGCCAGGAGCGTGGCCTAGTGGAAAAGTGCTTGACTAGCACGCACAAAGCCCTGGGTTCAATACCTTGGTACCACATACATAGAAAAATCCAGAAGTGGCGCCATGGCTCAAGTGGCAGAACACTAGACTTGAACAAGTGTCCAAGGTCAGTGCCCAGGAACTGAGTCGAACCCTAGGACTGACAAAAACAACAACAACAAAAAACACCAAAGAGATGTTCAGAGCCCTCCCCAGGTGACACCGACACTCAGGAAAGACAGATGAGAGGAGTTTGCAAAGCAGATCCCTTGCAACTAGGTGAATGGTTGGTGAGAGGAAAAACTGAGGGTTAGTCAAACCTCCACATCGCCCTCTATTCTAACTCCATTACTTGCCAGCTCACCTCCAAAAATGCAAAATTCTTGTCTTGATTTATCTGCACAGCCAAGACTGGGTTGCCAGGGGCCTGGGTTAGCCCCCCCAGACGCATCTGGGCGTTGAAGAAATCCATCATGGCCTCCTGCAGAGGAAGAGGAGACAGGGGGGACGGGGAGGGAGGTGGAGAGAGGAGGGGAAGGGTGAGAGAGGGAGACACAGAGGGGATTGGGGGCAAGGGGAGAGGGACAAAGGGAGGGTGGGAAGGGACAGTGGAATATGGGTCAGGGGTGTAGAGGTCAATAGGAGGAACAGAAGCAGAGGAAAATCAGAGGTGGGTAGAAGCAGTAGCAGAACACAGCCAAGGATGAGCGATGGAATGGGCAGGACAGATGGGTGTGTTGGTGGAGAGCCAGAGGCCCACCCGTCAGAAGAAACAGAGCGTCAACCAGGAGACGAGGGAAGAAAGGACAGCAGGGAAAAGAAAGGAATATACAAAAGGGAAGAAAATGACAAGAAGAACAGCAGTACAAACAACACAATAGGGAAATAAAAGAAATACAGTGGGTAGGACGGAGACAGGGAAGCACAGAGACACAAGGCCAGAACGGATGAGCGAGGAGGAGGTGGCCAAGTGCAGAAGGGAGGCAGGAAGGAGGGGGCGGGGACAGGGTGGGAGGGGAGGAGAAAAGAGTGATGTGGAGGGTTCTGGCCCTGGAGTCCGGGGGCTGGTTTATCAAATGTAGCAAAGTGCAGGTTGAGAAAGTCAGAATGGACCTTACTTGCCTTCGACGATGGTAGCAAACTTTGTTGCTACGAGGGATCTCAGCCCCACAATATTTCACTTTAAAGAGAAATGGAAACAACTCTTTGATCTCGGGATTCTCAGGGGTGCCACGGGAAGGGGTGGGGGAGAGGGGAGGGGGAGAGGCGTGGTGGGTAAGGGGGAAGGTCAGGGCAATCAAAAACAAAAGAACAGCAACCATGGGAAGGATGTGGGGAGAAGGATGGGGACAGCGGCAGAAAAGGAGAGCGTGTCAGAAAAACTGCGGGGAGGAAGGGGGCGTGCGTCTCTGTGTGTGTCGAGTCTCCCTCTCTGTCTCTCTCCAACACGTAGGTATGACATGTAGGTGCAGCATGTGTGTGCTTGAACCCTGGGTTGCTGGAGGAGGTTGAGGGAGGGGAGACGGTAGAGGGGAAGAGGAGGGAGGGAGGGGCCACCCCCAGCCCGGCCCCTGGCTGGCTCAACTCCATCGGTCCGTCTGGGAGGGGGCCGGGGGGTCTTGCAGGAACAGAGTCTGACCCGTGCAGGTTGGCGAGAAGGGACTGGAGAGGGAAGGGGAGGAGCAGGGTGGGAAACGGGGGAGAGGGGAGGGGGAGGGGGAGGGCAGTACCTCAGTGATGCCAAAAGGGATGTTGCCCACGTAGAGGCGCCGGGCTTGTCTGGTCATCTGGCTCCCAACCACGGGAACCGGCGTCGGGGTCACAGCCAGACCATCAGGGGTCATGGTGGGGAGAAGGGCTGTGGCTGGAATCTGACCCGCGGCTTCACACAGGATGAAAGAAGGGCAGCGCTCAGGCAGAGCCCACACCACGCAGCACTGCCTCCCCGCACCCGCCAGATCCACAATCACCCACGGGGCCACGGTTTCCACCACTTCCTAAAGGCATCTCCTTCAGCCCCAACTCACCTCCACCGCTAGCAGGGCTTCAGAAGCCAGGGTGCAGCCCTCTCCCTGCTTCCTCAGCACCACCCGGATCAGCTAACTGCAAGAGCAGGGGACCCGCCCTCCCCACAGTGCCCCCTCAAGAAGCCTGGCAGCGCCTACCTTGCATGGCCTTGTACTGCATAGGGGTGATGTGCTCAAAGCCGGGAGGCGGCACGTCCCAGTATTTACGGACCTTCTTCTTCTTTTCATGGCGGGGGGAGCGACTGGGGGGGAGGGAGGGCAGAGTAGGGCAGGGCAACCTCAGTCTGACCAACAGGACTGCGAGCCCCTCCCAGGCCCCCTCCCTCGGACTCCTCCCACACACGCAGGCTCCACTCTCTCCAGGAGGGAGAGGACCCAGGTCAGAGCCAAGCCCAGGTCTGAGTTGGGCCACTGCTTTCAAAAGCAAGTGGACTTTTTCCCAGTGTTCGGGCCAGGGTGGACACAGGCCAGGAAGGGTGCACAGGACATGAGGGAAGGGAGGGGAGTGGACATGGGGCGGAAGGGGCAGGAAGAGAAGCTCACATCAATCCACCGTGCTCCTCTTTAGCGCCTCTGGTCAAAGGTTTGCTGGGGGGTGGGAGGGAAAGGTATGGGAAGGGGTGACTGGGGACCCTCGTCTTCTCCACACACCCCCCCAAAGAGCACTAAACCCCAACGCTGGGGCAGGACCGAGGTGAACAGCAGTGCTGGCCCCCTCGATCCTGCCTCCCCCCCACCAACAGGAAGGAGGAAGTGAGGAAAAGGGGAGGGGACAGACCACTCTATGGAGAAGCAACATGGGAAGCAGAGACCCTTCCCACTCTTCTCCCCTAAGGGCCGGGGAGAGGACAGAGGGAAGCTTCTGAGATGAAAATTAAGCCTAGACTGTAGATCCCAATGCCCCACATACACTATAAACTCCTTCCAGGGAGGCCAGAAAGAAAGAAACCAGAGTGCCAAAGAAGTATGAAAGAAGAATCAGGATCTCAGTCCAGGGTAGGCTTCAGAAGCACAGAATACATTCCCCTGTCTCCAGGTAAAAGAACTAACTACTCCCAGAAGAAAGCAAGCAGAAAGAAGCCTCGGGAAGGAGAAGGAAGAATGAAATCAGGCCACAGCGAGAGGCAATTTCCTCCCCGGGCCGCAGAGCAGGAGCCACACAGGGTCCAGACTGCACCAGCACAGCCCAGGCTGGCCAGCACCCCGACCTCCTCCAGCGGCCCAGCCGGGGCCCCCATCCCTACCTCCTGCGCCGCCGGTCCCGGGAGGCGCTGCGCTGGTCCCGGTTGCGCCTGTCTCGGCTCCTGCTCCGGCGTTTGCGGTCCCGGCTCCGAGAGCGGCTGTGACTGCGCTTCCGGTGCCGGTTCTCCTTGTCCCGCTCTGGGCAAGGGTGAGAATAAAATGACAGGGTGAGTGGAGGGAAGGCGAAGTCCCTCGCCCACCCTTCGTGCTGGTGGCTATGCCCCAAACCCCAGGGAGGCCACCCCCTGGGCAGGGATTCGGGGGAGGGAGAAAACAGGCCTCCTGGGCCCACCCCAGAGTCCAAAGTCCACAGGGACTCTGAGGGAGCCGAGGGGACTGGGCCTGGCAATGCCCCAGGGGTGGGAGATACCTGAGGATGCTCAAGAGGAGCTGAGGAGCCAGAGAAGACAGAGGAGGCTGGCTCCTGGTCCCCCTCGAGGGCTGAGGGGCCTGACCCCAGGGTCGTCCCTGAGAGGGGCAGGGCTAGAGGCTGGGGAATCAAGAGACCCAATAATGTTTTCCTGAAGGGACCAAGGAACCCCTCAGGAAAGATCTCTGCAGCAACCAGCCTGAACCCACAGCCATCTTTAGTCCCAAGCAGGGTCTGGTGACCCCAGGAAGCGGGGAAACTCAACCCTGTCCCTTCCCGGCTGGTAAATAATGCAAGACAGTCTCCCCTGGAGAGGCTTCATGGAGACTGGGTGGATCCCAGGTCCTACCAGCCTGCACAGGGACCTTATCCTGTCCACCCTGCTCCCTCCAGCTAGTGTGAGTTGTGACCACCTTCACACTCGCTTCCTCAATCCCAAGACAACCACCCACCCACTAAGCACAGAGGACAAACAATCACCATTCTAAAGAATGGTGTCCAGTGGCTGGTGGCTCTCGCCGGCCATGCTAGCCACTTAGGGAGACTGAGCTCTGAGGACCCCAGTTCAAAGGCAGCCCAGGCAGGAGAGTCTGTGAGGCTCATCCCCACCACAGAAAAAGCCAAAAGTGGTGCTGTGCTCGAGTGATAGAAAGCTAGCCTTGGGCAAGAGGAGCTCAAGGACAGTGCCCAGGCCCTGAGTTCAAGCCCCAGGATGTTCCTCTGGGGATCATGGGAAAGGCAAGGAGAATGACAACATGTATGTTTGCCTCACCTCATTTCCTAACTTATTTCTTTCACTGTTCAATACCACAACCAAAACAGGAAAATAACCAGAAAAGAAAAATGTTTGTAACCAACACCAAGATGGTTTCTACAAGCAGAATCTGCACTGAACAGCTTTCCATTATATCCTCACTGTACTTAGGGAAAACTTCTGAAAGCCCACATATAGACAAGGAAACAGGCACAGAGAGATCACAGCTATTCAAGCCCTAATACACAATGAATGGATAGTAAAAACCAAACTCATTCAAACTCAGTAATATCGGCACCAGAGCAGGCAGAGCCTGGCCAGAACGACTATCCATGGGACTGCCCCTTCTGAGTCCAACCAGAAGGAGAGCGGGGACAGGCAAGCGCCATGGAGGAGAGGCTCAGAAGCAGCAAATCCAAGGTGTGCAGCCTGAAAGTCCCGTCTTTCCTACTGCTACAGCTCAGAACAGACAGGCAAACAGAAACCTGCAGAGAAGCAGCAGCGGTGGTTCTCTGGGTGCCAGATAGACTAAGGTCACTAAAAAGGCTAATGCTGCAAGGGATGTACAGAGGCTGACCCAGAGGCAGGGTGACAGCAGAGCTGGACACAAGACAGGAGGGAACTTCAATCTGCTCAAAGAACTAGGTGGTGACCATCCTGTAGAGCAGCCCCCCAACTCCTGTGTGCCAGGCTGCAGGTGTGGCTGTCCAGCATGCACCAGCAGCAGACCCCGGGGAAAACAGAGCAAGCACGGAATCTCCTACAGCCTCAAGACCAGTTAAAGTATCTCTACTGGGCAATCTGGCATAGCTTGCCAGTCTACCTGAGTTGAGAATAAAATCACAAATTCAACCTTTAAATACTTCTCTACTTTGAATCAGTCACACCCACCCCACCCACAGGTGTTTCAAGAAGTTTGGAAATCACCTCTCCACGCTGTTCTCCAACCCCAACAGGATGGCTCTGACCCCCAAAACCTACCTTTCCACTCCTTGAAATCTCACAATAACAAGTATCATTGGTTCTTTAGCATGGGCTAAGCCATATGTCACACATGCACTTTACTCATTACCCCTTTTAATATTAGCTCTGGCCCCTCTGGCTGGCTAAGAGACCTGAGTTTTCTTAGTCTTTCTTCCCCAGTAAAGGGGAAACAATTTTACATTCAGAAGGCGGTTATGATTCTTTACAAACAACTGGATTGGATCTTCATAGAGTATCTGTAGCGGATTGTCGCACTGGGCAAACTCTCCATCTTAACTACACTACCATCCTTATTCTCACAAAGTCAGTAACGCAGTGGCGATGGGCATTCAACCGTTTTTCTTTTTGAAGTATCGGAGTAGCACAGCTAATGAACAGCAACGTGCTCGAACCCTAGACTCTTGGGCAGTCCACCACCTGGCCGCTCAGACGCCTCGAGGGCGGTGCGCGCCCCCCGGCACCCCGGAAACTGCCGACCCCGTACGCTGGCTTCAGAAAACCCTCCGCCCCCAGTCCCCCTACGCCTCTGCTTCACTCCCCAGCCAAAGGAGAGAAGACACCGGCGGACGACGAGCCCGCGGGGCGGACGGTCTCCTCGGGATCCCCGGCGCCGCTTTGTTCGGCCCGGATGCGCCCGCGCCCTCCTCCGGGGCGGGATCTGGGGAGCCGGGCGGCGGAGAGCAGCCCCGGGCGCGCGGAGGGGGCGCAGGGCCGGAACACAAAAGGACCCTCCCCGTTCGCGCCCGGGGTGCTGCGCCGCCGGGGGCCAGGGCCGGGCGCGCCGCGCCGAGGGGCCCGGGGCCCCAGGGGGCGCGGCCCGGGCCGCCCCCGGCCCACGTGGAGGGGGCGAGGGGGGCCTGGCCCCACCACCGCCATTTTGGAGACAAAGGGGGCGTGGAGACGGGGGAGCGCGCCCGACCGGAAGCGGAAGTGCAGGGACCGCGGGAGCCGAGGCTGGGGTGGCGGGACCCAGCTTCGGCGTCTTTCCGAAATACCACGAGAGAAACAAAAGGAGGAGAGGCGCGTCGAGGACCGGGCGCCGCGCCGCCGCCGCCGCCGCCGCCGCGGGGCCACGTGGGCAGGGCCCGCGCCGCGCGCATGCGCCGCAGGCCGGGCCCGCCGCCCCTGCGCTCGCCAGCGCGCGAGCGTCACGTGGGCGAGGCGCGCGCCGCGCACCGGAGGGGGGGGAAGGGGCCCGGCGCAGCCCGGAGGAGCGGAACGCGGGGAGAAAATGGCGGGGAGGGGGGGCAGGGAGCGACGCGAGCCGCCCGCGTCCCCGCCCCGCGCCCTCCCCCGCGCCCTCACCTTGTTTATTCTCGTTGAGCTGCCGCTCGAACTCATCAAAGTCCGACATGCTGAGACGGCCGCGCAGGGCCCCGTGCAGCTCCGGGCTCGCCTCGCCGCCCGCCCGCTCCGGCCGCTTCGGCTACTTCCGCCGCTGACTTCGGCTACTTCCGGCCGCCGCCGGCGCTCCGGCGCCCGCCTAGTCAAAGCCGCGGCGGCCCGCCCCGCCCCGGCTCCGCCCCCGGCCCCCGCCCGGCCTCCCGCCCGCCCTCCCTCCCGGCGAGCAGCCCCTCCGCGCCGGCCCCGCGCCCACGCCCGCCGGCCGTTCCCGACGGCAGGCCGCGGAGTTACGGACCACCGCGGCGGCGACTGTCACCGGAGACGCCCGGAGCAAGGCCTCGGCCGGCTCCCCGAGTTTCGGTAACTTCCCGGGGAGGGGCCGGCGATCGACGGTCCCCGCGGGCCCCGCGCCCGGTCCCCTCCGACGACCCAAACCGTCCCGGCCGCGGGCCTCGCAGGCCTTGCCCCGGCAGGCGGCCCCTCCCGCAGTCCGCGCCCTCCCCGAGCTCCCGGCGCCAGCCCTGGGGCCCCTCCAGCAGCCAGGCTCGACCCCGAGCTTCGGCTCTTTCCGGAGCTTCCGCCTGCTCGCCCCGCCCCTTCCGGGAGCGCGTCGGCTCCTTCCGCCCGAGGCTCGGGCAGACTCGGCACCTGCCGCCCTCGGGACGCGAAGGCGGGAGGAGGGCGGGGTGCGAGGTGGGGCGCAGGCCCTCGCGTGCGGAGAGCGGCCGGGAAACGCCGACCTCGGGGAGGGCCTCGAGCGGGGCTCGAGGAAGCCTCGACCGCGCGAGAGGCGCCCACGGCGCGGGGGTCGGCGCCGCCGGGGGTTCGCGCGCGCGCTGAGTGCGCCTGCGCGCCGGCGGGCGGGGCGGCCGCGTGCGCCTGCGCGGGGGTCGGAGGCGCGGCCCGAGCCGGGGCGCCCCAGGGCGCATGCGCGCCGCCTTATCCCCTTTTTTTTTTTTTTTCCCTTTTTCTTTTCTCCAAACCACCGCCCCCACCCCGATCGGAGGTGTCCAATTCCCGACGGTTAGGCGGGGCCGCCCGGGCCGTGCGCCCCGCGGCGGGGGAGTCCACGCGAGCCTTCTCCGGGGCGCTCCTTAGGAAGGAGCCCCAGACGCCGTCCGGGGGCGGCCCCCGGCCGGACACCGCCCCCCCCCCCGGGCCGCCCCCTCCAGGCACGTCCCCTCCTTCTAGGAAGCCCTGGGGGCGCTGTTTACTCCAAATTTTTATGTCTCTTTAATTAAAATTCTCTGAATAACTCTGTCTCGCGTGGAAGGCAAGCGGGCGCCTGGTGGCAGGGCGTCCGCACGCGGGCGGGCGGGCGGGGGGGGGGGGGGGGCCGGGCGGCATCACCGCTTGAAGCGGTAGGTGATGGGCAGCAGCAGCTTGTTCTTCTTGAGCGCCTGCACCTTCTTGAGCGTCTCGTCGTCCAGCGCCAGGAAGCAGCGGCGCGAGTACTCCAGCAGGCGCTCCTTGGACGGGTCGAACACCCCCACCTCGGCCAGCTTCTCGGGGGCCACGATGAGCAGCTCCGCGATGGGCGTGGTCAGCGCCACGGTGTTGCGGTCCACGCGGTGGTGCTCGAAGGCCCGGGACATGCTCTTGAGCTTCTGGAAGGTGCCCAGGATCTTCTTGTAGCGGCAGAGGACCCCGTCCGCATCCTTCACTGCAGGGCCCGGCGGCCAGGAAAGGAAGGAGGGAAAGATCAGGCAGCTCATGAGCCCAGTACAGGACCAGGTGAGCGAACGACACGCACCGCAAGTGGCCAAGGAGTGGCTGAGGGACGTGGACACAGAAGTTTAGGCCGGGGGCCAGGAGGTTGGCCTCTAGTGGTAGAGTGCTTGCCTAGCATGCACAAAGACCCAGGTTCCATTCCTCAGTACCACATACATAGAAAAAAGCCAGAAGTGGTGCTGAGGCTCAAGTGGTGGAGCTCTAACCTTGAGAAAGCCCAAGGACAGTGCTCAGGCCCTGAGCTCAAGCCCAGGACTGGCAAAAAAAAAAAAGTTTGGGCTTGTGAAAAAGGCTGGGCCACTTGGCTAATCCAGCAATGCCATCAGCTGGCACCCCACACTGATCCCCCTCTATGTGAAGCTCCTGTGTAGGCCACGATAGTCCTGCTGATCAAGGCAAAGCAAAACCTAAACTCCAGCGAAGTCCGGTCTTACAGATGTGAGAGCAGAAGCAGGGGGACCTCCCTAAGTCACACCCTGAATCCTGGAGCCAGACCCCCACCCCATCGCCCAAGAGACACTCCAGCCAGCCCTGGTGGCTCACACCTGTCATCCTAGCTACTTAGGAGGCAGAGATCTGAGGATCAAGGTTCAAAGCCAGCCCAGACACAAAAAGACCTGAGACTCTTTATCTCCAATTAACCTCTAGAAAATGGGAAGTGGGGCTTGGCTGAAGGGTAGGGTGGTAGCCTTGAGTTGAGCTCAGGGACAGCACCCAGATCAAGTTCAAGCCCCATGACCCACAAAAAAAAAGTCATACTTTAAGTCCTGGGGCCAGCCCCCCCTCCCCATCACTTACACCCCACTCACCCCGCTGCCTCTCCCGGACCTTGGGCTTTCCAAAACACCTCCGACCAGCACTGCCCTTCTGCTTCTGCCTCTTCCGCTCACTGGCGCTGGTATTGCCTTCCTCAGAAGCTGCACTGAGGGAGGAGGCTGCAGACTCAGGGTCTGAGGCCTCCCCTCCAACACCAGCCCGGTTGTCTCCATCAACCCGCCTGGGTCCAGGCTTCAACCGGCTGTGGTCCTCTGGGGAAGAGAGTCACAGTCATATCGAAGAAAGAGGGTGGGCCTGGGTCCCCTAGGAGACATACACATCTCAGTGCACACACCAGCCACCTAAGTGGAGATGGGGGAGCTGAGTGGGAGGAGAAGCACTTTCCCAGATGCCTAAACTTGATTAGGACAAAGCCAAGGACCATAGGAGGATCTGTCACCAGGGCTCTGATCGGGAGCAAACTTCTAGGGCCTCCGAACAGTAGAACTGAATCCCAGGGCACCAGTAAGTGTCAGACTCTCTGGGAAAACTGGGGCGGGAGGGGGGGGGCAGAGAAGGTCAGGAAACCCTAATGACCCTCACAGGGGCCTGGTGCCCACGGAGATACAGATAGTGTCCTGCAGTGAGGAAAGATAAAGCTGGAAACTCCAAAAATGTCCAGAAGCCGTGGGTCCAGCCAACCAGAATGGACCTTCAGCATGGCAAACAGACCAGGTCCAGATTCCTTCTTGCTAGGGTCTCCAATGATGTCAGCCCAAAACAATCACAAGCCTTTCCCCAGACTTTCAAGCTATAAACAGCCACAGGGGTCTGTGGGGGGGGCAGCCACGGCTGCACTCTGGAAGTGGGTTGAGGGGAGAATTTGAGTACCCCAAAACACAGGTGGGATGGCCTATCTGGGGAGAGAGATGGGAGTAACCAAGATAGATCGACAAGCCCTCACTGCATCCTCCATCAAATGTGGCCTTGGCCTTGGATTCAGGTCTCAACCAGGCTGGACTGTTACTGGCCTTGAAATTAAAGCCAAGCAAGGAGAGTGGTGCTTCCTGGAACCAAAAAGCAAGACTCAGGATTGCCATGTTGGAATCTCCACCCAAAGAAGCCTGCTAGGGGAGGCAATGGGGGGGGGGGTTAATTTCTTTGGAGAAGCATTAAGGAATCAAGACACTAGATGACTGGGAAGACAGGTCCTTGGCCAGTCAGCCTGGGACACAGAGGAGGTTCCTTGTGTGTATTCTTACAAAGACAACTTGGGGATGGAGGCACGAGACCTCCTGAGCAACCAGAGAGCCCAGTGTGCCTCCCCAGAAAGGTGAAGGGTATTTTTCCCTAGGAAACAAGAAAAGGGGGTCTGACAGGGTTGCAGAGTGGGGAACCTGCGGAGAGACAGACTTCAGGTTGCACAAGGAAATGGGAGAAGGGATCCCAGAAGATGGTGGAGAGGGTCAAGGTGCTGTCCCCACCCAACTGTGAGATGGGTCCGTGGGTCCCAGGTGCCCTGCCGGGAAAGATGGATGAAAGCACCAGCAGCAGCGCCCCCACCTGCATCCACCCGGGCCGAGGAAATGAACTTGTCCAGCTGGCAGCGCAGGAAGTCCCTCTCCTCCTCCAGGTCCTCTATGCGCTTCTGCAGCCACGAGTTCCGCTCCACGGCCAGGTGCAGCTGAGCCTTCATGGCTGTCATCAGGACTGGGGAGGGGGACGAGGCCTCCGGGGGCCCTGGGGGCGCAGAGGGTGGGGGCGCGGGCTGCGGTCAGGCGGGTCGGCGGCGCCCGGCCGGCACGCGCCCCGCACGCGCCCCGCGCGCTCACCCTCCGAGTTCGTCCCGGGGCTCAGAGTGTACAGGATCTGGGACTCGAGGTGGGGCGCCTCCTCGAAGGGGCCGGGGAGCTCCAGGCCGGCTTCTTCGTTCTTCACTGCGGAGAGAGGCCGCCGGTCACCCCCGCCCCGGCCCGGCCCGGCCCGGCCCTCGCCCCCCGGGAGCGCGGGAGCCCGGCCTCACTTGTCCGCCGGGGCCCGTCGCGGTCATTCACAGCCAGGCTCTGCGGACCGGCGGGAGCGCCTCGGGGGCACTGGACAGAAACAGCGGCCACACAGGGGGTCACTCCCCGGAGAGGCGGGAGCGGGGCCCGGGGCGCCGCGGGGCGGGCGCGCGGGGGGCGCCATGCCGCGCGCGGGGCGCCGGGCTCCACTCCGCGCCACCTAGATGGACTCGAGGAGAGAGGCTGGCTGGCGACGCGGCTCGGGCCGCGGGGACCGGGCCGTCCGGGGAGGGACGCCCGCCCCCCCCCGTCCCGCCCCCGCCCCGCGCCCGGGGGGGGGGGCCAGGCGCGTGCGCATGCGCGCTCCCGCCCTTTGTCCCGCGAGCGGGAGGGGGCGGCCGTGGAGCGGGGCCAGCGGGGACGCGCGCCGGGGCCGGGGCGGGAGCGCGACCACCCTCCCCCGCCCCGGGTCCGAGCCCCCCGGGCCCCCGGGCCCCGCTCACCCGCCCGCGCGCGGAGTCCAGCCCGGGACCGGCGGCGCCGGGGAGCGTCTGCAAAGTATCTCGGGGCCCGGGAGGAAGCGCCCGCCCACCCGGGAGCGGGCGGGGCTCGGGGAGACGGGGCTCGGGCCCGGCCGGCGGAGCGGACCGGGACGCGGGCCCAGGTCCGGCGGGACCCGGGCGCCTCCTCCGGACTTCCCCGCGCCCAGGTAAGGCCCGCCGTCGGCGGGGAGGCCGCAGCCGCACTTGCGCGATGGCCCCTGGCAGCCCGCGCCCCCGCCCGCCCCGAGCCCGGCAGGGAGCGTCGCAAAATTCCCATCCTGCCGCGCCGGCGAGGCTCCCGCGGGCCGCGTCCGCCCGGAGCGGGGAGGGAGGAGCCAGTGCCGGGCCCTCGGGCCCTGGCGGGGACCGGGCCGCGCGGCCGGGGAGGAGCGGGGCCTCCTGCCACCCGGACGCAGCCGCAGCCCCGCCAGGCCGACCTGCTTCTGCTCCCGCCGCGGGGGGAGCTCTTCACCCCACGGGGGTCCACGGACACCGGGACCCGAACACGCCCGGCAGCGGGCGGCCCCCCTCCCCGATTGTCAAGAAAGGGGGCGACGCAGGGCGAGGGCCCCCGCGTAGTCCGGAGGCTGAGATCTGAGGATCGAGGTTCAAAGCCAGCCCCGGCCGGGAGTACGCGAGACGTATCTCCACTTCACCTCCAGAAAATGGGAAGGAGTGGGGCTTGGCTCCAGGGTAGGGCGGAGGCCTTGGGCTGGAGAGCTTGGGGACAGCGTCCAGGGCCGAGTTCAAGTCCGACGAAAAAGGACAACTGGGGGGCGGGGACGGGAGTGAGGCCTATGGTGTAGCGCTTACCTAGCGTGCACGAAGACCCGGGTTCGATTCCTCGGTACCACATACATAGAAAAAAGCCAGAAGTGGTGCTGAGGCCCAAGTGGTGGAGCTCCAGCCTTGAGAAAGTCCAAGAACAGCGCTCAGGCCCTGAGCTCAAGCCCAGGACTGGGGGCCGGGGAGGGGGGGGACAGGGCCAAGTCTCCCTCCACGCCACTCGTACAAACACCCTGCAGCCTGGGCCGGGCCGTCCACAGCCAGCCACCCGCCCTGCATCCGTCCTTAAACCACAGACTGGGGCAGAGTGTGCATTAATGTGGACGGGCCTGGTGGACCCGTGTCCAGCACAGTCACGGGAGCGAATTAGACGACGTGGATTCACACGCGTGTGGATCTGCACACTGTGTCGCAAGACAAGGCTCGGCCGTGGCGCCCAGGGGGGCGGGGGTGGGGTCCCCATCGGGCGGCAGGCCCGGGGCGCTTTCCCCGCGGCGGAGGTGGAGGGAGCGGGGCCGGGCCAGGTGGCTGGCCCGCCTGGAGGCCTCCCGCGGGCGTCCGGGCCGCCGGGCTTCGCCTCCGCGTGCGCGACGCTGTGCGCTGCAGGGACGACGGGAACCGAAGGCCCACCCCGGACCTGCGGGCCGCGGGCCCGGAATTCCGGGAAGAGACCTGGGGGCCAATCCGCCCCTCGCCGTCCCCGACCCCGGAGCAGGTGCCGCGGCCACGCCCACCCCGGGCCGCCCCGCCCCGTACCCGGAGCGGCCGCCTCTGCAGTCGGGGCCACGCCCGGCGGGCGCGGCTGCTCCGCGGGGGCGGGCGGCCCGGCCTCGGCCCAGGTTCCTCCCGCGACGCCCAGCGCACCGGCAAGGACGAGCCTGGACACGGAGTGCGGAATGTTTATTGAGAAACGAGTAGGGATTCGTGGGCCCCCGAGGGGAGTGGGGACGCTCGGGGGAGGGAGGCCCCCGCGGCCGGGGCGGCTCAGTGCAGGCGCACGTGCTGCGCCAGCTCCGCGGCGTCCTGGAAGCGGCGCGGGCAGAGCGGGCAGGTGTGCGGCGGGCCGGCGCGGGCGCGGTGCGTGGCGCGGTGCCGCGACAGGTGGCTGGAGCGCTTGAAGGCCTTGCCGCAGGCGCCGCACGTGAAGGGCTTGAGGTCCGAGTGCGACACGCGGTGGCTCTGCAGCCGCAGGGGGCTGGCGAAGACCCGCGCGCACTCCGGGCAGCTGTAGCCCTTGCGCGGGCCCGGCTCGCCCGGGGGCGCCTCGCGCGGCGGCGGCCCCCGCGGCTCCTCCTCCAGCGGCACCGTGTACGTGTAGGGGACCCCGTTGGCGTCGATGAGCAGGTGGCGGCCCAGCCGCGGGGGCCGGGGCCCCGCCGCCGAGGAGGCGGCGGAGGAGGGGCCTTCCGCCTTGGGGAAGGGGGGAGTCTTGGGGGGCGGTGGGTCCATGACCTCCGGGGAGGAGGACCGCGGGTGGGGCGGCCGCGGCGGCAGCAGCAGCATCGGGAGCGGCAGCTGGGAGCGGCGGGGGGAGAGATCGAGTTAAGATCGCTGCCGGCCCGGCCCTCCGCGCTCCGGCCCGGCCCCGCCGCCTCCCGCCCTGCGCGGCCTCCCGCCCGGCCCCCTGCCCACGGCCCGGGCCGCCGCGGCTCCTCCCCGCCGAGCCCCAGTGACCCAGTGCCCCACTTTCCACTCCCGGGCCGCGGGCTCCTCCCGCCGCCAGCCCCGCGCCCCTCCGCCGGCTCCTCCCTCCTCCCCGGCCCCGTACCCGGTGCGGCGGCCTCTCGGGTCCGGGGGGAGCGGGCCGACGTCCCGGGCGGCCCCGGGCTTGCCCTGGCGAGCGCCGCGGCGGGGCCGAGCTTGCGGGCAGCTCCGGGCCGGCGGCGCCGGGGACGCGGGGCCGGGGGGCGCGGGGGGACGCGGGGGGCGGCGGCGTCCCTGGGAAACGGCGCCGGGCGGAAGCGCGCGCGCCCGCTCCGAGGTTCCGGCGCCGCGGCCGCCCGGGCCCGGGGAGCGCGCGGGCGGGGGAGGGCGGGGCCTGCGGAGCGGGGTCCCGGGGTCCCCGCGGGCCGGCCGGGCTCCCCGGCCCTGCCGCGGCCGCCACCCGCCGCTGACCAGCCGAGGTGGTAAAGGTTGGACGGCCAGAGAAGCGCCCCACCTGCCCGTCCCCGTCCCTGCTCCCCACCCTGGGAGCAGAGGGGGCGACCTGTGGTGACAGGGCACACTGCTAGACTCCCTGGGAGACAGAGACCCAGGCACCTCCATGTCCCCCCCTCCGAAGACATCAGGAGATCAGTGGTCCTGTGGGGCCTGGTTGGAAAGACTGGGATTTCAAGGCGATGTTTCATTCTCAAGCTCACAGATGAGGAGAGGGACCTGAAGAAGCCAGTGGTCACTCAGCAGAGCCAGGACCAGGAGCCAGCGCCGGCGAGCTCTTTTCTCTCTTGTCCTGGCGTGCTGGCTGCAGGGAGAGGCCTAGACAGGTGGGCTGGCCGAGCACACGGAGGTGTCCTCCTGTCTGTCCTGGGGCTCGAATTCAGGGCTTCTCACGTTCACTTGGCTTCTTCAAGTGGGGCTTTACCATTTGAAACCCCAGCTCCACTTCCAGCTTTTTGGTAGTTAACTGCAGATGAGATTCATGGTCTTTGCTGGCCAGGCTGGATTCTAACCGCGATCCTCACATCTCAGCCTTGTGAGTGGCAGGGGTGACAGGCGTGAGCCACCAGTGCCCAGCTGACACTATTTCGAATACTGACTGCAGCCATCTTGCATTGCAACGGCCATACATTTCCCCAAAACAACTTTAGTTGGTGGTGTGACCTGCACACTTCCCCAGCAGACCAGAGGGAAGACAGTACATCATACGTGGTGTGCGACGATTCTCAGCCAGACCCTGCTGTCCATCGCGTGCCTGCCTCTTGCATATCAGCCAAAAGAGCACAGAATTTGAAGGCACACTTGATTTTGCCCACCCCTGCCCATTGCAGTCACCCATCAATTATTTTTCTAGTAAATCAAACGATCCAATCCTATATCCATCCCTGCCTCTTGCTGCTCCTTTAGGCTGATTCTCACATCCTGGGGCAGTGTACATATTTCTCCACTCCAGACATCTCAGCTTAAGTACCCAGAAGCCATGAGTCCAATCACAGCAACACTGCACGGACACATATGCAGAGCGCAGGCAGACAGGCAGCCATGCTGCAGGGTCCCAGCACCACACTTGCACCAAGAAGCGGGTATCGCTGCCTGAGAGACAGGTGCAAAGCTATTCTGGCACCAGTGTTCGCTGACTCTTGGAGGACCCAGCCAGGTAATCCCCACACTCAGCAGGGTGAGGCGGAAGGTCAGGATTTCCACGGCAGCCTGGGCTACATGGTGATAGTCTCTCAACACCAGTTTTGTTAGAGCCCAGGGAACCCAATTATGCAAAAGCCAGGACTGAAAGAGGAGAGGGAAGCATTCATCTACCAGCTCTACTGAGCCAACAGGGGACAAGGCTGGCTCCAGACACCCACAAGTACCAAACTGTAGATCTGGTGCTGCTGGCACAAGGCTCCCAGGGGAGGGCAGGGGGTGCCCCTAGGCCCCACTGCAACTCCAGTGGAGCCAACAGTGAAAAGCCAGTGCAGAGAGATGCAGGAGAGAGAGCTTGGCTCAGCCTGGGAGCTGGAGTCAGGCGGGACTCTGACTTTCTGTGCTAGGGGGGAAAAAAAGAAGCCTAGGACATAGGAAAGGTCATTCCAGACATCAGGAACAGGCCAAGGCTTAGCGCCTGCGGTGTGAGCATATCCAGGGAGGTGTGACATGTTATGTTTGGTGGGAGCACTGTGTGGTGAATGCAAGCAGGATGGCCTGGCCAGCCCTGCCTTAGAAAAAAAGCCTCATTCCAAGCTGGAGGAGTGAAGAATGTGCCACATGGAAAAGCTCTTGCCTAGCACTTGCCAGAGACACAAGGTTCATTCCCAACACTACTTAAAAAGACTAAGCCTGGCACAGTGGCTCACGCCTGTAATCCTAGCTACTCAGGAGGCTGAGATCTGAAGATAGCAATTCAAAGACAGCCCAGGTGCTACAATCCATGAGATTCATCTCCAATTAACCACCAGAAAACCAGAAATGGCACTGAGCTCAAGGGGTAGATCAGCAGCCTTGAGCTGAAGAGCTCAGGAACAGTGCCTAGGCCCAGAGTTCAAGTCCTACAACTGACACCCCCCCATAATAAAGGCTGAGTCTAGATGCCCATGGCTCAAGCCTGTAATCTTATAGCTCCTCATGAGGCTGAGATCTGAAGTACACAGTTCAAAACCAGCCAGGGCAAGAAAGGCCCTGAGACTCTTCTTTAGTGAACCACCAGAAAATTAGCACTGCAGTTCCAAGTGGTAGAGCACTATCCTTGACCAAAAAAAGTCCAGGGACAGTGCTCAGGACCTGAATTCAATCCCCTTGACCAACCCAAAAGAAACAATTTCAATTATCTGGAGTATAAGCAAAGCAAAAGAGCCAGAAAGTGAAACCCGAGGAGCCTGGTACAAGAGGCTCACGCCTGCAATCCTAGCTCCTCAAGAGTCTGAGATCTGAAGGTTACCTTTCAATACCAGCCCGTGAGACTTTTTTTTTTTTAAACAATTTTTATTTATGTTGTCTTGTAGAGGCACAAATCACTTTTTTTTTTTTTTTTTTGCCAGTCCTGGGCTTGAGCTCAAGGCCTGAGCACTGTCCTTGGACTTTCTCAAGGCTAGAGTTCTACCACTTGAGCCTCAGCACCACTTCTGGCTTTTTTCTATGTATGTGGTACCGAGGAATTGAACCCGGGTCTTCGTGCATGCTAGGCAAGCACTTTAACCACTAGGCCAAACTCCTGGCCGAGACTTTTTTTTTTTCAATTGTTTTATTTATATTTATGTGGTACTGAGGAATCCAGCCCAGGGCCTCTTGCATGCTAGGCAACAACTCTGCCACTACGCCACCCCACCCCATATGAGATTCTCATCTCCAATTACCACCATAAAACTGGAAGTGGTGCCATTAGCTCAAAGTGATGGAGAGCTAGCTTTGAGCAAAAGAGCTCAGGGACAGCACCCAGGCTTCAAGTTCAAGCTCCACGAGTGGGGGGAGGGGAGCATAGGGGAATAGGCTGGTATGTTGATTTCTACAACTCAGAAGACAGCTTTAAACAGGAAAGGAACAAAATCTTCTGTGTTTCTTTAAAGTATAAGAAAATATTTAGAGAAAGTGGAAGAAAAACATGAGCTGGGGTATCAATGTTCAAGAGGTAATGTACCCCATTCCCCTGAAAAATGTCACTGTTAACCCTCTATACACTGACAAAAAAGAAAATATTTCGAGGTGCTGGGAAGGTGGCTTAGTGGTAGAGGGCTTGCCTAGCAGGCAGGAAGCCCCGGGCTTGATTCCTCCGTGCCACAGACACAGAAAAGGCCAGGAGTGGCAGTGTTCCAAGTGGTAGAGGGCTGGCCTTGAGGTAGATCAAAGACAGTGAGTGCCCAGGCGATGAGTTCAAGTCCCAGGACTGGCGAAAAAAGAAAAGAAAATATGGCGATCTCCTGGCAGATGAGCAAAGCAAGAGAGTCAAGAGGGAAACTCAGCAGCCCAACGGGACTGTTTTCGGGTGAGAGCCTCAGAAGAGCCAGGCTCCGAGGCTCTCACCTGTAATCCTCAGCTGCTCAGGAGATGGGGGGGGGGGGCAGACAGGCAGGACGACCCGTGGGCCTCGGATCTCCAGTTAACCACCAGGACACCCGCGCTAGCCCTGACAAGAGCTCCAAGTCTACACAGCGGGCTGGAGACGGGGGCCCCTCGCGCCCCCCGGCGACCCCACACCCCTAATGTTGCTCCCGGGCCTAACTCGGGTTGGACGTTGTTCCTGAGCCTGTGTTTTGGGTTTGTTTGGGTTTTTTTTTTGGCCAGTCCTGGCTTGAGCTCGGGGCCTGCGCGCTGCCCTCGGTCCTTCTCGAGGCCGGAGCTCCGCCCGCTGAGCCTCCGCGCCACTCCTGGCTCGTCTTCTCCCGTGGATGTGGTGCAGAGGAGCCGACCCGGGTCTTCGCGCGGGCTGGGCGAGCGCTGCACCACTGGGCCGCCCTCCCGGCCCTGCACTCGGCTGCCTGCGCTGGCGTCGGGCCGTGGGGCTCAGATCCTGGCCTCTGGGGCCGCCAGCTCGCAAGCTGCGTCTTCTAAAGCCTCACCGAGGAAGGGCCCGAGCCCACCGGAAGGAGCCCGGGCGCGGGCACTTCCGGGCGGACGCACTTCCGGTCCGCCGCTCGCAGGAGTCCGGCCGGAAACCCGCGGGGACGCGAGGGCGAGCGCGGGTTCCGCGGGCCCGGCCCTTCTCCCCCCCGGCTCCTCCCCGGGCAGGTCGCGCTCCGCAGAGGGCGGCCCTGGGAACAGACAGGAGGGCGGGGCCTGCCCAGCCTCCGCGTCAGGGTCCCGCCTCACCGAAGGAAAGCGAGGGGGATCCTTCCCCTCTTCATAATAATAAATGCGATAAAGCAATACACGTTTTTATTATTATTCGCCAGAGGCTTGAAATCGGGGCTCAGCCGCACCGTCCCTCCACCAGCTGAGCCACGGCACCACTCCTGGCTTTTTCTGCGTGTGTGGTGCTGAGGAATCCAACCCAGAGCCCTCTACCACTAAGACACATTCCCAGTCCTCATTCCGAAGAATTGAAGCCGCTGAGGCAGGTTTGCAGCTGCTTTGGTCTTCCATCCGTCAGCCCTACTCAGTTCACGTGAGAGAGAAGCCTGACAGCATGCTGAAATCAACAGCTGTGAACAGAGAATAAACAGCTTTACTACACTAGGGAAGGCAGATGTGAGGCTAGGAATCCAGACACCAGACACGTGCACTTTACCACTGAGCTGCTTCATCCCCGAACCAAAACCCGTTTGATCAACTGTCTTAAAACTCCTTACCTTTGTATTCCCTATAGAAAATGGTAGCCAGGAATCACTGGCTCAAGCCTATAATCCTAGTTGCTTGGGAGGGGTGGGGGAGGTTAAGATCTGATTATTGTGGTTTGAAGTCAGCCTGGGCAGAAAAGTGTGAGAATTCTGTGATTAACCATCAAAATTCCCAACTGGATCCATAGTTTAAATAGTACACGACTGCCAGGTGCTGGAGGCTCATATTTGTAATCCTAGCTACTCAAAATATTGATATCTAAGGATCTTGGTTCAAAGCCAGCCCAGGCAGAAAGGTCCCCATGAAACTATTTTTGTTGTGGGGGGGGTAATGGGGCTTAAATTTTGGGCCTGGGTGCTGTCCCTAATCTCTTCAGCTAAAGGCTAATACCCAACCCCTAGAGCCACAGCCCCACTTCCCCTTTTCTAGAGATTTATTGGAGATAAGAGTAGTCTCAGGGTCTTTAGTGCCCAGGCTGACTTTGAACCTTGATCCTCAGATCTCAGCCTCCTGAGTAGCTAGAATTACAGGTGTGAGCCACCATGCCCGCCCAGCTTCCCTGAGAAACTCTTATCTCCAATTGACCTCTTAAAAGCCAGAAGTGGAGCTGTGGTTCAAATGGTAGAGCACTAGCCTTGACCACAAAAAGGCTCAGGGACAACGCCCAGGCCGAGTTCAAGCTCCAGAACTGGCCAAAGAAAAGAAAAAAAGAAAGTGCAGGACCAGCTTGCAGAGCAAGCAAGAATGCCTGAATTCAGGCTGGGAATACGGCTTATTGCCAGAGTGCTCGCCTAGCACGCATGAAGCCCTGGGTTCTATCCCTCAGTTCCACATACACAGAAAAAGCCGGAAGTGGCAGCCTAGTGACTCAAGAGGTAGTGTCTGTATTGAGAGAAAGCCTAAGGACAGAGCCCAGGCCCTGAGTTCAAGCCCCAGAACTGGCAAAAAAAAAAAGAAAAAGAAAAAATCAGCAAGCCTTGGGCCAAGGGAAGTTTGGCTAAGGAACCATTTCAAACCTGGGTGGTTTAACACAGCATATACTTACTGTGAATCTTAAATATGCCAAGCAGGCCAGCACCAGGCTTATGAAGCGTGTACCCCCCCCAGATGACTGCCCCCCACCAATCACCCCTACCAAAGACCACCAAGAATGGCTCCTACTGTGTGCTGAGGGTCACACACCACTGTTCCTCACATGGCATTGCCCAAAGGAAGTCAAAAGACCACCGAGGTACGTGTAACCTGCCGTGTTTCCAGGAGGAAGGTGCAGAGTGTAACCTGCCAGGAGAAAGGGGACTGGCCCAGAGGAGGGTAGGGGCCCACCAAGGCCGCACAGCCCGGGCATGCGCGGAGGAAGTTAAGCGCTGGAAGGGAGCCCTGTCCTGGGTGCTGCCGACGCCTCCCCAGGGCAGCCAGGAGAACTGGGGGTGGGGGGTCGCTTCCTTCGAGACCGCCCGTGCTGCCCTAGACTAAGGGTCGTCCCGGCCTCGCCGGCCCCGCCCCCTCGCTGCCCCCGACGCGCCTGCGCAGCACCTCGGACGCCAGCCGGAGCCCAGCCCCTTTCCAGAATGATCCTCGGCCTCGGGGAGGGGGCTTGGGCACAAGATGGCCGCCGAGCGTCCGGAGCCCCCGACTCCGAGCTCACCAACCCCGGAGTCACCGTCCGCGGAGCCTCCGGACCCGGTGCGGGCGGGGAAGGGGCGCTGGCCAGGGGCTAGGGACACGGGACCCAGGGCAGGGGGCGTGGCCGCTGACAGCCCGGCAGGGGGCGGGATTAGGCTCGCCAGGGGCGGGGCATCTCGCGGCGTTCTGGGGCGGGGCCTAGACAGGAGCCTATAGGAACCGAGAGGCGGGGTCTGGTCGAGTCCGCCGGGGGCGGAGTCTGCATAATAAGAGGCGGGGCCTTCGTGGGGGCGGGGCGGGGGTGGGAAGGTGACCCTGAGCGGGCGGCCTGCGGTCCAGCTCGCCAGGCTTGGGGTGGGCGGGGGCTGCCAGGGAGGCTCCTCCGTGCCCAGGGCAAGTTCACTCGACGCTTCCCGGGCTCCGCAGTAGACAAGAGGGGGCCCCGGCGGGCGGATCGCGGAGGCCAAGCGAGGCGTGCCGGGTGTTCTGTGGGGGAGCTGCTGGGGTAGCGGTGGCGACGGGCACCTCGAGGCGCCCCGGACACCTCGGGTTCAAGCGCAGTGGGAGGGCTCCGCGGGGAGAAGGCGGCGGGCGGCTTCCCCGAGGCCCGGGCGGGCGCCGAGACCTCCCCGCCCCCGGGCTGGAGCTCCACCTCCACAGCCACGGCTCCACCCCGCCCGGGCGGGCGGAGTCACAGCCCCCTCTCCCCTCCCAGGTCGCGGAGGCGGCGCTCGGCCGCCCCGCCACGCCCCCGGGCAGGGGGAGCCTCATCCAGATCCAGGCGGTGAGAGTCGCGGACTCGGCGCGGGCGCCCGGGCCGCCGCCGCCCGGCTCCTTCCACTGCGCCGTGTGCCCGGCCGCCTTCCGGCTGGTGGCGGAGCTGCTCTTCCACGAACATGGCCACCTGGCGGGCGCCGAGCGGGGCAGGGGCCCGGGCCGCTGCCACGTGTGCGGGCTGCGCTGTCCTGGGCCCGCCAGCCTGCGCGCGCACTACGGCCTGCACACCGGGGAGCGGCCGCACCGCCGCCCGCGCTGCCCGCGCGCCTTCCGGGCGCTGGCGCCCCGGCTGCGGCCCCAGCGGCGCCCCCCCGAGCGCGACCCCGGGGCGGCCGCGGAGGCGGGGAAGCCGTTCGCCTGCCGGTTCTGCGCCAAGCCCTTCCGCCGCTCCTCGGACATGCGCGACCACGAGCGGGTGCACACCGGAGAGCGGCCCTACCACTGCGGCGTGTGCGGCAAGGGCTTCACGCAGTCCTCGGTGCTGAGCGGCCACGCCCGCATCCACACCGGCGAGCGCCCGTTCCGCTGCGCGCTCTGCGGCCGCGCCTTCAACAACTCCTCCAACTTCCGCAAGCACCAGCGCACGCACCTACCTGGGCCCCGGGGCGCGGGGCATCCCGAGGGGCGGCCGTGAGGGGCGGGGAGGCCCTGCACCCCCAGAGGAAGGGAGGGGAGCCGCCCGCAGACTCGGGGAGTGTGGCCAAGTCCTCTTGTGTGACCCCCTCAGGCTGTCCTTGAACTGGACAGCCTCACAAAGCGCTTCATCTCAGACTCCTGGGTGACTCTGGGACCCCAGGGCAGGCCTACCTCACTGGATTGCACTGATTGCCCACCCTGCCCGCAGGCGTTAGAGCCCAGAGTCCTGGGGATCTAGGGTAAGGCTCTGGGATTCCACCCCCTCAAAGCCAGAGCCAGTCAAGAGTGTGAAGCAGCCTAGGATCTCAGCTCCCAGCTCTGCTCCTCTCCCCCACCCAGGACTCTTGGGAAGCCCCGGAGACAACAGGAAAGTCCACCTAGTGTCTACTCCCTTCCAAGAACTTCAAGCTCACAGCCACTGGTGCCATTTCCTCTGCTAGGTTGGACACAGCCTGAGGATGGGCTGGCTGCAACCTGGGTGCAGAATACACCCAGAAAACAGGGGTCACTGTGGCTGGGGAGAGGTGGCAGGTGAGAAACCCAGGCCTGTTTGCATTAAATGACTCTCAACTTCCAGAAGGCTTGTCTGTCTTGTATGGCTGCCACCAACCAAGTTGTATTGCACCTTTCTCCAAATTGGTGGAGGGGCTCTGGGTGTTTTGACATTCTGGCTGTGGTAGAGGGCCCTGGGGATTTGGGGACCATGAAGGGATGCTCCCACAGGCGTGATGGGTGAGGGGTAACAGCCCTGATCTGCTCACTAGACAGCATGTGACTAAATGCTGCTCATCCCACCTCTCAAGAGGCTGAACAGCAGGGCAGAGCCGTGAGCCCTCTCCCCATCCACTGCCTGTTTCCTGCGAAACCGGTCAGCATTTGTGGAATCTGAATGCTCTTCACCATCATTGTTCCTGATCTCCCCTGTGGGTACATGGGAGGCCCCAATCTCTTCCACGCCGGCCTCATCACTAACCACAGGAGCTCTGCACACGACTTTTTTTTTTTGCCAGTCCTGGGGCTTGAACTCAAGGTCTGGGCTCTGTTCCCGAGCTTCTTTGGCTCAAGGCAAGAGCACTACCACTTGAGCCACAGCTCCACTCCCTGCCTTTTCTGTGCATGTGGTACTGAGGAATTGAACCAAGGGCTTCAGGTGTGCTAAGGCAAACACTACCACTAGGCCACATTCCCAGTCCCCTGACTTGAAGTTAGCTTGCCTGTAGCTGCCAGTTTCTGGTCATTCGCCTTCAAACTCTTCCAAGTTCTATAGTTGGGAGCCTAAGACCCTTCAGGACCTAGCAGCACACACCTCAGTCTCCAGCCTTCCAATCCACCTAGAAATTCTCTGCTGTAGCAGTCAGACCCAGTGAGAACTCTGCCTGGGCGGTTTCTCCACACCTATGCCTCTGTGTCCTTGCTCAGGTGCTGCCTTCTCCAGGCTTTTCCAGCCCTCCTCATCCATTCTCAAGGGTAACTCCACCTCACCCCATCCCCACCCTGTTCTTGTCCATCTCAGCACCACCCCGGGGCCCTGGAGCTGTGTGGCACGAGCTGCTTCATGGCGAGTCATCAGGATTAGAACACCGTGCCGTGAGAGGCGCACAGGTGTGGCTCGCCCGCTCACGTTCAAGGTTAGTATTAGGGTGCCGACGCTGTGCTCCACTCTACCTCCAGCTGAACACACGTTCTCCGAGGTCATTCTGAAGAATGGGGGAAACAGCCTCATGTGGGCAAGGGCGGTTGCGTCCCAACGAAGCCGCAGGGGTTCTGTGCACCCCACCTGTTCTCGGATCTCCCCTGGCGATCATCTGGGACCGGGCGGGAAGACAGGCAGGCTGAGCCAGCCTGGCGGGGCTCCTGCGCTCTGCGACCCCTCCCCGATGCAGCGACATCCTCTAGTAGCCACGTGGATAAGATTTATTGTTCTCTGCTCTGTACAAGCCTCGTCTGCCACCCCCCCACCCCCAATCCAAGAGCACCCAGCCCCCCTCCCACAGGCTTCCCAACCGGGTTTGGCACGGTTCAGCCGGATTTCACGGGGAGGGGCAGCTCAGACTCACCTGGAGCAGATTGGATGGGGACAAAACGCCAAGGACAACCGGCGAGGGTGTGAGAGGGGTGGGCACAGGGCCCAAGGCGGGTTCTTCTGGGGTGCGGGAGGGGCAGAGGTCAGGGCCCGGAGGCTGGGTGCCGAGTCTCGAGTTCGAGGAGGACGGAGTGGCGGGAGGAGGAGCAGGCGCGATCCGCAGCCGAGAGCAGGGGGTCCTCGGGAGGCGCGGGGCAGAGGCAGGCCGGTCAGGGATCCTTGCCGGGCAGGGCGGCGGTCCCGGGCCCAGCGCCCCCGAGGCCCTCGGCCTTGTGCACCAGGCGGTGCTTCTTCAGGCCGTAGGTGTTGGCGAAGCCCTCCCCGCAGGAGGAGCAGCGGAACGGCCTGCCGCCCTGGTGGGCCGCCAGGTGCTTGCGGAAGTAGCCGGGGTCCTTGAAGGCCTTGAGGCAGGCGGGGCAGCGCAGCTCGGGCCGCGGCGGCTCGTGGGCGCGCTGGTGGCGCAGCACGGAGCTCAGGTAGAAGAAGCCCTTGCCGCAGTGCTCGCAGCGGTAGGCGCGCTCGCCCAGGTGCAGCCGCTGGTGCTCCAGCAGGTTGGAGCGGTAGCGGAAGGTCTTCCCGCAGGCGCCGCAGCGCTGCGGCCGGGCCACGGCGTGCAGCCGCCGGTGCTCCGCCAGGCTGGACGACTGCGCGAAGCGCTTGGCGCAGACGCCGCACTTGAAAGCGCGCTCGCCGGTGTGCACCACGCGGTGCTGGCGCAGGTACCAGGAGCGCAGGAAGCCCCGGCCGCACACGCCGCAGCGGTAGGGCCGCTGCTCCGTGTGGCAGCGCTGGTGGCGCATCAGCAGCGCCGCCTCCCAGAAGCGCTTCCCGCACACCGGGCAGCGGAAGCCGCGCTTCTGGCGGTGGCTGCGGCGGTGCAGGAGCAGGTCGTAGGCGCCGGCGAAGCTCTGCCCGCACAGGCCGCAGCCCAGCGTCCGGCGCACCAGGTGCACGTACTTGTGCGTGACCAGGCCCAGGAAGTGCTTGAAGCTCTGCCCGCATGTGGCGCAGCTGAAGCGCTCGGGGCCCGCGCCGCCCGCCCCGCCCGCCGCCCCCGCCGCGGGCCCGCTCGCGTCCTCCGCCCCCGGGGCGCCGGCCAGCGCCGCCACGGCCGCGCCCACCTCCCCGGCCAGCCCGTGGTCCAGCGCGCTGCCCGCGTCGGCGCCGCCGGCGGGCCCGTCCGCGGCCTGGGGGCCGCCGGGCGCGGGCGCCAGCAGGCGCTCCGGGGCCGCCTGGTGCACCAGCTTGTGCCACATGAGGTTCTCGATGAAGCCGAAGGTCTTGCCGCAGGCGTCGCAGCCGTACGGCTTCTCGGGCATGTGCGCCTCCTTGTGGCTCATCACGTGGAAGAGGTCCGGGAAGTGCTCCCCGCAGTCTGAGCAGGCGTAGCTCAGCCCCTCGGCGGGCGCGGCGCCCGCAGCGGGCGCCCCCGGCCCGCAGGCCCCGGCGGCCTGGGCGCCGGCCAAGGCGCAGGGCAACTGCAAGCGGTGCACCTGGCGGTGGCGCGTGAGGCTCTGCGGGTAGCCGAAGACCTTCCCGCACAGCTCGCACTTGTAGGGCCGCTCGCGCGTGTGCACCACGTGGTGCTTGCTCAGGTGGAAGGACTCGCGGAAGCGCTTCCCGCACACCGGGCACTGGTGCGGCTTCTCGCCGGTGTGGATGCGTTCGTGGCGCTTCAGCGTCTCGCGGCGCCCGAAGCCGCGCCCGCAGATGCCGCAGCAGAACGTCTTCCCGGGGCCGCCGGGGCCCGCACCGCCCGCGCCTGCGCCCGCGCCGCCGGGCCCGGCTCCGCCGAGCAGCAGCGGGTGCGCGCCCAGCAGAGGCATGGGCATGGCGCCGTACACCACCGCGGCCGCCGCGGCCGCCGCGGCCTTGTCGCCGTCGTTGGCGGGCGGGTCCGGGGGCAGCAGGTAGGGGCCCGGGGGGAAGGCGGCGGGTGGCGGCGGGGCCGCGGCGGCGCCGTCCTTGGCGCCTCCGCCGCCGCCGCCGTCGGGCGGGGCGTGCGCCGCCTTGTGCCGCAGCAGGCTCTGCGGCGCCGAGTAGGACTTCCCGCACAGGTCGCAGGGGAAGGCGGGCCGCGCGCCCGCCGCGTGCGCCGCCTGGTGCTTGAGCAGGTAGGCGGCGTCGCGGAAGGCCTTGCCGCAGACGCCGCAGGGCAGGCGCAGCAGGTCGGCCGAGTGCGTCTTCACGTGGCGCTTGAGGCTCTCGCGGCGGTTGAAGCTCTTCCCGCAGGCCGAGCAGGAGAAGGGCTTCTCGCCGGTGTGGATGATCTGGTGCTGGTGCAGGTGGCTGGGCTTCTTGAACACCTTCCAGCACAGCGGGCAGGCGAAGGGGCCCTCGCCGCCCGCGCCGGGCGGCGGCAGGGGCGGCGGGGCGGCTAGGCCCGCGGGGCCGTCGGCGGCGGGGGTGGCGGGGGCGGCGGGCGCGGCCAGGCCGGGGGGCGGCGGCGGGCCGGGGGGCGGCGGCGGGCCGGGGGGCGGCGGCGGCGGCGCGGGGCCCGGCGGGGCGCCCGGCGGCGCGGGCGGCGCGTCCTTGTGGCAGCGGCGGTGGCGGATCAGGCTGGAGACGTGGTTGTAGGTGCGGCCGCAGACCCCGCACTCGTAGGGGCGCTCGCCCGAGTGCACCAGCATGTGCTGCACCAGGTGCGAGGACTGCTTGAAGGACTTCTGGCACACGCCGCACGGGAAGCGCCGCTCCATCAGGTACTTCAGCCGCCGGAAGTAGCCCTTGTCGTCCTTGGGGTCGCCGGCGCCAACCGCGCCCACGCCCGCGCCCGCCGGGGCCTGCGAGGCGGCCGGCAGCGGGCCCGGCGCCCCCGCGGGGCCGCCCAGCCCCGGAGCCCCGCCGGGCCCCGCGCCCGGGGCGCCGCGCTTCAGGCTCCCGAAGAGGTGCTGGTGCCCGGAGAGGTCGACGATGCCCCACTGCGGGGCGGGGAAGGCGGCGTCGAAGAGCGGCGGCGGGGGCGCCCCGAAGGCGGGCGGCGGGGGCGGGTCCGGCTTCTTGGCCTGCGACGACGACGTGGACGAGGAGGAGGCCGAGGAGGAGGACGACGAGGTGGACGAGGCGGAGGACGAGGAGGCCGCCTCGGCCTTGGGCTTGAAGCCGGCCGGGCCCGCGTAGTCGTACTGGGGCGGCGGCGGCGCGGGCGGCGGGGGCGCGGGCGGCGGGCCCGGGGCGCCGGCGCAGGGCAGCGCGCCCGCCTTGCCGTGCTCGCCGTACAGCTCCAGGGGCTCGAAGCGCTGGTGGTTGAGGAACTCGAGGAAGTCGAAGGGGTAGCTCTGGAAGTGGACGCCGTCCTCGCCCGCCAGCCCGCCGGGCCCACCGCCCGCCGCCGGGTTGGCCTCCATCTCTGCCGGCGTGGAGGGCAGAGACCTGCGGGGAAGACCGGGGGAGGGGGCGGTGGGGTGAGGAGGGGCACCACTCTGGGGTTCAGGCTGGCCTTCAGTCCCCGCTCTGCTCCCCCTGCCCAGGCTCTCTTACCCCTGCACCCCCCCCCTTGACCTCTCCTCTCCTCCTCTCCAGGCAGGTGCCCGGCCCTGGGCCTTTGCTGCCCAACTCCAGACTCTGGGGTGCAGGACGCAGAGGTGCCACCAGCACGACTGAGGGTCCCAGCCGCACTCCTCACCTACAGACACCATATCACAGGGTGCCCACGTCAACACATCAGCATGCTTTCTCCTGGCTCTGAGCCCCAGTTCTCCCGTTCTCACCTCCCTAGCGGCTGGGATTAAAAATATGTGCTCCCAGGCCTGGCTGCAGGGTAACTGTGGCAGCGGTGAGCACTCCACGCCCAGGAGGCACCCGTGTACTATGACTGTCACTGACAGCAGAGGGAGGAACTGGGAGAGTTAACACTGGGAAGAAGCGGATAGGACAGGACCGTGAGGATGCACTGTCCGAGCTCTGGATCCACCTCAGCTCGCACAAGTCAGCTCAGCGCTGCATCTACATCAACTCCCTGAAGTCACCTGAGCTCATGGAATCACTCAGCTGTGGAGCCCACCACAACTCTGGGACAGTAACACTGTTTTCTCTGAAAACATGAAAAACCAGGCATGTGCTCTGATCCGTTCAAGATCACAGAAAAACAGTGTGTTACATAGCCACTGTTTGACCAACCAGGAGACAACCCCATCTCCATGCCTAGGCTCCACTGGAGCTTTTACCCAGGGACTGTAACCTGAAGACAGGAGAGGATGGCTGGAAAACCAAGGCTGACTACGAGTGGAACCTATTTGTGGGTAGTTGGTTGCACCAGAGACCTGGTCATGATGTTGAGGAAAGGAAGAATATCTTAACAGAACAGGTCTCTGCAGACTTCAGAAGTTTGCAGATATGTGAAATCAAACCTTAAATACATAATCACATGGTAATTTTCTTTTGTAATTTTTGCCAGTCCTGGGTTTTGAACTCAGGGCCTGGGCACTGTCCTTGGGCTTTCTCAAGGCTAAAGCTCTACCACTTGAGCCACGGCACCACTTCTGGCTTTTTCTAGGTGTATGGTACAGAGGAATTGAACCCGGGTCTTCGTGCATGCTAGGCAAGCACTCTAGCACTAGGCCAAACTCCTGGCCCAGATAATTTTTTTTTTAATAAACGAAAATTAAAACAACATACCTATACTACATACATACAGCTAGGTGTTAGGGACTTGGTAAAATAGCACTTTCTAGGCAAGTGCAAGTCCCATGAGTTCAGTCCTCAGCACTAGAGAGAAAAAATAAGTGTAGGTAAAGCTGTATTCAGAGGGAAATTCACACCAGAAAATGATTCTAGTGATGAGTAAATGAATGAGATGAGAACTCTCTACAGAAGTTCTCCAGAGCAGACAGGGGTTGTCTCCCAGAGGAGGAATTCTGGGAAAATGGTGTGAGGAGGCTGGCAGAGTGAGAAGGCGCTGAAGGGGCAGAATTGATGAGGCTCATGACAGATTTCACTGGGAAGTACCAGGGGACCCAAGCCTTAGACTTCTGCCTTTCTGCAGGGAGGAGGGGCTGGCCTTGGGGGCTTTCTGCAGTTTGGGACGGTCAGTTGATCTGCCGTCTGGTGATGAGGCACTCTCTCCTGGGTCTCACAGCATTCCAGGGCCCATTCTTGGGCCATGTCTAAGTGAGGAAACTGAGGGGAGACCCATTCCTCCAGGTTCCTGGAGGCAGCAAAGGGGAAAGCAGGCATTCTGTTTAGAGTCCAGGGCCAATGAGCTACTCCTTTGCAACAGGGTGCATCATGAAGTCTTGGTCTACTAGCAACAAACACATGACAGAGCAGCACAGAACTCTGAGGACAGCATCCTAACAGGCAGGTTTTCCTCCAAACTCTCCTCCCAACACCTGGGACTCTCACAGTTCCTCCAAACATCTGAGATGCTCACAATTGTTGGCTCAGAAATACAGCAAGAGACCAAACCAGAGAACATTCATCTCCCAAGTCAGTGCTAAGCAGTGGCCAGGCACAGAAGACAAGATGTTTCAGGCTCCATGCTTGTCCTCTACAAGATGCTATCTTTCACCGGGGCACAGTGGCTCACACCTGTAATCCTAGCTTCTCAGGAGGCTGAGATCTAAAGATCAAGGTTCAAAGCCAGACTGGGCACAAAAGGTCCTGAGACTCTGATCTCCAATTAACCTCTAGAAAATGGGAACAGGGGCTTGGCCAAAGGGTAGGGTGGTAGCCTTGAGCTGAAGAGCTCAGGGACAGGGCCCAGGATGAGTTCAAGCCCCATGACCCGCAAAAAAATAAAAAATTACAAAAAAAATGATGGCTATCTTTCAATAGAATGCCAGTCCCTCATATCTTGAACAATCCCCTCCCTATCAGTCCCAAATTTGTTTGACTCAATGCCAGGACAAGCACCTGTCGTTTTATGTGGCTAATCGTCACACTCAGAAGTACTGCAATTCACACCTAAAGATGGGAAGACTAAGCTGGGTGCCAGTGGCTCATGCCTGGAATTCCTAGCTACTCAGGAGGCTGAGAGCAGAGGAGGTCAGATCAAAGCCAGCCTGGGCATGAAAGTCAGTGAGACTCTTACCTCCAATTAACCACCAGACAAACAAAAAACCAGAAGTAGTGCTATGGCTCAGAGAGTAGAGGCTAGACTTGAGCTGAAGAGCTCAGAACAGTGCCCAGGCCCACAGTTCAAGCCCCATGACCAGCCCCCCCCCCACCAAAAAAAAAAAACAAAAACAATGCCAGAAAGACTAAGGTCAAACACCATCATCCCTCTTAGTCTAACCCTTCAAAGGAAAACTCAGGGGGTTTTTTTGTTTGTTTGTTTTGCCAGTCCTGGGCTTGAACTCAGGGCCTGAGCACTGTCCTTGGGCTTTCCTCAAGGACAGAACTCTACCACTTGAGCCACAGTGCCACTTCTGGCTTTTCCTATGCATGTGGTACCGAGGAATAAAACCCGGGTACATGCTAGGCAAGCACTCTACCACTAGGCTACACTCCCAGCCAGGAAAACACAGTTTTTGTGATGCCCTCCACAGCCCTCCCTGACTCCTGAGGCTCCTTCAATGTGCTGGGGGGGCAGGAATGGTCTGACTCCCTCCATTCCACCTTCTCTCGCTCCTCTTCTTCAGTGGGCTCTCAGTGACCACTGCCTCACGCCCCGACTCCACTCCTCAACCTGCTTCATTCCCTCCTTATCATCATCCATCATGATCTAATGTCCTGTTTCCTACTTTTTTATTGTTGTTGTTGGTCGTGGGGCTTGAATTCTGCGCCTGGGCACTGTCCCTGAGGTCTTCAACTCAAGGCTACTGCCCTACCCTGGAGCCACACCTACTTTCTTCCTACTCATGTTGCTGTTCCTCCCCCTTTTTTTTCCTTTGCCAGCCCTGGGCTTTGAACTCAGGGCCTGGGCTCCGTCCCCAAGCCTCTCAGTGCTCAAGGCTAGAGCTCTACTTCTTGAGCCACAGCACTACTTCTGGCTTTTTCTGCTTATGTGGTACTGAGGAATGGAACCCAGGGCTTCATGCATGCTAAGCAAGCACTCTACCAGTAGGCCACCTTCCCAGCCCCTGGCCTCCCTCTTTACATATTACATTTGTGTGTGTGTGTTGTGTTGTATTGTGTTGTGTGTGGGTATGCACCCTCCACCCCAATATTGGAGCTTGAACTCAAGATCTGAGCACGTCCCTCTTAGCCTTGTTACTCAAGGCTAACACTCTTACCACTGAAGCCCAAGTTCTACTTTTGACTTTCTGCTGGTTAATTGAAGACAGTCTCACAGCCTTTCCTTCCTGGGCTGGCTTCAAACCCAAATCCTCAGACCTAAACCTCCTGATCATCTAGGATTGCAGGGGTTAAGAGTCCAGCACCTGACAGAAGCTATATTTTGACGTGTCCTTCAATGTTCTGTCCTCAGAACCTAGGCTAGGCTAGTGCATTTCTTTTTTTTTTTTTTTTTTGCCAGTCCTGGGCTTGAGCTCAGGGCCTGAGCACTGTCCTTGGACTTTCTCAAGGCTAGAGCTCTACCACTTGAGCCTCAGCACCACTTCCGGCTTTTTTCTATGTATGTGGTACCAAGGAATCGAACCCGGGTCTTCATGCATGCTAGACAAGCACTTTAACCACTAGGCCAAACTCCCGGCCCAAGGCTAGTGCATTTCTGATTAACACTGGTTGAGTAAGTAAATTAATAAGGCTGGGGAAAATATAGTTTGCTAAAAGGCAGACATCCTAGTAAAACCCAGGGTTGCCCTGGGGCGGGGAGGGGGGGGCAAGTTGATAGAAGCAAGCCTTTGGAGGGCCTTGGCTGTCCAGAAGGGAATTTACATCCAGACCTTCTGTTTAGTGCCTTATCCCAAGATGACCAGAGATAGGAATCCTGGAAGGTCAGACCTGTCAGACTCTCAGTCCCTGTAACTCTGGCTGCATGCCAGTATTTTACTTCATACTCAATGCTCTGATTGTTCATCCTCTGCCCTCTCAAGCCATCTAGCATCTCCACAGACAGGGATGTTTCCCTAGTTTGCTGTGACATCTGCAGTGTGGAGTCAAAGCTCATTACACAGCTGCAGAACATGTGACTGAAGGAAGGATCTGGGCTTACCACTGCTGACCTGGACCACATCATTTGTTCCAAGGTTCTCTGGCCCCTTGAAATCAAGCCTCTTCTCTCATTTTCCCTTTGAATTCTTCTGTTCCATCCTCATGGGTCTGAATCCCCTGCTGCCTCTCCCTTCATTCTGGCTGAGGTCACCCCAGAACTTTTGCTGTGTCCTAATCTTTGCATGATTTATCTCCAGCCTGCTCAGAAAACCCACCAAATAGCAACATTACTAATTTCTGACCTGCCTCCTCAGCTAGATTGCAAAACCCTCAAAGATGAATCTCTTCACAGCTGCAAGCCTTGAACCTACAACAGTGACTATTCATTCCAAGAAGAAGAAAAGCTGCTGGGTGTGGTGGCTCACACCTGTCACCCTAGCTATTCAGGAGGCTGCGGTCTGAGGATCTCAGTTCAAAGCCAGCCACGGGCACGAAAGTCTGTGAGACTCTTATCTCCAATTAACCACCAGAAAACCAGAAGTGGAGCTGTGGCCCAAGGGGCAGAGCACTAAGTTTAGCAAAAGAACTGTAGGACAGCGTCCAGGACATGAATTCAAACCCCACAACTGACAAATAAATACCTGTGGGGAAAAGTAAGGGTGGTACTGTCTTCTCCAGTAAGCCCAGAAGGATGTCAAGAGAGCACCTACAGATCAGGGTAAGAGCTGCTAAAGCCAGGGGACTCTGCCTCCTGCCACACTGCTGAGGCACAGAACTACTGAGAGCAGAGGGAGCCAGGATTGAGAGCCTGGACTGGACAGAGGGAAAGGATGGATGAGGGCACTGAGGCAGAACTCTAGAAGGAGCAGTTCTGTTGGGGGTCACGCTCTGACAGGGTTTTTTTTTTGTTTTCACTTGTGCAGGTCCTGGGACTTGAACTCAGGGTCTCCCGCTCTCGCCTAGCTCTTTTGCTCAACCCTGGAGCTGTACCACTTGCCCTCATCACTACTTCTGACTTTTTGCTGGTTAATGAGATGAGTCTCAAAGACGTTCCTGCCCAAGCTGGCTTCCGACTGCGATTCTCAGATCTCACCCTTCGGGGTAGCTGGGATTACAGCGCTTGGCAAAAGGGGTACGGAGGGGGGTGGGATTACTGAGAGGACTCGGGGGGAGAAGAAAAAGAAAAGACGCCCCCCCCGGCATTGGCCAGGTATTTCCACACCAGCCCGGGGGGCTGCAGGGGGCTCCGCGGCAGGGCACAAAGGCGGCGGCACCCCGACGGGGGACCCCGAGGCCCGGCTCTCCAGCGGCTTCCCCGCGAGGACGGGCGGCCGGCGGGACGCGCTGGGGGGCCTGGCACCGAGGGGCCCATCACAAATGGACGGCCCCGCGCAGCCTCCCGGGCGGCGTTCGCCGGGGAAAGCGCGGTCGGTCCGGCTGGGAGGCCGGGCCCCGGCGGGGAAGCACGGCCGCTCGGGGGGCATCCCCGGGACCGCGAACGACCAGGGCGGGACCCCCAGCCCCCGCCGCGCACGGGCCGCGCGCCCCGTCACTCACCGGCGCCGGGGTCTCCGCCGGCAGGAGGCCGAGGAGGCCGAGGAGGCGCCGCCGCTCCGGGAGACCCGAGGCCCCGACCGGAAGTGCCGCCCCCTCCCCCTCCCCGGCAGCCCCGCGCCGCCGCCCGGAAGCGGAAGTCGCGCCGGTTCCCGGGGAGCCGGCGTGGACGACGGCTGGAGAAGGCGGCGGCGGCGGCGGCGGCGGCGGCGATGAGAACTGCGCCTGCGCGCAACCCAGCGGACAGAGGTGGGCGGGGACACCCTAGGTGGCTTCCGGTGGCCAGCGGCACCCGGGCGTTAGCGCTCCGTGCGGCCCGCTCCTTAGGGCGCCGCCCCCTCGCTCCGGACATCCGGTCAAGGCGCACCCTGGGCCTGGAGCCCCGCCCCTGCGTGCTAGCCACGCCCATCGAGTGGGCGTGTTCTCCAAGGTTCCGTCCCACACCGGAGCTATTTTTCTTGCTCCGCCTCTCCAGGCCACGCCCCCTCGCGAGGCCACGCCCCTCCGGGGAGGAGCCCCGCCTCCGAATCTCTTTCATAACTGCATTCCTTTCAGTTGGTGGTGGTTCTCAGCCTGCAGCCGCTGGCAGTGTCGCATCCCAGACCCACGCAGTGGAAGCCCTGCGGATTGTGTGTGTGTGTGTGTGTGTGTGTGTGTGTGTGTGTGTGTGCAGCAGTCCTGGGGCTTGCGCTCAGGGCCGGGGCCCTGTCCTGGAGCTTTCCAGGCTAGTGCTCTATCAATTGAACTGCAGCACCATTTCCGGCTGTTTTGTTTCTGGGTATGGGGTACTGAGGAATCGAACCCAAGGCTTCGTGCAAGCTAGGGAAGCACCCTTCCACTAAGCCACTCCACCCTAGCAGCCATCCTGATCCTACTCAGAGGGCGCCTGCCTTCCCTGAGACCACTGGGCACCTTTGACCCACAACCCAGGATTTCAGGAGCACCTCTCTTAAGCTTCCCTACGTAGAGCAGGGCGATTAGTTCCCTCTAAATTGACTGTAAACTATTTTAGGCCTCACCCAATCTTTCCCAACCTCTTGCTTAAGCCCCTCTGTAATTCTCACTCGGCTACTCAAGGAGGCTTAACTCATCCTCACCGTCCCCCATCCTTATCTCCAAGTCCTACTGAAATTGTCTGCCCTTCAGTCCTGCTCACCTTCCACTGGGCTTGACCACTCGAGACAAATCTTCTACCACTAAGTTACACTCAGCTTTTCCTTCCTAGTCTCTAGAAACTCTTACCTCATACTTGGTGCAGAATCTAGGATGTGGCCAAGATGGAGGGGTAGACTTAGAGGAGGGAGTCACACACCTGCACAGAAAGTTCAGTGGTTTAGACTGGTTGTGGAGAGGGGAACTATTTTGGGTCTGTTGGACGTGGAAGACAGGCTGAGGCTTCTTCTAGGCACTTCAGTCACTAAATGAGTTTGTGTGTGAAGCCAAAGAACATTTCTGGAAGGGGAAGGCATTACAGAATACACACAGGTAGCCAGTCGGCAGGAATTTATTTCCACAGTTCCAGCCTCCAAGAGCCTGGCAGTCTAAGGGAGGGTGCCAGAAGGCCACAAGTCCCTGAAGTTGACTTCCCTGCCCTGGACTCCCTCCCACCAGAAATGGGAGTGTCCTGGCCCCATCGCCTGGTGCAGCACCATCAAAGCCATCCTCTGGAGACGAGCCTAGGGTGCAGGTCAGGCCGGGTCCTCCCCTTCTGGGCCTTCTTCTTCGTGCATCCTTGCTGTGGTGGGAATGTCCTCCTCGACCCACAGCGGCTCTGGCCTCAGGTCTGGGGGACACAGGCGCACAGGCACTCCCACGAGCTCCGGGTGCTTGCGTTTGTAATGGCGCCGGAGCGTGTTGGCCTCGGTGAAGCGCACTGGGCACAAGGGGCACTGGTACGGGCGTTCACCAGAGTGGATGCGTTGGTGGTGTGCCAGCTCTCCGGCCTCTCGAAAGCAGCGCGGGCACAGCGGGCAGCGGAAGGGCCGCAGGCCTGCATGGATGTTGCTGTGCCGTCGCAAGTGGCTAGAGCGCTTGAAGGACTTGCCACAATCCTTGCACTCATGCGGCTTCAGCTCTGAGTGTGAGATGCTGTGGCGTTCCAGATCGGAGAGATAGGGGAAGGCCCGCAAGCACACAGGGCAAAAGTGTGGGGCTCTCCGGGGCCCAGAGCCCTGAGGGGAACCGGCCATGTCCCCTTCAGAGACTGTGTAAGGCACGCCCTGGTCATCGATCAGGAGGAGGTCGCTGGCACCACCGCTGTCCACCGGTGTGGGCAACCCCTGTGCCAGCGGGGGCTCCTGCCCAGACTTGGGGCGCCGGCCCCGCTTCCGAGGAAGAGAGGCCTTGAGGGTCCGACTGGAGGAGGCGGCTCGCCCTGGAGGTCGGCCTCGTCGGCTCCTGGGAACCGGAGGAAGTAAGGCCAAAGGTTTCTCTTCCTCCCCAGGCAAAGGCGAAGGCAGCGGGGGAGTGCTGGGGGTGCCCATTGAGTACTGGGGACCTTGAATCTGAGTACTGGAGCCGGCTAAGAGGAGAAAGGAGCCGTGTCAGTGAGGTGTCCTCAGTATCTTACCTATTCCCTTCCCCAGGTCTTGACCTGAAAGGGGGTGGCATTCCTCCACCACGCTCAATTATAGCCATGACAGCAGGAAAAATAGCAAGATGGTGTCCTACCAGTTGGTAAATAGCGCTCCTCCGAACCCTTCCCCTAGATCTGAGGGTACAAACCTCCAAACAGCCACCGAACTGCGCCACAAAAATGCTCTTTTTCCCTGATGTGCATCAGAAATGGAGAATGGGGTCAGCACTGGAAGACACGGGGGTGGTCCAGGCAGTCAGTGGTGCAGGAAACAGATTCCAGTCCACCGGAAGAGGGGCTGTCATCAAATGCCCTCTGCTCAGATTTTAGTCAGTGACTCACTCTCTGTGGCCTGGGGCACTGTTCACTGTCTTCCAGCTCAGTGAAGTCTTTTGCAAAATGGAGCTCTGTCCTCTACTCACTCAGACATGCCCTGAGGATAATACACATAAACTGTCTGCACACAGATGAGCTTGGAGACCAGGACATTCTGAGTACTGTGAGTGGGTAAGCCTCATACCAAACATCTGAATGCGAATTCACTTTACCCATTTGGGAAAAGGGGAAACTGAAAGCCAAATCTGTTTTCCAAGTTCCCTCTACCAGTTAAGAGGCAGGACTAAGACTCTAAGCCCTATAGTTCAGGGAATGAGAAATGGACCCCAGGATCCAGGGGCCACCTTGAGGCCTCTCAATCCAGGTGTGCCAATAATTAGAGAGTGATTCCTTTCGCCTGTCTGAGCCACTTTCCTCCTCTGTAAAATGGGTTTGTTTTTTTTGTTGTCAGTCCTGGGATTGAGTTTAGGGCCTGAGCACTGACCTTGGACTTTCTCAAGGCTAGAGCTCTACCACTTGAGCATTAGCACCACTTCCAGCTTTTTTCTATGTATGTGGTACTGAGGAGTCCAACCCGTGACTTTGTGCATGCTAGGCAAGCACTCTACCAGTAGGCCAAACTCCCGGCCATAAAATGGATTTTTCTAGCACATGTGGAAATAGACTGGAATAAAAAGGAGGTTTTATAAAATGGGGAAGTGGTGCTGTGGCTCAAGTGGTAGAGCACAAGCCTTGAGAAAGCTCAAGGGCAGTGCCCAGACCCTGAATTCAAGGCCTAGGACTGCCTCCCTCCCCCCCTCCAAAAAAAATAATGCCCCTAGCTGGGCACTGGGAGTTCCCACTTGTTATTCTAGCTGCTCAGGAAGCTAGGATCTGACGATGGCGGTTCAAAGCCAGCCTGGGCGGGAAAATCCATGAACCTCTTCTCTCCAATGAACCACCACAAAAAGGGAAGTGGGGCTGTGACTTGAGGTGGTGGAGCGCCAGTCCTGGGCAAAGGAGCTCAGGGACAGGCCCAGGCCCTGAGCTCAGGCCCCAAGGCTGGGCGGGGGAGCTTCTCCTCCTCCACGGCCTGGTCCTCAGCCGGCACAGAACCACGGCGACCACCACCTCCATCCTCCCAGCGGCTGCTAAACTGGCACTGGAGGGAAGGGCGCGGCGTCGCTGCAGGGGTGCAGGTGCCGCGGCCACCGGAGCTGCGGAAGCCGGGCAGGGCGCGCGCGCGCATGCGTGTGCGTCCCCGTGTGCGCGGGGGGGGGGGGTCCAGCCCAGGCCTCCCGCGTGCCAGGGGGGCGAGCGGGCTTCCGCTGAGCGGCTCCCCAGCCCCCTCACCCTGTAGCAGGCACATGGTCCCCAGTCCTCGGAGGGGCCGCCTCTTCGGATCCCGAGGCTCGGGCCGCCCGAGCCCCGCGCACGGTGTGGGGGAAGGGGGTCCCCGTCGGGCCTCCCCGCGCTCTCCGCCGTCGGGCACGCGCCGGCCGGCCTGCGCGGCGGAGCCCGCGTGCGGGGCGGGCGGGGCGGGGGCAGCGGCCAATGAGCGGCGCGGGGACCGCGGGCGGATCGGGCCGCCGGGAGGGGGTCTGCGCGCGCGAGCCCGGCCGGCGCCGCGGGAGCGCGCGTGGGAAGCAGGTGCGGGGGGCGCGCCCGGGCGCGCCGCCCCCCCTCCCCACCCTCCCGTGCCCCCCGCCTCTGGGTACCTCATTTGCATGCCGCCTGGGCTCGCTTTTGTGTGTGCGTGAGCGCGCGCGCGCGCGCGGGGGGCGACGGGCCCGTCCGGCGGGAAGGGGCGGGAGAGAGGGCCGTGCCCCCGGCGGCGGCGGCGGCGGCGGCGGGCGGGGCGGGGCGGGGCGGGGCGGGGGCGCGCGGCCCGGCCCGCCCCTGGGAGCGCACCCGCGGGGAACAAAGGGGACTCGCTGGGTCCTAAGCACCCCGCCCGCCCTGGCCGCCGCGCCTGCGCGCCCGGCGCCCTCGACCGCCCCCGCGGGCCCCCGCCACATGGAGGTGACTGCCCTCCCACAAAGCCCCGGCCGGGGACACAGTCAAGGACAGGGACCGAATAGCTGAGAAGCGGGACATGTCTGCCTAGTGCCCGTAGTTAACATGGCGCCTGGTGCCTTCAAAGCCCAAGGAGGCCAAGTGGTAAGATGGTGCCCGGTCTTTTCTCTCTCTCTCTTGCACTTGGAGAACTCGGTCTCTCTCTATTTCTTTCCTTCATGCGATCCGACCCGGCACCCCGGAGGCAAGCCCGGCTCGAGGGCGTCAGGTCTCACTGCCCACACTAACACCCGCCGGCTCCGGGCGCCGGCGTCCGCGCTGGCCTGTGCCCTCACCCACGATGGCGCCAGCCGGCTTCTCTAACCGAGAAGGGCGGGGCGGGGTGGACGAGGGCGCGGAGAGGGCGGGGGGGGGGGGGTGGCGAGTCGAGGCGGAAGTCGAGGGGCCCCCCGGGTGGAAGTGACGCTGCCCCCGCTGCCCAAAATGTCGGCGCCCAGAGGGAGGTGTAAGTAGTTAAAGAGGAAAGCCGACCGACTCCCCTGGCTTCCCGGGCGCCTGCCGGGTCCCCCGGACTCCGCCGCGCACGCTGGAAGTGGGCTCGCCCGGCGCCGCGCCGCCTGGCCCGCCGGTGCCCCGGGCCCCGGGGCAGCCCCGTCCAGGGCGAGGGGGACGGGGAGGAGAGCCCGTTTTCGGGGTCTGGGTACTGCGGGCAGCCTGGGGGGGCATTTGCTGCGGGGAGCGGGAGGGGCGGGGCCTCGGACCGTTGGGGCGGAGCCAGGACCATGAGGCGCCGACGGGGCGGGGCTTGCGGTCGAGTGGGCGGGGCCTGATGCCGGGCGTGGCGCTGTGGGTGTTGCCGCGGGGAGAGGTATATTCAAGGGGCGGGGCTTGCGAGGGGCGGGGCTCGGTGGTGAATGGTGGGCGGGGCCTAGGTGAGCACCTCAGCAAATGGGGTCCCGACAGGGCGGTGGGAGGATCCTGGAGTGGGAGGGGTGGGGCTTAGGAGCGTGCTCGGTCAGGGGCCCCGGATGGAGGGGTGGAATTTGGCGGGGTTTGGTGGAGGTTTTTGTAGTGGAGGTGGAGGAGTTTGGAGGGGGCTGAGTGCCCGGCTGGGGCAGGGTGGTGGAGATGACAGGAGCGCAGAGGCAGTCCTAAGCAAAGATAGGGTTTATTTGAAGGGAAAGCAGCAGCGTGGGGATGGGAAACGGGCCTTGGGGGCCATGTGAGGACCTAGTGGAAGTCCAGTCACTTGGAAAGCACGACGGACTGAAGGGAAAGTGGAGGGCAGTGGTCGGGGCTCCCCTGCGCCCTGCCCCGCGGTGATCAGGTAAGCAGGTAACACACATGGACGCGTTCCTGAGGCAGCTCCTAGCAGCGCCACCCTCATTCTCCAGCTGGAACAGTTGCCACTCGTGTTGTCTGTGGTTGCCAGGCTGATGCCTCCAAGTGTGCGGCGCCCCCGATCTTTGTCCTCCCGGCTTCTGGAGGGAAAGAGGCATGAGGGGAATGCTGGGGTTAGGAACAGTGGGCTGGGAGACCTTAGAGTTGAGTGGGGAGGTTTGTGGTGAGCTGGGGCCTTGTCTCCTGGGTGGCAGTGGGTGTGGGCCGCAGGGCCCTTCCTTCCAGAGACCCGTTTTGTGTACCTGAGCACCAGGAAGGGGAGGGCCAGCCGGGTGAGAAGTGCCGCCCCCTCACCCTCTCCTGTGTCTCCCCACTCCAGAAAGCACGCCCACCACTGCCATTGCCCCCCTGCCACCATGGACGACGCCCAGCTGCCCGAGCCCCCAGCCCCGGTCCCCGTTGCGGTGTCGGCTCCCACACCAGCGGCCCCTGCAGCCACTCCCCGGGTTCCATTTCACTGCAGCGAGTGTGGCAAAAGCTTCCGCTACCGCTCAGACCTGCGGCGCCACTTCGCCCGCCACACAGCGCTCAAGCCCCACGCGTGTCCACGATGTGGTAAGGGCTTCAAGCACAGCTTCAACCTGGCCAACCACCTGCGCTCTCACACCGGGGAGCGGCCCTACCGCTGCTCTGCCTGCCCCAAGGGCTTCCGGGACTCCACCGGCCTGCTGCACCATCAGGTGAGTTTCTGGGGCTGGCAGTGGCCTCCCCCCTGGGGCACCACCCACTCACCGGCCTGCTCCTTTAGTCACTTTGCCAATCTAAGCCAGCCTCCTGTCATCCAAACAGCTGATGCCTTCGGGTCCTGAACATGTTCTGCCCAGGGCTGTGTTCAGGGCACTTGTATTCCTTTGGACAGGATGAAGCAAGTTTCATAGACAGGAGCTTTCTTGAGCATTTGACATCAGTGGTGTAGAAGGAAAACAGAGCACGTTATCTGTCACCTTTGACCTTGGGGAAGATTAGGGAAGTGTGTCACTTCAGCTAAAAAGGAGTCAGTGTAGGAAGACGGATGCAAGCAGAAAGGAAAAGTGCCAAGGTCCCAAGATGGAAAGCAGATTGATGTGCCCAGGGGTTGTTGGGAGACTTCTTGGGGACTGAGAGCACCTAGCAGCACTGTGACAGGCTTATAATCTACTCACTTGGAGGCAGAGGTCAGTCCTGCCCAGGTAAGATAAGTATGTGGCACTCCACATAGGTATGCGGAGTTGTTAGTATGTAGCTAACCAATGTTAGCTATAGAGGAAACACAAAGGAACATCACAGCCCAGGTCTGGGCCTAGGGAAGACCTCTTCCCTCAGAAATAACCAGCACTGGAGCCAGGAGTGTGGCCTAGTGGTACTTCACATGAAGCCCCGGGTCCTGTTTCTTGATACCACATACACAGAAAAGGCCAGAAGTGGCACCATGGCTCAAGTGGTTGAGTCCTAGTCCTGAGCAAAAAGAAGCTCAGAGGCAGTGCCTAAGCCCCAGGACTGACAGAAAGAAGGAAAGATGGATGCATTAGCTGGACACCAGTGGCTCACACCTATAATCCTAGCTAGTCAAGGAAGCAGAGATCTGAGGATCATGGTTCAAAGCCAGTCTGGGCATGAAAGGCCCTCGAGACTTATGGCACTACTGTGGCTCAAGAGGTCGAACAGTAGCCTGGAGCAAAAGAGCTCAGGGACAGTGCCCAAGACCCGAGTTCAAGCACCATGATGAAAAAAAGAAGAAGAAAAAAAAAGAAAAAAACAGCACTAAAAGAACTGGAGTGACTCAAGTGGTAGAGGGCCTGCCTGACAGAAGCGAGGCCTTGAGTTCAAATCCTAGTACTGCCAAAAAGCTGAGAAGCGCCCGTTCCCAGTGGCTCATGTCTAGAACCTTAGCTCCTCCGGAGGCTGAGATCTGAGGATCACACAAATTCACAGCTAGCCAGCACAGGATACTCCATGAGACCCTTACCTCCAATAAACTACTCAAAAAAGCCGAAAGTGGTGCTGTGGCTCAAGTGGTAGAGTGCAAGGCTTCAAGGGAAAAAAAAGTTGAGGGACAGGGCCTGGGCCCTGAGTTCAAGCCCCAGGAGCTACAATACATAAAGAGAGCCGAGAGGGGGGAAGTCGAGTCCAGGAGCCAGGAGGGCACTTGCTTGAGACCTGGGCTTTGAGCCGCAAGTTTCCCGGGAGGGAGGGAGGGATAAGGCGGTGCTGGTGGGCCGGGGCAGGGCTGGCCCTCCCCAGACCCCAGCCCTGACGGTGCCCCTGCCGCAGGTCGTCCACACCGGCGAGAAGCCCTACTGCTGCCTGGTCTGCGAGCTGCGCTTCTCCTCGCGCTCCAGCCTGGGCCGCCACCTGAAGCGTCAGCACCGCGGCGTGCTGCCCGCGCCCCTGCGCGCGCCGCCCGCGCCACCCGCGCCCAGCCTGCCGGCCCTGGGCGCGCCCTGCGCCGTCTGCTGCAACGCGGGGCCGTGCGCGGCGTGCGGGGGCGCGGGCGCGGCGGGCGCGGGCGGCGGGGACGGCGCGGAGCCCGCGGGCCCGGCCAGCTGGGGCCTGGCGGAGGCGGCGGCCGCGGCCGCGGCGTCGCTGCCCCCGTTTGCCTGCGGCGCCTGCGCGCGGCGCTTCGACCACGGCCGCGAGCTGGCGGCGCACTGGGCGGCGCACACCGACGTGAAGCCCTTCAAGTGCCCGCGCTGCGAGCGCGACTTCAACGCGCCCGCGCTGCTGGAGCGGCACAAGCTCACGCACGACCTGCAGGGCGCCGGGCCGTCCCCCGGGCCGGTCTGGGGCGCGGGGCCCGAGGGCGCGGGGCTCGAGGGCCCCAGCGAGGGCGCGGCCTCCTCGGAGGCGGCGGCGTGGGGCGGCCCCCTGCTCCTCGGCCCGCCGGGCAGCGGCCTGGCGGAGCTGGGAAGCCTGCTCCCCGAGGGCGTGGCCGAGGCCCCGGCGGCCATGGAGGACACCCTGTACCAGTGCGACTGCGGGACCTTCTTCGCCGCGGCCGCCGCGCTGGCCGGGCACCTGGAGGCGCACGCCGGTCCCGCCACCTACGGCTGCGGGCACTGCGGGGAGCTGTACGCGGGCCTGGCCGCGCTGGAGGAGCACCGCCGGGTGAGCCACGGCGAGGGCGGCGCCGAGGCCGCCGCCTCCGAGGGCCCCTCCGCGCCCGGGGAGCCCGCGCCCAGCGCCGGCCGCAGCACCAAGAAGATCTTCGGCTGCTCCGAGTGCGAGAAGCTGTTCCGCTCGCCCCGCGACCTGGAGCGGCACGTGCTGGTGCACACCGGGGAGAAGCCCTTCCCCTGCCTGGAGTGCGGCAAGTTCTTCCGCCACGAGTGCTACCTCAAGCGCCACCGCCTGCTGCACGGCCCCGAGCGCCCCTTCCCCTGCCACATCTGCGGCAAGGGCTTCATCACGCTCAGCAACCTCTCCCGGCACCTGAAGCTGCACCGGGGCATGGACTGACCGGGCGGAGCCGGGCCCCAGCCTGGAGGGGCGCCGCCGCTGCCGCCCCCACCCGCGCGCGCCCCGACCTTGGGGACCACAAGAAGCGGACGCCTCGGCCCGGGGCTCCCAGGACCACATGGGGGGGGGTGCTGGAATCTGCAGAGACTAGAGCTGGAGACACCGCCCCTCCGTGTGCGTGGGAACCCCCAGGTCGACAGGCGTCTAAGAAGTGGGGGCCCCTCCCCCAGGGTCCCCTCCCGAGAGCCGCCATTCCCAGCCATCCGGGGGAGCCTGGCGGGGGTCCTGTCCCCAAACCCTTCCGCGCCCCCTCCGAGCTGTCCGCCGGTCCCTGGCCTCCGCGGAAAGCAGATAGAGCGGCATCTGCCTTTCCCCCGTTCCGCGGCCTGCGCGGAGAGCGGACCAGGTCGGCGCCCCTGCCCTTGACTTCCTCACCCTCCCGGTTGGCTCTTCCCCTCTCCCCCCACAGACTGGCCCAGAATCGCCCAGACCCCCCACCCCGGGCCGTGTGCCAGCCGCCACCCACAGCGCGCCCGTCCCGTAGCCTCATGGAGGTGGTGGGCGCTGCGCCCCCCATCCGTAGCACCTGTCTGTCTCTCCTCTGTCCGTTTGTCTCCACGTAACCCCCAACCCCAAGGATAGCGGGGGACTTGGCTAGGGCACTCCCCCACGAGCCCCGACACCTCGCCTCCCTGTGGGCGCACCCCCACCCCGTGTCTCCAGGACCCCAATAAACCTTGTTCTGTCAATCACTGTCGTGTCTAGTCCTGGGCTCCGCTGCTTTTTTGAGGCGGGGTCTTTGGGTCTTATCTAGATGGGAACCGGTGTCTTCGTGGGGTTTTGGGGGGTGGCTTGTGTCTGGTCAGTTGAGGGGCATGAGCTCGGGGCATGCGTGCTGTCCCTGGGGTTGTCTGGTTTTTGCTTTTCCACCCCCCCCCCCAATCCACCCTCAACGTGTGCCATGGGGAGCCGCAGCCCCAGCCGGTTTTCTGGTGACTCGTGGACTTTGACCCGACCCTCACGGGTCTCCGCGTCCCCTGTCCCTGCATAGCCGGGATCGAGGCTGACTGTGCTGAGACACACACAGCCCCTACAGGCCGGGCCTGCGCGGTAGGAGGCAATCAACGCCATAGGACACACGGCTCCGCATCACAACCTCCTCCCCAGACGGAAGGGGCGGCGGCCCTGCACCGCGGGCCCTCCAGGCCGCACACCCTGAGCCGAGCTCCCATTAAACCCGCCCCGCCAGGCCTGCGCGGCTCACGAGCAGGGCGAGGTCCCTAGGAGGGAAGCAGGCAGTGGGGCCAATGAGGAGGCGGCGGCGGGCGGAGTGGCAGCCGGGCGGGCATCTCTGAGCCAATCAGCGCCTGCCCCGCCTCCGCCGGGGCGGGGCCTGGGTCTGCCCCGCCGCCGTGCTCCTCTCCCCGCAGGTGTCTCCATGCCGGTCTGCGCCCCGGACTCCCGACCCGGTCCCCGCCTGCCCGCCGGTCCCGCGGTCCCGCGTCGCCCCGGCTTGGGGCGTGAGCTCTGGTCCTGGTTGAGTTCGGCCTTCCCATCATGGCCGTCCTGCATTTCCTTTTCTTTTTTCTTCTTCTCTCTTTGTGCGTCGTGGGTCTTGAACTCGGCCTGGCCCGGGCCCTGCGCTCGAGCCAAGCCCCACCTCCCGTGTTCTAGAGGTTGGATCCCCAGATCTCACCTCCCCAGCAGCTGGGCTGACAGACGTGAGCCACCGTGACCAGCGTCGGCTTTTTTCTATGTATGTGGTACTGAAAAACGGAACCCGGGTCTTCGTGCATGCTAGGCAAGCACTCCAACACTCGGCCAAACTCCCAGCCCCTGTGTTCCTACATTTATTTACAAAGAAAAAGAAAATCTTCTCAGGACATGAAATGAATAATAAAGTAACCCACACAAGGAGTTCCAAACAGCTGCTTAAACACGCACGTCAACGTTTCTAAAAACTTCATTCATAATAGCCAAAGTATGGAGACAACACAACGTTCAACAGACAGACTAAATATAGTTTACTCATATAATGGACTATTATTGTTCAGTCATAACAAAATGAAGAACCTTAAAAATATGCTGACTTCACAGGGCCAGAAGTTTGGCCTACTGGTAGAGCACTTACCTAGTATACACAAAGCCCTGGGTTCCATTCCTCACTACCATGCAGTGCCTGGGCGCTGTCCCTGAGCTCTTTTGCTCAAGGCTAGTGCTCTACCACTCTGAGCCACAGCACCACTTCTGGTTTTTGAATGCTTAATTGGAGATAAGAACTTCAAGCACTTTTCTATCAGGGCTTGCTTTGAACCTTGATCCTCTGATCTCAGATCTCAGAGTAGCTAAGATTATAGATGTGAGCCACCAGCACTGGGCCCCAAACTCAATCTTTCTTTCATAGCCCCGTTTCCCCTTTTCTGGTGGTTAATTGTTGCTAAGAATCTTACTTAGTGCATGGGCTGGCTTTAAACAGTGATCCTCAGATTGCAGACTCCTGAGTAGCTAGGATTACAGGTGTAAGCCACCATGCCAGGATAAACTCACAATCTATCTCAGTCTTAGTGCTGGGATTACAAGAGTGTACCACTGTGTATAATGAAGTTAGCTTCTTCTTTTATTTTTTTTTGGCAGTCCTGGTCTTGAACTCAGGACCTAAGCACTGTTCAGGACTAGAAAAAAAAAAAGGAAGAGGTGAACTTGAGACAAAATTAGTAAGAGATTCTCAAAAAAAAAAAAAAGTAAACTAAAACGAAAAGATTCAGGACCTGTTCCTGAGTTCAGTCCAAGTACTGAAAAACTACATAATACATACAAACATAACACAGATATTCCAAAGGGAAGCAGTTGGTCACAAAGGATCACATATAACATCATTTATAAGAAAGGTCCCCAACAGGCAAATCCAGAGAGAAGGCAAGCAGATTGTTTGCCAGGGTTTCAACAGGAGCTGGGACTGGGGGAAGGGGCTCAATAATCATGAGAATTCTGTCTCAGCTAAGAAGTTCTAGAAGTAGACAATGAGAATGTCTAGGGCCTTGAACTGTCCTTGAGCTCCTTTTGCTCAGAACTAGTGCTCTACCACTTTAAGCCATAGCACCGCTTCTCATTTTCAGATAGTTCATTGGAGATAAGAGTCTCATGGGATTTAACTACAATCCTCAGATCTCAACCTCCCGAGTAGCTAGGATTGCAGGTGTGAGCCATCGCCACCTGGCTCATTTTCATCTTTTTTTTTTTTTGCCCGTCCTGGGCGTTGAACTCAGGGCCTGAGCACTGCCTTGGACTTTCTCAAGGCTAGAGCTCTACCATTTGAGCCACAGCACCACTTCTGGCTTTTTCTATGTGTGTGATACCAAGGAATCGAACCCAGGTCTTCATGCATGCTAGGGAAGCACTCTACCACTAGGCCAAACTCCTGGCCCTCGTTTTTTATCTTTATTTTTTTTTCCAGTCCTGGGGCTTGAATTTAGGGCCTAGGCACTGTCCCTGTGCTCTTTTGCTCAAGGCTAGCACTTTACCACTTAGAGCCACAGCTATACTTGTAGGTTTTGAGTGGTTAGTTAAGTCTCATGGAGATATCTCACATCTTTTGATCTCAGCCTCCTGGGTAGCGAGGATGTCAGGCATGAGACAGACAGTTGGTGGGCTTTTAGATATCTCACTCTTCTCTAGCCTGACCTGGTGTCTGGCACCATTCTGCTTCTGTCTGAAGAAGAAACCTCTGTACGTGCTGGCTTGTTGCGGTGGCTCCCAGCTCTCCTGGTCCTGAGCCTGCACAGAAGGAAAGGTTCGCCTACCCTCTTGCCAACAGGATTTGGCATGCATTTCACCCCAGAGAAAACCCAGCAGGGAGTGCAGGTAGATTCCTGCGCGTGCGCGCCCGTCTCACAGCTGGTTTTGAGATGAGGTCACCCTGATGCCATCTTGCAGGGTGAGCACTGTTATCTCCAGGGAGCCTTGCAGAGCCTCCCCACCCATCTCCACTCCGGGGCGAGCTCTGCCACGCTCCGGCCCCACGCAGTCCCCAGTGGCCAGCTCCCCGGGTGACACAGCCGCCCCCCCCCCCACTGGACCCGGAGTGGTCCGGCTGTCCGTCCGCCTCCAGCCCTGCCCCGGAGGGGAGGCCCTGGCTGTGGTTCTGCCCTTGTGGCGCCAGCACCAAGGACAGAGCTAGCCCATAGTAGGCGCTCAGTAAATTCGCAGTTAGCCCTGCCCAGGCAGGAGACGGGGTGGGGGGTGAGGGGGCTGAGCCAGGGTCTGCTGGGCTGGGGGCCTGGCACGGGCAGGCCTGGTCCCGGGTGCTGGCTGGGGGAGGAAGGCGTCCGTGCGCGGGGACAGGGCGGTGGCCGCAGCCCCCGCCCCTCCTCCTCCTCCCTCCAGCCGCCTCCCCCCAGCGCCCGCCCGGGCTCCCCGGCCTCCGCTTCCGGCTTCCCAGCCAGTCCTCTCCTCTTCCAGGCTCCGACCAGGGCAGGGTTTCCGGGGGGAAGGCTTAGGCGGTGACACCGCGCCCAGCCTCCTCCTCCTCCTCCTCCTCCACCCGCCCTCCCTCTCTCCATCCCTCCCTCCATCCCTCCCTCCCTCCCTCCCCCGCCACCTCCGTCCGCCCGCGATCGCCGGCCGCGGGGAAGAAAGGAGCGCAGGAGGCGGAGGTAAGACGCGGCGCCCGGCGAGGCCGGCGCGAGCCCCGAGGCGGGGCGGCTCTGCAGACGCCCGCGGAGGAGGCGGGAGCTGGGGCCCGGGCCCGGGCAGCCTCCCGCCGCCCGGGCTCCGTCCCGGGGCCGCCCCGGCCGGGCCACAGGAGCCCGGGCCATCACTACCTCCCAGCCCGGGGTCCAGGCCCAGCCCCCTCCCCCAGACCCGGGGTCCAGACCCAGCCCCCTCCCCCAGACCCTGGGTCCAGGCCCAGCCCCCTCCCCCAGACCCGGGGGTCCAGGCCCAGCCCCCTCCCCCAGACACGGGGGTCCAGGCCCAGCCTCCTCCTCCCCAGACCCGGGGTCCAGGCCCAGCCTCCTCCCCCAGACCCGGGGGTCCAGGCCCAGCCCCCTCCCCCAGACCCGGGGGTCCAGGCCCAGCCCCCTCCCCCAGACACGGGGGTCCAGGCCCAGCCTCCTCCTCCCCAGACCCGGGGTCCAGACCCAGCCCCCTCCCCCAGACCCTGGGTCCAGACCCAGCCCCCTCCCCCAGACCCTGGGTCCAGGCCCAGCCCCCTCCCCCAGACACGGGGGTCCAGGCCCAGCCTCCTCCTCCCCAGACCCGGGGTCCAGGCCCAGCCTCCTCCCCCAGATCCGGGGTCCAGACCCAGTCCCATCCCCCAGACCGGGGGTCCAGGCCCAGCCTCCTCCTCCCCAGACCCGGGGTCCAGGCCCAGCCTCCTCCCTCAGACCCGGGGTCCAGGCCCAGCCTCCTCCCCCAGACCCGGGGGTCCAGGCCCAGCCTCCACCCTCAGACCCGGGGTCCAGGCCCAGCCTCCTCCTCCCCAGACCCGGGGTCCAGGCCCAGCCTCCTCCCTCAGACCGGGGTCCAGGCCCAGCCTCCTCCCCCAGACCCGGGGTCCAGGCCCAGCCTCCTCCCTCAGATCCGAGGTCCAGGCCCAGCCTCCTCCCTCAGACCGGGGTCCAGGCCCAGCCCCATTCCCCAGACCCGGGGTCCAGACCCCAGCCTCCTCCTCCCCAGACCCGGGGTCCAGGCCCAGCCTCCTCCCTCAGACCCGGGGTCCAGGCCCAGCCTCCTCCCTCAGACCCGGGGTCCAGGCCCAGCCCCCTCCCTCAGACCCGGGGTCCAGGCCCAGCCCCCTCCCCCAGACCCGGGGTCCAGGCCCAGCCTCCTCCCCCAGACCCGGGGTCCAGGCCCAGCCTCCTCCCCCAGACCCGGGGTCCAGGCCCAGCCTCCTCATCCCCAGACCCGGGGTCCAGGCCCAGCCCTCTCCCCCAGACCCGGGGTCCAGGCCCAGCCCCCTTCCCCAGACCCGGGGTCCAGGCCCAGCCTCCTCCTCCCTCAGACCGGGGTCCAGGCCCAGCCTCCTCCCCCAGACCCGGGGTCCAGGCCCTCCTCCTCCCTCAGACCCGGGGTCCAGGCCCAGCCTCCTCCTCCCCAGACCCAGGGTCCAGGCCCAGCCCCCTTCCCCAGACCCGGGGTCCAGGCCCAGCCTCCTCCCTCAGACCGGGGTCCAGGCCCAGCCTCCGCCCTCAGACCTGGAGTTCTAGACCCAGCCTCCTCCTCCCCCAGACCCGGGGTCCAGGCCCAGCCCCCTTCCCCAGACCCGGGGTCCAGGCCCTCCTCCTCCCTCAGACCCGGGGTCCAGGCCCAGCCTCCTCCTCCCCAGACCCAGGGTCCAGGCCCAGCCCCCTTCCCCAGACCCGGGGTCCAGGCCCAGCCTCCTCCTCCCCAGACCCAGGGTCCAGGCCCAGCCTCCTCCCTCAGACCCAGGGGTCCAGGCCCAGCCCCCTTCCCCAGACCCGGGGTCCAGGCCCAGCCTCCTCCTCCCTCAGACCCGGGGTCCAGACCCAGCCTCCTCCCTCAGACCCGGGGTCCAGACCCAGCCTCCTCCCTCAGACCCGGGGTCCAGGCCCAGCCCCCTCCCCCAGACCCGGGGTCCAGGCCCAGCCTCCTCCCCCAGACCCGGGGTCCAGGCCCAGCCTCCTCCCCCAGACCCGGGGTCCAGGCCCAGCCTCCTCCTCCCCAGACCCGGGGTCCAGGCCCAGCCCTCTCCCCCAGACCCGGGGTCCAGGCCCAGCCCCCTTCCCCAGACCCGGGGTCCAGGCCCAGCCTCCTCCCTCAGACCGGGGTCCAGGCCCAGCCTCCTCCCCCAGACCCGGGGTCCAGGCCCAGCCTCCTCCTCCCCAGACCCAGGGTCCAGGCCCAGCCTCCTCCCCCAGACTCCAGGGTCCAGACCCAGCCTCCTCCCTCAGACCCAGGGGTCCAGGCCCAGCCTCCTCCCCCAGACCCGGGGTCCAGACCTAGCCTCCTCCCTCAGACCCGGGGATCCAACCCTAGTCCTCCTTCAGGCCCAGCCTCCTTCCTCAAACATAGGAGTCCAGAGCCCAGCTCCCCTTTCAGACCCAGGGCTCCATAGGCTCAGCTTCCTCCCTCAGACCCGGGGGTTCAAGTCCAGCCTCCTCCCTCATACCCGGGGTCCAGGCTCAGCTTCCTCCCTCAAGTCCAGTGGGTCCAGGCCCAGCCTCCTCCTCCCTCAGACCCAGGGTCCAGGCCCAGCCTCCTCCTCCCTCAGACCCAGGGTCCAGGCCCAGCCTCCTCCTCCCTCAGACCCAGGGGTCCAGGCCCAGCCTCCTCCCTCAGACCCAGGGTCCAGGCCCAGCCTCCTCCTCCCTCAGAACCAGGCATCCAGACCCCAGCCTCCTCCCTCGACCGGGGAGTTGGAGCACTCCTTCTCCTGAGGCTCCGGGCTTTCCACCTCCACCCAGGCCCTTGGGCTGATTTCCAGCCTCTCCCAGAGCATTCAGCCTAGGATCCTGGGGCAGAAGCGGCTGGCTGACTTGATCTCTTCTGTATCTCTGTTGTTCTCTGTCTGCTTGCCGTCTCTCCTGGCCCTGCACGGCTCCCGTGTCTGCACCACGCTGCCTGTCCGCCCTTGCCCGCACCCCCACCCCTGCTCCGGGATCCTCTCTCCATCCCCCGTCTCTGGCCTTGCCTGACTGCTTCTTGTCTTCACGCCCCCTCGCCCCTCCCCTGACCCCCTTCCTCTCTGCCCCGCCCCCTCCCCTGACCCTTCCCTCTGCCCCTCCCCCGCCCCGCCTCTGGCCCCGCCCCTTCCCTCTGGTCCCTCCCCACCGCTCCGCCCCTCATCTGCCCCGCCCCCTTCCCTGACCCTTCCCTCTGGGCCCGCCCGCCTCTGGCCCCCTCCCCCGCCCCGCCTCTGGCCCCGCCCTCCCCTGACCCTTCCCTCTGGCTCCGCCCCTCCTCTGGCCCCGCCCCCTCCCCCTGCAGGCATGGATCCGCAGCCGCCTCCACCCGCCCAGGGCGGCCCTCACCGCGGCCGGGGCCGGGGCCGGGGCAGGGGCCGAGGCCGAGGCCGGGGCCGGGGCCGGGGGGGCGCCGGGGCCGCGCGCGCGCCGCTGCCCTGCCCGACCTGCGGCCGCCTCTTCCGCTTCCCCTACTACCTCTCCCGGCACCGGCTGAGCCACTCGGGGCTGCGGCCGCACGCCTGCCCGCTGTGCCCCAAGGCCTTCCGCCGGCCGGCCCACCTGTCCCGCCACCTGCGCGGCCACGGCCCGCAGCCCCCGCTGCGCTGCGCCGCCTGCCCGCGCACCTTCCCCGAGCCCGCGCAGCTGCGGCGCCACCTGGCCCAGGAGCACGCGGGCGGCGAGGCGGAGCTGGCGCCGGAGAGGGCGGCGAAGGGCGAGGTGGAGCCGGGCCCGGACGACGCCGCCGCCGCCCCCGGGCCGCCCGCCGCCGAGCCCGGGCCGCCGCCCGCGCCCCCCGCCGCCGCCGCCACCGCCCATCCCGCCGCGCCCGCGGCCGACGAGGCCGACGCCGAGCTGGCGCGTGCGGCCGGGCGGCAGGAGGAGAAGCAGGTGCTGCTCCAGGCCGACTGGACGCTGCTGTGCCTGCGCTGCCGCGAGGCCTTCGCCACCAAGGGCGAGCTGAAGGCGCACCCGTGCCTGCGCCCCGAGGGCGACGCCGCGGCCGACGGCGGGCCCCCGCCGCGCCCCAAGCGCCACCAGTGCTCCATCTGCCTCAAGGCCTTCGCCAGGCCCTGGTCCCTGTCGCGCCACCGCCTGGTCCACTCCACCGACCGCCCCTTCGTGTGTCCGGACTGCGGCCTGGCCTTCCGCCTGGCCTCCTACCTCCGCCAGCACCGCCGCGTGCACGGCCCGCTCAGCCTGCTGGCCCCGCCGCCCGGCCAGGCCCCCGCCGCCGCCGCCTCCCGGACCTCGGGGAGGGCGCCCGACGGGGGCGAGGCGGCGGGCGGCGAGGCGGGGCCGAACGCCGAGGCCGGCCCGGCGCGCGCCCCGGCCGGGGAGCCCCGCTTCTGGTGCCCCGAGTGCGGCAAGGGCTTCCGGCGCCGCGCGCACCTGCGGCAGCACGGCGTGACCCACTCCGGGGCGCGGCCCTTCCAGTGCGTGCGCTGCCAGCGCGAGTTCAAGCGCCTGGCCGACCTGGCCCGCCACGCGCAGGTGCACGCGGGCGGCCCGGCCCCGCACCCCTGCCCGCGCTGCCCGCGCCGCTTCTCCCGCGCCTACAGCCTCCTGCGCCACCAGCGCTGCCACCGCGCCGAGCTGGAGCGCGCGGAGCTGGAGAGGCTGCAGGCGCAGGCCGCGCCCCCGCCGCCGCTCAAGCAGGAGGCCGAGGGGCCCCCCCTGACCCCCCCACACATCAAGGAAGAGCCGCCCTCCCCGGGGACCCCGCCCCAGCCGCCGCCCGCGCCCCCGGTCTTCCTCAGCGCCTCCTGCTTTGACAGCCAAGACCACTCGGCCTTCGAGATGGACGAGGAAGAGGTGGACAGCAAGGCCCCCCTGCGAGGGCTGGGCGGCCTGGCCTCCTGACCCCGCTCTCTCCCTCTGAGGCGGGAGGAGAGAATTCCTCTCCCCACCCCTCCCACCCTTGACCCCGCGGCCGGGAGGCCTGAGCCCCCACCACCCCCACTCCCACCCCCAGACCCCCAGCCCGCGCCAGGGGCGCTCACCACACAGGGAGTGGAAGGCAGACGCCTGACCAGGGGTGCTGACCCGGGGGTTCGCCCCAGCCCGCCCGTCCCCCGTGACACACACTGGACACTGTCACCTCTTCAGGACTGCCAGACTCTGGGAGTCCCAGACAACTCGGCTCTGTCCCCCATTCCCCTGTCTGTCCGTCTGTCTGTGAATAAATGTGCGTTTGTGAAGATCAGGAGTGAGGCTGTCTGTGAAGTGGGGGGGCTGTCGGCCATGGGTTTGGATACTGGGGCTCACACCTCACCATGTGGTGGGAAAGGAAGAGGAGAGGCTGGGTTTCCAGGGTGGCCACCCTGCAGTCCTCCCCCCCTAACTCATTCTGCCCCTCATCTCTCCACTGACTACGAAACTGAGAAGGCCGAAACGCGTGCTTCTGCCTGCAGGCGCTAGAATGCTAGAGCTTCTCTGCCCAGTGGGACCTTTTTATTTGTGGTGACAGAATGTCCTAGAGCTTTGCTGTCTGGTGTTGTATTGGCTGACCACATGTAGAATTAAGTAACTCGGAAAGAACTCTAATGGAATAAAATTTAAAAGTTCAGTTCCTCATCATAGCATGTCAAGGGCCAAACAAACCATGTGGGTGGTGGCTGCCAGCTCAGCCAGGAAAACTCTAGAACATTCCATCATAGGAGCAAAACCCGGAAGTGGAGCCTCTCTGGTGAGATGAGATTTGACCTTAAAGAAGATGGAAAGAACCGGGAGTGAGCAGAAATCACCCGGGATGAAGGCCAAGGGGCGCATGAAAAGACAGTTTAACCAGTTCCAATGTATGTGGTACCAAGGAATCAAATCCGGGTTTTCATGCATGCTAGGCAAGCACTCTATCTCCTGACCAAACTCCTGGTCTGTCAGCAATTCTTTTTTTATTTTTTTTTTATTTTTCTGCCAGTCCTGGGCTTGAGCTCAGGGCCTGAGCACTGTCCTTGGACTTTCTCAAGGCCAGAGCTCTAGTGCTTGAACCTCAGCACCACTTCCAGCTTTTTCCTATGTATATGGTATCAAGAAGTCAAACGTGGGTCTTCCTGCATGCTAGGCCAAACTCCCCTGCCCCTGTCAGCAATTCTTTAGTTACAACCAGGTGTGACTAGTTCACACCTATAATCATGGAAAGAGAGCAGAAACATCACAGTTTAAGGATAGAGAAGCCCTCAGTCTACCATCTCTGCTTCCTGCAAATGGGCAACAGCAGGCATCAAGAGAAGAGGTCAAGTCTTAGCAGAGAAAGTTACCAACCAAAGCCAGCATGCAATAACAATTTGAGTTAAAAACCCCCTGAGGAGCCTACAAAGTAGCCCAAGAAGAGGCAAAGTAAACACTTCAGTTCTCACTGTAGCCTATTGTGGGAGCCAAGTCACAACAATACACTGTTGCCATCCCTTCCCTTCAGCTCTACTTGCCTCAGGAAGAAAGATGTAGCCAAACATTGACACAAACAAATTAGGGACCAATTGAGACAAGAGCCAGATCCAAACCAAGGCTGGGGTTATAAACCTCATTATGGGAACAATGGGGTTCCCAGATCCTTTCAATACATCACAGCCAGGACCTGTCCAGGAGCCTTTGTGGCTCCAATGACCATATGCAAATGAGAGGAGGTACTGCTCGCCAATCTCTCACTTATCCTTGTCCGTGCTTGGCATTCCCTATGATGCGCTACTTCAATGCCACCTACCAAGGTCAGACACCCAGTCAGCGCAAGGTCAAACACCAAACCCATCAGGGGAGTGAGGTGTTCTGTAGCTCTGCTTACAGAAGGGATGAGTAGAGGCCAGAGGTAGACAGGTCATTGTGTAATTTCAACTGTCATGAGTGCCATTTGTCCCTTTGTAGTGACATTTTATTTAATAAACTTTATGTCTGGGGCATTACTAGATTTACAGAAAAAAAACAAACATAGTGTATGCAGTTCCCATCACTCATTTTTTATTTTTTTTTGGCCAGGCCTGGGCCTTGAACTCAGGGCCTGAGCACTGTCCTTGGACTTTCTCAAGGCTAGAGCTCTACCACTTGAGCCACAGCACCATTTCTGACTTTTTTCCTATGTATGTGGTACCGAGAAATCGAACCCAGGTCCTCACGCATGCTAGGCAGGCACTCTACCTCTAGGCTAAACTCCCGGCCCCCCATCACTTTCTTTTTAAAAATAATAATTGTGGAGCTTCTTGTTCTTGGGAAAACTGAAACATCATCAAACACACACTTTCAATTTTATTACTTTTGGTGAATTATGACAAACAGATACACCTGGTCAGCACAAAGCCACTTGACTGCCAGGGACTCTCTGGTCACTACTTGGCAGTACTGAGGGCCGAGTTCAGGATTCAGATGTTGCGTGGGGTGAGGGCAGACCTCAGACCTGGGAGCTGCCATAGCGCTGACCACATCTGTCTTACTGACTGAAACAGGGTATCCTTGGCTTCTTGCCCAGGCTGCTCTTAAACCACGATCATAACCCAGGAGTTTGGCCTTGAGAAAAGTCTAAGGGCAGTGCCCAGGCCCTGAGTTCAAGGCCCAGGACTAGCAAAAAAAAAAAAAAAGCTCAGGGACAGGGCCCAGGTCCTGAAATTCAAGGCCTAAGACTGGCAAAAACCAAAAACAAAACAAACCAAAACCCATGATCCTCTGACTGCTTCCAGAGTAGCGGGATTTGGTGATTCCGTTCTTGCCGGTCCTCCGGCTGGAGCTCAGCGCCTGCTGGCTTTACCTGAGCTTTTGGGCTCAAGGCTAGCGCTGTACCATTTTGGGCTCCAGCACCACTTCTGGTTTTCTGGTGGTTTGTTGGAGATAGGAGTCTCACAGACTTTCCTGCATGGGCTTTAAACTGCGATCCTCAGATCTCAGCCCCCTGCATAGCTAGAATGACAGGCGTAAATGTGCCTGGCACCCAGCAAGCCCCCCCCTTCCACGCTTTCCTTAATGCCAGTTACTAACAGAAGAACAAATAAATAAGGCAGCATCGGAGATTGCTGGAGAGGAAGACTGGGTCTTGTGGAGTGTGCGGAGCATTCTGAGCAGCAGCTGGTGCCAGGGAAATGCCAGCTGAGCCCGTGTCTTGGGAGTCAGGGCACATCTTCTCTCCCCAGGATCCAGAGGAGGTCGCCACCTTCCTCAGTGGTGGGTACCAGGCCTACAGCTCCTGTGCCTGCCCTCAGCCTGGCCCGGGGCCCACCCCTTCCAGATTCCAGGCTGGGGGCCAGGTCCCACCTCCTCTGAGCCCCTTATCTCACCACACCCCAGGCTGTGCCAGCCACTGACAGCCTCCAAGCACTTGCAGGCCTGTCTGCCAGCTTCCCAGCTTCCCACCGTGGGGCTTGGCTATCTGTCACTAGCCGATGGGATTTGTGGCCTCAGGAGGCAAAGGGACCTGCAAAATATGGCAGGGGAAAGCCATCCAAGATCAGTGGGACGAGAAGAGATCCTGGAGAAAGGGAACCCAGTGAGGGAGAGGTTAACCAGAGCTGAAGCTGCAGGCTTCCCTGCCCAAGCCTGGCTGTGAAGGGGTGGACCTCCAGGTCTCAGTCTCCTGAGTAGCAGAGGGAGGAGGGTGGACCAGGTGTGAGCACATTCACACATACACCACACACACCACCATCTGTGGCCATAGTCACCAGGCCCTCCCCTACCCACACTGAGCAGCTGCAGGAGGCTTCCAGCCTCCTGGCTGAGTTTCGGGGTGAGATGTGGAGGTTCGTTTTGCTAGCTTGTATTGTAGCACAGCAGCCAGCCCAGCAGGTATTGGGTAGTTCACGATTCCATGATTCCATTTTCCTGGCTCGCTCTCTCTCTCTCTCTCTCTCTCTCTCTCTCTCTCTCTCTCTCTCTCTCTCTCTCTCTCTCTCTTTCTCTCTCTCTCTCTCTCTCTCTCCCCTTCCCCCTTTTAACTTGCCAGTCCTGGGGCTTGAACTCAGGGCCTGGGCACTGTCTCTGAGTTTCTTTTGCCCAAGGCTAGTGCTCTGCCACTGAGCTATAGCACCGCTTCCTCCTTTTTCTGTCTATGTGGCACCGAGGAATGGAACCCAGGGCTTCGTGCATGCTAGGCGAGCAATCCACCACTAGGCCACATTCCCAGCCCCTGGAACTTTCCTTGCTACTCTAGTTTGGGCTGAGTCTCTGTTTGGCAACCTCCACCCCCAACACCACTCCTGACAAACACCGTCACCCGCTGTGGCACTAGTGGCTACCAGTAAGTCTACACATTTGAGGACTGCTATTCCAAACCAACTCAGGAAGGAAGTCCCTACCATTCTTATCTCTAATTAGCCAGCAAAAAGCTGGAAGGGGAGCTGTGGTTCAAGTGGGAGAGCGCAAGCCTTCAGTAAAAACAACATGGGAGAGTGTGAGTGCCTGGGTTCAGGCCCCAGTACTAGCACAATAACAAAAAGAAACAGAAGAACAGTTACGGTCCATCGCTGGTCTGCACTGCACCCTGGGCCCCCAGCCCTGGGCCGGCACCTGCTGAGCTGTGGGGGTAGAACAGGACCAGTGTTCAGTGTTCCCAGACCACAGTGCCCCGAGACCTGGCTGCAGGAAACACAAGTCAACTTTGAATGGAAAAAGGAGAAGATAATGACCTGGCTGAGCTTCTGTCCCCAGGGCCTGGCTTACAACATCTACAAATAGCTCGGAGCTCAAGGGCGTGAGATGCGCCGGGCTGGAGTTTGAGTCCCAGCTCAGCCGTTGACCTGGGGCGGGACTCCGGGCAGAAGACTTAATCTCCTCCAGTCTCTCTTTCCTCAACTATGAAGCACAGCTAAGAATAGGGCCTGCCTCCCCAGAGCCGACAGAAGGATTAACACGGGGGCTGGTAATGCACTGAGTTCTGCAAGTACGAGCTAGAATCACTGCTAATCACACCGGATTCACTGAGCCATTACAAACCCACTGCGCTGGGCCTTCCACCCGCCTCTCCATTCATGCACATTTCCTGACACCGAGAGAGAATTCAGTGTACCCTGGGCACCCCAAACTCTTCCCATGTGACTGGAGTGGTGGGTGAGTTGGGGTGAGGCAGGAGATAAGTTGGGAATAGGTGCCAGCAGCAAACACAGGCTCTGAGCCAGGCTCAAGCTGCAGGGCAAAGAGGAGCTGCGGTCTGTGACTGAGAAGGGGAGGCATTGGGGAAGAACTATTAGAAAGATGCTTAAAAAATAAGTAGGTGAGGCGGGGAAGGTGGCCTAGGGGTAGAGTGCTTGAATAGCATCCACGAAGCCCGGGGTTCAATTCTTCAGTTCCACGTAAACAGAAAGAGCTGGCAGTGCTGTGGCTCAAGTGGTAGAGCTCTAGCCTTGAGAAAGTCAAAGGACAGTGCCCAGGCCCTGGGTCCAAGCCCAGGACTGACAAAAAAAAAAAAAGGTGAAAATAATATTGATGGCATGTTTATCTCACTCAGGACCACCAGCTTGTCCCACCCAGCCAGGTAAGATTGGTTTGTTTTGAGACAGGTTCTCTCTCCATCAGTAACAGGCCAGCCTTGAACTCTCACTCAGTCCTCTTGCCTCAGCCTCAGGAGGGCTGAAATTACAGGCATGTGTCACCATGACTGATGGTAGCTGTGCTCTATAAAAGGTGCCCAGGACACCAAATTAGCCACTACTGAGCCTCTGCCCCTGGGGAGGAGAGGTCAGGCTCCTGACAAACTGACCACATTTTCACCACCAGTCAATACAGAGCCCTGCTGATTGGTGGGTTTCTATTTAAAGGCACATTTTTTTCCCTCTGTTGGCAGAACTTGGAATTGAACTCAGCACCTTTTGATTAAGTGCTCTACCCCTTAAGACACACAAGCACACCCCGCCCAAACACACTCCCAGCCCCTCTGCTTTTCATTTGTTCCTCAGAGAGAATTGTAGTTTTGCCCATCTGGCCTTGGAGCACAACCCTCTACTTCCCCTCCCCTGGTGTGCTGGCTCCCCCTCCCAGTGCTGGCTCTCTGGCATAGACCCGTGGCCAGCAGGGCTACATCACAGCCCTGAGGGAGCCTCCCTAACAGCTGGTTCCTCCGTGCAAGCCAGGTGCAGGGGCTCACACCTGTTATCCTAGCTACTCAGGAGGTAAGACCTGAGGATCCTGGTTCAAAGCCAGCCTGGGCACAAATGGGAAGGGGCTGTGGCTCAAGGGGCAGAGCCATAGCCTTGAGCTGAAGAGGGACAGTGCCCAGGCCCAGAGTTCAAGCCCCATGACCTACAAAAATAAATAAATAAATAAAAAGGAGCTGGGCCGGTGGCTCACGCCTGTCATCCCAGCTAATCAGGAAGCTGAGATCTGAGGATCAAGGTTCAAAGCCAGCCTGGGCACAAAGAGGACCTGAGACTCTTATCTCCAGTTAACCTCTAGAAAACAGGAAGTAGGGCTCGGCTCCAGGGTAGGGTGGTAGCCTTGAGCTGAAGAGCTCAGGGACAGCACCCAGGCTGAGTTCAAGCCCCATGACCCACAAAGAAAAAAAAGTCAGGACTATCAGTACATGATAGCCATTCAGGAAGGGACAAGAAAAAATGATCACAAAAAGTGATCAAAAATGAACAGAAAGCATGAGATACTATCTGGTAAACAAACAATAGGAAAAAAAAAAGAGCTTGGTGCCTGGCTCAAGAAGTAGAGCACCTCAAGGCCTAGCATTCCAATCCCAGTCTTGCAAAACATTGTCCTGGGTCCAAGCTGCGATGAATCTCATTTCACACATGAGAAACTGAGGCATGGAGGCTGTGGTCCCCTGCTCACTCAGCCAGGAGGGATGGAAGTCAGGAGAGAGGGTGGTAAGAGGCCCCCGAGGGCTGGCTGGCATCGGGGACAGGCAGATAGGTCTCATGCGCTGAGGCCAGCTTGAGAGAGGGGCGTATGTGCTCTGGGACCAGGCCACACCTGTGTGTCGAGGTCACTCCAGGTGACCCCACAGAGTAACACTGCTAAATGGGGAGGTGCAAAGCCTGTGGGATCACTGGGGAGCTTCTGGGGGAGGGCGGCTGCCTGGGTCCAAGGCCCAGGCCCAGGTGGCAGCCTCCCTAGCCTGACCTTCAGCCCCTGCTCAGGCCCAGCCCACTGGGTGCACTTGGCTCCAGAGTTGCCCAGAAGCCTGGAGGCTCTGGACTTCACAGAACCCTGGCTCTGGAACCCAGGCTCTGCTGCTCTGTGCCTCCATTTCCTTGCCAGTCGCTGGGACTCCCAGCCTGTTCAAAGACCTTCTCTATGTACTCTGGGATGAATCAGCTAGCAAACTGGGAAAGAGAGTTCCAGGGACCAGTCAGCAGACAGGCCTCTTGCTGCGTCCTTTTCTGAGAGTTTGGAGATTTGAATGGGCTCCTGGAGAAAAACACAACTGACATGGGACACACATGCTGATTAAAACTCCCCATAAACCACAAAGAGAATGCGACCCAAGCACTGCGACCAACTGAACAGAACCTGAATACAGACAAGCTAGTGGCTTTTTTTTTTTAATGGGTCATGTGGCTTGAACTCTGGGCCTGGGTGTTGTCCCTGAGCTCTTCAGCTCAAGGCTACCACGCTGCCCCTTGAGCCAAGCCCCACTTCCCATTTTCTAGAGGTTAACCCGAGATAAGAGTCTTGGATCCTTTTGTTCCCAGGCTGGCTTTGAACTCTGATCCTCAGATCTCAGCGTCCTGAGTAGCTAGGATGACAGGCGTGAGCCACCATGCCCAGTGCTAGTGGCTAATTTTAAAGGACTTATCCAGAATGGCTGGGTATCAGGGGCTCACACCAGTACATTTCCCTACTCAGGAGGCTGAGATCTGAGGGGCATGTTCAGAAAGCCCTTGAGACTTATTCGCCAATGAAACAGAAAAAGAAAAAAGAAGCCAGAATCGGAGCTGTGGTGATCACAATACTGTAGCTGACCTGGGAATGTTCCCTAATGTTAGAAAGATGTACACCTGGGTGCACACAGGTCCCGTCCCTGACCTGTTTTATAATGTCCAGATTTTATGAAAGAAAACTTTAGGTACAATGGGGAAGTCTGCAGGAGAGCTTGAGGAGTCCCCAGCTCTGTCGCAAATGTGCTCTGGGTGGGTGTCAAGACAAGGGACCTTATTTTCTTGGGCTGGAGTTTTTCAGAACTGGAGGTGGAACTCCAGGGCCTCATTCATGAGGACAGCGTCTGCTCATCTGAGCAGCAGCCCCTCAGCTTGCCAGGGTAAAACTCCCCAGTCCTGGGGCTTAAACTCTGGACCGAGGAGCTGTTCCTGGACTCCTTTTGCTCAGGGCTAGCTAGCACTTTACCACAGCTTTTTCTATGATCAGTTGTAGATAAGAGTCTCACAGACATTCCTGTCCAGGCCAGCTTCAAATCTAGATCCTCAGATCTCAGCCTCCTGAGTAGCTAGGATGACAGGCGTGAGCCACCAGAGCCTGCAACTCTTTGAGAATCTTATCTACAATTAAATTAGCAAAAAGCTGAAAGTTGAGCTGTGGCTCAACTGGTAGAGTGCCAGCATTGAGCAAAATAGTGCAAGTGAGTGCAAGGCCCTGAGTTCAAGCCCCAGGATTGGCACACATACGAGTGCCCAGGCACACGTGCCGGGGGGGGGGCATGCTCACATTGCACAAGGAAATAAGGCCATGTGAATGTGTCTGGTGGTGTCACTCTCGGGCGGTGGCTCGGACATTGTGTCCTGTCTGCATTGTTCAAGGGCTCTGGGCCCATCAACACTGTGTTCTGTTTCAACACATTTTCAAAGGGAAATTCTCCCTTGGTGGCCTCCGGCCTCCGGGGTTCCTGGGGGCAACGCCAGTGTCCGGAGTGGCGTCCAGAGGCTCCTTCCAGAGGCTCCGCAGCACCCTGGCTCGGTTTATTAATAGCAGGCTGTAGTAGTAGTGGAAACTCGAGGCGGTGTTGTTAGTGTGAGTCACAGCCCTGGCTCTGCGTGCTCTGACCTGGGTGTGTGGGGGGGGGGGGAGGGTGGCCACGTCTTGGAGCCTCAGTTTCCTGCTCTGCAGACTGGGGATAAATCCCCAGCCTTTGGAGAGCAGGGTGGGGGCCAGCTTCCTGCGCCAGCCAGGGACGGGCAGGGGTGGAGAACTGCAGAAAGTCCTCCAGGAGGCAACCCCCGGCTCTGGAGACAATGGGAGGGAGTCCACCCCTGGGTCTGAGGGAAGAAGCTGGGGCCTGCACCCCTGGATCTGAGCGAGGAGGCTGGGGTCCGGACTCCTGGATCTGAAGGAGGAGGCCATAGCCTGGACCACTGGATCTGAGGGAGGAGGCTGGGTTTTAGACTGGTCTGAGTGAGGAAGACTGGGTCTCAGACTTCTGGGTTCCAGGTTGAGAGCTGGGGTTCAGACATGTTAAGGAGCTCGGGTACACTCATCCCTGGCCCTGGTGTTTCCTGCCTGTCGCACCCCCCCCCAGCTGCCTGTTGAGCTCCATGCCCATTTCCTGTCTTCCCAGGGAGAGCTGGAAGGGTCTCCCCCTCTTCTTTCTGCCCTCAGGCCTGACCCTTGGGGGTTCACAACACGTTTTGTCCCCTCTGTCCTGGGCCCAGCGCCCGGAGTCCAAGCTGGTCTAAGTTTGGAAGGGGGAGGGAGGGAGGTGGCAGGTCGGGGGTGAGGCAGTGTGGGGGACGGGATGTCTCTGTCTCTGCCCTGTCACACACACCTCTGCCTGGAGAAAGGGAGGAACAAAGACAGGGGCAGAGACACTGGCAGAGAGAGACCCTGGGAGAGGGAGCAGAGGCCTGGATGGAGGGAGGGGCCTCTCGAGCCTGGACTAGCAGGACAGCAGAGTGAGGGGAGAAGACAGAGGGGCCAGATCCACAGACTGAGCAGGGAGACAGAGGCTCACCCCAACCCCAGCGTGAGATCAAGGGAGGGTGGTGGCCCAAGAGAGACAGAGTGACAGAGAGAAAGAGAGAGACAGAGAGACAGAAAGACAGAGACAGAGAAACAGAGAGGCAGAAACAGAGATTGAGATAGCAAGTGAGAGACAAAGACCGAGCAAGATATATATATATATATATATATATATATATATATATATATATATATATATATGAGATAGAGAGGCAGAGACAGAGAGACAGAGATCCAGAGAACAAGACAGCAGACAGAGAAAGAGGCAGAGAAGACAGAGATAGCCAGCAAGAGACAGGGACAGAGGAGAGACTAAAGACAAGGATTCCTAAGGCAGGAGAGAGACTTCCAGCAGTTACAGAGAGGAGAAAAGAGAATGAGAGAGAAGCAGAGAGATGAGCAGGATGACCCAGACAGCGGCACACGCCCAGGGGGTACCAGAAAAGGGGAGAACACACCTGACAAATATTGGGACCAGGGAGACCCTTCCAGACCCAGAGGAGCCCCGAGGCCGTCCCCAGACAGCCCCCCGCAGAGCTGTGCCGGGCGAGGACTGGGGGGGCCCAGGGGTGCTGGCTGCAGCGTGGGAAGTCCAGACCAGGGGTGCCCGCCCCGAGGCCGGCCCACACCGGGCAGCCCCCAGATGGAGGTCAGGGTTCCGGAAACCTCGGAAGATGGGGAACCAGAGGTGAGAGGAGGGAGGAAGGGAGCCAGAAAGACCAGGAAGGCAGGGCCGTGACCCAGAGGACCCCAAGACCCGAGGAGGGAGGGCGAAACATCACGAAGTGGGAGCCTGGCCAGGGCAGTGAACAGGACGGGAAGAGGGGGGCACGCAGGGCTGAGTGAGGGGCTGGGGGGCAGGCAGAGCCTCTGAGACAATGACCCCAACTCTGCCAGGACACAAAAACAGGTGGCTGAGGCCAGTGAGTCAGCCTGGCTCACCCTCCCCTTTGGGGACAGTGACCGTTGTGGCTGTTCCCACAGCCCAGCCATCGCCTCCCTCCCCTCAGGGACCCCAGACTCACGCCCTGCCCGCCCTGGGGCTCTTCCCGTAGGAGGACACGGCTGCGGCGCTCCAGCGCCTGGTGGCGCTGACGACCCCCAGGGTGGCCCCGGTGAGGAGCCTTCGTGTCCAGTACCGCTTCATCCGGAAGCTGGGGTCCGGCTCCTACGGCCGCGTGCTCCTGGCCCGGCCCCGACACGGGGGTGAGTCCCTCCCGTGGCAGCGTATCTAAGAAGACCCGAGAGCCCCAGATCGCAGTTCGAAGTCAGCCCAGGCAGAAAAGTCTTTGAAACTCTGAGAAATCAGTTAAAAAACAACAACAAAACAGACGTGGAGTGGTGGCTCAAGTGGTAGAGCACCAGCCTGAATGAAGAAGGGAAGGGAGAACCCAGGCCCCAACTTCAAACCCAGGACCAGCTTAGAAAGGGAAAGGCCAAAGGAAACAGGGTCCCCACCCTGCCACCCCCGCCCCCCAGTCCCCCATGGGCTCTGGTAAGAAGAGGAAACAAGGCCAAGCGGGCAGTGGGCCTGAGGTGGGCAGGCCAGGGCCCTCCCTCACCCTCTGGCTGGCCTTCCTGGCAGGACCCGCCGTGGCTCTCAAGCTCCTGCCCCGGGCCTCGGTCCTGAGAACCACCTTTCTGCGGGAGTTCTGTGTGGGCCGCTGTGTCTCCTCACACCCTGGCTTGCTGCAGACCCTGGGGGGGCCCCTGCAGACCCCCCGATACTTCGCCTTTGCCCAGGAGTATGCACCCTGCGGGGACCTCAGTGGAATGCTGCAGGAAAAGGTGAGGTTTGCAGGTGTGAAGGGGTCTGCTCCCCCGTCCATGCCCAGCCCTACCCCAGCACAGACCCCCACAATCAGTGTCCAGCTCAGATCCACCCGAGCCCCTAAACACCCATCCCTGTGCTAAGTCTCATGCCTGTCCTTGCCTGCACCCCATACGAATCCATCCTTCCACCTACCCCGCGGCCGGGAGGGGCAGGAGAGGGGCAGGAGGGGCCAGGGGTTGGTTGTAGTGGGGTGAGGGGGGCAGGGAGGGGGAGGGGTACAGACGGGGGCAGAGACGGCAGAGGACACATAGGGTGGATCCCTAGATGGACCCAGAGAAGGACACCAGGTCAGGAGGGAATGTGGGACATTCTAGGTGCTCTTGACTTTGAAGATTGAGGGGGGAGGGTATTTGGGGGACTTTAAGTTGGCCACAGGGTTGTGGATAAATGGAGTGGAAGGAGGAAGGATGGAGAGATGATTACCTGCATGCAGAATGGAAGGATGAATGTGTGGATGGATGGGTAGGCAGATGCTGAGTGGATGGATGGATGGGTGGATGATGGGAGGACAGATGGGTGGATGGATGGATGGATGAATGTGCGAAAAGATGGATGGATGATGGATGGACAGGCTGGATAGCTGGACAGATGGATGAGCAGAAGATAAATATATGATGAATGGGTTTGGTGGATAAACAGGTGGTGGATGGATGAGGGGATGGGTGGGTGGGTGGGTGGGCGCGGGGATGGACGAATCAGTAGGTGGATGGGTGGACAGGTGGATGAAAAGATGGACAGATGGCCTGGGAGGTCCGTTTAGAAGAGATGGAAGAAATTTCAGAGGGAGTTGAAGTGCTAGGGTCTGAGCATCATTGGAGGAAGCCTGAAAGAAAGAACTCCTTCCTGGCTAGGAGTGAGGAAGGCTTCAGGTCTGTGGGTGTTGATCGGAGAAAGCCTGCGGTGGGCCAGAAACATGGCCTCGTGTAGAGTGCTCGCCCAGCAGGCATGAAGCCCTGGGTTCCATTCCGCGCTACCACATACACAGAAAAAGCTGGAAGTGGTGCGGTGGCTCAAGTGGTAGAGCTCCAGCTCTGAGAAAGCCCAAGGACAGTGCTCAAGCCCTGAGTTCAAGGACTGGCAAAAGAGACAGAGACAGAGAGAGCTGGGTGCTAGCAGCTCACACCTACAATCTTACCTACTCAGGAGGCTGAGAGCTGAGGATCGGGGTTCAAAGCCAGCCCAGGCACAAAAGACAAGGACCCTGAGACTCTCATCTCCAATTAACCACCAAAAACCCAGAAGTGGGGGCCGGGAGTTTGGCCTAGTGGTGGAGTGCTTGCCTAGCATGCACGAAGACCCGGGTTCAATTTCTCGGTACCACATACATAGAAAAAAGCTGGAAGTGGTGCTGAGGCTCAAGTGGTAGAGCTCTGACCTTGAGAAAGTCCAAGGACAGGGTTCATGCCCTAAGCTCAAGCCCAGGACTGGAAAAAAAAAAAAAAACAGAACTGGTGCTGTGGCTCAAGTAGTAGAGTGCTAGCTTTAAGTGGAACAGCTCAGGGACAGCGCCCAGGACCAGAGTTCAAGCCCCAGGACCAACAGAAAAGAAAAAGGAGGCTGGGAGTTTGGCCTAGTGGTTAAAGTGCTTGCCTAGCATGCATGAAGACCCGGGTTCGATTCCTCGGAACCACATACATAGAAAAAAAAAGCCAGAAGTGGTGCTGAGGCTCAAGTGGTAGAGCTCTAGCCTTTAGAAAAAAATCCAAGGACAGTGCTCAGGCCCTGAGCTCAAGCCCAGGACTGGCAAAAAAAAAAAAGAAAAAAAGAAAAAGGAAAGAAAGAAAGAAAAGAAACCTGGAGGGCCCGGGAGTTTGGCCTAGCGGTTAAAGTGCTTGCCTAGCATGCACAAAGACCCGGGTTCGATTCCTCGGTATCCCACATACACAACCAAGCCGGAAGTGGCAGAGACGAGACTGCAACAAGCGACAGAGAGCGAAAGCAAGCAAGCGGAGCCCAACCGAGTGGGGGCCGGAGCGAGCGGGGTCGGAGGGGGGCAAAAAAAAAAAAAAAGAAACCTGGAGTGTTTGGGGAAATTAGAGGGAGCTGCAAACCCTGGTTCTGGACCCCCCCCCCCAAGCCCCAGGAGTCAGAATCTCTGGGAGTCCAGAGCCTTTCTGGAGGGCGACGGGGGGGGGGGGTAGTGGGGGGGGCTGAGCCCAGCGCCTTCCTCCTCTCTCCCTGCCCACAGGGCCTCCCTGAGCTGATGGTGAAGCGGGTGGCGGCCCAGCTGGCTGCAGCCCTGGACTTCCTCCACGGCCGGGGCCTGGTGCACGCGGATGTCAAGCCAGACAATGTGCTGGTCTTTGACCCCGCCTGCAGCCGCGTGGCCCTGGGTGACCTGGGACTGACCCGGCCAGAGGGCAGCCCAACTCCCGCTCCACCCGCGCCCCTGCCCACCGCACCACCTGAGCTCTGCCTGCTGCCGCCACCGGACATGCTGCCCCTGCGGCCCTCCGTGGACGCCTGGGCCCTCGGGGTGCTTCTCTTCTGCGCTGCCACGGCCCATTTCCCCTGGGACGTGGCGCTGGCCCCTGACCCTGCGTTTGAGGCGTTTGCTGGCTGGATGACCACCCGGCCCCGGGCCCTGCAGCCACCAGCCCCCTGGGACCAGTTCGCACCCCCAGCTTTAACCTTGCTGCAGGGGCTCCTGGAGCTGGATCCTGAGACCAGGAGCCCCCCTCTGGCTGTCCTGGACGTCCTCGGGGATGACTGGGGATTGGAGGGGAGTGGAGACCCGCTTGGGGGTGTGGAGCATGTGTCCCATGAGGAGGAAGAGGAAGAAGGATCGAGCTTGGAGGAGTGGACGGAGGAGGAGGAGGAGGAGGAGGAGGAGGAGGAGGAGGGGGGTAGCAGGAGGGTGAGCACAGGTCTGAAAGGTGCTCAGCTGCGTGACTGAGACAGGTGGTCAGAGCTGGGCAGAGTTGCTCTCCAGCCCCGGGGCCACCTGGGAAGAGGGAGAGCTGCTCCCAAGAGGAGAGACAGGGGCCACATTCCAGCTCTCGAAGACAAGTACCACCCCCCCATAACTCAAAATCCACATCTCCAGGCCCTTCTCCTCTCCATCCCCACCGGTCCTTTTCTGCCTCTGGGGAGCTGGGAAGGGTCACCCCCCCCTTCTCATCTTGTTCCAGCTGACCAAGGCACAAAACCCCAGCTTCAAGGATCCGACACCATGTCAGTGCTGGCCTGCACTTCTCTCATTTTCTGAATCTAAAATACACACACACACACACACACACACACACACACACACACGCTTTGTTGCTGGGCTGGCAGGTGTTGGCACACCTGGCAGACCTCACCCACCTGTGGCCCCTCCCTCTCTCCTGCCCCTCCCTCGCTCCTGTCCCTCCCTCTCTCCTGGCCCCCCAGCTCCACAGTGACCCCAGCCCCGGGATCTTGTCTTCTTGTACTCTGAGGGTTGCTGGACCCCCACACTGGGCCCCTGGCGCTCTGTGTGGAGTTGGGAACAGCCAGCTGCTCCATGCATGGACCTTGCCCTGTCTACACTCAAAAGCAAGTTCACCAAATGGTTGGGATAGTGATCGGGCTGGACCCCGGACCAGAGGATCTCAGAGGGTTGGGGGTTCATCAAGAGTGGAATAAATACAGACCTTGAAAAAATCTTCTAACAAATGTTTTTATGCTGACCCTGGGGAGGCAGTGAAGGGTAACTCAGTAAGGTCTTTTTTCAACTTCAGGGTAAAACTAAAATAGTAGCAAAAGTTTTGAAAAAATACATTTGAAGCCAGGCACGGTGGCTCCCGCCTGTCATCCTAGCTACTCAGGAGGCTGAGATGTGAGGACTGAGGTTCAAAGCCAGCCCAGGCACAAAGGAACAACAGACTCTTATCTCCAATTAGCCACCAGAAAATGGGAAGTGTCACTGTGGCTCAAGGGTAGTGCAATAGCCTTAAGCTGCAGAGCTCAGAGACAACACCCAGGCCCAGAGTTCAAGCCCCATAACAGACCCCCCCCCAAAAAAAAAGGAAGTTGAATTGTGTCGCTGGGATGCTGAGCCTCTGGGTGGACCGGCTTTCCTCCCCCCACCCCCACCCAGGCTGAGGTCACCCCTCCCTACATCCTCTGGAATCTCATTATAACTCTGTCCCCAAGCTGGACCCCATGTCAGGCCCTAGAAAGCCCTCTGGACACTCCTGGTTCCCCTGTGCCACTTGGGCACTGCAGGGACGGTGAGGAGGGAAACATCTGCCCAGGCCTGTTGAAGGCCGCAGAACTCAGCTAGGAGATGGCAGAGGATGTGAGGATCGGAGCTGCCGCGTTCTGCCCCATCCTATGGCCCAAGAAGGATGTTACAAATATCCAAGTGGACCTTGGCAGAAAAGTGGTTTCCTTCTCCTGAAGGGAAGCTGGGCTCCTCGGTCTGGGGAAGAAGGCTGGGCCTGGACTCCGGGTCTGAGGGAGGAGGCTGGGCCTGGACCCCGGGTCTGAGGGGGGAGGCTGGGCCTGGACCCCGGGTCTGGGGGAGGAGGCTGGGCCTGGACCCCCGGGCCTGGGGGAGGAGGCTGGGCCTGGACCCTGCATCTCAGGCAGGAGGTCTCAGCCCAAAGCAGCTGGGGAACTCGCCTGACCACTGTCAGTTGTAGGCTTCACCGCACGGGGTCGCTCTGCCCCAGGCGGGGGCCGGAGGGGCGGGCGGGGGCGGGCCTTGCTCCTGGCCTGCCTCTGCTGCTGCCACTGACTACAGCAGGCTGCAGAGGGGTCCGGCAAGCCTCCTCAGGTCCTCCTGAGAGGGTGAGGTCGGCAGCTCTGACCCCAGGTCAGCAGTGGGCAGGGCTGGATGGCTTGCGGTGGGGCGGCACTTGAGCAAGGACACAGGAAGCAGAGAGTCCTCAGGCTGCACGGTGAGGCTGTGCAGCAGCCCGGAATTGGGGGACAGACTCTAGGACCCTAAGTGGTGTGAGCTGTACAGGGCTGCAGGGTGGGAATGGTCTGGGGTTTGGACGCCCCCGGGCCTGAGGGAGGAGGCTGGGGCCTGGACCCCTGAATCTGAGGGAGGAGGCTGGGTCTGAGGGAGGAAGAGGGTTGGGGTCTGTACCATTGGATGTGAGGACTCTGGGGTCAGTTCTCCAGGTCTGAGGGAGGAGGCTGGGCCTACACCCCCGGGCCTGAGGGAGGAGGTTGGGCCTGGACCCCTGGGTCTGAGGGAGGAGACTGGGTCTGGACTAGGGGCTTATTGCCAGTTCCCACTGTGACTCTGGTCCTGGGGTCAGAGACCTGGAGCTGTGAGGAAGACCAGTAGCTGGTGTGAGTGAGGTCAAGTAAGAGGTCCCTCCTGCCGCCCTGAGGGTGAAAGATGAACCAGGCCACTTGAGACACCCCCACCTTGTTTCCAAAGCAAACAGACTTGAGCCGCTCCCCCAAAGAACAAACAGGTGCTCTCTGCCCTCAGGGGGGCGGGGCTCTCCAGAGGGCCAGGAGCCCAGATGTGCCCAAGTCACCAGTCTGGTGGGTCCCCAAGGCCTGACAGGCCTGTGGTCCAGCTCTTAAAACAGGCTGCCCTCCCTCAGACCCAGGGTCCAGGCCCAGCCTCCTCCCTCAGACCCGGGGTCCAGACCCAGCCTCCTCCCTCAGACCTGGAGGTCCAGGCCCAGCTTCCTCCCTCACACCCAGAGCTCCATAGGCCCAGCCTCCTCCCTCAGACCCAGAGTCCAGACCCCAGCCTCCTCCCTCAGACCTGGGGTCCAGGCCCAGCCTCCTCCCTCAGACCCGGGGTCCAGGCCCAGCCTCCTCCCTCAGACCCAGCCTCCTCCCTCAGACCCGGGGTCCAGACCCAGCCTCCTCCCCCAGACCCAGCCTCCTCCCTCAGACCCGGGGGTCCAGACCCAGCCTCCTCCCCCAGACCCGGGGGTCCAGGCCCAGCCTCCTCCCCCAGACCCGGGGGTCCAGGCCCAGCCTCCTCCCTCAGACCCGGGGGTCCAGGCCCAGCCTCCTCCCTCAGACCCGGGGGTCCAGGCCCAGCCTCCTCCCTCAGACCCGGGGGTCCAGGCCCAGCCTCCTCCCTCAGACCCGGGGGTCCAGGCCCAGCCTCCTCCCTCAGACCCGGGGGTCCAGGCCCAGCCTCCTCCCTCAGACCCGGGGGTCCAGGCCCAGCCTCCTCCCTCAGACCCGGGGGTCCAGGCCCAGCCTCCTCCCCCAGACCCAGGGATCCAGGCCCAGCCTCCTCCCTCACACCCAGAGCTCCATAGGCCCAGCCTCCTCCCTTAGACCCAGAGGTTTCAGTCCCCTGCTCCTCCAGGGTCTGGCCAGAGCTGAGTCCCAGGCGGCCCTCTGTGTCTGTCACTGCAGGAATGCCCGGCAGAGGCAGTGAGGCCAGGCCTGTGGAGGTGGAGTCGGAGGAGGACAGCGCCGAGGATGGTCTAGGCGGCCTCACCCTGGAGGAGCTGCAGCAGGGCCAGGAGGCCGCGCTGGCCCTGGAGGACATGATGTCCCTGAGTGCCCAGACCCTGGTCCACGCCGAGGTGGAGCAGCTCTACCAGGAAGTGCGCCCCCTGGGCCAGGGCCGCTTCGGCCGTGTCCTGCTGGTCACCCACCGCCAGAAAGGTACGGGCTCTGCTCGGCAGCATGGTGAGGCGGGGCGGTCTGCGCAGGCTGGGGCCTCGGACCAGCCCTTCCGGGCCCAGACCGAGCCCGTGCTGGGGGTCCCCGCCTGCCCCTGATTCTGACATGACCGTTACCCTAAGGGAACCTGTCAGCAAAACAGGGGTCCTTGAACCCAAACCTCAGCAGGGCTGACGGGGAGGAGCAGGGCAGCTGCCCACTCGACCCGGGCTCGTGGACACCTCCCGCCCCACCCCTGTCATCCCAGGCACAGCCCTGGCCCTGAAACAGCTCCCCAAGACGTCTACGACCCTCCGTGGCTTCCTGTATGAGTTCTGCGTGGGCCTCTCGCTGGGCACGCACGAGGCCATCGTGGCGGCCTACGGCATCGGCATCGAGTCGGCCAGCTCCTACAGCTTCCTGACCGAGCCCATCCTGCACGGGGACCTCATCAGCCTCATCCGGCCCAAGGTGGGGAAGGAGGTGGCCCACAGCCTCTGGGACTCGTGAAGCACCCAGAACAGCACAGACCCCAAGAGTCACAGTCATTGCATGAGACCCCCCCCCATACCTCCCGGGGTGGCAGTGCCACAGAGCTGCCAGGCCTCTCTGGAGCTCACTGACATTAAGCTGCATGCTACTGGGGTTTGCCCGGCCATGTGAGACCCTCCTCCTCTGCCCAGCTGCACAGGTCTCGGGGGATGGGCCAGGCCACACTGCCCACTGGCCTCCTCCTTGGCCTGTTTCCCGGGGGTTGGAGGAGGGCAGCGCAGGCCTAGGCGCTGACCCTTGACGGCTGGCCCCTGCAGGTGGGTCTTCCACAGCCGGCCGCAGCCCAGCGCTGTGCCGCCCAGCTGGCATCCGCCCTGGAGCACATCCACTCCCGTGGCCTGGTGTACCGGGACCTGAAGCCCGAGAACGTGCTGGTGTGTGACCCCGGCTGCCGCCACGTCAAGCTCACCGACTTTGGCCACACTCGGCCCCGGGGGACGCTGCTGCGTCTCACAGGGACCCCCATCCCCTACACAGCCCCCGAGCTCTGCGCCCCGGCCCCACTCCCTGAGGGACTGCCCATCCAGCCCGCCCTGGACGCCTGGGCTCTGGGCGTCCTGGTCTTCTGCCTCCTCACCGGCTACTTCCCCTGGGACCAGCCCCTGGCAGAGGCTGATGGCTTCTACGAGGACTTCCTCGTGTGGCAGGCCTCGGGCCAGGCCCAGGACCGGCCGCAGCCGTGGGGGGGCCTGGCGCCAGCCGCAGATGCACTCTTGTGGGGGTTGCTGGACCCTCACCCCAGGAAAAGGAGCCCTGTGGGCTCCATCAAGGCCTACCTGGGACAGCCCTGGCGGCAGCAGGAGGGGCCAGCTGAGGGGCTGGGGGAGGTCGGGAAGTGAGGGGACCATCCCCTCTCCCTGTCCCCCGTCCTCCTCACTCTCCAGTCCACCCTGTGCCTTCCCTCCCTCTTGGAGAGCTTCATGCCTGCAGTGGGCAGCTGGGAATGCCTAAGAACGAAGTGACCCCGTCTGGGTCATCACTGCCCCCCATCTCCCCGTAGGTCCCTCAGATGCAGCGTGCCTGCGCTCCCTTTCATCTTCCCACCTCCCCTCTTGTGGGGTTTCACGCCGCGCCCCTCCCTCAGCCCTGCGTCTCCCGCTCCTGCCTCGCTGGGCCCACTTTGCTCTCTACAAATAAAATGCATCTGGCACCTCGGCCGTGGGTCTGTTGGCTTGGGAGAGAGAGCAGAGCCCAGGAGACCTTGCGTCTGCGCGCATGCCCGTGGCACACTGGCGTAAGCAGGGCTAGGTAGGGAAGGTCAGGTCAGGTGCCTGGCTGGGGCCACGGGGCCCTCCCTCCTCTGTCCCTTCCTTGGCCTGGCCCCTGGCTGGCGGCCACCATGTTTGCAAACACTCTCTCTTCCTCTCCGTGCCCTGCTTGGCTGGGGGCCCGGGGCCAGGCTACAACTCAGGGCTGGATCAGGTGTCACCGTTTCCCTAGCCCTGCCCACCCATCACCCTGTGTAGGTGCCCTCCAAAGACCCCTGGAGCCTAGCTGCAGCCACAGCAGTGGCCGAACGGGGAGGGGCGGGGGCTTCTGGAGCAGATGGCGTCTGGAAAATGATAGGGAGCCACTGAAATAGCCCCGCAGCTAGGCCAGGAATGTGTCCACGGGAAGTGGCGGGGCGGCCGAGGGTATCCGCAGGGCAGCGGCCTGGGCCGGGTGCTAATTGGTGCGGACAGCTGAGGATTGAAGGGTGGTTGGGGCCCAGGGTGGCCCACACCCCTTAATTAAGTCTGCTGGCTGACTCCACCCCAGCCACCATGCCCAGTGGGTCCCAGGACCTCCCCCTTCGCAGAGCAGGCAGAGGGGCAGGTCCACCTATACTACCCCACACCGCATTGTCCCTGCCTGTCAGTGACAGAGCTGGCTTCAAACCTGAAGCCCTCTGGCTGTGCTGTTAAACTGCAGGGGAGCACCTGGGAGCACGCGCGCGTGTGGTGTGTGTGTGTGCGTGTGTGCACACACGCTGTGAATGGTGTCTCTGGCTGGCTTCTGCACCGTTGAGCTTGCTAGGTCTACTCGGCTACTGTTCTGGGCGCCGCAAGCTGGCAGGCACAGACACCGCTCAGCTGTCCTGCCTGCCGAGGGAGGTGGTCAGGGCCAGGCCCAGCGGATGGGCTGCTCACCCAGCCTGGCTGTGGGCCCTGGGGCCAGATGTTTGGGCTTAGCTGCTTGGCCAGGCGGGGTAGAGTGACCGGGTAATTAGGCACGCAGTGCTGGGGCTGGCAGAGGGCAGGGGCGGGGGCAGGGGAAGAAGCCCAGCCGGGAGAGCCGGGGCAGGGGGAGCGCCATGCTGGACTTGCCGGGACTTCAGGGAAATGGCCCAGAACCTGACCCATCTGTCCCCGCGTGAACGGGAAAGGCTCTCTTGTAAGCTGAGGTGCAGCCCCATTGACTCAGGACGGGAAGGGGAGAGTGGCTGGCAGACGCCCAGCTCTCCACCCCTCCCAGGGCCCTGTCAGCTGTTACTTAAATCTCTGGCTTAATGAGATCTAGAGACCAGAGAAGATTCCCTTGTGCAGGCCCCTCATGGTTGGCTCAGGAGATGATTCCTCCATCTATTAAGACCCTCAGGAATCACCCAGGCCCCCCACCCCCATCAGTAACTGGACCCTGCTGGCCTTTGCAGGACCATAGGTGCCAATCTCCATCACCTTCTGTGACCTCTGAGCCACACTCTGGGCAGAGGAGGAGGAGGAGGTGCGGGGGGGGGGGGGAGGAGAGGGGGGAAGGAGGGGGGAGGGAAGGAGATGGGGGAAGGAGGAGGAGGAGGAGTAGGGGGAGGGAACCAGATCCAGGTGGAGGCTGCGCTAGTCACCTCCACTTCATAGCCCAGCAGAGCTTTGTCCTCAGGTCACTTGGAGAGACAGGAAGTCACGGGCATCTTTTATTTGGATCCCAAAACAAAAATCAAAGCAGGGAAATGTCCACCTCATTCTGGGACCGAGTCCAGCCCTGCTGTGTGACCTCAGCCCGGGGCCTGCCCTCTCTTAGCACAACTCCTTTCTAAGATGGAGACCGAAGCTCCTCCCTGGAAGGGCTGAATGGTGTGTGCCAGGGACCTCGTGGTGTTGGGCATAGACATGTACACTTGGGGTCACCCTTGTTTTGTTGGTCATAGATTTGAACTCTGGGCCTGGGCGCTGTCCCTGAGCTCTTCAGCTCAAGGCTATCGCTCTGCTACTTGAGTGACAGCCCCACGTCTGTTTTCTGGTGGTTCAGTGGAGAGAAGAGTCTCACAGACTTTTGTGCCCGGGCTGGCTTTGAACCGTGATCCTCAGATCTCAGCCTCCTGAGTAGCTAGGTGTGAGCCACCACGCCTGGTCACTGTTGTTATGTGTGCACACACCCAGTGTGAATGCTAGGCTCTGGTCTTGCACACCAACTCATTGCACCCTCACAGCCACCCTGAGGGGCCTGGCCTTCACGCCCAGGTTCACAGACAGGAGGAAACCCAGATTCCCCCTGCTGGACCTGGCCCAGCCAGGGCCTGGAGCCCGCTGCTCTGACATCGGCGTGCGTCCCTGCAGACTGGGCTGGGCGCCCAACCCTCTCTCTCTGCACTGTGGTACTCAGGTCTGAAAATGAGACAACAGGGCACTCCCACCGCCAACCCAGAGCCAGGCAGCTCCTACGTCCTCAGAGACCGGCCTGTCCCACGGCAGCCGCCGCAGCCCGGGAGACACAGGCCATTCTTACCCCTTCAGGTGGGGACTTGGAGCAAGGAGCTCGGGGCCTGGCTCCCCGCCACTCCCAGCCAGGCTGAAAGTGACCCCGTCCCCGTCTGCTGAGCTGTGGAAACAGGACCCGCTCCAGTGGGTGCTACGGAGGACGGGGCGACAGAGCCGGACACGGGAGCACCCACAAGCGCGTCTGTCGCCGTGGTGGCGATCAGATCACTCACTGAGGGGCCTCCTAAGCCAGGCAAGGTGCGTGCGTCTGTCACCCAGCACCCAGAGGCTGAGGCAGGAGGACGGCAGGCACAGGGCCCACCTGGGCATGGACTCGGGTCTCAGTGCTCACTCTGCACCGTTCCCACAGCTGGCCACACCGTGGCTCACCCCATCACCACTGTCCATGGGCATCACCTCCACCACCTCGCCTGGCACCCACAGTGCACACACATCAAAGTAATCAGTTCTCTCTCCAGAGCCACCAGAGTCCCCAGAAGCACCACTCACTCTAGCTTTTAATGGAATAACTTTTAGGGGACCTTAGGCCCCCAAGTCCCGGAATGCTCACACATCGCCCCTCAGAGGTCTCTCCTCCTCCTCTGGGGCAGTGGTGGTGGGCACAGGCTCGCGGGGAGGCCATGCCACCTCTGCCAGTCTCTTTAGAGTCTCCCCCAGCTGCCCCAGACCCTGGGCGGCCTCCACCAGCTGGGCCAGGCCCAGCCCCAGGGCATGGCGCTCTTGCCGGTCCTGTTCCAGAGCCTGGGCCAGCCTCTGGAGCTGTCCCCCCACCTCCCGCACCTCAGCCACCAGCTCCACCAGGGCAGGCGGCTCACAAGCCATGACCCTCACTGGTGGCGCCGGGGACACACACGGGCCCTGACCTAGGCCGAGATGGTCAGGGGACTCCAAGGGCTGAACCGTGGGGGGAAGGTGGGGGTCAGAGGTCACAGTGGGGGCAGAGGCTGAGGGGAAAGTCTGGGTAGGTAGCTGGCTTGCTCTGGGGCCCAGGCGAGCTTCAGGGGATGGCAGGTCTGAGGCTGCTGAGGGCCCGGAGAGCCTGGACTCTGCAGCTACAGAGGCCTCCAGGGTGGGCATCTGAGAGGTGGGGCTGGGAGGGGATCCCGGGGAGGTGGCCCCCTGGGGGTGCAGGCTAGGCTGGGCCCCCAGCGGAGGGGCGGCAGAGGGAAGGTCTGTGACCTTGGAGCCTGGGAGGGACTTAGTGGTCACCACAAGAGTTGGAGTGGGGCCAGGTGTCCTAGTGAGGGGGTGGGGGGTGGCGGGGGGAGGGATGGTAGAGGGGTGAGGGGCTGTGGTAGGGTGTGTGGTTTCTGGATGAAGAGTCATGGGATGAGGGGTCACGGTGGGGTGGGTGGTTGTGGGGTAAGGGGTCAAGGTGGAATGGGTGGTCGCGGGGTGAGGGGTCACGGTGGGGTGGGTGGTCGCGGGGTGAGGGGTCACGGTGGGGTGGGTGGTCGCGGGGTGAGGGGTCACGGTGGGGTGGGTGGTCGAGGGGTGGGAGGTCACGGTGGGGTGAGGGATGATAGGGGGGTGAGGGGCTGTGGTCGGGTGGGTGGTGGTGGTGAGGTTGGGGGTGCTGGGGGCTGGGCTGGAGGAGAGGTCCGGGGATGCAGAAGGTTCTGGAACTGCAGCGAGGTGGGGCGAGTCCGCTCCCGGGGGCAGCTCCGAGGTGGGGGGAGGGGGTCCCTCCGCTGACGGGGCGGGCGGGGTGGGGGGGCTCCCCGGGCCCGGCGCTGGAGCCCCGCCGCGGTCGGGGGTGGTCAGGGCCAGGCCGGGCCGCGGCCGGAGGGGAAGGCCTGGGGTGGGCGAGGCGGCGGGGGCTTCCCCGGTCACTTCCTGCTTTTCACTGGAGCTGGGGAGGAGCCGTGGCGGGAAGCCGGAGGTCAGCGACGGGCTGGAGGGCGGCGGCCAGGCGGAGGAGGGCGTCGGGGCCGCTGTCCGGGCCGCGTCGGGCCGCCGGGAGCCTGGAGGACAGCCGGACAGGGAGCCGCGGTCAGCTTGGCCCGCCCTCCAGGAACCCACCAATGGGCGGCAGCCAGCATGCCCCGCCCTCCAGGAACCCACCAATGGGCGGCAGCCATCCTGCCCCGCCCTCCAGGAACTTACCAATGGGCGGCGGCCAGCCTGCCCCGCCCTTCAGGAACCCACCAATGGGCGGCGGCCAGCCTGCCCCGCCCTTCAGGAACCCACCAATGGGCGGCGACTAGCCTGCCCCGCCTTCCAGAAAGCCACCAATGGGAGGACGCGGGCGGCGGTGACGTCACGGCAGACACCGCCCGGCCCCAGCGCCCCTCCGCCCCGGCGCTCGGGCGCCGCCTGGCGGCCGCTACCCAAAACCACGCGCGCATTGGCGAGAGCGGTGGGAGAGGCGGGAGGAGGGGCGCGGGGGGCTCGCGGGGGGCTCGCGGGGGGCGGGGGAGACACGTCGGGGCGCAGACCCGCAGAGGACGTGCGGAGGGCAGGGGAGGTGGAGGGCAGGGGAGGTGGCCGGGCGGCGCGGAGGGCGTGGCTCAGAGCCCACCGTGGCCGCTGCGCCTGGGTCCCGGGCCCGCCGCCCGGTCCCGGCAGCGGGGCGGCCGGGGCCACCGTGGCCCGGCCGGGTCGCCCGCTGTGGAGCCGGCGCTGGCCTTTCTCCCGGGGTTATGCACGCAGAGCCTGCCGCTAGACAGCCATGCCCCGGCCCTCGGTCGTTACCCGGGTGCCTCGAACGCCCTCCCCCCTTTTCTTTCTTTCTTTTGTTCTTAGCCAGTCCTGGGTAAAAAGAGCTTGTGGACTCCTATCTCCAGTTCACCTCCAGAAAACAGTTAGTGGGGCTGTGGCTCAAGGGGCAGGGGGGTAGCCTTGAGCTGAAGAGCTCAGGGACAGCGCCCAGGCCCAGCGTTCAAGCCCCACGACCAACTGAGAGAGAGAGAGGGAGAGAGGGAGAGTTTTCCCTGTGCTACACACAAAACCAGAGGGAAGGATAAGGCAAGGCTGGGTGCCAGCGGCTCACACTGTCATTATAGCTACTCAGGAGGCTGAGATCAGAGCCCATTTGAAGCCATCCTGGAAAGTCCAGCAAAAAGCTACAGGTAAAGCTGTGGCTCGACTGGTATACGGCCAGCCTTGAGAGATAAAGCTAAGGGACAGAGTCTGGGCCTTGAGTTCAAGCTCTAGAATCAAAGGAGGGAAGGAGGGAGGGAGAGAAGGAGAAAGGCCGTGGAGACAGGGGCCCAGCAGGGAGAGTCACAGCCACTCCACAGCCCAGGACAGCTTGCCAGGGTTTGGGGGCCTGAGTGGTGGGGAGGGAGGCCTGAGGTCCCAGGTCCAACGCCCTCACCTGTGTGTGGCAGGTGCCGTGCTGCAGGGGATGGGACCCTGGGGGACTGGGGGGTGCTCGAGGAAAGACTGCGTCCAGGCCCCATTGCTGTGGTGGTCTCTTTGCCCAGGTCCTCTCCTGAGGTGGCGTCCCAGGTCCAGGAGGGGTAATCGTGGTCATCCGTGTAGCCTTGGGAGAACGGGGCAGTCACTGACCTGGCTGCTGACCTCCTGAGGGAGGTGGCGCCCTCTGAAGGTCCTGCCCCCACCCCAGCCTCCATACCAGTGCAGGTGAGCCCCACATCTTCCTCGTGGTCGCAGTTGTGAGCGCCCCATGGCCCGGAAGGGCATTCGATCAGTGACGTCTCACTGCCCTTACAGCCCACGTCGTCCAGCCAGATGGGCCCCGATCCGGGCCCATAGTGGGTTTTGCCCACTCGGGGGCGGACATTTCCGCAGCCCAGCTCGTGGCAGACCACGGCCGAGTCCCGCAGGTCCCAGCTGTCATCGCACACGGTCCCCCAGCGCCCGCCGTGCCACACCTCCAGCCGGCCTGCGCACCTGCTGGGCCCATCAGCCAGACGAAGCCGAAAGGGGCCTGAGGGTGGGAAGGGGGCCCTTGGGTCAGGAGGTGGGGGCAGCCGTCCCACGCCCCTACCTCTCCTTCTGCCACTCACCTGACTCCTCAGGGGCATCGGCAGTAGGGGACAGGGAGAGGTCTTCGGGTGACTCTGAAGATCTTTCTGGAATCTGGGCAGAGGGCACCAGGGAGGCCTGGGGGCTTGGCTCTGTGTTGACCTCGGAGAGGCCACGAGTGGAGGTCGGCTCTCCTGGGGCCTGTCTGAGGGGAGCCTCGGGGGTTTGCTCTGGGAAGGCCTGGGTGGTGTGGGGTGTGGTGGTCTGTGAGGTTAGCTCTGGGGAGCTCTGGGTGCTCCTGGCACGCTTTGTGGTAGGCACTCTGCGGGGTTGGGCTGTCGGTCTCTTGGCATTTTTAGTCGGCCATTTCTTGGTACTCTTGGGTGTTTTCCCTGGCACCTTAGTGGTGGTTTTCTCTGGCTCACTTGGGGTCAGACTGGCAGAGGGCTTGGTGGCCAGCTCTTCTGGGAGCCAGGCGTCCTTATCTCGACCCAGCCCAGGAAGCCAGCTCCAACTGAAGGGATCTGAGATGGTGTCCAGGCCGGGCGTCCCTGGTGGAGAGGGAGGAGGGAAGGAAAGAGGAGACATCACCTGACACAGTGAGGACGAGATCCAGTGTCACCAGGCCCCGCCTCCCAGCCAGGCCCCAAGGCCCCATCTCTTCACGCCACCCATCTTTATCAGATGGCCACCCAGGAGACTGAGAGCCAGTCCAGGCGGACTTCATCTTCAAGTAGCCAGCAAAAACCTGGAAGTGGAGGTGTGGCTCAAGTAGAGGATGCCAGCGAGCCATGAGCAAAGAGCCCAGGGCCAGGCCCTGAGTTCAAGCCCCAGTACTGGAGCTAAGAAGAAATAAACACGCCAATAAACAAGGAAGTAAATAAATACTAAACAACGGAGCCTAGTGTCCCCAATCAGAATAAACTTTCTTTCTCTGTGGGTCATGGGGCTTGAACTTGGCGCTGTCCCTGAGTTCTTCAGCTCAAGGCTACCGCCCTACCCTGGAGCCAAGCCCCACTTCCTGTTTTCTAGAGGTTAATTGGAGATCAGAGTCTCAGGTCCTTTGGTGCCCAGGCTGTCTTTGAACCTTGATCCTCAGATCTCAGCCTCCTGAGTAGCTGGGCTTACAGGTGTGGACCACCGTGCCCAGCCCAGCTTTCTCTGCAGTTGGAATGGGGCCATGCACATGAACACTGGCTGGGGCTTAGGAGGCTCCAATGAACATAATAACCCAGCAGTAGCTACTGTCCCCACCTCCAGGAAGGCTGGGGTCGCGGCCAGGCGGCGGAGGTGGGAGTGGGGGGCTCTTACCAGTGCAGGTGACCCCGACATCCTCGTTGTGGGCACAGTTGTGCTTTCCCCAGGGAGCTGCGGGGCAGTCGGCCAGCGAGGCCTCTGTGCCCACACAGCCCACGTCGTCCAGCCAGATGGGGCCTGACCCCCAGCCAAAGCGGCCTGCTGCGGGGTCCGGCTGCCGAGGGCCCCCACAGCCCAGCTCACGGCAGACCACGGCTGCATCCCGCAGGTCCCAGCTGTCATCGCACACGGTCCCCCAGAGCCCGCCGTGCCACACCTCCAGCCGGCCTGTGCACCTGCTGGGCCCGGCCACCAGGCGCAGCTGTGGAGCCCCTGGGAGAGAGAAAAAGATCAGAGGCTGGAAGGTCATCCAGCCCCACCCTGCCACAGACCCGCATGTGGTCCATCTGGGCTCCCCTTCCCTTCCCTTCCCATCCTGCCTCCTCCCTCCTCTTCCCTCCCTCCCTCCCTCCCTCTCTCCCTCCCTCCCTCTCTCCCTCTCTCCTGTGCTCAGTTGCTGCCATCACCCCTGTCCAGCCACTCCACGTTTGTTTAGGTGGGCTATTGTCACGACACAGTTTTGCTCTCTGCCCACAGGGCCGGGCTGCTGGTTGAGATGGAGTCTTCTAATTTTGTATCTTTTGGTCTGGCTGGTTTAAGCCATGATCCCCTGATCATGGGATCTTCCCCCCCCCCAAGTGGCCAGGATTCTGGGCATGAGCCACTATGTCCAGCTGGCAATGCCTCGAGAGCGGGCATCCAGGGGTCACGCAGCCACATCTGCGTGGTCTGGTCATTTGTGTGTCTTCCTCAGCCTCTGGCCCAGATGTCTCTCCCCAAAGACGGGCTGAAAGGCTCTCCTCCCCTCCACACGGCTGACTGTACCACGTTAGTCTCTGATCTCTGCCCCTTGCCACTCATCTGCTTAGCGTGTTTCGGTGAGTGGGCTGGAGCTGACAAGAACAGCGCTGCGTGCATGGGTCATACAGACATGGTGATGGTGATTGTGGCCTGGGCGCCATATCAGCAAGGCGGCAGGCCTGGCAGGGCTCCCAGCCCCTGTTCCACTTCTCTGCCTTTGCCATGGCGCCTCCCCGGGGGGACAGCATCACAGCTGGGGACAGGGGGGAACTCACCAGCCTCAGGCCCGGGCTCCAGAGGAACGGTGGGAGAGACTGGAGGAGGCGAGCTGCCCGCCGAGCCCGGGGTCTGACCCGGGGTGACGGAGGGGGGCCTGGGCGGTGCCTCCCTGGGGACTGAGCCATTGCTGCCTGCTGCAGGAGCCGTGGGGGGCACAAAGCCCAGGGGCATACCTGATGGGAAAGGAAAGTCAGCTGCCACCCTGTCCCCGGACATAGCCTGAGCCCCTGCACCCCAGCCCAGGGAGAGGACGGAAGGTGGGTGGGAGAGGAGTGGAGCGAGCAGGAGGTGGGGGGGTTGAGGGTGGGAGAGGACGGGAAAGCTGACTTCTGCCAGGGGCCAGGAGGCCAGGCCAGGGGCTGTGCCAGGCTGCCATGGCCACTCTCCACCTGGGCTGCCGTGCAGGGTGGTGAGGGGCGTCCCCGCCTCTGCACCCAGCTATGACCAGCAGAAGTGTCTCTAGCTGGGCACGGTGGCTCACGCTTGTCACCCTCGCTACCCAGGAGGCTGAGCTCTGAAGAGCTCAGGGACAGCGCCCAGGCCCAGAGTTCAAGCCCCGGTGTGGCACCCAAGAAAAGGTCTCCAGGCAGGACCTGTGTGCCCTAGGCAGAACCACTGCAGAGGACTGAGGCACTAGGGGACGGGACCGGCACAGCGGGACAACCCCCGGGGACGGGTGAGGAGGGGCGCAGTGCCACGCCTTCTCGTCATCCTCTCCCGTGACCGCCCCTCGCCCTCGCGCCCCCTCACCGTCACACACAGCCCCGGCGTCCTCCCGATGGTGGCAGTCATGTTGGCCCCAGGGCCTGGCAGGGCAGAACCGCAAGGCTGTCTCGTTCCCCCGACACCGAAGGTCATCCAGGATGATGGGGCCTGGGCCCTCCCCGAAGAAGGCGCCCCCGGGGGCGGCCAGCGCCGCCCCGCAGCCCAGCTCCCGGCAGGCCACGGCTGCGTCGCGCAGGTCCCAGCCGTCGTCGCACACCGTGCCCCAGCGCCCGCCGTGCCACACCTCCAGGCGGCCCGCGCAGCCGTGGGGGCCGGAAACCAGACGCAGCCTGGGCGCTGGGCCTGCGCAGACCGGGAGGGAGGACAGGGCGGGTGACCGGTGAGCAGGGCCGAGAAACCCACAGGAAACAGGAAGGGGGGAGAAGAAGGAAAGAGCAGGAAGAGAGGGGGTGAAGCGCCTGAGCACCCTGCAACCCTGGCCCCCCCAAGTTTGATCCCTGCTCCAAGAGGGCAGAGACCTCAGGAACCCTGGGTGCCCGCTGGCCAGGGCCCCAAGGGCAGGCAGGGTTCATCTGCTTTGGGCCACAGCAGGCTGGCCACGCAGAGGCCCCCCAGCTGAGCGGCGGCTCGGCTGGTTTTCTCCAGGAGAGTGGGGGGCCCGGGCCGGGCTGGGGGAGCTGCGTACCTGTGCAGACCAGGCCAGCGTCTTCACTGTGGTCACAGTTGCTTCTGCCCCAGGGGCTTCGGGGGCAGTCCCGGAGAGCCTCCTCTCCCCCGCCACACCCCACGTCGTCCATCCACACCGGCCCCGCACCAGGCCCAAAGCGGGCGCCCCCGGGGGCGGCCAGTGCTGCCCCGCAGCCCAGCTCCCGGCAGGCCACGGCCGCGTCGCGCAGGTCCCAGCCGTCGTCGCACACCGTGCCCCAGCGCCCGCCGTGCCACACCTCCAGTCGGCCTGCACAGCCATGGGGGCCGGAAACCAGACGCAGCCGCTCTGGAGCGGGGGACAAGGGATGGGGTGCTGGGTCTGGGCCCCACCTAGGGAAACTGAGGCCTGAAAGCACAGAGGTCTGAGATATGCCTGAGGGCCCACCCTTCAGGGGAGGAGCCACACCTCAGGGCCAGACAGAAGAGGGGTGTCCAGTCTGAGTCTGGACACCCAAGGTGGTGGACAGGGGAGGCTGCAGCGGGAACAGGATGTGGGGTCCTCAGTTTGGCCAGGCCCAGGAGACTGGGGGACCTGCAAGGAACTCACCTTGGCGGGGGCCTCCCGTGGTCAGCAAAGGGGCCCGGGTAGACTTGGCCTGTTTGGACGGCCGGGGGCTCTTCTTCCGGGGGCCACTCTGGGGGCTCCCAACTGGGCGGGGGGCTGGGAAAGAGACATGTTTCCCATCAGATCTAGGAGCTCCCTCTCTGTGCTTGCAAGGCCAGAGGCCCTGACCTCCCGGCTCAGCTGGCCAGGCCAGCACCAAGCAGGGGCTCACCGTGGGTCACCAGGGGCGCCTCTGAACCTGGGCTCAGCTCCCCGGATGGCCCCAGCCACAGCTCTCCTTCCGGGGAGGCCACCGAGTGGTCGACGGTGCTGGCCACACGCTGACCTAGGAGAGGACAGACCCTGAGGAGCCGAGGGTCCCCTCAAGGCAGGAGACGCCTGGGCTCTGGGGCTGGGAGCATGCAGGGACAGAGCAGGCTCAGGGGAGCCAAGAACTCGGGGTCCCCGGGTCATCAGTCGAGTGGACAGTGATGGCTCTCACCTGCACAGACGACGCCTGCATCCTCCTCATGAGAACAGATGTGGGGCTTCCAGCCGCGGGGCGGGCACAGGCCCAGCTGCCCCTCACTACCCCGGCAGGCCAGCTCGCTGAGCCACACAGGCCCGGTGCCCTCCCCGAAGAAGGCGCCCCCGGGGGCGGCCAGCGCCGCCCCACAGCCCAGCTCCCGGCAGGCCACCGTGGCATCCCGGAGGTCCCAGCCGTCGTCGCACACCGTGCCCCAGCGCCCGCCGTGCCACACCTCCAGGCGGCCTGCACAGCTGTGGGGGCCGGAAACCAGTCGCAGCCGCTCTGGGGGGACAAAGCTGTGATGGCCTGCAGGGCCATGGCTGGGACCTGAGGGGAGGCTAGGGGCAGAGCTGGGGCGGGGGGTCTGTCCTGAGGCCTGAGAACTGACACTGGGGGGGCTGGGAGGCTGTGAAGACAGTGGGGCTGGGAGGCTGGAGGACAGGGGGCTGGGAGGCTGGGAGAGGGGCTGGGAGGAAAGGGAGGCTGGGAGTCTATAAGGCTGGGGGATTGTTCTGAAGCCAGAGGACTGTCCTGAGATCAGGGGGTTGGTTGTCCTGAGGTAGGGGGAGGGGACTGTCCTGCAGGGTGCCACCACGAGCCAGCCATGCTGCTGCTGGACTGGGCTCCAGCCTCCTGGGTGCTGAGGATATTTCAGGCTGTGCTAGCTCCCTCTCCCCCAAGGGATGCCTGGGGAAGGTGGGGGGAAGGTGGGGCAGCAGGAATGAGATCAGGTCAGGGAGCTGAGGGCAGCCAGGTGGGAGGAGAAGGGCTGCTCACCGATGGCCTGGATCCTCAGCAAGACTGCTGCAGAGGTGAGAGGGAACAGTGAGGACAGGCCCCGTGACACCCCCCCCACACGTCCAGGTCTCCTGCGTCTCAGGGCCCGAGGCCCTCTTGCTGAGAAGCAGGCAACTCTGGCACCAGGATCAGCTGGAGAGCCTTGGGATGGGTGGGTCCCAAATGCTTGGCCCCCAAAGACAGGGCTAGGGACCAGGCTGAACAGCCAGGCTGCCCTGTGCTGGGGCCTTGATGGGGGGGGGTGGCAGGCAGAGGCTGCTCAGGCAGCCAGATGTCAGGACCCCCCAGGGCCCCGCAGCTCCCAGAAGCCTGACCCTGAACTGCATGAGCTACTGGGTCAGAGGCAGGGGAGCCAGGTCCCGAGTCAGGGGGTGGGGGGGTGATCACTCACCAAGGAGACAGGCCAAGACTCTCATGTTTGTAGATTCCGGGGCAGGGGACAGGGGACAGGGCAGGGTGAAAGGGGAAGGAGGGGAGAGGAGGGGAGAGGAGGAGGCAGCTTGGAAAAGGAGGGAGGGAAGCGCCTGGCCTGCCGGCGCCCTGGACAGCAGCAGCAGCAGGCAGGCTGGAAGCTTTGCCAGGAGGGAGAGAGGCTGCAGGGAGGGAGGGGTAAGGGGCCAGAGGGGGGAGGGGGCAGGCCAGCTGAGGCTGGGGGAGGGCGGCAGGCAAGAGGTGTCCGGCTCCAGACACCCACGAAGACAGCCAGGCAGGCTCCCGCTGCCCTGGCAGGCCAGGAGAAGGGACAGGCCTGGATCTTCAGGGAATGGCGAGGGAGGGCAGGGGCACACCCTCCTCTTGTCCAGCCAGGGGAGTGTGGCTGGGGGCAGGAAGATCTGGGTATTCCTTCAGTAGCAAGTGAGGTTCCAGCCAGACACGAGGAGGGACTTCCTGGGTTAGGAAGGCTGAGAGCCCCTCTTCACTCAATGCCAGCTGCTGGTGGCCTGACCTTGAAGCCTCAGCCCTCACGGGAGTGGCTGAACGTAAGGGGGACAGAGGGTTGCAGAGACCAAGGGTCACAGCTTAGGAAGGGAAAGGGGGACTTGTACATGTACACACACACACACACACACACTCTCCAGCAGCTGCAAGAGGAAAAAATTCTGTAATGGGGAAGCGTGAGTCAGAAGGCGTGAGCTCATGCAGCCATCTCCAGCCCGCCCCCTAACTTCAGCAATCAATGTCAAATGGAGAGGAGGCGCCAGACAGAATGGGGTGCTGGCTGGAAAAGACATCAGAGAGGAGACAGACATCGTTCCAGGCTTTATTAACAAATGGGTGTAAAAAACCAGATGGGCCCAAAGGCCCTGTGCCCACCAGTGGGAGTGTCCTCTCCCAACCCTGGACAGTCAGACAGGCTTCCCGTGCGGACTGAGGCAGGGTGGGTGGGGTGGTCTGCTCCGAGTCCAGACGTGGCATGCTGGGGTGCTGGATGGAGGAGTGTGGGGTCTCTGCCCAGAGCAGGCCTGTGCTGGGGTCACAAGGGAGCAATGGTGGAAGTGCCTGGCTCCCAGAGCACATGGGGGCCTCCCTCCCCACACCCCCCCCCCGGCCGCTGTGGGAAGACGCGTGGTGGAGTCACAAGTCCTTGCTGAACTCCCTCACCAGGGTGTAGCCCAGACAGCCCCAGCCCCCCTCAGCCTGGTAACCACAGCCCTCCAGCAGCCCTGCCGCCCCCCAAGCTGCCACGGCCACGGGGACCACTAGCCGGGCTCGAGGCTCCCCCAGGCCTCCGGCCCAGGCTCGAACCCGGGCCTCGGCAAAGGCCAGCAGCCTCCGGCCCACACCTCTGCGGCGGTGCCATCGAGAGACGGAGAGCCGAGTGATCCGTGCTCCGTCCCCGGCGGTGGTGCCAGGAGCCAGAGCCAGAACGCCACAGACGTCACCAGAGCCCCGCACAGCCACCCAAGGCCCCCCCAGGCCCCCTGGAGGAGGCAGAGAGCCCCAGCGGGCTCGCAGGCCCAGCTTCACAGCAGCCACAGCCAGGAACAGGGGCAGCAGGAGGGCGAGGGCGAAGGAGGCCAGGACGAAGCGCAGGCCGCTGCTGGCTGCTGCCAAGAGGAGCAGGGCAGGTGGACGAGTCAGGGCGTGGAGGGCCACACGGTTCTCAGTGTCCTTCACACCGGCCTGTGGAGGGGGAGCCGCAGGCTAGGAGCTGCACCGTGCCAGGGGTCAGGCTGGCTGCGGCTCCCGGTGACTGAAGAGGGCGGAGGAGGGAATTGAGAGTTGTGGGCGAGCGCCCAGATCAGGGAGGCACTAGAGAGAGGCACCTGGGAAGCGACCCTTTAAAGATGGGGAAACTGAGGCGTGGAAGCCGCTGAAAAGAATCTAGGGGGCAGGCCTTGGGGCTCACAAGTGCCATCTCCACTAACTCAGGAGGCTGAGATCTGAGGATGGAGGCTCACAACCGCAGTGGGCAGGAAAGTCGGTGAGATGTGTCCCCAATGAACCGGAAATGGGACTACGGTTCAAATGGTCGAGTGCCAGACTTGTGCGAGAAAGCTCAGGGACGGAGAGCGCCGGGCCTCGGGTGGGGGCGCGCGCGTCCCTGGGGTCCGAGCAGCCGCCTACCGGGCTGACAGCCGGACGGCCGGCCCGGGAGCCGGGGCGCCGGGGCGCCGGGGAGCCGGGGAGTCCGGGAAGCCGAGGAGCCGGGGAGCAGGGGCGCCGGGGAGCCCGGGAAGCCGGGGAGCCAGGGAGCCCGGGGCGCCCCGCACCTCCGGCCTGTGGGGACCCCGCGGCCCGCCGCCTCCCCGCCGGCCTCTCACCTTCAGCATCTCCAGCACCAGGGGCTTCTCGTCTTCCCTCATCTCCCGCACCGACAGGTGGCTGGGGGCCATGGCCGGCCTCGCCAGAGCCCGGCTCCCGGGGGCGCTCGGCCGCCGACCCCAGGCAGCGGCGCCTCGGCCTGGCGGGCCGGGCCTCCCGCCCCGGCGCCCCCCACCCCGCCCCCGGCCCGCGGGCAGCTCCGACCCGAGCCCAGGACACCCTTCGGGCGCCAGGTCGGGAAGGGTCGCCGGCGGAAGTGACGTCGCGCCCGAGCGCGGGGCGGGGCCACGCCCAGCCTTAGCAACCGTTGCCAAGCGGGGAGCTGCGACCCCCTGGACCCCGAGGGCAGTGGCGCTGGGGCGGGGGACACTGGCTGCGGCGGCTCGGGGCCCGAACCCCCCGTTGCTAAGCGGCGTCAGCGTGGGGAGGGGAGAGGCGCCTGCATTCCTGCTGGTGCAGAGGCCTCGGGAGGAGTCACCCCCATCGCAGGGACCCCACTCCACCCAGGTCCGCCTGCCCGCAGTGTCCTGGGGGCAGGGGAGGGCAGAACTGCCCAGCCTTTTTTAGAGGAGAGGAAGGGAACCCATCACAGAACCCTGACTCCAAGGCCTCTCGCCTCTAGACCAGGGCGCCATCACTCTCAACACCCTCTCAGAGATGGTGGCGGGAAGGCTGGCTGGCTCCAAGAGGACAGGCCAGTAAGTGTCCCGCCAGCCAGGAATCGAGTAGGCTGCAAGCGCCCAGCCAGGGCTATGGCCACGACTGCTCCCCGCACCCAAGAAAACACATCGAAGGGCATTTGGGCCTTTATTAGTAAACCCAGGTAGCCTGCCCCCTTCCCCCCGGGGGCGGGCCAGCCCAGGGCAGAGTGGGGGGGTCTCTATGGGGCAGGCAGACGTACCGTGCGTCTCCTCAGAACGTGTGTACCAACTGGACTGTGGGCAGGGCCTGCACAATCTGAACAGAGGGCAGGCTCTGGGAGGCCACAAGCCCAGGCCCGGCGCCCGCAGGGACCACCTGCACCATCTGGGAGGCGGGAGTGGCAGCGGAGGGGCCAGGAGGCGGCTGTGGGGCTAGAAGCTGCAGCGTGGTGGTGCCTGCCCCTGCCCCGCTGCCATCTAGCAGCTCGGTGGTGGGGGCGCTGCCAAGGATGAGGAGTTTCTGTCCTGGTGGGCTGGGGGTGGGGGTCTCCGTCAGCCCAGGGGTGAGGGTCTCCACCTCCTGCACACACAGCCGCGTCTGCTCCCCATCAGCGCCACTCAGCACCAGCACACTCTGCAAACCCTCGTCCGTCTGCAGTGTCTCGAAGAGGACATCCTGGACCACGCCAGCACTGCCCTCCACCTCCCCGGCCTCCCCCGGCCCCGGGCCTGCGAGCAGCTCCTCAGCGGTCCCACCCTGAACCACCAACAAGTTCGGGGCCTCCGTGGTCACAGCTCCTGCACTGGCACTGGAGAGCTGGCTAGTCAGGGGCTGCAGTTGAACAGTGGTCACTTCCTGTGCTGGCTGGAGCTGGACCGTGGTCACTTCCTGTGCAGGCTGGAGCTGGACCGTGGTCACTTCCTGTGCAGGCTGGAGCTGGACCGTGGTCACTTCCTGTGCAGGCTGGAGCTGGACCCCACTCACTTCTGGTGGCCCTGCCTCTCCAGCCCCTACATTCTGCAGAACGATAAGGTTCTGCCCTCCGCCGCTGGCCACTGCACCGCCTCCTCCCTGCACCCCGAGACCCCCAGGGCCAGGCAACCAGACCACCCCTGTCCCCTGCCTGGCCTTCCCCACTGAGCAAGGGCCCTGTCTTGCAGGGCCAGCCCCACTGGCAGCGCCGACGGGGGGCAGCAGGATGAGCTTGGGGGGAGCGGGCGGGGGCGGGGGGGTGGGGGGCTGGACGCTGCTGGGGATCAGCTGGAGGCCCTGTGCAGTCTGCACAAGGAGAAACGTCTGGGAGTTGGGCACCACTGGGGCCGGGGCCGGGGCCGCGCTCCCCGCCACTTCGAGGGAAAGCGTGGCCTGGAGGTGGGGGAGCACATGGACATCCTGGGTGGCCAGCGGGGCTGGGGCCGGGGCAGCGGCCAGCGGGGCTGGGGCGGTGGCCAGCGGGGCCGGGGGCGGGGGTCCGGCGGTGGCTGTGGCCGCGCTGGCCGATGCGTGCGTCCTCAGGTGGCGCTGCAGGTAGGCGGCCATGACGAAGCCGCGCCCGCAGACCGGACAGGCGAAGGGCCGCTCGGCCGAGTGTGTGCGCTGGTGCAGCAGCAGGTTGGAGGAGTGGGTGAAGGTCTTGGGGCACAGCGGGCAGCGGAAGGGGCGCTCGCCCGTGTGCACGCGCTGGTGCTGCCGCAGGTTGGAGGTCTGCGCGAAGCTCTTGCCGCACACGCCGCAGGCGTAGGGCCGCTCCCCGGTGTGCACGTGCCGGTGCCGCCGCAGGCAGGAGGTGTTGCGGAAGGCTTTGCCGCAGTCCCCGCAGGCGTAGGGCCGCTCGCCGGTGTGCAGCCGCAGGTGGTACTGGTAGTGCGAGGACCACTTGAAGGTGAGGCCGCACTGGCCGCAGGCGAAGGCGCGCAGGCCCGTGTGCACGCGCTGGTGGATCTGCAGCAGCGACGAGCGCTTGAAGGCCTTGCCGCACTCCCCGCACTGGTAGGGCCGCTCGCCGGTGTGGTCCCGCAGGTGGTAGCGCAGCCCCGAGGAGCCCTTGAAGGCCTTGCCGCACTCGGCGCACTTGTAGGGGCGCTCAGCCGGCGCGGGCGCGGGTGCGGGGCCCGTGGGCTCCTGCGGGCAGGTGACCTCGGCCGCCTCGGCGGGCGGTGGCGGGCGCCCGGCGGCCGCCTCCTCCACATGGCTCTGCTGGTGCTCCAGCAGGCTGGCGAGCTGCGGGAAGGCGCCGTCGCAGCTACCGCAGCGGAAGGCCTGGCCGCCCGCGCCGTGGCTGTGCTGGTGGCGGGACAGGCCGGCCACAGTGCGGAAGGCCTTCCCGCAGGGCAGGCAGGCGAAGCTGGGTGCGGGGGGTGCGGGGGGCGCGGGTGCGGCAGCGGGGGCGCCCTGTGGGCCCGGGCACGGCTGGTGCTCCAGCAGCAGCTCCTCGCTGCCGAAGCCCTGCTCGCAGCCAGCGCAGCGGAACACCAGCTCCACCGTGGTCTCCGCGGCCGCCAGGAAGAGCTCGGGCACCACGGGCGGCGGTGCGGCGGGCGCGGGCGGGCTGCTGCGCGGCGCAGGCGGCGGCAGGTAGGCATCGGAGACCAGGACCTGGGCGGCAGGGCCCGGGGGCGCAGTGGGCATGGCAGGCGTGCTGGGCACAGCAGGCGTGGCGGGCACAGCAGGCATGGCAGCGGTGGGGCCGTGCGAGCGCTGGTGCAGCAGCAGGTTGGAGGAGTGGGTGAAGGTCTTGGGGCACAGCGGGCAGCGGAAGGGGCGCTCGCCCGTGTGCACGCGCTGGTGCTGCCGCAGGTTGGTGCTCTGCGTAAAGCTCTTGCCGCACACGCCGCAGGCGTAGGGCCGCTCCCCGGTGTGCACGTGCCGGTGCCGCCGCAGGCTGGACGAGTTCTTGAAGGCCTTGGGGCAGTCGGGGCAGGCGTAGGGCCGCTCGCCGGTGTGCAGCCGCAGGTGGTACTGGTAGTGCGAGGACCACTTGAAGGCCAGGCCGCACTGGCCGCAGGCGAAGGCGCGCAGGCCCGTGTGCACGCTGCGGTGGATCTGCAGCAGCGACGAGCGCTTGAAGGCCTTTGGGCAGTCCGGACACTGGTAGGGCCGCTCGCCCGTGTGCCCGCGCTGGTGGTAGAGCAGCGCCGAGGAGCCCTTGAAGGCCTTGGGGCAGTCCGGGCACTTGTAGGGCCGCTCGCCCGTGTGTGTGCGCTGGTGGTGCAGGAGCCTGGACGACCACCGGAACGACTTGCCACACTCCCCACACTCGTACTGGGTCGCTGGGGTGGGTGCAGCCGGGCCGGGCTTCTCCCCAGCCCCTTCCATGGTAGAGGCCGGCGCCATGTCCGTGTGGGAGCCAACCATCACACCTGGTGGGAGGATTTGGGTCAGGGGGACCAGTGTGCCTGGTCCTCCCTTAGGGCAGCCCAGGCCCCACCACCAGCACACAGGGCCACTCCACAAACAAGTGGATCCTGCCTCAGGGCACTGGCCACCTCCACCACAAATGAGTCAGGGGAGGCAGCCAGGGGCTCTAGGCAGGAGGGGCACTGCCCCAGCCCGGGGGAGAGGTGGCAGAAGCGCAGGTAAGGGCATAGCATTGCAGGACTCTGCATACCCCACGTGAGGTCACCTCATCCCCTCCACCACCCCTCAGCCCCAGACGCCCCCACACATGCCTTTGTCTCCTAACCCCGGGGGCACACCTTTCCCCACCCGCTCGGAGCACTGCCCACTCCAGTGGATCCTGTTTACTACACCTGTCCTCCTGGAACGTCTCCTGACACACCTGTCCTCCTGGAGCATCTCCTGATACACCTGTCCTCCTGGAACGTCTCCTGACACACCTGTCCTCCTGGAGCACCTCCTGATACACCTGTCCTCCTGGAGCATCTCCTGATACACCTGTCCTCCTGGAGCATCTCCTGACACACCTGCCCTCCTGGAATGTCTCCTGACACACCTGCCCTCCTGGAGCATCTCCTGACACACCTGCCCTCCTGGAGCATCTCCTGACACACCTGCCCTCCTGGAGCATCTCCTGACACACCTGCCCTCCTGGAGCATCTCCTGACACACCTGTCCTCCTGGAGCATCTCCTGATACACCTGTCCTCCTGGAGCATCTCCTGACACACCTGCCCTCCTGGAATGTCTCCTGACACACCTGTCCTCCTGGAGCATCTCCTGACACACCTGCCCTCCTGGAATGTCTCCTGACACACCTGTCCTCCTGGAGCATCTCCTGACACACCTGTCCTCCTGGAACGTCTCCTGACACACCTGCCCTCCTGGAGCACCTCCTGACACACCTGTCTTCCTGGAGCATCTCCTGACACACCTGCCCTCCTGGAGCATCTCCTGATACACCTGTCCTCCTGGAGCATCTCCTGACACACCTGCCCTCCTGGAATGTCTCCTGACACACCTGTCCTCCTGGAGCATCTCCTGACACACCTGTCCTCCTGGAATGTCTCCTGACACACCTGCCCTCCTAGAGCACCTCCTGATACACCTGTCCTCCTGGAGCATCTCCTGACACACCTGCCCTCCTGGAATGTCTCCTGACACACCTGCCCTCCTGGAGCATCTCCTGATACACCTGTCCTCCTGGAGCATCTGACAGACCTGTCCTCCTGGAGCATCTCCTGACACACCTGTCCTCCTGGAGCACTTCCTGACACACCTGTCCTCCCGGAGCATCTCCTGACACACCTGCCCTCCTGGAACGTCTCCTGACACACCTGCCCTCCTGGAGCATCTCCTGATACACCTGTCCTCCTGGAGCATCTGACAGACCTGTCCTCCTGGAGCATCTCCTGACACACCTGTCCTCCTGGAATGTCTCCTGACACACCTGCCCTCCTGGAGCATCTCCTGACACACCTGCCCTCCTGGAGCATCTCCTGACACACCTGTCCTCCTGGAGCATCTCCTGATACACCTGTCCTCCTGGAGCATCTCCTGACACACCTGTCCTCCTGGAGCATCTCCTGACACACCTGTCCTCCTGGAGCATCTCCTAACACACCTGCCCTGGGAGGAGTTCCTGAACGTATGACTTCAAAGGCTTGTTCCTCAGGCCTGACATGGTGACACCACACTTGTAATCCTAGCACTTGGAAAGCTAAAGCACTAGTAATCTCACATTAGAGGACAATCCCAACCATATAGCAAGACCCTTTCTCAAAACAAAAACATGCAGAGGTAGCTGGGTGCGGTAGCTCACGCCTGTCATCCTAGCTACTCAGGAGGCTGAGATTTGAGGATCGAGGTTCAAAGCCAGCCTGGGCAATACAAAACTGAGAGACTCTTATGTCCAATTAATCACTAGAAAACGGAAAGATGGGTTATGGCTAAGGGTAGGGTGGTATCCTTGAGATGAAGAGCTTAGGACAGCTCCCAGGCCAGAGTTCAAGCTCCATGATCCCACCCGCCAAAAAAAACCATACATGCAGGGGTCAGGAATGTGGCCTAATGACAGAGTGCTCACCTAACATTTACCAAGACCTGGATTTAATTCCTCAGTGCCACAAACATAGAATAAAGCCAGAGTGGTACTGTGGCTCAAGTGGTAGAGCACTAGCCTGAGAAAGCTCAAGGACACATTCAGGCCCCAAGTTCAAGCCCCAAGGCTGTCAAAAAAGCAAAACTAAACAAAAAACACGCATGTAGAGAGCTTCCTTTGCCCTATAGGCTGGACAGACTGGGCCGGGTGGACATCTTTGACATCTTAGACTGATAATGAGGATGAGATCGTTGGATCGGGGTTTAAAGCCAGCCCAGGCACTAAAGTCCACAAGACTCTTATCTCCAATTAATCACTAGAAGACTAGAAGTCGTGCTGTGGTTCAAGGGGGTAGGGTGACAGACTTGAGCTGAAGAGCTCAGGGACAGCACCCAGGCCCAGAGTTCAAGCCCCACTACCAAAAACAAACAAACAAACAAAAACCTATGCAGCCCTGTCTCCTCTGACAATGGGGATCCATTCTTGTTTTCTCTGTCCCTGGACCCCTCTGACTGCTCTGTCAGCAGATTCATCGGTTCCAGTGGGAAGTTAGCCTCTCACAGCCCCATCTTGCCAACCCTGCCCCTCCTACCCCAGTGCCTTCCCAGCATGGCTGCTAAGGGCTGCTGTCTACACGGAGGGCAAAGCATTTGATTCTTGCGCTCAAATTCCTTCCTCAGGCCAAGGGGGTGGGCCTCAAATCACAGAGTTCTTACCTAGCATTCTATGACAGTATAGGTTGGGTGGAGGTGGGGGGGTAAACAACAACCAAGAGTTGAGCAAACCAGGTGAGCATGGAGGCTAGTGACAGAAGTTACTTGGGAGGTGGAAACAGGAGAATTTAAGTTCAAGGCCAGCCTGAACTACATAGTAAGACCCTACCTGAAAAAAGAAAGACATCTCACACATCCCAGATTCGGGGAAAAGACGATCCTCCCCACAGCCTGTTGCTGTCCCTCAGACAAAGGCCTGGTCTCGGCTCTGACCTGTTCCTGTGGAGGTCTTTGGCCCCCAGGGCCCTGCCTGGTGCTCTTCCCAGGTCTCCTCTGAAATCCCATCAGTGAAGCCTCGACCAGCCCCACTCTACCATCCTCTCGATCAACACCACTTCTTTCTCTGCTGCCTAGATCACCTTCTGTGCACTGCGCAGCCAGGGCTTTCCAGCCTCAGCAGTACAGTTCTGGGGCCCAGCTGGGCTGCGTCAAGGAGGGTTATCTTGTGCATTGTGGGGTCTGCAGCAACCCAGGGCTGGACCCAGCAGGTGTCAGTGACAGCCAAAACAATGCCCGCATGACCCTCCTCGCTGTACAACGCCAGCTCCCGCACAGCAAGTCTGCAAGGCCGCCCTTAGGGGAGGAGAACTGTCCAGGCAGCATTGACTCACTAGCTACCACTGCTACAGACCGTGCTTCCCGTTTCATCCCGCCTTCCTACACCAGGGCCCAAAAGACAGAGGCCTTTGTTTTGTCCTCTTGTATCCCAGTGCCTGCCACAATGTCTGGCAGAGGGTAGGCTCAGGAAATGTTAATTTAATGAACAAAGACTGGGGATCCCTTTTGGACAGACTACAGGATTTCCTTGTAAGGGGTGTCTCCTGTAAAATGCAAGCAGGTCCTCCTAAATCAGGCATCTCCTTAAAAAAAAAAAAGAAAGACAGAAGGAAGGCCCGCCAGCCCCCGGAGGGCTGGGGACGCCCCTTCGAGGCCAGGCCTGCCCCTTTAAGAGCCGCGCCAGCTGCAAGCCCAGCTCCACCTGTGTTCAGGTGCCCCACGGATCGCGGAGAAACTGCCAGGCCTACGACACCGCCACGGCCCACGGCAGATCTTCGCCTTTTCAGAGAAGGGGAAGAATTCCTTAAAAACAACCAAACCCCGAACACTTCAGCAACACGCCAAGCCGGCCCCTCCCTCCAGAGCAGCGCCTGGCCCTTTAAGAGGGCGGAGCCAGCAAGACTGACCTCCGGTCGGAGGAGAGCGCGCAACCTTCCCTTTAAGCCACCCCTTCCGGTTTCACGTCCGCCGTTTCCCGAACGACTCCGCCCTCCGGCCCCTCCCCCGCGCCGCCGTCCGGTCTCTCACCTGCGGCCCCCGTCTCAGGGGGACCAGGGGGAGCCCCAGGACCTTCCCGCGGGGGCCGACGGGAAGGGGGGCCCGGCACGGCGCTGCGGGAGCGGGGGCCGGGGAGGGGGCGGGGGCGCGCTCCCTCCCGACGGCCCCCGGCGCGCGGCACCCAACCTTTACCAGCGGCCTCCCGCGCACACAAACCCCGCCGCCGCCGCCGCCGTGCGTCATGACGCAGCGCGCCGCGCCCGCCCCGGCCACGCCCACCGGCCGGCGGCCTGGGCGCGCTCGGGGCCGGGCGGGGCCGGGGGCGGGGCTCTGGCCGTGGGGGTGTCTGGGGCGGCGGCCTGGGCGCGCTGGGGGCCGGGCGGGGCCGGGGCGGGGCCTCGGGCCGGGGGCGGGGCTCCGGCCGTGGGGGTGTCTGGGGCGGCGGCCTGGGCGCGCTCGGGGCCGGGCGGGGGCGGGGCCGGGGCGGGGGCCTGGGCGCGCTGGGGGCCGGGCCGGGCCGGGGCGGGGCGCGGGGCGCGGGGCGGGGGGCGGCGGCGCGGGGCAGCCTGTCCGCGGGAAGACATCGGCCCCGTGGCCTCCCCACGCGCCCCGCCTCCGGGGAGAGCCCAGGCCTGTGGGCCCGAGTGCCGAGGCCTCTCATTCCCGCCGGGCCCGGGCCCTGTCTGCCCTCCCTGGAGCTGGTGTTTTCCCGCGGCGTCTTCCCGTCCCCCAGCCGTCCCGTCACGGCCCCATCCGTAGTCTGCGCGTAGTAGGTGTTTTGTGCATGTCTATTAATTAATAGCGCACTCCAGCCCTGCAAAGGCAGCTCAGGGGCCCGCACCTCCACCACGCCCCGCTCGCCCTGGGGACGTCTGTCCGTGATGGACGGGTGGCAGAACTTCCGCAGGCGGGTCACCCCCCCAGAGAACCTCGAGACCCTAAGAACCAGAGGCTGAGACGCCAAGAGAGACCCCGGGACAGTAAGGAGAGACACGATGAAGCCGGGCTTCCGTGGCCCACGTCCGTGACCCTGGCTCCTCAGGAGGCTGCGATCTGAGGATCGGGGATCGGGGTTCAGAGCCTGCCCGGGCTTCCCTGGCTCCTCAAGAGGCTGTGATCTGAGGATCGGGGTTCAGAGCCCGCCCGGGCTTCCCTGGCTCCTCAAGAGGCTGTGATCTGAGGATCGGGGTTCAGAGCCCGCCCGGGCTTCCCTGGCTCCTCAAGAGGCTGTGATCTGAGGATCGAGGAGCGGGGTTCAGAGCCTGCCTGGGCTTCCGTGTCTCCTCAAGAGGCTGTGATCTGAGGATCGGGGTTCAGAGCCCGCCCGGGCTTCCCTGGCTCCTCAAGAGGCTGTGATCTGAGGATCGAGGATCGGGGTTCAGAGCCCGCCTGGGCTTCCGTGTCTCCTCAGGAGGCTGTGATCTGAGGATCGGGGTTCAGAGCCAGCCCGGGCACCAGAGAATGTGAGACTCAGCCGCCCGGAGTCTGACCTGGTGGTAGAGTGCTTGCTTGCCTAGCATGCACGAAGACCCGGGTTTGATGCCTCCTCGGTACCACATACACAGGAAAAAGCCGGAAGTGGTGCTGAGGCTCAAGTGGTAGAGCTCTAGCCTTGAGAAAGTCCAAGGACAGTGCTCAGGCCCTGAGCTCAAGCCCAGGACTGGCAAAAAAACAAACAAAGAATGTGAGACTCTTATCTCCAATTCACCACCAGAAAACCAGAAGTGGTGCTGTGGCTCAATGTGGTAGCGGTAGCCTTGAGCTGAAGTGCTCAGGGACAGCATTCCAGGCCCAGAGTTCAAGCCCTGCGACTGATGAGAGAGAGAAACAGATTGACAGAGAGACTTGTAACTACCTAGGAGGGACCCTGGCCTGAGGCAGAGGTCAGTATAAGGATTAGGCCGGAGACAACCAACAACTAGCCAGACCCTGGACATATCCGAGAGACCCTCCCTGTCCCCCAATGTGGACATCTGTCACCAGAGGCTTCTCTGTCCCTATCAAGACCAGAGACCCTCTCTCAATAAAATGCTTTGGGCTACCAAGACATGTGAAAGGGTATCAATGTATGTGAATTAATGCACCTTCTATCTGGCAAATATCATGTAACCCCTTTACTAATTACAATAAAAAACAAAAAAGAAAAAAAATGCTTTGGGCTACATGCTGGTGGCTCATGTCTAGATACTCAGGAGGCTGAGCAGCAGTTGGAAGCTAGCCTCCGCAGAAAGTTTTCTGACTCCTCTCTCCAATTCACCGCTATAAAGCACCAGAAGCAGAGTGTGACTCAAGTGGTAGAGCCCAAGCCTTGAGAAAGCTCAAGGACATTGCCCAGGCTCTGAGTTCAAGCCCCAGGACTGAAACAAAAGAAGAAAAAATCCAAAAACACAGCTGGGCATCAGTGGTTTGCTCACACCTGTAATCCTAGCTATTCAGAAGGTGGAAATCTGGGGATTGTAGTTCAAAGCCAGCCTAAGCATGAAAGTTCGACTCGTTTCCCATTAGCCACCGGAAACCGGAAGTGATGTTAAAAATGGTAGAGTGCTAGACTTGAGCTGAAGAGCTCAGAGACAGCATCCAGGCTCAGAGTTCAGGCCCCACAACTGAACCCCCCCCCCAAAAAAAAATCCCATTGGGGAAAACCAGGCTGCTGTGGTCTCTTTTTTGTCTCACACCCCCACCTTCAGTTCACTGTACTGTACAAACCAGCCCCTTCTGTTGGCTAGAGACCTTGGGCCTCAGTTTCCCCTCAGGATCCTGGGCCTGGAACAAAGGGACAGAGGGGGCATGGGAGGAGGGAGCTGGCAGAGAGTGTCTCATGTCCTAAGCCTGCTCCCACCTCAAAGCGCTGACACCCCATCTCAGGGGCCAGTTCAGCTTCTTCCTGAGGCTCAGGGCACACCACCCCCCACACTGTCCCTACACACACAGCGCCAATTAAGGGTCCTCAACGCTAATCGCTCAGGTTGACACTCGCCTGACTTCCCTAACTGGGCCTTTGTCCCCTTAATTGGTTATCTCCAGGCACTGTTCTCTGCCTCTCTACCTCCAAGCCCCCATTTGATATCCCAGGCCCAACTATGTGCTAATTGGGCATCTGGGAGGAAGTGGGGGGCACGCAGCAGGCCCCTCCCTCCCAACATTTGTGTTCCCCCCATCAGCCCCCTCACCTGCCCCCAGGTCCAGCTGGCTGACTCCAGCACAGACTCAAGGCTCATTTCCCCGGCAGCCCTGCATCCATTCACTCCACCATTACAGATTTGGGGTGCTTTCTAGCCAGCATTGTGAGGAACGCCCCCTGAGCATGCATCCCGGAGGCCCTGCAGCCCCCGGGGTCTCGGAGCCTGGGCCCAGGGAGCTGTGTGCCTTTGTGAGCAGGGCAGCCTTGCACGTGCTGCGGGCTCTGCGGCCCCGCCGGTCCCGCCCTCCCAAGAGGAGACCCAACCACCGGCGCTTCCTGCACAACCAGATCTGCAGGTAGAGGGCAAGGGGGGAAGCCAGAGCAGGGCCTGGGGGCTGGGGGAGACCTGGAGGCCCTCAGAGGCCAGTACCCCACGGCTGGGCTCAAGGGCATTCGGCGGGCATTCCTGTCCAGTGCCTGCTGTATATTGGACAGTTCCTGACAGCAGGTTGAATGTATCGCTTCCTAGAGCAGAGAAGGCTGTGAGCAGGCAGAAGGAAAGCCCAGGAAACAAGGAAATGAGAAGGAATGGTGCCCACTCGATGACCCTTGAGGGAGGGATGCCAGATTCCATGTTTATGAAGTGTCCAGGCCAGCAAAGCCATAGATGTAGCACCAGAAAGGGTGTATGTGGGCCAGCCAGATGTGGGGAAGCAGCTGGATTCTCAGCCTAGCTAAGGGGACTCCTTTTGGGGTGATGAAAATTTCTGGGCTCCCTTTCTTAGTACCACAGACACAGAAAAAGCTGGAACTGGTGCTGTGGCTCAAGTGGCAGAGCACTAGCCTTGAGAAAAAAGTGTCCAAAGACAGTGCTCAGGCCCTGAGTTCAAGCTCCGGGAGGTGGTGGTGGTGGTGGTGCTAACATTGTTAAATAATGGTAAGGGAGATGGAGAGAGAGACCCAGAGAAGGGCGTGTCCAGGAGGGGTCTGTCCCCACCTCACTGACAATGAAGATGATGGTGATGATGATGATGATGGTGATGATGATGATGGTGATGATGATGATGATGATGATGGTGATGATGATGATGATGATGATGGTGATGGTGATGGTGATGATGGTGGTGGTGGTGGTGATGATGATGATGATGGTGATGATGATGATGATGATGGTGATGATGATGATGATGATGATGGTGATGGTGATGGTGATGATGGTGGTGGTGGTGATGATGATGATGGTGATGATGGTGATGATGATGATGATGATGATGGTGATGATGATGATGGTGATGACGATGATGATGGTGGTAGTGGTGATGATGATGATGGTGATGATGATGATGATGATGATGATGGTGATGAGGATGGTGATGGTGGTAGTGGTGATGGTGATGATGATGGTGATGATGATGATGATGATGATGATGGTGATGATGGTGATGAGGATGGTGATGGTGGTAGTGGTGATGGTGATGATGATGGTGATGATGATGATGATGATGGTGATGATGATGATGGTGATGATGATGGTGATGGTGGTAGTGGTGATGGTGATGACGATGATGATGGTGGTAGTGGTGATGATGATGATGGTGATGACCATGATGATTATGTTGGTGGTGGTGGTGGCGGTGATGGTGATGACGATGATGGTGATGAGGATGGTGGTGATGGCCCTCCTGGAGCACCTATTCCTGATCTTCCCATCGTCCCTTCCCTCACCCTGCCCCTGCCCCTCCCATGTTCCCCATACCTCCCTGCTGATCAGAGCAGACACCCGCCTTAGTTAGCAGGGCAGGACTGAGTGTCTGCTGAGGTGGCGTGGCTCTGCAGATGGAAGGGGAGGAGGTGACTCAGGCGTCTGCAGCGGGCGTCACAGGTAGAGGAACCTGCCTTCTGGAGACACTGCTCCCTTCTACCCTTGGAACAGTGTCACACGAAATGAACAATGTCCATCATGACCGGACACGGCATGTCAGGCTCAAGTCCTCAGAGCTGGGCTGTGGTCGGCGGGGAAGGACAGCCCTCTCCGGGGCAGCGGGCAGGAGCAGGCGCGTGAGGCAAAGCTCCTGACACCTGTCTCTCCACAGGCAGTTCACCACGATAGAAGCTGCCACCCAGCGCCTGGCCCTCTCCATCCTGTCCCAGGAGGCCCCTCCCCGGAGACCCCCACGCCAGAGGCCCCCCCCACCGCCTGCCTCCCCCTTCCTGGGGGTGGCCTGTGCCGTGGCCCCCGTGGAGGGCCCCCACGCCAGCCCCGGCCTGAGCCTCGCCGTCCTGGACACCTCTGCCTTGGACCTCTTCGATGACATTGTGCTAGCCCCACCATGCCCCGCGGCACCCCCAGACTGCGCCCCCCAGGCTCTGACTGCTGGTGCCCCCCAGCAGGTGGCATCAGACCTGTCCCATCATGCTCTGGGCCTGACACAGATGCCACACTTCTGTGATCCCCATCCTGCTCTGGGGGGCGGGGCAGAGTCTGCTGCTCCCTGCTGGGCTTGGGCGGACAGGTGCAGAGCACCTTGCATTTAGGGTTCTCAAGGAATCCTCCAGAACTCGGGGACCCCAACGATGCCCAGTCATAGCCCAGACCGTGCTTTTGGCAAACCAGAGCCGCCCTTTCTCCTCACCCCCCAACTCAAAAGTTCAAACCCTTGCTTACAGACCCTGGGAAGACCAGCCATGTCTGGACTCCCATCTCTGCCCCAGTGGGGGCCCTCAAGCTCACTCCTCACCTTCTCGGGTCTTGCTCCTCAGCCTCCTCTCAGAATCCTTCTCTCCCTCTGGCCTAGTTCCCCTCTCCCGGGTCTGTGTCTATTCTCCACATTTTCCAAGCATGTTCTGAACATGTGCCACCGCCAAACCCCATCCAGGTTCAGCACTGAACCGCAAACCCGTCTACTGCCTGCTGCCTGCAGTCTGCATGGGTGGTCAGGAAAGGCCTGCAGTGCCAAGAAGCCAGCAATGGGGAAGTCTGCGATCTGAGAAGGGAAACTGTGCCTGCATAGGCCCAGAGGTCTGCAGTGGTGAGCCGGGAGAGGGTAGGAGAGGTTCACAGCCCACCAGAAAGTGGAAGAAAATTGTATTATTTTCCAAGACAGAAAATTCTCTGCTTTTTTCTCTCAACTTCCATTTCCAAATGCAGTCTATTGTACCACCCAAGGAGGACAGAATAAAAATTAAAAAAAAAAAAACCTTTCCTGATTTATATCTAATGTCTTTTTTTTTTTTTTTGGCCAGTCCTGGGCTTGAACTCAGGGTCTGGACACTGTCCTTGAGCTTTCTCAAGATCTCTACCACTTCAGCCACAGCACCACCTCTGGCCTATTTTGTATGTGGTACTGAGGAATGGAACCCAGAGCTTGATGCATGCTAGGCAAGTATTCTAGCAAGCACTCTACCACTAACCCACCTTTCAAGCGTCCTATCTAATGTCTTTGCAAGACTGTTCCTTTCTTTTTTCTTTCTCTCTCTCTCACTTTTCTTTTCCATCGTGCATCTTGAACTCAGTGCCTGGGCTCTGACCCTGAGAATTTTTGCTCAAGGCTGGTGCTCTACTACCGCAGCCACAGCGCCACTTGCGAATTGGGGGAGGTTCATTGGAGTCTCGGGACTTTCCCTGCCGGGGCTGGCTTTGAACTGTGATCCTCAGCGCTCAGCTTCCGGAGTGTCCGCTTTCTTTTTCCTTTTCGTTTTCCTTTTTCTTTCTTTTCAAGGAAGGACGTTGCCATGTATCCACCTGCCTCTGCCTCCAGTCAGCTGCCAGTCCTGTCTCTTGTCAGTCAAGTCCCTGCGACGCCCCCCCCCCGTCCGTCACCTGACACGCTGGCCCTCCACAGTTCTCATTGGTTAAATCCGCTGAGTCCCCGCCCCTGAGGTATCGCTCCCGACCAATCAAATTATCACGACTACACCAGCCTGGCGGACGGACGCTCCCCCCGCCCCCCCCCCGCCACGCCCGGAGCGGCACAGGGCAGCGTGCGGATTGGCCAGGAGGGCAGGGCGGTGGCTGCACGAGGAGAGCGCCGATTGGGCGGTCTGCCCGGGAGGGCGGGCCGCGTGTCGGGCGCGGAGGAAACGGTGACCTCCCCACCCCGGGCCGGGAGAGCGCCGAGCCCGCACGCCGAGCCCGCAGACCTCCCCGCCGCGCCGGCTGACGGGGCCGGGCCGGCTGCAGCCCGGCTCTTCCGAGTAAGTTCCCGCCCGCCGCCCGGAGCCCCGCGACGCCTGGCGCTCCGGCCTCCCCGGGCAGCGCCCCGCTCCCGCCCGCGGCCAGTGCCGCCAGCCGCAGGCCGCCGGTCCCGGGGTCGGGGCCTGGCGGTGAGGAGGGGAGGGGACCGGCCGCCCCTCCCCGCCACGCACCGCTTCCCCTTCCCACCGGGTCCCCGTTAGACTCCACACCCTGCCCCACCCGGACCAGAAAGGTGGGAATTGTGCGGGTGAGGTGGGCCATCCCGAGGCCGGGCAGAGGTCGGGGGAGCGGGGGGAGGACGGAGCCTCACTGATCAAAGTAAAGGGGGGGTGGAGCCCACGTCAGAGGATCACCTGACCTCCCCAGTTCAAATCCCTATAGCACCAACACAAAAGCAAGTGCCTTGGCCCCTCCGTGTATGTGTCACCCCCCCCCCCCCCCCCGACTTACTTATTTTGCCACTCCTGGGGCCTGAACTCAGGGCCGGGACCTCGGGGCCCTCTACCTGTTGAGCCACAGTGCCACTCTGGCTTTTACTGTTTGTGGTACTGAGGAATGGAACCCAGGGCCTGGTGCATGCCAGGGAAGCTCTCCACCACCAGGCCGCACCCCCAGCCTCATGACTTTTTTTCCTCTATCTTTGGTGGTGCTGAGGTTTTAACTCAGGGCTTGAGGCTTTTTGAGCAAGTTCTCCACCACTTGAGCCAGCCTCCCTCCTGTCTTACTCTCTCCGTTTGAGGGATCCTAGCCCTTCTACTCCCCAGGCACCACCTTTCAGTCCCATCCCATGGCCATGAAGGCCTTTCATTGTGGTTTTGTTTTGTTTTGTTGTGTGCCAGTCCTGGGCTTGAGCTCAGGGCCTGAGCACTGTCCTTGGACTTTCTCAAGACCAGAGCTCTACCACTTGAGCCTCAGCACCACTTCTGGCTTTTTTTTTTTTTTTTTTAAATGCATGTGGTACCAAGGAATCAAACCTGGGTCTTCATGCATTAGGCAAGCACTCTACCACTAGGCCAAACTCTCGGCCCCTGTGTTGTTTTGTTTTGTTTAAAAACAAAAAAAACAAAAAAAACAAGTTTTTTGGAAGTGTATACCACACACACCAAAAGTGGTAGGGGACAAAAAGAACTCAGGTGAATACATTTTCACATGGTAAACTTCTGGATTATACAAAAAAAAAAATCAAGGAGAAGTGTTTCTCTGAGCAGGCTCAACTCTCTTGACCTCTGTTACCGCAGCTTGGCTTGGTGATGTCTGACCTTATGCAACTCTTATGTTTCCCCTCTGTTGGATGACCTTTACACGTCGAAACTTCTGGCACACCTGTAATTCTAGCCACTCAGGAGGCTGAAACCTAAGGATAATGGTTCAAAACTAGTCCAGATAGAAAAGTCTAGGAGACTCTTATCTCCAGTGAACTACCAAACAGCCAGAAATGGAGCTGTAGGTGGCTAAGGGAGTGGGGAGGGGAGAGAGATGTGCAGGACACACAGTAAAGGTCACATGGACCTTCATCTGCCAGAGACTAGGTCTAAGCTCTATAGACAGCTCCCACCGCAGGCTTTCTGCACACATGGAGCAGTATTTGCAGCATTCTCTTTTCCCAGAATTCTTTTTTTTTTCTTTCTTTTTTTTGGGGGGTGGGGTGGGGGAGGTCCGCCTGGGTGCTGTCCCTGAGCTCTTCAGTGCAAGGCTACCACCCTATCCTAGATTCAAGCCCCACTTCCTATTTTCTAGAGGTTAATTGGAGATAAAAATCTCAGGTCCTTTTGTACCCGGGCTGGCTTTGAACCTTGATCCTCACATCTCAGCCTCCTGAGTAGCTAAGATGACAGGCGTGAGCCACTGTGCCCGGCTTCCCTGCATTCTCTAGAGCACTTTTCCTTCTTGCTGCTTACAGAGCTTGCTGGCATTCCATTATAGGAATCTGCAGCCAGTCCCATAACACTGGACATTGAGATTCGTTTCTGTTCCCTTCCCCTGCCAGAGACCTGTGATAAAGACTCTGCCTGCTGTGTGCATGCTAGGTAAATCATTAGGCATGGATTTCTAGGTGAGAAGATTGAGGTTCTGCCAGTTGTTGAAGTAGATTCTCCTTTGGGCTGGGGGGTAGCAGAGCCCTGACACAATGTGCTCTTCTCACTCAGAAGTCACATCCCAAGCTCTGTGTGGCGAGGCGGCCACTTCACTGCTCAGGCCCCAGATTCCCTTATAGGACGCAGTGAGGCTAGAAGCCTTCAGGAGTGGCTGGCTGGGCTAGGATCAGGAAGCTGGGCATCTGAACTTTCCGAGGTCACAGAAATATCTACTGAGGCCAGGCACGGTGGCTCACACCTGCCATCCTAGGTACTCGGGAGGTGAGATCTGAGGATCAAGGTTCAAAGCCAGCCTGGGCACAAAAGGACCTGAGACTCTTATCTCCATTTAGCCTCTAGAAAACAGGAAGTGGAGCTTGGCTCAAGGGTAGGGCAGTAGCCTTGAGCTGAAGAGCTCAGGGACAGCGCCCAGGCCCAGAGTTCAACGCCCATGACCCACAATAAAATAAAATAAAAACATGTACTGACACAATACAGCCTCCATGAAAGGGAACAGCAGACAGCATTCACCCTGGGCCACCAGGACATAGCCAGAGAAGTGTCCTCACTGTAGGTGTGCTGGGTGCATAGGCCAGATTTCAAGAACATATCCCAGACAGTGCCCCAAACTCCTCTAACAGTCTGACTGCCCACACCTCTCTGCCTCCCCAGGAAATGGCAGCCTCCAGACATGCCCTAGGCCGAGTCTCTCCAGAATCCTCTGTGCTGTTCCTGTGTGACATGCAGGAGAAGTTTCGCCACGTCGCCTACTTCTCCCAGATAGTCTCTGTGGCAGCTCGCATGCTCAGGGTATGTGCAGGCCCCTCTCCCCCACCAGACCCTGCAGGGGTGGCCCAGCCTCTGCTCTCACCCAGACCTTGATCCCCACTCTGTGGTACAGGTGGCCCGGCTGCTGGGTGTTCCGGCCCTGCTGACCGAGCAGTACCCACAGGGCCTGGGCCCAACAGTTCCGGAGCTGGGGGCCCAGGGTCTGCAGGCCCTGAGCAAGACCTGCTTCAGCATGGTGCCCGCCCTGCAGCAGGAATTGGACAGCCGGCCTCAGCTGAAGTCGGTACTGCTCTGCGGCCTGGAGACGCAGGCCTGTATCATGGTGAGGCCCTGAGTGACCCCGCAGTGCCATCCCTGTCCCCACCTGTGGCCTGAGCTCCCCATGGGCCTGGATTCTGACCTCTCTCTGCCTCCAGCAAACAGCCTTGGACCTCCTGGACCGAGGGTTGCAGGTGCACGTGGTGGTGGACGCCTGCTCTTCTCGCAGGTGAGGACTCCTGGGGGGACAGTGTGGGGGGGCAGGAGGGCATCTGTGACGTGCCAGGGCATCCTTGCACCATCATGGACACATGCCTCCCTTCCCTTGTGACCTCTAGCCAAGTGGATCGGCTGGTGGCCCTGGCCCGTATGCGACAGAGTGGTGTCTTTCTCTCCACCAGTGAAGGGCTCATTCTGCAACTTGTGAGGGACGCAGTCAACCCTCACTTCAAGGAGGTAACTGATGCCCTGTGTGTGGGCCACCCTGCCCGGTGCACAGCCACAGTGTCCACACCCAAGCTGCATCCTCCAGCCACCACAGATGAGTTCAGGATGCTGGGTGCTGGTGGCTCACACAGGCTGAGATCTGAGGATTGAGGTTCAACGTGAGACTCCTTTCTCCATTTAGACCCCCAAAAGCCAGAAGCAGCGCTGTGGCACCATGGTGTCATTCCAGCCTTGAGCAAAAAGCCAAGCAATAGCACCCAGGCCCTAAGTTCAAGCCCCAGGAAAAAGGAGCAAGCCACTGTCAGATAGATGGTGATAAAGGTCATTCTGGCTCTGTGGAGCCAGAGGACAGGGACAGGCATGTGTGGAAGGGAGAGGGGAGCCCACTGAAGAGGCTTCTTCAAGCATCCAGACAAGCAGCAAGGAAACTTAAGGCACAGGCAGTAGAGATGTCTCCCGCTCCCCAGTCCATACCAGAATTTGAACTCAAGCTTTCACAGGTGTTCCACTGGTGATATACTACTTCAGCCATCCAGCTTTTTTTTTTTGTCAGTCGTGGGGCTTGAACTCTGGACTTGGGTGCTGTCCCTGAACTTTATTTTTGCTCACGGTAAGTTTTTTTGATGCTTACTTGTGGATAAGAGTTCCACAGGGTTCCTGCCTGGACTGTCTTTGAGCCAGGATCCTCAGATCTCAGTTTCCTAAGTAGCTATGATTACAGGCGTGAGCCACCCGTGCCAGCACGAAGGTGCCAGCATGAAGGTGCCAGCACGAAGGGATTTTTTGACTGAGGAAATGTGCTTGGTTGCTCTCGTTCTACGAAGAGGCCTTGGGGACAGAGGCAGGGCCTAGATGACCCCAGGAAGGAGCCCTCGCCTTGTATGGTCCAAGCCAGCTAAGCACACAAAGATGGCAGGCAGCGCGAAAGGGGAACCCCAGGGAAAGTTTCGAGGAGAGGTTGGTTTGAAGAATGCAGCTGGCCAAGATAAGATGGTGGCCTTGGAGATTTGTCACCGTGGAGATGGGGACCTCTTGACTCCCTGAACCCTGCTCCCTCCACTTGCAGATCCAGAAGATCATTAAGGAGCCCGCCCCGGATAGCGGGCTGCTGGGCTTCTTCCAGGACCAGAGCCCCCTCTTCCGCTGAAGCCCGGGGCCGCGACCCTCCTGCAGCTCCACATCTGGAGAAGCGCTTCTCCCCATCCCGGATCTCCAGAGTGGTGCAGTCCGCCAGCGACGCCCCGCCCCCGCGGGAGGGGGCGTGGCTCTCTCTTCCCATTGGACGGCTACTCCAGGAAATGCAAATGAGACGCCTGGGAGGCCGCGCGGCGGTTGGCCGGGAGGAGGCCGGGGCGGGGCCCGGGGCGGGGCCGGGCGCTTCTCGGGTGGGCCGGGGCGGGGAGGGGTGTCGCCGAGGGGGACCGGACTTGCGGAATAAACACTACTGAGGCTGAGGGCCGGGCCGTGGCTGCGCCTGGGGGCGGTCCGGGCGCCCCTGGGGCTGTGGGCGGGGGAGCGGGGTCTCCGGAGGTGGGGAAGGGGGCCGCTCCTCCCCGCGGAGCCGGCGGAAGGCCGCGCCGCCGCCTCCCGGTGCGCCGCCCCGGCGCGCGCGCAGCCGGCCCGCGCCGCGCAGACACGCGCTCGGCCCCCACGACGACACCCCGGCTCCCCGAGGGCCCGGCACCCGGAAGACACACCGGCGCGGAGGGGAAACTGAGGCACGGGGACAGGAAGAGGGGGACAGGCAGGTGAGTGGACCGATGAAGCGGGTGGTGGGCGGCTGGGCTGCTGCGGCCCAGAGACCCCCGGGCTCCAGGACGCAGGGGCGGTCTGCAGGGTTCCGCAGCCCCGGAGCTCCGGGGCCCCCGGGAGCCGCTCCCCGAGGTCGGCAGTGCCCAGCCTCGGGGGCCGGGGAGGCGTCCTCCGAGACCCCCGGGGGTCGGGCCGGCGTCGCCGTCCCCAGGGCCCCTCCTAGGAGTCCCGGCGGGAGGGGGCGGCACCCCGGCCCCCGCCTTCCGGATCCAGGTGTCCCCTCCGCACCCCAGCCCGGAGCCTGCGTCTCGAGGCCGCGCTCGCGTCGCCATGGCAACCGGAGTCTATTTTGCGCTGGGAACACAGCTCCGGCTGCAGCGCCCCCCGCCCACCCCCTCGGAGGAGTGGGGGCAGAAGGGGCGGGGGTCGGCAGCGGGAAGGGGACAGGGACTCCAGGGAGGGTCAGAGCCCTGGGACAGGCACGCAGGGACAAGGAGACAGAGAGGCGCCTGGTGTGGAGGCGACAGCCCGACGCACAGCAGGGCGGGGGAAGCAAAGGATGGAGACTGAGAGGGACCCAGGAGATGCGGGGTGGAGGGGGAGACCCAGGCCCGAGGGCCCCACTAAACACGGGCCTGGGGACCCCGGAAACAGGATGGCGCGTCACCCGCCCGTGGGCAGCACGTGGTGCCGGCCCCCAGCACCCTCGTACCTCCCACGCCCCTGTCCTCCCACCTCTCTCCTCCTGCCTCCATGATCTACCCCCAAACCAGCCGGCCCTAGAGGGTCCCAGGTGCCCTGGCTTCCGGCCCCCACCCCCACCTGTGGACCCCACGCTGCCCATTTCAGTCTCTGATCGTTTCTGGTCGTCCCTGGGCCCCTTCCCAACTGCCCTTCCTAGTTTGAGCCCTAACTCTGAGGGTCCCCACTTCTCTGTGTCTTGCCCACTGTCCCCCTCTGGGCCTCTGTTTCTTCCCCTTCTCCTCCCATCCTGTACCACCGTCTGTGGGTTTCTAACTCCTTGCTGGGCCTTGCCTCTCTCTGTCCCCCTTGGGTACCTCAATCCCATCAGGTTCTTAGTCTGTCCCCCATTATCTATCCCATCTCAGGCCCTGTGTCCCCCACCTCAGGTCCTGGGGCCCTTCTCTCTCTTCCTCTTCCATATCTCCTGTCCCTTCCTGCTGTATCTGCAGGACCCTCAGGTGGCAGCTCACCCTGGCACACCCAGTCCATTGCATGCCTGGCTGGCTGGCATGGTCCCCAGCCCTAGCCAGCAGTGATGGGAGGGCAGCAGCAGAGTGCGGAGTCTAGTCTAGGCCACAGGCTGGAGTTCTGCATGCCTGCTTTCAGACTACCCCACTGGGTAATGGGGCCGTGCTCCGGTGTGGGTGTGAATCCAGGCACAGTGAACATGGGCCCATTTTTTGGTGGCTTTTGTTTGTGTTTACTGTTTGTTTCTGTTTATTGCTGGGCCAGGGCACACTAAGCATGTTGTGTCCTAGGGTCAGCTCTGAGCACAGGGTTTCTCTTGTGTGCTGTAGGTGGAGATGTGCAGAAATATATGGCTGTGTGTGTGTGCACACATGCATGTTGAGGGTGGCTGTGTGTGTGTGTGTGTGGGCACATGCATGTTGAGAGGGTGGCTGTGTGTGTGTGCACACATGCATGTGGAGAGGGTGGTGTGTGTGTGCGCACATGCATGTGGAGAGGGTGGCGTGTGTGTGTGTGCACATGCATGTGGAGAGGGTGGCGTGTGTGTGCACATGCATGTGGAGAGGGTGGCTGTGTGTGTGTGCATGCACATGCATGTTGAGAGGGTGGCTGTGTGTGTGCCCATGCATGTAGAGAGGGTGGCTGTGTGTGTGTGCGCACACATGCATGTAGAGAGGGTGGCTGTGTGTGTGTGTGTGTGCATGCACATGCATGTGGAGAGGGTGGCTGTGTGTGTGTGCATGGACATGCATGTGGAGAGGGTGGCTGTGTGTGTGCACATGCATGTGGAGAGGGTGGCTGTGTGTGTGTGCGCACACATGCATGTGGAGAGGGTGGCTGTGTGTGTGTGTGCGCACATGCATGTGGAGAGGGTGGCGTGTGTGTGTGTGTGTGTGTGCACATGCATGTGGAGAGGGTGGCGTGTGTGTGCACATGCATGTGGAGAGGGTGTGCCCCAGGCCCAGCAGCTGCTGGGTGGGGGCGCCCATGCTGTCGTGCTGTGGACACGCTCTCAGGACTGTCAGGCTGGGGCAACACTAGGCCTGGGGCAGCCTCTGTCCACCCTGAAGGTACAACCTAGCACTTAGGGGGTTCCCTGCCTGCAGTCACTGGGGTCGCCCGCCTCCCAGGGGTACCGTGGGTTCCCAGAGCCCAGGCAGGGGCCAGCACCAACAGAGGGTGAGAAGCCTTCAGGCAGTTGAGGCAAAGGCTGCTGTCCTGGGAGCGTGTGACTCTATGCCAGGCAGATGGCAGCCTGTGTGAGGCCAGGCGGCCACCTCTGGGCAGGAGGGCCTTGGGAAGCAGAGCCCAGCTGGGCTTCAGCTCTCAGTTAGAGCCTTTGTGCAGTGCACAACCAGCTGGGTTATACCTGGCAGCCTTCAACCCAGGACGGTCTCCACGTGGCTGTGTGCAGGAGCTACTCCTGGAAGGTGGGAGGGGAGGAGGCTGAAGGAGAGAGGAAAGAAGGCAGGTCTCCATCCATATTTTATAGGCCTCAGTGTCTGGAGCCCCAGGTTCAAAGCCCAGCCCCACAGATGAGTCCCTGGGGTGTTCTAGGCTGGAACTCATGGACAGGACCAGAGTGAGTTCAAAGGACAAGTTGGACTCCCAAGTGGAAGAGGGGGGGTGCTAGCTGAGGCAGATGACTCTCCTGACCCCCATGCCAGCCATTTGATTGACAGTATGTCCTGCTACCCGCACACCCACAAGGGGAAATGACAAAAACACTTGAAGGATGTTTACTGAAGGAATCCCACCCACCCTCCTTCCCATGCCCTGCCTTTGCTTTGTCCAGGCTTCCTCCATAACCCCATGTGCAGACCAGGCTCCCCTCCTACTCACTATGTAACCTAGGTTAGCCTCAAACTCACTTTCCCCTTGCCTACTTCCCGAGTGCCAGGATCACAGGCGTCCAGCCCACACCCGCCCCTTCCCGAGTTCACATTTTCCCCTCAGGAAGTCTGTAGTCCTGGCACCACGGTGCTCATCTTAGGGAGGGAGGCCGCCCCGGGGCGGGGCCGGCTGGACACCTGCGAAACAGCTGTGCGGGTGACCACCTGCCCCTCGCCTGGGGGGAGCCGTCTCTGAGCAGCTGTCTCCGCCTGACAGCTGTCAAGATCTTGCTTGACAAGGAGGCGGCTCGGAGGGAAGCTACCAAGCGCAGCCTCTGCCTGCAGTCCCAGCGCTGAGCCACCCACCTGTCCCGCCCAGTCGCTCGCCCTTCCTCCCCAAAGGAGGGAGGCCAGGCGTCCTCTCCTCCCCCGAAACCGCTCCTGCCCACTGGAGCCGGGCCTGGCTTGGGCCTGCCTGCCTGTTGTCATAGAGATGGTAGAAAGACCTGCCCCTCCACCCCCTGCCTCCTCTCCCCTCGCCCCCTCCCTCACCTCCACCTCCCGAGTCCCACCCACGTCCCTCTCCCTTTCTCCCCTCACGGTTTGTCTCCTCTGCAGCTGCAGACAGCAGTAAACACGTTCATGGGTGCAAACTCCTGGATGTGCCAGGCTCCGAGCTCCTAGGTGCGGGTGCCAGGGCCATCTCCCAGCCACCCGGGGCCCACCACCCTCCCGGTACCGATGGGGCAGCCAGGCCTGGGGCGGGGCTTATGTAAGAGGACTTGGGCAGCTGGGACCCGACGGACACTGGGATGTGGATAGACAGACAGACACCATAACACAGCAGACAGGACCGGCAGGCACTGGGAAGCGGAAGGGCGGATGGGTGGACTGTCACTCAGAGGCGCCTGTGCCCACTCCCTGGGGAACATCTGCCAGGCAGAGGGGCATCTTGGGTAGAGCGGTGTGGATACTAAACACCCTACTAAGTGCCGGAGGGGCTCCCAGCCTGATGGCTTCTCTCTTCTCTCTTCCTCCCCCTCTCCCTACCTCCCCACTCGTCTTCCGCCGGCCCCGTCTGCTGGCTGGCTCTGCCCGCATCCCACCCCGGCTCTTCCTTCCCACCTCTCCCCCTCGCCAGCCTCCGCCAGCCTCGGACCCGCGCCATGCCGGCCCTGCTGCTGCTCGGGACCGTGGCGCTGCTGGCCTCGGCCGCGGGCCAGGCCGGGGCGCGCCCGTCCAACGCCTCGAGCGCCGCGGCGGCCCCGGGCCCGCTGCCCGCGCTGCTGGCGCACCTGCGGCGCCTGACCGGGGCGCTGGCGGGCGGCGGGGGCGCGGCGGGCGCGGGCGCCAACGGCACCCGGAGCAGCCCCGCGGGCGCGGGCGGCCAGGGCGGCCCGGGCGCGGCAGCCAGGGCGCCCCCGCCCGCCGAGCTCTGCCACGGCTACTACGACGTCATGGGCCAGTACGACGCCACCTTCAACTGCAGCACCGGCTCCTACCGCTTCTGCTGCGGCACCTGCCACTACCGCTTCTGCTGCGAGCACCGCCACATGCGCCTGGCGCAGGCCTCCTGCTCCAACTACGACACGCCGCGCTGGGCCACCACGCCGCCGCCGCTGGCCGGGGGCGCGGGGGGCGCGGGGCCGGGAGGGGGCCCGGGGCCCGGCCAGGCCGGGTGGCTGGAAGGGGGCCGGGCCGGGGGCGCGGGGGGCCGCGGGGGCGAGGGCCCCGGGGGCAGCACGGCCTACGTGGTGTGCGGGGTCATCAGCTTCGCTCTCGCCGTGGGCGTCGGCGCCAAAGTGGCCTTCAGCAAGGCGTCGCGTGCTCCCCGGGCGCACAGGGAGATCAACGTGCCCAGGTGCGTGCGCGCGGGGGCGGAGCCTCGGCGGGCGTGGTGGGGTGGGCTGGTGAGTGGGCGGGGCCTCGGTGGGCGTGGTGGGGCGGGGTTCTGGTGGGCGGGGCCGGGGCCGGGAACCGAAGCCTGGAGCCCCGCGGCGGTGGAGGGATGAACGCGGGCGTTCTCCCTAGCCCTCTCCGGAAGCTGGCCCCCCATTCTCACCTGGCTTTTCCCGCTCAGTGCGGGCGCTTCACGTCCGGTTTTTTGGTGGCTCATTGGAAATCAGAGTCTCATGGTCTTTCGAATGCCCGGGCTGGCTTCAAACCGCGATCCTCAGATCTCAGCCGCCTAAGCAGCGAGGATTACAAGCGTGAGGCCCCGGACTCTGACTTCAACCATTTTTTTTTTCCCAGTCCTGGTCTTGAGCACTTTCCGTGGGGTGCACGCAGAGTTGAGCAAAACAAACTCCCAGCCCTTTTTGCCCAAGTGTGCGGCCTGCGGGCTTCGTGGCACGGGGACGTTCTTCAGTCTCTCGGTGCCTCCCCTGCCCTGCCCTGCCTTGCCTGAGGACAAGGTACTGATAGTCCTCCTCATTCGGTCGAGTTGGCCGTGTAATCCTGGCACATAGTTAAGCACTCGTCAGACATTGAGGCAGAGTCAGCAAACAAGTATGTTGCAGTCTTTAGATACTGGTAAGTCAGGAAGAACGTAAAGCAGCGGAAGGCCTAAGCGTGCCCGGGATGGGCTGCTGGTGCCGTCCGAATGTCCTCGCAGGTGCCCGGGGAGGTCACTCCAGGAAGAGGCCACTTCAGTTTGCAGGATGCTAATAGATCCGGCGGGAGGGGCAGGCAGGGGTGAGGCTTCAGGAAGGAGGAGCAGGCAGCCCTGCCCCCCGACACGGTGCTCCTTAAAGGGGTGAGGTCTGCGTAAGGGGATCTGAATGGGGTCCCAGAGGCGCAGCTCAGGGTCCAGAAGTGGGTGGGTCGGGGCCGGGGCCCAGCAGGCTGCCCTGGAAGGAGCTGCCCAGGCCTGCGCCGAGCTGACTGGCAGACGCCCCCAGAGGAGAGGGCAGGCGAAGTCTTCCCTCCCTCTGCCCGGCCCAACCCCAGCCCGCTGACCACGCCCCTGCCCTTTCTAGGGCCCTGGTGGACATCCTGAGGCATCAAGGAGGGCCAGGGACCCGCCCGGACCGCGCCCGCAGCAGCTCCCTGACCGCGGGCCTCGGGGGCTCGGACAGCATGCCCCCCAGGACGCCCAAGAACCTCTACAACACGGCCAAGCCCGCCAACCTCGGTGAGTGGAGAGAGGCTGACGCCCAGCGCAGGGCCGCGCCCACCCCGTGGCTCCACCCCCAGGACGGCCCCGCCCATCCCATGCTGGGGCTCCCGCTGGCCACGCCCCTCGCCCGTGGCTCTGCCCCCAGGACGGCCCCGCCTATCCCATGCGGGGGCTCCTGCTGGCCACGCCCCTCGCCCGTGGCTCCGCCCCCAGGACGGCCCCGCCTATCCTATTAGGGGGCTCCCTCTGGCCACGCCCCTCGCCTGTGGCTCCGCCCCCAGGAACGCCCCGCCCCAACCTTCTTTTCCACTTTCCCCACCTTTTTTAGGCCAGTCCTGGGGTTTGAACCCAGGGCCCGGGCCCCGTCCCTGAGCGTCTTTTGCTCAAGGCTGGTGCTCTACCACTTGAGCCACAGCTCCACTTCCGGCTCTTTCTGTGCATGTGGTACCGAGGAATGGAGCCCGCCCCTACTCCCCACTTACCTTGCCGGGCCAGGCCCAGGCTAGGGACTTTAGCGGCTGGAGTCTACTCTGGTTTCGAGAGGAGGAAGGCTTCCCCCAGGGGCTTGTTGGATCAGGGGGTGGAAGATGACCAGAGCAACTGACCACGCGGAAGCCTAGGTGGTTGGCGCAGTTTTGGAGCTCAGGGAGAGAGGGTAGAGTCGTGGGGCCTTGGGCGCCGAGCTCTCTCACAACGGAGAGCTTAGAGAAGGGGACCAGCGCAGCCGCCAGTCAGGGGTGGGCAGAGGATCCCCAGGAGAATGGAGGGTTGAGGGGCTGAGGCTTGGGGAGAGGCTGGGGGGAGGAGGGAGGAGCTTTGAAGAGACATGGGGGCTGGTGACAAACGGTGGAGGGAGGGAAGAGATTCCAAGCAGCACATGCCAAGGCTCCACCCGCTCACACAGGCCTCTGAGCGCAGGGACCAGAGGGGAGGAGCGGCGATCAGCCGGCAGGTACCAGCTGGGGCCAGGCCACAAGGCCAAAGGCACCATTCCCGTGTCCCACTGGGTCTCGTGGGTGAGGGCTAGCTGCGGGAAGGATGTGAACTGCAATGGTGCTGACCTTGGTGTCAGGCAGGCAGGATGGGGGTCTCCAGGGACAAGTGGATATAGGGGTGAAGGGGAAAGAGATGGCAAAGAGACCCGGACCTCTGGCCTCGATGTTGCTGGGTGGGTATTGGGACAGTTCAGTGGCCAGCCATGAGTCTGCGCCCACCCCCCCCCCGCACCCTGCCAGGGCTCTGCCTGTCTCCTGACATGGGGGTCCTGGTGGAAAGGGGACCTGAACACCCAACCAAGATCTTCCTAGAAACCGGGACAGCGATGACAGTGACATCGCCTCCCTTCTTGGTCCCTCAGATAACCTCCACCACAACTACCTGCACCTCAACGTCAGCAGCCCCAAGCAGCATGCCGCCACTCTGGGTACGCAGAAGCCGGGGGCCTGCAGTGGCTGGGGGCCCAGGGCCTCCCCACCCTGCTGAAGGTGGTGAAAAGTGAGCCCCACTCACGGTGGGACTGTCTGGCCAGCCAGCAAGGCAACCTAGTGTCCTTGAAGGACACCGGAAGTCACCTCTCCTCACCCAGGCTGGGTGAAGACATGGGACGTGTGCCCCCAGCCTGGGGCAAGGACTCGGGGGGCCCCCAGGTTGGAAAGTGCTTTCCTTCCCAAGCAACAAACCTGTCTAGGCCGGAAGAGGTAGAGGGACCCCAAAATGAGGAGGCTTGACAGGCTGGGACCCCAGGTTTCTACCTCCCCGAGGGGCTGGGGTTGCATGCCTGAGTCAGAGAAGAGGGCTGGGGCCTGGGATTGAAGGCCTGAGGAAAAGACTGGGGTCTGGACTCTTGGGTCTGAAGAAGTTTGAGAAGCGCCGGGGCCTGGTCTCCTGGGTCTGAGTGGGGAGGACTGGGGGCTTCTCGTGGGTGTGAGGGCGGGTGGAGGAGCTAGGATTGGATCCCTCCTCTGACCTGGCCTGCCTCCTCTGCTCCAGACTGGCGGGCCATGCCGCCGCCCAGCCCCTCCTTGCACTACTCCACCCTGTCGTGCTCCAGATCTTTTCACAACCTCTCCCATCTGCCCCCATCCTATGAGGCTGCCATGAAATCGGAGCTCAACCGCTACTCCTCCCTGAAGAGGCTGGGTGAGTCCAGGGAAGGGGCGGTGGCTGGGGGTCTGGCGCCAGGTGGGAGGTTAGGACAAAGGACAGTGGCCTGCTGTTCTGTGAGACGTTTAGCTCCCCTCTGGCTTTTCTCCAGGTTTGTACTGGAATCATTTGAACTTGTGACAGGATCACCTGTCTGAGTTTCAAAAACATGCAAAGACAGCCCAACCTCCACTGCCCAGGCCTCCTGCACACTTTAGGACTCGTACTCCACTCCAACAGCCACCACTTAAGCAAGGGAAAGCGTTCATCTCCAGGCCCTTAGCTTCAGATGTGGCTAAACCAGGAGCCGCAGCGGCAGCCACAGGCCAACAGCTGTGTTGGGGGTTCTGCACATGTCGGCCTTCCTAGAGAACGAGCTGGCCTCACTTCTTTCTCCCCATCATGGTGGCAAAGATTGTCGGAAGATTATTTTTCTTTTTTCTTTTTTCGTGAGACAGGCCTGGCTATGTAGGCCAGTGGAGATTGTGGGCATGCGTCACGTCACTAAGTCCAGCTGCCTCAAGGATTTTTTTATTTTTAAGGGTGCCAGTCTACCAGTTTAGTGTCCTTACCATCCCCGAGTCAGGGTGGCCTTGTAGTGGTTCCGACTGATCAGACTCAGGGTTGGGCTGCCCCAGGGTGGGATGTGGGGAGGCCCTAGGCTGACTCGGGACCCCCCCACACCCCCCTCGCACCTGGCCTTCTCCTCCCACAGCCGAGAAGGATCTGGATGAGGCCTACCTGAAGCGGCGACACATGGAGATGCCCCGGGGGACGCTGCCCCTGCACACGCTGCGGAGGCCAGGCACGGGGGGCGGCTATCGCATGGACGGCTGGGGGGGTCCCGAGGAGCTGAGCCTGGCGCCCGCGCCCCACCCGCGGCGGGTCATGTCCCAGGAGCACCTGCTGGGCGACGGCCGGGCCTCGCGCTGCGAGTTCACTCTGCCTCGCGCCCGCCTGGTGTCGCAGGAGCACCTGCTGCTGTCCTCGCCCGAGGCCCTGCGACAGAGCCGAGAACACCTGCTCTCGCCTCCTCGCAGCCCCGCGCTGCCCCCCGACCCCCCAACCCGGGCCAGCCTGGCCGCCTCCCACTCCAACCTGCTGCTGGGGCCCGGAGGGCCGCCCACCCCCCTGCACGGCCTACCGCCGCCCTCGAGCCTGCTGGCCCACCACCACCACGCCCTGCACGGCGCACCCCAGCCGGCCTGGATGTCCGATGCGGGCGGGGGCGCGGGCACGCTGGCCCGCAGGCCGCCCTTCCAGCACCAGGGCACCCTGGAGCAGCTGCAGTTCATCCCCGGCCACCACCTGCCCCAGCATCTGCGCACCGCCAGCAAGAACGAGGTGACTGTCTGAGGCGGGGCTGGGGCGAGCCCCCTCATCTCAGCCAGGAAGCTGCCCCAGGCCACCCTCGGGGGCCTGTCACCCAGAGGGGCCCTGGCGCTGGAGGCGGATGAGAGCCTCCTCTTGTACTGTGTGCACGTGAGGTCCTCCCAGAGGAAAGGGCCTGCCGCGCGGCCGTCCCCGGAGGCTCCAGCATCACCACCACAGCCAGCTTCCCCGTGGCACCCTGGCAGACAGCGACTTGTCCTGTGCCATCTTCCCTCCAGACCGGGGGGGCATCCAGCCTCCCCCAGCAGGGGTCGGTTAGGCCTCGCCATGGAGGACGTCATCGGATGCCATCCCTTTGGACAAAGCCATCTTCCCCGGGGGAAATGCCCTGCCAGCTGGGTTCCCTCTGCTCCACGCCCCTTCCTGTGATGACATCATTAGAGAAGGTGCCTTGCCCTGTGACGCCATCAGAGGGACCGTGCTTCTTCCTGTGAGGTCAGCAGGCACACCACACCCCTGGGAACATTGCCATTGCAAACTCCCCTGCAGTGTCACCTCTGGATGCTGTGCATGTGGACAGGACACCGGGAGCCACCCTCACTGCTGTGACGTGTGAGGAAGAGCCAGCCTGGTCCACGGTCGCCCTGGGAAGATGACCTCAGACGCCGTCCAAGGAGCCTCAGCGCGGGCGGGCGGGCTGAGACAGCCATCTGTCTGCCTGTCAGAGGTGACACCCCTTCACACTGATGTCATCGCCAAGAGCGTCCTCTTCAGAGGGAGTCACCGTGTCCCCAGAGTCCCTGCTTTGTCCTCCCACGACTTGGGTTGGGGTTTATGTCCTGACCCTAGGGAATGTGGACCAAACCCTTTGCAGGGAGGTTGCCTTAGGGTCCCGTGCTGTGTGGAGACTCCTTGGAGATGGTTCCCGTGGAAGGACTTCTGCTCCAGGGAGCCCACCAGGCCCCATAAGGTCCTGGGACTCATTGAGCCCAAAGGCTGGTGTCAGGTCTTCCTGCCATATCTAGAGACTTCATCATTGTCATCACCTGTGGACAAAGCCTGGCCTCCCCCTAGAGAGGAAGGGCCCGGCGTGCGAGCTCCCGACCCTGGGGGCCTCCTCAGTACCACTCAGTGTCGCCACTTGTGAGGCACTGCACTTGGGGACAGCTGCTAACCACATGGCTTCCTAGGATCACCGAGCGTGTCACCTCCTCCAGGATTTCCCATGCCGCCATCATTTCCACCGATGTCAGTGTAGACTGAGGAAAGTCCCATCCCAGATCTCCTCCAGCTGGGGCGTCACCACCTCCCAGGGGACCCCCCACGGCTGTGATGTCATCCCTTCCCACGATGCATTGTGGTCACAGTGTTCTCACCGCCCAGGGCCCCTGGGATGCAGTGGCATCATCGCAGTGTCTCCCTACCCCAGGACCCATGTGAGCCGGTCCTGTGGCCACCTCCCAGGGCCCTGTCAGCCACGGTGTCATCTACTCCTAGGAGTCCTGAGAGCCAAGACTGTCACCACCTACCGCAATCTGCCACTGCCACACCGGGATCTAGGACAGCTGCAGTTATTTCCCTTTCAGCCATGGCGGCCCCACCTTCCAGGATCCACTACATCCCTGTGCCGTCACCTGCCGGGAACCTCCATCTTAAGGACCCAGTGCCACAATGGGCTGCATTTCGGCTGTTCTCAGGAGAGGTGTGGCACTTAGCATTGTCCCCTCTGGGGAGCCAGCACAACGTGCCACCTCCCCTTCCCTCAAACCCACCAGGTTGGACTGACTTCCCTCAGACCCGGGCCCCACAACTGTCACCGCCTCCTCTTCAGCTGGGTGAAGGCCTGGATCTGCCGGGGTCTCTCCCCTGCCGGCCAGGACATCCAGACTCTGCCTGCGAAGCCCACTGGCCTCACCAGCCATCCCTGTGGTGGCAGGGTCAACCCTGTGCCCTCTCAGTCCCCAGAGGTGGGTGGTCAGCCCTTAGGTGACATCACTGCCCATTGCCCAGTTCCTGGTTCCTGACCCCTCTGGGATCAGAGCTCTCTGGCTTGGGCCGCGCTCTCCTAGAGGACACCCCTGGTCTTGTGGGAGGGCCGGCAGTGGATAGCCCAATCCCTTCGGAGCCTTTAGCACTGCCCTCTGCTGGCCTGGTCCTGGGGCAGGTCTGCTTGACAGCCATGGTTTCATCCGGGGGTGGGGGGGTGGGGGGGCAAGGGCGCTCCTTTCTCCCTCCCTTCCCCCAACATACCAGGGAGTGCCAGGGTGGGAGGGGGGGTTCAGGAAGTCCCCAAAGCCCAGCACACAATCAGTCCCCAGTACCTTGTATATAGCCATGTTGCAGGGGGCGGCCATTCCCCACTCTTAAAGGGCTACATGCCCCCCCAGCCCCCAGGTGTGGGGGGGCCTCTTCTCCCTCCCCTGGGCCGCCCCTCCCTCTGTATCTCCCTCAAATGCTGGCCTCTTAGCTCATCCTTTCTTGTCAGAAGCCTGAGGCAGATAATGGCCTGAGAACCCCCCACCCCCCAGGCCCTAGCCTGGCCTTCCATCTCCCAGCCAATGGCTGATCCCACGGGCTACCTCGTCCCCTCTAGGATCTCGCAGCTGTCAGTCAGGCAATGGCCAGCCCAGTGGAGTCAGCTGGAGCAGCCGTCCATGCCTGGGCACAACCCTTCCGCTTTCCACCCCACCGGACACTGCTTTCTCCAGCCCCTGGGATCTGAGTTGTTCCCGGCCAAAGCTTTTGTACACCCCTCAACTTGATCTTTCCCAGGCTGAGTTTGGCCTCCAGCCACCTTCTGCTCTCCAAGGGCGCGGGCTGCCTGCCCCCTAGGGCCCTGGCCTCTGCCTGGAATAAGCCATAGTGAGGAGAGGTCTCCAGGTGGCCCGCAGGCTGCTCTGTTCCACCCCCTCCACGCTTCCAGAGCTGGGGTCTGGCCCTCTGAGTCTTCCCCTGGCCCCAGTACGCCCACAAGAGCATGCACACCCTGGCATGCTGCAAGATGCTTCTGCCTGGGGGCCACAGAAGGGGTGCCATGGTGACAGTGACAAACTAGAGGACCCTCCACAATCCTTACTCTTCCCTTCCCAGTCCTCTCTCTAACACAGGCCCCCGACCCTGGACTTCCTGGGGAGGACAGCCAGAGGAGCTGTGAGTTGCTATTTTTTTTTTGAATAAATGTTTTCCTGACTTGGGGTCCCAGTTTCCTGAGGGAAAGGAGGAATGTCCTTCAGCCTGCGTGCAGTAGGGGGTAACTGGGGTGCAACGAGCTAGCCAGTGGCCACCAGTGTTCTCCAGGGGCCATGAGTGACCAGACTGAGGGGAGGGCATGGAGTGTGCGTGTGTTTTGTGAACCTGGGACTGGCCTCAACTTCCAGTCCTCCTTGTTGTCCTGCCAAATACAGGATCACAGTGCTGTGTCGCTGCACAGCACAGCAGGGAGAGAAGGTGCCGGCCCAAAGGGTTCCTTGGGTTTTGTTCATCAAAGAAAACTGGAGAGGGCGCTGGCACCAGTGGCTCATGTCTCAGGAGGCCGAGACCAGAGGATCACAGATTGAAGCCAGCCTAGGCAGGGAAGATGAGACTCTCATCTCCACTAAACTAAGAAGTCGAGCTATGGCTCAAATGGTAGAACAGCCTTGAGCCAAAAGCAGCTCGGGGACAGCTCCCAGGCCCCGACTTTCAACCCCGGGACTGGAGAGGGAGTAGAAGAGAGGTGTGTGAGAGAAGTAGCACTGGGTTTGGTGACACCTGTCTGTAATTCCAGCACTCAGGAAGCTGAAACAGGAGACCTAATCACACGCAGGTTCAAGGCCAGCCTGGGGTAAATAAAGGCGGGGGGGGGAGGGGAAGGGTACTGAAAAGGAAATGCTGGGCTGTGGGGTAGAGAGGAACACGGGGAGCGGGTGGGGCCAGAGGCCATGGCTCTCCCCTAAGAAGAAGACCGAAGGCATGTGTTGGTATTTTATTTTCTGCCACATGAGCTGACGAATGTATTCAACAGAGCCGATGGACAGCACAGCCAGTCCCTGTGCTTGGGCTGCTCAGAGCCCTGGAAGTGCCTGGATTGTCCCCTGACTCTCATTCCATGTCCTGGCAGCCAAGGGCACCCTGACAATGGCAGAGGTTTTGCAGAGACTTGGGCTGGCAGAGGTGGAATGAGCACGCCGGCTCAAATGTTCTTTGCATGTTTATACATTCTTCCAATTTCCTTCATGCCAACCCCCCCTTTTTTTTTCTTTTAAATGTCACCAAGTCTTCCTGAATACGGTGGCTCTGTAACCTGTTTTCTGCAGCTAACGATGCCAGGGTGTCATTGTGTATATATTTAACTTACACGGACCCAAATGTATGTTCTCCCCAGGCAGGCAGAGGTGAGAACTTAGGAATCAGTGTTGTGCCAGGCGTGGTGGCTCACGCCTGCCATTCTAGCTACTCAGGGGGCTAAGATCTGAGGATTGCGGTTCAAATCCATCTGGGGCACTAAAGAACGTACAAGGGTTGGGAGCGTGGCCTAGCATACACGAAGCCCTGGGTTCAAGTCTTCAGTACCACATACACAGAAAAGGCCGGAAGTGGTGCTGTGGCTCAAGTGGTAAAGCCCCAGCCTCGAGAAAGCCCACAAACAGCACTCACCCTGAGATCAAGCCCCAGGACTGGCAAAAAAACAAAACAAAAAAAAAAACCCCAAAAACCATGAGACTCATCTCCAATTAATCTAGCTAAAGGGAAGTGGTGCTGTGGCTCAGGGGCAGGGCAGTAGCCTTGAGCCCAGACCCAGAGTTCAAGTCCCACTACCAACAAAATTAAAAAAAAACAAAAAACAGCTTTGTGTTAGATGCCTGTAAGCTCACACTTGTCACCCTCTCCACTCAGGAGGTTGAGATCTGAGGATCACAGTTCGAAGCCAGCTCAGAAAGAAAAGTCCGTATGGACACTCTTATCTCCAGCTAACCCCTCAAACACCAGAGGTCAGGGCCAGGAGAGTAGCCTACTGGTAGAGTGCTCACCTCGTATGCACAAAGCCCTGAGTTCAATTCCTCAGTACCCCATACACAGAAAAAAACACAAGTGGTGCTGCAGCCCAAGTGGTAGAGTGCTAGCCTTGAGAAAGACCAACAACATCGCCAGGCCCTGAGTTCACGCCTCAGTGACAGTGTGTATGCAGGCTCCTCTCTGCTGCTGTTTTTAGAGGGAGGTCAGAATCTACACGTGAAGTCTCCAGGGCACAGACAGGCCTCTGCTCCAGCCTGAAGGAAACTTTCAGGGGACTTTTGGGAGGCCCATAAAATCTCCAGTACTGGTTACCCTGCCACTCCACTCCGGGTTCCAGGACGACACAAACAGGGTCCTCAACCACTCCCCAATGCTTTTCCACTCGGAATAACCTTTCGTACTTCTGAAGTGTGGTGTTAGTCTGGTACCTTCTTTTTTTCCCCAGGCATGGGCCTTGAACTCTGGGCCTGGACACTGTCCTTGGGCTTTCTCAAGGCTAGAGATCTACCACTTGAGCCACTGCACTACTTCCAGCTTCTTTTATGTATGTGGTACTAAGGAATCCAACCCAGGTCTTTGTGCATGCTAAGTGAGTACTCTACCACTAGGCCGTTACCATTAAAAAAATTGTTTAAGTTTAAATGCAGATGGGGGGCCAGGAGTTTGGTCTAGTGGTAGAGTGCTTGCCTAGCATGCATGAAAAAAAGCCGGAAGTGGTGCTGAGGTTCAAATGGTAGAGCTCTAGCCTTGAGAAAGCCCAAGGACAGTGCCCAGGCCTTGAGTTCAAGCCCAGGACTGGCAAAAAAATTTTTTAAAAAAGTAAAAATAATAAAGGCAGATGGCGCTAACGTTGCCCTCTCCTCAGAGATTGTGCCCAGGCAAGGGGACCAGGGAGTCACTTCTCTCCTGGAACAGAGCCTGGGTGTGGTACACCAGCTCAGCCATCTGTATCTTCACTGCCCAGGGCCTTTACACGGCAGCCTGTGACTCCATTTAAGGATAATAGGAAAGAGCCCCCCCCCCCACACACACACACTCACTCACTGTGCCCGGGGCAGGGCCAGGACGAGCCTTGCCTTTTCGGTCTCTGTGATCTAACACTTGCTTCATTTCCAACTTTGCAGTGTTAGTAAACACAGCCTCTGCACAGCTATTCTTAACATGTGCCTGATGGGTGGACCTGTGAATTCCTACTTTCTAGGCCAGATGTTGTGTGTACCTGCCTTGAAGTTTGCTTCTGCTTAGCCTTGTGTTCTGAAGGATCCTCAAGCTCACAGAGCTGTTAGGAGAAGGTGTCAACTCTCTGACACCACATCTCATCCCGAAAAATATCCATGCTTCTAGTCCGGTCCAAGTAGCTCAGACCTGTAACCCCAGCAGCTCAGGAGGCCAAGCTGGGCCCTGCAGATGAGAGCTGTGCCACGACGGCTGGGTGGCTGTGGTCTGCTGCCCAGCAGAGACACGTGTGTCACGCCATCACTGTGGGCTCTGTTCAGGCCCTCCAGGCTTCCATCTCTTCCTGGGAGCCCCTGGAACCCAGCCAGCACAGTGGCAGACAGCATTTGAAATGCGCCTAGGGCCAGGATGACGCGAAGCTCCGTGAGGACTTCCGTGCTGGAACAGGCAGAATCTTAAATGGATTCATCCCCAGGACACTCAGACTGAAGCACTGAACTACTGCCTCTGAGGATCAATTGTGCATGGAACCGTCACTGGAACCCCTCCTTACTGCTTCTTTGCTTCACAGTGGCCCTGGAAGGGCCGCTGTGACTGCAGAGGTGGCACATGCTCTGGACTGGCAAGCGTGTGTGTGCTCCTGAAGCCAGCTACTCACGTGCTATTTTGAATAAATTAGAATAAAGTAATTTTCTAGAAGAGGATGGAGTGCGGAGAAGGAAGAAGAGGAAAAGGAAGGGGAGGAGGAGGAGGAGGAAAAGGAGAAAGAGGAGAAGGAGTGCTTGCCTAGCATGCACAATGACCCGCGTTTGATTCCTTGGTACCACATACATAGAAAAAAGCCAAAAATAGTGCTGTGGCTCAAGTCTTAGAGCTCTAGCCTTGAGAAAGTCCAAGGACAGTGCCCAGGCCCTGAGTTCAAGGCCCAGGACTGGCAAAAAAAAAAAAAAAAAGACTGATTAGAGCTAAGTATAGTGGTACATGCTTGTAATCCCAGCCACCCAGGAGGCAAACATGGGAGAATCACTGACCAAGGCTGGCCCATGTAAGCAATAAAGGCCGTATCTGAGAAACCAACCAGAAAGCAAAAGGGGAGGGGACAGGCATGGCTCAAGTATTAAGTGTGAGGCTCTGAGTTCAATCCCCATCCATCCTTTTTAAGACCATGTACTTTTCTAGCAGTATTATTCTTTTGATATTATAAAATAATAATAAATAGGAGAAGCATCTTTTTGTGAATCGCGGGACACATCCTTTTTTTTGGGGGGGGGTAGAGGAGACAGGGTCCATTACCTAACCAGGGTTGGCAAGGACAAGACTCCCGCTCAGCCTCAGCTGGGAAGACAGTTGTGCCCTCACCCGACAGCTATCCAGTGGATTCGTGACCTCCCGGGCTGTGCAGGGCTGAGTCCAAGAGCAGAGACATCTTGAAGACTTGTTAGATGATGTCTATGACAAAGACCCAGATGGGCCTCCCTGGGGATGCCTGAATGCGCCCTGACACTTGTGACCATCTCTTGTTCCATTGTGACAGGTGCCAGAGGTGGGTCAGGAAGACCCCTGGGGCACAGAAGTGTTTTGTAGTTGTTGGGGGGGGGGGGGTAGTGGGGCTTGAACTTGGCCTGGGCCCTCTCCCTGAACTCTTGCTCAAGGGTAGGGGATCTACCACACCGTTTTTAAGTGGTTAATTGGAGCTAAAGTTTCACGCGGGGGGTGGAGTGTGGCCTAGCGTGGTAGAGGGCTTGCCTAGCATGCATGAAGCTTTGGGTTCAATTCCTCAGTACTGCATACACTGAAGAAGTCCGGAAGTGGTGCTGTGGCTCAAGGGGTAGAGCTCTAGCCTTGAGAAAGCTCAAGGGCAGTGCTCAGGCCCTGAGTTGCAGCCCCAGGACTGGCTTAAAAAAAAAACAAACAAGTTTCCCCCGGGCTTTTCTGCCTGGGTGGCTCTGGACTGCGAGCCTGGGATCTCGGCCTCCTGGGCAGCCAGGATGACGGGGATGAGCCAGCAGCACAAGTGTACTTCCCACCCCGTGCAGGGTCGCTGCACCCGGGTTCCAGCGTCTGCATCTGCCACTGGAGGGTGCGCCAGGCCAGGCCCGCAACACCAGCGCCCGGCCTGCGCCCGGCCTGCGCCCGGCCTGCCGGGGACCCCGTTCGTCAGCGGCCTGGCCAGCCCCGCCTGCAGGCACAGTCCCGTCCCGCGGCCGCTTCCCTGGACCCTCCACGGTTCCCGCGGTGCGTCCTCCAGCTCCACATCGAGGGGACGGACGTGACCGTCCCTGCTGTCCGCGTCCCCAGGACGACCCCCCCGGCAGGGGTGAGGAAGCGGGCCGGGCTCGGCCTGGTGGCGGAGGGCGCGCCTGGCACGCACGAGGGCCCGGGTTCGATTCCTCGGTACCGCAGACGCAGCCAAAAGCCGGAAGCGGAGCCGAGGCTCGGGTGGTGGAGCTCCGGACCCGCGGAGCCCGAGCCGAGCGAGGGCCGCCAGGGCCCCGAGAGCCCCCAGCACAAAATGGCGCCTCTGAGCGTCACACACAGGCGGACTTCCGGCAGCCGCCCGCGCGCCGGGGCGGGGCGCCGGGGGCGACCGTTCAGTTCCCCCCACCCCCGACACTCGCCGAGCTGGGTCCCTATTGGTCACCCTCCACCTAGGCCCGCCCCCTGCGCCGCTTTCGTCGCCACGGATTGGCCAGCGGCCTCCATCTCTATTGGGCTGGGACCCTTCCATCAGGCGTTTAAACCCCCTCAGACCCCGCCCAGCCCGCTCCGCCCCGCCCAGTCCCCGGCGACCGTTAGTGGCGTGCGCGGGGCGGGGCCGCGGCGGCGTCTCATTCAAACGGTCCAATCAGCGGCGTCCCCCACCGGGCCCCCCGCCTGGCCTCCGCCCCTCGCTCCCCGCTCCTCCGCTCCCCGGGCCCCTTTCCGGCCCCCTTGGCGGCCCCCTTCCGGCCCCTTCCCGGGCCTCCCGCTCTCCCCTCGGCCGGCCCGCCCCGCAGCCCCCACCGGCGCCTCTCGCTCCCACCCGCACCGCGGGCTCCGGGGTTACAGCGGCCGCAGCGCCAGGCGCCAGTGCGCAGACGTCCCGCGGCGCCGCGCGCCCGAGGGGGCGGGGCCTGCGCCGGGGTATAAAGGGCGGCGCGGCGCGCGCGGCCGGCCGAGAGCGGCCGGGCGCGGGGTGGCGGAGCTGCGGGCGCGCTGCGCGGCTGGCGACGCGGCGTCAGAGCCAGCGGGGCGCCGAGCGGGTCCGTGTGGGCCGCCGCGGGCGCGGTTCGGCTTCCCCCTTGCCCGCCCCCGCCGGCTGTCCCGAGAGCTCAGGAAGGGGGCCGGGGGGACCCGCCCCGCCCCCGGCCGGCCGCAGCCATGGTGAGCGGGGCGCCGGGCCCCAGGGGCGGTCGGGGGCCCCGGGAGGAGGCGGCGGAGGCCCGCAGGGCCCGGGCCGGGCGAGGCCCGCGGCGTCCGGGCTCGGCTCCCGGCGCCTCTCGGCCCGCCCGTGGGCGTTACCGGGCGCTGCACGCCCCGTCGCCATTTCCACCCCGGAGCCGAGGTGTGGAGGCTCGTGTGGACGCGGCGCGGCGGGAGGCGGGGACGGGCTAGGCCGCGGGCCTGCCGCGGGCTGCCTGGAGGACGGGGGGGTCGAGCCTCCCCAGAGCCCCCCTCGGAGGCCCGCCAGCCTGAGGGCCCGGCCTAGGGCGGAGCCACGTCTGCCCGCCGCTCACCTCGCTTCCCGCCCCTGCCCAGAACTCCAACGTCGAGAACCTGCCTCCCCACATCATCCGCCTGGTGTACAAGGAGGTGACCACCCTGACCGCAGACCCTCCTGATGGCATCAAAGTCTTCCCCAACGAGGAGGACCTCACGGATCTGCAGGTCACCATCGAGGGCCCTGGTGAGTGTGGCTCACCCGACAACTGGGCAACCCGGCCCCCCTCTGAGGAGCCGGGCCCTGCGCGCTCCTCCCTCACGTTGTGCCGTTAGGTGTGAGGAGTTCCCGTAGAAAAGGCTACCGCCAATCTTACCTGGGCTGGAGTGAGGATCTCAGGTGTGGCCTCTGCACCTGGAGATAAGGAGGAATTAAGTGGGAGTGGGAGAAGAGCCCAGGCGGTTGGGAATAGCCTTATCAAAGTCCTGGAGGGTGGGGCCAGCCCGAGATCTCAAAACCCCTCCTGGGAGTCAGTCAGGAGCCCTGGGACGTGGTGCCACACGGATGGTATTGTAGGGGTTGCAGCTGGCGGTGAAAGTGTTGTATGTGATTGTATTTTGCCATACAACCGAGAATTTAGTTTTATGTGAACAGTCATCACCTGAATTTCTAGTCAACTAAGGTGCTGCTAATGAAGCGTGAAAGAAGGAAGGAGCGAGGTGGGGTTCAAGTGACAGCTGTAGAGCTTCACCTCTTGCTGTGTAGACGTTTGAGTCACGTAGGACCCAGGAGACAGGAAGGCAAAACTCCAGGAAGCCCCAAGATTGCCAGGCTGAGGAACTTGGGTGCTTGGCATCAACAGCTGGAAGTAGCCACCAGAATAATACAGGATATCCACGGGCTTGAGCCTCGAGGGAAGGTGGGAAGAAGTTAGAGCGGTGCTGAAGTCACTCTGGTAGTTCTCACAGTGCCTTAGATGCAGGGTCAGGTGGAGAGGGCCTGGAGGGCTGCTGAGCAGGCTTCTGGCGGCCCAGATTTGGGAAAGGTGGTGAGCGTGACCGCCACGGTGCCCACACCTTAGGGTCCAAGAAAGTTGGTGACTAGAGGGCTGCCAACAGGTGGATAGTGTTGAAGAACATGAGTCAGCAGGACCCTGTGCTCATTTGAGGTAAATGGACCCTTGATTGCCACTTCCTGGAAATGGCACGTACTTGAGTAGTGCTGGGAATAGAAAGTGGGCATCTCGCGGCGCGGTGGCTCACACCTGTATTCCTGGATAGTCAGGAGGCTGAAATCTGAGGATCAAGGTTCAAAGGCAGAAAAGGACCTGAGACTCTAGAACATGGGAAGTGGGGCTTGGCTCAAGGGTAGGGCGGTGGGCTGGAGCTGAAGAGTTGAGGGACAGTGGCCCAGGCTGAGTTCAAGACCCACAAAAAAGAAAAGAAAATAGGCATCCCTCCGTGGAGGACAGGTGGGGCTGCAGGCCGGGGCCTGCCCATTCCCTGAGACCCACGCCTACCAGGCTGTGGAGGACTTCGGGCTCTGCAGGACTCTGGGTTCTTGTCTTCCTCCACCACAGAGGGGACCCCGTATGCCGGAGGCTTGTTCCGCATGAAACTCCTGCTGGGGAAGGACTTCCCCGCCTCTCCACCGAAGGGCTACTTCCTGACGAAGATCTTCCACCCCAACGTGGGCGCCAACGGCGAGATCTGCGTCAATGTGCTCAAGAGGGACTGGACCGCCGAGCTGGGCATCCGGCATGTGCTGCTGGTGAGTGAGCGCACCCCTCCTGGGGCTGCGATGAGCCCGTTTCTCCTCTTGATACCCAGTCTACAGGCGGTAGAGTACTGCTTACCTGGCGCACAGGGTGCCCAGAGCTCTGTTCTCAATACTTTATCCAGTGGATGTTCACCTAGGTTCCCAACTTTCCTGGAAAATACTGGACAGATGCTGCTGTTAGGCAGAGACCAGTGGCCAGCAGGTGGTTTTGCTTCCCCAGGGACATTGGCATTGTCGGAGGCATTTTTGGTGGTCAGCACTGGTGTCCCGTGGTGTGGCCCAGAGGCTCTGAGCCTCTAGGGGATGGCAGGGAAGACGGAGTTGAGGTTTCCTTAGGCGCACTGCCGTAGACGGACCTCAAATCATACCTCCCTCCTTCCTGTTGCATTTTCTCTGGGGTGGCTTGTTGGCTGAGGTCCTCCTGTTGGCTGGTGGGCTGTCGAGCTCTGCCCAGCAGTAAAGATCCAGGCTTGCGTGCTGCAGAGTGCTGCAGGTTTTGGTCTCCTTGACTTTTCACAGACCATCAAGTGCCTGCTGATCCACCCTAACCCTGAGTCTGCGCTCAACGAGGAGGCTGGCCGGCTGCTCCTGGAAAACTACGACGAGTACGCGGCCCGGGCCCGTCTGCTCACAGAAATCCACGGTGGTGCAAGTGGGCACAGCAGTGGAAGGCCTGATGGCGGCCGGGCCCTGGCCACTGGCACTACAGCCTCCCCCACTGAGTACAGCATTATTCCCGGAGGAGCGGATGGCCCCATGGCTAAGAAGCATGCAGGCGAGAGAGATAAGAAGCTGGCTGCCAAGAAAAAGACGGACAAGAAGCGGGCGCTAAGGAGGCTGTAGTGGGCTCTTCCCACCCCACCTGTTCTTCCCCCACCTGTTCCTTCCCTCCCACTCTGTCTCTAAGTTATTTAAATTATGGCTGGGCTGGGGGAGGGCTTGGGGGGCACTGGAACCTGGATTTGTTTTTCTAAATAAAGTTGGAAAAGCAATGTTTTTTGTTGTTGTTTTGGTGGGTCATGGGACTTGAACTCAGGGCCTGGGCGCTGCCTCTGAGAGCTCTTCAGCTCAAATGTTGTGCTCTACCACAGAGCCACTGCTCTGCCTGTCATTACAAGGGGTCCTGTCCTGTGAGAATCACAGCCTTCCCTTTCTATACTCGCCATCTCCAAGCAGCCTTGCTTGGTCCCAGACAGGCAGGTAACTGTGGGTGCCCCCAAGGGAAACACTTGACATTTTGTGGTTTGTTGGTCATTCGTTGTGAAGTCACAAGTTCCATAGCTCTGTAACACCTGTTGCTGTTTGCTCCATGTTGGATTCAGACTGAAATTTAAGTGCCTGACATCCAGTTTCCTATGGCTTATGTGTGTCTTGTCAAGACTGACTGACGGCCTACCTCAGGAGCACACGGGGGTAGGTCAGCAACTCTTGAGTACCTCACACAGATGGAAGGGCAGGAGAGCCACCCACTGGGTGCAGGGCAACACTGGGAAGTCGTACACCTGTTCTCCCAAAGGCTTACTGCACTCCCATACACAAGCATGGAAGACACAGTGCAGTCACACAGACCAGTCTATGTGAAATGTACATTGGGAGAGCAGTGATGAAACATTCTGAAAGGAATGACTCGGTTTTGGAATTACACACAAAACCTTTCACACCATTTCCTGGGGGCTCTATTGCTTGGGCAGCCCTGTGGAAGGTGGCCAGGCAGTGGTGTGGGTTGAAACCCACAGCACCATTTACCCCAGCCTCAGGGTTCTTTCAGATACCTGAGCCAGGTTCCAGTGGAACCCTGGGATTGACCAATGTCTTAGGCGGAGACAGCAGCCCCCAACCCTCAACTGCCCGTCTCTGCCTCACTTCACTTTGGTGGGCCCTCTGCCCACTAGCTGGCACTGAGGCCAAAGCCCTTGATTTTTTTGTTTGTGGGTCATGGGTTTGACCTCTGGACCTGAGCACTGTCCTTGAGCTTTTCAGCTCAAGGCTACCACCCTACCCTTAAAACACAGCCCCACTTCCCATTTTTTAGTGCCCAGATTGGCTTTGAACCATGATCCTGAGATCTCAGCCTCCCGAGTAGGTAGGATTACAGGTGTGATTCACTGCACCCGGCTAGACCAAAAAGCTTTTGGATGAGAGTGCTTACTTAGTATGCATGACACAATGGGTTCAATGCCTCAGTAGCACATACACAAAAGCTGGAAGTGCCACAGTGGCTCAAGTGGTAGGGTGCTAGCCTTGAGACAAACAGCTCAGCAACAGTACCCAGGCCTTGAGTTCAAGCCCCAAGACTGGCAAGAAGAAAACAAGTTGACATGTCATCAAGCCTTTTGTGGAAAAAAGGTGTCCGAACCCCCTTCCCAGATGTCTGCTGAACAAACAACACGTTAAGCTGAGGAGCGAGACTCTTTATTGCATCTGGGGTATAGGGCTCAGGAGCTCTTAGTGGGGCGAGTCCGCTTCCTCTTCACCACCACAGGCTTCTGGCTGCGAAGAATGGCACTGGCCCTGCGGATGGCAGCCTGCGGAAAGGGGACAGCGAAAGGTGCTCAACTCAAATCCCCAAAGCCATTGCCTGGGCCCCACCTGGGGGAGCCCAGCCCCGCTGGCTCCTGGCCCCGTCCCCCGGACCCAGAGCCCACACTCACCATGCGCAGGTCTGGGCGGTACTTGTTCTTTCGGATCATGTGCCTGATGCTGCTGAGGGTGGCCCGTGCGTTCTTGTTGATGGTGGTTCGCACATAGGATGTAGCTGGCTTCCGCTGACCTAGTGTAGGGGAGACCAAGCATCACTGGACCAGGCCTTCAGAGCACTCCCAGGTAGTTGCGACGTTCTTACCCCAGAAACCTGAGCAGCCTGGGAGTGGAGACAGGGCATGGCCAGTAACCTGACTCCTGGCCTGGCCCAGCCCATCCACTCAGCAAACGCTTACGGGTTTTCAGGCACCCATGCCCATCCCATCCTCACTAGCTCAATTATACCACCGGCAGACAAGGTCACACTTGTTAGCAGTTGTTCTAATCATGACCCCAAACTGAAGATATCCAGCCTAGAACAATCCTAAATTATGAAAAGGCAAAAGATGTACAAATGGTGTAAAACACCCTGCTGGGCTGAGCAGGGTTCAAGAGAGGATCAGCCCCAGGGAAAGGAGCAACTAACACCTTCCTTCCAACTCCCAATCCTGGGCCACCAACTCAGTCTGCCCCAGTCAGATCCTGACAGGGACTTAGGGAGTCAGTCAGGGTCTGACATCAGAGCAGAGGTGACAAAGCCCCAGATAGCATCGCGTACTCCTGGAATTTCTTTCCCCAAGAAGTCATCATGAGGATCAAGACCAGAGCTTCTCTTAACCTTAGAAAGGCTCTCGGGGGCCCAGCATTCAGGGTTCCCAGGGCAAGGCGCTGGCTGCTGGAGAAGGGTGGATAACCTCCCTCCAGCTCAGCCGAATGTGGCTGTCAATGAACAGGACCTGGGCCCTGCATGAGAGCAGAAACCAGGCCTCCCAACCAAAGGGAATGACTTCAAGGCCTGGGCACTGTCCCTGAGTTGCTTTGGCTCAGGAACAGTGCTCTACCACTTGATGCAGTCACTTTTCTGGTTTTCTGTTCAACTGGTATTGAGGAATGGAGCCCAAGGCTTCTTGCATGCTAGGGAAGCAGCACATCGCTCTACCACTAACCCACCATTGCCTCGGATTCTTTGGAAAAAAAAAAAACTTGGAGACAGCAAATGTGATGGTTACTGTCCGTGAGGTCCAAAACAGCCCTGTCCTTCCAGGGGGCAGTTGAAGGTGTGTGTGGTGTGTGTGCGGGGAGAAGAGCTGCCTCCTGCCCAGCCCATCCTCTTCACACGGGAAGGGAGCTCGGCCGTTTCCCTCCGAGCTGAGCAGTTACAGCTAACACGACTTGGTGTGAGAGCCTCCAGGGGAGGTAAAGGCTCACGGTGCCCGGACGGAGGCTCGGCTCACCAGATCTCCGTTTCATGACCACCACGACCCCTTTGCCGTCGGCGGCGGGCTCCACACCCACGGTCTTGCGATGGATCAGCCCGTTGTACCGGAAGGAGTTGCGGGCCTTGAGGTTATTGGGCTCCTGTGAACGAGGCAGAGGAGGACCTGAGCCCCGAGGAGACGCGCGTGGGTCCCTTCCTGGGACCCCCAAGACCCTGTCCTCGCGCGCTCGGGCCCTACTCACGGTGCTATACGTCTGCTTGTTCCTCTTGATGAGGAAGCTGGAGCAGTTCCTCACGACCATCCATTGCAGATGCGCAGACATGATGGCGGCTGCGGAGAAAGGAGCACGTGGGGGAGGGCGCAGGGGCGGCCGGCGCCGGGCTGCGCCTGGGCCCCTGGGCAGCGGGGGACGCGGGGAGCAGGCCTGGGGCTCCGGCGGGGCGGCCGCGAAGGAGCGAGGACCCGGGACGACGCGAAACCCCGGGCTGCGGGTGGGGAGCTGCGCCGCCAAGGCGGAGGAGGCGCGGGAGGCGCTGCCCGGCGAGGGCCGAGGGCCGAGGGGCCGGGGCGAGGGCCGAGGGGCCGGGGCAAGGGCCGAGGGGCCGGGGCGAGCGCTGGCCGAGGGCCGAGGGGCCGGGGCGAGGGCCGAGGGGCCGGGGCGAGCGCGGGCGGCGGGCCGAGGGCCGAGGGGCCGGGGCGAGGGCCGAGGGGCCGGGGCGAGCGCGGGCCGAGCGTCGAGGGCGCGCGCTCACCTCCTCACGACGCGGCGGCCGGAGACGGAAAGAGGCCGGCGGGGGGCGTGGCGAAGCTTTAACGCCGACACGCATTTCCGCTTCCGCTGTGGGCGGGTCCCGCCGCCGCCGGCCCGCCCCCCTCCGGCGGCGCCCGGCCCCGAGGCAGCTCGGCCGCGTCTGGCTGTCCCCGCCGGCCCGGGCCGCTCGGAGGTCTTCGGGCGCCCCCGCCACCCTTCGGCAGCGCTCGGCGGCAGCGTCCGCCGACGCCTCGCCGCGCTCGGGCGTCTCCCGGGCGTTCGCCCTCGCCGCCTCTGCCGGCCTCGGGCCTGGTCGGAAGGGCTCGGCCGATCCCGGGCGCCTCTCGGCGGTTGGCGAGTCCCGGCCGAGTTGAACTTCCCCCAACTGTCCGGAGCCGCGAGCCTTAGTTACCCGCCGTGGCCGCAGCCTCTTCCCGGGCCTCGCTGCCCCCCGCCCGCCGCTGCCGGCGAGCCCTCCCCGCGGGCCTCGGGATCCGGTTCCCCGAAGTCGGGCCCAGCCCGGGGAGGGCCGCCTCCTCCGGGGACGCCTGCACGCGGGGACTGCGCCCGGGGCCCGACTCCCCGCGGGCAGGGCCGCTCCTGCCCCTGCCCACCCCTGGGCCCCTAGTTCTGGGGAAACGCCGGACCTCCCGGCTCGTCACACACCGTCCACGGCCGACCCGTCGTGCCGCCACGACGCCCGGAGGCCCGGGGACTGATGGACGCTCGAGGGGAAGGACCTCGGCTCCCGAGCGCCCGGGGCGGGGGGGGGGGTGGACGTGGGCAGCCCCGGGCCGGCGCCCATTTTGGCCGTAAACGCCCCGGCTTTCCGTTTGGGTGACGGGATCTGTGCCCGGCTGCCCCGGCCCAGGACTCGGCATCCCAGCCCGGGCACCCGGGCGGGGCTGTGCGCGCCGCGGCTCAGGTGACCGGACGGGCGGGCGCCGGGCACACCTGCCTGCGTCCTGACCCCGCCCCGGGCGGCCGCACCCCAGGACGCCCCGCCGGAGCCGCCGGCCAGCGCGGCGGCCGAGGGGCCAGGACAGGGCCAGGACGGGGCCATGGCGGCGGCCGCGGGTGCCCCGCAGGCGTCCCCGGCGGGAGCCGCGCCCGCGCCGGCTAAGGCGCCCGGCCCGGCGGCCGGCCTGGGCCGCTGCCGCGTGGCGCTGCTGCTGGCCGTGGCGCTGGACGTGGCGGGCATGGCGGCCCTGCTGACCGGCGTGTTCGCGCAGCTGCAGGTGCGCGGCCGCGACTTCGGCGACCTGCTGATCTACTCGGGCGCGCTGCTGGTGTTCATGAGCCTGCTGGGCTGGATCCTCTGGTACACGGGCAACATCGAGATCTCGCGCCAGGAGCTGGAGCGCGACTACGGCCTGCGGCCCTCGGCGCTCGCCCGCCTGGCGCGCAAGCTGTCCCGCCGCTGGTCGGCCCCGGCCGCCGGGCCCCGCGCCGCGCCCGGGCCCCGCGCCGCGCGCCGCGCCGCCCGCGCGCCCCCGCCGCCCGCCGCCCGCCGCGTGCGCCTGCAGCTCGCCACGCTCGAGGCCGGGCCCGGGGCGGCGGGCGCCGGCAACGAGTGACCGCAGGTGAGGGCTGGGAGGGCTGGGGGGAGGGACCCGGGGAGCGGGGGACCCGGGGAGCGGCGGACCGGAGCCTCTGCTCTCTCTGGGCCTGACACTGGCCAACAGGCAGGGGGCAGGTCAGTGAGTAGATGAGGAAACAGGGCGAGGGCCGATGACTTGGTAGGTGGTTGGTGGGGAGAGAGATGAGGGAGCAGGATGGTTGATGGACGGATGGGATGGTGAGTGGGTACTTTGGTTGAGAGGTGGCCATGAGTGGATACCAGATGGGTGGGTAGGTTTGTTGTGTGTGTGGATGTCTGGATGGGTGAGTGGTCGGTTGACTTGGTTGTGTGGATAAGAAGATAGGTGAACATTTGGGTGGGTGAGTGACTGAATGCATTTTCCACCGGAGGTCTATAAAATAATTAAATTCTAGGGGCTGGGAGTTTGGCCTAGTGGTAGAGTGCTTGCCTAGCATGCACGAAGACCTAGGTAGGTTCAATTCCTCAGTACCACATACATAGGAAAAAGCCAGAAGTGGTGCTGAGGCTCAAGTGGTAGAGCTCTAGCCTTGAGAAAGTTCAAGCACAGTGCTCAGGCCCTGAGCTCAAGCCCAGGACTGGAATAAAAAAAAAAAAAAAAAAGAATTCTGGGCCTGGGAATGTTGCTTAGGGGTAGAGTGCTTGCCTAGCATGCATGAAATGAAGCCCTAAGTCCGATTCCTCAGTACCACATATACAGAAAAAGCCAAAAGTGGCACTGTGGCTCAAGTGGTAGAATGATAATCTTGAGCAAAAGCAGCTCAGGGACAGAGCCCAGGCCCTGAGTTCAAGCCCTAGGACTGGCAAAAATTAAACCCTAAGACATTTTTTCTTCATGATAAATTAACTTTGATCTTAAGCATCAAGAATGATAGTGTAGGCCAGGCACTTTAGCTCATGCCTATAATCCTAGCTACTCAGGCTGAGATCTGAGGATCACAGTTCAAAGCCAGCCTGGGCATTAAAGTCTGTGAGACTCATTTCCAATTAACAACCAGAAAACCAGAAGTGGTGCTATTGTTCAAGGGGTAAGGCAGTAGCCTTGAGCTGAAGAACTCAGGGCAGACTTCAAGTCCCAGGATCCACAGGAAAAAAAGAATGATAGTGTAGCTAAGCACTGAAGGCCCATGCCTAAAACCCTAACTACTCAAGAGGCTGAAATCTAAGGAGCCTGGTTCAAAGCCAATCCAGGCAGGAAAGTCCATGGTCCTTGATACATTTTTTTTTCCTTGCTGGTCCTGGGGTCTAGGTACTGCCCTTGAGCCTCTTTGTGCTCAAGGCTAGCACTGTACCACTTGAGCTCCAGTACCACTTCTGACTTTTTCTTTTTTTGGTAGTTTTTTGGAGATAAGAGTCTCAAGGAGTTTCCTGCCTGGGCTGGCTTTGAACTGCCATCCTCAGATCTCAGCCTCCTGAGTAGTTAGGATTAGAGGTGTGAGCCACTGGTGCCTGATTTTTTTTTCTCCAGAGCCGAGGACCAAACTCAGGGTTTTGCCAGGCAATTGCTCTTCCATTGAACTGAATCCTCAATCCCTCCATGAGACTCTCATCTCCAAGTAACTACCAGAAAATCAGAAGTGGAGCTCTCTCTCAAGTAATAGAGCACTTGCCTTGAGCAAAAGAGCACAGGGAGAATGCCCAGGCCCTGAGTTCAAGTCCTGACTGGCTAAAAGAGAAGAGAAGAGCAATAGCATCTGGTTGATTGGTAGGTTGGGTTTCTTTTGAGATACTTCATAGACCAGGCTGGCCTCAATCTCATGACCCTCCAGCCTCAGCCTTCTGAGTGCTGGAATGACAGGTGTGGGTGTCTGGCTCAAAGTGATTCTAAATGTGTCCTGCTCTTTGTGAGAACTTAGGAAGCAGTCACTTTCACACTGTCCCATTTCTGTGGTTCAATGAATAAGCTGGCTTAAGAAGGGATGGACAACTCTATGTATAGGTGAAGCATGAGTGAACGGTGTCTCATCTGTAGTTACAATTAGCCTTGAGAATCCCTGACATTGCCCACACGCCTGCACGTCTGCCCCAGCTGGGTGGACTCCACTGCTTGGACTATTCACAAGGGCCTCCAGCCAAACTGACGTGAGCTGAGCCTGCTCAGAAGGAAATAAGGGGTGTGGTGAGACAGGCCTGTAATCCCAGCCCTGGGGAGGTGGAGGCAGGAGGCTCTGGAGTTCAAAGCCAGCCCAGATTATGTTCAGAGTTGTAGCTGAGCTACAGGGCAAGAGTCTGTCTCTAAGAAACAAACCAGCCAGGTGCTGATGGCTCTCGCCTGTCTTCTTAACTACTCAGGAGGTTGAGAGGCTCTGGAGCCAGCCCAGGCACAAGAGTCTATGAGACTCTTATCCCCAATTTACCACCAGAAAACCAGAAGTGGCACCTTGGCTCAAAGCAGTAGCGCACTAGCCTTGAGCTAATGAGCTCAGGGACAGGCACCCAGGCCTAGAGTTCAAGACCCACAACCAACAAGAAAAAAGGAATCAGTACCTCACATTTGTAATCCCAGAAAGTGAAGATCAGGAGTATGGTAGCTCCAGACCAGCCCAAGGCAAAAAAATAAAACCATTCTCAACAGAAGCAGCTGGGTGGTCACAGTAGCATGTGCCTGTCAGGAAGCCTTCTACATGTCAGTTCTGTGAGACTCGTCCCTAACCCCAGAAGCCCGAGGGACAGTGCCCAGGCCCTCAATTCAAGCTCAAGTTCCTGCACAAACAGCCAGAGCCAAGGAACATGGCTTGGCAGTGGAGCGCTTGCTCAGCAGGTGTGAAATGCTGAGTTCACACCCCAGTACTGCCAAAGGAAAAGGCTGGGTGTTGGTTGCTTATGACTGCAATCCTAGCTTGAGGACTGAGATCTAAGGATCACAGTTTGAAGCCAGCCTGGATAGGAAAGTCAGACTCATGTCTAGGGTCCCAGTGGTTCACAACTATAATCCTATTTACTCCAGAGAGGTCTGGAGGTCTGAAAGCAGCCCAAGTGGAAAAGTCCTGCAGATTCCATCTGCAATTAATTGGCAAAATGCTGGATTGAAGGCATTGTTCAAGTGGTAAAACACCAGTCATGAACAAGCAAGCATGCAAGGCCCTGAGTTCAAGGCATGCACATAACAAAGAACTTGGACAGGCATGTTCTAGCTCGGTCTCTTCCTGGCTCTGTCAGGAAGGTACAGGACAGGAGAGTGGTTGAGAGCTAGGGCCTCTGCCTCCTCCCCTCTGCTGGCCAGAGCAGGGGTGGATGGGTAGACTGGTGGTAGATCCTGAGCCGTCACTGATGCCGCCCTCCCTCTTTGCAGATGTCCTCTCCAGTCAGGAGCCAGCTGAGACGTGGTGACGCCCACGACCACCAGGACGCCCGTGTTCTCCCTCTGCCCCTACTGGATAAACGACTTTGCCTTAGACGCTGCTTGACTCTCTGGGACAGGGACACTGGTGGGGTGAGAGTGGAGGCCCCAAATGGTCTTGGGGGCCCAGGGACCAGTTTCCCACGGGTGCCCCTCTGCCCAGCCCAGCAGATGCAGGGACAGGCTAGATTGGTTTACTGGGATGGCACTCGTGGAGCACAGGCCTTGCCCCAGCTCCCCACAGTTGTGGGGGGGGAGGGAGGATTGAGGAGTCACTCAGTGGCGCCCCCTGCTGAAGAGGCACCAAAACCCAGCTCCTTCCAGCTCCTCTCTGCACTCACCTCAGAATTCTCTCATTGCAGGCCTCCCTGCCTCACCTTCTAGCCTCCATTCTGCTCCAGGGTTACCGAGCAGGCTAGGGTATACACTAAACCTTGTGTGCACCCTCAGCTGCCAGCCCCCCCCACGCTTCCCAGCAAAGACATGCACGTCTAGACCAGGCACAATGGGCTACTCCTGTCATCACGGCCGCTCCCGGTGGCGAGAATCATGAGGGTCACAGCTCAGGGCCAACCAGGACGGAAAGACACATCCCGCCCCCCTTTTCCTATTTTTAACAACAACAAAACATGGCTGTGGTGCATGCCTGTCTCCCCAGATGTGTGAGAGGGATGAGAAGTCAGAACTGGGCAAAACAGTGAGATCTCACCTGATAAATGAGGACAAAAAGCTGGAGGCATGGCTCAGGCGGACAGCCTGCCAAACCAGCAAGGCTGGAGCTCAAGGGAGCTCCAGTACTGCCAAAAATGGAAAGAGACGCACATCTGTATTCCATATCTGTATTAAAGGGCTCCCCTGGGGCTCCCCCTAGTCTTCCTCCCCCCCTTCTGTCTCCTCTCCCCCTGTCCCTTCCCCTTCAGTGCCCGCAGAGGCATCCCCCGCCTCGGTGGGCTGCCCCGATGTCTTCTTAGACAGCAGTGAGCCCGGCCGCGACAGGCGGCATCGGCCCTTCAGAAACTTCGGGAGGTGCAGCATATCCTTGCGCCGGGCCCACCTGGCGGGAGGGACAGACTCAGCGGGGGGCCAGCTGCCCAGCCCCATGGGACAGCCAGGCCAGCCGCCCGCCCGCCCGCTCACCAGAACAAGCAGATGCAGCAGATGAGGAAGAGCAGACCGCCGCAGGTCCAGCCCAGGGCCCACATGTGCTTCCGGCGCATATTCTCTGCACAGAGGAAGGAGGTTGTGGACTCCCCAGGCGGCCCCATCCCACACAGGCCCTGCGCCCCGACACTCACCGTCGGGCCGCTGGTGGTAACAGACGCCATCTCGGTAGCAGCACCGCAGCCGCAGGCAGAGATTGGGGTTCTCAATGGCTGCCTGGCCCCCGCAGCTCTCTCGGTCCCACACATCTCCCTCACAGCCTGGGGTGGCCACAGTGGGGGCTTCATCACAGGCCTGGCCCCCCAAGGCCTGGCTGCAGGGCTGCTCCATGGAGGCCCTAGAGGTCCAGGCCAAGTCCCTCCTCCCCTAGTCCCCTAGGTCCAGGCCCCAGCCCCCCTTCCCCCCCTCAGGCCTAAGGGTCCAGGCCCCAGCCTCCTCATCTTCTCAGAACCCTAAGTCTAATCCGGGCTCCCCATTCCTGGAGACTCCAGGATTTCAGTTCCCGCTCACTCCATGGATAGAAGAATCCTTGGATTCCGTTCGCATCTGTGGGAGACAAGAGGTGGTATTAGGGGCTGTCTGGAATCAAGGGGGCCCCTTCCCCAGCCCCCCAATGTCTGTGACAGTCCCCTCACCTACTGAGCCCTGCACCAGCAGGAGAAGGCCCAACGCTGGGATCCCAGAGCCCACCATGCTGCCTCCCCAGGCCCCTGGGCCTCTGTGGAGAGAGGCCGTGAGGGACATCACCCCAGCAACAGCTGGGCCCCGCCCCGGCTCCAGCCCCAGGGTTCTGAGTTCTGTTGCTAGGGGTCCCCCCTTGAGGACTGGAGGGGCGCTCCTCCAGCCTGCTCATGTCCAGTCTAGGAGCTGGCTGTGAGCACCCACGCTGGACACGGTGGCATGGGCCTGGCTGTGGAGGCTCCTTTGGAAGTGAGGGGGCAGGAGGGTCTCCCCCCTCCCCTGTACCCCCAGAGCCAGCCAGACCAGAGAGCTCCGGAGACTTCTCCCCCAGAGGAGACTTCCCCCAGGGCTTTTCCTTCCTGACTTGCTGCCTGCAGAGGCCCCCTCTGATGGCAGTCTTGGGGGACCTCAGAGCTGGGGTCTTTCCCCTTAGCAACTAGCGGGAGGGGTCTCCTGGGACATGTGGGGTCTCACTGAGCCCCATTGTTAGGGAAGGTGGTTTCCCCAGCAACCAGGAGAGGAGCAGGAGGATAGGACATTGGGGGCCTAGGGGAGGGAGCCCAGGTCCCAGAAAGGGGAGACAAGCTGGAGTGTCTGGGGTGGTTTTGCATGGGGGGGGGGAGGTCCTCCCAAGAAGACAGCCAGCCAGATGGGTTTGGGCAACGCCAATACTCCCCATTCCCAGAGGCAGCTAGGCTTTGGCTCTGGACCCCCACGTCTGAGGGGGGAGGCTGGGTCTGGAGCCCCAGGTCTGAGAGAAGAAGCTGGGCCTGGACCCCTGGGTCTGAGGGAGGAGGCTGGGTCTGGACTCCTGGGTCTGAGGGAGGAGGCTGGGTCTGGAGCCCCAGGTTTGAGAGAAGAAGCTGGGCCTGGACCCCCGGGTCTGAGGGAGGAGGCTGGGTCTGGACTCCTGGGTCTGAGGGAGGAGGCTGGGCCTGGACCTCCACGTCTGAGGGAGGAGGCTGGGGTCTGCATCCCCGGGTCCAAGGCCAGTACTTGTGAGTCTGACTCCTCCTCACACCCAGGCTCCTGTAAACATGGAGAGGGTGCCGGCTCGACTCCGTCAGAGATGACACAGGTTGGAGGGGCTTGGCAGGGGGCCCGGGGTGGGGGTCAGAGGGCTTGAGGCTGAGTACAGGCAGCTGGCTGTGTATTTCCTGTGTCCACACCATCTGGACCAGCTTCCCAATTCCCTGGATTCCTCAGGGATCAAGGAGGGGTTGGGGGGGGGCACCGTCAAAGCCCTCACCGCTAATGACAGGTTTGGGTTGCCTCTGTGGCCGATCGGCCCCGTCACCCCCCAGAGGCCAGACAGGACCCCCCAGGGACAGACAGACGGACACACACAGCCTGGGTCTTGCTGACATCACACCCAGCCATTTGCCACCTCACCCAGGGGCCAACACACCGGCCAGACCCCACTGGCAAGCCCAGGTTGTCCCCGGAACCCCCCACTCAGCCTCCCTCTTGTCTTTTCCTGCATCCGTCTTCTCATTCTGGGTCTTTGTGGTCTGTCTGTCTCTGCCCTCTTCTGCCATCTCATGGGATTCCTGCCTCACTTGTGGCTCATGTCCCTAGGGGGGCCAGGAGGCCCGGTCTGTGGTTCTCAGCTACTGGGTGCAGCTGGTGGCAAGGAGTTCAAGTCCCACCCCAGACTCCTACGGTGAGGAGCTGGTAGGACCTGAAACTGGAAGCCCAGCATTGGCCTCTCCGGAGTGGAGAAGGGGGCTGCGGATGAATTAGAGCCAAAGGGGGCGGGAGGGGTCTGAAAGAGGAAGCTGGGTCTCGACTGCTGGGTCTGACAAGGAGGCCAGGGTCTGGTAATAGAACCCTAGGTAAAAGAGAACTGGCCTCTGGACCCCTGGGTCTGAGGGAGGGGGCTGGGGTCCAGACTCCCAGGTCTGAGGGAGGAGGACTAGAGCCCCGGACCCCCAGGTATGAGGGAGGAGGCTGGGGTCCAGATCCCGGGTCCTGAGAAAGGATGCTGCGCCCCAGACCCCCAGGTCTGAGGGAGGAGGCTGGGGTCCAGATCCCGGGTCCTGAGAAAGGATGCTGCGCCCCAGACCCCCAGGTCTGAGGGAGGAGGCTGGGGTCCAGATCCCCGGTCCTGAGGGAGGAGGTGGGGGGTGGAGGTGGGGGGGTGAGTGCTGGGTTAAGGGGCTGGCACTTTACTTCCTGGTATTGCTCCCAGGCTGGCCACAAGCCCAGTCCACGTCCCCTCTGTCCAGGCCACCCCCCAGGCTGGTGGCCTGAGTCACCTTGGCTGGCCCCACCACCGGTCTGGGGGAGCTACGTCAGCTCTCCCCTCATGACGCAGCCTCAGGCCCCCCACACTGACTCAGCCGGAAACAGGCCCCTCTGAACCAGCAGAGGCGGACGGAGTCCCCGCGGGAGGGTAGGCTGGGGAGGGCCTCTGGGGCCCTGGTGGGGCGGCTGTGACGGGGCCATGTGGGGGGCAAGGGGGCTTACCTGAGCCGATGAGGTCACCTCCCTCCGCAGTGGGCCTCTGACCTCACCTCCCTGGTTGGTTTTCTTTTTTGTGTGTCAGAAATGAACTTTGAACTCATGGCACCGCACTTGCCTGCACCACTGTGCGTGCGTGCGTGTGCGTGCGTGCGTGTGCGAGTGTGTGTGAAGTGGATGCAGTGCTGGTGTTCTGTGTTCTGGTGCACTGGGGTTTTGAACTTGGGATCTTTGCTTGTTCAGCTTGCTGTGCACTCTAGCTGGCCCTGTCTCCCGGGGCCCCCGCAGTCCCCCCCCCCACCGCCACAGCAGCAAGGGAAGGAGAACCCTCCAGCTACCACTGGGTCTTGCACCAGCCAGATCAGCAGCCTCCAGGCAGGGCTTGCTCTGGCCTCCCTGGGCTCAGTCCTGCCCTTCACATCCTGGGGGTTTTGCACTTCTGTGTCCCTGTGTGGTGGCTTCATCCGGGTCTCCAACATCCTGGCACTGGCTTTGGGGGGGGTGGTCCAGCCTCCCCATTTCACCCCTTCACCATCCCATGTTTCCCCTCTCCAGTGGCTTCCTCTGTATCCCTGGATTACGAATAAAAGCATGGCTGTGAAAAAAGCGGTGGTCCTTGTGATACCTGGAGCTCTGCTCTGCAGCTCAGGGGTGGGAGAAACGGAGATCCAGAGGGGTCTGACGGTCACAGGCCCGAATCCTGCCTGCCTCTGCCACACGTCCTGATTCCTTCTCCTCTTGGTCCAGCCTCTGGTCCTCTCTCAGCTTTTGTTGATACTGACTTTGGTTTAGTTAGGTTTGGGGTGTTTCGGTTGATTTTGGTCTTTTGTGAGGAAGTTTTTTATGTTGTGGGGCTTGAACTCAGAGCCTGGGACACTATGCCCGAGCTTTGTTGCTGAAGGCTAGAGCTCTATGACTTTGAGCCACAGTGCCACTTGGTTTTCTAGTGGTTCATTTTGGAGATTAGTCTAATGGGCTTTCCGGGCCTCAGCCCCCTGAGTAGCTGACATTACACAAATGAACCACCAGAGCCTGCCTGGGGAAAGCTTTCTGTTTATGCCGTTCTGGGGCTTGAACTCAGGGCCGGGATGCTGTCCCTGAGCTGCTTTTGTCCAAGGCCAGCGCTGTACCACTTGAGCCACAGCACCACTTCCTGCTTTTTCTGTGTGTGTGTGTGTGGTGCTGAGGAATGGAACCCAGGGCTGCATGCATGCTAGGCGAGCCCTCGACCGCTGGGCCACACTCCCAGCCTTGGGGAAAGGGTTTTCAGACAGGATCTCACTGTTCCACAGCAGTGCGGCCACTCAGCCTTCCACGCCATCGAGCCTCAGCGCCTGGCCCACTGGCTTCTGGGCTCTACCTGCCTCCATGTCTCCCCGCCTGGGCTCTACCTGCCTGCGTGCCTCCCCGCCTGGGCTCTACCTGCCTGCGTGCCTCCCCGCCTGGGCTCTACCTGCCTGCGTGCCTCCCCGTCTGGGCTCTACCTGCCTCTGTGCCTCCCCGTCTGGGCTCTACCTGCCTGCGTGCCTCCCGTCTGGGCTCTGCCTGCCTCTGTGCCTCCCCATCTGGGCTCTACCTGCATGCGTGGCTCCCCATCTGGGCTCTACCTGCCTGCGAGCCTCCCCGTCTGGGCTCTACCTGCCTCCATGCCTCCCCATCGGGGCTCTACCTGTCTGTGTGCCTCCCCGTCTGGGCTCTACCTGCATGTGTGCCTCCCCCTCTGGGCTCTACCTGCCTCTGTGCCTCCCCGTCTGGGCTCTACCTGCCTCCATGCCTCCCCATCGGGGCTCTACCTGCCTGTGTGCCTCCCCGTCTGGGCTCTACCTGCCTCCTTGCCTCCCCATCGGGGCTCTACCTGCCTGTGTGCCTCCCCGTCTGGGCTCTACCTGCCTCCTTGCCTCCCCATCGGGACTCTACCTGCATGCGTGCCTCCCCGTCTGGGCTCTACCTGCCTGCGTGCCTCCCCGTCTGGGCTCTGCCTGCCTCCTTGCCTCCTCGTCTGGGCTCTGCCTGCCTCCGTGCCTCCCCGTCTGGGCTCTACCTGCCTCCTTGCCTCCCCTTCGGGGCTCTACCTGCCTGCGTGCCTCCCCATTGGGGCTCTACCTGCATGTGTGCCTCCCCGTCTGGGCTCTACCTGCATGCGTGCCTCCCCGTCTGGGCTCTACCTGCCTCCTTGCCTCCCCGTCTGGGCTCTACCTGCATGCGTGCCTCCCCGTCTGGGCTCTACCTGCCTCCTTGCCTCCCCGTCTGGGCTCTGCCTGCATGCGTGGCTCCCTGTCTGGGCTCTACCTGCCTCCGTGCCTCCCAGTCTGGGCTCTACCTGCCTGCGTGCCTCCCCGTCTGGGCTCTACCTGCCTGCGTGCCTCCCCATTGGGGCTCTACCTGCATGTGTGCTTCCCCGTCGGGGCTCTACCTGCCTGCGTGCCTCCCCGTCTGGGCTCTACCTGCCTGCGTGCCTCCCCGTCTGGGCTCTACCTGCCTCTGTGCCTCCCCGTCTGGGCTCTACCTGCCTCCTTGCCTCCCCATCGGGGCTCTACCTGCCTGTGTGCCTCCCCGTCGGGGCTCTACCTGCCTGCGTGCCTCCCCGTCGGGGCTCTACCTGCCTGCGTGGCTCCCCGTCGGGGCTCTACCTGCCTGCGTGGCTCCCCGCCTGGGCTCTACCTGCCTCCTTGCCTCCCCATCTGGGCTCTACCTGCCTCCTTGCCTCCCCGTCTGGGCTCTACCTGCATGCGTGGCTCCCCGCCTGGGCTCTACCTGCCTCTGTGCCTCCCCATCTGGGCTCTACCTGCCTCCTTGCCTCCCCATCGGGGCTCTACCTGCCTGTGTGCCTCCCCGTCGGGGCTCTACCTGCATGTGTGCCTCCCAGTCGGGGCTCTACCTGCCTCCTTGCCTCCCCGTCTGGGCTCTACCTGCCTCCTTGCCTCCCCGTCGGGGCTCTACCTGCCTGCGTGGCTCCCCGTCGGGGCTCTACCTGCCTGCGTGGCTCCCCGTCGGGGCTCTACCTGCCTGCGTGGCTCCCCGCCTGGGCTCTACCTGCCTCCTTGCCTCCCCGTCTGGGCTCTACCTGCCTCCTTGCCTCCCCGTCTGGGCTCTACCTGCCTCCTTGCCTCCCCGTCTGGGCTCCACCTGCCTCCGTGCCTCCCCGTCGGGGCTCTACCTGCATGCGTGCCTCCCTGTGCCCCCCCTGCTTTAGCATCCTGGCCTTCTCCGTTTGCTCAGCGTCCTCTCTGCAGCCTCCCGGTCCCAGCCATCCCTCTTCTCAGCTGGGGTCCCCGTGTGGATGGCGCTGAGGGGTCTGTGCCCGGGCTCTTGCCACGCTGGGCCCGCCGGACCCCCCAGCCCCCAGCCGGGCCCCAGCTCCGGGCCGCACGTCCGCCCCAGCCGGTGGAGGTGAAGGGAGGGGACGCGATGACCTCACCCGCCCCTCTCCGACCCCCCCACTTCACTTTTCAACTTTTCCAACTTTTCCTGCCGTGCCCTCCTCTGAGCGCGGCAGCCCGGGCCCGGCAGCCGGGGAGGGAGGGTGAGTCAGGATGTGTCAGGCGCCCTCCCCGCCGCCGCCGGCCCCTATATAACCCGGGGCGCGCTCCCCGCGGCGCGCCGCTCGCAGGCCGAGCCTCCCCTGCCCGGCCGCGGCCCTGGCCTGGGGCCCCTGGCGGCGGACGGGGACGCCCTGGCCTGCGGGGACATGGACGGTGAGGGGCGCGGGGCCCGGGGGCGGCGCGGGGCGCGGGCTGGAGGACAGGTGCCGGCCGGGGAGCCTCGGGGGCCGGGCGGGAAACCGAGGCAGCGCCCGACGCCGCGCCGGCCGCGCGGGGCGGGGCGGGCTGGGGGTGCGCCGGGCCGGCGGGGGCGCTGATTGGCCGGCGGGCGCGGGCCGGGGCGGGGCGGGGCGCGGGGGGCGGCCGCCCGGGAGCCCGCGCCGTCCGCCCGCCGCCCAGGTGCGCCGCTCCGCGCCCGGCCCGCGCCCCGCACGGCGTCGGGTCCCCGGGCCCCGGGCCTCCGCGGGCTCCCGGGCGGCCGGGGAGGGGGCAGGTTCTGGCCTGTGCCTCCCCCCGCGCCCCGCCCCGGGGCTCAGATTCCGGCGTCCGGGGGCGGACGGGAGACGCCCGGCCCGTCTACCCGCCCGGGGCCGCGTCTGCTCCGACGGGCGGGGCAGCCAGAGGCAGGGAGGGAGAGGAGCCCGCCCGGGCTGCCGACCTGCCCGGCGCCCAGCCTCCTCCTCCTCCTCCCCCTCCCCAGACCCGGGGTCCGGACCCAGCCTCCTCCTCCTCCTCCCAGACCCAGGATCCAGACCCAGCCTCCAGCCTCCTCCTCCTCCTCCTCCCCAGACCCAGGATCCAGACCCAGCCTCCTCCTCCTCCTCCCCAGACCCGGGGTCCTGGCCCAGCCTCCTCCTCCTCCTCTCCTCCTCTTCCTCCTCTCCTCCCCCTCCCCCTCCCCCTCCCCTCCTCCTCCTCCTCCTCCTCCTCCACCCCCGGGTCGGCCGGCCTGAGCTCTCTCCCCCTCTGCCCTAGGTGTTTGCCGCCTGGTCCTGGTGGTGATGAGCCTCTGGCCGCACAGGGTGGTCGGCCCCGGGCCGCCCCCCGGCGCCCCCCGAGCGCCCGCAGACCCCCGGGCCGAGGTGGACAGCGCCGTCCTCCTCACCCGCTCGCTGCTGGCAGACACCCGGCAGCTGGCTGCACAGCTGGTAGGAGAGGAGACCCTGCGGCCGGGCGGGCCGGGGCCCCAGCCCGGGGCTGGGCTGGGCTGTGGAGGGGCGCCCGGCCTGAGCGCGGGCCGGGTCCCTCACAGCCTCTTCCCGCAGAGGGACAAGTTCCCAGCCGACGGGGACCACAGCCTGGATTCCCTCCCCACCTTGGCCATGAGCGCCGGGGCCCTGGGGGCCCTGCAGGTAGGGATGGGGCGGCGAGGCCAGCCACGCGGGTGGAGGGCGGGCCGAGGAGCGGCCGGGCTCCCTAACCCCCCCGTGGTGGTCCCCAGTTGCCAGGGGTGCTGCCGAGGCTGCGAGGGGACCTGCTGTCCTACCTGCGGCACCTGCAGTGGCTGCGCCGGGCGGGCGGCCCTGCCCTGCGGACCCTGGAGCCCGAGCTGGGAGCCCTGCAGGCACGGCTGGACCTGCTCCTGCGGCGGCTGCAGCTCTTGGTATGGCCTGGCACGAGCTCTGACCCCCAGGCCTGCGCGGCCGAGGCTGAATTCTGACACCCCAGGGTCCTAGTGCATTCTGGAAGCCAGACCTCGGACCCGAGCTCTGACCCTGACACACCCGGGTCCAGAATCCTGCCGACAAGTCACACAGGCTTCCAGGCCCCCAGGACCCCAGATTCCCCTCTGAGATGACACTGTTCCATCCCTGAGATGGTGACATCCCAGCCCCCCCCACCCCCCCACAACATACACACACGCACGCACACGCAGGCACACACGTGGTCCTCTCTGAGATGACACTGTTCCATTCCTGAGATTGTGACATCCCAGGCCCCCCCCCCCACAACATACACACACGCACACACACACACACCCGAGGCTCTAAGCAATCCTGAGACACAAACCAGGACCCACCTGCAGACCACAGACCCCAGATCCCGCCTGGAGATCACGGGTAGCTCAGCCCCAGCCCTGTTCCCCACCCCAAAAGCAAGACCTGACCCAGCTGATCCCAAGAACCCTGAGCTCTCAAACTGGCAGCCCTGCAGCCAATCTTGAGGGCCTGGTGTCCCATTTTTTTAGGAAATGAGCAAACAGTCCCTGAAACATGAGCTCCTGACTGGAAGCTCTGCAGACCCCAACACATCGACTTCCAAAATGCCAGACCCCACACCGGAGTCTTTTTTTTTTTTAATTTTGTTCGGTCCTGGAGCTTGGACTCGGCCTGAGCTCTTCAGCTCAAGGCTACCACTCTACCACTTTGAACCACAGCACCAGTGGCTACTGGGAGATAAGAGTCCTTTGGACTTTTGTGCCCTGACTAGCTTTGAACCAGGATCCTCAGATCTTAGCCTCCTGAGTAGCTAGGATTACAAGCGTGAGCCACCAGCACCTGGCTAAGAGACCCAAAGTCTTGACTTGGTTTTCTAAAGCTGACCTCAAGTTCCAGTGCCGTGCTCCACGTCCCATGAATCCCTGGGTTTGGTCCCAGAAACACAAGCTAACTCCAGTACTCTCACCTAGGATCCCAGGCTCTAAGATTCTAGCACCAACTCCCTGAGGGGTCCCCACCTCACCCAGCAAATACCCAACCCCAAAACTTGATACTAGAAGCAAGGCTTTGAGATGGCAACTTATGAACCTCAGCTTCAATGTGTGTGTGTGCTGAGACTTGAACTCAGGGCCTGGGCACTGCCCCTGAGCTTTTTTGGCTTGACACTCGTGCCTTACTATTTGACCCACAGCTCCACTTCTGATTTTCTAGTGGTTAAGTAGAGATGAGTGTCTTACGGGCTTTCTGCTTGGGCTGGCTTTGAACCTCGATTCTCAGATCTCAGCTTCCTGAGTAGCTAGGACTACAGGTGTTGAGCCACTAGGCGCCGGGCAGAAGAGTCCTGCACACTGGGCCTGTTGCAGAGACATTGCAGATACACAGCCTTGCTGGCCCCTCCGAGCCTGGGCCCCACTCCTGTGCTCCACCCCCATCTTTTACTGGGCTCGTTCTTTTCTAACAGGTATCCCACCTGGCCCTGCCCCAGGCACCTGCAGACCAGTCACTGGCCCCTATGGGGCCCCCTGCATCGCCGTGGGGGAGCATCCGGGCAGCCCATGCCGTCCTTGGAGGGCTGCATCTGACGCTGGACTGGGCTGTACGAGGCCTGCTGCTGCTGAAGACCCGGCTGTGACTGACCCAAAGCCACCATTGTCCTGCAACACCAGACCTTATTTATTTATTTATTTCAGCACAGGGCGGGGGTGGCAGTCAGGGCAGATGGCCCCCCATGCCTCCCACCTAGTTAGATACAGCCCTCCAGGAGCCCTGGGTGAGGGGACACCTGTGCCTTATTTATACTTATTTATTTACAGAGTGGGACAGCCGGTAGACTCCTGCGTACCCGTGGAGGAGGGAACCAGGATCCTGGATTCTTGGATCTTTCTGTAGAGGCTTCCTGGCTCCTTTCCCTGTGGGCCTGGGCAGGCTCATTTATTATTTATTAAACAATTACTTTTTATATTAGGAAGGGGAGGGAAGGGACAAGAAAGCCTGGGTTTTTGTACGAGAGAGAGAGAGAGAGAGAGAGAGAGAGAGAGAGAGAGAGAGAGAGAGAGAGAGAGAGAGACAGACCTTTGTGAGACAGAGAAAAGGGATTCTATTTGCTCTACATCATCCACCTGGCATGATTTCTCTGGAAGCGTGAGGCCTGGGTGCTGGGGTTTCTGGGGTGACAGGAGGCAGAGCTTCTTAGGGCAGAGAAAGGGAGAGGAGCCTGGCTCCCAGGACACCATGTCGACCGTGCCTGTGCCTCATCTGGTGTCCGGCACATCAGAGGCCCCTGATAAATATTTAATGGAAGGTTCCAGAAGGGCATCCCATGACTGGCTGCTTTGTAGCTTGAGGTGGTTCGTTTTGACAGTGTCCAGGATGGCAAATAGAAGCTGACCTCTACCCGCAAGGGATGATGGGGGATTGACTAACTCTGGCCGGGCAAGGCGAGGATGGGAGGAGGCCTCTGCCCCTAGACAGGGTCACTCCCGAGAGAAGACCAAAGATGCTGTCCACCACCGCTCCTGTTTCTCTCCACCTGTGGGGACTTTTTACACACACAGCAGAAAGCTGCACTGACTGTCTCAGGGTGGGATTGCAGTGAACTTTCATTGTGCTTCTCTGTATTTTTTCAGAATTTCTACCATGACTGTATTTTATGTGACACATTTAAAAAGAATAAACATTTTTAGAATGTCAAAAAAACCCAGCCTCCCATTTCTACAAACAACTTTTTTTTTTTTGCCAGTCCTCGACTTGAACTCAGGGCCTGGGCACTGGTCTTGGGCCTTCGCAAGGCTAGAGCTCTACCAGCCGCAGCCTTTTCTGTATATGTGGTACCGAGAAATGGAACCCGGGTCTTCGTGCATGCTAGGCAAGCACTCTACCACAAGGCCACGCTCCCAGCCCCCACAGATTTTACCAAGGGTTCGTAGGGAACAGCCTTCCCTTTATTTGAACCCTTGCTCTGGCCCTTCCCACTTCCCTGCATCAAGTGCTGTTTCACCTTTGAGGCTGAGATGGCTGCACTGCCAGCAAGAGGAAACCGAGGTTCGGCTCTACCCCACTCACCCCAAAGGCGACGTCTCTGCGATTTGGACTTGGAGTGGGGTGGCTGGGAGGGACCTGGGGACTTGGGCACACCAGGCAAGCATCCGACACTGAGCTACGTCCCCAGCTCTTGGCTTCCTAAGCTACCCTAGGATGACAGCTCTTTTGCCTCTGCCTCCTGGGTGCTGGGGTAACAGGTATGGAATCCACCATGCTGGCCTGGCCTGTCCATTTCTTTACAGTCCAATGCTCAAGGACCATTTCCATGGGGAAACTGAGGTTGGGCAGGAGTTTAAGTTTTATCCTGAGTCTACAGAGGGGTCCAGCAGAAGAGATGCCACCAATGGATGGAAACCCCTTGGTTGACGAGCCTCGAGGGGGTCCTGGCTGTCCTGAATGTGGGGGTGAGGTGTCCACTCTGAGTATGGGGTTCTGATTTGCCCAGCCCTCAAGAGTTCAGGCCATGTGCTGGGAGTTCCCAGGAAAGGTCCTTGTGTGTCCAGTGAGGTCACAAAGCCCCTGCCATAGGCTCCTCCCACAGCTCTGTGCTGCCCCCTGCAAGGCCATGGCCACAGCTGGCCAAGTCTCCCGTCCTGGGAAAAAGCCACTCTGTGACTGCTGAGCCCTGGCATCTGTGAGGCTGGGGGGAGGGGGGGCGGGGTGGGAGTCTGGGGTACACCCAGACCCTAGGTCCCTGACCCCCCCGCTCCCGCAGCCACCATGAACCGCCTGTGGAACGTCCGGCGCACACCGCCGCCCACCCAGCCCCACCTGCGATGGGTCCCCATCCTGGGCGAGCTGCAGAAGACGCTGCAGCAGGGAGAGTACCTGCCCCTCCGCCCACTGCCCATGTTCGAGAGTAACTTTGTCCAGGTCCCCAGCTCCCCAGCCCCGGGGGTTGAGGAGTGGCGGGAGGGTGGCTGAGGGCAGCCAGAGTGAGGACTGGTCCCAGCCCCGGCTCCCCCGCCCCCCCAGGTGACCAACAATGGGGATCCCGTGTTCGTGCACCACAGAGCCAACCGCCTGACCATGGGCGTGGCGGCCTCCCTGCCTGGCCTGGTGCTGCCTGACACGCTGCTCATCGCGAGGCCCCCCGAGGGCCAGGACCACGCCAGCCTGCTGCTGTCCAGGTGCCTCCCCGCCCCCCCGCCCTCCCCCTCCCCACCCCCGCCGCCAGCTCCAGCTGGCCTTCTCCCGCCTCTCAGGATGATCCCGCTGGATCTCGTCCACCTCTACGTCCACGACATTCACAACTGGCGCCTGAAGCTGCGCCTGGTCACTGGCCGCTACTACTACCTGGAGCTGGACGCGCCGGACCACGAGGTGGGCTTCCTGTTTGACCGCTGGATCTACCTCATCAACCTGCTTCGGGAGCCGGCCACCACCTGGGCCCCCAGGTCCCTGCACTCCCCAGCCCTGGATCAGCCCCTGGGCGTGGCACCGGCCTCCACCTGGCGCCTGCAGGTGCGACCCCATCCTGACGGATCTCGCGGTGCTTGCTCTCCGGCCCCTGCAGGGAAAGGAGCTGGGGGGCTGGACTGCTGGCCTGGGGGGGTCTGAGGAAGGAGGAAGGGCCAGGGCGGCCTCTCCTGACCGCGCCTCCCTGACAACAGGTGCACCAGCAGGACTCCACAGGTGAGAAGACTCTGCTCCATCCGCCAGGGGCCTCTGCCCTCTGCACACCAGCACCCCTCCTCTGGGGGTCAGAACCCCAACACTTGGGCTCTGAGCCCTCCATCTCCACTCACATCTCTGCACCTCTCTTTCCAGAGAGGGCGTGTATGCCCCAGTTTCCTTATAAGATATCAGCTACTCAGAAGCAAAAGAAGGTCAAGGTGGGCTGAGCTGGCATGGCCTGGCAGGTGGCGGGGGTGGGGGGAGGCCAAGGGTGGCTGGCCCGGCAGGCCTGAGGGGTGGAGGCCAGGACTACCCCACTTCTGACCATTCCCTCCCCTCCCCTCCCCATCCAACCCTCAAGCGCAACTTCAAGTCCCAGTCTGTGGGAGAGTCAGTGCCAGCCATGTGGCCGAGGCTGGAACGTGCTGACATTAGGAAGAAAGCCACGGAAAACCAGTGAGCAAGGGGGCTCCTGCCCTGGGGGTGCACGCAAGGACAGGGCTCTGGGTAGGGGCCACCAACCTCCTGTGGTGACGTTACTCCAACAGGTTACACTCAGAGGCCAGATCCGACAGGAATATCACGCAGATCCAGCTTCCAGGTAACAAACTCCCTTCCTCTGCCACGGGTGGACCTGTGGCGGCTCTGAGCCTGTCCTCAAGGGACTCAGGCCGGTGTCTCCCCACAGACAAGACCAGCGTCACCATCCGCACCATCTTTAGCATCATTTCCAGTACCATCAACCAATCACAGTCTTCCTCCAAGGCCAGCCACACTGTGGGAGGCTGGGGGAGAGCTGCTTGCTACATTCCTGGAGCCTAGAGGCCTGGGGGAGGAGGCTGGGATCTGGACCCCCGGGTAGGAGGGAGGAGGCTGCGGTCCAGACCCCTTGGGCCTGAGAAGAGCTGGGCCTGGACCACTGAGACGGAGGGAGTCTGGACTGACCATGCCCACCTTGTCCACAGGCTTGCGCATCTGACTCGGAGGGAGCTGCAAGCCAGCGAGACTTGATCGAGACTCCTCTACACTGTGTCTCCAGCAACAGGGCTAACCTTCCCTTGATAGAGTCCTGTGACCACCTGGACATGCTCCTCTGGCACCAGGACTTTGAAGACCTCATAGACCCTGAGTCCAGCACCATGACCACCTCCTCCCTGAGCGGCCATCCCTGCTCTCCTGCCCTGCACCTCTTCCCACCCCATTCTTCTCCCCTCAGGTCAAGCAAAAAGGCTATGTCTAAAAGCTCTCAGGGCCAGAGGCCTCAGCCCCACCAGAAGGCTCCATCAGCCTCCCGGGCGCCCTTCGCCAAAGAGCAGCCCCGTAAGATGGTAGTTGTGCCTGGGCCGCCCAAGAAGGCCCCGCCTCCCCTCGCTCTGGTCCAGAAGGCCCCAGCTAGATCAGCTGTACCCCAGAAAACCCCAGCCCTACTAAACCCCTCTTCGAAGGCCCCTGCTGTCCCTGCCCTGACCCAGAAGCCCCCCCTCTTACGCCAGAAGGTTCTGCATGCACCTGCTATGCCCCAGAAGCCCCTGGCACCCCCTGCCCCCAAGAAGGAACCTCTGGTCCCGCCCATCCCATCACAGAAGCCTCTGGCCTCACCTCTGCCCGGGGACCTGGCCCCTGCTGGTGTGGGGGCCCCGGCAGCGGTCATTCCTGCAAGTGACAAGCCGGAGAAAGACCAGTCTAAAGGGAAATCTGGACAAGTGGTGTTCTGGGGCACCCAGGGAAGGAAGGTGGTGGAGATGAGGACCAGAACAAGGTCCCTGGAGTTGCTCCACACCACAGCCAAGGAGTCCAAGGAGCTCCTGATCAGCCAGACTCAGGAGCGGGCCCTGGAGGACAGGGAGGGCCGGGGGAAGGTGGAGAGCACGGTCCACAAGATGAAGGAGGAGGTGTTGCTGGACCTGCCCAACCTGAAGTCCAAGGGGATAGAGCAGAGGCAGCGGTGGGTCAAGACCCAGGAGGTGGTGGTCAGGGGCCCCCTCCAGGAGCACAACGGACCCTTCTCAGTGGAGGGGATCACTCTCGCCAAGCTGATCATCACAGCCAGCTCCAAAGAGGAGCACCCAAAGCCCGCCGAGCTCGCCCTGTCCTCCTGGCTCTCAGTGGACTCCCAGACGTTCCCCGTGCCCGCAGCTGACCTGCCCTTGGGTCCCAGCCAGTTGTCTTTGGCGGAGTCACCCACTGGGGACCAGTCCCTGAGCTGGGAGGAGGACTTAAAGCAGTGGAAGGGCCGCCGGCCACTGAGGGACCCAGTGGGGCCTCCCAGGGCCGGGAGCCCAAAGACACCTGAAGACACCCAGGCGGTCACCAAGTCTGAAGGTCCCATCCCTCTGCCCGCCTCCGCGTGGGAGGACCTGACACGAGAACCCCCGGCCTCCAGGGCGCCCCCCAAGAAGAAGAGAGAGGAGGGGCCAGGCCCCTCTCGTCCTTCAGCCAGGTACTCTGCCTGGCAGCCAGCGGTCAGGTCCAATCCCTGGCCCGCGCTCTGTCCCCCGCTTTCCGGGGGTCTGCTGTTGACTGACCCCAGGGCCTCACTCCGCCACCCCTCCGCGTCAGTACGCGGGGAGCGCGGCTGCTCCAGGGGGCGGAGCCACGGCGGCCCCCGGAGAAAGGCGTGGGTAGAGCTCGCCCCGCCCCGCCGGGCCGCCCGCCCCCCGCCCCCCGTCAACCTCCCCGCCCCGCCCCGCCCCGCCCCCGCCCCGCCTCCCCGCCCTGCCCCGCCCCGCCCCGCCGGGCCGCCCACCCCGCCCCGCTCTCTCTCTCTCTCTCTCTCTCGCCCCTGCAGCCAGCGTCTCCTCCACGTGAACTAGCAGGCTGCCGCTGCCCTGTCAGCAGACCGTCCCGAGGAGCGCGGCCGGCGGGGCCAGGCACCCGGGACCCCGGAGACCCCGGCACCCGCGAGGGCCTGCGGCCGGGACCGCGCCCACCCCCTGCCCCTTCCTCCACAGGCCCCGGGGTGCTGGGCGCCCGACCGTAAGAAGCGAGCGCGCCGAGAGGCCGGACGGGACGAGCCCCGGGGAGAGCGGAGCTGTCTAGCCGTGTAGATGCGGGGGGAGGGGGCGGGGAGACGCCCGGGCATTAAACGCCTGAGACTCAGCCCGAGTCGCGCCTCGCTACCTGGGAGGGTGTGTGCGCATGCGTGTGCGGGTCCCGCCGGGGTCCGCCGGCCCGGCTCCCCCCCCAGGGGGCGGGGCCTCCGCGGGCCGCGCCCCTCGAGCCCGCCCGGCGGCTCCCATTGGCCCGGGTTCCTGAGGTCCCGGCCAATCCGGCCCGGGGGTCGCGGTGGGTGACGACCCCGCCCCCACTCGGACGCGAGGGACCACACCTGCCACCGCAGGCCCAGCTGACCCAGTGACTGAAGGACCGCAGCCTGGTAAGGGCCGACAGGTGGGGTTCACGGTAGGCTCCGGAGCGAGGGGCGTCCCTTAGGTCCCACGGAGGTCCCCATTCCGCCCCGCAGGACCCTCGTCCGTGGATGTTAGATGTGGAAGCCCCGATGCCTCGCAAGGAAAACTGGACGCCACCCTTTGACCCGCGCTTCCCCAACCAGAACCAGACCCGCAACTGCTACCAGAACTTCCTGGGTGAGACCCGGGGAGCCAGGTTTGAGGGGAGCCGGGCCGCGGGACGAGGGGAGACGGGAAGGGGAAGCCCACCTGAAGAGTCGCGGGACCGTTGGGGTGGGGACCAGGCGCGATCGAGGTCTGGGGGCGGGGCGTGGCGTGGCCTGGGAGGGGGCGGGGCCAGGAGGAGCCTGGATGGAAGGAGTGCGGGGAGGGGCGTGATCTGGGCGGGAGCGGGGCCCCAAGGAGGAGACTGGATGGAAGAAGATCTGGGAGGGAAGTGGCCTGGGCGTGGCCTCGAGGAGGAGCCTGGATGGAAGGTGTGCGGGGAGGGGCGTGGCCTGGGCGGGGGAGGGGCCCCGAGGAGGAGCCTGGATGGAAGGAAAACGGGGAGGGGCGTGGCTTGGGCGGGGGCGGGCCCCGGAGGAGGAGCCTGGATGGCAGAAGAGCTGGGAGGGGCGTGGCCTGGGGAGGGGCGGGGCCTAGAGGAGGAGCCTGAATGGAAGGCGAGCGGGGAGGGGCGTGGCCTGCGCGGTGACCCCGCCCCGCGCCCATCCCCAGACTACCACCGCTGCCTGAAGAACATGAACCGGCGGGGGAAAAGCACGCAGCCCTGCGAGTACTACTTCCGCGTGTACCACGCGCTGTGCCCCACCAGCTGGGTGAGCCCGCGGAGGGGCGCTGGAGGGCGCAGATGAGGGCGAGGGCTGGGGCTGAGCCGGCGCCCTGCTTCCTGCCTTCCCCAGGTGCAGCGCTGGACGGAGCAGATCAAGGATGGGACTTTCCCGGGTAAAATCTGAGCGAGCCAGCCGCCACCACCCTGGGGCACCGCGTCTTGTCCCAGACACCCGATCGACCTCGGTTTTGCAGTCTCTAATGCAGAAATAAAATTACATAGCTGCTGATGCTTCTTCCTGCTCCCCTTATCAAACAACGGACTTGCTAGGCAAGTGGTCTACCACTTGAGCTGCGCTTCCAACCCTCTTGCTGTTGCTTACTTCCTTCCTTTTTCCCCAGTCCTGGGAATTGAGCACTGTCCTTGGGCTAGCGGTCTACCACTTGAGCCACAGCACCACTTCAGGCTTTTTCTGTGACTTTGTACATGCTACGCAAGCACTCTACACCAGGCCATACTCCCAGCCCCCCTTTTGTTGTTTTATTGTTTTTCTTGCCAGTCCTGAGGCTGGAACTCTGGGCCTGGACACTGTTCCTGAGCTTCTTTTGCTCAAGGCCAGCACTCCACCCATAAGCCACATTTCCAGAGCCCAAACCTTTTGTTTTTGAGGCAGGGTTCATGACTTGCTCGGCCAGCCTCCCAGGAGGCTGATGAGGATACCAGGTGAACTCGACCATGCCTGGCTCTCAGCTAATGTCTCCTACTGCCTAGCCGATAATTCTTGGGGGTCTGAGTGGAGCCCTTTCTGTTCTTCTTCTATGCTAACACTGCTGCCTCTGATAATGGGGGTCTGCTCCACGAAGGAAGGCAGGAAGGCAGGCCAAAGCCAGTGCTACAATCCCCTCCAACATCCCCTGAAACATAAACCCCGATCAGATACTTCCAAGGCACTGCTTATAACAAGGTTTTAATAAAAAGTTCAAGCCCCATGACCGACACCCCCCCCCAAAAAAAGTTCAAGTGCTTCCAATCTCCAGCATACCCATCCAGGTGTGGGGAGGAGCCCCCACACCCAGTAGCACCAGGGATAGCACCATGAGAAAGGAGAGGTTGCACCTGGCCTCCCTGAGACCACAAGGGGTGGTGATGTGCCCCCTGCTTCCCCCACCTCCCTCCAGACAGTTGCAGCGCTAAGGGCCAATCTGCTCCCTGCTGTGAGGCCTGGGCTCTGGGGAGATGCCATGGGTGGCCCCCACCCCTTTATGGCTTGACTCCCTGGGGAGGAAGGGGCCCCTGCAGTCCTGAGATGGGGGTGAGGCATACCGAACGGCCAGGGCTCCAGGCTGGGTTGGCTCAGGGGTCAGCAGTCACAAATTGTGAGGGACTTCTCCCCCCCACCCAGGGGTCCTTAACCAACCCCAGCTCACACTGAAGAGCGGTGCTGAGTGCCTGCCGGGCTCCCTGCAGGCGGGGCCAGGAGGCAGACCCCACAGCCAGCCCGTCATGGCTCATCACTGTTGATGTCCAGGTCAATGGAGCCATGGCTGACCACCAGGCGCAGGCGCTTGTGGGGGGCAAAAGGGGCAAAGGCCAGGGCCTGCTTGGGGATGGGGACAGGGATGGGGCCGGGGTCAAGGGTCCTGGCAGGGGCAAGGGCAGCTGGTGAGGTTGAGGCCAGGCGGTGAAGGCTGACACGCACCACGGAGGGCAGCCCGTAGCGCAGGGCCCAGTGCCAGTCCTCCTGGGAAATGCAGCGGGTGCGAGGAGGCTGGTCCAGGGCCACTGTGGCATCAGCCTGCAGGAGACAGTGGGGGCCACAGCCTCCCCACCGGTGCAGGGAGACACGGGCGATGGGGAGGACAGGGCGCTCTGGGGCTGGGGGGAGCCGGGGTCGCCGGCGCTTCCGGGGGCGTGGCCGGGGCTGGGTCTGGGGCAGCCATTGGAGCCAGAGGGGCAAACTGTCCAGGTGGAAGCCTGCAGGCGGCAGGTGCAGGGGCTGGCAGGCTGCTGTGGGGTCCAGGAGGGGAAGAAAGAAGAGAGGAGTGCTGGGCTGAGCAGGGTCCCGGCAGAGGCTCCTCGCAAGGGCACCCAGGAGAAGGGGCGGGGTCCCCGGCACCCCTTGCTCACCACAGAAGGGGTCTCGGCGCAGCAGGGACAGGTGGGTACAGGCCAGTGGACTCAGCTGGCACTGCTGGCCACCGTCGTGGCCTTGCTGTAGCCGCTGCTTGGTCTCCCGCAGCTCGTACTTGTCCAGGGGCTGTGGAGGCAGCTGAGGATGCTGGGGCTGCAGTCGGAAGGCTCCTTCACCCCTCCTGGGGAGGGCAAGAAGCCTTGCTGGATGCTCAGGGCCAGAGGGACCCCTGAGCCTCAGGGCTGGCCCTGCCTGCCCTGGCCACGCCCACCTCTCGCACGTGTAGCATTCGCAGTGTTCGTTTTCCTCTCCAAAGAAGCCCTCGCCATAGAAGCATGTCACCTCATCCCCCGGCTCGATGTCTCGGAGCACTTTCACACAGGCTGCATTCCCGTCTGTGGGCACAAACTGGGGCCAAGCCTGCTCAGCACCTGGCGAGGGTCTCAGAACAGCCCGGCTTGCTCTCGGGGTCCTCTAAGGACTCAGGCCACAGCTTAGCCACCGCACCATACAGCAGTACCTGCCTTGCCCGTGGCCTGTCCCTCTCATGATTGGCCTGCTCAACGGTGTCCACAACCCTGCTGGATGAGCTAAGCTGACCACCTGGGGCACACAGGGACAGCAACCACCGCTCCCAACTGCACTGTGCACTGGCTGGACAACCTGGGGCCAAGCTCTCCCCTGCCCTCGAGGACAACTCCCCTTCCCTGAGGTCTGTGTGAGTCCATTCTGCAGCCCGATGTGTGTCTGTGTGTATACATATGTGTACACGTGTACATGCATATATATTAGGCTTGAACTCAGGTACAGTTCCTGAGCTTTTGTTTTGTGTTAATTGGATTTTATTGTCCAGATAATGTATAGATACATTTGTCAGGTAATGGGTGCATCACTTCTCGAACCTTGATACCCCTTCTCATGTTTTTGTCCCCTTTCCCTCCCCTCACCGCCTCCCGATCCGTGAACTTTTTTTGCTCAAGACTAGCTCTCTACCGCTTTGAGCCACAGCTGTACTTCCAGTTTTCTAGCAGCTAACTGGAGATCAGAGTCTCCTGGACATCCCTTCCCAGGTTGGCTTTGAACCTAAATTTTCAGCTTCCTGAGCAACTGGGGTGCCAAGTGCAAGCCACTGACTGGGCTTGGGCCCTTTACTGACCAGAAACACCCCCTGCCTCAGTTTCCATGTGCTCATTCCTCCCAGGCTGTAAGTCTCACCTTGCAGTTGGGTTTGCAATCTGGAGCGGAGCAGGTGTGGGAGAGAGAAGAGAAGCCGTTGAGGAAGGGAGGGGGAAGCCCCTGGTCCCCCCCGCCCGCCCTCCCCACGGGGCTCACCGTGGTTGATGAAGGCCGCTGGGCCCAGCCACAGCTGGGTGCTCCGCTTTCGGGTGGAGTACATAATGCTGAAGTCATTCTCTCCGGCCCTCAGCAACCCCTGGTCTGCCTCGCGCAGCTCAGCCACGCAGCCCACCAGCAGCTCCAGTTTTTCGTTCTTCCTCCTGTCAAGAGGCCGGGCTCTGGGCCTTCACAGCCTCGGGGTGCTGATGGGGGGGGCCTCTCACCCAGAAGCTATAGGAGGGTGGGGCAGGCTCCGGGGGAACAGTGCCAGGCCCTGCGTCCTCCTGTCTCAAATCCACCACATCCCTCTAGAGCCCATCTCCTCCACAGGAACCCCACCTCCTTTCCCAGCCCCCTCACCAAGCCCGGGTGGACACAATCTTGGCCCCATTGGTCTCCATGGAGTAGCGCGTACAGGGCAAGATGGCAAAGCCGCTCTCTGGCAGGAAGGCACGGAGGTAGCGGAACACCTGGGGGGGGGGGTGAGGCATGGGGTGGGGTCTGAGGAGGGGCAGAGCCTGCAGTGGAGGGCCTCTTATCTCCTCTAGGGACTCTGTGGCCTCATCTGTCAAAGGAAGAGGTTGAACTCCATCTCAGGAATCACCCCTCCCCCATCCTGGGAGGGACCTCAATTGTCCCAAGGGCTGGGCAGGGCAGGAGCCCTGGGGCTGGCACCTCTGAGGGCAGGGTGGGGGCACAGGTGGGAGGGGGAGGGGCTCCCTCACGTGGGTCTTGAGGGCAGCCTCCTGACGAGAGCCCCTGCTCTGGAAGTAGTGGGCCTTCCAGCCGCCCAGTGTCAGGGCCTGGTATGCAGCCTCCAGGTCCCGCCGCCTCAGGAAAGCTTCCAGTGCGGCGCGGAGGTGGTGCTGGCGCGGCAGGGGAGGCATGGGGCTGGGGGAGAAGGTAGGCTTGGGGCCCAGGGCCTTCCCAGCCCAGTCCCAACCCCACCTGGGGCTGCAGGACCGGCTGAGGGGCACCAGAGCACAAGGAAAGGTGTCCCGGACAGGCCCTGGCCCCAGAACGCTCACCTGATGTTCATCTTATGGGTACAGAAGCCAAGGTAGGGGTCGAGGACCAGGCTGGTGGCCAGGTCATCGTTCTCGCACAGTTCCCGGGCTGTCACTCTGTCAGGGCCCATGGTGCCCTGAAGATCATGCTGCCTCAGGCACAGAGCAGGGGCCGCGCCCTGTGCCACTCAGAGGCTGCAAGGGAGGCCAGCAGGCCCTGCCATCTGCTCATCTGTGGCACACAACCAGAGAACAAGGCTGACTCGCAGGGCTCTGTGTGAGGATGACACGGCAACAAGTACTTGTGATCGTGGAAACCCACCGGAGAGGCAGGGCGGTGACTGGCCCCACCTGCCCCTCCGGTGGCTGGGCAGAGGCCAATTCAACACACACAGCCTCCTGGGTATACTACCACCTTCAGGGCCCTGGCACTGAGCACATGTGTGGAGGCAAGTTCCCAGGGGCCCAGGGAAGGTGGGTTAATTGGCAGTCTGGGATAATCCCAAAGGTTTAGCACTCACCAAGGAAATCAGGCTGCACTTCCTGCCTGCCCAGTTGCTCTCCTCCCATCCCCAGCCACCCTCAGACCTGGTCGGGAGGCTTGGGCAAAGCCCCAGACAGCCCAGGGGAGGGAGAAGAGACTGGAAGAGGGACCCAGCACCTGCTCCCTCTCCAAGGTAGAGGGTGACTGAAGACAAAAGCTATGGTGGGGGGGAGGCTGGCGAGACAGAACAGGTCAAAAGAAAAAAAAAAAAAAGGAAGAGGAAAGAAAAAAGAAATTAAGATAAACAAAGCAAACCCTAACCCGCATACAGGGAGCCTCAGGCCCACCTGTGCCCTGGGAGAGGGGTAGCTGCTGGAAGAGAGATCTGGAAGGGTCAGGAGGGCTGGAGGCAAACCAAAGGACCGGCAAAGCCCAGCAGAGCTGGGGGAAGCCCCGAGCCGCAGGACGGTAAAGACAAAACAGAGCCAGGCAGAGTGTGACCGAGGGAGACTACAAAGAGAAGCAGCCCGGGGCAGGGAGGGGTTCAGGAAGGGCTGGGAGAGGCCTGGGGATCCAGGCCAGAGGAAACAGGTTAGGGCTGGAGAATCCAGAACAGGGTCGGAGAAAGTCCTGCGAATCTCAGGAGAGAACTTCGGAAAGGGCTTGGGGGTCCAGGGAGGAGAAGGAGGAGGCGACGGGAAGAGGTCCAGGAAAGGAAGCGGGGCCTAGGGGGATCTGAAGGTCGAGAAGGTGGGGAGGCTGGGGTCAGGGAGGACCCTGGGGAGTGGGGGACGGAAGACAGGGGTCAGGGGAAGGCCCAGAGGTGGAGTCAGGGAGGCGGCCGGGGTGTGGGGAGGGAGGCCTGGGGCTCAAGAGCAGTCGGGGGGCCCGGGGCTGGGAGAGGGGGGTCAGGGAAAAGCTTGGGGTGCAGGGCCGGTCCCGGGGGAGACCTCTGGCTGGGAGGTCGGGGAGAGGCGCCGGGGGCTCAGGAAGAAAAGTACAGGGAAGGGGGCCGTGGAACCGAGGAGCCCGGAGACTTGGGCGTCCCGGGCGCGAGCACGGGCTGGGGGGACGACCGGGAGGCGCGGGGGCCGAGATGGGGCCCCGAGACCGACCCCGCGCCGCCCCTCACCCGCTTCTCCTCCTCCTCCTCCTCCTTCTCGGGCGCCCACGCCGCTGCCGCCACCAGCACCACCCACTGCCTGCTCCTGATCTCCGCCAGTCCGGGTCGCACCGGCTCCCCGCAGCCTCCAGGTCCCGCTCGGCCACGGCCGCCGTAGCCGCCTATTGGCTAAGCCCACTGCCATTCTTCGGTTGCTATGGAGCTCGCGCCGCGCCTATTGGTCTAATCTTTCTTTTTCCCCTCCCTCCCAGCCCCCCCATCGGCGCTCCAACAAAACCCCGCCACACCCGCGCTGCCAATTAGCCCAATGAACTGTTGCCAGTGGTTCAAGCTGCTGTCGGTCAGCCGTCACCATGGAGACTCGTCCCGCCTCCTCCGCCCCACCCTCCCCATTCATCAACGCCTTCATTGGCCAAAGGTGCCGTCGCTCCGAAAGATACTCGGGCAGGGTCGAGTTATCTAAGTCCAAATGGGGAGAGGGCGGGCTCTGACGGCCTATCACGCTGTGATTGGTTGGTTTCAGTACGGCCCATCCTCCCATTGGCTAAGGTCTGCGCTCTTCACCGTGGAATCTCCGCTTCCCTGTTCTTTCTCAGCCGCTCAGCCGCGGGGAAGAAACCTGGGACCGCCGGGAGCCGGGTCGAAGAAAGAGCGCGCGCGCCTCCCTCGCCTCCGCCCCCCGAGACCGGGGGTTGCCAAGGCGACCGAACTTTATTGACAGCCCCGCCTGGCTGCAGTGTTCTCCTCCCCTGCCCTCCAGCTCCCAATTACCTCGCTCGGTGTCAGACGTGCGTGTGCAGTGGAGTACGCAGGGGGATTTTCCTGCGCGACCGGCCCGGGGCCGCCCGGGGACCCCCGGTGCCCACGCCCGGGGCGCTGCCCACGCCCGGGGCTGCCCGGGGACCCCCGGTGCCCACGCCCGGGGCGCTGCCCACGCCCGGGGACCCCCAGTGCCCACGCCCGGGGCGCTGCCCACGCCCGGGACTGCCCGGGGACCCCCGATGCCCACGCCCGGGGCTGCCCGGGGACCCCCGATGCCCACGTCCGGGGCCGCCCGGGGACCCCCGGTGCCCACGCCCAGGCCTCTGCCCACGCCCGGGGACCCCCGGCGCCCACGCCCGGGGCCGGCAGTCTTTCTGCTTTCCACCCACTTCGCTGTGCTTTCCTTGGCTTCGCGGGGCGGCCAGTTCTTTGTTACGGTGCCCGGGATGGATGCGGGAAGAACCGACCGGAGAAGACCGGCCCGAGCCGCCCCTGGCGCACGCCGGCCCGCAGAGCTGCCCAGGTCGGAGGATCGCGGTTCGAAGCCAGCCCAGGCAGTGAAGACCGTGCGACTCCCCCTCCACTTTACCACCGGAATACTGGAAGCGGAGCTGTGTGCGGCTGGCGCGGTCGAGCTCCAGCCTTGAGCTGGACTGGCGCCCAGGCCCTGAGCTCAAGCTCCAGAGGCTCAGGCCTGTGACCCTCGCTACTCCGCAGGCTGAGGTCTGAGGCTCCTGGTTCCAAGCCAGCCTCGGTCATTTCTACCCTGAAGTACCCATCCCAGAAGACCACACGGACACAGTCACATACAGGGAAAGGGCATTGTTGCCAGCTGAGGCCCACAAGGCATCTTCCTCCCAGGAGAGGGAAAAACAACACTGGTCCTGATTCAGAGGCCCCCGTAAGCCATCCAGGACCTGAGGCAGGAGGTCTCTGCCAGTCACCAAAGACAGTATGTAGGTAGGGCAGAGTTCAGGTCTGGGTGAAGAGCGGGAATGCAGACTGACCCTGGAGCAACTCAGAGACAGTTCCCTTTTCTTTTTTTCTTCCCCCTCCCAGACGACTTCACCTCATGTGGCTTGAACTCTGGGCCTGGGCACTCTCCCTGAGCTCTTCAGCCCAAAGCTAGCGCTCTACCACTTTGAGCCACAGTGCCACTTTCAGAGTTCTCTTTTCTTTGTGAAGGGCAGGGTGGAGTTCAGGTCTGGGTGCCAGGCGTTGGGCTGATGTGGCTGGGGAATAGAGATACAAGCTGAAGGCCTGTGGTGGAGACTGTAAAGTCCCAAATGGAAGAAAGCATATTAACACACCTAGTCAGAGTTGCACATCTCAGGGCAATGTCCTATTGTTTCCTTGGAGGCAAAATTCACTGCTGTAGTGAGTGTACAATCCAATTGCGTCTTGTACCAGAATAAACAATTGTTACTCAATCATCACTGCTGTCCACTTCCAAAATGTTTTTTATGGTCCCCAGAGAAAACCTCACATCTGTCCTGCAATCCCCTCCCCCACCCCTCCCTCCCAGCCACTCACCTGCCTCTGGTGTTCAAGATTCCTTTTTGGGAAATCTGGATTTGCCCCTGGACCTGAGCTTTCAAAAACTACAGCACTGGGCCAAGAGCGTGGCTTAGTGGTAGAGTGCTCGCCTAGCATGCCTGAAGCCCTGGGTTTGATTCCCTGGTACCACATACACAGAAAAAGTCAGACCTCAAAAACTCAGAGACAGAGGGGCTGGGAGTTTGGCCTACTGGTTAAAGTGCTTGCCTAGCATGCATGAAGACCCAGGTTCGATTCCTCGGTACCACATACATAGAAAAAAGCCAGAAATGGTGCTGAGGCTCAAGGGCTAGAGCTCTAGCCTTGAGAAAGTCCAAGGACAGTGCTCAGGCCCTGAGCTCAAGCCCAGGACTGGCAAAAAAAAAAAAAAAAAACCTCAGAGACAGAGCCCAGACTCAGCGATCAAACCCCAAGACTGGAAAACAAAACAACACAACAACAAAAACACCTATAGCATGATCCCTGTTAGGGGACTGTGGGTGGAAGAACAGCCTGGACTCAACCTGACGACAGGCAATGACTGTTTATTGCAGCCGTGAATGACAAGCAACTTTCCAGCAGGAATGGGGGTTCTGTGAGCAAGTGGAGTTGAGGTCAGGTTTAAACTGGAGGAAATAGAAGAATAAAAAAAACAAGTCTATGGTCTCTTGGGAGCCAAGGGGAGTGGCCCTGGGTCAGATCCAGAATGCAATGCTCCAGGCAGGCCAAGGTGGAAATGACCTGCCTAGGGTCAAGCCCTTGGTGTTCGACTTGACCTGGGGCGGTCAGTCCTTCAACGCCCCCATCCTGCAGCACCCCCTGCCACCCCAGGCTTGGTCTTTTTATCTTTCAGCACCCTCAATAAGTCCCTGACATTTCTAGTTCAGTCTGACCTGCAAGCCTCTTTCCAGGCTCATGACTGTCTCTACAAAACAGGTGTTTGGGAACAGGTGCAGGAGACAGAAGAAGATGTACTGCGATTTACCAGAGCCTACAGACCAAGAATGTTTTGGGGTGGCAGCAAATGGGGGATCCTAGCACCCTAAGGCAGGAGGCAGGGGTGGGTGTGGGGGAGCTATAGACTGTGCTAGAAAAGGGGATGGAGAAAGAAGGGCAAGTACAGTCATTCTATTGCATGTGCAATGTGTAAAAGCTCAACAACATAACCTGAGGAGGCGGTTGTGATGGAGATGGATGGGGAGAGTGCGGGAAGGGGCAACATTGCCCAAGAGACAGTGTCCTCACAATCTGACCGGTGGAACTGAACCAGCCCTTTGTACATCTATTGGTTTTGTTTTGTTTTGGTTTTGCCAGTCCTGGGCTTGAGCTCAAGGCCTGAGCGCTGTCCTTGGACTTTCTCAAGGCTAGAGCTCTACCACTTGAGCCTCAGCACCACTTTCAGCTTTTTTCTATGTATGTGGTACCGAGGAATTGAATGGGGGTCTTTGTGCATGCTAGGCAAGCACTTTAACCACTAGGCCAAACTCCCAGCCCACAATTACTGTTCTTAAGCTACTAATGGGTCAGACTTCTGGGGATTGGAGCCTTGACTCAAGTGGTAAGGGCCTAATCTAGCAAGGAAGTTAAGCAAGCTCAAAGCCTTGAGTTCAAGTCCCAGAAATGTTAAAAAAAAGGGGGGGGCCGGGAGTTTGGCCTAGTAGTTAAAGTGCTTGCCTAGCATGCATGAAGACCCAGGTTCGATTCCTCGGTACCCCACATACATAGCAAAAAGCCAGAAGTGGTGCTGAGGCTCAAGTGGTAGAGCTCTAGCCTTGAGAAAGTCCAAGGACAGTGCTCAGGCCCTGAGCTCAAGCCCAGGACTGGCAAAAAAAAAAAAAAAAAAAAAGAAAGAAAAGTGAAAGCTTGATCCAGACACATGGGAGCCCCTAGTACAAGTGGTTCAGGCCAGTAATCCTAGCTACTCAGAGGGCAGAGATCTGAGAATCAAAGTTCAAAGCCAACCTGGACAGCAAAGTCCTTAGAGACTCTTATCTCCACTAACTACCAAAAGGTCTTGGGCTGAGAGTGTAGCCTAGTGGTAGAGTGCTTGCCTAGCATGCACAAAGCCCTGGGTTCAATTCCTCAGTACCATACACATAGAAAAAGTCAGAAGTGATGCTGTGGCTCAAGTGGCTAGCCTGGAGAAAGCCCAAGGACAGTGCTCAGGCCCTGAGTTGAAGCCCCAGGACTGGGGGTGGGGGGAGGCGGGGAAGGAAGGGGTAAGGGAAGGCAAACGGAGTGGAGGAGGCAGGGCCACTGGGGCCCTCCAAAGGAGGACAGAAACCCCACCCAGAAAGCAGGGAGCCTGACAGGAGGGCCTGGACTGGCCCCTGGAGCAAAGTGAAGGTTCAGATCCAAGGCTGTGGCCTCAGATGGGTGGGAACTGCACCCCCACACAGCATTAGGATAAGGAGGGGCAGAGGGGGTCCGTCTGGGGTCGCCAAGACAAAGAACAGAGGCACTGGAGGCCCAAGCTTCTGGGTCCTGAGGATGATAAGGGGTGGCAGTTAGAGGGAGAACTCACAAAACTAGAAGAAGGAAGTTAGGGGCACCCCCAAACCTGGTGTGTTGACTGCTGGGGTTGAGGAGACCGGAAGTGGTGATTTCAGGGCGAGGTCCTTTAGGAACTGACCTGTCAGTTTGGCTGCTGAGGTTGGACTTTGCCTTGGTGGACTGGCCCTCCCATCCGCCCTGGCCCTACCCAACCCTGTCCTTTTCTACTTGGAAGCTGCCATCCTGCCTTAGACAGACCAGGAAAGTTAGGAAGGTAGAGCCTGAGGAGGTGAGGGTCCCGGGGAGTCCGTAACTGGGAGTGGACACCCTGAGAATGAGGACTGACGACAGAAAAGATAAAGGACGGTGCTCGTGAGCCACGGCTAGACTCCACCTCTCTTCACTGCTCCTGCCCGAAGCCAATGCAGTCTCATGGGAGACACCTAGGTCTGCCAGTCGCCTGCCATTCTGAGAGGAGGCTGCTGGTCCCTTTTCCTCCACGAGAGGCAGCATGTGGGGCCACCTGACTCTTGTGCCCATCTTCCTGGCACTGTGGGCCATTGGTGGTATCTGGCTTGTGTGAGTTCTGAGGCCCACAGGGCTGCTCAGATGAGAGGCTGGGTTCTGGACCCTCCGGTGTGAGGGAGGAGGTTGGGTTCTGGATCCTCCGGTGTGAGGGAGGAGGCTGGTTGGGTTCTGGACCCTCCGGTGTGAGGAGGAGGCTGGGTTCTGGACCCTCCGGTGTGAGGGAGGAGGCTGGGTTCTGGACCCTCCGGTGTGAGGGAGGAGGCTGGGTTCTGGACCCTCCGGTGTGAGGAGGAGGCTGGGTTCTGGACCCTCCGGTGTGAGGAGGAGGCTGGGTTCTGGACCCTCCGGTGTGAGGGAGGAGGCTGGGTTCTGGACCCTCCGGTGTGAGGGAGGAGGCTGGGTTCTGGACCCTCCGGTCTGTGAAGAGCTTGGCTGACTGGAGGAAGGTCCTTGAATGCCCCCTACTCACGCCAGGATGTTTCTCCACCACAGCTTTGCTATGGCCCTGATCAACCAGGATGTGGACCTCTCCAGAGACTTCCCCTTCATCAGGTGGTCATGGGGGTGGGGAGGAAAGCGGCGATGGGGACTGGGGAGATGACCACAGGGTGACCTCCCATCTTCTGCAGCAACTGCGGCAGTTTCCCTCCCCAGAGCTGCGTTTTCAGCCAAGTCCTCAACACAGGAGCCGCGATGGGTATGTATTCCCGTCCTGCCCGCCCCGGCCTCCTCCCTCAGACCCAGCCACCGCGTAAACCCAGCTCGTCCGCCTTCACATCCACAAGTCCGGGACCTGCAGCCCTGCCTCCCTCACATCCGAGCCTCTGGCTCCAGTCACCGGCTGTGGCCATTTCACTCTGCACCACCACCCACCGACTCTGCTGGGGTCCTTGAGGTGGTTCCCACCCCTCCCTGTGCTTTTCACTCAGTCATCTGGATCTGCATTGTGCGTTACCACCAGCTCCGAGACTGGGGTGTCCCGACGTGGCTCAACCAGCTGACCCTGTGGTCTGGGATCCTGTGCGCTTTGGGGACCTCCATAACTGGCAACTTCCAGGTGAGGCCGTCACTGGGCGCCCACCCGGATTTGGCCAATAGAGTGTGGACTTCGACTCCCTGCATTCCTTGTGGCCCAGATCAGCTAGTGGGAGGGAGGTGGGGGGGTTGCAAGGCCTCATGGGACTTGTAGTTCCACCATGTGACTCGTGGGCATTCCAGGGCCCCATCACGTCCTGCTTCTTCCACTGAGATGCAGTCTCAGACTTTTCTGCCTGGGCTTGCTTGGAACTACGATCCTATCTCAGCCTCCCGTGTAGCTAGGAGCTCAGGCACTCATTTAACCTAGCTGGGTCAGGTCTATACCCCCACCACCTGCCCCGGTTGATCTTCTCATCCTGCTGCAGACTTCCTCTCAACTCTCCTCCTTCTCCCCAGGAAAGGAACCAGAAGCCCACGCACATGACCGGGGCCTTCCTTGCCTTCATCATGGGTACCGTGTACTTCTGGCTGCAGATCTTCCTCTCCTGGTTGGTGAAGGGCCTGCCGCAGCCTGGGGCCCCCTGGATGGCCTGGTTGCGCCTGGGCCTGTGTAGCCTCTGTACGGCGATCATGGGGGCCAGTATCCTTCCTGGGCCTGGGGTCCGGACCGGGGGCTCATCATCACCCGGCCCTGGCTGTGTGTCCCTCCAGGGCGCTGGGCCTTTCTCACTTGGGACCACAGCTTCCTCGAGGGAAGCAGTGATCTGGAGTCTCGCGCCTGCCACGGAACCTTCTCTTCATATGATTTCCCCAAACTTCCAGGGGGTTTCTGAAATTCTCAGACAGTTGTGAGGCTCAACTAGGACGGCATCCGTGAGGTGCTGAGATCTGTGCCTGGCATGCCGCACAGAGCATACTAGGGAGATGCATAAAAGGCAGAGTTTGGGGCACTGCCTGTCCCCCTAGAAGGCATGAAGCCCGGCCAGGGGTGTGAGAGCAGAAGCAAATTCGCACAGGAAGCCTCTGGTCCAAGGCCCTTTGTCCCGGGTCCTTATGGAATTAGTGGCAGGCAGCAGGCAGCACAAAGGGAGAATATTTCAGAATGCCTGTAATTTCAGCTGGCTGCTCCGGAGGCTGAGATCTGAAGATCTCAGTTCACCCCAGGCAGGAAAGTCTGTGTACCTCTTAGCTTCATGAACCACCAAAAAGCCAGAAGCAGACTTGTGGCTCAAGTGATAGAGCACCAGCCTTGAGTGAAAAACTAAAGGATGGAATGTCAGGTGCTGGGTTTAAGGCCAGTACCCTCCCCCCCACAAAGGACAATGCCACCAGAACAGAAAGACCTAGAATCCCTGCAGAGAAAGTAGGCAAGAAGACTGTCACTGAGCTGGTGGCTAGCCTGGGTACCACTCAAAGGACAAGTAGACACCCCTGCAAACTTAGACATGACCTCGATCCGGCTCAAGGTCACACAGCAAGTGGGCTGGGCTCCTGGGCCCTTCAGGGTGGTGTCTGGCCCTTGACTTTGATGTGAAGTGCTCGTCCTGCATTCCTTGAGTCTGCGGTCAGCCTTGGCCGCCTGCGAGTGGGCTGTGGCCATGCTGCTTTTCCTCCTCTTTGGCCTCTTTGCCGTGGACTTCTCTGTTCTGGATGGCTGCAGGTTGTGCCTTCAGCCCCAGCCCCAGCCCCAGCCCCAGCCGCTGGCCTCCCCCGAGACTCTGGGAACCCTCTTCACACAGGCACTGTCACTGGGAGGAGAAACGGAGCTGTCAGCCAGCTGTCCCCAAGACGACCCCGTGGGGGTTTCCCAACATGTGTGAGGGGGTCCGATTCTGCCCTGGAGTTAACAGACGTGTCACTGGGAGGCTTGGGATAGCTGGGCGCCGCTGGCACCATAGTACCCCCCTGTCCCGCCCCACCCCATCAGGACCACCCAGGAAGCCACCAAGAGAGACCAAGGCCAGCCAGCTGCCCCTGATCAGGCTATTTATTATTTTTTGTGGTTGCTGCCGGCGGAATCAGAGACACGGACGCAGGCAGGATCACGCGAAATCAGAATTCCTTCCGGGAGAGCAAATCCGTACAGAAGGTCTTAGGGGAGGGCGGAGGACTGGGCAGGAGGGCCGAGGAAGGGGGTGTTGTGGACGACACAGCGTTAGGGCCCTGTCCGGATCTGCTAAGCCACCCCAGCCAGCTCCCGTCCCTCCCCCACCCACCGCAGAGATTGATCAATAAATAAAATAAATAAAATAGAAACAGCTGCCCGCCCCCTTTTTGCCCAAGAACCTCCCCCCAGTGGGCATGGGCCCTAGAACCCCATCCCTTCAGGGTGAGGCTGGGCTTTGTGTGTCCCCCCCTCCCGACTTATTCCTGGGGTCTTATATACAGATTCACAGTTGGGGGGGGCAGGGAAGGGGGGTAGAGGGGGCTCCCCTCCTTCCCTGGCCCCCTGGCGTTAGGGTAACGGGGTCCCATTGGTGGCCAGGAGCTTCTTGTCCTTGGGGGGCCCTCGGCGGGGGGAGCTGCCCGGCTCAGGGTCTGGATGGCCGGGGGGTGGCTGCAGGCTTCGAGGCGGGGTGCCAGCAGGCCGGGTCTGGGCCCCATTTTTCTCATCTGTGGGATTAGGAAGTGGGGAGGAGGTGTCAAATGGGTGTCAGGCCGTCACTCCCATGAGTTATTCTCAGCAGCCCTGAAACTTCCAGCCAAGAGTGTCTCAAACCAAATTCTCCCATCAGAGACTTCTAGCCCCAGACATGGCCGACCACCATCCATGGAGCCTGGGCTTTCCTTCCTGGGTAGGGGCTGCACCCAGGATGGTGAGTTTGAGGCCTGCCTGGGCTACGTAGCAAAACCCTGTCTTGCGTGTGTGTGCGTGTATGTGCGTGCACACACACACACACACACACACACACACACACACACACACACGAAGCACAAGGTGGCAAACACCCTGTCGTGCGTCTTGGACCTGCCGCCTCCAAGGTGGGCTCTTCTGGGATGGCTGGTTGCTAAGCGTAGCTTCCCTTGGCAACAGGACCCACTGGGCCTCATTTGCTCTCTGGCTGTAAGGGAGCTCAGGGTTTCTCACCCGGCACTCCTTCCCATGGCCCCTCGCTCAGAGATAAGCAGAAGTCTGACAGCACCTGCTCTCCACCCCCCACCCTGGCCCACGTGCCTGTGACACCCCCTTCCCTCTCAGGTGACACAACCAAAAACGTCCTCACACACCGTAAAATGTCTCTTGGGAGGCTGTGGCAGACTGAATAATGGCACCATACCCCCTCAGGACAGCCACATCCCAGCAAAGATCTTCCCTTGTGATTAAGGGTTCATTTCTTTAGGCCAGCAGATTGGTTTGAATCATCTGTGTAGACCCAACTCAGTCATGAGGGATTTTTTTTTTCTTTTTTGTCGGGTGTGGGACTTGAACTCTGAGCCTGGGCGCTGTCCCTAAGCTCTTCCGCTCAAGGCTACTGCCCTACCCCTAGAGCCATAGCCCCACTTCTGGTTTTCTAGTGGTTAGTTGAAGAGTTTCATGGTCTTTGGTGCCTGAGCTGGCTTTGAACCTCGATCCTCAGATCTCAGCCTCCTGAGTAGCTAGGATGACACGCTTGAGCTACTGTGCTTCCTGAGCTTTTACACTCAAGGCTAGTATTCTGTCACTTTGAGCCACTGCACCACTTCCAGTTTCCTGGTAGTTAATTGGAGTCCTATGGACTTTCCTGCCTAGACTGGCTTTGAACCTCAGATCTCCGGCTCCTGAGTAACTAGGTGTGAACTACCAGTGCCCAAGGCCAGTTATGAGTTCCTAAATGAACCAGCCGAGGGCAGAGCCCCAGCACTGCTGCTGGCTGGCTGCCACAGGAAGGAAGAAGCTAGAGGCAAAGAAATAGGGCTAGATGGGCCGGGAGTTTGGCCTAGTGGTTAAAGTGCTTGCCTAGCATGCATGAAGACCCGGGTTCGATTCCTCGGTACCACATACATAGAAAAAAGCCAGAAGTGGTGCTGAGGCTCAAGTGGTAGAGCTCTAGCCTTGAGAAAGTCCAAGGACAGTGCTCAGGCCCTGAGCTCAAGCCCAGGACTGGCAAAAAAAAAAAAAAAAAAGAAATAGGGCTAGAGCCAGGCACGGGTGGCTCACGCCTGTGATCCTAGTACACTAGGCTGAACTCTGAGGGTTGTAGTTTGAAACCAGTCCAGGCAAAAAGCCCCCCTGAGATCTCTTTTTTGTTGTTTTTTTGGCCAGTCCCGGGCTTGAGCTCAGGGCCTGAGCACTGACATTGGACTTTCTCAAGGCTAGAGCTCTACCACTTGAGCCTCAGCACCACTTCCGGCCTTTTCTGTGTACGTGGTAACCAAGGAATCGAACCTAGGGCTTTGTTCATGTTGGCAAGCACTCTACCACTAGGCCAAACTCCTGGCTCCACCCCCATGACGCTGTTATCTCTAATTATTAATCACTCAGAAGTGACCACGTGGCTCAAAGTGGTAGACTTTGGCTAGACTTGAGCAAAAGAGCTCAGGCCCTGGGTTCAAGCTCCACAACTGACAAAAAAAAAGGAGGAAAAGAAAAAGAAAACAACTGTGGCCAGAGTGTGTTCTGCCCTGAGGTCTTGGAGGGAGGAAGCCAGGAACTCCGGGCAGGGCACCTGACAAGACTGTAGTTTTCATTCGCTCATGCATGGTGGCCCTGGGAAGCTAACCTGGGGACAGTTCTAGTCTGTCCTGACTCTCTTTTCCAGAGGGGCAGAGGGTCTGGGAAGGCAGACGACTGCCCCCTGGTGGCCGCCCGCATCCCATGGCGGGTGCTGGGTGCAGCCCCTCTTCCCTTCACTCTGGACCTCCGAAGTGGTCAGCGCAAGCATGCCTAGCGCCTAGGGTCATGGCTGTTCTTACACGCTGGCCTCAAGGTGCCGGTATTGAGGGTGGGCCTCTGAGAGGCAATGTGGTCATGATTATGGATTACCCAGGTTTTGTGTGCTTCCTTTTATCTTTTTTTGCCAGTCCTGGGGCTTGAACTCAGAGCCTAGGCACTGCCCTGGAGCTTCTTTTGCTCAAGGCTGGTGCTCTACCACTTGAGCCACAGAGCCACTTCCAGCTGAGATAAGTCTCATGGACTTTGCAGCCTGAGCTGGCTTGGAACTTTGATCTTTAAATCTCAGCTTCCTGAGTGGATAGGATCACAGGCGTGAGCCACCAGTGCCCATTTCTTTGCCCATGGCTCCTTCCTTCCTGTGGGAGTCAGCCAGCAGCACTGCTCTGGCTCCCTGGGCTTCTACGAAAACCTCAGAGATCTTCCCCTCTCCACCCTGTCAGGACCCAGCAAGAAAGTGAGCAACGCTCTCTGGACCAGGAAATGAATGGGTCCCTGCCAGACATCAAATCCATACTTTGACTGGAAAACTTCCAGACTTCAGAATGTGAACAATAATTTTCCCTTTTAAGAATACATATGAGAGGGGGCCCGGAGTTTGGCCTGGTGGTAGAGTGCTTGCCGAGCATGCACGAAGACCCGGGTTCAATTCCTTGATACCACATACACAGAAAAAGCTGGAAGTGGTGCCGAGGCTCAAGTGGTAGAGCTCCAGCCTTGAGAAAATCCAATGACAGTGCTCAAGCCCTGAAGTGCCCTGAGCTCAAGCCCAGGATTGGCAAAAAGAAAGTTAGAATAAAAGAAACAAATATAATAATAAAAGTGATTAATAAAAAAAGAATACATATGTGATTGTTATTGTATCTGACTTTGTTACCTGGTATATTATATATACACTTATTTGTTTATTTGAAATAGGAAAGGGAACAGGGAAAACAAGATAATTGGGAGGAGGTGGGGGAAGGGAAATGAGAACAAAAACATCAGAAGGGGTATCAATGTGGGAAAAGTAATGCACCTACTGCCTGGCAAATGCAACTGTAACCCCTCTATACATTACCCTGACAATACAATTTTTTTAAAATAAAAAATTAACAAAATTTAAAAAAGAATACATATGCAAGTGCCAGGAGCAGAACCTCGTGGTAGAGCACTTGCCTAGCCTGCATGAAGCCCTGGGTCCGATTCCTCAGTACCACATACACAGAAAAAGCCAGAAGTGGCACTGTGACTCAAGTGGCAGAGCTCTAGCCTTGAGTAAAAAGGGTCCAAGGACAGTGCCCAGGTGCTGAGTTCAAGCCTCAGGACTGGCAAAAACAAAACAACAACAAAAAAAGAATACATCTGGGGGAAATTGTGCTGTGGCTCAAGTGGTAGAGCACTAGCCTTGAGCTGAAGAGCTTAGGGACAGTGCCCAGGCCGAGTTCAAGGCCCATGACCAAAAACAAAAACCAAAACAAAACAGAATACATATGAGTACATATGTGACCTGCCAGCACCCAGCAACAATAAATTGACCCCAGAAGCCAGACACTGGTGAATTACACCTGTCATCCTAGCTACTCAGGAGGCTGAGAACTGAGGATCAAGGTTCAAAGCCAGCCCAGGCACAAAAGGACCTGAGATTCTTTTTTTTTTTTTTTTTTTTGCCAGTCCTGGGCTTGAGCTCAGGGCCTGAGCACTGTCCTTGGACTTTCTCAAGGCTAGAGCTCTACCACTTGAGCCTCAGCACCACTTCCAGCTTTTTTCTATGTATGTGGTACCGAGGAATCGAACCCAGGTCTTCATGCATGCTAGGCAAGCACTTTAACCACTAGGCCAAACTCCCGGCCCCAGGACCTGAGATTCTTTATCTCCAATTAACCCCTAGAAAACGGGAAATGGGGCTTGGCTCAAGGGTAGGGCAGTAGCCTTGAGCTGAAGAGCTCAGGGACAGCGCCCAGGCCCAGAGTTCAAGCCCTATGATCCATAAAAACAAAACAAAATGAAACGAAACAAAAAAAAAACCCACAAGTATCTCTCTGGCTCAGGTGGTAGAGCGCTAGCCTTGAGCACAAAGAGGCTCAGGGACAGAGCCCAGGCCCTGAGTTCAAGCTCTACAGCAGACAATACATAAACAAACGGAGCCCAGAAACACCTTTGCTGTTGGAGGAAAACCAGGGGTGACTGGTCACCCTCACCCTCCTGCAAAGCTCAGGGAAAGCTCTGTGGAAGGAAAGTCCACTTCCTTCCTGCCCCCCTCCCCGTCCCAGGCAGAGGCCACACCACAGATGGGTCTAGGGGGGGTGAGGCGTCCCTTCTCAGGCCTCAACAATAATGCAGGTAGGTCTTAGCAGACAGTGGCCAAAGAACAGGGGAGAAGGCCTGGCTTCCCCACTGCAGAAGCCTTGCCTGTTTCTGGTCATCTGATGGGTGTCTACTGCCTGTGACCCCCATTCTCACCTGCTAGGGCCTGCACGGAGGGCTGGTCATGAGTGCTCAACAGCTGGGCCTGAATGGTCTCCACCACGCGCTTGAACCTTCGGCTGGGACCTGGTGGGGAGGGCAGGCAGACCCCGTGAGGTGGGGGTGGGGAAGGCCCACCATGGCCAGCCTCACCATTAAGCCAACAGTGAGTGCTTCCTCAGCCAGTCTCAATGTCCCCCACTCTGTTGGGACCCCATCAACCTGTAGTTCTCAGATGAGGTTTCTGTGTTGTCATTTAGGCAACACCTTAAAACAACAATAGGTTTTGGTTTCTGGGTAAATAGGTATGGTTGCTTTTTCATCACTATTCTTGATGTTGTGAAGAACCAGAAATACAAGAAAAATAAATGGGAGAGAGAAAAACCCGAACGTGGGGAGAGATTCTACCTATGGAATCTTTAGAGGGAGAAAAAAGAAATATCCTGTCAGCAATGCTGATTCCTGCCCAGCCTGATTTAGATGACCAAATTCATCTGCTGGCTGTGGCTTCTTCAGATTGGTGATAAGGACAGCAAACAGGGTTAACCCTTTATTGCCCAAACTCCCACTGTGGAGACTCAGGCACCAAGAGGCGGAAACGTGCTGGGTTTTCCTGGCTTGACTGCTGTGTCTGCCTGGAGTTAAAAACTTTGAGATCACAACTGAGGAAGCACTGCAATGGATTGATGAGGAGTGCTGAGTGAGGGACAGATGTTTAAGGACAGCTGGCTGTGTGGCTTTGCCCTAGAAGGGCAGATCTTCAGACAGTACGGAGGTCAGGAGGCCCGGGATGCAGCTCTGACGTGGCTTATTGAGAGCCATTTTATACCCCTCCGGGACAGGGTTCTTCCCTGTCCTATGGGAGATGAATACAAACCTAATTACCCCACCTCACTGGCTGCTTGAAGGCTTCATGACCTCCTACACTTGTAAAGAGAACGGGTCAGCAGAGCACACGGGTCACCCAGTCCAGAGTGACTCACCAGAGATGAGAGTAAAGGTGACAGAATAGATGCCGCCCCCACTGCCACCATCCCGTCGGGGTGAGGGCTCAGGGCCGTCGGAGGAGCTGATGTCCACCTGGAAGCGGACAGGCTTCTGGAAGACGGAGGGGCCACCACTGGCCTTGTACTCGGCCCTGAAGCTGGTTTGGGACAACACGCTGTGGCTCAGGCTGGGGATCTGGAAGAGGAGTGGGGGACACAGAGGGATGGGGTGAGTCTAGGGTATGGATAACCACCATAGAAACAGCTGGGCTCAAGGAACTACAAGTCCCATCAGCTCGGGGGGGGGGGGGGGGGGGGAGGAGGGGGGGAGAAGGGTAACACGAAAGGCCCCTCCTGGGGCTTGGAGTTTCCTCTGCCCTATGATAAGTGGTAATGGAGGAAATGTTAAGCTAATCACAACGTCCTGAGGCCTGGAAAGCACAAACAGTCCCAGACTCCCGGACCACCTAGCTCACCCTGCTCCCTCCATCATTGTAATAGTAGATATCCATCCACAGGCCAGAAACCTCCAGTCCCACTGTCCCTAGAGCAACGCCCTCAGGCCCAGCAGGCCCAGCTGTGGGCACCCCGACACTCCCTTGCCATCCTGGGTCTGGTGTCAGGGGACTCACAGCTCACCATCTTCCACTGAGCCCTGGGAAACTGCCATTGAAAGGCGCATCCCACCACTGCTGGCCTTCTGGTCCAATCATCTCTTTCTGGCCACTCTGGCCAGAAACCTACAAATCCCATGAACCCTCAAAGGAAGCCAAGCCAAGGGGTCCTGGGGGAGCGAGGGAAGCCCTGGTGTTGTGCTCTGTGGTGGACTGCAGGGTGGGCAGACAGAGGGCCAGGAGCCTCACCGACAGGAAGGCATGGACAATGTCCGCTTTGATGCTGCTCAGGGGTTTGTCCTTTAGCACAAGGAATATTTGTTCTTCTTTGTCCAAGGAGATGAAGTTTCCAAACCAGGAGCGCTTTGCGAGCCTGGGGGAGAGGTAGGGTCAAGCAGGCGCCGCAGGGCTGGTCCAACTCCCCCATCCTGGCTCCTTATTCCCTGATGGACTTACTCTGGAGAGGACTCTGGTGTCAAGCTGGACATCTCCTCGGCGGTGGGGACTGGGTGGGAAAGGGGAGAGAAAAGTGGACAAACCTTATCCATCATGCCAGTGGCCGGCAGTCACCCCCTCCTCAGAGGCTGGGCTGGGGGGGGAACAGGTTTGACCCCCAGCCGTTACACCCCGACTGGGCTGCAGCCTGGTCTTCAGGGAGGCCTTTTCCAGGACACGCCCACATGGGCGTGGCTAGGAAAATGGGCCAATGCGGAGGCGATGGGGCTCCAGGAGGGCGGGTCCTTTGAGCAGGCTCCGCCCCCGCGTGTAGGCCCCGCCCCTCCCCGCGGCTCGGCCTCCACGTGGAGACTCACCCACCAGCACCCCAGGCCCTGCCCCCCACACCCCTACCCTGCATTTTGCGCCGGTGGAAGCGAGGGGAGCCCAGGAAGCTGTTGCGGATGGAGTTGAGGCGACTCCTCCAGGCCGCTCCCCCGACGCCGCCGCCTGGGCTGGGGGGGGGCGTGGTGCCCGGGGTCCCGGTGGGGCTGGCCCGGGGTGTGTGCAGGGGTGAGTGCAGCGGAGTGCTCCCGGAAGAGCGCGGGGAGCCTGGGGGTCCGGGCAGGGGCGTGGAGCGGGCACTGGGCGGCGGGGGCTGCTCCCCGGCGCCCCCACCCCTGGGGCCCCGAGAAGGCAGAGTCTGCGTTTTGGAAGTTGGGGAGCCTCCACCCCTGGCCTCGTCTCCAGCGCCGGGCTCAGGTGAGAAGGAGAAGACTGGACTCTGAGGGGGTGGGCGGGGGGAGGGGGGGGGAACAAACACACACACACACACACCCTTCCTGGTGAGAAGAACTACAACTCCCATGAGCCTCCGGGACAGCGCCTGCCCTGAAGCATGCTGGGACGCCGCCCCCCGGAAGTCCAAGCCCGCGCCCAGACTGGCACGGATGGCGCCTGCTGGGCGGAGGAGCCTCGCCTCGCGGGCCGGGCGGTGCTGACCCGGGAACGCCCCCCCCCCGCCCCCGGACCCCTCCACGCTCGCCGGGACCCCGGCCTCACCCGGGGGCTGCTCAGAGGGCTGGACGACAGGCCGGTGGAGGCTCCGCTGACGCTGCGGGACCTGTGTCCAGGGCAGATGCACAGAAGGCCGTGAGGCCGCGCGGGGAGGGCCTGCCCCGCGCCGCTCTGCCCCGCGGCGGGGCTCCCACCTCTGGCTGTGCTGGGCCATCTCCAGGGCCCGTCGGGTGGGCACCGGGGAGCCCCCTCCGCCGGCGTCCGTGATGCTCAGGACTTCCATGGACTTGCGCTCGGGCCTGCGTTTCCCGTGCCGGCTCAGCATGGGCGAGTCCACGCGCTTCCGAGGAGGGTCTGGAGGGAGGACCGACGCCGCTCGATGAGGACACTGCGTCCTGGGCCGACGACCGCGGGAGCCCCGGGCGCCCCGGCTCCAGCCCGGCCTGCCTTCTCACCGGCGTCGTTGCGGGGAGGCAGGTCCTGGTCCTCACAGCTGGGATAGCGTTCCTTCCGGTCCAGGAGCAGATAATAGATCATCTTTTCTTGGTTCTCCCTGAGAGCACACAGGATGGGAGGCAGGTCAGGGGGGCCTGAAGTCTCACCCGCTCCCTGCCTGCCTGACTGGCTCTGTGCTGGGCCCACCCAGCAGTTCAGCCTGGGGTGTCCCTTTCCCAGGTGATCAACACGATTGGCTCGCTATCCTGGTTCAGGGCACACTGCAACGTCGTAGGACATTTCCAGCCCATCCCTCTGCATTTCTTGCCCCCTCTGTCCAGTCTGCAGGTGCCCAAGGGTCCGGGGTCTGGTGTACCCTGCTGGCTTCCAGGAGAACTGCCTCCTCTGGCCCGGCCAGGGCCAAGCTCAGGAGCTGGTGGGGTGGGGTGTCAGAGGACAAGGGGCATCTGGGGAGGGGGTGACTGTCTTACTCCTCACTGCGCAGCTCACGGTGCAGCCGCTCACGGTCCCTGAAGCAGCCCAGAGACGCCATGCTCTCGAGGACATCGGGGTCCAGCTCTCCATTGGAAGGCAGGCTCCGCATGGCTACCCTGCGGCCTGGGGCAGGCTCCAGGCACGGGTCTGGCTCATGTTTCCCACCTCTGGAGCAGTGAGAAAAGCCTCTGCACACGGGCCAGCCCAGCACGCTCCTCCTTTCCCATCCCAGGAATCGGGGCCTCATAGCCAGGACCCCATCCCTCCTCCCCGCTTGAGCTCCTCCCTCACAAACCCAAATGTCAGCCTCCTGTACTCACAGGTACCACGGGTGTTTCTGAATTTGCTCCAGCTGTGAAGGGGTGAGTCGTGGAGAAGCGGAAGTCAGGTCACACAGTAGATGTACAATTGCAAGTTGATGAGGGGGGGGGTTTGGCTCTGTTCATCAGGGCAGGGTGGAGGCCTGGGACCTTCCCTCCGCACCCCTCCCCTCCCCCTCCACTCACACTGAGCCTCTTTTCTGGCTCCACTTCGATCATCCCTCTCAGGAGGCTCTGGCAGTCGGGAGGAATGAAGTGGGGCATATGGAAAACGCCGCGTTTCACCTTCTCCAGCAGCTGGCGGAGATTGTCGTCATCGAAAGGCAGAGCTCCCTGCACAGGACACAACCGGCCGTCACACACACACACACACCCCTCGGCACGGCCTGTAACATGCACAGCAGAACACAGTGTCATCTCCCTCATCCTGTTATGTGGGTAGGGAAACTGAGGTACAGGGAAGCTGGGTTTGCTGTTTACCCGAGGCCTCCTAAGGATGTAACCAGTGGCAGCACAAAGAGTTGCAAGGAACAGCCAGATGCCAGAGGTAAAGAAGGGATTCCCTACCTGGCACGGGTGGCTCACGCCCATAATTCTAGCAACTCAGGAGGCTGAGATCTGAGGATAGAGGTTCAAAGCCAGCCAGGGCAGAGAAGTCCTTGTGAGAATCTTATCTCCAAGTGACCACTCAAAAACTGGAAGTGTCCCTGGGGCTCAAGTGGTAGAGGTTGTAGAGTGCTAGCCTTACACAGAAAGATGCTCAGGGACAGTGCTCAGGCCCTGTGTTCAGGCCCTAGGACTAGCCAAAAACACTACCACCACCAAAAAAACCCAAAAAGGATATTCAGGTTTTTCTCCGCCTCCTGACTTGTCTTTGAGAGAAGGTCTGGGTAATTGTTTTTTGCCAGGACTGGCTAGGAGCTATGACCAGCCCACCTCTTCCTCCCCAGCGGCTGGGAGTACAGACACATGCCACCACACCTGGCCCCCAAAGGAGAGCATTTCACAGGCAAGAACCCCCGTACAGAACCAACAAAATCCCTGTCCTCCTGTGGGGCTCATGTTGCAAAAATCCAGGAGCAAACAACTAGCCACATAATGACAAGAGCACCGAGGGAGGCTTCTCTTGGGAAAGCAGGGAGCAGAGACCTGAATGGGCCCTAGATGGCAGTGTCCCTACAAGAGGAAAGAAAGTGACAGGCCATGAGCTGGGAGCAAGAAGGCTGAGCCTTGCATCTGTAGCAGCAGCCCCAGGACATCAGTGAAGACGGACATAACCCGTGTGAAGAACAGAGGATGGCAGGTGCGGCCGTGTGGCACAGGTGTGGCCTCATGGGCTCTCAAAGACAAGTGTCCCTCTCTTCATGTGACCTTGCAAAGGGCACTAAAGGAAGACTTATGAACACACCTAACAGCCACAAGGGCCTGAGTTCAAACCCTCCTATCACCAAAACAAACAAGTGACCAAATGAAAGTACAATGATAAAAGCAGCCAGATGCCAGTGGAACCCTGGCTACCCAAAAGGCTGAGGTCTGAGAAGTCAAGCTAGCTCGAGACAGGGAGTCTCATGAGACTCTTCTCTCCAGTGGACCACCCCCAAGCCAGAAGTGGAGTTGTAGCTCAAGGGGCAGAGTGCTAGCCTTGAATGAAAACGCTCAGGGACAGCATGCAGGCCCTGAGTTCAAGCCCCAGGACTGGCACACACACACAAATAAGTTAATTAACTAGATAGATGATCACACCATGAATAAGAGAGCTCTCACTACAGTAATACTGAGGACCAGCCACAAAACAGCCCTTCCGGCATGCCCATCCAGGGACTCCGTCCAGACTCCTCGCCTCGCTGTCTGGAGCACCACGAGCTCGTGCAGTCAGTGAGTGAGTGCAAAACCTTCACGACTAACACCACCTAAGTCACCAACGCCTGGAAGAGCAGGGAAGCACTGATGCCGCCTGCGGTTCTGTGCCCCCCCGGGGCGGGAATGTTCCAGAAATGGAGGAGGACAAGGGGCAACCTTACCACAAGCAGGGCAAACAGAATGACGCCACAGCTCCACATGTCTGCCCGGCGGCCATCATACTTCTCCCCCTGGAAGGGAGAAAGAGCTGTCAGGCCTGCATGGCGTCTCCATCCTGGTCCTGGTCCCAGCAGCCTCCACGCCCCCCAGATCCCCCAGACCCCCTGCCTGTCACTGACCTTGATCACCTCTGGACACGCATAATGGGGGGACCTGACAGATGAGAGCGTACCATGAGCCTCTGGCCAACTCCCCTCCCCTCCCAGTCCCCCCCGCCCCCTCCCCCAGGGCGCCATGGCTGCCCCCACTCACCCGCAGCTGGTCTCCAGCAGGCTGTCCCCCACCTGCAGGGACGCCATGCCAAAGTCTGCAATGCGGATGTTGTTTTTTTCATCCAGCAGCAGGTTCTCTGGCTTCAGGTCCCTGTGGCTAAGATGTGGGGGGGGGGTGTCAGCCTCAGGAGCCCCAGGGATGTCCCTGTCCACAGGAGCGGCACCAAGAAAACCCTGCAGGTTCCACTTGCACATACATACCTAGGGTCATACTGTTTGTTTGGTTTTTATTTTTTGCTAGTCTTGGGGCTTGAACTCAGGGCCTGAGCACTATCCTTGGACTTTCTCAAGGCTAGAGCTCTACCACTTGAGTCACAGCACCACTTCTGGCTTTTTCTGTGTAAATGGTACCGAGGAATCAAACCCAGGGCTTTGTGCATGCTAGGTGAGCACTCTACCACTAGGCCATACTCCCAGCTGGTCTTGGGGTTTGAACTCAGGGCCTGGGCACTCTCCCTGAGCTTTCTATGCTCAAACCCTTGCACACACAGCTCCACTTATGGCTTTTTGGTGGTTCATTGGAGATAAGTATCTCACAAATGTCCACAAATTTCTGACGCCCAGGCTGTCTTTGAACCATAATTCTTAGATCTCAGCCTTCTGAGTAGTGAGGATTACAGGCATGAGCCACCGCTTTTCATTGTTTGAGATAGGATTTTGCTTTGTTATCACAGGCTGGCCTCGACTTGCAGCCCTCCTGTCTCCATTTCCAAAATGCTAGGACTATAGCCTCACTACGTCTGGCTCAGTCTGGCCCATTTTACCTCATCTCTCCTGCATAGTCTCTCACCCTGGGATTATCTTGTAGACAAACTCAGATTTCAGAATAAGTACAAAGTGAGGTATTCTGGGATAAGTAAGGTTAATATTCTAGTATCAACCTTGTTCAAAGAATGTCAAGCCGGAAGCTCACACTATTCACGAGGCTGAGATCTGAGGATCACAGTTTGAAGCCAGCCTGGGCAGGAAAGTCTGAGACTCTTTTTTTTTTTTTTTTTGCCAGTCCTGGGCTTGGGCTCAGGGCTTGAGCACTGTCCTTGGACTTTCTCAAGGCTAGAGCTCTACCACTTGAGCCTCAGCACCACTTCCGGCTTTTTTTTCTATGCATGTGGTACCGAGGAATCGAACCCAGGTTTTCATGCATGCTAGGCAAGCGCTCTACCACTAGGCCAAACTCCCGGCCCCAAGTCTGAGACTCTTATCTCCAACAAACTACTCAAGTTGGAGTGGTAGAGCTCAGGGGACAATGCCAAGGCCCAGAATTCAAGCTTTAGGACTAGCAAAAAAAAAAAAAAAAAAAAAGGCCAGGCGAGGTGGCTCACACCTGTAATCCTGCTGCTCAGGAGGCTGAGAGCTAAGGACTGCAGTTCAAAGCCAGCCTGGGAACTAAAATCCATGAGACTCATCTCCAATTAGCCACCAGAAAACTGGAAGTGGCTCTGTGGCTCCAGGGATAGCTGAAGAGTTCAGGGACAGCACCAAGGCCCAGAGTTCAAGCCCCACAACCAACAGGAAAAAAAAAACAACAGTCAAAATAATAATAATAATAAAAATATTGCCACCCAAGCTGGTCACTGGGCCCTCTTGGGCCAGTCCTCATGGTTGAAAGGTCAGTGTGTGCAAGGGGTGGGCTGTGTTTCTATTTGGAGTGGACTTGAATTGGGTTACAAGAATGTTACATGCACTGGATGTTACCTCTAGAGGCCAGAGTCTCCAATGACAGGGCGAATCTGTCTTGAAGGGGGCGCTGCTGCCCCATCATGTGCCTCTCACAAAGCCTGCCTCCCCTCGAGCTGCCCCTTACCAAATGGAGTAGCTGTGGCAGAAGTCCAGTGCTGACACGATCTGGCGGAAGAACTTCCGGGCCTCCTTGGGTGTCAGCCTTCCCTTCTTTACCAGGTAGTCAAACAGCTCACCCCCAGAGACGTGCTCCAGAACCAGGTACCTAGGAGATACGGCGGAGACAGAGGGCCGGATGGGGCACGGAGGACCCAGGGCTTGGTGTACCCGCTCCCTTTCCTGAAGGCAAAGTCCCCCACATTCCCATAAGCCTCTGAGTCAAGAGGACTCCCTGGGAGAAGGGACTCAAATCTCCACCAGTCTCTAGAAGCCCAAACTCCTTTCCCAGAGTCCCAAGTCAACTAACTTCACAGAGATCTGATTCCCAGTTGTTTTTAGATGATAACTCCCTTTGCAGGTGGAGGTCAGAAGCCCCAGGTCCCACAGAACTGTGGGAAATAAAGGCCTTACTCCCATTCCTCCATGAGAAGTCAAGTTTTTAATTCTTCCACTTTTAATTTGATGAAACACAAATTCTCATTTATTCTATGGCTGAAAAAAATAGTAGTCTGCACCAACAAGAGACTACAACTCCCATCAGCCTCTGGGACACCGTGTCCTGATTCCCATCAAGCACTTGAATCCCACATGCTCAGGGGAAATGATGGCTCAGTTTCCACCAGCTCTTGGACGCCAGAGAATCCGGCGTAAAGCACAACTCCCATGGGCCCTCTCCACACTGATGGTGGATTGGGAGTGGTAACGCTACCTGTTGTGACAATGTGACAATGGCCCCACCCTGCCACCTGCAAAGCTGAAAACTACAACTCCCATGAGCACCCAGGGCAGGACTGCTTTCTGCCCTACCATTTGATGGATGTTAGAGTCACTTCATCCTGTGACTGGGTGATGGGGGCAGGACTCTGTCTCCTCCTCTGCTGCCCAGCATAGCTGGCTGGCCCTTTGGGCCTATGGAGTCTGGACAAAGGGACTCATTCTCTAGAGCCCGGACAGCTGGACCCCACTGTCATCTGTAGCAGTGGTATGGATTTACAGATAGTAACTCAGGACCCTTAAAGGAGGCCTAATGACACCTGGGTGATGTAGCAGGAAGAGAAGGGTCCTCCAGCACTCCAGAGTGGGAATTCAGGAAGGTTCTTTGGGCATTGTTAGGCTAACATTAACCCTGACTGCCTTAGCAAAAAAAAAAAAAAAAGGGGGGGGGGGCTACGCACCCTAGGTAAACTGGCTCTGGTTGAAAGCATCAGGTATATAGAGCACACACAGGTCCAGGATGTACGCACAGGTATAGTGTATATACAGGTAAACGGCCCATAGACTACTAAACACCAGATATCCGGGTATTTCCGCATCCAGTGTGCAGCAGGTATATGCCTGCGGTTCAGGGCTGGGGCAATGGCCTCTGTCTCCCTCTCAGGATGGCTGGGCTGGTCTGTCCTGCAGCAGGCTCAAGTCAGCCTGGGAGGGACGGGGGCGTGTTGCACAAAAGGGACTACTAGGCCATCCATCTGTGGTCCAACCCAAAAGCTCCCCTCTCCCCAGACCCCGCCAGGGCCGGTGTCCTCGGGAAGGTCTGGCTCTGGCCAGGTGGGGAGGGAGGCTGCGGTGCTGGGCGGCTGTAAATACCTACAAATATTTCTTGTTCTCGTAGACGTCGTGGAGCTTGAGCACGTGCGGGTGTTCAATGAGTTTCAGGATGGCGATCTCTCGCTCCACCTGAGGGGCCGGGAACACAGGAACTGAGCTCGGCCCCCCAGGGACCCCGACACCCCCCGACACACACGTGTACACACACACACCTTCATCAGCACTGATTCCGACAACTTCTCCCGGTTCACGATCTTGATGGCGACCTTCTGACCCGTGATGCAGTGCACCCCGAGTTTCACAAGCCCTGGGGAGCAGGTTGCAAGTGTGGAGTGTTTTCCTGGAGTCCTCATCTTCTACTTAGCTCCCAAGTCCACCATGTATTTATTTACTTATGCCCATCCTGGGGCATGAATTCAGGGCCCAAGCACTGATTGTTCTTGAGCATTTTCTGCGCAAGGCGAGCACTCTGCCACTGGAGCCACAGCGCCACTTCCGGCTTTTTCTGTGGTACGGAGGCATGGAACCCAGGGCTTCATGCATGCTAGGCAAACACTCTACCACGAGGCCACACTGCTGGCCCTCACGCAGGCTCTGTAACAGTAGCCTGGAACAGCCTGCTCTGAACTGCTTCCTGTTGGCCACCTGGCCAAACCTTCACCCCCTCAGCCTCCTCTGGTCCTCCTGGTATGATCCGCCTATGTTTCACCTTTCTGTATTTTCTTCCTTACTACCTTCCAATCCGCCTCCTTTGAACCCCTCTCCATCTATTGTTTCTTGACTTCTCTGCCTTTCAGCCCTTTACAGATTCCTAGATTCCGTGTCAAAGATGCCATCTCCCATTTTCTCCTTTCCCAGGGTCTTCCTTTTGCTTTCTTCCGAACTTTGCTTCTTCAATTCTCTGGCCCTTTTCAATCTTACACCTGCAGCCACAGTCCTGGAGCTCCTCGCAAACTCCACCACCCTTCTCCAGCTTTGAGTTCCAGGACCACAGACCTGCACACCGGCCCTCATCCACCCCGAAGTCCAGACCGCAGTCCCCCTCCAGACCTGGGCATGGAGACCCAAGTTCTAATCCCTCAACCCAGGAGTCCAGGCCCCGGCCTCCTCCCTCGACCGGCAGGTTCAGGCCTCTGATCCCTTCCTCCCTCAGCCAGAGAATCCAGGTCAGCAACACCTCCACGCGCTCACCACCAGGGCCTAGCGGTCAGCCGTCGGCCCTCCCGGCCTCACACCCCGGGCCTCCCGGCCGGCGCCCGGCCCCCTCCCGAGGCACCCCACCCACACCTGGAGGCTGCAGGGCGGAGGCTGGCGGCTGGCCGCTTCCAGGGCTCCTCCCTGGAGATGCCCTCTCCTCCAGAGAGCGGGGAGCCCCTGCCCGGTCACCCCAGCGCTGTGGCCGGGAGCCGGTCAGCGGGACGGAGGCCAGCCCCCCCCCCCCCGGCGGGGGACCCCTCGGCCGGGCCGCCCGCGTCCGCGCCGCCCCGGCCTCGCCCGCCGCGGCCTCCTTCCCCGCGGGGCCCGCAGCCCCGGGCGGCTGGGCTGCCGCGGGGTCGGGATGGGAGCACCTGGGGGCCCGGAGCCCGGCCTCCTGCCGGGCAGGGCCGGCGTGCGGACCCCGCGCCCCCCGGACCCCGCGCCCCGGCCCGTGCGCCCCGGCCCGTGCGCCCCGCCCGCCCCCGCCCAGCTGCCGCTCACCTGTCTGTCCTTTGCCCAGCGTCTTCTCCAGCCGGTAGGGGCCCACGTACTGGGCGTGCTGGGGCGGGTGCGGGTGCGGGTGCGGGAGGTGGTAGGCGGGGGAGCCCCCGCCGCCCTCCTTGCCCCCGGACGACATGGTGCCCTTGGCCCCGGCCCGGCCCGCCCCCCGGCCGCCCCCCCTGCGGCCGGGCGCCCCGTTCCTCCGGTGGGGGCCGGCGACAGCTCCGTCCCGGCCCCCCCGGCTGCTCCCCACGTCTCCGGGGGTCCCCAGGGGGCTGGGCTGGGCCCCCCCGGCCGCGGCCGCGGGGCTGGGGGAGGGGGCGGCGGGGGGGGGTCAGGCCCCGGGAGTCAGCATGGCCCGGGGGGGCTGCGCGGCCCCCCCTCCCCCGCCCGTCCCAGCCCGGCCCCCCCTCTCCCGCGCCTCCCCCTGCCGGGGGGGTCCGAGGTGCGGGCCGGCGGACGCTGCAGGCTGAGGTCCCCCGCCCCCCCACGCGCCCTCTCCTCCGCCTCCTCCTCCTCCTCTCCGCCTCCCCCCGCCACCTCGTCCTTTCTCTCCGGCACGCTGACATCACCATCCGGGGACTCCGGGCCCTTCCCCAAAGTTAACCCTTTCGGAGGGGGAGGGGGAGGGGTGGCGAGGGGCGGGCCTGGGCGCCGGAGGGGGGAGAGGAGGTGGGGCGGCGCGGGGAGGGGCGGGAGGCGGGAGGGAGAGGAGGAGGGATGCGGGGATGCAGCAGGGATGCAGGATGCAGGAAGGATGCAGGAAGGATGCGGGGATGCAACAGGGATGCAGCAAGGATGCAGCAGGGATGCAGGGAAGCAGAAGGGATGTGGGGATGAATGGATGCAGCAGGGATGCCGGGATGCAGGAGAGATGCAGGAAGGATGCAGGGGTGCAGGGAAGGTAGGGATGCAGCAGGGATGCAGCAGGGATGCAGAGGTGCAGGAGAAATGCAGGGGTGCAGGAAGGATGCGGGGAAGGCTGGGCTGCAGAGTGGATGAGAGCAAAGATGGAGGAGACCGTGCCTTCTCTGCAAAGGCGGCAGATACAGAGTGGAGCCCAGGCATTTGCAAGTTCAAGGCCAGAGCAACAACCGCTATCAAAAGTGCTCTGGTCATATGGATCCACTCCCTGCTAGGGTGCTCTCATATCTCCCCACTCCTACAGGAAAGCTTCCAGAAACCACGTCTAGGTACTACATGTCATCTATGCGGCACACACATCCCATGAGGTCATGCATCATATATGTAGTAGAAGCATTTGTGTACCTACATATGTGTTTGTTTGGGGGGCAGAAGTGGAACTTGAACTCAGCACCTCCACTTGCTAAGCAGGCGCTCTACCATTATCTGCAACGATGCCTGCAAATCTTTTTACATTGGGGGCCTGGTACTGTCCCTGAACTTCTTTTGCTCAAGACTAGGACTCTACCATTTGAGCCACAGTATCACGTCTAGGTTTTTGCTGTGTAGGGGAGCTGAGGAATGGGGCCCAGGGCTTCATGCATGCTAGATGTGCTCTCTACCACGAGGCCACGGTCCCAAGCCCCGCACTGTTTATTCTTGCCTGGACTTGGCTTTTATTGTTGTGTTTGAACTCTGGGACTGGGTGTTGTCCCTGAACTTTTCAGCCCTACCCCTTGGGCCACAGGCCATTTCTGGTTTTCTAGTGGTTAACTGAAGAAAAGAGTCTCGTGGCCTTGAGTTCCTGGGCTGGCTTTGAACTGCAATCCTCAGATCTTAGCCTCCTTCTTAGCTAGGATGACAGGCCTGAGCCACTGGGCCTGGCTAGGACTTGGACTTTTATGCTTCTGGCTATAGCTGAGATGACAGGCGCCGCTCTGCCCAGCTATGGATTGAGAGGGGATTTCATAATCATTGTGCCCAAGCTGACCAGGAATCGCAATCCTCCAACCTCAGCCGCCTTAGCAGGCTTGAGCCACTGGACCCTGCTCCCATATAAGAAGTGTCAGACCTTCATATGTGCCTGGTACTTGTAATCCATCTTCCTGTACAAATCTCAGTACTGGCCCACTGACCGTGACCATGCCATGCTCATACTAGTGCACAACCCACAAGTCTCCCATAGACTCCATCCTCTATGTCAGGTAGCAAAGATGTTTGGCACCCATTTAACTCCCAAGTCTCCTGTAGGTTGTACCCATGAGCCTTTAGGCTCCATTGAGAGCCCTGGTGGGGGCCAGAAGTGTAGCTTAGTGGTAGAGTGCTTGCCTAGCATGCAAGAAGACCGGGGTTCGATTCCTCAGTACCACATACATAGAAAAAGCCAGAAGTGGTGCTGAGGCTCAAGTGGTAGAGCTCTAGCCTTGACAAAGTCCAAGGACAGTGCTCAGGCCCTGAGTTCAGGACTGGGGAAAAAAAAAAGAGATGCCTCAGTCATTTAACCACTCACATTCCTTAGCCCAGGACTTTAGCTCAGTGACATTCATTGTGGACGTCAGTCCAGAACTGCAAGATAATTAATAATTAATAAATGTGTGGTTTGGGGTGGACTCTCCCTTCTTTCTCTTTTTTTTCTTGTGCTGGTATGGGGCTTTATTTAACTCAGAGCCTCCTGCTTGACTTTTTCCTTGTGGCTGCACTCTACTATTCCAGCAACATCTCTACTTCTGACTTTTTTTTTTTTTTTTTTTGCCAGTTCTGGGACTTGAACTCAGAATCTGAGCACTGTCCTCGGACTTTCTCAGCGCCATACCACTTAAGCCACAGCACTACTTCCGGCTTTTTTCCTAGGGAATCGAATTCGGGTCTTGGTGCATGTGAGGCAAGCACTCTATCACTGGGCCAATCTCCAGGCCCCTGGCTTCTCCCCCCGCCCGGATTAGTTAGTTTTGTCTACCTGGGTCTTCAAAACAGGATCCTCAGATCGCAGTTTCCTGAGTAGCTAGGATTGTAAGTTTGAGCCACTGGTGCCTGGCTATAAGTGTACGTTGTTTCAAATTACTGAGTTTTTGGTAATTTGTTAACAGAAGCAATAGGAAGCTACAACAGAGTGCCAACACGTCCACACCCTATCACCACAGGTTGCAACAAAGACTTCCTCAGGCAGGCATTTTACTCTTCCCACCTCTGCCCAGAGACCTGCAGGGACCCCCACACCCCTGGGACTGCGACCTCACTTTCCATCCAGATGGAGTTTGCTTAAACCCAGTCAAATGCAAATACCCCCAACAGGCCTGGCCTACACCTGGGCTCACCAGGCCCGCGTTCGGAATCCTGAGCTAGGCTCTGGGGTATTTGGCTTCCTGGCTCCAGGCTTGCAGGATCTCCCTCCTCTGCACCGGGAGGGCCCAGGGGCCCATGAGATGAACGGGGAAACTGAGGCTGAGAGTTAGACGATCTGTGCTTACGGGGTAAACGGCAGGTATTAAAGGCAAGACCCCCAGGCTCAAATAGGAGATGGGAGGAAAACCAATTTGGGAGACCAAAGCTGAATCGCCAAGAAAGACGCGACGGGAGCGCCGAGGGCGTGGTCTAGAACGGGGCGGGGCTTAAAGGAGAGGCGGAGCCTAACCGCGGGGGAGAATGACCTAAGACGGGGCGGAAGTATGGGTGTGGGCGGAGTCTGCATGCGCTAATGAGACAGAGGGGTGGGGCTCGCTGGGGCGGGCCGGGGGCGGGGCTCGGCCTCCGCAGGACCGCGAGAGGGCGGGGCCAACGGAGGCGTGGCCTGGTCGGCAGGGGCGGGGCCGAAGGCGGTGTTTGCCAAGAGGGGCGCGGCCTGAGGCTTCGGCCTCGACGCCGTCGCGAAGCCGGATGGGCGCGCCAAGCACTTCCGGGTGAGGCCGTGCGCACTTCCGGCCAAGATGGCGGCGCCCAGCAGCGTCAGGTGCAGGCGATTCTCTCCTTAGGCGCGGCGGCGGCTGGAGGCTCGAGGAGGTGAGGCCCGCCGTGCTGGGGGCCCGTCTTCGAAAAGGAGGGGCTTCGCCGGTCACTAGGGAGACCGCCGGGCTTTGGGGGCGGGGCGGGGTTGCTAGGAGACGGGACGCCGGCGGCGGCGGGGGCTGTTGCCAGGACGAGGGGTGGGGCCTGTTGCTAGGGCTGAGGAGGGGCTCATGGCTTGGAGGAAGGGTCCCCTGAGGATGCAGGGCAGGGGGCTGCGCTCCCGAGGGGCCCGGGTCGAGGGCCTTGAGGCGGCGCGGCGCCGCCCAGCGCCCCTGACCCGCCGCGTTTCCGGCAGACACCCGCGAAGTCGGCCCCTGCGGACATCCGAGCGCTGCCGGCGGTGACCACCTCCCCTCCCCAGCCCGCTGCTGCCCTTCTCCCCAAACCGTCCATGGCCGACCAAGGCTCGGGGGGCAGCCGCCTCCCGCTGGCCTTGCCCCCGGCCGCCCAGGGCTGCTCGTCGGGGGGCAGCGGCTCCTCGGCGGGGGGCGCCGGCCATCCCCGGCCCCCCCGCAACCTCCAGGGTCTGCTGCAGATGGCCATCACCGCGGGCTCCCAGGAGCCAGAGCCCCCGCCAGAGCCCATGAGCGAGGAGGTATCGTGTGCGCCCGGGGGCGGGGGTCTCGGGGAGCTGTGGCTGTGCCGGGTGGGGTCAGTATGTAGGCCGGAGGTCCTGGACCGAAGGCACCGGCCCGGGAAGAGGAAACAAGAAAAAAGCAGAAGGGCTCCCTGGAGGGCTCGCGGTCGGCGGCCCAGCAGCACGGCCTCGGGCTTATTGCCTAAATCTCATCAAGCCTCAAGCCCATGCATTTGCAAACTGACTTTCTCAAGAGCAGCCCTACACGGTGGTGTGGCCCCGAGTCTCTGAGGGTGGCCGACGGTGACCTTGTCTTGAGCAAGTCACAACTTGCTGCTTTTGTTTTTTATTTTTTAAATCCATCCATTGGAGGCACATAGAGTTGTTTCTGAAGATAGGTAGTAATGATTACTCGCAAACCCCTGTTTGTAGACGGGGAACGTGGCGCTAATCTATTTGCATATACTATGTCATTGAACCAGTACAACAGTGAGGTAGAAAATAGGTGCAGAAGTTTTTCTTTCTTTTTCCATTCATGAAACTTATTCCACGTACATGTACTTCATACATGTGTTTTCAATGCCCAAGATTGTGGGTGGAAATTTCATAAAGCATTAAACAAGCTAGGCATTATCTCAAGTTATTTTTTTAAACTATTTTCTTCTAGCATGTTGGACATATATCAGAAAAATCAGAAAGGCAAAAAATATCCCCCAAAACTAAAATACATGGGACAATTTGTTTACCTACCCTCTCCAAGATTACCTCATTTAATTCTGGGGCCCCACCCCATTGCCCTGATCCTCCTATCGGAGCATCCCCACGCAATGGTGCTTGTGATAGAACTGTATCATGGACACGTTCTGCTTATCTTATCTGCTCTCTCACCAGAATGTGGCTCCTTCCCTTTCCCCCACTTAAGAATTTCTGCCTGTTTTGCTCAGGACCATGAAAAGAGTCCAGTCTGAATAAAGGAGGTGCCCTAAAGAGCAGTGCAGGCTAGGTCCGATGGCTCACACCTGTAATCCTAGCTACTCAGGAGGCTGAGATCTGAGAATCAAGGTTCAAAGCCAGTCTGGGCACTAAAGACTGTGAGACCCTTATCTCCAGTTAACCACTAGAAAACCAGAAGTGGGGCTGTGGTTCAAGGGGTAGGGTGGTGGCCTTGAGCTGAAGAGCTCAGGGGTAGCACCCAGGCCCAGAGTTCAAGCCTCTGGGAAAAAAAAAAAAAAAGAAGAAGAAGGCATTGAGCCTGGAGTTTGGCCTAGTGGTAGAGTGCTTGCCTAGGAAGCACAAAGACTCGGATTCGATTCCTTGGTACACATACATAGAAAAAGCTGAAAGTAGTGCTATGGCTCAAGTGGTAGAGCTTTAGTCTTAAGAAAGCTCAAGGACAGCCCTCAGGGCCTAAATTCAAGGCCCAGGACTGGCAAAATAAATAAAATAAAGAAAAAGAGCAGGGCATGGTGCTAGGTACTTTTTTTCTTCTGTTTTTGGGTGGTATAGGGGTTTGAACTCAGGGCCTCTTACTTGCCAAACAAACGCTCCACCACTGGAGGCACTCTGCTAGCTCCTTTTCTTTTTTTCTTTTTTTTTGGCAGTCCTGGGCTTGAACTCAGGGCCTGAGCACTGTCCTTGGGCTTTCTCAAGGCTAGAGCTCTACCACTTGAGCCACAGCACCACTTCTGGCTTTTTTTCTATGTATACGCTCCCGAGGAATTGAACCTGGGTCTTTGTGCATGGTAGGTAAGCACTCTCCCACTAGGTCAAACTCCTGCCCCTACCTCCTTTTTGCGTTGACTTTTTTCAAGGTAAGGTCTTGCTTTATGCCTGGGCCAGCCTGGACTGTCATCCTCTTGTTTGTGCCTACCTGTACTGCTTGAAGACAAGTACCCACCACATCCAGCCATTATGCTTTGCTTGTGGCTGGGCTAACACTTACGCACTATCAATCATTGGTTGACATGGAGTCCCTTTTTCTGCCAAGGTGGACTCCAGCCACATTTCCTGATTTCTGCCTTCCCAGTGCTAGGATTGCAAGCCCCAGCCACCACTGCTGGCCTAGACACCTTGACAGAAATTGCTGTGATGGGGCTGGAAATGTGGCTTCCTGGTAGAGTGCTCGCCTAGCATGCATGAAGCCTTGGGTTCCATTCCTCAGTACCATATACACAGAAAAAGCTGGAAATGGCGGCACTGTGGCTCAAGTGGCAGAGTGCTACCCTTAAGAAAAAGCAGCTCAGGGACAGTGCCTCAGTCCTGAGTTCAAGCCCCAGGATTGGCTAAAGGGCAGGGAGGGGGAGAACTATGATGTGATCTTGTAAGTCTCTACACAGTCCCCGCTTCTCCCCTCCTGTCCTGCAGAGGCGCCAGTGGCTGCAGGAGGCCATGTCGGCCGCCTTCCGGGGCCAGCGCGAGGAGGTGGAGCAGATGAAGAGCTGTCTCCGCGTGCTCTCCCAGCCCATGCCCTCCGCAGCCGGAGAAGCGGAGCTGGCCTCTGACCAGCAGGAGCGTGAGGGGGCCCTGGAGCTGCTGGCCGACCTGTGTGAGAACATGGACAACGCTGCAGGTAGCCCCTCTGCCCTCTCCCCGCTCCTGGGAACCAATGGCACTCTCGGCTCCCCCCAGCCTCCAGACCCTCCTGCTGCCTCCAGGAGCAGGCAGGGCCACAGCGACTCTGGTCTCTGGTGCAGATTTCTGCCAGCTGTCAGGCATGCACCTGCTGGTGGGCCGCTACCTGGAGGCGAGGGCAGCGGGGCTGCGGTGGCGGGCCGCCCAGCTGATCGGGACCTGCAGTCAGAACGTGGCGGCCATCCAGGAGCAGGTGTTGGGCCTGGGTGCCCTGCGGAAGCTGCTGCGGCTGCTGGACCGGGACTCCTGCGACACGGTACGCGTCAAGGCCCTCTTCGCCATCTCCTGTGAGTGTCCCCCTGTGAGTGTCCCCCTGTGAGTGTCCCCCTGTGAGTGTCCGGGGGTGCTGGGGCATGGGAGCTGGCCCCGGGCGAGGGGTGGCGTGGAGCCCCTGGGACCGGGCACTCCCTCCGTGGGAGCCTGTGTAGCGCAGCTTTCCACCCGTGGATGCACTAGGAAGGTTCCTCATCCTGTCTGGGCTTACGGGCGATTTCCTTTCAGTACAGAAGAAGTGGGGCCCCGGGTGGGGACCTGGGTTTCACTTGAAAGCAGGTGTCTGCAGGACCACCGCCTGCTGCGTGGAGAGGCGGCAGGCCGGTGGAGAGGAGATGGGCTGTGGTCATGACCCAGGTCAAGAGTGGGGTTCCGAGTGGCTGGCCGGCCTCCCAGGCCACGTGGGTCGTGTCTGGAGACATTTCTGGTGGCCACCTGGGAGTTTCGGCACGCTCTGGTGTCTTCAAAACCTGATGTATATTTTACCCTTAAAGTGTATCTTAACTCAGATAGCGGATTTTAAGTGGTATGAAATGGTAACAAAATTGTGTTTAATGGGAATACCTTACACCACAGGAGATTTCTCTGTGTGTGCACACGCACCGGTCCCAAAGCTTGAACTTGGCTGAGGCACTATCCTCCAATGTTTTTGTTTAAAAGAGTTGAGCCACAGCTCCATGTGTGGCTTTGTGGTGGTGGACATGAGTCTCACAGACTCTCCTGCCTGGGCTGGCTTCTCACCAAGACCCTCAGATCTCAGCCTCCTGCGTAGCCAGGAGAGTCGATGTGAGACCACCACCACCATCACAGAGCCTGCCCATGAGCTGTCCCGGGAGGTGTGGGCCCCAGCCAGCTCTTGCTATGCTTGTCCTCCAGGGAGCCCTCCAGGCCTCTTGTGGCCCTCAGAATGAAGGTTGTCTGGTCTGTAGCCTGACCTGCTGGGTCTTCATTTCCTCATCTGTAAAAAGGGAATCCAAGAGCGTTTACCTCAAGAGAGTTCTAAGGATCCAAAAAAAGATAATATTTCCAGTGCTGGATAAGTGGACACAAAATGTGGTAAATCCATATAGTGGAATAACTAGTATTCAGTTTGAAGAAATGAAATACTGTAAAAAAATTTGTTTTGACCACTCTGGAGCTTGAACTCAGGGCCTGGGCACTGTCCTTGAGCCACAGCACCACTTGGGCTTTCTCTGTGTATGGTACCAAGGAATTGAACTCAGGGCTCCATGCATGCAAGGCAAGCACTTTACCACTAGGCCACACTCCCAGCCCTAGAATTTTTTTTTAACCAGTCCTGGAACTTGAACTCAGGTCCTGGGCACTGTCCCTGAGCTCCTTTAGCTCAAGGCTAGTACTCTATCTCTTGAGACACAGCTCTACTTTTGGCCTTTTCTGAGTAGTTTTATTGGAGATAAGAATCTCATGGACTTTCCTGGGCTGGCTTTGAACCTGTGTCCTCAGGTCTCAGCTTACTGAGTAGCTGGGATTTCACATGTGAGCCACTATGCTCAGCTGTCTGAGGTCATGTATTGGAATATACAAGCATGCAGCGCTGATGATGTGGGGGAAGGGAAGTGGAGAGTGACTGTTAACAGGTGGTAAACAGTGTGATACAAATGTCCCAGGCTTCTGTGATGGTGGGGGGTGCACAGCCGGTGAGTATTCTGTCAGGTGGAACTGGTTATGAACTATACCTTTCAAAAATACTTCAGAAAAAGGAGAGCATTGAAGGGGTGGTGGTGGTGATGTGATAGTAGTGGGTAGGAGGGTGGTAATGGTGACGCTATTTGTGTGGTGGTGGTGGTGGTGATGATGATGGTAGTGGTAGTGATGGTGGTGGTAATAGTGATGATGATGATGATGATGATGATGATATGAGGGTGGAGGTGCTGACCATGATGTTGATAGTGGTGGTGGTGATGATGATGATGGTAGTGATGGTGGTGATGATGGTTGGTGGTGATGATGATGATGATGATGATGATGATGATGATGATGGTGATGATGGTGGTGATGATGGTGATGATGATGATGATGATGATGATGATGATGATGGTAGTGATGGTGGTGATGGTGGTGATGGTGGTGATGATGATGATGATGGTAGTGATGGTGGTGATGGTAGTGATGGTGATGATGGTGATGATGATGATGATGATGATGGTAGTGATGGTGGTGATGGTGATGATGGTGATGATGATGATGATGATGATGGTAGTGATGGTGGTGATGGTGGTGGTGGTGGTGATGATGATGGTAGTGGTAGTGATGGTGGTGGTAATAGTGATGATGATGATGATGATGATGATATGAGGGTGGTGGTGCTGACCATGATGATGGTACTGGTGGTGGTGATGATGATTGGTGGTGATGATGATGATGGTGATTGGTGGTGATGATGGTGACCATGACCCCAAGGCCCTGCCCCTCCCCTCAGGCCTGGTCCGGGAGCAGGAGGCTGGGCTGCTTCAGTTCCTCCGCCTGGACGGCTTCTCCGTGTTGATGCGGGCCATGCAGCAGCAAGTACAGAAACTCAAGGTCAAGTCGGCGTTCCTGCTGCAGAACCTGCTGGTGGGCCACCCCGAGCACAAAGGTGGGCAGCCTCGGGCGGGCAGGGGTGTCCGGGGCAGGCAGGGGCACAGGGGACAGGAGAGCGCTTGGGGCCCCTCTCACTGCCGCTGTCCTCCCTCCTCAGGGACGCTGTGCTCCATGGGGATGGTCCAGCAGCTGGTGGCCCTCGTGCGGACGGAACACAGCCCCTTCCATGAGCACGTGCTTGGAGCCTTGTGCAGGTGCGCCCAGCCTCCCTGCCCCCTCCTGCACAGCTTTTGCTGCACACGGGGGCGTGAAGTCCCTGTTACCCCTTCCCCGCAGTAGGTTCATGGCTAGCTGTAATGCAAGCAGCTGAGCACCAGTCCACGTGGGCCGTGCCAGGCACCTGCTTTCTGCAGGTCAGCTCCTTCCCCGGGGTCCTCGTGCAGAAGGGACCACCGGCAGGCAGCGGTGCACTAGGATGTCCGCAGTGGTTCTGAGGGCCACTCCTGTCTCTCCCACAGCCTGGTGACAGACTTCCCCCAGGGCGTGCGTGAGTGCCGGGAGCCAGAGCTGGGCCTTGAGGAGCTGCTACGCCACCGCTGCCAGCTGCTGCAGCAGCATGAGGAATACCAGGTGCAGAGGGCAAGGGGGGGGGACCCACCCAGGGCCTCTGCCCTCCACTCGGGCATGCCGTGCTGCCCTGTGCTGTGTTAGTGTAGGGGAGACTGTGAGGAGGGGGGTCAAGGAGAGATTAGGTCAAGAAATAAGCTCCGGACCAGTGCTCATGCCCGCAACCCTAGCTCCTCAGAGGGCTGAGATCAGGGGTCTTTTGGCCCAGGCCCCCTGGGAAACATTCTGCCCTCTGGAGCCTCTCAGGTGGCAGGCCCCCGCGGGCACAGGGCTGGGGGGCAGCCTGCGGTCACCGTGGAGTTCGTGGGAGGTAGAGGTTGCCACTCCACGTGGTGGTGTGTATATATGCATGTCCAATGCGTGTCCTTCGCGTGGCTTCATGTGTGGCTGCTGAGTGCTGGAGGCATGGTAGCCCCGTCTCACGACTCCCCTTCCCCACTCCAGGAGGAGCTGGAGTTCTGTGAAAAGCTGCTACAGACCTGTTTCTCCAGCCCCACGGATGACAGCATGGACCGGTGAAACCAAGTGGTTTCTTGCGCGCTCTCCTGGGAGCCCAGGCCTTCTGCCTCCCTCCTGCCCACCACGCCCTCTCCCAGGGCCTGCTGGGCCTGGTCAGCGCCTGGCGTGCCAGTCCATCTCTGGGCAGCCCCCTGGAGGGGTACTGAGAACGGTGCTGGCTCTGTGGACCCCGCCCCTGTGCATTCACCCTCCTCCTGTCTGCACTGCTCTTCCAATAAAGGTGTTTCTCCTCCTCCTGCCACCTTTGTCATCTCCTCTCCAGGGTCCCTGGGGGTGGAGACTTGGGGAACTGATGGAAAAATAAAAGCATTGCTCTTGCTGTGGGCTTCCATCCTCCAGCCTCTGTTGGGCCAGGGTGTAGGAACATGTCTTATTTTCATTTTTGTTTTGACCTCCTCAGCGTCCCTGAATTCTCCTGTTTGATTTGGAGTTCTAAAGTAGAAGCCATTTTCTTTTCCAGTGTTCCTTGCAGCAGGGTAGTCACGTGACTTCTGCTGCACAAATCAGAACATGAATGTGGGGGGGCCCTAGAAGAGGGTTGTGCTGGACAGGACAGGGACAGGCATCTAGAGAGGATGGGCAGAAGTTCTTAATGCTGGGGCAGAGGTCACTGTCTCCAGGTCAGGCCTGTGGCTGTTCTAGACCTCTGAGGGAATGCCCTCTCGCCAGTGATAGCTTAGTGTTGGCTTAAAAGAACATTTGTCATTTGCAACTAAGAGACCTGACTGGTGTTTTTTTTCTTTTTTGCCTGTCCTGGGTCCTTAACTCAAGAGACTGGGGGCCTGTCTCTGAGCTTCTTTTGCTCAAGGCTAGCATTCTACTACTTGAGCCACCACTATGCCACTTCCAGCTTTTTCTGCATATGTGGTACTGCGGAATGGAACCCATGGTGTCTTGCATGCTAGGCAAACACTCTACCACTAAGCCACACTCCCAGCCTGGTGATTTTTTTTTTTATTAGCATGAGTTGTCCAAGAGATTTTTAGTGTCATTTCCATACATACATACAAAAACATCTGGATCAAAGTCATTTTGTGCCATTTCTCCCCTCACCCCTCCCCTTTCTTAAAAGGCTTCAACACATTTCACTGTTTATTTTCACATCTGCACATTGTTTCAAACGCATTTACCCTTGATCACCCTCTTTTTTGGGGAGCAGTCATGGAGCTTGAACTTGGGGCCTGGGTGCTGTCTGAGCTCTTTTGTGCAAGGCTAATGCTTCACTTCCAATTTTCTGATGGTTAAGTGGAGAAGAGTCTCACGTGCAGTCCTAACTACTCAGGAGGCTGAGGTCTGAGGATCACAGTTCAGAGACAGCAGGCCAGGAAAGTCTATGAGATTCCTGTCTCCAATAAACTACTCAGGAAAAGCCACAAATGGTGACATGGTGCTATTCGTGAGCACAAAGAGCTCAGGGACAGCATCCAGGGCCAGAGTTGAAAAAAAAAAAAAGTCTGCCCAGGCTGGCTTCAAACTGTAACCCACAGATCTCAGCCTCCTGAGTAGCCAGGATTACAGGCGTGAGCTGCCAAGGCCTGGCTTTACCCTCTCTTGCTTCTACCCACTGCTGCTGGTACCTGCCCTGCAACAGCCTGTTTCACTTGGCTGTGATTCCTTTATTTTCTTCATATATTAATAATACAAAGTGTTTTCATTGTTGTAATTCTATATCAGTATATATTATTTTTTTGTTGGTTGTAGGGCTTGAACTCTGGGACTGGGCGCTGGCCCCGAGCTCCTCAGCTCAAGGCTAGTGTTCTACCACTTGGCCCACAGCACCACTTATTTTACTCGGCCAGCACTCATTTGAACCACATCTCTAATAGCTTGATGCTATTTTTCTTTTTTTTGCCAGTCCTGGGCTTGAGCTCAGGGCCTGAGCACTGTCCTTGGACTTTCTCAAGGCTAGAGCTCTACCACTTGAGCCACAGCACCACTTCCGGCTTTTTTCTATGTATGTGGTACCGAGGAATCGAACCTGGGTCTTCGTGCATGCTAGGCAAGCACTTTAACCACTAGGCCAAACTCCCGGCCCCCCTATTTTTCTTTTCTTTTCTTTTTTTGCCAGACCTGGGGCTTGAACTCAGAGATTGGGCACTGTCTCTGAGCTTTTTTTTTTCTTTTCTCAAGGCTAGCGCTCTACTTGAGCCACAGCACCACTTCTGGCTTTTTCTATGTATGTGGTGCTGAGAAATCGAATCCAGAGCTTCATGCATGCTAGGCAGGTGCTCTGTCAGCCGCGTCCCCAGCCCATGTGTGGTCTTCACGAGCTTTCTCGCTGTCCTCCCGGTGTTGAGGGCCGTCACAGCCCTGGCTTGGGCGCTGGGCTCTTTCTTCAGGGCTCTACTCTGGGGGTTCACTGGAGGCGGGAGTCTCGCCGGTTTGTGTGCCGGGCTGGCTCTGACCGGCCGTGTTCAGACGTCAGCCTCTGGAGCAGCCGGGCGGGATGACGGGGGGCGGGAGCCTCGACCGTGACTTACCTCCTCCGGGGCCCGCGCGCGGCAGGACTCAGGAGAGACCTCCCGTGAGCCTGGCCAGACCAGAGCGAGGCCCGAGGGACCGAGGCCCCCGCATCCCCGCACCGGGCGACGGGTGGGATGGAAACGTCCTGCCGGCCGGCCGGCGGGGGCGAGGCCAGCGAGCTGGGGAAACTGAGGCTGGGAGCCCGAGGGGCGCCCCGGAGGCCCCGTCTGCGCGTGGCGTCCCGGCGAGGCTCTGCCGGGCCGGGCGGGCCGGGCCGGGCCGGGGCGGGGCCGAGATCCGGAGACGGAATGGCAGGCTCACCGCTTCCGTGTTGCGGGGCTGGGAAATCCCGGAGCGGGAGGCTCGCTGGCGTCCGGAACGGGGCTCCGGCGTCGCCCGCTCCGCGCCCCGCAGCGCCTGCGCACGAGCCCGCCCAGCCGCCTTCCGGGAGGGCGGTTGGCGCCAACTGGCGCAGGCGCTCGGGCGGCGGCGGACTTCCGAAGTGGGCGGGATCCGGCGGCGGGGCTGACGCGCATGCGCCGCCCGAGGAGGCCGCGGGAGGGCGGGGCCTCGCGCGTCCTCCCGCGCGCGGGGCATTGTGGGACGGTGGCGGAGCGCGCCGGTTGTCGCAGGGCCTGAGGAAGACCGCGGGGCCGCGAGTCCCGTCCCTTCCCGGCGGAGCTTCGGCCGAAGGCGTGAGCTTCGACCTCCGCACAGCCCCGCGGGCTCCCGAGGCCCGGGCGACTCTCCCGCCACCCCGGCCCGGAGGCGCCTGCCCGAGGCCTCGCGGCGCCGCTCAACGCCGCCGCCGGACGGACGCGCCCGCCTCGCCGCCGCACCCCGAGGGGCTCGCGCCGTCCCGCGAGCGGGGCCCGGCCCGAGGGCGCGTGCGCGGGCTCGAGAGCCCCGGCGCCTGCGCGCGACCCTGCCGCCGCCGCCGCCCCCGCCCCAGCCCCACACCCGAGGCCCCGCGACAGGGCCGGAGCCGCCGGCAGCGGGGCGGGGGGGGGGCGCCCCGATGAGCCCCGAGTGCGAGGAGCCGCCGCCCCCCCTCGCAGGTGAGCGCGCGCCCCAGCCCGGCCCCTGCGCGCCGCGCCCCCGCGGGGTCCCCTCTCCGGCCCGGGGTCCCCCCCGCCGCGTCCCGGGGTCTCCTCCCCGGCCCGGGGTCCCTTCTCCGGCCCGGGGTCTCCCCGCCGCGTCCCGGGGTCTCCTCCCCGGCCCGGGATCCCCTCTCCGGCCCGGGGTCCCCCCGCCGCGTCCCGGGGTCTCCTCCCCTGCCCGGGGTCCCCCCGCCGCATCCCCCACCCAGTCTCTTCGTGCTCCCATCTCTCAGTCTCCCCCAAGGCTCAGACCCACCCCGGTTCCCGTGCGTGCGGTTCCCCAAGTTTCTTTTCCTGTCCCCTCCTGCCCCCCCACTTTCCGTCTCGCCTGGGACTGCCTCCACCGAGGTTCCCCACGCCTCCCTTTGGGTGCCTCAGCTTTCCTCCCCTAGACCCCTCTTTGCCCTCTTCCCCCAAACCTTGGGCGCTTTGGTCTCTCTGATCTCACCCTCAGGCTCAGCACCGTGGAGTCGTGGGGTTTCCCTGCACCTGGGAGCTGGGGTGTTCTCGGACTGGCCCCCGGAGGCCTGATGGGGGCAGGGTGGGGGTGGGGGGGCGGCCCGGGGAGACAAAGGCCGAGCGGGACAGTCACAATTGCCGTTGTGACCGAGTAACCAGGGAGCTGCCGCCGTCGCAGGCCCTGGAGTGGGAGAGACGCCGGATGGGTGGCTTTTTCCGTCTAGAAAGGCTGAGTGGAAGTTAGCAGATGGAGAGTGGGAAGAAGAGCTTTCCGTGTGGAAGAACCAACATGTGCAAATACATGAAGGTGGGAAGGAACCGTGGTGGACCGATGGGCTGTGTGGATGTATCCAGAGGGCAAGAGGGAAAGGGGCTCCACTTGGGGGCTATCCAGGGCCTGAGTCTTTCTTGCCCAGTCCTTGTACTTACACAAATGCAGCCATGCAGGCCTTCCTGTGACCCCCTGCCTGGAAGGCAAGGTGCTTCTCCAAAGGAAGCTGCCTTGTCTTGTCAGATGCACTGGTTCAAAGTGGGGAAAGCAACTGCTTTTTGCTGTAGGATCACTGCCCAGATGAGAGAGAAGGGAAGTTGTGACCCTAAGCACCAGGGCACATGTTTGCATGGACTCAAAGTTGAGTGAAGATCTGTGTATGCGTGTGGCGTGGGTACACATCCCCAACAGCATGTACAGCACGCGCAGACCTTGCCACACTTCCTAGTGGTGGAATGGTGTTTGCAGTTGGCTCCTGTTGTCTAAAATGCTGTACTCTTTGTTACTTAAAAACAGGAAAGCCCAGCACCAGTGGCTCACGCCTGTAATCCTAAGCTTCTCAGGGTGGCTGAGATCTGCAGATCACGGTTCAAAGCCAGTCTGGGCATAAAAAGTCCCTGAGACTCTGATTTCCAATTAACCACCAGAAAACCATAAGTGGCACTGTAGCTCAAGTGGTAGAGCACTAGCCTTGAGCTGAAGAGCTTGGGCCAGTGCCCAGACCCCGAGCTCAACCCCCAGGACTGACAAAACCTTTCCCACCTGCACTGGTTGGCCTAAGTTTAGTTTGCGATTGGGATAACAAGGTAGTGCAAGCTGGTTGGTTTAGGACAAGCTAGTTTGTCAGAGGCATGTAGGTTCCCGTCCTGGCTGTGACTTCCCAAGTGGCAGATTCTTGGATGGGTGGCTCAGGTCTCTGTAAGTAGACACGGTAGCCTCTCCATGCAGGGTGGTTCTAGGGCTCAGGGCTGTGTTTGCAGATGCCTTTTGCAGAAGGCAGGGCATGGCAACCTCCCCAGGATCAGGAGCCATTAAGGATTGCTATTTGTTTTCAGATCATATATAACTGTGCTTCAGTGGGGGTGTCCTTCAGGGACATTTAGCAATGTCTAGAGGCATTTCTTGGTTGTCACAACTGGGGGGGGGGGCATGTTACTAGCATGTAGTGGGTGAATGTCAAGGTTTGTCAGCTTACAATGTCCAGGACAGTCTCTTCACCACAAATACCAGCCCAGCCCGACAAGTCACTGTTGGGCTGTGTTGAAACAGTGTGATTTTTAATGTGTGCTTATCTGCTCTTAACCTGCTCTGTATTGTGATTTTTCTTTCATTCTTTTGGTCATCTGTGTAGAGGAGAAATATGCCCATCTGCCAGAATATATGGCTGAGTGGCCTTTCAAGATCCCCCTCCCCCCATGCACTTCCGTTTCCATTAATACAGCAAACACCTTTGGATCTGGCTAGACACCAGATCCTGGGAAGCTGGTGTCTTTGGTGGACAGGTGCCTGGAAAGGCCCATCCCTCTCAGAATAGAGACTCGCATTGGCCTGAGTGGCTTCTCAGGGGAAGGGTTGCTGCACGGAGGCCTACAGGCCCCAGAGGAGCTGTTGGGAAGGTGGTGAAGAAGCAAGCCAGGGTGGGAACATCAGACTTGCAGCAAGCAGAAGCGCCTGCTGGGCAGGAGGTTATGCTTCTCCACATGCCAGGCCCAAGGGCCTTCCTTTCCCTTTGTGCACCAGTCTTATGGATCCTCTCCATGGGTCACAGACAGCAATCTCTGAGCTATTTGCCAGGTGAGGACGTGGAGGTGTTAGAGTTAGGTCCTTGATTAGGCCACACAGAAAAATTTAGTTCGGTTCCAGGAGTGTGGCCTAGTGGTAGCGTGCTTGCCTAGCATGCATGAAGAAGCCCTGGGTTCCAGTTCTTTAGTATCACATACAGAGAAAAAGCGGGAAGTGGTGCTGTGGCTCAGTGGTGGAGCTCTAACCTCGAGAAAGCTCAAGAACAGTGCTCAGGGCCTGAGTTCAAGCACAGGGACTGGCAAAAAACCCACAAAAAACAACAACAAAAAAACCATTTAGTTCAAGCACTGCTGGTTCACACCTCTAATCCTAGATATGCAGGAGGCTAAATGAGATGTGAGGATCAAGGTTCCAAGCCAGCTTGGGTAAAAAAAATCAGTGAGACTCATCTCTCCCATTGACGACCAAAAAGCTATCAGTGGAGCTGTGGCTCAAGTGGTAGAGCACTAACCTTGAGGGAAAAAGACTCTGGGACAGCGTCCCAAGGACCAGCAAAAAACCCCAAGAGAGTAATTCAATAGCTTGTATCTGTAAACCTGGGTATGTGAGAGGCCGAGGTGGTGGGAGGGTCAAGATCCAGAGGATTTGGATTTAGGGCCTTTGGTTGGGGGGAGGCAGGGCACATGCTGTGTAGCCCAAGCTGGCCTCGTATCTGTCGTCCTTCCTCTGGCTGCATCCTGAGGGCTGACTCTGAGGGTGGCTTCCCACTCAGTTTGTTATTATGGCTATTTCAAACCATTTGCTGGTCTTTTCTGTGTGTGTGTGCGTGTGTGTGTTTTCTTCCCTTAAATCTGTGGCTAGGCTGGGAGCTGAGCCCCGAGCGCAAGCTTCAGGTCTCTTTCCGGTCCTTGGTCCTTGGCCCAAGTGTCCTTAGTTTCTTAATTACTCCCTCTCCCTGGGGTTAGGCCGTCACTTCCAGGGCTAGAGGGAGAGGGGCCTGGTTTGCTGTAACTTCTTCCCTCCGGATTGTGCCTTTTGCAGGCACACACCTTATAGGTCCTGCTCAGGGATGGTTCCTGAACCACCCAGTAGTGGAAGGAGCTGTCAGGGCTGCTTCTGACAGGAAGTTATCTCAGCCCTTGAGTACTGGCCAGCCTGTGGACTGCCCTAATGCTGGAGCTGCTACGGAATCTCTGGGCATTGAAGTGGCTGTCGTCACACACCCTCCAGAGGTCTCACTGCCTTGGACCTCTATTCTAGGTGATTGGTGGCCAGAGCAGGTCAGCCTGGGCTTTGGAGGACAGTGGTGGCGGCGGCAGCTACACAAGCCAGAGAGGATAGTGGAGCTGACAGGACAGGCTGAGGTGGTTTCTGTTTTTAATGGCTTCCTTTCTCGTTTATAATTTCCTCTTCTTCCGTTTGCAGCTAGAGTCACAGTTTTCAAACCGTTGCTAAAACCGGTGGTAGTCACTTCCGTTTTCTTGAAGTTGCTGACAGCTGCAGCGGGTGGAGGGGGTGGCGGGCGTGTGGTTCCGCCCGGGTGTCTGAGCCATCTGAGGCCAGTGCTGGACTCACCTGGACGCTTTGTGAATCTCTTCACCACTTTTCTGTTTTGAGAGCTGTCGTCCAAAACCATCTTGCTGGAGAGGGCAGGGACCTGGTCTCAGGCACCGCCTGGGACACTGCACCCTGCCACACGCTTGTGTGGGGTCCCTCGCTTGCGCTCAGTCACAGCAGCTCTTCAGACAGCTAGAAAAACCAGGTCCAGGTGAGAGAACGAGAACAGAACTGCCTCTCTTGCCTGATGGTAAGCTCTTTAGTGGAACCGTGGCTGTTGAGAGTCAGGTGTGAGGCAAAGCCAATTGAAGGTTTGTGGTCAGGGAGTTTTTTCCCTCCCTCTCCCTCCCAGTTTTTCTGTATTAGCATCTTAATTTTTTATTTCCTGGGAAGTAAAGTTTGGACTGCATGCATTTGACTCTTGTAACTTGAGTTGAAGAGTTCAGGGACAACATCTAGGCTCAGAGTTCAAGCCCCATGATCGACCAACAACAAAAAAAAGTGGTAGGCCTACCTACCTGTAGGAAGAGGGTTCTCAGTCAGAATTTGCCGCTTGGTAGCTGGCTGGCTCTGCTCCTCTGCATCCTTTGCAGGTGGGACAGTGGAAACCCTTAACCCTGTGTCTCCCCAGGAGACAAAGGAGGGAAAAGGTAGTTGCCAGGGTTTCCCACAGTTGCTGGCTTGGCCCTGCCCCTGCTCTACCCACTGTGTGAGGGCACTTATCTCCAGGGTGTTGTGAGTATCAGATAGTGGCCCAAGACATTCTTCGTCTATAAATTTTTGTTGAAGTAGCATTCCTATGCCATTCAGTTTATTTAATATTAAAGTGCACAGTTGAGGGCTGGCAGTGTGGTTCAAGTGACAGAGCACCTGCCTAGCAAGTTCTAGGCTCTAAGTATGTGCCCTCCCCCCAAAAAAATCCCCACAATTCAGTAGTTCCCAGTATATTTACGACTTTGTGGAACTATCATGATTGGTTGTATTCTTAATTTCTCTTGTACTATTGTGTGTATTTGTTTGTTTTGCCAGTCCTGGGCTTGAACTCAGGGCCTGAGCACTGTCCTTGGCTTTCTCAAGGCTAGAGCTCTACCACTTGAGTCATAGCACCACTTCCAACTTTATGTATATGGTACCAACAAATGGAACCCGGGGTCTTAGGGTATGCTAAGCAAGCACTCGGACCCCTAAGCCAAATTCCCGGTCCCTTGCCATTGTTTTTAGGACATTTTAGACTATCACCCCAAAAGAAGCTGTTTCCATGAGCAGTTCTAACTTCCCAAGTTCTGCAGCTTCCACTCTTTCTGGTCCCATTGTGCTGGTGGCCTGTACTCTTTGCGGCTCCCGCTGCCGGGCCCGGTTCTTTCTTCCTGCCCTGCCTGGAGAGGCGTGTGCTCTCTCCATGGTGAACTTTTTGTTGATTCCCACCGCTCCACTTGGGCTTTGACCAGAATGTAGCAGAGTCATGATTAATTTGGCACTTGATCCTTGAGGTTATTCTGGTCCCAGCTACACTGACACGGGTCAGGAAGCCTCCCCCCCACCCCCCGCCCTTCCCCCCCACTCCACTGTCCATGCACTGTGGAGGAGCTGAGTCACCACTAGGGAGCCTCAGTGTTCTCATCTGTGACCAGGGCTCTTGTTGATCTGGTTTCCTCATTGCTAAGCAGGGGGACACAAAATAGGCAGGAGCCCCTGAGGAGATATGCAGAAACTGGGGGTTCCTGTGAAGCAGGGTGCTTCTGCCCTCCTCCTCATGACCTGCCTCTCCTTCTTCTGTGTGGCTAGGAGGGCCCCTGGGAATGATTTTACTTTGCTACCCTTGTGGCTAGACTGCCTCATGTTTGTCACCTGACGTTTGTGAGCTTTGCCACCATAGTGCCTGGCTCTGGAGTGGGCGCAGGCGCACCACACGTGCGTCCTCACAGAGGCTGCCCTGAACGGGTTTCCCAGTGAGCAGAGACGGGACTGGGGTGGTCTGGCAGGCTGGCTGGGACTGGCTGCTCCTACCTTGAGGCACCCTCTGCTTGCTGTGGGGCCTCTCCTCTTCCTGCTTCCTCTGAGGTGGCCTGGGGCAGCTGCGGTCAATGCCTTGCCTGTGGCGCCATGTGCATAGTGCTACCCTTGAGGCCATCCACCTTTCCTAGGCTTCAGTCCCCTCCCCTGGAGGGCTGGTGATGGCTCGTGTGTGTGTGTGTGTGTGTGTGTGTGTGTGTTGGTTCTCAGGTTTTGCCTGTGTGCTGTTGGTCAGCAGCCGTGGGCACTGGCCAGCTCAGCCATCACAGCCTCAGGAGCCTGGTATGCTTCTCGTGGTGAGGAATCCGCTCACCCATGCAGGTCTGGCCTGAGTGGGTTGCTGTCCTTGTGTCTGGTGTCTGGTGCTGCATGCTGCTTGTGGCCGTGGAGTGGGGTGTGCAGCCCACTGCCTTCTCCTGTTGAGGTGGTTTTTCCCAGCATGAATTTCTTTGGGTCCTGGTCAGTGGCTATCCTGGGAGCTAAACGACCGGGAGAAAAATAGTGTTCATGTCCCATCCCGGGCTGGGCGTGGGGTGACGAATGAGAGGATGGTCGGAGTGTGTTTGTGTGTGCGGTGTCCAGGCAACAGCCGCAGCCTCCGTGCACAGACTTCCTCTCTCCCCGTCACCGCCCCTCACAGCATGGGCGGCCGTGGGTGATCTTCAGGCCCGGACACCAGCTGTGCCCTGGAGGCCGTGGGCATTTGAATTTGTTCAGCAGATATGGGCTGAAGTGAATTTGAGGCCAGAAGTTCAAGTGGTGCGCCTGCCCAGCTGGGGTGGGGATGAGGGACGTGGGTCTGGACCAGGCTGAGGTCATCGTGCCATGTGGGGCCTCTCCTTGCAGGCCCCACGTGGGCCTCACTCCTGAGGGGCAGAGGGCACCTTGCACTGTAGGAATTCTCCCCAGGCTTAGTTTCCAGTTAAGCCCCCAAGCGTGTGTGACAGATGCAGCGCTGAGCCCAGGATGTGTGTGTGGGGGGGTGGCCCCCAGAAAGTAGGTACCTGAGGTGTGGGTTGTGGTTGTACAGGGCGCCATGTTTTGGAAGTTTGACCTGCACACAAGTTCGCACCTGGACACACTGCTGGAGCGGGAGGACCTGAGCCTTCCCGAGCTCCTTGATGAGGAGGACGTGCTGCAGGAGTGCAAGGTCGTCAACCGGAAGCTGCTGGACTTCTTGCTGCAGCCACCCCACCTGCAGGCCATGGTGGCCTGGGTGACACAGGAGCCACCTGCCAGTGGTGAGGAGCGGCTGCGGTACAAGTAAGTCCCCTGCCCAGTCCTGCACTCAGGAGCCGAGGTTGCGGTGAGGAACCCAGGTGGGAGGTCCAGGCTTCTGGTCACGACCCCGAGCTCAGCTTCCCGTGCCGCAGACTGCTGCGGAAAGCCACTGTACTCCAGCGTTGACACCTCTTGAGCCTCTTTGCCCTTCTCATTTTGCTAGCCACCAACCCCTTCTGTTTTCTCGGGGGTGGGCTGTCTGTGTGTGTGTGCGTTTCCCCTTCCAGGACCAGGGTTGGCGCTCACTGGGCTGACCGGCATGGCTGGTCTTCTGAAGCCTAGCTTTTGGCCTGGTGTTGAACCACAGTCCCCCAGACCTCGGCCTCCACTGGCTGCGCTCACTTTCCAGGTACCCCAGTGTGGCCTGCGATATCCTGACCTCAGATGTGCCCCAGATCAACGATGCACTGGGTGCGGACGAGTCCCTCCTGAACCGGCTCTATGGCTTCCTGCAGAGTGGGGGCAGCCTCAACCCGCTGCTCGCCAGCTTCTTCAGCAAGGTCATGGGGATCCTCATCAGCCGCAAGACGGACCAGGTGCCTGCCACCCCCTGGCGCCCGGGTGGGTGGAGGGCGGGGATGTGGTAGCCGTGCCATGACGCTGCCCTGGGCCCCCAGCTGGTGTCCTTCCTACGCAAGAAAGACGACTTCGTGGACCTGCTGCTGCGGCACATCGGCACCTCGGCCATCATGGACCTCCTCCTGCGCCTGCTCACCTGCGTGGAGCGGCCGCAGCTGCGGCAGGACGTCCTCACGGTGAGAGGGCCTGCGCCAGGGGCGGGGCGGGGGGCCGGGCTGGGCCTGACCTGACACAGCCCCTGCCCTTGTCCCTCAGTGGCTCAACGAGGAGAAGATTGTCCAGCGGCTGATCGAACAGATTCACCCATCAAAAGATGACAATGTGAGTGCTGCTAGCACAGCCGGGTGCCCCCTGCCCTCCGTGCCCACACCCTGTTCACCCCCTTTTCAATGGCAGATGGCAAGGAAAGGGATCACTGAACTCCCTCTCATGTGTCTGCATCCTGCCCGATGCCTGTGGGGGCCTGAGAGGGACAAGGGCAGGGGTGTGGGCTGCTCTGCACACTGAGTGAGATTTAGCTCTGCCTATGCGTCTGAGAACTTCTGTGATGGTCTCCCAAGAGAACAGGGTATACATGTGATCTGAGCTCTCACAGCTCTGTTTCCGTGACTTTCAGCATTAATGTATTCTTATTCCACAATTAATATGTCCCATGCCCTGCTTCGCACTGTGACTCCCTCCTATAATCCTAGCTACTCTGGAAGCTGAGATCTGAGGACCACAGTTCAAAGCCAGCCTAGGCAGGAAAATCCATGAGACTCTTACCTCCAAAGAACTACCAGAAAACCAGAAGGGGCACTGTGGTTCAAAGTGGTAGAGTAGGGCCGGGAGTTTGGCCTAGTGGTAGAGTGCTTGCCTAGCATGCACGAAGACCCAGGTTCGATTCCTCAGTACCACATACATAGGAAAAGCCAGTAGTAGTGCTGAGGCTTAACTGGTAGAGCTCTAGCCTTGAGAAAGACCAAGGACAGTGCTCAGGCCCTGAGCTCAAGCCCAGGACTTGCAAAAACAAAATACGAAGTGGTAGAGTGTTATCCTTGAGCCCAGGCCCTAAGTCCCCCCCCAAAACCAAAAAAACCCCACAACACCAAAACCCTGTGACCGTTAGCAGTCTCTCTTTTTTTCCTTGTACCTCTGCTCCTGGTGCAGGTATTTCTGTTTCTGAACACTTCTGTTTTGCATACCACACAAATGGGGTGGCACTTGACCTGATCCTCTGCGCCCAGCTTCTTTATCTGGTTTCCACAGTGTTTCAGAAATCACTTGGGGCTGAGGTTGTGGTTCAGTGGTAGAGCACTTTTACCCAGTGTACCATAGGCACTGTTGGGGAAAATGGCCCCAATAAACGCCATCTGGTGCAAGTGAGTGCCGTGTGCCTTTCCTCCCTGCTGTGGTCGGTATCTGGTGGGAAGAGCTCCTGCGCATGCATGCCTGCCTCTTTCTTTCTGGAATCCTTTGCAACTCTTCATAGTGCTGTGGGCTTTGCTCGCCAATGGTCAGCTCACGCTGGGTCATTTGTCTCCCCCCTCCAGCAACATTCCAACGCGTCCCAGTCCCTGTGTGACATCACCCGCCTGAGCCGAGAGCAGATGATCCAAAGCCAGGATAGCCCGGAGCCCGACCAGCTGTTGTCTACCCTGGAAAAGTGGGTTTGCAGAACAGGGGCCAGGACCCAGCAATGGGAGCTGTCTCAGGACAGCCCTGGCCCTTCTCTGGCCTCCCTTCCCCTGTGGGGAGACCCCCAGCCTTTGTGACCTCTCCTCTTCCCCCCAGGCAGGAAACCATCGAACAGCTTCTGAGCAACATGTTTGAAGGGGAACAGAACTCATCTGTCATTGTCAGTGGAATTCAGGTGCTGCTAACGCTACTGGAGCCTAGGAGGCCAAGGTGAGGGGACTGGCCAGAGACTGCGGGCCCTTCAGGGCTCCGAGAAGGCCTGGATGGTCTTCCTGCAGGGTGGTGGCTGGGTCGACTCCCTGATGGTTCCTGGCCAGAGGTCGATTCCTTGTCCCTCCACCACCTGCCTGCCCTGTCCAGGTGACTGGTCCCTGGGGCCAAGGCTGCACCCTTTCATGTACCACGAGCAGGCCTGTCTGAGTCACTGTCCTCCTTCCTGCCCCTGCCCCAGGTCTGAGTCCATGACCATGAACAACTTCTTCAGCAGTGTGGATGGACAGCTGGAGCTCCTAGCCCAGGGGGCCCTGGACAGTTCCACATTCAGCCCAGGAGTCCTGAATGCGCTGCGTCCCAGACTGGGCTGCTTCCACCAGCTCCTCCTTGAGCCTCCCAAGGTTGTGGGCAGGGAGGTTCTTGTGGTCTGGAAGGGAGGTGAGTGGAAGTGTGTGGCCTTGGCCCTGAGCCTCCCTGCCTCTCTCTCTTCCTGCAGCTTGAGCCTCTACAGATGACTTGGGGCAGCCTCGCCCCGCCTCTCGGCAACACACGGCTGCATGTGGTGAAGCTCCTGGCTAGCGCCCTGGGCGCCAATGACGCTTCCCTGACACAGGAGCTCCTGGCTCTGGACGTGCCCAACACCTTGCTGGTACAGGGGCTGGGGTGGGGCGAGGGTGGGGCCAGGCCGGGCATCTCTGGTACCAGCCTGTGCCCCACTGCAGGACCTCTTCTTCCACTACGTCTTCAACAACTTCCTGCACGCGCAAGTGGAGGTGTGTGTGAGCACCATGCTGAGCTCAGGGCCCCCTCCTGACAGCTCTGACACATCTGTCCCCAACCCGGCCGTGAAGCACGTGAGTCCCTGCACCCCTCTTGGGAGAGCTGACCTGCCCCAGGGCTCACCCTCCCGGAGACCTGCTCCTTTCCTCTCCCACCTATGCTGGGCATTGTCCCTGTCGTCACGGGGTGAGGGTGGAGGCTGTGCCCTCAGATGCTGCGTGCTCCCCGTGGAGACCCAGAGACTGGGAGTGTGTGCTGGTGGTGTCAGTTTTCAGGACACAGGAGTTCAAGGCCAGCACAGACTAGATAGCAGGACCCTGAATCAATCACAAAACCACAGAGCTGGGGGTCTGGCCTGTTAATAGCCTGGGGAAATGTCCTTACCAGGTCAGGTTCCCCCCAAACCCCGCACGCACTTATACTAATGAGCTTCCTGAGGATAGACGCCCCCAGCTGAGCCCCAGCCAGGCCCCCTGCCTGCTCCCTGAGCGTGCTGCTTCCCACAGCTGCTGCAGCACTGCCACCTGGTGGAGCGGATCCTGACCTCCTGGGAGGAGAACGACGGCGTGCAGTGAGCAGGGCCCTTCCAGGGTTGGGGGGTAGGGAGGCGTGCAGTGAGCAGGGCCCTTCCAGGGTTGGGTGAAGGAGGGGGTGGGGAGGAGGCGGTGGCTGGGCTGGAAGAGGGCCTGGGCCTGGCATCCAGCCTGTCATTCAGCTATGGTCTCCACACTCAGGTCGGGGGGAGGCCCAAGGAAAGGCTACATGGGCCACTTGACACGTGTGGCTAACGCCCTGGTGCAGAACACAGAGCAGGGACCCAATGCCGAGCAGCTAGGGCAGCTGCTAAAGGGTGAGGCGGTGGACTGGGGGCTGTGGACAGGGGCACTGGGGACGGGGGCTGGGGCTGGGGGCTGGGGACCCTGCACACCGTAACCCCCCCCTCATGTGCAGCATTGCCAGATGAGCAGCAGGAGCGGTGGGAGGCATTTGTGTCAGGACCCCTGGCCGAGACCAATAAGAAGAACACGGTGGATCTGGTGAGGTCCCTGGTGAGCCCCACTGCCCTGCACTGCCCTGGGGTTCCCGCAGCCTCTGATCCTCACCCCCTGTCCCCAGGTCAACACCAACCATCTCCACTCCTCCAGCGATGATGAGGACGACCGGCTCAAGGAGTTCAACTTCCCCGAGGAGGCTGTGCTGCAGCAGGTGAGCCTGCGGCTGTGCCCCGCGGGGCGGGGGCTGGGCGGGCCGGCTGGCTGGCTGGTTGGCTGGCTGGCTGGCTGGCTGGCTGGCTGGCTGGCTTCGCCTCCCCGCTCCCCTCCAGCACAGCCTCTGCCCCGCAGGCCTTCATGGACTTCCAGATGCAGCGCATGACGTCGGCCTTCATCGACCACTTTGGCTTCAATGACGAGGAGTTTGGGGAGCAGGAGGAAAGTGTGAAGTGAGTGTCTGTCCCTTGCATAAGGCGAGTGCTGCGCGTGTGTGTGTGTGTGTGTGTGTGTGTGTGTGTGTGTGTGTGTGTGTGTGTGGTGAGGGCTGGCTTCCCGTATCATGGTCCAGTCTGCGGTCACTGCTTCTGAAACCATCTAGTCTTCCTTCCCATGCTGAAGGCCAAGAGCATGAAGAAACACCCCCAGACCGAGGGCACGGTGCCTTAGTGAGTCAGCCTGTATGCCAGGTGTCACTGCCACCAGAGGGTCGCTGGGGAGGCCTGGGACAAGGGCAGAGCGCCGTGGTGCCCATCACCTGTCTGAATCTCCAGAGAAGTGGAGGGTTTTGTTTGAACTTGCTGTAGGATTGGAACTGACTGATTGCAGGCCTGTGAAGACGTGTGGCCAGCCTGCTCAGTGCTCTCACACTGGGTGTCAGCACCCCCGTGTTCCAGGGCAGCAGTCCCTGCCACCGCCTGTGGCAGCGCTGTACGCTCCCACTAAAGACAAGAAAGCATAGCAAGCCACTCAGGAGGCTGAGATTTGAGGGTCTGTGTTTTAAGCCAGTCGAGGCAGGAAAATCTGTGAGATTTTTTCTTCTAACAGCCAAAAATGCTGAAAGTAGAGCTGTGGCTCAAATGGTAGAGCACCAGCCTTGAGCAAAAATAGCAGGGACAGTGGGTAGTCCCTAAGTTCAAGCCCCAGGACCAACACACACGCACGCACATAGCAACCACAAACCCAAAACCTGATTGGACAAGTATTGTGTAGTGCTCTGCTGGAACTGGGTGTGCCCCACTCTTACACAAAGTGGCTGGTGAGCGCAGCCAAGCAGAACAGTCAGTGGTTGCTTTGAGGGGAGTCACCAGTGTGTATTTAAACTGGTTAAGGCTGTGGTCCTAAACCCGTAAAACCAATCACCCATTGAGGTGATTCTGTTTCCTTGGTTTTATGGGGTTCCGTGGTGTTAGGTGACTTGTCATAGGCTGCCCCGGGGGCGGGTGCAGGGGTGAGGTTCAGAGCTTCCTGCACTGCAGGCCTCCATCCCTGTGCTCTGCATGCTTTGCTTGTGTGTCCTCGTGTAAGTGAGAGGAGATAGCACCTCCTTTGTGGTGTGGCTGAGAATGGAGCATGCCAGCAGTCAGGGTGCTGTGAGGATGGAGAGTGGGGCACACGTCAGTCTCAGGGAATGCATCGAGGAATCGGTTAGGTGAGGGCAAAGAACGTGGTGGTCTAACCGGTGCCACCCCCACCCGTGGCTGGCTCACCCATTCCTGCCTTCTCTCCTAGTGCACCGTTTGACAAGACCGCCAACATCACCTTCTCCCTCAATGCTGACGATGAGAATGTGAGCGCTTGCTTGCCTGTCTGGGTTGTGCCTGGGGGACGGGGGGCCTGTGAGCAGCACTGACCCCTCCCTGCCTGCACTGCAGCCCAATGCCAACCTGCTGGAAATCTGCTACAAGGACCGCATTCAGCAGTTTGATGATGAGGAGGAAGAGGAGGAGGGCCAGGGCTTGGTGGAGTCGGATGGAGAATACGGTGCCTGGCAGGGTGGCCAGCCGCCAAGGGCATCGCGTGCAAGCCAGCCCCCTGGAGTCCGGTGAGCCCCGTCTGGTCCCCTCCTCTTAGCTCCCTGTATGGGGACCCAGGGCTCTCAGATGTGTGGGGAGGGGACAAGGCTGATGCAAATGAGGTCAGGCAGGCATCTTGGAGTAGGGCTTGGGGTGCTTCCATTTTGAGTGATAATAACCCAGGGTAGGCAGGCAGACTACAAAAGGGACAGGTCACTTTCTCCTGTGCAGGGCGTGGGATGGCCCGGAACAGTGTCCCTCTTCCCTCATTCCAGGGAGGCGTGCTCACAGCTTGAGCTGTGGTCTCTGATGGAGCAGATTGTGTTGTGTGCGCTTGCTGGCTCGTGGGCAGGGGCACTGGGTCTGGGAAGGCTTAGATCCTGGAGCGGAGCCTCCTGACTCCTGTGTGCCCTCTGCCAGCGACTGCCCTCTCCCCAGGGACCATCTGCCCATGCATCCATGCTCCCCCTTCTGTGCAGAATTGCACAAGTGAGGATTGTCTATCTGAAAGGCCATCTGGGCTTCTGAGCTTCCTCTGCCATGGTCCCAGGGCCGGCTCTGGGGGCAGTGTGGGTGTCCACGTGTGGCCGTGAGGCAGGCAGGCTCCCATCGTGGGACCTCCACTGGCAGGCCTTTGGGCAGGTGTGTGGAGGCGTGTCAGTTGTTGGCCAGCTCGAGTCACTGCAGGTGCCTGCCGCTCCTGGGGCTGAAGACATGGCCCCTGGAGGCCAAGCGCACCATCTCTTGAGGTGCCCTGGAGGATGGGGGGCACCCCCTCCGCCCCGCTGCCTTTGTGCCCAGGTCACCCAAGACCACCTTGCTCCTCTCAGCGCCCCTGCCCCCCCCCTCCGGTACCCATGTGACCTGGGCTGTAGTGGGTGTGGGCAGTGGTCTGGTCCCGTGTGGCTTCTGATGAGCTGTCTGGCAGGAGTGGAGGCAGCACGGACAGTGAGGAGGATGAGGAGGACGAGGACGAGGATGAGGACGAGGAGAGGGACGGCCGGGGAGCCTGTGTGGGGGCTGGCCCTCCATTCTGCTCCAGCCCTGGACCTCAGCCTATCGGTGAGTGTTGGGTGGCTGTGGTCAGCGCCCCCGGAGACGTGCTGGTGGCAGCTCACTCTGCCCTGTTCTCGGCTCTGCTCCAGGCCCCACCTGGAGAGCCACCTTTGATTCAGTGCCTGTGGATGCCCTCATGGGTCCCCAAGTCTCCAGGGAGGAGGAGCTGCACTCCGGGCCCCCAGCCTCTGTGGTGTCTCTCAACATGTCCTCTGCCCTGGAGCTCAGGTGGGGGCCGGCGGGCTGGCACGGTTGCCTGGGCTGAGAGGCGTCCTGTCCTAGGTGCTGACCACGGCTGAGCCTCGGGTCCTCCCCTGCCTCCCAGGTCTCAGGATGCCAGCACCTTCTCAGCACCTCAGGAAGCCGCAGAGAGCAACAAAGTCGTGGAGGGCCTGGGTGAGGCCCCGGACTTGCGCACGGCCTCCAGCACCAGACTGGGGGTGACAGCTGATCATCCATCGCCCCCCTCCACAGCTCCCGAGCCAAGCACCCTGCATGGGGTGCACCCCTCCTCCAGCTCCCTGGACAGGTGACCAGTGGGCCCTCTGTGCTTGGGGGGGGCGGTGATGGAGAAACCCAAGGCTGTCCCTGAACAGTTGGTAGCTGAGCTCTGCCTACCCTGTGCCAGGGGCGCGGTTTGTTCTCACGAATGCATGTAGGGGTTCACGGGAGAGACTCGGCCTGAGTCAGGAAGGGCTTCCACGAAGGTGGGGGGTAGACAGGAGTTGGGGAGTCACAGACGCCCCACACAGGCCTGCTGCCTCTGCCCGCCTGGGCATTGCGTGGTCCCAAGGCCCCTGTGGAGGGGCAGGCTGGGTTTTGGGTGCGTCCGCAGGTGCCAGCAGAGGGGACTCATGCCCACGCTGCTCTTGCCCACAGTGCAGCCAGAGATCCCTCTACCTCTGTCCCAGCCTCCTGGGCCCAGCAGCACCCCCAGTCCAGGGACGGGGGAAAGAACCCAGAGACGCTGAGGCTTCCTGAAAGCCCGAGGTGAGCCCCCAAGTGGCCTCTGGGTGGGGAGGGCGGGCTGAGAGGGGCAGGAAGTGACTCGGGTCCCCTCTCTCCCTGACAGTGCTCAGGCCCATGAGCCTCCTCCTGTGCCCAATGGCTCTGCTCCCCGAGGGCCTGGCTCCCCAGACTGCCAGTGAGTGTGGCTGCAGCCTGGGCTGGGCGCTGTGAGATGGGCACCTGCGCCCTCAACACCTGTCTCCTTGTGTTCCCAGGTAGCTGCCTGCGGCAGTGGTGGCCAAACTTCCCGTCCTCCCCGTGGACCCCGGTGGGGCAGGCGTGGCCTTGCCTGGTGCCTGTCCTCACCATCCCCTCCATGCTTTCTGGACTGCCAGGAAGCTGGCACCAGAGAGATGGGACCCCTCCCCCATTTGCACTGAGAAGAGAGATTACGGAGCTTTGCCTCCTAGAATAAAGAGTCACATAGAGAAGGAGAGACATATATTATATATATTATGTATATATGTATGTATATATACACACATGCACATATATATATATATATACATATACATATATATCTGTAGTGAGGAGGAGAGGAAGCCAGGACCGTGCTGGAACTGTGGCTCTGGAACACAGCCCCATCTGTCTCTAGGGGGTTGTGCTGGGTCCCAGGACCACACGCTCCTGCTCCTGTCCCGTGCTCCCTGCTCTGGTGCAGACCCCCCACCCAGCCTTTCAGCTCAGGTCCACCGGGGGCAGCTGGCAATGGTGTTTGCCCTTTGACCCAGGCACCTGACCCCAAGGAGTGGGGCCTCCCTGACAACATCCCCGGGGACCCTGCCCATCGTTGGATCGGCTGAGCCCCCTGTGCCCTGAGGGTCTGGGGTCCCAGCCCTGCTGTCAAGTGACCTTGTCCCAGCTCCCCCCCCCCCAGGCTGGTGTGAGTGTGTGTTCTGAGCTTCTATTTCATACTGCAAATATAAATAAAGGAAGACGGTTTATGGTTCCTGGTGGCAAGAGTTGTGGGACTGGAATGGCGAGCCCGTGGCTGGGGAGCAGTGCCACTTGAAGGCTGAGGCAGTGGATGGGGGAGGGGGGCCCACGAGAGCCAGGGACTCCAGAAAGAAGAGACCTAGTCTTGGTCTCTGCTAGCCCTGGTCCTTTGGCCTACACAGGCGGGGCTGGGGGGGGGGGTCCACGAGTTGCCAGGCACTGACCCCAGTGGACCCCATCTTCCACGCGGGAGGCTGAGGAGGAGGCGGCGCTCACGTGCATAGAGACGGGAAAGGAGCCAGCACTCTCGGCGATCGCGCCCAGCCTGGGATGAGGATGCAGAGTGCAGCTCCACCTGTGCTGTGGGCCCTGCACCGCTTCTGACGGGAGGCCGGGCCCCTTGGACTTGGTAGGGGCTGAGGGACCCGGAGGGGAGTCCTGGGATCTCAGTGGTGCCTTATCAGTAGGGACCAGGGCAAGGCTATCTCAGATGGGGGCAACATCTCCCTGCCTTCTTATCAGTCTCAGAGTCCACAGGACAGTCCTTGGGTTAACGTGTAACCAAGAGGCTGCCCCCTCTACTCTCAGAAGCCACTCGGGGTGTAACGGACCAACATGGCCGCTAGGAAAAAGAGGGTGCCCTTGAAGCTATCCATGGCCCAAGTGAGACCCCAGGGGGCGGGAGGCGAGGGGCTGGGGAGCTGGTTTGGGAGTCTGGGTTCTGGGAGACCTAGTTTTGGTCTTGGCAGGCAGGAGGGCTTGATGGGCCAGCACACCAGGGAGCCCCAACATGACAGGCCTTGAAGAGAAGCGGGCTGCAGGCCCGAGGACAGGGACCGGGTAGAAGCTGGGAGAGCTTGGTTGAGGCCGTGCCCTCTGCAGCCTGGGCTCCTGGGGCCTTCCTGCCACAGCCCTCTCCAGATGAGCAGCCCCGAGTCCTCCTGGTGGAGTTAGGAGCTGGGCTCTTCCGAGGCTCCCGGCTGATCACCCTGTACCCACAGGTCGGCCTGTGGCTGAGCCCCTTCCTGGGCGCCTGTGCCGTCTACTTCCTTGTCTGGATTCCAGAGAGCCACCCTTCCTGGGTGGGCGCCCTGGTGAAGTGCTTGCCTATTCTTTGCCTGGTGGTATTCCTGGGGGCCGTGGCTGTGGACGGGGCCTACACCAGGCTGCTCCAGGGAGCACTGGCCTGCTCGGCCGTGGGGGACGCCTGCCTCATATGGCCCAAGGCTTTCGTCTTCGGTGAGTGAGGGGCGAGGGTTCTGGCCGAGCCGGTGCAGCGCTGGACTCCTCGGAGCTGCCAGAGGCAGCAGTGGTGGGCAGGACCTGGGAGGAAAACGGGGTGGGGTTCCGGGAGGGCAGACGAGGCCTTGCCAAGGAGATGTCAGGAAGGCTTGGCAGAGGAGGTGCCGCGCGCCTTGGGTGGGGTGGAGGTGAGCTTGCCAGGCAGGGAGACCCAGGTGGATGGCCTGACGTCCCAGAGCTAAGCACTGCTCTGGAAAGGGCTGGGGGCCAGGGCGCAGCCCCAGGACGCCACACTGCATGTTAAGAAGGATCTGGGTGAGGGGGGTGCTGGGAAGTCTCCCGGGGCCAGGGCGGGACCCCCAGCAAGTGGAGCTGGCTGCCAGGCCCTCTCTTCCCCAGGCATGCTGGCCTTCGGCGCTGCCCACGTCCTCTACCTGTGCGCCTTGGGCCTGCGGCCACCGAGACTGGGCTTGTTGCCGTGGCTGCTCCTGGTCTTTCTGCTGTTCTACAGCTGCCTGCAGCCCTACCTGGAGCCCCCCATGGCGCTGCCTGTGGCCGCCTATGGGCTGGTCCTGACGGCCATGCTGTGGCGTGGCCTGGTCCAGGGAGGGTGTGCAGCCTGGGGCGCCCTGTTCTTCACCTTCTCGGACGGTGTCCTTGCCTGGGACAGCTTTGCCCAGCCCTTACCTCATGCCCGTCTGGTGGTCATGAGCACCTACTACACAGCGCAGGCCCTCCTGGCCCTGTCAGCCCTCAGGAGCCCGGGCCTCAGAAAGCCCTGATGACAGGGCCCAGATGGGTGTCACCCCGTCCTGCCCCACAAGGACCCCCAGACTGGCTCAGCCTAGGCGGCTACAGCAGTAGAGCTTTTCAGTGCTCGAGACATGGATATGGCTGGCAGAATCTGAATCTTATCACCGGGCTCACATTACCTCTGCCCAGGGCCGAATCTGGATTCCGGGCCCGCATCCTCCCTTCCCCAGCTCCTGGTGCTTCCGGTTGCCAGCCAGCCAGCCACGAGTGTTCCTACTCCAGTCTACCTGCTTTGTTGCCTAAGTAAAGAGGACATTGAGACCCACTGTCTCCATTCTTATTTTCCTTTTTGTTGTTGTTGTTTGGGGGGGGGCAGTCCTGGGCTTGAGCTCAGGGTCTCCGCACTGTCCTTGGACTTTCTCAAGGCTAGAGCTCTACCGCTTGAGCCACAGCTTTTTCTATGTGGTACCGAGGAATCAAACCTGGGTCTTTGTGCAGGCTAGGAAAGAGCACTCTACCAGTAGGCCACACTCCCAGCCCTTATTTTCCTTTAAAAAAAAGGTGGGGGAGGGGGAGTTGGCTACACACACACACACACACGAAACGGAGCTGTGGCTCAAGTGGTGGAGTAATAGCTTTGAGCTGAGAAGCTCCAGGACAGTGCCCAGGCCCAGAGTTCAAGCCCCACTACCAAAAAAAGATTTGGGAGGGCTTGAACTCTGGGCTTTTTGGTCAAGCCTGGCACTCTGCTGTGATAGCCACAGCTCCACTCAGGGACTTTCCAGTCGGCTGCCTTGGGCCGGCTCGTTACCTCCATCCTCAGATCTCAGCTTCCTGAGTGGCTAGGAGGGAGCATGGCGCCAGCCAAAGCCCAGGCTTTGTTTCCGTCCTGTCCGAGCCGTCTTTGCGGGGAACTACTGGCTCTAGTAGGAGTGCTAGGAAGCGGTGAGCTTGAGGGAAAGGGGCGCGGGGGCAAGAGAGCAGCAAGGGCAGGCCACGGATCCTCTCGAGGATCGATTCCACACGTGAGAACAAACGGGGCTCAGACCCAATGTCCTTGGCGCCGTGGCCGGCAGGACTCGGACCTCAGAGAGAAGTGGGCGGAGACTCCCTCCCTGGCCAAGGCCCGCTGGTTCTACGGGTTTCCAAACCAGTTCACATCTGGTGGCTGGAAGTGGAGGGTTCCACAGGCCCCTTCAGTGGCCCCATCTCCTGCAGCTCTCACCTCCCACCCACTTCTCAATTCAAGGGCTTTGGGGAACTCAAGAATCAAATTGTAGGGATGAGAGTATAGCCTAGTGGAGCGCTCGCCTAGCATGTATGAAGCCCTAGGTTCAATGCCTGGGTACCATACACACCAAAAAGAGAAGTGGTACTGTGTCTCAATAATAGAGCACTGCCTTGAGAAAGCTCACGGACAGTGCCAGGTCCCGAGTTCACGCCCGAGGATTGGCAAAAAAGAATCAAATTGTAGCGCCATCTGTGCAAAAAATATTTCATGGGAAAGTTATCTTGTGGTTTCTTTTGTTTCTGTCAGTACTGGGGTTTGCACTCAGGACCCTGCTTATGCAGCTCCCCGCAGCCTGAGCCATGTACCCAGCCCTTCTTGCCTTCACTATGCAGACAGGGCCTGGTGCCTATGAATGATTGAGAAGAAGATACGGGGTCTGCCTGGGCTGGCCTGGAATTGCCATGCATCTGCTCTCTGCTCCCTCTCACTAGGATTATAGCATTAGTGGCCTGGCTATGGTTTTGTTTGTTTTTTGGGGTAGTGAGAGTTGAACTCTGGGCCTGGATGTTGTCCCTGAGCTCTTCAGCTCAAGGCTACCGCCCTACCCTTGAGCCAAGCCCCACTTCCCATTTTCTAGCAGTTTCATGGTCTTTTGTGCCTGGGCTGGCTTTGAACCTTGATCCTCAGATCTCAGAGCCTCCTGGGTAGCTAGGATGACAAGTGTGAGCCACTGCACTGCCGGTTAAAATTTGTGGCTTTACACAATCCTCCCTCTGCAGGGGTTTGGGGGGTGTGGACACTCAGCCAGTCTGTCTGGGCCTGGACAGGCTGGCATCCACCTGGCCTGCCACCCCATCCTTCCCCTGTGCTCCCCACCGGCCTGGGTCCCTTCTAGCAACAGCCCCAGGGCGGGGCAGGCAGGGTGAGAGCCTCTGTGAGACGGGACACAGCTGGTGGCCTGTCCCAGAACGTGGCTGGCACCATTTGTGGAGACCTGAATGAGACAGTGAAGGGCATCCCCACCCCGTCCCTTCCCCTACAATCTGCCCTGTCCCCCACTGTCTCCCTGAATCAGCTGTGTCCTCACCAGAACCGCCTCTGTGGGGGGCGAGGGGGGGGCTTTGTCCCTGGACTGCCTGGGATTCACTGAAGACTTGTCTCCTCTCCCCAGGCTGCCAGGCGCCTTTGCCTGGGTGGTGAGGGAGGGGGAGATAGGGCAGGGCCCTGGCTCCTGTCCTGGATGATCTGGGCCCTACAGCCTGCGGAGAGGCTTCCAGTGGGTGCTGTGCGGGATGGGGGAGGGGATTTGAAGGGCAGCAGCCCCCGTCAGCCCTGGCCCTTCCCATCCTCTACCCACCCTAGGATCTGCCAGCTGGAAGCCAGGCCTCCCTCCCCTCTCCTCGCCTTCCTTCCTCCTCCCCCGGTCCCCCTTCTCTTCCTCTCAGGTCCTCTACCAAGTGGTAGAGCTCTAGCCTTGAGAAAAATCCAAGGACAGTGCTCAGGCCCTGAGCTGAAGCCCAGGACTGGCAAAAAAAAAAAAAAAATGACTGAGTCTCTGAGCTGGATGTGTGCTTCTGCTCTGGTTCAGGCAGGGGGATCCTCATTTAGATTAATCCTTAAACTCCCGCATCCTCCCTAGGTGATGTAGCTACACGTAGGGGTGTCGTCTTGGGACTTCCATTTCTTCCCACCATCAGAATCCAGAATAGGACCCAGGCACAGTTGGCTCACGCCTGTAAATCCCAACTCCTCAGAAAGCTGAGATGTGAGGACTGCAGTTCAAAACCAACCTGGCAGGAAAGTTTGTGAGACTCTTTTTTTTTTTTTTTTTTCCAGCCTCAGCACTTCTGGCTTTTTGCTACATATGTGGTACCGAGGAATCGAACTTGGGTATTCATGCATGCTAGGCAAGCACTCTACCACTAGGCCACACTCCTGGGCCTGTGAGACTCTTATCTCCAGTGAACCACTGAAAAACTAGAAGTGGAGCTGTGGCTTAACGTGGTGGAGTGAAAAAGCTCCGAGCCAGTGCCCAGGCCCTGTGTTCAAGCCCTGTGGCCAACAACAACAGAACAATAATTAAAAATAATAACAATAAAAACGTCTGTCTGTCTGTTATTCTCTGGGCAAATCTTGTTCACCATGTGCTCTGAAGCCGGGGTGCCCAGCCTGCCGAGCCCTCTGCATTCGGGGGAGTCCTGACTCATTCCTCATTGGGTCTGGACTCCTGAGCCCCAGGGCCTCTTCATACCCTGTGGATGATGGAAGACAAATGCTCCCTTTCCTGCCTTGCCAGTCATTCACCACGTGGCTAGTCGCTGCCTCTGTCAGCAGGCCACAAAACGTGGCCTGACTCAGGCAGGTGGGAAGAAATGCATTGCTGAGGCAAAGAATCAGCAGGGCAAATAGTTGAGCCCCTTGTCTCCTGGTCTCCCGAGTGAGGGTGTACTCACTCCATCATCTCTGATCACAGCGCTCTGATCCCTTCTCCTTAAAGGAAACCGGAAAGTCACCTGTGCTGAATGTAGAATGTGGAATCCAGAATCCAAGTGTGAGGCTCCACGGCCAGGGAACCTGAGGGATGGCTCTGGGGCGCCCTCTGGTGGTAACTCCCCAGGCGGGGATCTTGACATGGCACAGACGCCGGCTCAAAGCTGCCCAGGCTGGTAAGAGGAGGGACAGAACTTGGGCGGGGAGGGTCATGTTAGCTGGGGTTCCTTCCTGAGACTTCATGGGGGATTTCTGGGTGGAAGAGGAACAGGGGAGGTTGCGATGGGTGTGGAGAAGGGTGGCGGTATCTCGTGAACCTGGGTTGGCCTTGAATTTTCATTCTCCCAGCCTCAAGCAATGAGCATTACAGATGGGAGATACTCGGCCAGCCTGACTTGGGGTTTTTGAGATAAGGTCTCAATATCTAACCCAGAATAGTTTTGCACTCACAGTCCTGTCTCTACCTCCAATGCTGGATTGCAGCCGGGAACCACATGCCCTGTGGAAGACGGGTTTGGAGAGATGACAAGTGCTGGTTGACGGGCTGGATAGGGGAGGAGGCTGAAGAGGTGAAATTTTTTTTTTCTTTAAAGGTAAGCAAGGGCTGGGAGCGTGGCCTAGTGGTAGAGTGCTCGCCTAGCACGCACAAAGCCCTGGGTTCCATTCCTCAGTACCACATACACAGAAAGAGCCAAAGTGGTGCTGTGGCTCAAGTGGCAGCGTGCCAGCCTTAAGCAAAACTCGTCTAAGGGCTGGCACAGTGGCTCACACCTGTCATGCTAGCTACTCAGGAGGCTGAGCTCTCAGCATCTCAGGCCAGCCCAGACACTAAAAAGTCCATGACACCCTTATCTCCAATTTCACCAGAAAAGCGGAAGTGGCGCTGTGGCCTAAGGGGGAGGGTGGTAGCCTTGAGCTGAAGAACTCAGGGACAGCGCCAGCCCGAGTTCAAAGCCCCATGAGTGACAAAAAAAAAAGTGTCCAAGGACAGTGCCCAGGCCCTGAGTTCAAGCCTCAGGACTGGCAAAAAAAAATGCAAGCAACATGGGCATGCCTATGAGTTAGAAAAGAGAGAGGAAATCAGAGTGAGCATGAGAGACACAGAGAAAGAAACATGGGTGGTTGGTAGCGGAGAAATCTTATTGCCCAGTAGAGGAAAACTGTCTGCAAGGAAAACCCAGAGTTATACAGATAGGGAAATGGAGGCTTTGTGAAGGAAATTGGCTTCAGGGAATGGATGTTGGTAGCTCACACCTATTATCCTAGATACTCAGGAGGCTGAGATCTGAGGATTTCAGTTCAAAGCCATCCTAGGCAGGAAAGGCTGTGAGACTCATATCTAATTTAATCACCGAAACAGTTGGAATTTGCTGTGGCTCAGGCTGGTAGGGTGCCAGCCTCGAGTGAAAAGCCAGAGGACAACTCTGAGTTCAAGCCGCAAGATTGGCCTTTGTCTTACACCAGAGTGTTCAGGAAAGCCCTGGGCAAAGTACGCAGAGAAAGGAATGTGTATGCCATGCCAGGTGCAATCAGAGGGTGTGTGATCCCCAGGTCACGAGTGACACCCCTCTTACAGGCCCCGTGACTCAGAGAGAATGTCAAGGGCTGAGTTCCTGCTCCTCTGCCTACCTCCTTGACAGGTGTGTGTATGTGTGTGTGTGTGTGTGTGTGTGTGTGTGTGTGTGTGTGTGTGCTAGAAAAGTGGAGATGGCAGACATTTATTCAACTGTATGCCAGCGATGGTAATGGCACGGCAGTGAACTCAGGGCTGAATTCCGCAGAGCCCCAGCACCACATGGCCTGGCCTTCTGAGGCTGGGCAGTCAAAGGCATTGTGGTGACTTGTGCCTGGCTTGGGTGTCTTGGATCTGGATGGCAAGGTCTGGAGAGGCAGATGCTCTCTTGTTTACGCCATGTGGTAGCTTAGGGACACAGGTAGAGCCGCAAGGCATCAGCTCAGTTCCGTGACACGTTCGTTTGTTTGGAAAGTCCTTGGGTGTGATTGTCGGGCATACTTGCTCTGGCTGGTACTCTACCACGTGATCTGTGCCTCCAGCCTTGCAAAAAGGCGCGAGTGTCTCACGCCTGTTACCCTAGCTACTCAGGAGGCTGAGATCTGAGGATTGCGGTTCAAAGCCAGCCTGGGCAGGAAAAGTCACTATACTCTGAGCTCCAATAAACTGCCAGAAACTCAGAAGTGGCCTGGGACTCAGGTAGTAGAGTGCTGGCCTTGAGCACAAAGAGCTCAGGGACAGGGCCCAGGCCACGTTCAAGCCCCACCAGCAATAACAATGCTGGTTATTTGGAGATGGCATCTAGTGGACTTTGGTGAGTCACTGCGAGGCGATGTCACTTGTGGGAAATCACAGGCAGAGATGTCAAGGTTGATATGCAAATGATGCGGCACCTGTCACCACCCAGCCCAGATTCTGCTCGGGAAGGACTGGAAAGCCCGTGACACAGTGTGGGTGGTTTCTGAGCCATGTCCCTGCAGGGGGATAAGACATATGCAAAGGCCGGCGGTGGAAACTGCAGCACTCACCTGTGAAGGCTGCAGGGGTTTACGGGAGGCGAGAGGGGCTGGGACCAGTGCACACAGCCCACCCGCCCCTGGCCTCCCGCGGGCAGGAGCTCCAGAGGCCAGTTGGCAGATGTGCAGCTCTCCCCGCTGGGGGTCCAGGCCCTGCCTCATGCCTGGCTTAGTACAGCAACCACTGAGGTGTGGGTGGCTCTGCCGTGAAATCAATCCTAGAGGATTTCAGCCTCGAGGCTGAGATTTGAGGATCCTAGCTTGAAACCAGCCCTGATAGGAAAGCTATGAGACTCTTATCTTCAATTAACCACACACACACACACACACACACACACACACACACACACACAAGACTGCAAGTGGAACTGTGGTAGAGTGCGGGTCTGGAGCGCGAGGAGTTCAAGCCCCAGTACTGACACATGCACACAAAGAAAGGAAGGGGAGGGGAAGGGAGGGGGAGGGAAAGGAAGGGAAGGGGAAAGGAGAGGAGAGAGGGGAGAGAGGGGAGGTAGGGAGGGAAGGAAGAGGAGGGGAAGAAAGGGAAGAGGAGGGGAGGGAAGGAAGGGGGAGAGGAGGGGAGGGAAGAGGAGGGGAGGGAAGGAAGGGGAGGGGAAGGGCGGGAGAGGGGAGCGCTATCTTGGGGTTTCTTTCATGGCACACACTGAGGTAAGCTAGTGGCTATGGCTCCAGTTCAGGTGGGGCAGAAAAGGAACTGGGGAGTCTAAGACGGGAGGCAGGGTGAGGGCTGGGCCCTGGCTGGCAGGGCTGAGGCCGGGCTCCCCTGCTGCCAGCAGCCCCCACTTCCTCCTCCTCCCCTTCCTGCACCAGCTCTGGCCCCACCAATGGGCTGGCGACGGGAAAATTCTTGAGTTTAAAGTCCGGCAGGTGTAGGAAGGAGACTTGGGACTCCTGTGTCCCCACTGTGTCTGGACCAATGGCCAGGGCTGGTGGGGGCCTCAGGAGAGGCCTCTGGAGGACCCTGGTGCTGCTGGTAAGTCCTCCCCACCCAGGACAGAGCCTGGCTCCCAGGGAGGGACAGCCTGGGGGCCACAGCCCACACTCGCAGGGACTGCGGGGCACAGTCACTGAGCCCGCACCCAGAGGTCAGGGCGGCGCTGCCCTGGAGAAGGAGGGAGCCGTACGGAGCTGACCAGTGTGGGGCTCGGTCATCTGGTGAGGCACAGACCTTGATTCCCCAGACCCGGGGTCCAGACCCAGCCTCCTCCCTCAGACGGGGGTGTGTGTGTGTGTGTGTGTGTGTGTGTGTCCAGGCCCAGCCTCCTCCCTCAGACCGGGGGGGGGGGGGGGTGTCCAGGCCCAGCCTCCTCCCTCAGACCCAGGGGTCCAGACCCAGCCTCTTCCCTCAGATCCTGGGGTCCAGGCCCAGCCCCCTCCCTCAGACCCGGGGGTCCAGGCCCAGCCTCCTCCCTCAGACCCAGGGGTCCAGACCCAGCCTCTTCCCTCAGATCCTGGGGTCCAGGCCCAGCCCCCTCCCTCAGACCCGGGGGTCCAGGCCCAGCCTCCTCCCTCAGATTCCAGGGTCCAGACCCCAGCCTTCCTCTTCCTCCATCTATACCCAGACTTTGGGTTTGTTTTATTCTCTTCATCCTCCTTACTCCTGTCTTCCAAGGCTGTATTTGTTGAAGGAGGGAAATGATCATTTCTCTTGCCTTGGTGGGAGGCGCCAACCTTAGCACCTTGGCTCCTCCCACCCAGGAGCTCCGCCCGGCAAGCCTGCCTCCTTCCCCATCTGGAGAGTGACCTTTGTCACAGCTGTTGGGGATGACCCAGAGGTGTGGCAGGGGGCTGACAGGAGGCCCCCAGCTCATCCTGGCACCGAGCAGCTCAGGGTGTGACACCTTCCATTCCCTCCAGGGTCTGTTCAGTTGGATTGCAACCACGAGCGGGATCGGTGAGTGACCCCACGACTGTCACCATGGGCACACAGAGTCCTGACCCCTCGGCTCAAGACTCATTGAGTGCTCGCTGGTGGCTGCTGGCAGGCTCACCAGAAGAGGGGTCTCTTGGCTTCCCTTTTTTGTGTCTGGACTGAGACTTGAGCCACTTTTGGTTATTTTGAAGAGGGAGTCCGGTAAGACCTTTCTGTCTACGCCGGGTGGCGCTGTGAACCTCGAGATCACAGGCTCCTGAGTAGATAGATTTCAGGTATGAGCTCCTGCGCCCTGCTACATTTCCACTGTTCTCTCCACTACGTCACAATAAGGGAGAAGAACCTGGGGTAATGGGTCACGCGATATTTCAGGGAGCCCAACAGATCCAAACATGACTATTTAGCGAGTTGACAGAGAACCAGAGGGGTCCATTCTAATGGGCTACGTCACGACCAGCAGCTCCAGTCACGGCCTTTAGTGGGCAATCGGTGTAAAAGGGACAAGGAGACTGGGCATTGTAACTTCAGGCTGGCCCTGCCCAGCCCAGCGTGGGGCCCTCACTCACCTGAGCCACCCCTCGCCTCCCACCGGAGCTCGGGGTTCAGGTGGAACTGGGCCGCCATGTTGGACCTGCCTGACCCAGCGTCCACCTCCAGCTGGGTCCCAGGCTCCAGGAAGGGCTGCAGCTTGTGAGGATGGCTGCCCCCTCTCACTCCTCTGTCTTCCTGTCCCTGCTTCCAGCCCTAGCCCCGGTGAGAGACCTGCGCGTGGAAGGACAGAACAGCAGCTCCATCACCCTGGGCTGGGCCGGCCCTGAGGGCACGGACGGCCTCCTCCTCACCTACTGGGCGCAGTGCACCACAGGAGGAGACACGACTGAGACTCGAAACACAACAGACACCAGCGTCACCCTGGATGGCCTGGAGCCTGCCACTCTCTATGTGTGTTCTGTGTGGGTGGAGAAAGATGGCGTGGAGAGCTCCAGGGAGAATCTCACGGCTTCCACGGGTGAGAGGCGGCCGCTCCTTTCCAAGATACCATATCTTATTTCTTTTCCATATGCCTCGTATTTGTCTCTGTCTCTGTCTCTCTCTCTGCAGGGTCAGGCCATGTAGCCCAGTCTGGCTGGAGCTCACAGTCCTTCCTCTTGTCTAGCTTCCTGAGGGTTAGAATTACAGCTGTGAGCAAATGCACCAGGCATTTTGTCCTTCCTTTCTGGGAGGTCGTAGAAAGTGATGGGAAACTGGCAGGTTCTATGATGCTGCAGAAAAAATGGAAGCTACACCTCTAAATTTTCATTTTCTTTCTCTCTTTTTCTTTTTTTGCCAGTCCTGGGCCTTGAACTCAGGGCCTGGATACTGTCCTTGAGCTTTCAAGAGGCTAGAGCTCTACCACCTGAGCCACAGCACCACTTCTGGCTTTTTCTGTGTCTATGGTAACCAAGGAATTGAACCCAGGGCTTCGTGCATGCCAAGCAAGCACTCTACCACTAGGGGAAAACTCCCAGCCCCTACAATTTCATTTTCTATCACCCATATCAAAATAGAACAAAAGAGGCCGGGAGCCGGGGACTCACACTCTCATCCTAACTACTCAGGAGGCTGAGATTTGAGGACTGGAATTTGAAGACGGTCAGGCAGAGAAGCCTGTGAAACTCTGATCTCCAAATGGCTACCAAAAATGTAGATATGGGGGGTCAGTTCTGTGGCCTAGTGGTAGAGTGCTCCCCTAGCATACATGAAGCCCTGGGTTCAATTCCTTAGAACCACACACACAGAAAAAGCTGACAGTGATGCTGTGGCTCAAGTGGTCGAGCCACAGCCTTGGCAAAGCCCAAGGACAGCGCTCAGGCCCTGAGTTCAAGCCCACAGAACCAGAGGGGTCCATTCTAATGGGCTACGTCACGACCAGCAGCTCCAGTCACGGCCTTTAGTGGGCGATCAGTGTAAAAGGGACAAGGAGACTGGGCATTGTAACTTCAGGCTAGCCCTGCCCAGCCCAGCGTGGGGCCCTCACTCACCTGAGCCACCCCTCGCCTCACCACAGGAGCTCGGGGTTCAGGTGGAACTGGGTCGCCATGTTGGACCTGCCTGACCCAGCGTCCACCTCCAGCTGGGTCCCAGGCTCCAGGAAGGGCTGCAGCTTGTGAGGATGGCTGCCCCCTCTCACTCCTCTGTCTTCCTGTCCCTGCTTCCAGCCCCAGCCCCAGTGAGAGACCTGCGCGTGGAAGGGCAGAACAGCAGCTCCATCACCCTGGGCTGGGCCGGCCCTGAGGGCACGGACGGCCTCCTCCTCACCTACTGGGCGCAGTGCACCACAGGAGGAGACACGACTGAGACTCGAAACACAACAGACACCAGCGTCACCCTGGATGGCCTGGAGCCCGCCACTCCCTATGTGTGTTCTGTGTGGGTGGAGAAAGATGGCGTGGAGAGCTCCAGGGAGAATCTCACGGCTTCCACGGGTGAGAGACGGCCGCTCCTCTGTCCCTGCCTCCCGACTTATCAGACTTATCAGACTCCCCTTGCTTTCTTTCCCCACTTTCTTCCTCCCCGCCTTCTTTCCTCCCCTGTCAGTTCCTTCTTTTCTCTTTCCCTTCCTCTCTTTTTTCTCTTCATTTCTTCTTTTCTCTTATTCTTTCCTCCTTTCCTCTTTCTCCATTTTCCTCTCTCCATCTTTCTCCTTTCTTCTCCATTCCTCTCCCACCTCCTCCTCCTCTTTCTCCTCCTCCTCCTCTTCCTCCTCCTCCTCCTCTTCTCCTTCTCCTCCTCCTCCTCCTTCTCCTCCTCCTCCTCCTTCTCCTCCTCTTCCTCTTCTCCTTCTCCTCCTCCTCCCTGTCATGGGACTTGAACTCTGGGCCTGGGTGCTGTCCTTAGGTTCTTCAGCTCAAAGCTACCACCCTACCCTTGAGCCAAGCCCCACTTCTTATTTTTTTAGAGGTTGATTGGAGATAAGAGCCTCTGGCCCTTTTGTGCCTGGGGCTGGCTTTGAACCTTGATCCTCAGATCTCAGCCTCCTGAGTAGCTAGGGTGACGGCCGTGAGCCACCTCGCCAGGCTGGAAGACACACTTTTTAACTGATTTTAATTGATTTCTTCATGTAGCCCATTGTAGGTCTTGACCTTGGGGCCTGGGTGCTGTCCCCGAGCCTCCTCATGATCAAGGCCTGTGCTCTGCCCACAGTGCACTTCCAGAGCTGAATTTTCTTATCCTCTGTATCGGAATGGGAGGAGCAAACCAATGTGTTTCACAGAAGGTCAGGCAGTATTTCTGGTAGTCCAGCAGCTCCAGTCACGGCCTTTAATGGGCGATCGGTGTAAAAGGGACAAGGAGACTGGGCATTGTAACTTCGGGCTGGCCCTGCCCAGCCCAGCGTGGGGCCCTCACTCACCTGAGCCACCCCTCGCCTCACCACAGGAGCTCGGGGTTCAGGTGGAACTGGGTCGCCATGTTGGACCTGCCTGACCCAGCGTCCACCTCCAGCTGGGTCCCAGGCTCCAGGAAGGGCTGCAGCTTGTGAGGATGGCTGCCCCCTCTCACTCCTCTGTCTTCCTGTCCCTGCTTCCAGCCCTAGCCCCGGTGAGAGACCTGCGCGTGGAAGGGCAGAGCAGCAGCTCCATCACCCTGGTCTGGGCCGGCCCTGAGGGCGCGGACGGCCTCCTCCTCACCTACTGGGCGAAGTGCACCACAGGAGACACGACTGAGACTCGAAACACAACAGACACCAGCGTCACCCTGGATGGACTCGAACCTGGATCTGCCTATGAAATCCAGGTGTGGGTGGAGTTTAATGGCATCTATAGCTCCCCAGAGACTCACCGCGCTGCCACAGGTGAGATGCCCACAGCGCCGCCTCCCCCTTCCTTCCTCCACTTCCTCTTCTCTCTCTTCTTTCCCTCCTCTTTGTTTGGCAGGGAGTCGCGGGCCAGTGCTAGGCCTTGACCTCAGCCTGCCACTTTTCTTTTTCTTTTTCACTCAGTGCTGACACTCTTCCACTTGACTTTTGCTGGTTGATTGGAGACGGGAGTCTCTGGGGTTTGTGTGCCTGGCTTGGCTGTGAAGGGGACCCCCGAGGTCTCACTCAGCCTCCAGGGTAGCTAGCTAGAATTCCAGGCGTGAGCCACCAGCTCCCAGCTCCCGGGCTGCCTTTGACACTGGCCACCACTCTGTCCCCCTACCTCTGCTTCTCCAGTAGCTGATCTGAGAGGGTCTGAGCCAGTCCCGACCTGTTTCTTGACGAGCCATGCTGTGCCAGGATGCTATGTTTTGCTGTGTGTTGTACTCTTCGAGGCACCTGGAAATCCTGACCCTCCCCTTCTTCCAGCTCCTAATGCAGTGAGAAGCCTCAGCGTGCAAGGACAGACCAACAGATCTATCACCTTCACCTGGGAAGCGCCCCTGGGCCCCAGCCAGCCCAGCTACACGTACTGGGTCTCCTGGGCCCAGGAGGGCCAGGCCGCCACCACGCCTCAGAACATCTCGGAACCCCGGATCACACTGCAGGAACTGGCAGCTGGAAGCCTGTATAACGTCACTGTGTGGGCCGAGAGGAACCAGGTGGAAGGGTCTCCCAGCCACCTCACTGGGGCCACCGGTGAGACGCGCTAATGACCTGGCCTGTGGGGATAGAGGGTAGGGTGGGAGATGATGGGAGGGGCTTTGTGAGCCTCGTGGGAGACAAATGATGCCAGTGGCTCTACCCGGCTCTGGGGGACTGCCCGGTGTGGGTCATTGTCATTCTTTAGCAACCAGGAATTTCATAACAATGGGAACGCCCTGTGCCCTGTCTGTCTGTCTGTCTGTTGTCTGTCTCTCTCTGCCTTGGAAAATTGGTTCTTTGGGTTCAGGGAAGTGCTTATTCCACCTCTCAGGAATCAGCAACTGGTGCTAGGTTCACTGTTGATCGGTGGAACCTGAAAGCCTAGAACTTGGGCAGCTGAGGAAACTAAAATGCACAGCATCTTCTACCACCTACAGAGCGGAAAAGAATTCTGCCCCTGGGAGATGCCATTTCCCAGTCAGACTGTGAGCTGCATGGACTACAAATCCCATGATGCCACGGGGAATCAGGCCTTCATGGTATCATTGATATAGGTGGTCCAAGGCCTCATGGGAGTTGTAGTCTGAGGGGGGGTCTCAAGTCTGCAGGCAGAGGAAATCAGGGGATGCCCTTAAGCCCTAGCACATGAGCCAGGGGACAGAGTGGGCTCTGCTGATTCTGGTCTCCACTAGACCTTGCGTCTCCCCTCTCTCCTTCCCCTCCTCTTCATTCTCTGCTCCTCTCACACTCTCGCTTAGCTTCCTGAGCTCAGGAACACTGAGCTTTCTCAGGGCTGGAGCTCTAGCTCTTGAGCCACTGCACACTTCCGGCATTTTCTATGTGTGTGTACTGGGGAATCGAACCTGGGTCTTTGTGCATGCTAGGCCAGCACTCTACCACTAGGCCAGGCCCCCGCCCAGTTTGCTGGTTTTCTTGAGGCTCCCACCTCAGTCTGGGGCTGGTTAAGTGGGGCGTGGCGGCCTGCTGTCGGGCGGGGGAGAGGTGGGCAGGCTTTGTGGACACCCCCTCTCAGAGCCGGCTCCTTGCTTCTCAGCCCCCAGCGGGGTCGCGCTCCTGCAGAGGGAAGGTCAGACCAGTCACTCGGTGACCTTGCGGTGGGAGGCCCCTGCAGACCCTCACTCCCAGCTCTACACCTATTGGGTTTCCTGGGCCAGCGATGGAAATGCCTCAAGGACGCAGAATCCTCAGGGGCCCCGGGCCAACCCTATGCACAGCACCGGTGACACCTGGTATGTGGCACAGGCCCTCACGCCGGGCACTTGGTACAACTTCAGCGTGCGGGCAGAGAGAGATGGCATTTTCAGTTCCACACAGAGCCTTCGGGCACCCACAGGTGAGATGCCCCACCCTGTCTGTCCCTGGTAGACTGGGCTGAGGGTGGACCTGGGGGGCCAGGAGGCAGCTTCAGGCCCTGGGGTCAACCTCCAAGGGTTGGCGTGACAAGCAGGCAGGGCGTGGGTAGAGGACCCGAGGAGACACCTGCTGACTCTGCTGCTTCTCCCACCAGCCCCCGCCGCCGCCACCATCACCTCCTGCGTCAGCGCCTCTGGGGGCTATGCGGTCATCCTGACATGGTCCTGCCCTGCGGGGGGCTACGAGGCCTTCGAGCTGGCGGTGGGAGCACAGCGGGCCTCCCAGTCTTCGTGTGGGAAGGGCGTGTCCGTGTCGGGTCTCGGGCCCGCTCAGTCCTACACAGCCACCGTCACCACCGCGTGGAGTGGATTAAGGGCCCAGTCGGCCCCTAAAACCTGCCACACAGAGAGCACAGGTGAGTAGGGGGCTTTGAGGGCCCTTCCTGCCAGACTGAGTCCACAGGGGCGTCTGTCTGTCTCTCGGTCTCTGATTTCATTTTTGTTTTCTTTCCTTTTTTCTTTTGCCTGTCCTGAGGCTTGAACTCAGGACCTGGGCACTGTCCCTGAGTCTTTTTCTGCTCAAGGTGACTGCTCTACTACTTATGCCATAGTAGTACTTTCTGCTTTTTCTGAGTAGTTTATTGGAGATAAGAGTTTCTCAGACTTTTCTGCCCAGCCTGGCTTTGAACTGTGACCTTCAGATCTCAGCCTCCTGAGGAGATGAGTTACAGGTGTGAGCCACTGTGGCCGGGCACGAGATATCCACTTAACCGTGCAATGCCACTCTGTGCCAGTGGCTCTTACCAGTAATCCTAGCTGCTTGGGAGACTGAGATCTAAGGACTGCAATTCAAAACCAGCCTGGACAGGAAAGTCTATGAGACTCTTGTCTCCAATTAGCCAGCGACAAACAAATAAACAAAACAAGTCAGAAGTGGAGCTGCGGCCCTCGTGTTAGAGTGCCAACCTTGAGTGAAAAAGCCAAGGGATTGTCCCCAGGCTGTGAGTTCAGATCTCAGTACTGGCTAAATAAATACAAGACCTGGGCTCTGAGGGGCTTCCTGTGCCTCCCCAGGGGTCATTGTGGGAGCCGTGGTGGGTGTCCTCCTGTTTCTCGTCCTGGTAGGCCTCGTGATTTTCTTCTTGAGGAAGAGGTGAGACTCATTGCAGGACTGGCACTTGGAGGGTGGCAGTTGGGCAAAGAAAGGGGAGGCCCCCTGGTCCCAGGCTCACACTCTAAGCCTTATGGCCTCATGTCCCTATAGCCTTTTTTTTTTCTCCTTCACCAGGAATCAGAAGCAGCGGCAAAAGGTGGCACCCAAGGGTCTGATGTTCAGGTGAGCTCAGTGAGGAGCAGCAGGGTTGTCTGCTGTGGGAGGGCGCGGCCTGCCGATGTGCCCGCTGGGGCCTCGGAAGGGAGCAGGGGCCCTCTGTGACAGGCCCTGAGTTCAATCAAGCCCCACAACTCAGACGCACACACACACACACTTGCATACACACACGAAAGGCAAAATAATATAGACTATGATGTGTCCTGGGAGACCACGAAAGTGAGAGGAGATGAACGAGAGACTACAGACATATTTCAGATAGGTATTAAAACTACACGAAGCCAGGTATCATGGCTCACACTGTAACACCAGCTACTCAGGAGGCTGAGATCTGAGGGGGAAGGCTGGAAGCTAGCCCAGGCAGAAAAGTATATGAGATTCTTATCTCTGATTAACCAGTAAAAAAAAAGCTGGACTGGAGCCATGGCTTCAGTGGTAGAGCACCACTGGCCATGAACAAGTGTGAGGCACCGAGTTCAAACATCAAAAAACACATGTAAAAAAAAAAAAAAAGCCAACTATAGAGACAGGTCTTGATGACTGTGGAGACAGCTCTGGAGAGCCCCTTTCCTGCAAGTTCAAAGCTAGCTGGTACAAGAAAGTCAGTGAGACTTATCTCTAATGAACCAGTAATAAGCCAAAAGTAAAGCTCTAGTTCAAATAGCAGAGCCCCAACTTGGAGCAAAACAGCTGAAGGACAGCCCTCAGGCCCCGAGTTCGAGCCCTAATACTGACACACAGATAAAGAAAAAAGGGGGATTGTATGTCTGTTGTACTTTTTGGGAGGAGGGCTGGCACTACGTTCTCAACGTCACTACGCTGTAGTGAGTGTGTCACTTCCAGGCTGTGTGATGTCCCATCATTTGTGAGTCTATCATGTCTTCATTTCTTTGGGGTTTGTAGCCAGACTGCACATGGCTAGATCACAATTACCTCTTCTTTTACCCCCAAAGCACAGGCTTCCCACAGGCCCCCATCTTTTTCTTTCCTTCTCCCCACCACAGCTCCCCAGGGGACATCCTGGCCAAAGACTTTGCCAACCACGTTAGAGAAAATGAGAAGGACAGCAACTACGGATTTGCAGAGGAGTACCAGGTCTGGGGGCCCTAGTGGGGGTGGAAATCTGCCCCCCAACCCTCACCCCCAGCCCCCCCAGCCCTGCCCTCACCCTTCCACATTAAACAAAAGCAATCAATCTTTTTTTTTTTTTTTCTGGCCAATCCTGGGGCTTGAGCTCAGGGCCTGAGCACTGTCCTTGGGTTTTCTCAAGGCTAAAGCTCTTACCACCTGAGCCATAGCACCACTTCTGATTTTCTGGTGGTTAATTGAAGATAAAGAATCTCACAGACTCCTGCCAGGGCTGGCTTTGAACCACAATCCTCAGATATCAGCCTCCTGAGTAGCTAGGATGGCAGGCGTGAGCGCCTAGCTTTAGGGTTTTTTTTTGTTTTGTTTTGTTTTTGTTCTCAGTCCTGGGTCTTGAACTCAGGGCCCAAGTTCTGTCCCTGAGCTGCTTTTGCTCGAGGCTAGCGCTCTACCACTTGAGCCACTTCCGGCCTATTCTGTGTATGTGGGACTGAGGAACTGAACCCAGGGCTTCACGCTAGGTGAGGGCTCTACCACCCGGTCACCTTCCCAGCCTTCAGTTTGTGTTTAGACAGGGCCTCACACCTTGTCCATGCCAGCCTTGGACCAAAGTCCTCCTTCTCTCTGTCTCCCAAGTAGCTGGGATTCCAGGAGGCCCAGCTCATTACTTCCTGCTGAGGGTCAGTCAGCCCCCAGGACCTCACACCCACAGAGCTGGTCTTTTCCTCCTGCTTCTCCCTGTTAGCCTGTTAGAACCCCTGGGTAGGAGGTGGGTGGCTGCACAGCTCCTGTTTTGTGGGTGGTGCAGAATCCCAGGGGATGAAGGCTGAGCAGCAGGGGAGGGGAAGGGGAGGGGAAGGGCAGGGGAGGGGAAGGGGAGCTCCAGGAAGAGCTCCCATTGCTGGGAAACTCTAGCCCGCACCCCTCTGCCTTGGTCTTAGCAACTGGCTCTGGAGGGCCAAGGCCAATCTCAGATGGTGGCTTCCGCTCCCGAAAACACGGCCAAAAACCGCTACAGGAACGTGCTGCCCTGTGAGTCCTGGACTTCTGCCTGGGGGGTCCCCAGCCATGGTCCTGTCCACGCCACCCCTGCTCCCCATCCCTATGAGGGACAAACCCTGGGGGGATCCCTGCCATTGCCCAGGCACACCCCCTAGGTAAGGGTCCTAAGAATGTCCCTGTCACTGGCTGCACAGCGCCAGGCTCCGTGTGCCCCCCCCCTCGTCTCTGTGCCTTGCTCATGCCACACCTTCTTGCAGACGACTGGTCGCGGGTTCCGCTGCAGCTGCTCCAGGAGGAGCCGGGGTCAGACTACATCAACGCCAGCTTCGTGCCTGTGAGCTGAGCCCAGCGCCCGAGGGCCAGGGCGGGCTTGGGGGCCGCCTGTGGACCCCCTGACTGGCCTGCTTTCCTCCTCCAGGGCCTCTGGGGTGCCCAGGAGTTCATTGCGGCGCAGGGGCCCCTGCCCCAGACGGTGGGCGACTTCTGGCGCCTGGTGTGGGAGCGGCAGAGCCGTACTGTGGTCATGCTGACCAACTGCGTGGAGTCCGGCCGGGTGAGGAGCCGTTCCCGCCGCAGCCGTCCACTGGTCTACCTGGGGCGGGGCGGGGGTGAGAGGAGGGCTCAGGTGGTTTTCTGTCACTGTGAGAAAAAAGAAAAGAGGCTGTGTTTGGAAGGCTTGGAAGTCTAAACATGCATCCTAACACGGCAGAGTATCCACAGTGATGGAAGGAGCTTGCTCCCTCTTCTCCGTCCTCCTCCTCCTCCTGCTGCTTTTCCTGTTTATTTTTTTCCTCTTCCTTCTGTGTGTGTGTGGTGTGCGCGTGACAGTCCCAGGACTTGAACTCAGAGCCTGGGTGCTGTTTCTACTGGTTGTGAATGCCCTACTACTTGAGCCACGACTCTACAGCTGATTTTTTATTGGAGATAATAGTCTCAGAGAGGGGGCCAGAAGTTTGGTCAAGAGGTAGAGTGCTTGTCTAGCTTGCACTAGGTCCTGGGTTTGATTCCTCGGTACCACATACACAGAAGAAGCTGAAAGTGGTGCTGTGGCTCAAGTGGTAGACCGCTAACCTTGAGAAAGTTCAAGGGCAGTGCTCAGGCCCTGAGTTCAAACCCCAGGACTGGCCAAAAAAACCCAAAAGTCTCAGACAGCTGGGCACTAGTACCTGTAATCCTAACTACTCAGGAAGCTTCAATCTGAGGATTAAGGTTGAAACCAGCCAAGCAGTAAAGTCTGTGAGACTATCATCTCCAAGTAACCCCCAGGAAACTGAGTGATAAAGCTCAGGGACAGCAGCCAGGCTCTGAGTTCAAGCCCCATGACTAATTAAAAAAAAATCTCCCAGACTTTTTTGCCCAGGCTGTCTTTGAACCTCAATCCTCAGATCTCAGCCTCCTGAGTAGCAAGGATTACAGATGTGAGCCACCAGTACTTGGCTCTCTTCCTTCTCCTGTTTCTCTTTCTGCTTTTTCTCCTCCCCCTCTTCTTCCTTCTCATTTTCTTCTTCTTTTTCCTCCTGCTTTTCTCTTCCTTCTCCTCTTCCTCTTCTGTTTCTCCTCCATATATATATATATATATATTTTTTTTTTTTTCCAGTCAGTCTTGGGGCTTGAACTCTGGGCCTGGATGCTGTCCCTGAGCTCTTCAGCTCAAGGCTACCGCCCTACCCCTTGAGCCACAGTCCCACTTCTGGTTTTCTGGTGGTTCATTGGAGATAAAGAGTCTCACAGGGACTTCTGTGCCTGGGCTGGCTTTGAACCTTGACCTTGATCCTCAGATCTCAGCCTCCTGAGAGAGTTGGGAGCCACCGCGCCCAGCCTCCTCCATATGATTTTAGGCAAGCTGTCATGTGTCACCCAGGCTGGCTTCTGCCATTCCTCTTGCCTAGCTCGACTCCCCAGTGTGGAGAGATAGACAGGTGACTCCACGCCCAGCCCTCTCCCTCCAGTCTTCAGGCCACACATCCCACCATGGGCCCCCAGGCCCATGACCCCAGCCAACGGCTTCCTCACTTCCCGGTGGATAGACAGTTTCCAGCACATAGGTTTCTGATCTCCTGCCTCAGGAGGGATGGGTCTGCCGTGCTCAGATGCCATGGTGTGTGGTTGCCATGGCGCGACCCGGAGATGCCTCGCTGCCAGCACCGGGGGGGGGGGGGCTCCTTGCTCTGGATAAGAGAGCCAGGCCTGGAGGCTCCCGGGCTCACTCCCTCGTTCTACGCCAGGTGAAGTGCGAGCATTACTGGCCTCTGGATTCTCAGCCCTGCACCCATGGGCTCCTGCGGGTGATGCTGCTGAGGGAGGAGGTGACAGAGACCTGGACAGTGAGGGAGCTGCAGCTCCTCCATGTGAGCGCCCGTCCCTCCCAGCCCACCCAGAATCCCCTCAGGGACGTACCCCTGCAGTGCATCCTGGGAACCCCCCATCCCTGCCCTCACCGTCCCCACCAGCAAGGGTAGACGCCGGATCCCAGAACCCACATGCTCTCCCCACTGGCCTCCTTCCAGATCAAGGAGCAGAGGACCCTATCTGTACGCCAGTTCCATTACCAGGCCTGGCCAGACCATGGCGTCCCCCACTCCCCAGATCCTCTGCTGGCCTTCTGGAAGATGCTTCGTCAGTGGCTGGACAGGACCATGGAGGGAGGCCCACCCATTGTGCACTGCAGGTGAGAGACCAACCCCCCCCTCCTCCCCAGGAGAATCCTCTGGACCTTAGAGAAGGGAAGATGGCAAATACAGAAGATCTAGGTGGGTGAGAAGGTTGCAGGGCATGGAGAACAAGCCTGACAGAAAGATGCTAAGGCAGAATTATGACTTGACTCAAACAGTCCCCACTTAAGCCATTCCTCGTCTAATGCTGGGGTTCCTGCAAGACACCCCTCCACTAGCCAAGACTCCAGATGCCCCTCCGCTCCTTGCCTGACCCTTGCTCCCTTCCTGCCCAGTGCTGGCGTGGGCCGGACAGGCACGCTCATCGCCCTGGACGTCCTGCTCCGGCAGCTGGAATGTGAGGGGCTCGTGGGGCCCTTCAGCTTCGTGAGGAAGATGAGAGAAAGCCGCCCGCTGATGGTGCAGACAGAGGTGATGGGGCGGGGTGGGAGACCCCTTTTCCCCAGGCTCCCGGCTCCTGTAGGCCCAGGGCAGGGAAGGGGGGGTCTGGGACACTGGACAAGCCCCTTCATCCCGCACCTCCCCTCCAGGCCCAGTATGTGTTCTTACACCAGTGCATCCTGAAGTACCTCCAGCAGTCAGCCCCTACCTCTGCCCAGAAGGAGGCCGTGTATGAGAATATGGCAGGCCTCATCTACCAGAACACAGATGCCATCCTGGCCCAGCAGCTGGAGGTCTAAGCTATGGAGGGCCCTGCAGCTGACTCAAACTCTGGATCCCCACAGGAGCCCAGACTCCTGGACCTTGAAGACAGCAGAATGTGGTTGGGACCATGGGCTAGGAACTGAAAGTCCTGTGGTTCCCAGGAAGTGTATGTGTGGGGGAATCCTCCCAGGATGGGGGGGGGGCTCAGGAGTCCAGCACAACCAGGACAGGTTCCTGGTTCCTGGGAGGAGAGGGAGGGAGGGGGTTTCTCTCCCACGTTGGAGGTATCAAGGAGACAGGCTGGAACCTGCATTTTGAGGAAGGATGGACTCCGGGTTTGGGATTCTGGTGCTCTCAGGAACAAGGGCAGGCAGGACCTTGCCTTACTTTCATTTCAGAAACCAAATCAGTCCTCTGCTATCTGGGTTGTGATGAATGTGCTTGAAGTCCCCCTGGCGCCCCCCTATTGGAGTGCGTTTTCCTTCTGTACCATAATTTATTAAATAACTTTTCTCTCTGGAGGGGTCTACTCCGGTGGATCTCTGACTTTGAAGAGGGGGAAAAAAAATACCGGGGTGGGCTGGAGCACACATCCTATGGAGGGAACTTGAGGCACCCAATTTTTCTTTTGCCAGTCCTGAGGTTTGAGCTCAGGGCCTGAGCACTGTCCTTGGGCTTTCAATCAAGGCTAGAGCTCTACCACTTGAGCCACAGCACCATTACTGGCTTTTTCTGTGTATGTGGTACCGAGGAATCGAACCCAGGACTTGAAGCACTCTACCACTGGGCCGCATGCCTGGCCCAGACCCACGGCTTTAGGCCTAGCTGGGCACAGGTGGCTCAGGCACGCTGCCAGCTCCCCAGGAGGCTGACATCTGAGGACCACGATTGGAAGCCAATCCGGACAGGAAAGTCCCTGTGAGACTCTCATCTCCAGTAGGCCAGAGAAGCTGGAGTAGCAGCCAGGGGTTTGGCCTAGTGCTCAGGCCCGGGGTTCAAGACCAGGACTGGAAACAAAACAAAACAACAACCCCCTCTGTGGCTCAAATCGTAAAGGGCTGGCCTTGAGCACAAAGAGGCTCAGGGACAGCGCCAGGCCCGGCGTCCTCGGGGCGGGGCGCGCTGCTCGGCAGGGCGGGGCCGTTCTCGGGGAGGGGAGGGGCGTCCTCGGGGCGGGGCGTCCCTGGGGAGGGGCGGGGCGCACTGCCCGGAGGGGCGGGGCCGTTCTCGGGGAGGGGCGGGGCGTCCTCGGGCGGGGCGCGCTGCTCGGCGGGGCGAGGCCGTTCTCGGGGAGGGGCGTTGCCGTTCTCAGGGAGGGGCGGGGCGTCCTCGGGGAGGGGCGGGGCGCGCTGTTCGGCGGGCGGGGCCGTTCTCGGGGAGGGGCGGGGCGCGCTGCTCGGCGGGGCGGGGCCGTTCTCGGGGAGGGGTGTTTCCGTTCTCAGGGAGGGGCGGGGCGCACTGCCCGGAGGGGCGGGGCCGTTCTCGGGGAGGGGCGGGGCATCCTCGGGGCGGGGCAGGGCCACGCAGGCGAGCTCAGCCCCCGCTCGGTGATCAGCACCCGGGACAGCGCCGCCGCCCACGTGGTGACGGGACGGGAGTCGAGGCGCCTGTCCGTCGGTCCGGCTTCCCCGCAGGTAGAGCAGCCCTGGCCCCGGGCCGAGGGGACCCTGGGGCGAGATGCTGGGAAAGGGTGGAAGGGGGTTTGGGGGGTTCAGAGGTGCGAGACGGGCGCAGAGACAAAGAGACCGGATGCGGTGGGGGAGGGGGCTCTCTACGAGCCAGGCCGCGGGGTGGCGGGGGGGAGGGGGGGGACGACGGGAGGGTCGGGCTGGGGTCCGGCAGGGCGGGAGGCGGCCGCGAGGCCGAGAGGCCGAGAAGGACGTGGGGGCCGGCAGCGGCTGGGGACAGCCCCCCCTCGGTGAGCGTGGGGAGGGAGGGTCCGGGAGCCGAGGGGAGGGAGCGAGGGGAGGGACGCGGTGCTGCGGAGGCAGGGCGCGCTCCCCCCTCACCTGGGGACCCCCGTTGGGGTTGGGAGGACCCGGGCGTGGACGGCCGGGCGTGGACAGGGCGGGGAGCGGGCCCAGCGCGCCAGGGCTGGCGCCGGGGTCTGTGCGTCAGCCCCGCCCGTCGTCTTGGCAACAGGCGGTTGCCCGGCAACCAGTGATCCCGCCCCGCCCTGGAGGAGCCCGTCTGGTTGCCCTGGGCAACCCGGTGTCCCGGTTCCCGCGCTGGCCCCCTCCCACTTCCGCGGGACCCCGGGGGTCTGGGGGGTCTCGGGGGGAGGGTTGCGTCCCTGTGCCCCGAGCTCCCAGAGCCCGGCCCTCGCCCAGGCCGGAACTACAGCTCCCAGCATGCGCACGCAGCCGGGGGAGTTGGGTTCTTTGTTGCCCCGAGGATTCAATGGATTCCCGGGGTAGGAGTGGGGGGCCCAGGGCGCTCGGGTGCCGCTGCAGCTCGGACCACAGCGCCCCGACGCCATGTTCCCGGAGCCCGCGACCCCTGGGCCTCCAGCGCCCGAGGAGCCTCCGGCCTCCAGCCGCATCAGCCGGGGCGCAGGTGAGCGGACCCGGGGGCCCCAGGAATGGCGGGCTAGAAAATCCGGCTGGGATCTGGCTGGGGTCACAGGTCCGGGATCGGACCGATCTCCTGGAAAAGGCCAAGTGTGAAAGGGAAAGGCCCTCTCCCGCTTCCTTCCCGATAGAGGAAGACGAGGCAAGGCTTGTCTTTCAACACACACAGCCACGGGTTGAGCAGAAAGTACACTGGGGTGGGAACGAAAGTAGAAGGAGATGCGGGGATCTGGATGGCGAGGCGGAAGGCGTCCAGAGGCTCCCGGGCCAGCCAGCCCGCCTCGGGGACAAGCACGCGGGTTGCCTTCCTTCTCCCGCAGTGCCGCCCTGGGCCCTGGCCGCCATCCTGCTCTGCTCCGGCCTCCTGCTCCTCAGCTGCTGTTTCTATCTCTACCTGAAGCGGTGTCGGAAGCGGACGGGCAAGAAAAGCGCGGCGCAAGCCCAAGTCTGCTTCCAGGAAGTGAAGGAACTGGGCCGGAGCTACATAGACAAGGTGCGGCCTGGCCTCTGCACCCCTTGGTTGCCGCCCCAGACATCACAGCCGGGTCCCTGCCCCCGGGTCCACCGCACCCGCCTCTTCAAGCCCTGACCCTGCTCAGGCCGGGCCGGGCCTGCGAGCCTCCCACGGCGAGCTTCCCATGGCTGGGGAAGCCGTCCGGCACGGCCTTTGTCTCTGGTCCCTTCAGGTGCAGCCGGAAGTGGAGGACCTGGATCCAGCCCCACCTGGACGGGGCCAGCAGGCGCCAGAGAAGCAGGAGCTGGGGCGCCTGCAGTACTCCCTGGACTATGACTTCCAGAGTGGCCAGGTGGGTCTGTCGGGGCTCGGGAGGGTGGGGAGACCCCGGGGGGACCCCGGGAATGCGGAGCCTTCCCAGGAGAGGCCCTGGGAGGTCGCTAAGCCCGGTCCTCCCCGCCGTGCCCCGCCCTGCAGCTTCTGGTGGGCGTCCTGCAAGCGGAGGGGCTGGCAGCCTTGGACCTGGGAGGCTCCTCCGACCCCTACGTCAGCGTCTACCTGCTGCCGGACAAGCGGCGGCGGCACGAGACCAAGGTGCACCGCCAGACGCTGAACCCGTACTTTGGAGAGACCTTTGCCTTCAAGGTGAGCCCCGCGGTGGAGGCCCACGGTCCACAGCCCGCGCCCGGCCCCGGGGACCGGTGACAGGACCCCGCGCCCGGCCCCAGTGGCCGGGGACAGGACCCGCTCCCGGGCCCCGGTGGCCGGGGACAGACCCTTTACCTTTTCCCTGGAGGCAGCCACAGCTCGGGTGGCAGCTTGCAGCTGGACTGCCAGCTCTGAACTGTCCTTCGGGGCCCTGCGGACCTCGAGCTGTCTGCCGTCTGGGTTCATCCGGGCTCGTTGACCCCAGGCCCCACCACGGACCCTGGTATTCCTTCCGGGGTTCCATTCGCACCTCCCTTTCCCGGGACCCCCGTCCTCTTGCTGACCGCCGCCCCCTGCCCTAGGTCCCGTACGTGGAGCTGGGGGGCAGGGTGCTGGTCATGGCGGTGTATGACTTCGATCGCTTCTCCCGCAACGACGCCATCGGGGAGGTGCGGGTCCCCATGAGCTCCGTGGACCTGGGGCGCCCGGTGCAGTCCTGGCGGGAGCTGCAGGTGGCTCCCAGGGAGGAGGTGAGCATGCGCGGCCCCGCCCTCGCCCCGCCCGCCACTCTGGACCAATCAGAATGCGGCCCCGCCCACCAATCTGAACCAATCAGAGTGCGGCCCCGCCCCACCCACCGCTCTGGACCAATCAGAGCGCAGGCCTCCTGGCCTCCGGGCGGTCCGGAGCTCGCTCGAGGGAGCTGGGCTCGAGGCCGCCTGCGGGAGGAGAGCTGGGGCCGGGAGCCCGGAGAGCCGGCCGGCCCGGGGAGGCCGGTGACGCCGTCCATTCCGCCTTGCAGCAGGAGAAACTGGGGGACATTTGCTTCTCCCTCCGCTATGTCCCCACGGCCGGGAAACTCACCGTCATCGTTCTGGAGGCGAAAAACTTGAAGAAGATGGACGTGGCGGGGCTCTCGGGTGAGATGGGCCCGGCCTTGGCTCTGCCGTTTCCCGGGGCTCCGAGGGCCTGCGGGACAGGGGCCGGGCGGCCGTGGGGGGGGGGTGGATTCCGCCGGGTGGCCCCGCGATGTCCCTAACCCCCCCAGCAGCGGCGACTGAGACCCCTCCTCTCCCCCAGACCCCTACGTCAAGGTGCACCTGCTGCAGGGCGGCAAGAAGGTGCGGAAGAAGAAAACGACCATCAAGAAGAACACGCTGAACCCCTATTACAACGAGGCCTTCAGCTTCGAGGTGTCCTGCGACCAGGTCCAGGTGAGCGCAGCCCGGCCCTCGCCTGGCCGCCTTCCCCAAGACCCCAGGCCTCGGAAACCCCTGCTGCCAGAGGAAGGAGACTTAGCAGCCACTGCGCTGGGGTCTGGAGTGGCCCCGCCAACCGCACTCTCCCGGGGTCAGGGTCAGGAGGTCCAGCCCACTGTGGAGGAGTCTCCCCCTCCCCCTCCCTCCTCTCTCCCCGCTCCCCCCTCAAGCTCCTCTAGCTGACCCTGGAGGCAGGGAGGCAGGGAGAGCATGTTCTAAGCACGGATACCTGAGCTTCCTGGTGCTTGCCTTTGCTCAGTCTTCTGTCTTCTCTTCCTCCCCACCCTCCCCACCCACCCCAGAAAGTCCAGGTGGAGTTGACCGTGCTGGACTACGACAAACTGGGCAAGAACGAGGCCATCGGGAGAGTGGCGGTGGGCGCTGCCGTCGGGGGCGCTGGCCTGCGGCACTGGGCTGATATGCTGGCCAACCCCCGGCGGCCCATTGCCCAGTGGCATTCTCTGCGGCCCCCTGACCGAGTGCGGTCTACCCCTGGTCCCTGATCCCTTCATCCCCACCCCTGACCCCAGGCCCTGAGCCTGGCCCTGGCTCCGCTCAGCTCCTGCCTGTCCATGTCTTCCCAGTAGCTCCTCTCTGCACCCCTGTCCTGGGGCCTGTCAGCCAGGAGCCCCGGGAACCACTGGGGAAGGCAGCCAGGCCTCCCCCTGTCCCTCCCCCTGTCCCAGGGCCTGTCCTCCCGCATCTATTAGTCCTCCTCCCCTCCCTCCCTCCCAGAGCCCCTCCTCCTCCACTGCTTCTGGGGGTCAGGTAATCCCCTCCCCCCCAAGCTCCAGTGGCCTGGCTGCTTGTTCCCTGATGGGGGCCACACAGGAGCCATGTGGAGGCCGCCCATCCTGGAAACATACCAGGAAGGCCATCCTCTCCTTCACGGGGTCACATCATGGGGTCACGTCCTGCAGTTCCCACACCTAAAGAAGTTGTGACCATAACAGCTGCACTTTGTTGTGAGCAATCCATGAGAATCTCTTCCCCCAGCTACCAACTGTCCACCCTCACTCGCAGGAATTTGCTTTGTTGTTGCTGCTGCCACTGTGGTACTGGGGTTTGAACTCTGGGCCTTGCGCTTGCTAAAGAGGTAGAATGTGTCTCTTTTTGCTTTAGTTATTTCTCAGATAGGATCTCCTGCTTTTGCTGGGGGCTGGCCTGGGACCACGTGCAGTCCTTCCTCCTCACTTCCCTCCCTCCCTCCACTGGTTTCTTCCTCCAGTCACCCGTCCACTATATCCCCTGAGTCTTCTGTGTCTCCGCTTCTGTGGTGTACACACCCGAGCACACCCAGCCCCTCAGCGACTTACTCTCACTTACTCACCCTCTGCTTCATCTCACACAGGATGTTGGGTAGTGCACAATGGTCTGTGCAGTTCTGCCGGGGAACATCCTGGAAAGCTTCTAGAAAAGGGGCAGAGTTCTGACTTGCCCCCAGTTTCCTGCCAGCCAATGGGAAGAGGGTGGATGTAGATCAGAACCCAGGGCACTGTGGGTTATAATGTCTATGAGACTTTAAGAATGTCCCCAAAGAAGTGCAGTGACTTCCCGTGTGTGTGTGTGTGTGTGTGTGTGTGTGTGTGTGTGTGTGTGGTGGAGGGGTGTCTTCATGAAAACAGCACATGCTATTGCTATCCGAAATCCATCAGTAATAACCCCTCAACAACCCCATTAAATAAAGGTAATTTTTACTTATAATTGACAAGGGACTGAGAATGTGTGTGCCTTGGTCAGAATCCCATGGCAAGAGCTGTGTCTTTGAATCCTCCTGGAGCACTGAACCTTTCCTCACTCAGTCCAGCAGTGGCGACAGAGACAGCCGCGTGCGCAGTCCTGCTGCCTGCTCATCATCACTCGACAGGCGCTGGGTTTCTCCATTCCATTTTAGGAAGAAGATGTTCTTAGCTCCCCCAGCCGGCCAGGCTGCTTAGCCAGTGGGAAATGTCAGGTCCTGCTCCTCCCGAATGCTCCTCTCTGAGCCCCCAAGGCACAGCCTTAGGGATCCCCAGGGAGGGAATATGGCAGACGTAAACTCCAGTGGGGTCGAATGCTGAGCAGAATTTGGGGATCGGCAGGGTGGATGGTAGAGGGAGAGGGGGCGATTCAGACCTGCAAGCCAGAGGAGGCACCCTTGGTGTGTTTCTCAGTGACTCGTGCTATGGGCAGCGTGTAGAATTGAGATGTCTCCTAGGACAGCTTTCCAGTCTCCTCAGGCGCAGGCTAAGGTCCCAACACTGGAGGTGAAGCCAAGCACTAGCCTTGAGAAAGCCAAAGGACACTGTCCAGGCCCTGAGTTCAATCCCCAGGACTGGTTAAAAAATACACATATGTAAAAAATCAATAGATACACATATGCATGCATACACATATGCACTTTACCACTTGAGCCACAGCGCCACTTCTGGCTTTTTTCTATGTATGTGGTACCGAGGAATTGAACCCGGGTCTTCGTGCATGCTAGACAAGCACTTTAACCACTAGGCCAAACTCCCGGCCCCTTCTGAGTAGCTCTTATGGAATTGAGACACTCCTGACATCATGTGCTGGGATTACAGATGGGAACCACCGAATCCACTGGAATGTAATTTGTAATAATGACTATTAACTAAATCCCAGAAAACGTGCCCAGGAGTAACTGTTGTGATGTGGAAAAGCATGTAGTGAGGTAGGCACAGAGGTCTGCCCGGCTCGGTGACAGCCACCCTACTTCTTTTGAATGCATCAACATTCCATTTCCTTGGGTGTTAATTTGGCTTTATTTATTATTAATTTACATTATTCTTTTTTTGCCAGTCCCAGGGCTTGAGCTCAGGGCCTGAGTGCTGTCCTTGGGCTTTCCTCAAGGCTAGAGCTCTACCACTTGAGCCACAGCACCACTTCCAGCTGTTTCTATGTATGTGCTACCGAGGAATCAAACCTGGGTCTTCCTGCATGCCAGGCGAGCACTCTACCACTAGGCCAAACTCCTGGCCCAATTTTCTTGATTGTTATTATAGAGGTGATGTAGAGAGAGATTGCAATTACAGGAGTCAGGTAATGAGTGCATCGCCTTTTGCACAGTGTCTTTTTTTTTTTTTTTTTTTTTGGTCAGTTGTAGGGCTTGGGCTCTGGGCCTGGGTGCTGTCCCAGAGCTCTTCAGCTCCAGGCTACCCCCTTACCCCTGGGCTTGGGCATTGTCTCTGAGCTCTTCAGCCCCAGGCTACCGCCCTACCCCTGGAACCACAGCACCACTTCCTGTTTTCTAGTAGTTAATTGGAGATAGGAGTCTCATGGTCTTTAGTTCCTGGGCTGACTTTGAACTGCGATCTTCAGAGCTCAGCCTCCTGAGTAGCTAGGATGACAGGTGGGAACCACCCCACCCAGCTTCCACAGTGACTTCTGTTCCCTCAGCCTCTCCTCCCGTCTCCACCTGTGAGTTGCATAGTTCAGGTTCAGCAGTGTCCAGGGAGCTCTGCTGCTGTACTTTTCACCCTTTCTTCCTAGAGTTCTTTTTTTTTTTTTTGCTCCTGGTCTTGAGCCCAGGACTAGAGCTCTACCACTTGAGCCTCAGCACCACTTCCAGCTTTTTTTCTATGTGTGTGGTACTGAGGAATCGAACCCAGGTCTTCGTGTATGACTGGGCCAAACTCCCAGACCTTCCTCAAGTTCTTTACACTATTCTCCAACCTTCCTGAAAATAGAGACTTTTGAATACATAAGTAAAATAAGACAGAACCATCAAAATATAAAGACTATAAACAAAAAAAAAAGTTTTAAAATTAAAAAGAGGTAGGAATATGGCTTAGTGGTAGAGTGCTTGCTTAGCATGCACAGAGCTCTGGGTTCAATTCCTTGGCACCACGTAAACAGAAAAAGCTGGAAGTGGTGGTGTGGCTCAAGTGGTGAGAGCTCTAGCCTCTCAGGCCCTGAGTTCAAGACCCAGGACTGACTGGCACCAAAATAAATACACAAATAGTAAAAAGTAAAGAGAGGTCTCTTGTTTCCATATCTTGGACTTGGTTTTGGTATATATATATAATATATATATTATATAAATATTAAGAGGCACTCAGGCATTGTGCCTTTTTGTTTCTTAAGAGCATCTCTTTTGGTCTCACTACGTATTTAGAATCCATAGTTAATTATAGCCTAGCGTGTTTTAGATCTAATTTCCACATGTCAGAGAGAACATGCTGTGTTTGTCTCTCTGATCTTGGCTTACCGCATTCAACATGATGTATTCTAATTCCACCCTGCACTTGACGTTATTCTATTCTTTCTAGTGGCTGGCTAAAATTCCATTGTGTACAGGTGACACGTTTTGGGGTCCACTCATCTCTTGTGGGGCATCTGGGCCGTCTCCCTCTCTTGGCTATTGAGAACAGCGCAGTGCTCTCCGTGGCTGCGCGGGTGTCCCGGTCATCTGACTCCTGGGCTGGGGTGGAGCTGTTTGGCAGCGGTGTGGCTGGGTCTGGTCGTAGGAAGGTCTGCGTTTACTTTCTGAGGATCCTCCAGACGGCCGCCCAGAGTGCTGGCTCCTCGTGTGTGTGGACGGGAGGCCTTTGACTATTCGTTCCCAGTGTGTTGGCTGTCTTCCCAGCTTGGTAACTGTCCTCAGCCGTGCAGAACCTGTCTGGTGGAGTCGAGTCCTGCCGGGCCTCGGCTTTCTTTTTGCCCCTGGGACTCTTTTCACGTTTGATGTTTCTCGTGCTGTCCCCTGCCGTAGCGTCAAAGCTTCAGGTCTGAGTTCTCTGCACTGGGATTGCCTCTGGATGCCGGGTCTGTGGACCGACCCCCCCCCCAGGTGACCCCGCCCCCGTTGTCTTGACAACCGCGTCCCCCGAGCTGGGGGGCGGGACTGGCTGGAAGTCGGTCCTCAGCGCTCCTACCGGTCGGAAGTTTGCAGTGGGAGGGCCATCTCCTCACTCATTGGTCAGTCTGTGGGACATCACACGCTCTCATTGGCTGGTGAGTCGAAAGGGGCGGGGTCGCTGGGCCGCGGTCGTTGTGGGGCGCCCCGAGCGTCGGGCTGCCCGGAGCGGGGACCGTCCCGGGGTATTTGGGAGGAGAAGGAGGGAGTGGAGAGGGTGGACAAGAGCGGCGTGTCCCCGTGTCTGTTCCGCAGGGCGATGACCACGCCGGCGGGGTCGGGCGCGGGCTTCGGCTCGGTGTCCTGGTGGGGCCTGTCCCCGGCGCTGGACCTGCAGGCGGAGAGTGAGGCCCTGCGCGGGATCGCCGGCGTCCCGGGGCCGGGACCCCCGCCTCGGCCCCCGGACACACCGCGGACAGCAGGGGGCGGCCCCCGTCCCTCCCCCGGGGCGGGGGCTGGGGAGGCGGGGGAGGAGGCGGCGCGGGCCTGGGGGGGGGGCTGGGAGGCGGCGCGGGCCTGGGCACGCGGCGGGGATCCCCGAGACCCCTCTGCGGAAATCCAGCCTCTGGGTGCTGCTGGGATCCGGGCTTCCTTTGGAGCCCAGGCCCCGGGGCTGGGCGAGTCTGGTCTGCTGGGCTGGGTTGTAGTCGCAGGGGCAGCTGTGGGGGACACGGCCCGTGGCCGCAGCCTGCTGCCCTCCTGCCAGGTCCTCCTGGGGACCCAGACTGTCCGGAAGACCCAGAGCCCAGGACACCCGAGCTGGACGTGCTGCTGCTGGGCTCCGTGGACGGGCGTCACCTGCTGCGGACCCTGGCCCGGGCGGCGCTGTGGCCTCGCAGGAGGCTTCATGTGAGCTGGGGTCGGGGGTCGAGGGAGGAGGAGGGGGAGCAGGAGTAGGTGGGAGGAAGATGAGGAGGAGCAGGAGGAGGAGAAGGAATATACAGCCTGGGTTCTTGAGAGAAGAGGTTGTGGGATTTGGGGCCCAAGGTGGCAGAGGCTGGAACCCAGACCGTGGGATTCACAGGAGGCGGAGCTGGGATCCGGGGCCAGGGTCTGATGGGAGTGAGGGGCCAGGGCTTTGAGCTTTTTTTTTTTTTGCCAGTCCTGGGCTTGAGCTCGGGGCCTGAGCACTGTCCTTGGACTTTCTCAAGCTCTACCACTAGAGCCTCAGCACTCTTCAGGCTTTTTCTATGTATGTGGTGCTGAGGAATTGAATCCCGGTCTTCATGTATGCTAAGCGAGCACTTTAACCACTAGGCCATGCTCCCAGCTCCCGGGTTTTGAGTTTTGACCAGGAGGAGGAAGGTCTAGGAACCAGGTGTCTGACAGTGGGGGCAAGGTTTGGGGGTGCTGGGCAGGCAGAATTGTGCCCTGTCCATCTGTCCTCCAGTTCTACGTGCTGGAGAATAATCTGGAAGCTGTAGCTCGGCACATGCTGATCCTCAGCCTGGCCCTGGAGGAGCTTGACCAGATGGGGATCCAAGGTCAGTCCTCCCCCTCCCCTCCCGGGCTCCTCAATCACACCAGGAAAAGACAGAAAGCTGGGGATGTGGCCCAGTGGTAGAGGGCTCGCCTAGCATGCCTGATACCCTGGATTTCATTCCTCAGTACCACATACCCAGAAAGAGTCAGAGGTGGCACAGTGGCTCAGGTGGTAGAGTGGTAACCTTGAGCTGAAGATGCTCAGGGACAGATCCCAGGCCCTGAGTTCAAGCCCTGGGACTGGTAAAGTGTGCGTGCATGTGCATGTGTGTGTGATTACGATGTTGCACAGAGATAAGTTAGGTACTGAGTATGATTCTTTCTTTTGGGACCATCTCACCCCTTCCCTTATGCCCCAGTTTCCCCCTCCAGTCCCCACCCACAGTCTCACCGTTCACTTTCCACAGGATATCCACCAGGACCACATTTGTTTCCCTTCCCCCTGTTCCCATGCTCCCCTTTGTCCCTCTAAAGAGAAAAACAACAGCAATAACAAAACCACTTTTTTGGGGGGGTGGGTCATGGGGCTTGAACTTGGCTCTGTCCCTGAGCTCTTCATCTCAAGGTTATCCCCCTACCCTTGAGCCAAGCCCCACTTCCCGTTTTCTAGAGGTTAATTGGAGATAAAGAGTCTCATGGTCTTTTGTGTGGGGGCTGGCTTTGAACCTTGATCCTCAGATCTCAGCCTCCTGAGTAGCTAGGATAACAGGTGTGAGCCACCATCCCTGGCACATAGCCACATTTTAATCCCAGCAATGAGAGACACACATGGAAGGACCGTCCCCAGCCCCAGGCAAAAGCAAGAGACCCTCCCTGGAAAAATACTCCAGGAGGAAAAGGGGGTGAGGGTGGCTCAAGTGGTGCGGCGCTTAGAAGGTCTCCAATACCACTACAGAGATAGACAAGACAGACCCATGATGGATTATAGGTGCAGACGCAGACAGCAGGAGGGCCCCAGGGTTTAGGACTCTACCCCGGGACGCCTTGGGTCCGATATGGGCCCGCGGTGGGCCCGGGGCCTCGGTAAGCCCGGGCCCCGCAGTGATCCTGACCCCCGCTTTCCGGGCCCTCCGGGTAGAGCGGAGTGAGACCTTCCTGGAGCTGTGGGGTAACGCGCTGCTGCGCGCCCCGGTCGCCGCCTACGTGCGCGCCCAGGCCGCCCGCCTGGCGCACCTGGTCCCGGAGCCGGACCTCCAGGAACAGCAGCTGCCCTGGCTCAGCCTGCGAGCCCTCAAGGTGCCACCACGGCCTCCCCTGCCCATCCCCGCCGGGATTGGGTGGGGGTGGAAGGAGCCCGGAGGCGGTGGGGTGAGTGTCTCCACTTCCGTCCTCCAAGTCCTCCGCTCTCCGCATCCCTCCCTCCTCACGCGTGTCCACAGTTCAGCGAGCGGGACGCCCTGGAGGCCGTGTTCCGCTTCTGGTCTGGAGGGGAGAAGGGCCCCGAGGCCTTCCCGATGGGCCGGCTCTGGGACTCCCGGCTGCGCCAGTACCTGGGCTCGCGCTACGACGCCCGGCATGGAGTCAGCGACTGGGACCTGCGCATGAAGCTGCACGACCGCGGGGTGGGTGGGGGCCGGGACGCGGGGTGGGTGGGGGCCTGGGCGCGGGGCGGGGGGGCCTGCACGCTGGGCGGGGGGCCCGGGCGCGGTGTGGGGTTCCTGGACCAGGGGTTGGGCTGGGATGCGGGGGTCGCCCCAGTCCTGCGCTGCAGGCTCACCTAGGCCCTCCCTCCCCCGCTCCCCCCCCCACGCAGGCCCAGGTCATCCACATCCGGGAGTTCCGGCGCTGGCGGGACACGGGCGTGGCCTTCGAGCTCCGGGACCCCGGCGCTTACCACGTGCCCAACAGGACTCTGGCGTCCGGTCGCCTCCTGAGCCACGTGCGTGTCCGGGTCTGCCCGGGTCCGATGGCCGCGTCCAGGCCGTCCGGGTGCCCGGGCCTGGGGCCTCACTGCCTGCCCTCTGCCTTCGCAGCGCGGGGAGCGCGTGGCGGCGCGCGGGTACTGGGGGGACATCGCCACGGGGCCCTTCGTGGCCTTTGGCATTGAGACGGACGACCAGAGCCTCCTGCGGACCAGCAACGGACAGCCGGTCAAGGTGAGGGGCGAGGCGCGGGCGCTTCGCCCGGAGTCCGCACCCCCCTCCAGGACTGCCCCCCCGCCCGTGGAATCCAGCCCTGGGGATGCAGGGTCCCGGCCCGGGGCCTGCTCGTACCTCTTCTCTGCCCGTTAGACCGCAGGCGAGATCACCCAGCACAACGTGGTGGAGCTGCTCCGGGAGCTGGCCGCCCGGGGGCGCCCGGAGGGGGACCCGACGCCGGACCCCGCGCCCGAGCCCGCAGGTGCCACCTCCGAGCAGCGCCGAAGGCTGGGATACTTGTCCCGGTCTCTCCCCAAATCCCGGCACCACGGGGATTCCAGACTCGGGCAGGCCGTTCCCGCAGTGCCTTTTCCCTCTCCACCCCCAGAGTCGGCGCCGGCCCCGCCGCCCTTCGCCATCCACTTCCTGCCCCTCGGGGCCGCGCAGACTCTCCACCACAAGGCCTGCTACCACGGCCGGTTCCAGCTGCTCTACGTGTCCTGCGGGTGAGGGGGCCGCGGGGGCCGCGCCCGCGCCCGCGCCGCCCGGGCCTGCAGCCCGAACCCCAGCCCTCCCTTCTTCCCCGCAGGATGGTCCACCTGCTCGGCCCTGAGCTGGGGGCCTGCGTGGCCCCCGGCGGGAACCTGGTCGTGGAGTTAGCTCGGTGAGCCCGCGGGGCGCGGGGCGCGGGGCGCGCGGCGCGGGCTGGGCCGGAGGCCGGTCCTCACCTGCCTTCCCCGCTTAGGTACCTGGTAGACCTGCGGCCCGAGCAGCTGCGGGCCTTCTCCGACAAGGTGGAGGAGCTGGCGCGGGCTGCTGGGTTCGCTGCCCACCCTGAGGCCCGCCCCTCCGAGACCTTCGCGCGCTTCTGCAAGTCGGGGGACTCAGCCGCTGGGCGGGAAGACTCAGCTGAGGGACCCGAGCCTCCACCTGGCAAAGCCCAGGCCCCGCCTCCGGGAGCCACGCCCCCGGACGCGACGAGCCCGCCCCAGGAGGACGTGGCCACGCCCCCGGACGCGACGAGCCCGCCCCAGGAGGACGCGGCCACGCCCCTGGACGCGACGAGCCCGCCCCAGGAGGACGCGGCCACGCCCCCGGACGCGATGAGCCCGCCCCAGGAGGACGTGATGAGCCCGCCCCAGGAGGACGTGGCCACGCCCCCGGACGCGACGAGCCCGCCCCAGGAGGACGTGGCCACGCCCCGGGGCGCGATGAGCCCGCCCCAGGAGGACGTGGCCACGCCCCCGGACGCGATGAGCCCGCCCCAGGAGGATGTGGCCACGCCCCCAGACGCGATGAGCCCGCCCCAGGAGGATGTGGCCACGCCCCCGGACGCGATGAGCCCGCCCCAGGAGGACGCGGCCACGCCCCCGGACGCGATGAGCCCGCCCCAGGAGGACGTGGCCACGCCCCCGGCCTCTAGCCCGGGCCCCATTCTTGGAAGCTCTTCAGTATCCTTTTGAGTTGCAGGGTCCACTGGAAGCTGCCGGCCCTGCTCACAGAGGCCTGGCCATACCTGTCGTGACTCCAAAACCTGAGACCAAACAGTTCATGGTTCATAGATCAGAGCCTGGAAAGTCCTTTCTCAGCATTGGATGGATACCTCGCATTTCAAATTCCCTTTCTGGGATTCTAGGGTCAATTCCTAAAACCCTAGATTGTTTTCTCAGAAGTCTGTTTCCTCCCTGCCTAGAGGCCTACCTGAGTGCTAGGCCTCTGCCTCGGGCCTTTCTCCTCGGGAGGCCCCCCTCTCTTACAGGGACGTGGAGGCTCTCCCGGGGCCCAGCCAGCTCCCAAAAGTCCAAATAAAAATGCTTCCTCTCTGATTGTGTCCAGTATTTTTCTTGTCCCCAGTTTGTCTCCTGAGCTGAGAGGGGAGGGCCCAGAGGTCCAGAAACCAGACTTCCAGGTGGATTTCTCAGTGCCATGGGCTCAGAGCCTGGGGCCACACACCTGGATGGCAAACCGACCAATCACAGGTTCTGAGTGGCTAACAGATTTGGGGTTCAAACAAACTTTAGGGTGATGAAGAGGACAGAGGAAGTTTTTAGTGAGAGCTGAAGGCACAGGCTCTTGAGTCTTGGGGGGAGGAGGAGCCAGGGGCCGATTTCTGATTTTGAGAGTGGAGAGGGCTGGGAGTTGAGGGCTGGACTCCTCTGTCTGAAGTTGGAGGACCACGGCAGGGTCCTCTAGCCTTGGGCTTGAAGGAAGGGGCTGGGGATCTCACTTTTTCTGAATCTGCAAGAGGAGGGGTTAAAACTTGAAGGTCAGAGAAAGGAGGCCTCTTGGGTGGGTGGCAGGGTGATCCAGCTGGAAGCTGGCCGGCCCCACCTCTCACACGTCTTTATCTTGCACCCTGGTGTGGGGGAGGAGGCAGTATATTTAGTCTTCGTCCTCCACGCTTATCTCAGTGTCCTCACAGAGGCTGGAGCAGACAGGAGGAGACTGAAGTCCCAGGACCTCCAAGGTCACCCCACATCGATCCTCCAGGAGCCCCCTTCTCTACTTCCCACCACCCAGGCCCAATCTTAGCATGGCAGATGAGTGAGTGAACCTGGGTACTCCAAGGAAAGGGAAGTGCGTTGGGCGGGGGGTTCTCCAGAGTTCCTGGAGGTGTGGGCTACAAGGCTGGACATGGTGTGAGGGGATGTAGAGGCAGGGGTCCCAGGGGAAATGAGGTAAGAATTTGGGGGACGCCAGGGACCCCTGGGGAAGTGAGCTGGTGGCCCTGTCATCTGTGGAGGCGATGTGACCAAGGCCCACTGACCTCCCCTCTCTGTTTCCCCCTTCCAGGAGCAAAGAGGCGGTGAGTTCGGTGGAATCAAGTGTGGGCTGGGACTCCGGAGGCGTCTGCAGTGGCAGGGGGTCTGGGGAGGGTTGGGGGCCTATGGTGGTGATGCAACCCTCTCCTACACCCCCAGGCCCCACCCGCCCCAGTCAGACGTCGCTCCTCTGCCAACTATCGAGCTTATGCCACCGAGCCCCATGCCAAGGTGGGCGGGGCCAGCGGGTGGCGGGGCTGGGCCTGCAGGGGCGGGGCCGATGCTGGGCGGGGCTCGAGGGCTTGGAATCCAGAGAGGTCCAGCGCCGGGGGCGGGGTGAAGACATGTGGGCGGGGCTTATGGAAAGGACCGGTTCCGATTGGTGGGAGCCGTCCGTGGGCGGAGCTCCATTGAGCGCAGGTTGGCTGGGCGGGATCCAGCCCAGGCCCAGGAGGCCAATCTGTCTCTACCTGACCCGGGCGTGGGGGGCAGTCGCGAAGGCCTTCCTGCTATCCTTCCTGTGTCCCTTCTTGACCCTTCTGTGCCCCTTGTCGCCCTGGCAGAAAAAGTCGAAGATCTCAGCTTCTAGAAAGCTTCAGCTGAAGGTAAGGCCGTCCTCCTCCTCCCCCTCCCCATCCTCCTCCCCCTCCCCCTCCCCCCTCTCCTTCCTCCTCCGGGTATGTGGGGGAGGGGGGAGAGGGGTCGTGCTCCGTGGGGCTGGGCCTGGACTCGAGGGGCTGCATCTTGGGAGGGGGACAAAGCTTTATGGGGTGCGGCCCGTGTCCCCCCTTCCCCTCCGCAGATGCTGATGCTGCAGATCGCCAAGCAGGAGCTGGAGCGGGAGGCGGAGGAGCGGCGGGGGGAGAAAGGCCGCGCCCTGAGCACCCGGTGCCAGCCTCTGGAGCTGGCCGGGCTGGGCCTGATGGAGCTGCAGGTGATGCCGGCTCCTGACTGTTGGCCTGGCCTGGCCTGGCGTGGCCTCCCCAGGACCCAGGGGTGCAGGCACCATCGCACTGTCTACTCAGGGCCTAGGAGTCCAGCAGAAAGACAGCCCAGGCACAGAGCCCAGGCCCCGAGTTCAAGTCGCACATATGGCTGACCCCCACCCCCCAGAAGAAGAGTATAGCTTCCCATCCTGGACTCCTTTTGCTAAAGGCTAGTGCTGTACCACTTGAAGCCACAGCCCCCCCTTCAGTCTTCAAGTGGTTAATTAGAGATAAGAGTCTTTTGAGCTCTCCTGCCTGGACTGGCTTCAAACCATAATGTTCACAGCTCAGCCTCCTGAGTAGCTAGGATCGCAGGCCTGAACCTCTGCTGCCTGCCTTACTCTTGGGATAGCAGAAAGTCGTGTGGCAGCCATCTGCAACTAGGGAATCCACAACTGGCTTCCTCTGCCCATAAGTCGGCCAAATTCTTAAGACTCCCAGTTCTCTGGCATGTGTGCTCCAGTCTACTACTTCCAGACTGGATGGTCAGGCCCCAGCCCTCTTCCCTCAGACCTGGGGATCCCATCTTCAGTGCCCCTCACAGTACATCCATTTTCCTCCACCAGGAGTTATGCCGACAGCTCCACGCCCGGGTGGACAAGGTGGATGAGGAGAGATACGACGTGGAGGCAAAAGTTACCAAGAACGTCACAGAGGTGAGAGGCGCTTGGTGGGTGGCCCTCATGACAGCGTGAGGTGCGGGTTCTGGGGCCCGAGGCCGGGTGAGGTGCAGGATTGGGGTCTCCATCTGGCTACCACAGCTCATGGGACGTGAGGTTGTTGCACTGGGCACTGTAAACGAGTGAGGAATGGGTTGGGCCTTGTGCCTTGCGTCTCGCCAGGCCGCGAGGGGTGGGAAGTGATGGGGCACACAGGACAAGCCTGAGTTCAGGACTGTCCCCCTCCCGGCTCCCGGATAGCAGCAGGGGTGCAGGGTAGAAGAGAGGGTGGGGGCACCGGGGGACAAGCCTCCACTGCCCTCAGATTGCAGACCTCAGCCAGAAGATCTTTGACCTTCGTGGCAAGTTTAAACGTCCCGCCCTGAGAAGGGTGAGGATCTCGGCAGATGCCATGATGCAGGCCCTGCTGGGAACCCGGGCCAAGGAGTCCTTGGACCTGCGTGCTCACCTGAAGCAGGTGAAGAAGGAAGACACCGAGAAGGTGAGCACGGGAGGCGCCACCCCCAGGTGGAGGGGAGAGCAAGTGTGAAAGGAGATGGGGGCAGCTGGCACGGGTGAGCAGTGAGAAACGGGGGACACAGGAAGTGCTGCAGGAAGGCAGGAAGTGAGGGGGGAACACGGGAGGTGCAAGAGGAAGGCAGGAAGTGAGGGGGGAACACGGGAGGTGCAAGAGGAAGGCAGGAAGTGAGGGGGGAACACGGGAGGTGCAAGAGGAAGGCGGGAAGTGAGGGGGGAACACGGGAGGTGCCGCAGGAAGGTGAGAGGAAGGGAAGATAGTGCATTAGGGAGAGAGGAGGCAATAGTCAGAAGCTCATGAGAAACAGAGCACCCCAGGAAAGCAAGGAGGGGAAGACAGGAACATAGCAGGAAGGGAAGAAGGAAGCTGATGTGAATCGTGCAGAGAAGACAGGAAGCATTTGGGGGACACAGGAAGTAGAAGGGAGAAGACAGAAGAAGAATGAGTAAAGAAATACTCAAGAAGACATCCCAAGTATGTAAGGGGACAGGGAAATGCCATGAGTGGGTCAGGAAACGCAGTGAAGGGGACAGGCCGTGCATGGGGGGAGAGAAAAGTGCATGGAGGAAACTGCCAGAGGAACACAAAAGGTGCTAGAACCAGATTCTTGGACAGGCATCCAGAGCAGAGTGGTCCAGCAAGCTACAGGGAAGGCCAGAACCCGGGGTAGGGAGACAGGAAGACCCTGACCTTTGACCCTCGCCTCCCCCCAGGAAAACCGGGAGGTGGGTGACTGGCGGAAGAACATTGATGCACTGAGTGGAATGGAGGGCCGCAAGAAAAAGTTCGAGGGCTGAGCCTGCCTGGCCACCTGCACCGTGAGAATGTCCCTGAGGAATAAAGCCTCTCTCTGTGCCAGTGACTGTGTGTCTCCCGCTGTGCCCGGCAGGGAAATGGGCCCGAACAGTCTGGGTTTCTACCATGGGCCTTCTTAGTTTCTCTACAATGGTCACAAGTTCAAAAGAGGGGGGTGGAGACAGAGGGGTGGTGACAGAAAGACAGCCACAGACACTCCCCCACCCCCCAGAAAGGACAAGACAAATGACGGAGCTGTTGATGATGGAGACACTGTAAGGCACAGGAAGAGAAACTCAAGAGGGAAAACCCACACAGACACAAAGAGACTCGGGGAGAGCTAGGCACATCCCCCCCCCCCACAGAGAAAGCCAGAGGGAAACTGAGATATGGACAGACAGACCTGCAGAAAGACCAGGGGCCACCAGGAGCCCCCCCACACCATGGCAGAGGCAGAGACAGGGAGAGGAAAACAGTAGAACCCAACCAGAGAGTCCTGGAAAGACCTAGAAACAAAGATGAACACTGGGAGGGTTGGAGCTACTGAGCCCGGAGGGGTGAGGGGACCTAGAGTTCAAGGTCACCGCTTGGCTGGAGGGGGGGAGGAGGGAGAGACAAGCTACCAAAACAGATCGGTGGGGGGGGGAGGGTGAGGTCGCTTCAGTTTAATGACACCCCGTCCTCTCACCCTCCCCCCCACACCTGCTCCTCAGCTTTAGAGCCTGTTGTCACCGGGGTGGCATTCTGGTGGCAGACAAAGGGGTGGGGGCAGGGAGGGGGAGACAGATGGACAGAGATGGAGAAGTTCAGAAAGACAGAGATACACAGATGGGAGCCATTCCTGCAGAGGCCATAGGAGTGGTTTGTGAAAGGAGAAGGGGAGCCCCAGAAACAGAGTGAGGGAACAGGAAGTGTCTTGGCACCCCCTTTGTGATGAAGCATCCTCCCAGCATTGGCTGTGTGCCCATTCTGGGCACTTCAAAGCTCCGGGCGCTGAGTCGGAGTGCTCGGGAGTTCTTGAGATGTCTTTGAGGGGGAGCCCACCGCCAGCGCAGGCTCCAGGGTGGCACGGATGGCGTTTCAGAGCAGCTGGGACCCTCGATCTGGAGCCACCAGGGGAGGGGGGAGGAGCAGCCTCGGAATGCTGGCACTGGTGCTGGAGCACAGGAATTCTGCCCCCCTCCCCTGACCCCCCTCCCGCCCCTGGGCGGGGCCCACAGCTATAAACCCAGGCCAGCCTCGGCCCCAGTGCTCTCTGCAGACGCCTCCCGCTACAGTTACAGCAACTGTGGGCCAGGCTTAGGTAAGGGGGCTGGGGGGCGTCATGGGGTCTCCGGAGCCCAGGGGAGAAGAGGAATGGAGGTAGGCACAGAAAGCTTTAGGGGTCTGGGAATGGGGGCCACATTGGGGAACACTGAGGTGGAGGAGCAAGTGATCAAGTGTGTGGGGTATTTGGGGGCGCTCCCTTAGAATTTCTGGGGCCTGCGCAATCCGGGGGGGGGTAGCAGGAATGGGGGTGATCTGGTCAGGCGGCCCAAGTATTAGATGGTCTCCAGTGTGTCAGATTTTAGAGACTGAATATCAACTCTGGGGGTGTCATGATGCAAGGTGCAATCAAGGGATTTTTTTGGGGGGTCTTATACCTTGAGGTCTAGAATTGAGGTCCATACCTGGACCTGCTAGGGTGTCTGAGCTTTCATGAACTGGGGACCTGTGGGTCTGGAGTCAGAAGTGTTGGTTTCCAGGGGTCACAGATTTGAGGGTGCCAGGATCTGTGGGTGTTAGGATTTGGGGGGTCCCTTGATCTGGGCACTTTGGGGCCTGGAGGGTCACGGGGATGCGTGGGGTAAAGGTGAAATGGGTGACAACCCTCTGTGGATGTGGTGAAGGTGGGGGACCCCAGCCAAAGGGGGGCTGGGGCTTGGCCTGGCAGGGCCAGAAGCTGTTAGGAAATGTTCTGTCCACCAACTACCACATACCCCAAAATAGCACTCGGGTGGGGCAGCCATTGTCTTCAGGCCACCTTCCCTACCCTGTGCCCTAATCCCACCAGATCAGGTTCCCGACCTGTCACCAGACAAAAGGGGACAGCTGGGAGGGGCGGGGCCTCAGCCCTCCTGTGCCCAGCACAACCCCACACTGACTGATTCGGGGCCCAGCCTCCTCCCCCAGACCCGGGGTCCAGTCCCGGCCTCCCCCCTCAGACCCGGGGGTCCAGGCCCAGCCTCCACCTTCAGACCCGGGGATCCAGGCCCAGCCTCCTCCCCCAGACCCGGGGTCCAGGCCCAGCCTCCTCCCCCAGACCCGGGGTCCAGGCCCAGCCTCCACCTTCAGACCCGGGGGTCCAGGCCCAGCCTCCACCTTCAGACCCGGGGGTCCAGGCCCAGCCTCCTCCCCCAGACCCGGGGTCCAGGCCCAGCCTCCACCCTCAGACCCGGGGTCCAGGCCCAGCCCCCTCCCCCAGACCCGGGGTCCAGGCCCAGCCTCCTCCCCCAGACCCGGGGTCCAGGCCCAGCCTCCTCCCCCAGACCCGGGGTCCAGTTCCTCCGCCTTGGTGACCCTACCCCACCCTGCCTCCTTTCTGGTCCTCAGGTCTCTCCAGGATGTCGGACCCAGAGGATCAGGACTATGAGGAGTAAGTGATGGAGGGGAGGACCAAGTGGAGAGCCCCCCCCCCCGCAGATGTCTAACTGTCTCCTCCCCTCTTCTCACCGCCCCCCCATTGGTCCTCAGGGAGCAGGCAGAAGGTGCGTGGAGATGGGGTGGGTGCGCCAGGGAAGGGCGGGGGACGTGGGGGATGCGGAGCGCGGGTGCGGGGAGAGCGGGGAGGGGGAGGGGGGAGGCGCAGGGGCGGGGGGGGGAGGAGGGAGCGGGGGGAAGGAGCGGGGCGCCCCAGGGCCGCGCGCCCCGCTCCCCGCGCGGGCGTCGTGAGGCCTTCGCAGGCCCCCGGGCTCCGCCCCGGCCCGCGGCTCCTGACCCCGCTTGTCTGCCCCGACCCGTCCAGAGGAGGAGGCTGCGGAGGAGGAGGAGGAGGAAGGTGAGGCCCAGACGCCCGGGCGGTCGGAGGTGGAAGCGGGGGTCCCGGAGGGGCGGGGCGGGCCGGGGGGCGCGGGCCACGGAGGCGGGCGAGCGCGGGGCTCCGCGGCCCCCGGCCACCCTCTGACCCCCGCTCCGTCTCTCCCCTCCCTCCCGCACCCCGCGTGGCCGCCCCTCCCCGCACCCCGCTTCTCCTCCCGCCCCTCCCAGCCCCCGAGGTGCCGGAGCCGGCGGCTGAGCGAGGTAACCGCGAGAACGACTTCGGGGGTCCGGGGACCCCGATGTCACCCGGCCAGCTCCAGCATCGCCGCTCCGCGCCCCGCCCACCGCCGCGCCCCGCCCACCGCCGGGCCCCGCCCTTTAAGCCCCGCCGCCGCGGCGCCCTCCGGTGGCCGCGGAGGGAAGTGGCCTGGCTGGCCCTCAGCCTCTCCCTTCCTTAAAGGGCCCGGCGCCCCCACCCAGCCTCCTGCCTGAGGAGCGCTGGGAGGAGGGCGCACGGTTGGCGTCCCCTTCCTCTTCGTTCCCGATCCTGTTTGGCATCCTTCTCCTCCATATACATTCAGAATGCGGGGCCTGGACTCGAGGATCGCAATAAAAACAGGATGTCTGTGTCCCAAAGGGGAGGGGGCCTGTGGACAAGGCGGTGTGGTAGCTGGGTGAAGAGCGGGGCTGAGACCCCTCTGAGGCTGGGCCGTTATCATTATTATTATTACTGTGAGGATGGAAGCCACACCTGGCACTCCATGGGCAAGTGCCTTCACTCCACCTAAGGCCCCACCTCCACCCACCCCTGGGCCCTGATGGTGGCCAGTGACACTCTGGGTTTATAAACAGACACGTCTGAATGTATAGCTGACGTGTGAGCCCTGCTTCTTCCCTTACAGCCTCCCCACTCCCTTCTCTCCCCACGCCTCCCCCCAGCACTGATTCTGGGTGTTTCTTTGGGCTCCTGGGGCAGAGGTTGGGGCATCTCTGACTTCTTGCTAATAATCTTTTTATATCTTCCATCACCACCAGAAGAGGAGCGCCCCAAACCCAGGTGGGCTGCTAAGGGAATGCGGGCCATGGAGATGCCTCTCGCCCATCTCCAGAGAGGGTCAAAGAAGGGAGAGGAGGGCTGGGAAGGTGGCCTACTGACACAGCACTAGCCTAGCGTGCACGAAGCCCTGGGTTCCAGTCCTCAGTCTCACATACACAGAGCTGGAAGTGGAGCTGTGGCTCAAGTGGTAGAACGCTAGCCTTGAGTGACAGAGCCCAAGCCCTGAGTTCAAACCCCACAAAAAGAAAGAGCCCACAAGACCACTGTTCCTTCAGGCAGACCCTATCTCAGCACCTCCCCCTTTTTTCCGGTCCTGGGGCTTGAACTCAGGGTCTGAGCACTGTCTTTGGACTTTCTCAAGGCTAGAGCTCTGCCACTTGAGCCACAGCACCACTTCCAGCTTTTTTCTATGTATGTGGTACTGAGGAATCGAACCCAGGTTTTTGTGCGTGCTAGGCAAGCACTTTAACCACTAGGCCAAACTCCCCTCCCCAGCCCTCTAAGTGAAGTCTGAAGTGTGTGTGTGTGTGTGTGTGTGCTTGCATGCACATAGGTACTGGAGCTTGAACTCAGGGCCTTGGTGCTGTCCCTTTTGCCAGCTCTAGGCTTGAGCTCAGGGCCTGAGCACTGTCCTTGGGCTTTCTCAAGGCTCGAGCTCTGCCACTTGAGCCACAGCACCACTTCTGGTTTTTTCTATGCATGTGGTACCGAGGAATTGACCCCCGGTCTTTGTGCATGCTAGGCAAGCACTCTACCACGAGGCCATGCTCCTGTTCATGTCCCTTTTATCTGGCGGTCACTCTGGGGGTGGGGCAGCCTTCTCATGCGCTTACCCCTCTGTCCATGCAGCCGTCCAGTTGTGCCTCCTCTGATTCCCCCCAAGATCCCTGAAGGGGAACGTGTGGATTTTGATGTAAGTGACAGCTGTCACCTGGCATCCAGCCCCCCACCCTCCTCCCCAGTTGGTCTGGGAGGGGGAAGCCTGAACTAAGAACTGTCCAGCATTTCCTGTTGGGGCCTGGGCAGGGTCCCTAGGCAGGAGTTGGGGCCCCTCGGCTGGGGGTGGGGTGGGGGGTCCCTGGCTGGGGTGGGATGGAGTGGGGGGTCCTCGGCCCCGGGCGGGGGCCAGGCCTGCAGTGTCAGGGTCAGCGGCCCAGCCCCCCTGCCGCCCCAGGACATCCACCGGAAGCGCATGGAGAAGGACCTGCTGGAGCTGCAGACGCTCATCGACGTGCACTTTGAGCAGCGCAAGAGGGAGGAGGAGGAGCTCATCGCGCTCAAGGACCGCATCGTGCGTGCAGGGCCTGGGGGAGGACCAGGTCCCCATCTCCCTGGGGGTCTGGGGGGGCCGGGATCCCCACTTCCCTGGGGGTCTGGGTCCCCACCTCCCTGGGGGTCTGGGGCCTGGGGGGCATCCGGAGACGGCTTCTCCCCATTCCGGATTGGGGCTGGGACCTGCTGTCTCCTCCTGGCCTCCTGGGGGGGATTTGGTCTCTGCACCCCTCATCCCTGGCCCCCCCCCCCCCCCCCCCCCGCGCCCTAGGAGCGGCGCCGGGCCGAGCGGGCCGAGCAGCAGCGCTTCAGGACGGAGAAGGAGCGAGAGCGGCAGGCCAAGCTGGCGGTGGGTGCCCAGAGCCGGCCCAGGGGCCGCTATGGGGGCCTCCTCCCGGCCCTGCGGGGCCCTGGCTCAGCCCCCTCTCCCACAGGAGGAGAAGATGCGGAAGGAGGAGGAGGAGGCCAAGAAGCGGGCCGAGGATGACGCCAAAAAGAAGAAGGTTCTGTCCAACATGGGGGCCCACTTTGGAGGCTACCTGGTCAAGGTGAGGGAGGCCCAGGTCCCTAGAAGCCCAGATTGCTGGGCCAGTGGGAGGAGGTGTGAGGGAGGAGGCCGCGGCCTGAGGGAGGAGGCCGGGGTCTGGCTTCCTGGTTGGTGACCAGAAGCCCCAGGCCCAGGCTCTGCTCCACACTCCTCAGGCAGAGCAGAAGCGTGGAAAACGTCAGACAGGGCGTGAGACCAAACTTCGGATCCTGTCTGAGCGGAAAAAGCCTCTGAACATCGACTACCTTGGGGAGGATCAGCTGCGGTAGGAGGGGGGAGGCTGGGAAAGGGTGGGGGCTCTGGCTTGCAGGCAGGGCTCCCCTTCAGGCACGATGGGGATACTAGGGGTGATGGCTGGTGCTGTGCATTGGGGGATCATCTCCTTTCTGGGCTCTGTTGTGTACTCTGTGAAATGTGTCACTGACACAGGACCCACTTTTGTGTCCCCTCCCGTTTCTCCTTCTCCCCCGTTGGCCTCCTTCCCTTTGCTTCTCTACTTGTTCATTGTCCCTCCTCTTCCTCCCTGGTGGTGATTCTGAGAACCCATGGTTTCCTCCTCTTTCTTGGGGAAATGGTGAGGTCTCCGTTCTCGAGGTGGAGAAACTGGGGAGGGATTGAATACGAACATGCTTGCTCCTGGTATTGACAAAATGAAGCCTTGCTGTGTGACTCAGCTCGCTGAGCGTCTCTTTGGGCACGCTGGCTCTTCTGTGTCACAGCCCTCCCCTCTCCCCACCAGGGAGAAGGCCCAGGAGCTGCTGGACTGGATCCATCAGCTGGAGTCGGAGAAGTTTGACCTGATGGAGAAGCTGAAGCAGCAGAAGTATGAGGTGAGGCCGGGCCTAGGTCCCTGGGAGAGGCTGGCCTGGTGGCAAGGCAGGGCCAGGCAAGGATGTCCCCACCAGCATCCCAGCCTCTCCCTCTGGCCCCACAGATCAACGTCCTGTACAACCGCATCAGCCACGCCCAGAAGTTGTAAGTCCCATCCTGCTCCTCCTCCATTTCTGTCCTGTGGGCCTCTGAATCCTCATCCACGTGGGATAGCTATCTGGCAGCCCCCATCTAATCCTGTGCTTGCGTGGTGTGTGTGTGTGTGTGTGTGTGTGTGTGTGTGCTGGGAACCCAAGCCAGGCCTCCAGAATGCAAGATCAATGCTCTACTTCGGTGCCTCCTCCTGATGTTCCCATTGTCCCAGCTGGAGCAGGACCCTGGCCTCTAGTGGGCAGTGCCGGGGACTCTGCCCTGCACCCTGCAATGTTAGGCCCTTGCTCACTGCACAGATAGCTCCAGCCAGTGTCCTCAACAGCTCCATGTGTTTTCCTGTTTCGTTCTCAGGCCCTGTCTCTGTGTATTCTGTATATATGATGTGTGTGTGAGATTCTGGGGTTTGAACTTAGCTCCTTACGTTGCTAAGCAGGTGCTTTCCCACCTGGTTCTCCTCCACCCAGCCTCCACCATGATCTTAGCTGGAGTGACACACGATCACAGTCGGATTTCTCGGGTTGAGATGGAAGTGGGGAGCGCTCAGGAACCTTTTCCTTGGGCTGCACCTCCCTCTCCCTAGTAGCTGGGATGGCGGGCCCGGGCTGCCCTGCCTGGCTCGTGTGGTGCTCTGGAGACAGAGTCTAGCCGACCCTGCCCAGGAGGGCCTTGAGCTCACCATTCCCTGCCTCTGCTTCCTGAGTAGCTGGGATGACAGACACACACCCCCCGGCTCATTCCCTGCCTGGGCGGCGCCTGGCCGGGAGCGCGCCCGCCTGACTCACCGCCTCTTTCTCCCCCAGCCGCAAAGGGGCGGGAAAGGGCCGCGTGGGAGGCCGCTGGAAGTGAAGGCGCAGCCGGGACCCCAGCCCCCGAAGCCGCGCGCCAGGCCGGCGGGTCTTCCCTGAGACTCAATAAACGAATGCATTGGCTCTAAGTAAAGGCTCCGCCCGCTGCTGGCTCTGCGAGGCTCCCACCACCCCTCGGCGCTCCGGGGAGCCGGTCACCACGTGGACCCTGACTTCCTGAGTGACTTCCAGGCCGGGGGCGGCGGGGTCCCCGGCCTGCGGCCCGCGCGGCCTCCAGGGGTGTGCCGGGAAACTACATGTCCCAGCATGCCCCGGGCCCGGGGTCAAGCGGCTCGGCTTGACCTTTGGCACCGAGCACTTCGTGTCACACCCTCTCGTGAACCTGGGGAGTGGGGATGAAGGCCCGCTTTCCCATTCATTCAAAACAAAAAACGACCCCTGCCCTCGGGGAGTTTATTTCTAACTACCGGGGCCGCATAGGTCAACATAAGTGAAGCTCCCGGTCTGTGGTAAGATGAACGGGACCCGCCGTCCTGGGTCCTTCAGGACGCGTTCCCCCTCTGTAAGTCCGAGAACTACATCTCCCAGCATGCCGCGGGCCGCGCTCGGGCCTTTTCCCAGAGTTCCTCGGGACAGGCCGCTTCCACTTGGGGAGAAGCGCGCACTTCCCGGCGTGCCCGGGGGGCATAGCGGGTCGACTGACTTCCGCCCACAGACTCCATTTCCCAGCGTCCCCCGGGGCGGCGTCCCGACGTCCCTGCGCCGGGCGGGGGCCGCGGGATCTTAGGAAGGCGCGAGGTGAACGGCAGTTCCGGCGGCGGCCCCGGGCGGGCGGGCGCCCTGTGGCACGGCCGCGGCGGCGGCGGTTCGCTGCTCCGAGGCCGGCCGGCCGTCCCGGCGGGCGGCGCCATGTCCGGGGAGGACGGCCCGGCGGCGGGGCCGGGGGCGGCGGCGGCGGCGGCCCGCGAGCGGCGGCGGGAGCAGCTGCGGCAGTGGGGGGCGCGGGCGAGCGCCGAGCCGGGCCCGGGCGAGCGGCGCGTCCGCACCGTCCGCTTCGAGCGCGCTGCCGAGTTCCTGGCGGCCTGCGCGGGCGGGGACCTGGACGAGGCGCGGCTGATGCTGAGCGCCGCGGACCCCGGGCCCGGCTCCGGCGCCGAGCCCGACCCCGCCGCCCCGCCGCCCGCCCGCGCCGTGCTCGACTCCACCAACGCCGACGGCATCAGCGCCCTGCACCAGGTCGGCGCCCCTTCCCGCCCTCCGCGGAGGCCCCGGCCCGCCCCATTCCCTGCACCCTGCGGCCCCTCCTCCGGGCCCCGGCCTCCCCCGACCACCACCCGGGGCCGCCCTCGCTTCCCGTCCCCGAGCGCCCGCAGCCTGGGTCGCCTGTGCCACCTCCACGTCTCGGGCTGTCATCTTCCCGGTGTCCACCGCGTACCGCCCTCCTGCAGCGCGGCCCGCGTCGGTGCCAAGCCGGCCCGGCGCCCCTCTCCAGCAGTTCACTTCTTGCACCCAGCGCCGTTCCTCTCCGCCCCGAGCCCGCCCGGGGCGGCCTCTGCCTTGTGCAGCCTGTGGCGGCCTGAGGATGGTCTTTCCTCCGAGGGCCTTCCCCGCCCCCCCATTCCCGGGCAGGTGCCTCCCCTGCTGGAGATCTCAGCTCAGTTCCTCCTCACTCCCTTTTCCGGGGTTTGAACTCGGAGCCTTCCTGCTTGCTAGGTTGCCACTGTCACCACTTGAGCCATGGCTCCATCCCTGGCAATTTTGGAGATGGAGTCTAGGGAACTTTCTTGTCCTGGCCCTGAACTATGACCCTGTAGACCGCAGCCTCCTGAGAGGCTGAGCTAGGGTTACAGGCATGATTCACCCACACCCACCCGGCCTCGTTGTGGGCATCACGGCTTGTCCACCACGCATCTCTCAACTCGCCTGGAACATTGATGGCTAGGAGTGTGGGGTCTGCTGCGGAAGGGTCTGGACTTCCTGGACCTGAGTGAGGAGGAGGGCCAGGCCTGGATTCTCAGATCCTGACGCCCATGCCTTAGGCACCGTTCACATGGATGCCGATGCAGGGCCAGGTCCTTGAAAGGGAAAGGCCCATCTCCCTGCCTGCCCCCCCTCTTTGCCATGGCAACCAAGTGAAAATAAACGTTCCCAGGGCAAGTGTGGCCCCCCTTTTGCAGCCTGAATTTCCATGACTTCATGCTCCTGGCCTGGTAGCTCCCTCCCCCTTCCACTGCTTTGGAGTAGTGAAGGCCTTGGGGGGGCATTAATGTCCTGAAAATCCCAGAATCCGGCACTGGGGCAGCTCCTGCCCCGGGGTCCTGCAGGTGGAACCATGCTTTCATCTTCGAGTACCTAGTTCCAAGGGTAAGGGAATTAGACAGGATGGTCCCCTAAACCCCTGCACATAGTAGGCCTGCCGCCTCTGGGGGCTGCATGGCTCATCCTGGGCTCAGAAATGGCCTCTTCACCCCCACAGGGATTCTTGCTCTGTCCCTGGCACATGCTGGCTTGTGTGTCCCTTATCTGTTTTTGATGTTTTGTTTTTCCTACACCGAGGACCTGTGTCTGTCCCTGCCACCGTGTGGATATGGCTGCCGTCCTGAGTGGCCTGATTCTCACAGGGGTTGCACCCTGAGCACAGCTGCCCCATGCGTTCTGGACTTTCGGGTGTGGGGAAGGAGGGGCGTGTGTGGGCTCATCCCTGGTGTGATTGCTGGAAGTTCCATCCTACAGATGGTCACTGTGGGTGGTGCTTTGTGTCCGGCAGATTCAGGAGTTCCACACTGGGGTCAGGATGGCAACATACATGTGTAATGCCAGCTGCTTGGGAGATGGAAATTGGAGGAATCAGGGTTTAAGACCAGCCGGCCAGACATTTAGGGAACCCTCGTCTCAATAAACCTAGCATGGTGGTGCCTGCCTGTCACCTCAGGAAAATAACCAAAACTGGGCTGGGAGTTTGGCCTAGTGGTAGAATGCTTGCCTAGCATGCGCGAAACCCCGGTTCGATTCCTTGGTACCACACACGTAGCCAGAAGTGGTGCTGTGGCTCAAGTGGTAGAGCCCTAGCCTTGAGAAAAAAATCCAGGGACAGTGCTCAGGCCCTGAGCCCATGCCCAGGACTGGCAAAAAACAACAACAACAACAACAAAAAAACCAAAACAACAACAACAACCAAAACTGATGGCTCAAGTACAAAGGCTTGAATTCAAACCCCACTCGCCTCCCACAAAAAGCCCCATATTAAGACCCCCACACTCCTTCCTTGTCCTTTCCCCCTGCTGGCCTATGCTGCTCCTCTTCTCTGCTGAGCTCCAGGTGCTCTGCTGACCTGCGGTGGGGTAGCCAGGGTGTGTTAATGGACTGAGTGGTGGGAGGGCTTCAGGGCTGGGCCAGGGGGCTGGGGGGGGGTGGCCTCAGGCTGTTATCTGCTGCTACCCCCAGGCCTGCATCGATGAGAACCTGGAGGTGGTGCGCTTCCTGGTGGAGCAGGGGGCCACCGTGAACCAGGCGGACAACGAGGGCTGGACGCCCCTGCATGTGGCAGCCTCCTGTGGGTACCTGGACATTGCCAGGTGAGGGGCGGGGCGGGAAGGGGGGACTGGGCCTAGGCGGGGGAAACTGGCCGCCCTGACCTCGCTCCACCCCCAGGTACCTCCTGAGCCATGGGGCCAACATCGCTGCAGTCAACAGTGATGGGGACCTGCCCCTGGACCTGGCCGAGTCAGATGCCATGGAGGGGCTGCTAAGGGCTGAGATTGCTCGCCGAGGTGAGGCAGGCCACAGGGTATCTGCAGTCACTGCGTAGGGATTGGTTGCCTTGGCCCCCCCCATCCCGGGAGGTGGGCAGCCCTGGAAGCTCCCCCCTCGCCCCATCCCCGGGAGGTGGGCAGCCCTGGAAGCTCCCCCCTCGCCCCATCCCCGGGAGGTGGGCAGCCCTGGAAGCTTTCCTGACACTTCACAGAGCAAGAGCAGTGCCGGTGCATTATCATTTCACCATGTCTGATGGAGTGAGAGGCGTGGAGGGGCGTGGGGCACCCTGGCCTCTCTGGGGGGCAGGGCAGAAGCCGATGCCGCCCAGGGAAGAGCAGCCCAGCTGGCCTTGACCAGGTGAGCCCCCTCTCCTGTCTCCACCCTCCCAGGTGTGGATGTCAGGGCTGCCAAGCGGGCAGAGGAGGAACAGCTACTTCATGACACCAGGTGTTGGCTGAATGGGGGGGCCATGCCAGAGGCCCGGCACCCTCGAACGGGGGCCTCTGCCCTGCACGTGGCTGCTGCCAAGGGCTACATTGAGGTGATGAGGTGAGTGGGGCCACCTGTCCTCATTGTCATGTTTATGTACCCGAGGCTACGTGTTTCCCTCAAAATGCAGCTTTGCACGAACCATGAAATAAATGATTATCTCATTGTTTATTACTGACTCCCTGGCTTTCCTATAGTGGAGTCAGAAAGTAGGTGAATTTCCACCACAGCCATTTAAGTTTTTGGAGGTTTGCCTTCCCTAGGTCTGAGTCGGAGCTGGGGGAGAGTGGGGTCAGCTTTGCTTCAGACCATCTTCCCTGGCAGGGCTCCTGTTCATTCCGTCAAGTGCTATAAGAGGCCTGCCAGTATTTCTTGGCAGACTGAGCTTTGCCTGTCATTCTGTCTCCTTGTCATTCTGATTTTTTTTTTTAATGTATTACTTGATCCAATTTTGTTTTGTTTTGTTTTTTGTTGGTCTTGTGGCTTGAACTCAGGGCGTTGGCACTGTCCTTGGACACTTTTTACTCAAGTGCCACAGCACCACTTCTGGCTTTTTCTGTGTATGTGTACGGAGGAATCGAACCCAGGGCTTCCTGCATGCTAGGCAAACACTCTACCACTAGAGTATGTTCCCAGCTCCCAGCCCCCTTTTGTCATGGGGCTTGAATTCTAGGCCTGAGTGCTGTTCTTGAGCTCTTTTTGCTCAAGGCTAGTGCCCTAGCACTTTGAGCCACAGTGCCACTTGTGGTTTTGGAGTGGTTAATTGAAGGCAAGAGTCTCATGGGAACTGTTCTGCCCGGGCTGGCTTTGCGTGGCGATGCTCAGATCTCAGCCCGGCTGCCATGAGATACTTTATCCTTTTAGCTTGACATGGAACCAGTGGGAGAGGTAGACAGTGAGGGAGAGGGCAGCACGATGCTACCAAGGACACTACTAGCTCAGCTGGGGTCCCAGGGTCTGCGCCCCAGATTGCCTCTGGAGGCCCATCTGGCCTTGGGGCCGGCAGGGGTGCATTGCACCCACCTCCTCTGGTGTGTTCTTGCTGCCCAGCTGGGGAGTCCCCAGCTCGTGGGGTTGGAGGCTGGTTGCCTGAGGGAAGCGGCAGCAGCCCGAGGACATAGGAAGAGCTTGGTGCTTGGCTCTTGGGCAGTGCAGGGATGTTGAGTGTTCCCCTGACTACAGCTGGCCCTCGGCCCAGATGCCCATCTCAGCCCTGACATCTTTGCCCTGGCTCCCAGGCTGCTCCTCCAAGCGGGCTACGATCCGGAGCTGCGGGATGGAGACGGCTGGACCCCGCTGCATGCAGCAGCACACTGGGGCGTGGAGGACGCCTGCCGCCTGCTGGCTGAGCATGGCGGGGGCATGGACTCGCTGACCCACGCGGTGAGGGCTGGGTCACATGGCAGGCGAGGGGGGGAGGCTCCCTCACCTGCTGATGGCCTCTCCTGTGCTTCCCACCCAGGGGCAGCGGCCCTGTGACTTGGCCGATGAGGAGGTGCTGAGCCTGCTTGAGGAACTGGCCCGGAAACAGGAGGACGTGAGTCCTGCACTACCCGCCGGGAACCTCCCCTCCCCCGCCTTGGCCCCTGGCCGGCAGTGGCTGTGGAACTGGCATCCCGGGGCAGCCAGAGTGCTGCAGAGGGCTGGACCGGGTACATTCTGGTGGGGCACCGAGAGCGGCTGGAGAGGCGGCCGGCACTTCTCCTTTCAGATCTAGCCTGGCAAAGGGTGCCCTGAGCCGGGCAGAGAGGAGAGCAGCCTGGAGCCCAACGGGCTCCTCTCCCAGGAACACAGGAGTAGACCCCGGGCCCTCTGTGGCCTGGCTGGCACTGCGATGGCAGGTGGCACCGAGGGGTCTGGCCAGGCCAGGACTGCACTGTCAGCCGCCCCTTCCCTTCCTTGCAGCTCCGAAACCAGAAAGAGACTTCTCAGGGCCGAGGCCAGGAGCCCCAGGCACCCTCAGGGGGCAAACACCGGAGGTAGGAGGAGCCCGGGTGGGAGGCCAGCAGGGCCTACGTCCCCTTCAACGTGCTCTGCCTCCCAGGAGCTCTGTGTGCCGCCTGAGCAGCCGGGAGAAGACCTCCCTCCAGGACCTGTCCAAGGAACGCCGGCCCGCTGGGGCAGGGGGGGAACCCGTTCGAGATGAGGAGGACGGGGAGGAGGGCCCGACAGGTGGGGGCTGGCCTGGACCCCTGGGTCTGAGGGAGGAGGACTGGGGTATGGACTCCGGGTCTGAGGGAGAGGACTGGGGTATGGACTCTGGGTCTGAGGGAGGAGGACTGGGTTCTGGACCCCAAGTCTGAGGGAGGAGGCTGGGTTCTGGACCCCGGGTCTGAGGGAGGAGGACTGGGTTCTGGACCCCCTGTCTGAGGGAGGACGCAGGGCCTGGGCTCTGGAGGCACTGGCATATTCTGAGTTCCTGCTTGCTCTCCCCACAGAATCGCCCTGTCCAGAGCCAAGGGCCCTCAATGGCGTGTCCTCCCCACCGTCCCCAAGCCCCAAGAGCCTTGTGGTGAGATGGGGGGCAGGGAGGGGCAGGCGGCTGCAGGTTTGGGGGGAAGGTAGACCGAAGGTTTGGGTCACTGTCCTCCCGACAGTTGAGCACGAGCCCAGAGCTAGTGGGTGGAGGTTTGCTTGTCCTGTGGGTGACCCGCCCCCCAGAAGCCCACTCGGGGTGAGCGGAGGTGATGTGACGCTCCTCTCTTCAGCTCCCGGAAGAGGACGCCTTCCCCCGGCGCGTTGGTCTTCAGAAGACGGGCAGCTCCAGTGCCCTGGGTCCCCCAGTGATGCAGGGGGTTGAGGGATCCCCCGGGACTGGGCTGCAGCGCTCAGCCTCCTCTTCGCAGCTGGAGGGGGCCTCCACTCAGGTGGGCGGGGCCTCCGCTCGGGTGGGCGGGGCCGGCCAGCCCAGCCCCTGCTGGTGGCAGGGATTTCTCCCTAGCTCTCCTCGCAGGTCAGGGAGCCACGACTTGCCAGGATCCCCCCCACTCCCTCCCGGAAGGTCCCAGAGCCCGCTCCTGCTCCTCTGTGAGTCGCAGGGCTCCGTGGTGGGGAGGGCTGGCCGGGTCAGTCCCGGCCTGATGCGGGCAGCCGACTCCCCTCCCCTGACACACTGGTGTGTCAGACACACAGTAAAACTGCCAAGGCCACAGCCATCTCCCTCTGCCTGCCTCCTCCCCTCCCCTCCTCCCCTCTCCTGCCCTCCCCTCCTCTCCTCCCTCCCCCCCCTCCTGCCCACAGGGCTGGCTCGTCCCTCCCCTCGTGGAAAGGCCCGGGCCTGTGGCCTGGAGGCCTCGGGGTCCCCAGCCTCGCCGGGCTGGGTCAGCAGCGCCGCTGTCCTGACAGCCCCATGAACCCGCACAGGTCTGGCCCCGCCGGGCCCCCGCCCTCGGAGCACGGAGCGGGGCCCGCGGACCCCCGGGACCGGCGCAGGTGAGGTGGCTGCGGGTCCGCGGGCCGGGGTGGGGGGAGCCGGGGCGGCGGGCTGCCCCTGAGCCGCGCCGCGCCCTGTCCCTGCAGGTCCTACCAGGCGCCGGTGCGGGACGAGGAGTCGGAGTCCCAGCGGAAGGCGCGCTCGCGGCTCATGCGCCAGTCCCGCAGGTCCACCCAGGTCCGGGCCCGGCCCCCCGCGTGGGTCCCCGCGGGTCCCCGAGGGTCCCGGGAGGAGGCCGGGCCTGACGGACGGACTGGGCCTCCCCTGCCAGGGCGTGACGCTCACCGACTTGAAGGAGGCGGAGAAGGCGGCGGGGAGGGCCCCGGAGCCCGCATCGGTGAGCGGGGGCGGCCAGCGCTGGCCGGGCGCCCGGCTCCCCGCGGGCACTGACCGCCCCTGCCCCCGCAGGACCCGAGCCGGAGGCCCCGCGTGCCGGGGGTGGAGAGCGCCGCCGAGGGCCCCGCGCAGCGGGGTGAGGCTCGAGGGTCGCCTGGGCGGGGACGGGGCCGGGGCCGGGAGGCCCGCACGCACGCACGCGCTGACCCCCGCGCCTTCCCCAGCAGAGGCGCCCGACGGGCAGGGCGCAGGACCACCGGCCGCCGCCCGGGAGCACGGCAAGGCCAAGGCCGGCAAAGAGCGCCGGGGGCCCGCGGAGGTGAGGGTCGGGCGGGGCGGCGGGGCCGGGGCGGAGTGGGGGCTGACCCGCCCTTGGTCTTGGCAGGGGGAGGAGGCGGAGCCGGCGGAGCGCAGTCCCGAGTGCAGGTAGGTGGGCGGGGCGGGGCGCGCAGCAAGGCCCTGGCCAGTCCTCGCCAGCCCTGTCCCGGGTGCATCCCCGACGCCTGACGCCGCCCGCCCTGCGCCCCTGCAGCGCGGTGGACGGCGGCGGCCCGGCCCGCAGGCCGCGCTCTCCGCGGGACCTCCACCCCGAGCCGCAGCCGGGCCTCGAGGAGCCGGATGGGGGCTTCCGGAAGGTGCGGCCCACCCCCACCGCCCGCACTGCCCCTGCCCGCCGCGCCAGCCCGACCTCCTCACCGGCCGCCCCTTCTCTCCAGCTGTACGCGGAACTGCGCCGCGAGAACGAGCGGCTCCGAGAGGCCCTGACGGAGACCACGCTGCGGCTGGCGCAGCTCAAGGTGGAGCTGGAGCGGGCTACACAGGTGAGAGGGCCCTGCCCGCCGCGCCCCGGCCCCACCGACCGCACCCGCTGACCCTCGCCTCCCCTGTCCCTGCAGAGGCATGAGCGCTTCGCCGAGAGGCCAGCCCTCCTGGAGCTGGAGCGATTCGTGAGTGGGGCTGCCGGGGTGGGAGCCCAGCCTCCCCGGCCTGGCAGCCGCCGCTGCTCTGACCTTGCCCTGCTTCCAGGAGCGCCGAGCCCTGGAGCGCAAAGCCGCGGAGCTGGAGGAGGAGCTGAAGGTGGGTGCTGGGCGCTGGGCACTAGGCCGCGGACGGCCCGCACTTGGGTGGCCAGCTGACCCTGCCCTGTGCCCAGGCCCTGTCAGACCTCCGCGCTGACAACCAGCGGCTCAAGGACGAGAACGCAGCGCTGATCCGGGTCATCAGCAAACTGTCCAAGTGACCGCCGAGTGCCCGCACCGTGCTTATGCAGCTGCTTCTGACACACGCACCCCTCCCCGCGACCACGAGTGACAGGGCTCCGGGGGAAGTCCCTGAGAAGCCATAACCTCCTCTGGGACCCTCAGACCCAGGGGGAAGCACAGAGGCCCCAGGAGCCAGGGGGGCCAGGCCAGGAGGGTAGCGAGCGGGAGGCTGGACAGGCAGGCAGGGGAATGTTGCCGGTGGAAGGGAGACCCCGGGCCAGAGAAGGGACCAGGACGAAGCGAGGACCAAGATGCCTAGGACCAGAATGGCCGCCAGGTTCCCACCTCACGTGTGACGCCACCCCACACCCCTCCCAAGCAGGGATCCAGGAATGTGCCAAGAGCCCAGCCTGCCTCTGCCAGTTGGGCCTGTATATAGGGTCCGTGTGCAATAGGGAGGAACGTCTTCTATTTTTGCTGCCCCCTCCTCACCTGTTGTTTGGGGAGGGGGAGAAGGTATTTTCAAGACAAAGCACAGGCACAAATAAAAATGGTAATATTGCCACTCAGTGCCTTCATCTGCAGCAGGGGTGGGGGTGGGGGTTGGCGGGTGCTGTTTCTTGTTTGGGGGCCCAGGTTTTATGTGTCTGTGGCCAGATCACTGGGTGATTTGGGCTGGTGTTGCAGGTGGGTAGGAGTTTGTTCACAGGTGTGTGAGGAGCACTCCAGAAGCACCTTGTCAGGGTGAGGGCCCCACGTGAGGCAGAAGCGATGGGGGTGAAGTGAGAGTCCGCTGGGGCCATGGACAGGGAGGGCAGGCGGGGGGATCAGGCTGCCTGTCATAGACTGGAGCCTGTTGTCAGCGTTCGGGTTTGAGCTGACTCACAAGCAGTGACCTGGAAATCAGGAGCTGTGGCTGCAGGAATGCTTTCGTCCACCACCACAGCTCAGCACGGTGCATGTAGGGAAGGGCCTGGCCGGAGGAGGGCGCATGTGTGCCCATGTGCAGTGCAGTCTGGGAGGCAGGGAGCCCAGCATGGTGAAGTGTGAGCTTGTATCTGAGTCCTTGCTGTGGTGGTTTCCTCTGCAAAGGCCCTGGGGTAGAACCAGGTCTGACATGTCATGGTCACGCTAGCCAGGGCTCTAAGGACTTCAGACCAGGACGGGAGGTTTGACCGTCATTCCTCCATCCACCTGGGCTTTAACAGGACATCCTGGCTGCTGCGTTGAGGTAGGTGGGGGTGACAGGCCAGCTACATGTGAGGTCCCAGTAGGAAGCGGCCAGCTAGCCGGATGTGGTGGCTCACTCCTGTCATCCTAGCTACCCACGAGGCTGAGATCTGAGGATGCCAGTTCAAAGCCAGCCGGGGAACAAAAGTCCATGCGACCTTTATCTCCAGTGAACCACCAGAAAACTGGGCACTGTGGCTCCAGTGGTAGGGTGGTGTCCTTGAGCTGAAGAGCTCAGGGACAATGCCCAGGTGGAGTTCAAGCCCCAGGACCACCAAAAGTGGCCAGCTGGCTTCTTCACTGTTTCCTGCAGGCATTCTGGCCTGGACCACGGACCCTCAGGGGCTCATTAGGAAAGAGTGTGGAGAAAGGAGTGGGTTTTGTAGCTTTGCATTTCTGGTTCCTCTACTGGAAATGAGCAGTGGCAGTTGGACATGGTGGCATGTGCAGTGTGGTGGCATGTGCTTGGAATCCCAGCACTCGGGAGGTCACCCGAGCCAGGGTATTCCAGGCAAGAGGAAGCAGGCAGACCCTGAGCCTGGCCATTCCCAAACTGTAGGTGCACGCCTAGAGCTTGGGGCAGGGCTGGCCTGATGTGGAGAGTCCATGTTCCAGGAGGAAGCTAGCCTTGCGGCCCCCAGGCTCTTATCCCTCCCAGGCTAACTCGGAGGTCCTTTGCTTTGGGAGCTAGAGGCCCGAGGATGCTGCCAGAACTCAGGAGAAGAGCCACGAGAGAAAAGAGGAACATATAGTCCTTAGAGCCCTGCCGGGGTGCAGCTTCACTGTGCTCGGAGTCCACAGCATGCCCAGGGGGGCTTTTTCCATGGCTAGACCCTCTGGAGGGTGGACAGAGGAGAGAAGTGGGCAATGGGGCTGGAGAAGACCCATCTCCCCATGGTATCTGAGCTGACCCAGAGTTCATCAGGCTTAGAAAGGCAAGTAGGGCCACCCAAGGTGGCCCACACCTGTAATCCCAGCTACTCAGGAGGCTGAGATCTGAGGATCTAGGTTCAAAGCCAGGCCAGGCACAAAAGGACCTGAGACTCTAAAGTTAACCTCTAGAAAAGGGGAAGTGGGGCTTGGCTGAAGGGTGGGGTGGTAGCCTTGAGCTGAAGGGCTCAGGGACAACACCCAGGCTCAGTTCAAGCCCATGACCCACAAAAAAACCAAGGCAAGTGTAAATGTAGGACAGGACCAGAGTGCAGGGAGTGCGGGAGCAGCGGGCAGAGGGCCCCGCCCTCGGGGCTGCGACGGCACGCGGTAGTCAGGGGACAGCAGGCGACGCGTGGGCTAAGAGGAGGCTGTTTATAGACTGGCAGCTCGGCAGTGGCGCGGGAAGTGCGTGCGCCCCGCTCCACGCGCCCGCCCCACGCTCCCGCCCGGCTCCAGGCCTGCGGGCGGCACGGCCTCGGCCCTGGGCGGGGCGGCGCCCTCCACCCCCACCAGGCGAGTGGGGCCCTGGTCCCTGGCTCTCTTCACTGCGTGGATGGACGGGGCTCAGATGACCCCCGTCGCGGTCTCGCCTTCCACCTTCTTCTTCTGCCTCTCCATCACTGCTTCCAGCTCGGAAACTTTCTCCTGGTCCTGGAGGGCGGGCGGAAATCAGCACATGGCGAAGGGAGGGGAAGCCGGCAGGACGCCCTCCCCCCGCCCGCCCTCCCGGCCCGCCCCGCCCGCGGCGCTCACCTCCCGCAGCGCCCGCTGCACCGTGACCAGGCTGAACACCCGCGCCCCCTCCTCGGGGCTCACCGCCCGCAGCTCCTCCTTCTGCAGCGAGAAGAGCTGCGCCCCAGTCAGCACTCCGAGCGCCTCCACGGTCCTGCGCGGGGCGGGGCGGGGTCAGGCCGGCCAGCCAATCACTGCCCCGGCCCTCAGGCCACGCCCCGAAGGCTGCACCAATCAACACACGAGCCCCCCGAGGGGCGTGGCCATCGGGACGCGTCCGCTCTCAGAGGGGCGGGGCGGACCCCCCCCCCCGCCCCCGTCCCCGGCAGTCCGTCCGGGAGTCCGTCCCCGCCCCAGCTCCGCGCCTCGCCCGGGACCTGGCTCCACTCACCCGGGGCTGAAGCCCTTGGCCCGCAGCCAGGCGTGGACCTCCGAGCTGCCCGAGCTGGGGCTGAGCCGCGGCTCCGGGGCGCGCGGCCCCGGGACGGCGCGGCTGGGCCCCGGGCGGCCCTGCGCCAAGCGCGCCTGCAGCTCCTCGTTCACGCTGAGCATCTGGCAGAACTTCTCTGCGGGCGGGACACCGGCGCAGGGGGAGGCCAGGAATCACACTCCGGGCCAGCCTGGGCTTCCTTGCCCCTTCCCGGAGGAGGGGCCCCGCCACTCACCCTTCTCGGTGGGGTCCAAGCCGTTGAGACTGTCGCAGCTGTTCCGGTGGGGCCGCGCCGGGGCGGGCGCGGGCGCGGGCGCTGGGGCCGGGCCTGGCGGGGGAGGCGGGGCGCTGCCCTCCTGGAGGAGATGGGGGGAGGACTAACGTCCCAGCCCTCCCCTTCCTCCCGGAACCCAGACCCCCGATCCTCATGTCCCCCACGCCCAGGACCCCAGATCGAGGACCTAGGGCTCTGCCCTGGCTCACCAAGCTTCCTGCAGGGCTTGGGCTGCGGTTCACCTGGGGTCCAGGGTGCGGAGTCAGGATATTGTAGGGGACATACCCCTCTTGACCCCGCTGGTCCCTAACCTTCCACCACTTGCGCTTGTCATCCAGGATCTGGATGGGGTACAAGGAACGGTTCAGGGGCTGGGTCTGCAGCCATGGCCGGGCAGGCTGACCCCAGCACTTCTGATCCCATCCCCTCTAACCTCCAGTACATCCCGATGCTTGACCGAGAGCTCACTGCTATTTCGAGCCTGGAAATCATAATTACACAGGACCCACTTTCTCGCAGGCTCCGGCTCCTGCTGCGGGTCAGCTTCGAGCTCTGAATCTTGGTGACTGAGGAGAATTGGGAAGGTTGTGGATTGATTAGGAGGCAGCCAGCCTTACCGGTGGCATGGGTTCACTGTGAGAGCTGGGGTTAGCATCAAGCAGGGGCTACAACAGCAAGTGAGTGAGGTTAACACATGAATAGAGTAGAAACTGGGATGATAGCTTGAAAATGTTTTGTTTGTCTCCTGGCATGGCACTGTGCTGCAAGCTCATGATCTTACGAGCCCAGGGTTTGACCACCACTCCCACTCTATGGGGGAAGTGACCCAGACGCTATCTGTGTGGCTGACCACAGACTAGGTGTTGGGCTCAGTCACACAGATAGTAAAAAACAATAGCCAACACTTATGCCAGGCATTGGACAAAGTCTGGCCAACTGGAATCTCCTGGTGACCCTGAATAGAATCATGAATTTTGGAGCTCTACCCCCCGCCCCTAGTTCTTGAGAGCTCATTATGATCTCCAGTTTTGCTGGAAGATAAGATAGAAGGCTGAGAGCAAAAGAGAGAGGGAGGAGGGGCTGGACACCCTCCTCGTGCAGCCCATGTGTGGAGAACTCCTCTCAGAGGTCCACGCAAGTGGCTCTGAACCTAAGGCAGGCCACAGTCTCCAGCTCTTTGCTAGTCCCAACAACACCACAGGCTCCTCACCCCTCCTGGAAGGGATTAGTATTACTCCTGTTTCCCAGGCAAAGAACTCAAGGCTAGAGAAGACAAGAGACAAGCCCAGGTGCCAAGATCTAGAAGCACAGAAAGGGATCTTGCAACACCAGGCAGCCAGGAGGAGGATTGGCCCTGGACCCCAGTTTGGATCAGGCCTACCTGTGCAGGAGAGAGGGGGGGTCTTCAGGGCCGCGGCGCCCCCTGTGGGGCCGGCAGGTCCCGGCATGCTGTCCGTACTGAGACCCTACGCTGGACCCTCACCCAGTCCCCCGTTCATCTCCTCCACCCTCACTGGCTTTTTTTCTCATCTCACATCGTTCCTGCTCTGTGTCCCCTGCTTGCCCCAGGACTTTAGACTTCCAGCCTCTCCCTGCCTCCTCCCGGAGAGCCCAGGATGCTGGACTCCACGGCTTAAAACCATGGGGTTGGATCCCTACATTCCCTTCCCCAGGAATCTGGCTTCCATTTTTCTAACTTTTGGCCCAGAAGAGGAAAGTTCTCTCAGTCTTTACCTCTCTCAGGCCAGAGATAACACTAGTAATTAACTTTCTACAAAGCTTGCCCCTAAGTCCTTAAAGTCCCAAACATGGGTGGGTCTTAAGGACCCAAGCACCTGATCTGAGTGCTTCATGTCTAGTTTGCCAGCTTCTTTCCTCTAACACCCAGGGCTCTGTGACTGGGAACCCAGGCGTGGAGCTGCCCGGGACCCTCGAACACAAACGATGCCCTTCCACCCTTCTGAGGGCACAGGAATCCTGACTCTCAGATTTGCCCACTCCCAGCCCCTTCCTCCCTAAGCCTCAGGAACCCAGGCCTCTACCCCCTCCTCCCTCCAACCCCAAAGCCTGGGCCCCACCCCGTTTCCCGCTCCCCCCCTCTCCCCGCCCCGGCCCCGCCTCTTCACCACCTCACCCACCTGTGGAGGATGGAAGGAAAAAGAGAGAAAAAAAGAGGGGTGCGCGGTCAGCCCAGGGAGCCCCCGGGGGCGCACCCCTCTTGGACCCCCGCCCCAGTCCTCCGTGGACCGGACACTCACCCATTGACAGCGACCTGGGGGGCGCTTTGCTATGGGAAGTAAGAGAGCCTGGGTGAGGGGGGGCTGCACCCTGAACTAACTGACCCCAGTCCTGCCATGTCGCCTGGGGGGGACACAGCGCCCCCCGGCAGCCCGGGCCGCACCTGCCGCCGCCGCCGCTCGTGTAACAGCTGTTTCTCCACTGGGTCCTCCCAGGCGCGGCCCTGCGGGTCAGTGGCGGGGGGCTCCCAGCCGCTGTGGAAGTCGGGGCGGTAAGGGGGTCCCTCCTCCGGGGGCAGCTCCAGCCTGTGGGGACAGGGGGCTTAGAGCCCCGGCCTCCTCTCCCTTTCCACACCCCGTAAACTTGGCTCTGCACGACCATTCTAGTCCACTCTCCAGTGACTCCCCTTCCACGGCCTCGCGGCCTCTGAACTTGCCCCCGCGGTGTCCACGACCTGCTGGCCCTTTCTAGCTACTTCCCAGCGTGCCACCTTCAGACTCGGAGGCCGCGCCGCCCGCAAGCCCCGCCCCCTCCGCGCGGCCACGCCCCAGGCCGTGCGTCATCTCCCTAAGCCCCGCCCTCTGCTCAATCTCATCGACTGGTACTGGGCATTCCTCCAATCAGATCCTGGCAGTTGCCCTCCCCCCCCCTGCCTGGGTTCCGTATCCCCGCCCACCGCCGAGCCACGCCCCCTCGTTTCCCTATCCACGCCCCGACGGCCCCGCTCACCCGGGGCGGGTCCACGCGTCCCCCAGCGAGGTCCACAGCAGGCTCTCCCGCGGAGTGACGTTGTCCCGCAGCAGCGCCACGGCCTCGGACGTCAGGTGCGGCCGACGCACGCTGCTCGCGAACTCGGGGCCTCCCGACGTGTTCACAACCTGCCGGGAGGACAGGCGCGGCGGTCGGTCCCCCCCCACCCCGGCACCCCCGCGGGTCCCGCCTCGACCCCCCGGCCGCGGCCGCTCACCATCTGCAGCGGCCCGAACAGGAAGTGCAGCAGCTCCGCGGAGGAGGGGTTGGCGATGTTGCCGCGCAGCCGAGCCTGGGGCGAGGGAGCGCGTGGGTCTCCGCCCCTGGCCGCCCGCCCACCCCAGGGCGCCCAGCGCGGGGCCCGTCCTCACCAGCAGGCTGAAGGCGTACTTGATCTTCTGGAGCACGTCGGTGTACTCGGCCTCGGAGGGCGGCTTGGCCCGCAGCGTCAGCAGGCCCTCTGTGGAGTGGGCGCGGCATGAGGGGCGCGAGGCCAGCGCCGGGCAGGCCGGGGGGACGCCCGGGGAGGCCAGGGCGGGCGGGCCGGGGCGGGGGCAGCCGGGAGCAGCCGGGAAGGGCCCTCCAGGTCCCCTTACCCCCAGCGGCCCGGCGCCGGGTCCGGCGGCCTCGCTCCCGGTGCTCCAAAACTCGAGAGGCCTCGGCCGACTTCTGCAGCTTGGACACGAAGTTTTCCACGTCTTCGAACACGTGGTTCAAGATGTCCTGCGGGGCCGTGGACGGGCACGCTGGGGCCTTGCTCTCATGGTCCAGACCCAGAGGCTGAGCGCCCTCAGCCCGGAACAGGGACCACGGGGACCGAACCGCACTCAACCCGGCAAGGGGGGGCACTTCACACCCCCGCCCCGCCCCCGAGGCTCACCACGTCGCGCTCGGCCTGCAGATTGGCCAGCTCGGGACCCCGAGGGCCCAGGTCCGGGGAGGCGGGGTCCGCGCGGCTCGTCGTGGAAGCCCGGCCGGGCGTCTCCGTCTCCTCCGCCTCGGGGACGGGGTCCACCTGGGGTGGCCCGCGGGCCGGGGCAGCCTGCACAGACCCGATCACCGCGCGCACCGACGGGCGGCGCTGCAGAGGCGGGGTCTCGGCGGCCGGCCGGGGCCCGCGCAGCAGCTCCTCCTGGGTGGCCCTGCGGAGGGAGACGGGGAAACTGAGGCTGGGCCGACCGCGGGGAGGGAGTCGGCCTCCCAGGCACCTGTGCCCTCCAGCCCCCTCACCTGAGCGCCGCCGCCCTGCGTTCCCCGCGGCCAGAGCGGTGGTTGTGTAGAGCCCCCTGGATGTCTTCCCGGATCAGCTCCGCCTGCCAATCAGGCTGTCAGGCCACGCCTCCCAGCCCAGGCCACGCCCCCAGGACGCCTCAACTAGAGGTCGTGCTCGGAAAGGCTCCGCCCAAGTCAGAGGCCACGCCCCCACCAAGCTCTGCTCCGAAAAGCTCCGCCCCCAATTAGAGGCTCACCCGGGTTCCCCGCCCCCGAGGCTCCGCCCCAGAGTCCCGCCCCGCTTTCCGAGGCCCCGCCCCGGAGCCCGCAGTCCCGCCACGCTCCCCGAGGCTCCTCCCCGATCGTCTAGGCCCCGCCCCGAGCCCCGCCCCTCACGGCTCCTCCCCTCGCCCCGAGGCCCCGCCCCGTCCCCCGACGCTCACCCCCAGGCCCAGGCCCTGGAAGAAGTGCACGTCCGGCTGTGCGCGCTCGGGCTCCTGGCACACCAGGAGCAGCAGCGACCGGCTCCGGCCCGGCGGCACCACCGCGTCGCAGCGCACGATGGCGCCCAGCGGGTACGACTCCAGCTCCTCCTGCGGGGAGGGGGGGAGATAGCGGGGTGCTCGAGGCCGGGGTGCCACGACCCCGGCCCGGAGCTCCCGGAGCGAGCGCAGGGGCTCCCGCGGGTCCCGGCCCAGCCGCGTCCGCACCTTGGCGACCGGGTCGAGCAGCGTCACGCGGTCGGGGGACACGCGCAGCAGCATCTCCTGCGCCCAGACGCGGCCCTGGCTGTCCATGAGGGCCAGCTTGCGGGAGGCGTCCTCCACCGTGTGCACGCCGTCCTCCTCGCCCAGGCAGAACGTCACCAGGTGCTGGCCCGGCACAGAGGACACGGAGACCGCTGAGCCGGGCCCCCGGGCCGGGGCCGCCTCCTCCGCGCCGCCCTCCAGCCACGACGCGGCCCGCCGGGCGCCCCGCGCGTCCCCCCACCCGCCGCGCGCCCCGAGCCCGGCGCAGGATTGGGTCCCGCGGGGCTGGTGGTGTGTTCGAGACAGTGTCTTCCCAGGCGGCCCCGCCTGGCCTCCTGTACCGCCTCTCCCCAGAAGACACCCCCAGACTCACGTTGACGTGATACTGCGAGACGTCGGCCATCACCACCGTGGAGTAGCGTTTCCGCTGCTCTAGGAGACCAAGAGGCGCAGAGGAGATTCAGGGGTGCAGACCCTAGCCACCTCCCTCCCCCTCTTGTCCCAAACCTCCCAGCCCCCAGCGCCCTTTGCCCGCCAGCTCACCATAGATAGACTTGGCACTTGGCTTGGGGGCAGCTTCAGGGCTGAAAAGGGAAGGAAAGGACTGAGGGAGGGTCTTGTAAGCCTCCCAGTCCAGGCCCAGACCTCCTCGTGAAGCCGGGCGGCTGTGGGCCTTGCCAGCTTGTCCGGGAAGGGCAGGATCTAAGCTGCTGTTGGGCACATGTGGCCAGGTGTGGAGCTGTCTGGCAGTGTGGGCTCCTCCGCCAGAGGCCTGCATCATTCACTCCTTCCGCTGCCTCAGCCCTGGGGAGCCCGGCCTGCCATCAGCACAGGTGTCTCCCACTATGTGGGAGTGGGTTCCTCAGAAAACTGCCCCCGCCCCCCCCCAGTCTGCTGCTGCTCCCAGTCTCCTCTTTTTTGGTCAGTGATGGGGCTTGAACTCTGGGCCTGGCTGCTGTCCCTGAGCTCTTCAGCTTAAGGCTACTGCCCTACCCTGTTTTCTTGTGGTTAATTGGAGAAGAGTCTCGTGGTCTTTAGTGCCTGGGCTGGCTTTGCTTCCAGGCATGAGCCACAGCGCCCAGCTTGTCCCCGAGCTCTTTTGCTCAAGACTAGCGCTCTACCACTTGAGACACCCTCCTTCTTCAGCCTTTCCGAGTGGTTTATTGGGGATAAAAGTCTCACAGATTCTCTGCCCCTGCTGGCTTTGAACCACGATCCTAAGATTTCAGCTTCCTGAGCAGCTAGGACCATGGAGGTGAGCTACCAGCGCCAGCATCCCGAAAACTCAGAATGGGGCCGAGAGGGGGCGGGGGGCTGAAACCTCTTCCCTGCTCTTCATCTTGTCCCTGCCAGCTGTGTCTGCACAACCTCTGGGGCTGGGGGGCGCGCTGCCTCTGTCCCCTCAGCCCCTTCCAGTACCCTGAGTTCTCAGCCCAAGCCGATCTTCTAGCCAAGGGCTTGACGTTGAAGCCCGGGGGGGGGAGGACAGGTGTGGGGGTGCATGGGGGGTGCCCGCCCCCTTCCGTCAAGTTTGAGAATGGTTCCCACAGGCGGCCAGGGACTGTCTGGAGTGGACATGGGCGTCAGCCCCGCCCCTCCGCTGACCTCAGGCTGGGCAGAGCACGGTTGTCCCCTCCTCCACAGTGTCCCCAGACTGAGCTCTGGCAAACAGGATCGGCAGGTGTGGGGGAGGGGGACTGGGGAGGGGGCAGCACTTACCCTGAGGTGCTCATGGTGCTGAACTGGGAGCTCCTGTCCACCTGGAGGTGCCAGGAGCGGCGGAAGACTGAGCATTGAACCCGGGGCTGCTGCCAGCGCCCCCAGACCCAGGAGTTCAGAGCTCAATCCTCCCTCAGAACCAGGGGTCCAGACCCCAATCTTCCTCCCTCAGACCCAGGGGGTCCGGACCCCAATCCTCCCTCAGACCCAGGGGTCCAGACCCAGCCTCCTCCCTCAGACCCGGGGGGGTTCAGACCCAAATCCTCCTCCCTCAGACCCAGGGGTCCAGACCCAGCCTCCTCCCTCAGACCCGGGGGGGTTCAGACCCAAATCCTCCTCCCTCAGACCCAGGGGTCCAGACCCAGCCTCCTCCCTCAGACCCGGGGGGGGGGGGGGAGGGGGTTCAGACCCAAATCCTCCTCCCTCAGACCCAGGGGTCCAGACCCCAATTCTCCTCCCTCAGACCCAGGGGGTCCGGACCCCAGTCCTCCTCCCTCAGACCCAGGGGTCCAGCCCCAATCTTCCTCCCTCAGACCCCGGGGGTTCAGACCCAAATCCTCCTCCCTCAGACCCGGGGGGTCCGGACCCCAATCCTCCTCCCTCAGACCCAGGGGTCCAGACCCAGCCTCCTCCCTCAGACCCGGGGGGGGGTTCAGACCCAAATCCTCCTCCCTCAGACCCGGGGGGGTTCAGACCCAAATCCTCCTCCCTCAGACCCAGGGTCCAGGCCCCAATCTTCCTCCCTCAGACCCAGGGGTCCAGACCCCAGCCTCCTCCCTCAGCCTGTGGAATCCACTTGTCCAGCCCCCTCACGGCCCAAGGCTCCTCACCTGTGAGGCACGTCCTGTTCTCAGCCCTGGTCCTTCTTCCACTCTCCCTGTCTCTCTCCTGGCTCTCTGGCCCCTCCTCTGCTCCTCCCCTCCCCATCTGCCTCCTCCGCATACCTGAGCACTCACCTGGCACTGCCCGCTGAGCTGGCTGGGCGGGCGGGGTTCCGGACAGGAAGCTCCTCCTGTCTGCCATAACAACAGAAGGAGGACAGCAGCAGGGTGAGGTCACGGGTGTCCCAGGTCAGCTGAGGTCCTGGGTTCTCTGACACTCATGGTGGAAACCTAGAGCGGTCACCACAGGGGGTGCAAGAGGGCATGTGAGCTCAGGGCTGAGTCTGTGGGGACCAGCTTTAGTCCCTGCATGGGGGAGGTCCTGTCCACAGCCACTGTCTCTCAGAGCCCTGCCCCCCCAATCTGGAAATTTCTGTCAAATACATCATCCATGTAGCTGAGCTCTGTGCCATACTCGCCTGTCATCCTAGCTACCCAGAAGGCTGAGATCTGAGGATCATGGTTCAAAGCCAGCTGGAGCACTAATGTTGATGAGAACCACCAGAAAAACAAGTGGCTGTGTGGTTCAACGTGGTAGAGTACTAGCCTTGAGCTGAGGAGCTCAGGGACAGCACCCAGGCCCAGAGTTCAAGCCCCAGGACTGACCAAAAACAAAACAAACCCCACGAGCAACAACAAAACAAATAGCAACGAAAGTCACTGGGTATCTTAAGAGTTTGGAGAATATCCATCGACTTGGAAAGTATGTGACTGATGGAAAAATACCTGAGTGGGCACGGTGGCACAACTCTGGAGGCTGAGGCAGGAGGATCCTGAGCTCAAGGCCATCCTGGGCCACCTCCCTGGGAAAACCTCCCCCCCCACGTCCACACACATGTACACACAGGCACACTCACAAGGTGTTACGCTAGCTTTCTCCCTGCGCTGTGTGAGGGTCTCCACTTCTCAGAGGAACTTGTTCCGTGGTGGACGCCAGCCTGGTTAGCCCTCCCTTTCACCACCTCCTCCCAGGGCATCAGTGCAGGAGCCACCAGGCCTGCCCTGCTGGCCTCCCCACCCCATGGCTGGGATTCCATTGAAGCCTAGAGGAGCTCATGCCATTTTCAACTCCAACCCACCCATGGCTCTTGCTTCTCCTTGGACAACAGTGGGCATCTGTGAGGAGCTTCGAGACTGGCGTGGACCTCCTGTCTTCCTCCGCCCTGATCTGGGTGGCCGTACACTGGGCCCCCTGGCTCTGGAGCCCGGCTCCTCCCTGCCCCTGGGCCTGGACCCTGGCGGTCCTCGCTGGGTGGAACTCTCTGTGCTTCCTCCAGGCCCTGGCTCCAGTGTCACCTTCTCATGGTCCTGGTTGATATGGTGCTGCCCTGGCCCTGTTCCTGAGGTCGCTGTCTGGGCACCTCTGGCCCTGGTCATTGTGTGTGTGTTTACACTGTGCTGCTTGGATGCCAATGGCCGCTCCAGCAGGGACTAAGTGGCCACTGCCACCCAGGCGGGGGCCTGAGAGGGCTGCAGCCCCCAGGAAGCTGAACAGAGCTTGTTGGTAGCCATGAACCCTCGGCATTTGTGTTCCAGGCATGTGGCCTAGCACACATGCCACTCTGCATATGTCCACACCACTGCCAGTCAGTGATTGATGGGGGAAAACAAAGGGAGGGGGCCTGGACCCCGGGTCTGAGGGAGGAGGATTGGGGTCTGGCGTCTCACTGGGGGCACTGCAGGATACCCTGTCTGGTTTGCCCAACAGTGCCAGTCACCTAGACCAGAGGCTGATACTGAAACCAGAGCTCCACCTCAGGCCTGACCAGAGCCTCCTTCCGCCTTCCTTCCCAGGGGCAGGGGCCCCGCCCTTTCTCCAAATAGCTCCTTTGATTCCCAAAGACTTGAGGCCAGGCCCAGGGCAGCCTGACTCAGCCCAGGGTGGAGGCCACAAATCTCTGCTTGGACAGTGGCCAGCCCACAGTCTCACCTGTGGCCCCCTCCTGGGAGAGTGACTGTGTGAGCTCCCCCCTCTCCTTGCCAGGGGACTCTCTGATGCCTGCCTTGGGGTACTGTGTTTCCTGAGCTGGGTTTTCCTTTCCCAGTTGAGAGGCTGATTTTCCCTCATGACGTGTAGGAAACACACACACACACACACACACACACACACACACACACACACACACACACCTGCCCCCCCCCCAGGCTGGGGGACTGATGGAATCCTACAAGGAAAAGATATACAGAGGGGGTGTGTGTGTATGTACGCACGTGCACTGGACTCCAGCTCAGGTCATGGGTGCTGTCTCTGAGCTTTTTCACTCAAGACTGGCGCTCTGCCTCGTGGGCTACAGCTCCACTTCCAGCTTTTTGGTGGTTAAAGAAGAGTCTTGCGGACTCGGCGGCCTGGCTTCCACCCAGCCTGGGATCTCAGCCTCCTGGGTAGCTGGGATGGCAGGTGTGAGTCCCTGGCACCTGTCAATCCTGGTTTCTAACCTGAGCCCTCTGCTTCCAAGAAGGAGGCCTCGTAGAGGAAAGGACCTGCTGGCACCCGAGTCAGGACATGGGGTGCAGAGGACCCCCAAAGAAATCCTGCATGCTGACTCCAGGCAGGGGAGCGAGGCCAGGAAGTCCTCCCAGATGTGCCCACTAGGTGAGGTCCTGGAGGGTGAACAGGAGTGGCAAGGTAAAGAACAACATTCTGAGAGTTGGGATATCCTGAAGGGTTGTCGCAGCGGCCACCTGAGCACCTACTGTGTGCTGAGCAGCGCAGAGGCGGGAGGGTAAGGAGGGCTGGCTCTGGAGGAGAGGACCCGGGGGAGGGGGCAGGGCTGCAGGGGTGCGGCTGGGGGGGAGGGAGACACGCGGGGGACCCTCGGGTGCGTGGCCAGGCTCCAGCCCGGCAGGAAGGCAGCCCAGGGCATGGGGACCCGGTGGTGTCACCACAGCTCTGGGGACAGGACCGGTTTTCCCTGGTTTCCCTCCGGAGGGTGGCCCTGAGAACCGGCCAGGCAGGAGCGGGCGGGGCGGCCTGGGGCCGGCGGAGCCTGACCTCGTGAGGGGAAGGGGACGGGCCACCCGCGGGCCTGCCCGAGCGGCCGGCGGCGGGCTTTGAGCTCGGGTGGGAGCGGCCCACGCTGGCCACGCCCACCGGTAATGTGCATGGCCCCGCCCCTGCCGCGCAGCCCCGCCCCGGCCCCGCCCCCGCCTCTGGACTGGAGCAGCTCTCTGCCCCTCAGTTTGGGCCCCTACCAGGGGCGCAGGTCTTCCTAGCTGTGACCCAGAGGGTGGGGCTGAGGCAGGGGTCCAGATCCGTCGTCCCAGCCCTCAGACAGGCAGGAAGATCTGGAGTTTGAAGCCAGCCCGGGTTACACAGTGCTTTTTATTTATTTTTTGGGTCATGGGACTTGAACTCTGGGCCTGGGGGCCATCCCTGAGGTCTTCAGCTCAAGGCTACCCCGTACCCCTTGAGCCACAGCCCCACTTTCTGTTTTTCTAGTGGTTAATTGGAAGTAAGAGTCTCCTGGTCTTTAGTGCCCAGGCTGGCTTTGAACCACAATTCTCAGATCTCAGCCTCCTGAGTAGCTAGGATGATGGGTGTGAGCCATCGCACCTGGCCTCTGGGTTACACAGTTCTGCATTCGGTGTTTGCTCTTCAGTAGCTCAAGCAACTGGCTTTCTCAGCCGGAGTGGCACCTCCAGTGCCTTTGTGTGTTGGTTATTTTCCAGGGCCTCGGTTTATGCTCAGGCTGGCTTGGCCTGTGTGCGCCTATCTGTGCTTGCTTTGGTTGTTGGGTTGATAGGCCTTAAGCCACCATGGCTGTCCACAGACACACCCATGCCAAGGTGGGGAATCAGAGCCCAGGTACCCAGGTGAATGGATACAGAGATCATCCATATACACAATGGAGTTTTATTTAGGCTGGGAAAAGAATAAAATGATGCTGTTTGCATGAACATGAATGGTATGGGAGATCAAGTTAAGTGAAAAATAGGTATATGTTTTCTCTCTCATGTGGAATCTAGACTAGTGAGGAAAGATGAGGGAGACAGAGAGGAAGAGAGGGATAGAGGGATATCTATAGCTATATCTATATCTATCTATCTATATATATAGAGAGAGAGGCAGAGACAGGCAGACACTTGGTATGAGGTACATGGAGCCACAGGGTGAGCAGGACAACCCTCTCAGCACCTGGGACAGCACCCAGTGCTTATCAGGAATTTGTAAATATCAACACTGGATAAGGGTGCTCAGAGACATTCCAACCAGGCAGGGAGTGTCTGGGAATGGGGTAGGAGGCCTCTGAGGGGGGAGGGAATTGGCACTCATTGTCCTCTTTATCTCAATCTGAGCAGCTAAGGATTACCAAGGCCTGGCAAGGTTTGAGTTTGTTACTTTTTTTTTTTTTTTTTGGGTCATGGGTCTTGAACGCTGAGCCTGGGGCTGTCCCCGAGCTCTTCAGCTCAAGGCTACCACCCTACCCCTTGAGCCACAGCCCCACTTCCCATTTTCTAGTGGTTAACTGGAGATAAAGAGTCTCCAGGACTCTGGCGCCTGTCTGGCTTTGAGTCTCACTCCTCAGCTCCAAGCTAGGGTGAAAGGCACGAGCCACCACCTGGCTCTTTTTTTGGGGGGAGGAGGCAGTTCTGGGGCTTGAATTCAAGGCCTGAACTTCTTTTGCTCAGTTAGCACTCTATCACTTGAGCCACTGCACCACTTTGGGCGCAGTGTATGTGGTACTGAGGAATGGAACCCAGAGCTTCATGCCTGCTAGGCAAGCGCTCTACCATTGAGCCACGTTCCCAGCCCCTTTATTTGCTTTTAAATTTGATTCTGGGTGAGGTTGATTTAGTGCTCAGAGCATCTCACCTCGAGGGAGCCCAGCCTGTGAAGAAACTTCCTATGTTTATTTTTGTCCAAACAACCAGCCACACCCCCTCCTCCCACATAGATGCTTAGCCCTGGCCCACCTGCCGGGGTTTGGCCAGCAGATGGATGAATGGATGTGAGGAGCTCGGTATTAACTGTCACACCCACCTTAGGGAGTTCCCTGGCCTTGCCAACCCTGGGAATCACTAGAGATTTCCACCCTGCCCACCTGCTAGCTGAGATCTTATCAGTCTTAATGAGCACGCTCGCTGGACAGCCAGCCTGGGATAGACCTGTTTACACACATCTTCCTTCCTTCCCTCCTTCCTTCTCCCCTCCTCCCTACCTTTCTGGTTGGGGATGGAACCCAGTGTATGTTTCCCCACATTGTTCTGTGTTACAGGGTTTAACTTGGGTTCTCATGTTAGTTGAACAGGACTTCTTACTGAGACACACCTCTTGCTAGTTATTATTATTACTATTATTATTATAGGCCAAAGGCCCAGCCCAAGTTATTTTTGATGGAAGGTCTCACTTCAGGACAGACCCAGGCACAGTCCACCAGTGGCTAGTACAGGTAACAGGCAAACACCATCATATACAGTTTGTTTTTGTTTTTTCCAGTCCTGGGGCTTGAACTCAAGAGCCTGGGCACTGTCCTTGGGCACTGTCCTTGGACACTTTTTGCTCAAGGTTAAGGCCCTGCCTCTTGAGCCTCAGCACCACTTCAGGTTTTTCCTATGTATGTGGTACTGAAGAATCGAACCCCGGTCTTTGTGCATGCTAAGCGAGCACTCTACCAATAGGCCAAACTCCCAGCCCCTAGGCTATTATTATTATTATTATTATTATTATTTTGCCAGTCCTGGGCTTGAGCTCAGGGCCTGAGCACTGTCCTTGGACTTTCTCAAGGCTAGAGCTCTACCACTTGAGCCTCAGCACCACTTCTGGCTTTTTTCTACGTATGTGGTACAGAGGAATCGAACCCGGGTCTTCATGCATGCTAGGCAAGCGCTCTACCACTAGGCCACACTCCCGGCCCCTAGGCTATATTATTTTTAAAGTGTGAATTCATATTCTTTGTCCTTCAGATCCAGTTCAAATTTCAGCCCTCCCCCCTGAGACCCCGGGGTCCGCCCCCCTCCCCCCTCAGACCCCGGGGCCCGCCCCCTCCCCCCTCAGACCCCGGGATCCACCCCCCTCCCCCCTGGGACCCCGGGGTCCGCCCCCCTCCCCCCTGAGACCCCGGGATCCGCCCCCCTCCCCCCTCAGACCCCGGGGTCCGCCCCCTCCCCCCTCAATCCCCGGAATCCACCCCCCTCCCCCCTCGGACCCGGGGTCCGCTCCCCTCCCCCCTCGGACCCCGGGGTCCGCGTCCCAGCTCCCCCTCGGATCTGGGAGTCCTGGCCCTGGCCTGCTCCGTGATTCTCTTCATCCCGGCCCGAGGCTGGGCCGGGCTCGCCGGCTCCCGCCCCCGTTTGGGGATCCGCAGGGTCTAGCCGCGCGGCCCGGCGTCTCGGGGATCCGCCTGCCTCCGCCTCCCGCGAGGGCGAGTGCGGCGAGCGCCAGCCTGCCCGGCCCGGGCGGAGGCGGCCGGGCTCCAGCCGAGCCGACACCCGGCAGCTGCGGACCCCGACGGCCGCCGCCCCGACCGCCCGCGCGTGACGTCATCCCGAGCGCGCCCTGCCCGGGAGGCCCGGAACTACACTTCCCAGCATCCTATGCGCCGGGGACCGCCCCTAGAGGGAGCGTCACCCTGACCGCGCCGCCCCCCGCGGGCCAGGCCCCGCCCCCAGCGCGCCAGGCCCCGCCTCCTGCCGCCGGGTTCCGGAAGCCCGCGTGGAGTCGCCGCGCCCGCCGCGCGGTGCTCGGGGGTCGCAGGCGGCGTCTCCTCCTCAGAGGCCCCGGCGGGCCGACCGCGCACCTCCGGGATGAACCGCTTCCTGCTGCCCGCGTCCGCGCTGGGCGCGGCGGTGGGTGGCGTCGTGCTGTTCAAGTGAGCACGGGAGCGGCCGCCGGGCCTCGCCGCCCGGGCCCCGGCGCCCCCGCCAGCCGCGGGCCGGACGGGGCCGGGCCGGGCCTGAGTCCCGCGGGGCCCCGGGGGCGGGGGCGGGGGCGGTCCTGGGGCCCGAACTCGGGGCCTGGCGCCGGCGAGCTCTGCGCTCTCGCCCCGGCTCCCTTCGGGACCCCGGGTCGTCAACGAATTCACCTAGCAAATGTGTGGTGAATATTCTCGGCAAGGAAGCAGACAGACGGTATGCAGACGAATACGGCTGCCCTGCCCTGGCTCTGAACCCTCATCGCTGGCGGTCCCGAGATGAGAGAAACGGCCTGGCCCCCCTTCGCGGGGGATGGCAGAAGTCAAGCAGCTTTCATGTGCACAGAGACCCAGCCCTGGGGCCCTTGCCTCCTAGGGAAGACGGGGCAGTGACTTCTCTCCCCTCCTAACCTTCGTGTGTGTGTGTGTGTGTGTGTGTGTGTGTGTGTGTGTGTGTGTGTGTGTGTGTGTGTGTGTGTACGTGTGTGTGTGTGTGAATGTGATAGTACTAGGGTTTGAACTCACGGTCTTTGGCTTGCTAAGGAAGCAGTAGTAGGAAGATTGTGGTTTAAGGGTAAAAAAAAAAAGTGAGACTGTACCTCAATAATAAAGATGACCTTGTGCCCAGCTACTCAGGAGGCAGAGGTTGGAGAATCATAGCCTGAGGCCAGGAACAAGTATGAGACCCTATCTGAAAAACAACCTAGAACAGACACACTGAAATGCGTGCGGGTGATGGGCTTGCTTAAGGAGCAAGAGGTCCTGAGTTCAAAGCCCAGTACTGTGGGGGAAGAAGGGGGAACCCAAAACAAAGCAAACAACATCAAAGCTTACTGTGCTGTCTGTCTCCTTCAGGGACTATGTCACAGGCGGGCTTTGCCCCAGCAAGGCCACCATATCTGGGAAAACCGTCATTGTGACAGGGGCCAACACAGGCATTGGAAAACAGACTGCCTTGGAACTGGCTAGGAGAGGTAAAATCCCACCCTCTCTGTGGGGCTATGTGTGAGGCTTGCACATCAGCGTAGGAACATCTGGGCCTGTGTGTCGGGAATCTGGGAAGGGATGTTTGCAGTTCTACCTTTTTTGTTTTGTTTTTTAATTTTTGAACAGTATTAGAGTTTGAACTCAAGGCTGTGCACTTGCTAGGCAGATGCTCTACTGCTTGAGCTTCCCTGCCAGCCCCCCCTTTGCTTTTTGTGTGTATGTGTGTGGGGGTGGGTGTCATGGGGCTTGAACTCGTCCTGGGCACTGTCCCTGAGCCCTTCAGCTCAAGGCTACCACCCTACCCTTGAGCCACAGCCCCACTTCTTGTTTTCTAGAGATTAATTGGAGATAAGAGTCTCAGGTCCTTTAGTGCCTGGGCTGGCTTTGAACCTTGATCCTCAGATCTCAGCCTCCTGAGTAGCTCGGATTATAGGTGTGAGCCACCACTCCCAGCTCCCTTTTGCTTTTGTTATTTGGTTAGTTAGTTAGTTGGTAGTGGGACTTGAATTCTGGGCCTGGGTGAAGTTCCAGAGCTCTTCAGCTCAAGGTTAGCGCTCTACCACTTGAACAACAGTGCCACTTTCAGTTTTCTGGTGATTAATTGGAGATGAGAGTCCCATGGATTTTTGTGCCTGGGCTGGCTTTGAACTGCAATCCTCAGATCTCAGCCTCCTGAGTCGCTAGGATGACAGGCGTTGCTTTTGTTATATTTATGTAAGGCCTCCCTCTCTCTGGGTCTGGTCAGCTTGGACTGCAGTCCTCCTGTTTATACATCTGGCGTTGTTGGGATGGTAGAACTGTGTAGCTCCAACCCCGCTCTGCACTGATGTCTTATGAACTTTCTTCTGGGCTGGCCTCAAATTGCAAACCTCCAAATCTCAGCCTCCCAAGGAGCTGGAATGACATGGCTCCTGGCTCTGATTGTTCCTCTTCGTGTTTCTCTGTCCCCGGTTTCCAGGAGGCAAGATCATTTTGGCCTGCCGTGACCTGGGCAAGTGTGAGGCAGCAGCCAGGGACATTCGTGGGGAGACCCTCAACCATCGTGTGAGCGCCCGATACCTCGACCTGGCTTCCCTTAGGTCCATCCGAGAGTTTGCGATGAAGGTCATTGAAGGTGGGTGAATGGCGCTGGCTTGGTGGGCTGAGGTCTGGATGGCCAGTACTTAGGCCAGGCCTTCTTCCTAGACGCTGGCCTCGCTGTGTCTAGCACTGCGTGCACTGGCCACCCCTGCCCCTGGCTCTCCTGGCAGTGCCTGTCACCGGAGGGTTCTTGAGTGTGTCTTGGCCATGCTGGCTGGAATGTCTACTCTAGGGAGGCAGGCCCTCAACTGCCTGTCTACACTGTAAACTCAGTGCTGGTAACAGGTGCTTAGAAAATACCCGTTCCATGAATAATAAGTACACATTTCTACTAAGACTAGTGCTATTACCTTTTTCACAAAGAGGGAAACTAGTCACAGGAAAGCTGTGTGACCTGACCTGAGTTGTAGTTTAGAGTAGAGCCAAGATTTGAACCCTTGCCTGGCCAGCTCCAGAGCTTGTGACCTTGACTGGCCAAAGTGAAGGTGGCAGTGATCCCTGGGTGTCTAGTAGGGGTCTGTGGGGTCAGTTTTGCTCCCCTAAAAAGAAATATTGAGACCTTGACCCCAAGGGGATCTTTTTTGGAGGCAGGACTAAAAAAAAAAATGTAATTAAGTTAAAGTTGGGCACCAGGATGGGCGCAGCCCATCATCTCCTCATTGAAAGGAAGTGGGGAGCTGTGGCAGATTTCGTGGAGGGAGAAGACAATCACCGGAGCCCTGAGACCAAGCTGGTGCCCAGCAGGAACCAGTCGGGCCACACCTTGACGGAGTTTCCCCGCCCCTGCCCTATCCTCCACGCACTTCCTCTTGGTCCTGTATGTGGGTGGGGCCTCTCTTCTAGGGGACGGGGGAGTCCTGATAGGATTAGCTGGGCGGTCAGGGCCTCTGTCCTCACCGTCTTCCAGAGGAGGAGCGTGTGGACATTCTCATTAACAACGCCGCCGTGATGCGCTGCCCACACTGGACCACCGAGGACGGCTTCGAGATGCAGTTTGGTGTCAACCATCTCGGTGAGTTCTGGGCCTAGGACTGAGAGGCCCTGGTTGGCCTGGGCTGAGGCTGGCTCCACCGGCTCGGGCCCTGTGGGTGAGCTGGCAGCTCAGGAGGAGGGGGGCCCTCGTCTGGGCACCAAAGCCGGTGGGTGCTCACATGACTTAGGTGAGAGCATTTGCATAGAGCGGGACACGCCTGGCAGGCCTCTGGAACCCCGCAGGGGCCTGAGTGTGGTGAGAGCTGGCCTGCTCTTGCGCCTTACCCGTGCAGGCCTTTACTTAATGTTTCCAAGGCGAGGTGAATCTGAGATGGGCAGTCAGTCTCCAGATGCAGAGGTTGGGCTGAACTGTGTGCTGAAAGTGAGTTTTTAGGCCTTCTGGTGGACTCGGAGAAGCAGCCTGCCTGCATGTTACTGGGGCAGGGGGCAGGAGAACTGAATGGGGCTTGGTTGTGCAGGTCACTTTCTCCTAACCAACCTGCTGACGGAGAAGCTGAGGGCCTCGGCCCCCTCCCGCATCATCAACCTCTCCTCCCTGGCCCACGTCGCCGGGCACATAGACTTTGATGACCTGAATTGGCAGAAGAGGAAATATAACACCAAAGAAGCTTACTGCCAGAGCAAGCTGGCTGTGGTCCTCTTCACCAAGGAGCTGAGCCGGCGGCTGCAAGGTGCGTGCAGTGCCCGTCTCGCTGGCCTTCCTCCTCCTGGGACCTCTCTTCTGGGACCCTGGGCTGCTAAGACAGGCAGTAGCTCCAGATGGTGTGGTCAAAGGGATGGCTCTCACATCACACGCCTTTCCTGTGCCCCAGGCAGGCATCACTAATCACACCACACGCCCTCCTGTGTGTCCCAGGCAGGCATCACTAATCACACCATATGTCCACTTCTGTGCCTGAGGCAGGCATCACTAATTAATTATCGTTTTAATGATTGGCCTTCACTAGGCCTCTCATGGACTGGCTTCTGAGTCTCTGGTGTCCTATGCCAGTGGCCCTCTCCTGGGAGAGATTTTGGTCCCTAGGGCTCACGCTCCAATGTCTGCGGACATGATTATGAGAGCTGGATGTGGGAGAGGATGCTCCTGTGACTAGCATGAATCGGGGTGTGCAGCTGAGCGTTCTGTCTTGCACCGGTCTGCAGTGTCCAGGGCAGCCGTGCTGGGTGGGGCTGCAGTCCAGCCCAGCTGTCTCATAAGAGGAAGCCACTGGACACGGGTTCCAGAAGGAAGGAAGGCACAGATGCGGGTGTGGGTGACGGCGTAGCACAGGGAAGACCCCGGAGCCTCCCCAGGGTGGGCCTGCCATCCGCTCGCCTTTCAGCCCCCACTCTGTATTTCCCCAGGTACCGGTGTGACTGCCAATGCCCTGCACCCTGGTGTGGCCAGGACAGAGCTGGGCCGACACACAGGCCTGCACAAGTCTGCCTTCTCCAGCTCCATGCTTGGTGAGTCCCTGCACAGTCCCCTCAGCCCCTGCGCTCAGCCGGGGCCCAGGACCCACCCTCACCACCCTGAGAGACCGTCCTTGTCCCCTCCCCTGGGAGTCCTCCTGTCACAGGGTGTCCACGGTCACTCCCCTGGCCCCAGACTTGCTCTGTATGCTCGTCTGTTTATTTACCGAGTCAGGCTCGCCACAGAGCCCAGGCTGGCCTGGAACTTGCAGTCCTCCATCTCCCACCTCCTGAGTGCCCAGGCCTTCCCTATTTGGAGCCTCAGTTTCCTCATCTGCACAGCCAGGACCAGAAGAGGACCCAGCTGACAGGCTCAGTCAGATGGGACTCTCCTGTGGCCGATGGGCCTCCAGGCCCGGGCCTCGAGGGTAGAGCTTGTGTGCACTCGGTGCCCGTGTGCTGGTACAGGGCCTTTCTTCTGGCTGCTGTTCAAGAGCCCCCAACTGGCGGCGCAGCCCAGCACGTATCTGGCCGTGGCAGAGGAGCTGGAGGGCGTTTCTGGGAAATATTTCGATGGGTTCAGAGAGAAGGCGCCAGCCCCTGAGGCCGAAGATGACGAAGTGGCTCGGCGGCTTTGGGCTGAAAGTGCCCGCTTGGTGGGCTTGGATGTGTCCCTTGGGTCCCCCGTGAGGGGACAGGTCCTGTCCAGGTAACGGTGCCTCTGCCCCAGGCCAGGCTGGCAGCAGTGCCGCTGTCTTCCTCCCGGGGGCGCTGCTGGCCAAGCGCTTGAGGCCTGGTGAGAAGCAGGCCACCGCCCGCTCGTCCTCCGGGCAATGTCGGCTCTCCTTCAGGGCTGCAGGGGCCTGGACTGCAGGTGGACACCCGCTGGCTGGTGTGAGGCCTGTTGCCCGCGGGTGCGTGGGCCATCTGGAGGGGAGGAAGCCCCTCGCGGGTGGGGTCAGGGGTGCCCCAGGGGTGGACCTTCCTGAGGGGCCTCTGAACTGCCTGGACCTGGGCTCTGCAGAAGGTGCTCCGTGAACTTGCTGTGTGCTGGGTAAAGGGTGCTTGTCCCTGTGTGTTGGTGCCCAGACCTGCTGTCGCGCCCCGGGGGACAGGGTGACCTGGCCTGGTAGCACACCACACGGCCCAGGGCCTGGGAGGCAGCCATCGCCACTTCCCTCCGCTCCCCTCCGGTTCCTGTGGACGCTTTAATCTCAACTCAGTTTTTAGCAATAAAAGCCCCACATGCCTTTGAGTCCTGAGTGTTACTTTTTTTCTGCACGAGTGGAGGAGGGACAGCTGTGGGCTCTTTCAGAAACTGTCACGGGCGGGGTGGGGAGGGGGCTGGGAAGGTGGCCTGGTGGTAGAGCGCTCGCCTAGCATGCACGAAGCCCTGGGCCCCATTCCTTGCTACCATGTACGCAGAAAGAGCTGGAAGTGGCGCTGTGGCTCAAGCGATAGCATGCTAGCCTTGAGAAAGCCCAAGGACAGCACCCAGGCCCTGAGTTCAAGCCCCAGGAAACAAAACAAACCCCACTGTCACTTTATGTGCTCCCCCAGCGCGGCTCAGATGGGGGTTCCCAGCAGGGCCAGGAGGCACCCAGTGTCCCCACATTCTTGTCAACGTTCATTTTCCAATTTGAAACGTGACCACAGCCATTCTGCGAGGCGTGGAGGGAGGGCTCGTTTCCCTTGTGGCTGTGGGGAGTCTGTAGGGGGACAGGACAGCAGGCTGCCCAGAGGAGATAAGTGGCACCCCTTGGGGTCTCTGTGCATGTCTTCCTGCCCAGGGGACAGGCTCAGCGTGATTAGTCTCAGGAAAAGCCAGTGGAGGAAGGAGGGCAGTCTCCCCCCCCACCGCATCCTGCCCTCCTCTCCAGGCCCCCACTCTCCCTGCCTCCTTCGCCGCAGTGCTCAGGACAGGCCGAGCAGCCATGTTCCCAGCTCCAGCAGCCCTCCTCTGCCTTGGTAAGTTCCCGGACACGCTGCAGGCTGGGCCCGTGTGCCCCACCAAGGGTTGAAAAGATGGCTTCCATGGTAAGTTCAGGCGAAGCAGGGACGGTGGAGACCTGGTCGTGTTTTGTGTGCGAAATATGGGGCCCAAGGCGATGGTATGTGGCGTTTGATTTTTTTTTTTTGCCAGTCCTGGGCCTTGAACTCAGGGCTTGAGTGCTCTCCTTGGGCTTTCTCAAGGCTAGAGCTCTACCACTTGGGCCACAGCACCACTTCTATGTACATGGTACCGAGGAAGGGAACCCGGGCCTTGGTGCATGCCAGGCGAGCACTCTGCCACTAGGTCAGGCTCCCGGTCCCAGGTAGTGTGTCTTTGGCTGTTCTGTCTTGTCATTCATGGCCCTTGCGCAGGCTTGCACAGGTTGGGTGACCCCACAATGCCTGTGGAGAGGGGTCGGGGCCAAGCCAGTGTCTCCTCACCTCGCCCGTTCTCCTCTTCCCTCAGTACTGTGCCTCCAGCATCCGACCGAGACACAGAGTGGTGAGTTTTCCTCCCCGGCCCCCGGTGGGAGGTAGGACCCCAGGAGAGGCCTCCGTGGTTGAGGGGTGACCTCTGTCTGCATGTGCCTTCCAGGCCCGCTCCCCACGCCTGTCTTGCGGGCCTTGCCCAGCTCATTGGTGCCCCTGGGCAGCTTGGTGACCATCCAGTGCCAGGGCCCTCCACGCGTGGACTTGTACCGCCTGGAGAAACTGGGGACTACGATGTATCAGGACCAGGACTCGCTCTCCATCCCCATCATGAAGGAAAGGCACGCGGGACGCTACCGCTGCTCCTACCAGAACGGCAGCATCTGGTCCCCGCCCAGCGCCATGCTGGAGCTGATTGCCACGGGTGACTGCAGGGAGGGCACAGCCTGGCTGTGGAGGGTGCAGCTCTGCCTCCCGGGCCAGGCTTCGCTTCCCTTCCCAGCTGCCACTGTCATCGCCGTGCTCCCCCGTGCTGGGCACTGTGCTAAACACTTGACATGTCTCCTCTCGGCCAGCCATCCCCCTTTGTCAGCTGCCAGGTAGAGGGGGAGCTGGGGGCTGTGGCTCACACCCGCAATCCTAGCTACTCAGGAGGCTGAGATCTGAGGATTGCGGTTCAAAGCCAGCCTGGGCACTGAAGTCCATGAGACTCTTACCTCCAGTGAACCAGCAAAAACAGTTGAAGTGGAGCTGTGGCTCAAGGGGTAGAGCACTAGTCTTGTGCAAAATGGCTCAGGGACAGCGCCCAGGCCCTGAGCTCAAACACTAGGACCGGCAAACAAGCCAAACCCAACAGTCTCAGTCCCTGGCTGGGAGCCCGGCCCCGCCCCCTCAGCCACTCTGGGGGTGGGGGTGGTGATCCCGGAGGGAGGGGTGACTTGGTGGTGGGGGTTCTGGAAGGGAGGGGAAGCCGGAAAATTCCTGAACTGGGCAGTGAGGTAAGGGGCATCTCCACCCTTCTCTTCCCCAGGCGTTTACACCAAGCCCCCCTCACTGTCGGCTCATCCGGGGCCCTGGGTGTCCGCAGGAGGGAATGTGGTCCTGCAGTGCCAGGCGCAATACAGCTTTGACCAATTCGCACTATCCAAGGAGGGGGACTCGGGGCCCTACGAGGTGACCATGAGATCGGACGAGGCCGACTTCCCCATCACAGCCGCCACCGCAGCCCACAGCGGGGCCTACCGCTGCTACGGCTTCTTCAGCAATAAGCCGTACGGGTGGTCATCTCCCAGCCAGCCCCTGACCCTCACCGTCACAGGTGAGGGCCGCAGACCCTGCCTCAGCACCCCAGAGAGCCACAACTGTGGAAGTCGGATCACACCGAAGTAAAATCTGGGTCTTTCCCCAGTCTTCCTGCCCCCCTGTTAATGCGTTGGATGGGCTGATTGATTTTTCCAGTTCTGTTGCTTGAGCTTTCTCTACCACTTGAGCCAAGCTCCACTTCCCATTTTTCTAGAGGTTAATTGAAGATAAGAGGCTCAGGTCCTTTTGTGCCTGGGCTGGCTTTGAACCTTGATCCTCAGATCTCAACCTTCTGAGTAGCTCGGATTACAGGCGTGAGCCGCCGGCCTGGCTCTTTTTTATTTATTTATTTTTATTCCCCACGTTCTCTTATTTCAAGGCTTTCCATGCCATGGAGTTTCTCCATACCCATTCTTTCTATGAGGAACCTGAGTCAGGAATCTGGAATGTTGGATGGTTTTTCCAGGTCCCACAGCCAGCAGAACTCACACTGCTTTCTTATCTTGACTTTTCAGGACCCCCCTTGACCCCAGGGCAGCTGCCCATTCAACCCCGGCTCTTCACCACCGGTGAGTTTAGGATGTGTGCACCTCCGAGCCCAGAACACAGAATCCTTCTCTCTCCTGTCTGCCTACATTTCTTGAACACTTAACATTTTCAAACGTCCGTAACAGCATTCCAATCTCCCCAGAGGAGAGAACTCTGTGTCCACAACTCACAACTGCTCTAATGTCCAGACACGGAGAGATGGAGGCTTAGTCTCGGGTCCTTTTGAATTTGTCTCACGACGGGCAGTAGTCTATCAGAGAAAGAAGGTTTAGGGAGCCCAGATATCAGGAGGGACTGGACAGTAGAAATTTTTGGAAAGAACTGACAATACTTCTTTAATAATCACAGAAGCCACCAGGAACTCAATTATCTCACCCATGACAGAAGCCTCCACAACTGGTAAGTGACTGGATGCTTAAAGTGTGGCAGAAAGGCGTGTGCTGGTAGGGCTGTGTGCTTTTATTTTTTTGCCAGTCCTGGCTTGAACTCAGGGCCTGAGCACTGTCCTTGGGCTTTCTCAAGGCTAGAGCTCAATCGTTTGAGCCACGGCACCATCTCTGGATTTTTTTCTATGTCTGTGGTACCGAGGAATCAAACCGGGTCTTCAGGCCACACTCCCGGCCCATAGGTTGTGTGGTTTTAGTCCCCTCCATGGGGCCTCTAGCCCTGTCCCAGGATGCTGGCTCTGAAGGTAGAGGCTGAGCAGGAGGTGGGACTGAAGCCAGTGCACAGGGGGATTCTGGGTAGGGTGGTCATTTCCAAGATGGCAGATGGCAAGGTCTGATGGAAGACCTTCGTCCATCCCTGCACATTGCCTCTGGAGGAAGCGCCAGCTCTCCCTGCACGCGTGTAGTCCCGTTTCTGTGTGGAGCCTCGGCTAGCCCTGCAAGATGGAGCCCTGAGGCTGGCTTCCATTTGTCTACTAGGTCCCACTGCCCTGGGCGCCTTTCGGTTCCTGACCTCAGAAGGTTCTTTCCTCTCCTAGTTCCCAGAGTCTTCTGTGTTCCCTCAGAATGGAGACTGGCCTGTGTGCCACCTGCCTGTACCCAACACATGACACTCAGTGGGGCCCGGCCACTCAGAGCCTCTCAAGACTCCTGGCTCCCCAGGCTTCCACTCTTGTCATTCCTTCCATGTCCTGTGTCTTCTGTCCCCTAAGACAGGGTCAGACCTAAGCACCCGACTCTGTAGCCACACTGTCCTCCGCAGCCCTGGCGTGCCGCCTGCAGGCACGAGTGTTCACTTCCGGAAAGGAGGAGAGTGCTTCCGGGAGCTCACACCTCATCTTTTTGGATTCCTAGAGATGCCTACAGATCTCGCTGTATCTCCTGAAGACTCCAGCCCTCCACGCGGTAAGGGCTTCCCCTCTCGGCCTCCATGTCTACTCAGGGCAGAGTCCTTTTCTGGTACCAGGCCAGGAGCTCTGTCTTCTGGGGTTCCGGTAGTCATGACGTTAGAAGGGGAGGCAGAAGAGTCCAAAATTAGGCCAGGAATGTGGCTTAGTGGTAGAGTACTCGCCTAGCATGCATGAAGCCCTCAGTGCCACATACACAGAGAAAGCCAGAAGTGGTGCTGTGGCTCAAGTGGTAGAGCACCAGCCTTGAGCAAAAGAAGCTCAGTGATGGTGTCCAGGCCCTGAGTTCAAGCCCCAGGACTGGCAAAAAAGAGTCCAAAATTGGGCAAGGATAGGGTAGGTAAGCCAGGACTTCCCAAGAGTCACAGGAAGACAGTCTCTCTCCCCAAGGCCGAGGGGGCCTGGGAGGTGGGGTGCTGAGAAGGGGCTGGCCCAGTGCTGGCCTTGGTAGGGGAGGCAGGGCCCTCCAGGAAGGAGATAGGCCTCTCAGCTCAGGAGGCTTCTCCAGCGGTGAGAAGCCAGATGTGGCCCGGCAAGGCCTTTGCCAGCCCTCTGCTCCCGCCCCTCCTTCTGCCAGGTCCCGCCCAGCAGGGCTATGCGGAGGGGAACCTGCTCCGGATAGGTTTTGGCGTGGTGATTCTGGTGCTCCTGGCAGGGTTTCTGGCAGAAGACTGGTACAGCCGGAAGAAACCCCTGCCCCACAGAGTCAGAGCTGTGCAGAGACCCCTCCCATCACTCCCGAAGACCCCCAGACCCCACGGCTGTCAGGACGGGGAGGGGTCACGTGTCCAGAAACAGAGATACCACCAGTAGAGTGCAGGAATTATCAGAACCACGAGGGGCCATGGGGGGGGTGGGAGGTGGCATGAAGAGTGGGCGTGAGTGGAGGTAAAGGGCTTCAGGGTAAGGAGGCCGGCAGGGCCCTTCCTCAGTGTCCCCTGACTGTCTAAGGGAGGCCCCCTTTGAGTTAAAAATTAAGGGGATGGGCTGGGATTTTGGCCTAGTGGTAGAGTGCTTACCTGGCATGCATGAAGACGGGTTTGATTCCTCAGTTTCACATACACAGGAAAAGCCAGAAATGGTGCTGTGGCTCAAGTGGCTCAAGTAGCCTTGAGAAAGCTCAAGGACAGTGCCCAGGCCCTGAGTTCAAGCCCCAGGACTGGCAAAAAAAAAAAAAAAAAGAAGCAATAATAGGATCCAAAATTGAGTTGGGGGGGTGCAGCTATGTAAAGCACTTGTCCAGCGTGTAGGAGACCCTGGATTCAATACCCAGAGCTGAAAGAAAAGGTTCTAAATATTGTGAGTTTGTAGAAGGATTTGGTTGAGGGTTGGGCAGGTAGTTATTTATGTAGGTCCAAAGATAACCGGAATTGGCGTGGAATGTAGCTGAGTGGTAGAGAACTGCTTAGCATGTGCAAGGACCCCGCTTTTATCCACAACACAAGGGGAAAAATAAATATAGAACCCAGTCAAGACTGGTAGAAATCATAATCAGTGCAACCCAATATTTGCCTCAACCTGGCTGGGTTCTCTTCAAATACGATCTCCTCTTCCATTTCATCAGAACCCATGTAATAAACACAGCCTGAGTTCACGAGCGTGTTTGCTTTTATTTCCCTCGGTGTGCCAGTGCCAAGACATTTTACACTCAGTGGGGTTCAGTGACTTGTGCTCCTTTGATGCCCAGCAGGGATTTACCCAGCTGGGTCAGGCGTGGCGTCCACCACAGGTGGATGGATGGTTTTCCGTGGCTCAGTCAGGGAGGTCCTGTGCCCTTCTTTTCCTGGGGTCCTGGTGGTCGCTGTCCACAGTCAGTTGGGGGTTCACTTTTTGTACTGTGCTTATCAGCTTCTTCACTTCAGGATTCGCTTCATTGATTTTCAACCTGGGACATGTGATAAGGGAAAAACCAAGGTTAGTATTACTCCAAGGACATTTATTCCAGAGTCCCAAGTACCCAAACGGGTCACTCTTTAGACATTGTCACCGAGCTCCTTCGTAGAGCATTGATTTCCTTTCTTGATTATTATTCTGTGCAGTGCCCAAGAGTTCCATGTTGACTTTTTAAAAAATTTTTTTAGGTCAGTCGTGGGGCTTGAACTCTGGTCCTGGGTGCTGTCCCTGAGCTTTTCCACTCAAAGCTACCACCCTACCTCTGAAGCCATAGCACCATTTCCGGTTTTCTAGTGGTTAATTGGAGATAAAGAGTCTCACAGACTTTTAGTGCCTGGGCTGGCTTTGAACCTCGATCCTCAGATCTCAGCCTCCTGAGTAGCTAGGATTACAGATGTGAGCTGCCTCTTCCAGCTCCATGTTGACCCCCTAGGGAGACAGGTGGCACCGAACCCCATTCTGCAACTTTGGGCAGTGACTGCACTGTCTGGTTGCCGTCCTTGAGCTCTGGGCTCAAGGCTGGCATTCTTACCCCCTGAGCCACAACTCCACTTCCAGCTTTGGGGGTGGTTAATTGGAGATGGGAAGTCATGGACCCTTCTGCCTGACCTGGTTTTGTTTTTTTTTGCCAGTCCTGGGCTTGAGCTCAGGGCCTGAGCACTGTCCTTGGACTTTCTCAAGGCTAGAACTCTACCACTTGAGCCTCAGCACCACTTCTGGCTTTTTTTTCTATGTATGTGGTACCGAGGAATCGAACCTGGGTTTTTGTGCATGCTAGGCAAGCACTTTAACCACTAGGCCAAACTCCCGGCAACTGACCGGGTTTTGAACTGTGATCCTCAGATCTCAGCCTCCCGAGATGCTAGGATTCCAGGCCTGAGCCACCTATAATCCAGAACCTATGCCTGGCAGTTTATGTCCTTTAGGGCTGAGATTAATGTGAATATACCATCCATACTGCATCAATATAATTATGATTCTAAGTCACCTCCCCATCCCCAGCTGCATCTTTCTTGCATCTGAGAGTTTCTAAAACCTGTTGCCGTGATGATAAGCAGACAATAGAGGCCACCCTCAAACTTACCTCTGAGGCCATCAGACTGGGTGTCCATAGAAGGAATGGACAGATCAGCCCTTGACCACGTGCCAGCAGACAGAGCTGAGAGCCGTGATCGGTGCCCTGAACTCCCACCCACGCCCCCACCAGGAAAGACGGGACGAGTGTGCATACCGCAGTGTTTGCAGCGAGCACCTTTGAGATTGCAAGGCGCCATACAGCATCATCAGTCCTTTCAGTTCCAATGAGTTCTGGCCCAGATCCAGGGTGACCAGCTTCTGGTTGCCGCGGAGGGCCTCAGCCAGCTCCCCGCAGCTGCTGGCAGTGATGGAGCAGTCCCACAGCCTGCGGGCAGGGCGGGGTCACTGGGGGACTCGCTGGGGATGGTGAGGTACCGAGGGACAGGGACGGGTGCCGAGCCTCACTCACCATAGACACTGGAGGTGGCACAACGGGCTCTTCAGGGCCTGGCACAGAGCCCGCATGCCCGAGTCCCCGATGGGGTTCAGCCCCAGATCCAGGCGCGTGAGCCTGGACTCCTGCTGGAGACTCCTGCAGAGGTGCTCACACCCTTGACTGCCTAGGTTGCAATGCCACAGTCTGGGCGTCGCCACAGAGGAGAAAACACACACCCCAAACCTGTTAGGCCCCAGCCAGAGCCAGTGCAAGGCCACAGTCCTCTACCCCCACTCAAGCCTGAGAGCCCAGAGGCAGGAACGCCATCAGAGTGGGGGCACAGGCAGGAGTGTGTGCCCCAAGGACTGGCAGCTCCCAGCCTGCCTGGCATTGGTGACCAGAGAGCTAGCTGTACACGGAAGGGAAGGCTGTGACCGGGGGGGGGGTGAGGGGGGGGCCACCCATCACAAGGGTCTTCGTTCATGGAGGCCAGCATCAGAGACCACGGAAAGAATGCGATGTCGGAGCAAGACTCTACGACAAGACACTGCTGTTGACCTTGAGGCCGCAGCACGGGGTAGTGAGCGGAGGGGTGCAGAGCTCACGTGAGGAGCACTGAGGAGGTGGAGGACGGATGGGGCCCGTGCCTTTCTTTTTTGTTATTGGTCCTGGAGCTTGAACTCAGGCCCTGGGCGCTGTCCCTGAGCTCTTCAGCTCCAGGCTCGTGCTGGGCCACTCAGAGCCACAGCGCCACTTCCCATCTCCTGCTGGTTAACTGGAGATGAGCGTCTCACATTTTCCCACCCAGGCTGGTTTTGAACCACGATCTTCAGATCTCTGCCTTCTGAGGAGCTAGGATTACAGGCCTTTTCTAGCACCTTCATTCTAGCCCAGTGACACCCATTTTTGATGGATGACCTCCAGAACTATAATAAGTGGGGGCCTTTCGTGGTAGAGGGTTCTTAGCATGTGCAAACCAGCCCTCGGTTCGATCCCCAGCACATACGTGTGTGCACACACAGCAGGGACTCACACCAGCGTCTGCAGCTGGCAGTCGGGGTGACTCAAGCCCTCACACAGCATCTTCACCCCGACATCTCCCAGGTCATTGCAGGCCAAGCTCAGGTATATCAGCTGCTGGCTGACGATTAAGACGGAGACCAAATCCTTGCAGCAGGCCTGGGTGAGCTGGCAGTTCTCCAGGCTGTCAAAGCGGCACACAGAGGCGTGGTGGAGGAATTCCCCACACCCAGCCCCCCCCCCCCCGTCTCCATCGCGGGCTGGGGAGCCGTGGGGGGATGGGGGAGGAAGAAGCCCCCCAGCATGCTCTGCTCCCAGGAGCCCAGCACCTTCTGCCCTCTGTGCCCCAGGACACTCACATCAGCTTCTGCAGGGTGTGCCCTGGCTGTATCAGAGTCTGACACAGCAGCTCGGCGCCCCTGTCCAGGACCTCAATGTCGGTGAGTTCCAGGCCGACCAGGGGACTGGCTTGGACAGCCAGGAAGAAGTCTTCCCACAGCTGAGAAGCGATGGAGCAATACCCCAGCCTGAGGGAGAAGCAGGCGCGTTGGTCTCCTGCATCCGACATGGTGGGGGGGTAGGGTTCCCTCTCGACTTCTGCTTGAACTCATGGCCAAACAGTGTAGGCCGGGTCATCGGTGGCCATGGATGGCACTGGGTGACGCAGTGAGACAATGGGACACTGAGGTCCCAGGACGGTGGCTAACAACGTCAACGACAAGTACAACTCTGCAAATGCTCTAACCCTGGGTGGAGGCCAGCTGGGCTCCTTGTACCAGCCCTGGGGCTTGAACTCAGAGCCTTGCAGTCTTGCTCAAGGGTGGTGCTCTGCCTCTTGAACCACAGATACACTTGTATCTTTTCGAGTGTTCACTGGAGACCAGAGCCTCACGCCTGACCTGCCTGGAGTCATTTCACAGTGGCACCGCTTTGTGCAAGGACCGGCACCAGTCCCGCTCCCCACCGCCCTCTGCCTCCAGCAGGACGCCTTCCTTGACCGGCTCGCACAGGCAGGCTCGTCACCCAGCTGGGAAGTGGTGGAGGGGCCGAGGTACCTGAGGTCCTTCAGGCTGCACTTCGGGTGCCTGAGGATCTGGCACAGCAGGGGCAGCAGGTCCTCCTGGCTGGGCCCCTGGAGGGTCAGGTCCATGAGGGCCTCAGAGCCACTGAGGCAGCTGCACAGGCTATGCTGTGTCCCGGCCGGGGAAATATTCTTGAGGCTACGGAACAGAAAGAAAACGGGTGGGGGCAGAGTGTGGCCTAGTGGTAGAGCACTCACCTAGCACGCACAGAGTCCTGGGTTCAAGTCCCTGGAACCAAATACACAGAAAAAGCCAGAAGCGGCACTGTGGCTCATGGGACAGAGCGCTGACCTTGAGCAAAAAGTGTCCAAGGACAGTGCCCAGGCCCTGAGTTCAAGCTGCAGGACTGGCAGAAAAACAAAACACAGGGCTGAGAGTTTGGCCTAGTGGTAGAGTGCTTGCCTAGTATGCATGAAGACCCAGGTTCGAGTCCTCAGTACCACATGCATAGAAAAAAGCCGGAAGTGGTGCTGAGGCCCAAGTGGTAGAGCTCTAGCCTTGAGAAAGTCCAAGGACAGTGCTCAGGCCCTGAGCTCAAGCCCAGGACTGGCAAAGTAAATAAATAAATAAATAAATAAAAACAAAAAAACCCAAAACCAATCCCCCACCAAGAGAATCTAGAGCTTTTGTTTTCTACTCAATATACAGAAGAAATACCAAAGGCTGCAATGTATTTTAGCTTAAAAACTTTCCATTATTTGTGTGTGGCGGGGTGGGGGGGGAGGCTTGAACTCCAGGCTTTCCTCTTGCTGGACTTTCTCCCTCAAGGCTGGCACTCTGCTACTTCTTCAGCCACAGCTCCACTTCTGATTTTCTGGTAGCTCGTTGGAGATCAGAGGCTCTGTGCCTTTCCTGACCAGGCTGGCTTTGAACTATGATCCTCAGATCTCAGCCTCCTGAGCCATTAGAATTATAAGCGTGAGCTAGCCATGCTTGGCTTGTTTTTGTAATTTGAAATAGGGCTGGACCCAGAGTATCTCTTTACCTAGGACCTTGGGGTACCTGGTCTGGAATCTCCAGTATTCTGTCTCAGTGACCCCCCCAATTCCCCCCCTTCTCCCCCCCCAGGGCTCCCCCATTTGGGAGCCGCTGACTTACACCACCTTCTGGAGATTAGAGGCCGTGGGTAATTGTTCACACAGCACCGCCACAGAGGAGCTACTGAGGGAGCTATGGCTGAGCTCCAGGCTCTTCAGGTTCGTGTTGGAGGAAAACATGGAGCAAAGATCTGTCCAGAGAGCGAGCAGGGCCGGCGCATCATCACACCTGTGAACAAGAATGAAGGAGAAGTCCACGTCGATTCCTCGTGGACTAAGCTTTCATGCGTTCTGCTGGAGGCGAGGACAGAACAGAGACAGTGACGGCTGAAGCTCACAGAGCCTGCCCAGCCCGGAACACAGGCGAGCGGGGAGCCCGCACTCAGAATGTCCCAGAAGCTCCCGGGCCTCAACCTGAATGATAACAGGAAGAAAGTAAGCACGAGGGAAAATTTTGAGCATGCGTCAGAAAGGATAGAAGTATCTGGGGTGAGATTTCTTGGTACCTCATACATAGAAAAAAGCTGGAAATGGTGCTATGGCTCAAGGGATAGAGCGCTAGTCTTGAGAAAGTCCAAGGACAGTGCTCAGGCCCCGAGTTCAAGCCCTGGGACTGGCCAAAAAGAAAAAAAAAGTATCTGTGCCTCCCTGTAGAACGCCTGGGATAAGATGGAGGATGGAAGAATCTACAGGAGAATTTACAGGAGCCTCCAGCAGGGAGAACAGAATTTGCGTGTATGTGTGTGTGTGTGCCAGTCCCTGAGGTTTTTCTGCTCAAGGCTAGTGCTCTGCCACTTGAGCCACACCTACCAAAAAAGCAGAAGTGGAGCGAATTGGAGATTAGAGTCTGAGTTTTCCTGCCTGGGCCTCCTCTGTTTTTCTCCTGGGGTTTGAACTCAGGGCTCGGGCACTGTCCCTGAGCAATTTTGCTCAAGGCTATTGCTCTACCACTGTGCGTCACAGCGCCACTTTTGGTTTTCTGGTAGTTCATTGGAGATGAGTCTCACAGACTTTCCTGCCCAGGTTGGCTTTGAACCTCAGTCCTCAGACCTCAGGCTCCTGAGCAGCTAGGATTGCTGGTGTGAGCCACCGGTCCCTTACCTGTGGCCCTGATCGCCGTCCTCGGGGAACAGCCCCTTGGCCACCTGCAGCGTGAGTCTGCGCAGGCCTGGGCAGTGCTGGAGGCAGAAGGAGGCCTGCAGCAGATCCTGGCGGCTCTTCAAGGCCACCGACATCTCCTCCAAGGGAGCCAGCGCCTCCTGCACCAGCTCCTCGTCCTGAGATTCGTAGAGCCACGAGAAGACCTGGCTCAGCCTCGTCTGCAAGAGGAAGGGCTTGCCGCCCTCGGGCGGGCGCTCCAGCAGCTCCCGCCGCCTGGTCTCCAGGGCCATCTGGCAGCCGAAGGCGGCCTCCAGCCTCCAGGCCCTATTCTGGTTCAGGAGGCCGAAGAGGAAGAGGCCGGCCTGGGCCAGGTCGGGGTTCTTCTCCTGGGCCTCTTTGGAGAGCAGCTCGCGCATGTCCTTGGCGTCCTGGCCGGGCCTGGGCTGGGGCTCCAGGAGGTAGAACAGGGCGGCCAGGAGCTGCTGGAAGCTGAGGTGGGTGAAGCGGAAGGCCCGCCGGGAGCCCCGGGACCTCTGGATGATGGCCAGGTTCCGGAAGGGCTGGAGGTCGGAGTCCTCCACCCGTTCCCTCCGGAGATCCCACGCGTAGAAGGTGGACTGCTGGAGCCTCAGCATGCGCGTGGCCAGGCGGCACAGGGCTTCGAGCGGGCCGGCCAGGGGCACTGGGGCCTGGGAGCTGGGCCTGAACCCGTCGCAGAAGAACTGGAGGAACAGGTCGGTGGAGGTGCGGCAGGCCAGGGCCGGGTCCTCGCCTCGCCTCATCAGGGGCCGCAGACAGGCGCAGAGCGCCCGGCACACCTCGGGAGCCGCGCTCAGCTCCCGCAGGACCGGGTTGCCCTTCACGGCCTCCAGGGCTCTCCGGGCCTGGGCCGGGTCTCTGAACTGCCTGCGGAAGTACTCCAGCTTCTCGGCGTCGGAGAATCCCTGCACGCCGAGCAGGACGGGGTGATCCACCACCAGCATGAGCTCCCGCAGGGCGTGGGGCCGCGTGGTGACCACCAGCGTGACGCTGGGCAGCACGGTCCGCTTCAGCAGGCTGGCCAGCAGCACTGGCACGGGCATGTTCTGCTCCCACTGGGTGGACAGGCCTTGGATCAGGTCCCCGGCCTTGCACCTCAGCTCGTCAAAGCCGTCCACCACGAGCAGCGCCTCCTTGTCGTCCAGCAGGTGGGTCAGCAGGTGGTCTTCCATGTCCGGGCAGTCCCCGAAGAGCAGCTGCTGCAGGTTCCTCACCGGGCGAAGGTGCAGCTCCTGGCAGCTCACGTAGTGGGCCAGGTGGAAGGCTGGGCCCAGGTGGCCCTCTGCCCAGTCCAGAATCAGCTTCTTCACCAGCGTGGTCTTCCCGCTGCCCGGGGGCCCGTGCAGTACCAGCGTCTGCGGCTCGGGGTGCCCCCGCCGGAGCGGGTCGCAGAGCAGGAAGAGGCGTCGGTAATGCTCAGTGGCCAGGTAGAACTTGGTCCCTTCCCCCTGCCGGAAGTTGTTCAACCACAGCCTCTTGAATTTCTTCAGGATGATTCTCCTGCATGGATCTACCCTCGTGGGCAGCAAGCGGAGACAGACAGAGACAGACAGACAGACGATGGCGGGTTATTCCTTAGGAAAACTACAAGAAGGGTTTATGTAGGGGTGGCAGAATGGTGACAATAGTGTCAGCTCACTACCACGAGTGAGACAGACACGCACGGATACACCCACCGCTCCCAAGCTACTCTCCAGCGACACTCATCTACCGGCACCGCTTCCCCGACGGTGTTACGATTTCCTGCTTCTTTATGGCTGAGTAATCGTTTTCCTTTTCTCATCTTTGTTCTTTTCTACCATTCTGCATGCAGGTGTGGGAATACCACCAGAAGTCTCCCCGGCACAACCAACCCACACCAATAAACTACCTTCCGAAGGAAGATATCCGGAGAACTCAGCCATAAATACCTAATCCATACCCTAGGGAATGAAGGCAACGGAGGGGAGGGGCTGGGAGGGAGAAGGATGGAGGGAGACCCTGGTACTCCATTGATTTGTGGCGTGGTGACACCTTTGTACCGCTACGGGAAGACAGGAGAGATGTAATCCTAAAAATCAAAATGGCCTTAAGACTGAGCTGAAGAGCTCAGGGACAGCGCGCAGGTCCAGAGTTCAAATCCCACGACCGACAAAAATAAAAATAGGCATGCTGGTGCCATCCTGGAAGCTCCTAGTCTCTGGCTCATGGCACGGGAAGTGAGAGGAGGAGGAAAGAAGGTGGCTCCCGCTTGCAAGACCAACCTGTTCTTTTCCTGTCCACGTCCTCTTCCTGCTCCTGGTACACAAGGATTTCATGCGGCAACACCAGAATCCCTCCCGGATTGATGGCTATGTCTGAAGTGGAAACACACACGAAAGGAGCCGGTGGGCCTGGCAGGTGGCGCCGAGTAGCTCTGCCCTGTCCCTGGAGCCACTGCTCAAAGCACCACTGCAGCTCAGCCCAGACTCGCATCCACCAGTGTCACAGAACCACTGGAGACACCACGGGCTGCGGTCCAGACCGCGCTCCACTCAGCTGCTTTCTGGAGCTATTGATTAATAATTAATAACCATCCATCATTGACAGTCGTGGGGCTTGAACTCTGGGCCTCAGCTTTGTCTCTGAGCTACCACTCAACCACTTGAGCCACAGCACTGGGGTGGTTAATTGGAGATGAGTCTCTCAGCCTTTTGTGTCCAGGCTGGTTTTGAACCGTGATCCTCAGATCTCAGCCTCCTGAGTAGCTAGGATGACAGGCGGGAGCCATCAGCATCTTGCCCAAGTCATATTCTTTTTTTCAGACTTGAGGCTTGAACTCAAGGCCTAAGCACAGTCCTTGGCCTCTCTCAAGGCTAAAGCTCTGCCATTTGAGACACAGCACCACTTCTGAATTTTTCTGTGTATGTGGTGCTGAGGAATTGAACCCGGGTATATAATTTATTTTTTGCCAGTCCTGGGCTTGAGCTCAGGGCCTGAGCACTGTCCTTGGACTTTCTCAAGGCTAGAGCTCTACCACTTGAGCCTCAGCACCATTTCTGGCTTTTTTCTATGTATGTGGTACCGGGGAATCGAACCTGGGTCTTCGTGCATGCGAGGCAAGCACTCTACCACTAGGCCAAATTCCCAGCCCTCAAGTCATATTTTAAAATATACTCGTTATATCAAATCACTAACCCGCAAAAGCCTTTGGCCGATGAAGAAACTTCCCCCCCTTTTTCCCCTTCTCTTTCTTTTTCTGTGATGTTGCGGATTGAACTGAAGAATCACACTTGCTAAGCAGCTGCTGTACTGCTTGTCAGACCCCCTCTAGTTCTTTTTTATTTTTGGACAGGGTCCAGCATTTGTCTATTTCAGGGCTGGCCTCAGGCACTCGAAATCAAGCTCATGTGACGGTAGGCCCCTATACCCGCTTGGAGGTTAAGACGCAGTCTCACTAAGTTTTGCCCTGGCTTTGCCTTGAACCCCAATCCTCTGGTCTCTGCTCCCCATTCCAGATAGCTGAGATTCCAGACACGAGCCACCCCATCAGACAGTGCTTCCTGCCTGCCTGGCGGCCCACCCCACGTGACCTCACTCAGGTCCACCGTCTCTTCTCTTGCTGTTCACAACATTTTCATTATAATGAAAGTGAGTGGCGACCTTGTGTGTAAACAATCAACGTGGAGGTACATACCTGATATCCAGCATCGGGGAGCTAGAGACCAGGGTCAGGAGTGTGGGTAACCCGCACTCCTCAGGGAAACTGTGTGCACGCTTTATGCATACACGCGTGCTCGCATACACACACGCACACACATACACACACATACACACACATACACACACATACACACACGCATATACACACACGCATATACACACACGCATATACACACACGCATACACACACACGCATACACACACATGCATACACACACATGCATACACACACATGCATACACACACATGCATACACACACATGCATACACACACATGCATACACACACATGCATACACACATGCATACACACACATGCATACACACACATGCATACACACACATGCATACACACACATGCATATACACACATGCATATACACACATGCATATACACACATGCATATACACACGCACATGCACACTCACTTGCATCCTTAGTCATGAACAGACAATCTCAGTCACTTGGCATGAAATCCGGGGTTATCAGAAGTAATCCCCGGCGTGGTGACTTACTCATTTCTAGACCATCTTCTCCAGAAATGCTCAACACGATTTCTGAAAAAGGAATTGGTGCAGCACATTTGCTTGAGCAAACCGACACGGGGGAGTCACAGCCCCTCGGCAACCCCCCCCCCAGCTCCAAACCCCGCCTCTCCAGAGGCCAGCAGCCAGCTACAGGCTAGCGCTCTCCCCTGGCCCCGAAGGACAGACCACATTAGGCTAAGAAGTGATTTCTACCTGGAAAAACATGGGCAATGTTTTTAAAGAAATCATTTTTCTTTTATTTATTTTTGTCAGTCCCGGGGCTGGAATCCAGAGCCGGGGCACGACTCCTGAGCCCATGTTCTAGGCCGGTGCTCTAACAGCTGAGCCGCAGCCCCACGCCTGGCTTTTCTGGAGTCCTTAATTGGAAATAAGAGTCTCACAGACTTTTCTGCCCGGCTGGCTTTGAACCAAGCACGATCATCAGATCTCAGCCTCCTGAGGAGCTAGGACGACCAGTGCAAGCCACCAGCTCCAGCTTTATAATTTCTATTAGGCTCAGTAATACCGTGCCCCCTTCCTTCCCCGCTGGGGGTTGTGCCAGGGGCATGGCGGGGGCGGTTAACGCTCTTAGACAAGCCACCCACCGAGGAAGGACATGTCTCTGTGATGGAATGAGCAGGGTTCTGTAATTAAACTCCTGGATAACAGCCGACAGTGGGATCCTGAGAACCCATTTCAGCTGACAGCACGGGCGGGAGAAGGAATGAATGGAAGATGAGACTGGAAGCAGGGCAGCCATAAATCAAACACAGGCCTGAAGGGCAATGGTCCACAGACTTCAACATGCCACGTTTGTGCCCAGGAGCGTGGGGGTCCTCTAAGGGCCAGTCCAATCCCTTCTGCCTGCAGTGCCCTCTGCTCCGCCCTCCCCTAGGACACGCGTGCACACTCTGCTGACCGGTCAGTTCCTCCTCGGCCTTTTCGGCTAGGTCCTTTCTGTTGAGCTCCTGCAAGACGTGCATGGTCACCATCTCCACCCAGCCTCCAGGACAGTGGTTGGTGAGGATATTCACCAGATTCCCCACGCTGGCTTCTTCCATCTCATCCAGCGGGACATTGTGGAGCTCATGCTGTTGGACCAAGAGTTCCAGCCGGGACTTGAACTCCCTCAGCTCCTCCTGGCTCAGCTGCTCCAGGAGGGCCGGCAGGTTGAAATGCAGCTCAGCTTCCGCTGCCATTCCTTTGTGCGGTGGGATCTGAGCTCCTGGCTGCACAGAAGACAGAGACAGACAAGCCCTTGGTACCCCTGTGCCCAGGTACAGCTCTCCTGTCACTCATTCTGCCTCTTTGAGGAGTTTGCAAAGAGGTCACCTTCCCTGGCTTGAATTTAGGGCCTGGGCGCTGTCCCTGAGCCAGAGTTCAAGCTCCATGACCACCAACAACAGAAAAGAGTGGGGGGAGAAGAAGACGAAGCCCTTAGCTGGCTCACGCCTGTCATCCTAGCTACTGGGGAGGCCGAGATCACAGTTCGTGAGGCTCAGGGACACCACCCTTCCTCTACACAGGGACACCAGTTATCTGCAAGTGTCTAGGTCAGAGCCTGCCACCTGCCATGCGCCGCCCCTCCCCCCAAGCCTGGCCACAGAGTCCCAGAGGACTCTAGGGTTTCCTCCCAGCTTGCCACACACAATCTTTGAACGGAGAAGAGTTTTCCTGGAGACCCCAGTTACCCTTCAAGGTGTGACACCCCGGCATTGAAAGAAGAGAGCAGGCATGTTGCCCTAGAGACAACCAAGAGAAGTGAAGACATACAGAAAGGGAGCCCAGCTCTTACCTCTTTCAAACAGGCACCAATGCAGTGCCCAGGGCTGCAGGCAAGCTCTGATAAAAGGATTCCTCTTTGTACCCCAGCTCTGTGATTGGTCCTCAGGAACCAGCCAGCTCTGTGATTGGTCTCTGCAAAGCAACCAGCTCTGTGATTGGTCTCTGCAAAGCAACCAGCTCTGTGATTGGGCCTCAGGAAACCAATCACATGGTTGAGAACTCCTAGCCTCCCTCATGAGTACCAATAAGCAGAACTCCCGCTTCCTGCTTGGCTGCAGACAGTCTGCCATTTTGCCTATGGTTCTGACATTGGTACCCAAGTGTCTGCCTGCTGCGTGTGCCTGTGTCCTTCCATCCGAGGGTCCCTCTTCCCCTTCCTCTTTCTGTCCTATGTAGCTGGGACGCCACAGAGCGGTGTGTCTGTGAGCCAGGCCCCTGCCCACCTTTAGGTGCATGTGTGTGAATTGCAGTTTGTTCTTCCCTGCATTTATCAGGCTCAGATGCGAGTTAAACTCACCTCTTGGGGCATCATTTCACGATGTCAGCTCTCGAAAACTCCTGCTTTTAGGCCAGATTTGGAGGTGGGGCGTTCTTTAAAAAGCCCCAGATGATTGTCAAGGCAGCGGGGTTTGACTACTCACGGCTGTACTTTCTGCAGGGATCAGCTGTCTCCTGTCTTCCAGATACAGCAAGAGCTCCACCTGCCTGTCCTGTGAAATGTCCAAAACGGCCAAGCTCATCCGTTTCACCCTGGCAACATTCACTCTGTAGGTGTAGAAACCAAACAGCAGGACTGGAGAAGGGGGAAGAAGGCTGCGGTAGCACAGCCAGCAGAGCGCTTGCGGGTGTTTGGGGTTTTCCCTACAATTTTGGATTTTTCGGCTTGCTTTCACTATATTTGAACCAACATATCTGTATTGACACCTCATCTGCTTATGTGTCTAGTGAAGTCTCTCGAACAATGCAGAAGGCCATAAAATTAACATAAGAGAATAGCCTAAAATAAGACAATGTAAATCCTAGGTGAGATTAAAAATTCCCTGATAGCCGTGTTCCAGTAAATTTTTTTTTTTTTTCTGGTCATGGGGCTTGAACTCTGGGCCTAGGTGCTGTCCCTGGGCTCTTCAGCTCAAGACTAGTGCTCTACCACTTGAGCCACAGCACTGCTTCTGGCTTTTTCTGGGAATGTACCACTGAGGACTGGAACCTAGGCTGTCATGCTTGCGGAGGCGAGGCTCAGAGGGGTTCTTCCCCCACTCCCAGCCAGGAGCTATTGCCCCTGGACTTGGGGTGTTCTGCCTTCCAAACACGTGGGCGTATTCTTGTTCCCCAACAAGAGAGTTTGGAGAGCCCTCTAAACCCTGACTTTTGGGGTCTCCTGTTGGCTTCTCAGTATCCATGTTTGACCATATCCCCAGCCGCTAGGGTACCAGGGGCCCCCAGTCTTTATCCCACCCCCCCAGGTCAATGAAACTGGGGCAAAAATTTCCCACAATGCTAGTTCCCTGGACCACAAGCTTCCCTCCCTCCCTCCTTCCCTTCCCACTGCACGATTGCCCGGGGCTTGCCCCAAATTGCTGGTTTAGGTTTAACTGAAACTCAGCTGTGCTGGAAACTGGCTCCTTCCCATGCCCTCTCCCCAGCTACAGGAGCCCAGGACTCGCCAGGGTCAAGCCCACTAAGAAAATGTTCTGATACTTCTGATACACGCGAACCAAAATACACATTCCCATGATAATTCCTGTTCTACGTTATTCTCTTACCTGAGCAGATGCCTGGGCTTAAGAGCTGTCCCGGGGGAAAAGTTCTGACCACCCCCCACTCACATTCACCAGGACCAGTTAAGTTAGAATCGCTGGGGGGGGGAGCTGATGCCTTCCAGGTGAACCTCATATCCGTGGCCCAGAAGCACCTATTTAATCCAGGGTGTCTGTGCCGCCCCCCGCCTGTAGGAAGGCTCGGGCAGTAGGGGGGAAACTGGGGTCAGGCTGAGAGCTGGGCTGGCTTTCCTGCCGCCATGGCATTGGCGCAGAGTGTGCAGGGAGAGGCTGGAAGTCCTGGCCTGGAGAAGGTGAGTCCGCGGCCTGCCTGCCCCTGGCTCCCCCTCCTCTCAGGCCAGCAGTACTTGTCTGTCTTCTCTCACAGAAGGTTCCAGGCCTGGGGTTTTCTCTAGTGCTTTTTGGGTGATTCCTCAGGGGCTTGGGGTTCGCTTTGTCCTTGTCCTGAGCTAGGATTCCATTCCTAGCTTTTCCTTCTAAGAGTGCGTGTGTGTGTGTGTGTGTGTGTGTGTGTGTGTGCATGCACACGCTCTTGGGTGGGGGGGGGCGTCGGTCATGGCCTGACCTCCGGGCCTGGGTGCTGTCCCTGATCTTTTCTTGCTCATGGCGAGTGCTCTGTCTGGAGTTTTTCTGTGGTTAGAGATATGTCTCTCAGATTTCCCTCCCACCCCACACACATCCATGGCTTCCAACGGTGGACCTCAGATCTCACCTCCTGAATAGCTAGGATGACAGGCCCTAGCCACCAAGCCTGCAGCTTTGCAGTTCTTCCTCAGGGCTGAATATTGCTGCACGCTCCCCATCCACGGGCGCCCGGGCCGTTTCCACGCTGGCCACGTGTGTGAGCAGCGCTCGGGAAGCCTCGTGGGCAGGTTTTCCTTCTGCTTTGTGCAGCGTGCAATTCCTTGGGTTGGCATCAGGCATATGCGTTTGGTTCTCCCCTGTGGCTCTGGTTTTGCTCAGTGGAGCAAGCGAGCCATCCACAGGTAGGAAATGCGGGACCAGGACCCCCTCACCCACCCATACTGGGCATGCTCAAGCCCCTTATTCACACACCGGCTTCCCATATCACTTCTTGGGTTTTACGTGTTGTGTGTGTCAGTCCCAGAGCTGGAGCTTGGGGCCTGTGCTCTGGCTTCGCTTTTACACTTCAGGGTGGTGCTCTACCCCTTGAGCCACAGCTCCACTTTGGCTTTCTGCTGGCTAATTGGAGATAAGAGTCTCACGTGCTTCTTCCGCCTGGGCTGGCTTCCAATCTCCGCCTCCTGAGTGGTAGTTGACAGGTGTGAGCCACTCAGCTCAGCTTCCTCTTGTATTTTTTTGCCAGTCCCGGGGCTTGAACCCAGGGTGTTGGCACTGTCCTTGGACACTTTTTGCTCTGCCACTTTTTGCTCTGCCACTTGAGCCACAGCACCACTTCTGTGTATGTGGTCCCGAGGAATCGAACCCAGGCCTTCCTGCAGGCTGGTCAAGCACTTTACCACTAGGCCACACTCGTGGCCTCTGATATTTTTATATTATCTATTTGCTGTGCTGGAAATCAGGTTCTTGACACACAAGGAAACACTTTTGTCACTGGCCTACAGGCCGGTTAGTTTGTTAATGTCTGTGATGTCTGTGTAAGCAGCTAGAACTTCCCTGGTTTCCCCCCTCTCCCCCCCGGAGGACGTGGGGTTCTGGGGCATCTCCTCCACTGTGGCTCTCAATTACTGTTTAAATCCCGACCGTTAAGTGCTGTCTTTGGGCTCCATGATGTCTTTGAAGCCACAGTGTAACGTGGAGAACCTTCTGGAAACATTGGACAAGAATGAGTTGCAGCGCTTCAAGTCTCAGCTGAGGTCTTGCATCCCGTCGGTGGAGGGGCTGCAGAAATTCCCCTGGCATGAAGTGGCAGAGGCCAGCGGCAGGCAACTGGCAGAGATTCTGAAGGACAGATGGCCGAGCCAGAGTCTGAAAAGGACCATCCTGGAGATCCTGGAGAAGATGAAGCGGATGGACCTGACTCCCCTCCTGGGCAAGTACCCTGCTGGCCTGCCCATGGCCGGTGGCCCCGGGGGATCAGCCACACGAAGGGATAACAGGGTAACTCAGCCCTGATGGCTCCTGGCCACTTTCTTAGCGATTCAGAGGCTGAGATAGGAGGATCGCGGTTCAAAGCCAGCCCAGGCAAGAAATGCCCTGAAACTCTTCATCTCCCATGAACCACCAGAAAGCTGGAAGTGGAGCTGTGGCTCTCATGATGGGTACAGAGCCCAGGCTGGAGCATAAAAACAGCAAAATCCCAGGTGTGACTGGCCCTGGCCGCAGGCAGGTGGTCCTGACCTTGGCTTAGCTGAAAGTTCTACCCGAGCCCGGCCTGGGGCTCCTGCCCTTGACCCCCAAGAGACCACAACCTACTTCTTGTTTTCCCCTTCCTTATTAAGATGCATGTAGGTCCGACCCCAAATCACCCTCAGGCTGGCAATCTGATCCTGTGGGAAGGCCGCTGCCCCTTGCCATTCTTCCTAAACCGTCCTCACCCGTTGGAAGATGGAGTTTGGCTCGCTTCCTTTCTCTCTTCTCTACTTTCCTAACATGGGAGTGTCGAGATTTACATTGCTGTATGTGTGTGTATCACATATACACACACATGTATGTGTTAGACCCACACACACAGTGTATATGTACACATCGCATATACATTGACATAAGGGTACTGGGTCTAACTGGTGCCATCTTGGCTACATGATGGGTCCTAAAGGCTTGGGTCTAACTGGTGCCATCTTGTCCTGGTGGATAACGGTGACCCTTCCCAGGTGCTGGGCATGTCTGACTCCCCGAGGCTGGGGTAGTAGAGACGTGGACAGGAATTACTGTACCTTCCAGTCTTGGGTCATGAATTGTCCAGCTTCCTGGGACTCTGCCTTCTGACTTGACCCCCACCCCTGTCTAGGTCCAAACCAGTTCAGGCAACACGCGTCAGTCACTGGGCCCGCCAGTCTCCATGGACTCCGCCGCAGCTCTCCGTTCCTGTTTATTGGTCTTGCTTATCTGTTCTTTCCTGTCCTACTCTCGGCTCAAGTTTCCCCGGTGTTGAGTGTATTGGAGGCAGCTGTAGGTCTTGGGCAGGAGTCACATATAATTTACATAATATATATATTTATATATATTACAGGTATTGAAACAACAGAACAAATGAAGACAGAAGAACTGAAAAGTTGTGAGCTGGAAAAGCTGGGTGAGTGGTTTCTGTCATGTGGCATGCAGGGCCAATGGTCTTTTTCTGACGTCAATACTATAGTTAACTTCCTTTTTTACAGAGGAGGTTCAGGCATCGGTAGTAGAACAAAAACTGGAGGAAGAACCAAAAGAGTCAGAGATGGAAAATCTAGGTCAGTGGCTTGCCTTATGGCTTGCAGGGTGAAGGGTCTCTTTTTCTTTTTGGCCACTCCTGGACTGAACTCAGGGCCTGAGCACTGTCCTTGGACTTTCTCAAGGCTAGAGCTTTACACTTGAGCCACAGCACCATTTCCGGCTTTTTCCATGTATGCGGTACCAAGGAATTGAATTCAGGTCTTCGTGCATGCTAGGCAAGCACTCTACCATTAGGCCAAACTCCTGGCCCCTGAATGGTCTTTTTCTGACATGTGTGTATGAATATATGAATGTATAAAATATATTTTACAGAGGATGTTCAGGCATCGGTAATAGAAGAGCAAATGCAGGGAGAGGAACCAAAACAGTCTGAGACAGAAAGGCGAGGTGAGCGGTATCTGTCCTGTGACATGCAGAGCGAATGGTTTAAAAAATATATTTTATCTCAGTATTTTTTTTGCCAGTGCTGGGCTTGAGCTCAGGGCCTGAGCACTGTCCTTGGACTTTCTCAAGGATAGAACTCTACCACTTGAGCCTCAGCACCACTTCTGGCTTTTTTCTATGTATGTGGTACCGAGGAATCGAACCCGGGTCTTCATGCATGCCAGGCAAGCACTTTAACCACTAAGCCAAACTCCCGGCCTGGTACCGAGGAATCTTAACTCGGGGCTTTGTGCATGCAAGGCAAGCACTCTACCACTAAGCCAGGCTACAGGATCCAATGTTTTCTTTTCTTTTTAATTTTTTTATTACAATGTATAGAGGGGCAACAGCTATATTACCAGATAGTAGGTACATTACTTGTACACATTGATACTCATGTTTTTGTTCCCATTTCCTTTCCCCATGTGGGTTTTTTCTTTCAGAGGATATTCAGGCATCAGTAATAGAAGAACAAATGCAGGAAGAACAAAAAATGCAGGAAGAACTGAAGGACTCCGAGATGGAAATACAAGGTGAATGGTTTGTCTTGTGGTATTCATGGTAAATAATCTTTATTGACATTTTGATATGTGTTATATATATATATAGAGAGAGAGACACTGATATGTGTGTGTGTGTGTGTGTGTGTATACACATGCACACTATTTATTTTTTGGCCGATCCTGGAGCTTGAACTCAGGGCCTGAGCACTGTCCTGGGACTTTCTCAAGGCTAGCGCTCTACCACTGAGCCACTTCCGGCTTTTTTCTATGAATGTGGTATGGAGGAATTGGACCCAGGTTTCCTTGCATGCTAGGCAAGCATTCTAACCACTAGACCAAACTCGGGGCCATTGAATGTTCTTTTTCTGACTGAGATAAATCAATAATATATTGATTTAGCAATTATATATGTATTATATATTACATATGTATTATATATAAATTCTTTTAAAACAGAGAATGTTCAGACACTGGTAATAGAAGAACAAAAACAGGGGCAAGAACCAGAGGAAGAAAAACAGGGGCAAGAACCAGAGGAACAAAAACGGGGGCAAGAACCAGAGGAGCCAAAACGGGGGCAAGAACCAGAGGAGCCAAAACGGGGGCAAGAACCAAAAGATTCCGAGATGGAAAAGGAAGGTGAGTGGTTTGCCTTGTGGCATGCAGGGAGGATGGTCTTTTTTTCTGACGTGTGTGTGTGTGTGTGTGTGTGTGTGTATGTGTGTATGTGTGTGTATACATGCACACTATTTGGCCAATCCTGGGGCTTGAGCTCAGGGTCTGAGCACTGTCCTTGGACTTTCTCAAGGCTAGCGCTCTACCACTTGAACCACAGCGCCACTTCCGGCTTTTTCTATGAATGTGGTATGGAGGAATTGGACGCAGGTTTCTGTGCATGCTAGGCAAGCATTCTACCACTAGACCAAGCTCTGGGCCATTGAATGTTCTTTATCTGACTGAGATAAATCTATATTGATTTAGCAATTATATATGTATTATACATTACATATGTATTATATATAAATTCTTTTAAAACAGAGAATGTTCAGGCACTGGTAATAGAAGAACAAAAACAGGAAGAACTAGAACAAAAACAGGGGCAAGAACCAGAAGAACAAAAACAGGGGCAAGAACCAGAGGAAGAAAAACAGGGGCAAGAACCAGAGGAACAAAAACAGGGGCAAGAACCAGAGGAACAAAAACAGGGGCAAGAACCAGAGGAGCCAAAACAGGGGCAAGAACCAGAGGAGCCAAAACAGGGGCAAGAACCAGAGGAACAAAAACAGGGGCAAGAACCAGAGGAGCCAAAACAGGGGCAAGAACCAGAGGAACAAAAACAGGGGCAAGAACCAGAGGAACAAAAACAGGGGCAAGAACCAGAGGAGCCAAAACAGGGGCAAGAACCAGAGGAACAAAAACAGGGGCAAGAACCAGAGGAGCCAAAACAGGGGCAAGAACCAGAGGAAGAAAAACAGGGGCAAGAACCAGAGGAACAAAAACAGGGGCAAGAACCAAAAGACTCCGAGATGGAAAAGGAAGGTGAGTGGTTTGCCTTGTGGCATGCAGGGAGGATGGTCTTTTTTTCTGACCTGTGTGTGTGTGTATACACATGCACACTATTTATTTTTTGGCCAATCCTGGGGCTTGAACTCAGGGTCTGAGCACTGTCCTTAGACTTAAGGCTAGCGCTCTACCACTTGAGCCACAGCCCCACTTCCGGCTTTTTTCTATGAATGTGGTATGGAGGAATTGGACCCAGGTTTCCGTGCATGCTAGGCAAGCATTCTACTACTAGACCAAACTCGGGGCCATTGAATGTTCTTTTTCTGACAGATCAATATATATTGATTTATTGATTTAGCAATTATATATGCATTATATATTACATATGTATTATATATAAATTCTTTTAAAACAGAGAATGTTCAGGCACTGGTAATAGAAGAACAAAAACAGGGGCAAGAACCAGAGGAAGAAAAACGGGGGCAAGAACCAGAGGAAGAAAAACGGGGGCAAGAACCAGAGGAAGAAAAACGGGGGCAAGAACCAGAGGAAGAAAAACGGGGGCAAGAACCAGAGGAAGAAAAACGGGGGCAAGAACCAGAGGAAGAAAAACGGGGGCAAGAACCAGAGGAAGAAAAACGGGGGCAAGAACCAAAAGATTCCGAGATGGTAAAGGAAGGTGAGTGGTTTGCCTTGTGGCATGCAGGGAGGATGGTCTTTTTTTCTGACGTGTGTGTGTGTGTGTGTGTGTGTGTGTGTGTGTGTGTGTGTATGTGTGTATGTGTGTGTATACATGCACACTATTTTTTGGTTAATCCTAGGGCTTGAACTCAGGGCCTGAGCACTGTCCTTGGACTTTCTCAAGGCTAGCGCTCTACCACTTGAACCACAGCGCCACTTCCGGCTTTTTCTATGAATGTGGTATGGAGGAATTGGACGCAGGTTTCTGTGCATGCTAGGCAAGCATTCTACCACTAGACCAAGCTCTGGGCCATTGAATGTTCTTTATCTGACTGAGATAAATCAATATATATTGATTTAGCAATTATATATGTATTATACATTACATATGTATTATATATAAATTCTTTTAAAACAGAGAATGTTCAGGCACTGGTAATAGAAGAACAAAAACAGGAGGAAGAACCAGAAGAACAAAAACAGGAGGAAGAACCAGAGGAACAAAAACAGGGGCAAGAACCAGAGGCACAAAAACAGGGGCAAGAACCAGAGGAGCCAAAACAGGGGCAAGAACCAGAGGAACCAAAACAGGGGCAAGAACCAGAGGAAGAAAAACAGGGGCAAGAACCAGAGGAGCCAAAATGGGGGCAAGAACCAGAGGAGCCAAAACGGGGGCAAGAACCAGAGGAGCCAAAACGGGGGCAAGAACCAGAGGAGCCAAAACGGGGGCAAGAACCAGAGGAACAAAAACAGGGGCAAGAACCAGAGGAACAAAAACAGGGGCAAGAACCAGAGGAACAAAAACAGGGGCAAGAACCAGAGGAGCCAAAACAGGGGCAAGAACCAGAGGAGCCAAAACAGGGGCAAGAACCAGAGGAGCCAGAACCAGAGGAACCAAAACGGGGGCAAGAACCAGAGGAGCCAAAATGGGGGCAAGAACCAGAGGAGCCAAAACGGGGGCAAGAACCAGAGGAGCCAAAACGGGGGCAAGAACCAGAGGAGCCAAAACGGGGGCAAGAACCAGAGGAGCCAAAACGGGGGCAAGAACCAGAGGAGCCAAAACGGGGGCAAGAACCAGAGGAGCCAAAACGGGGGCAAGAACCAAAAGACTCCGAGATGGAAAAGGAAGGTGAGTGGTTTGTCTTGTGGCATGCAGGGAGGATGGTCTTTTTTTCTGGTGTGTGTGTGTATGCATTTTAGAGGATGGCCGGGCACTGGCAATAGAACAAATACGGGGAGAGGACCCAAAAGACTGGGCGGGGAAGGCCAGGTGAGAGGTCTCTGCTGGCAGATAGCACAGATGATCTTTGAGTTTTTCTTTGTCCTGCAAACGAAGTCGGCGTCAACCCAGTGTTTTCCTTCTTGAATGTCTTCCCCAGACGTGATGGAAGAGCTGGTAAATGTGAGCGTGTCCCTGGCCCAGATCTGGAGGAACAAAGCTTACATCGACAGCACCTACATCCAGGAAGCCATCGAGAGAAACCACGCGCTGATCCCATTTCTGGATCCCCAGAGGGCCCTCCGGGCGGGGATGGTGGTGGTGTACGGTCCCTCGGGCTCGGGGAAGACCACGCTGGCCAAGAAGTTGATTCTGGAGTGGGCAGAGGGCAGGCTGAGCCCCTCCTTCCTGTGGGCCTTCTACCTCAGCTGCAGGGAGCTGTCCGGCGTCCGGCCCTGCACCTTCTTGGAGCTGCTCTGCCTGGCCTGCTCGGAGCTGGAGGTGGACGCCATGGTGAGGCTGCTGGAGAAGCCTCGGGAAGCCCTGGTGGTCCTGGACGGCTTTGAGGAGATGGCGTTTCCCGAGTGGAGCCCCGAGGATGACGACTGCACTGACTGGCTGGCGGAGAAGCCCGTGCACGTCCTGCTGAGCAACCTGCTGAGGGGAAATCTGGTCCCCAAAGCCACCCTGGTGGTCACCACGCGGCCCCAGGCCCTGCGGGAGCTCTTGTCGGTGGCCAGCCAGCCGCTCTTCCTCAGCATCGAGGGCTTCTCCGACGCCGAGAAGCTGGAGTACTTCCGCAGGCAGTTCAGAGACCCGGCCCAGGCCCGGAGAGCCCTGGAGGCCGTGAAGGGCAACCCGGTCCTGCGGGAGCTGAGCGCGGCTCCCGAGGTGTGCCGGGCGCTCTGCGCCTGTCTGCGGCCCCTGATGAGGCGAGGCGAGGACCCGGCCCTGGCCTGCCGCACCTCCACTGTCCCCTTCCTCCATTTCCTCTACAACAAGTTCAGCTCCTGCTCCAGAGCAATGAGCAGCAGGCTGGAGGCCCTGTGCTGTCTGGCCGTCCAGGGCCTGTGGGCCCGGATGTCTGTGTTCTACCTGGACGACTTGGAGAAACTTGGGGTGAAGGAGGCCTTCCTTTCCCCGTTCCTGGTGGAGCACATCATCCAGAAAGACTGGTACTACAGGGGGTACTGTTACTCCTTCACCCACCTCAGCTTCCAGCAGCTCCTGGCCGCCCTGTTCTACCTCCTGAAGCGCAAGCACAGGCCCGGCCAAGACCGCCAGCCCTGGGAGCAGAGAATCAAAGACGTGCGCACGCTGCTCTCCAAAGAGGCCCAGGAGAAGAACCCCGACCTGGCCCAGGCCGGCCTCTTCTTCTTCGGCCTCCTGGGCCATAAGAGATCCCTGGATCTGGAGGCCGCCTTTGGCTGCCAGATGGTCCTGGAGACCAGACTACAGGAGCTGCTGGAGCGCCCGCCCAGGGGCGGCAAGCCCTTCCTCTTGCAGACGAGGCTGAGCCAGGTCTTCTCGTGGCTCTACGAATCTCAGGACGAGGAGCTGGTGCAGGAGGCGCTGGCTCCCTTGGAGGAGATGTCGGTGACCTTGAAGAGCCGCCAGGATCTGCTGCAGGCCTCCTTCTGCCTCCAGCACTGCCCAGGCCTGCGCAGACTCACGCTGCAGGTGGCCAAGGGGCTGTTCCCCGAGGACAGCAATGAGCTGAGCACCTACTTAGAAGATGGGAGGTAAACCAGATCTCCAGGCTCCCTCCTCTGCTCTCCTCTCCCTCCCAAGTCTTTGTCTTCCTCCTTGTTGTTCGATCTTAATGTGGTCTTGCTCAAGCATTGTCTCCTGCTAGACTCTTATCCTGGTTCTCCCTTCCTGGCTCTTCCTTCCGGTGGGAGGTGAGATGGTGTGTGCGTGTGTCGTGTTTGGAGTGAATTTCTAGACTGATATTCCTCTTAGAGCTTCCCGGCATGTGTGGGCATGTGTGTATTTGTTGATCTTGCTATTTCCTAAGGCTAATGTTGATCCAAATAGCTGGGTGTCCTGACCAGCCAGCCCGAGGCATTATTTAGATCCAAAACAATCATATATGTGTGTGTGTGTGTGTGTGTGTGTGTGTACCATATTTTGTCAGTTGTGGGGCTTGAATTCAGGGCCTGGGCACGGACTCTGAGCTATAATGCTCTACCACTTGAGCCACGATGCCACTTCTGGCTTTTTCTGTGTAACATACTAAGGAATGGAACCCAGGGCTTCATGCATGCTAGGCAAGCGCTCTACCACTAGCCCACCTTCCAAGCCCATCAGTATTTTAAGTTTCTCATTCTCGCCTTTTTTAATTAAGGAATTTATTAACGTTGATTTTTTTTAAATATCATATTTCAAATGTCATGTTTAACAAGTATTCAAGAAGGGAATCTCTATATACATAATCACTGGCACTTAAATTTTAGAACATAATTAAAATTAAGCTGAGGGTTTGTATGTCATAGGTACATATTAATGTAATAAAACATTGAGCTCGGGGCCTGGGCACTGTCCTTGAGCTTTCTCAAGGCTAGAGTCACAGTACCACTTCCAGTTTTCTGATTGGAGATAAAAAGTCTCAGGTCCTTTTGTGCCCAGTCTGGCTTTGAACCACGATCCTCAAATCTTAGCCTCCTGAGTAGCTAGGATAGTTCTACTCAAAATGACATGTTGGGTTTGGCAATTGCTTGACAAGTCGCTGAGCATATAGTGCTAGAAATACAACTCTGGCCCAGGTGAGAAATGACTGGAAGCTGGTCACGGTGGCTCACGCCTGTAATCCCAGCTACTCAGGAGGCAGAGATCTGAGGATTGGTTCAAAGCCAGCCTGGGCACAAAAAGTCCGTAAGACTTCTCTCTCCAATTAACCTCGAGAAATCCGGAAGTGGTGTGGCTCAAGTGGTAGAGAGCTAGCCTTGAGCTGACGAGCTCAGGGACGGCCCCCAGGCCCAGAGTTCAAGCCTCAGGACTGACAAAGGAAAAAAAAAGCCAAAAGTAGTGCTGTGGCTCAAGTGCATAGAGCGTTAGCCTTGAACACACAGGCTCAAGGCCAGGGCCCAGGCCCTGAGTTCAAGCCCTGGGACTGGCGAATGAAAGGACTGCGGGCTGGTTAGGTCCCCTGACCTCTGCGGCCCAGCGGCGGACGCCGTTGCTCCTGGTTGCAGGTTTCCTTCTGACATCCTCAACTTGTGGCTGGACCTTTGCTCCTATGTGTGCTCGGGCAAGGACCTGTCAACCCTGAGCATCAAGCAGAGCTTTCTGAGCCCCTCCTCGGCGAGGGCGCTCAGAGAATCCCTGACGAGTGACAAGTGCTGCGTGGAGGAAGTGGTGTAAGTAGGAAAGTTCTTGATAGGTGGGGGAAGGGGGGCCACGTGCCGCCTGCTAAGCTGAGCACAGCTGGTGTTTGCGGGTCCTCTGAGGATGTTGGCCTCAGAAGGTGAGGAGGGGAGCCATGGATAGGGTCCAGAGCTCCCTCCACCAGTCAGAGAACCCAACTCTGGCCCCTGGGTGTGTTTTTTGTTTTCTTTTTTCCTGGGCTCGGGCTTTGTACTTGGGGCCTGGGCTCCGTCTCTGAGCTGCTTTTGCTCAAGGCTGGTGCTTTACCGCACCACTTCAGCTTTTCTGTCTCCTTGAGTAGCTGGGATTACTGATGTGATTCACTGCGCTGGGCCCTGGGTTCCACTGTGTTCTCAGCCAGCCCGGGCCATGTCCAGGGCAGGACCTCTCACCTGGGCTACTGATGAGCGGGTGGGGAGGTGAGGACCCCACGGCTGGGCTCCCCACGGTGTCCGGTCTCTTAGGATCCAGTACCTCAGTCCCGAGAGCTGCTACCAGGACCTCTGCCTGGCCCTCGTGGGTAAGAAGAGCCTCCTCTGCCTGGGCCTGGAGGGCCACGTGCGGGACGACAGAGCGGGCCTGCTGGCGCTGCTGGGCCAGATGCTGAGGAACGAGCAGTGCTGCCTGCAGACCCTGAGGTACCCCAGCCCGCTCCCCGGGGACGGGGACAACTCCAGCCCGCTCCCCAGAGACGGACAACGTCCCAGGCTGGACTTGATGCCTGAGCTGGCTTCAAACGGCCATCCTGGCGCCTCCGCCTCTGGGTAGCTAGGATTGTGTGCTACCCAACTCGAGTGAAGAAGAAAATGCTGCATCGTTTTTCGCCCATGGGAGCTAAGCTCGCTCCCAAGGGCTCCGCCGGGAGGCACAGGGGCCCCACATCCAGAGGAAGGGAAGCGGCGCCTCCTGCCCTCCTAGGCCTGTAACGTGGACATTCTGCCCTAGGCTGGGCACGTGCTCCGGCGTCACCCCGCAGGCGTGGGCCGACTTCTTCCTGGCTATCCAAGCGTGCCAGTTCCTGACAGGCCTAGACCTCAAGGAAAATGAGATCCTGGATCAGGGTGCAAAGCTGCTGTGCCAGACCCTGATGCAGCCGCTGTACACCATGCAGAAGCTGTCGTGAGTCTACTGACAAAGACGGGGGGGGGGGGGAGAGGAGGTGGCGCCGGGCTCCTGGAGCAGAACATGCTGGGGGCTTCTTCCTCCCCCCATCCCCCCACAGCTCCCCCGTCCGCGATGGAGATGGGGGGGGGGGCTAGGTGTGGGGAATTCCTCCACCACGCCTCTGTGTGCCGCTTTGACAGCCTGGAAAACTGCCAGCTCACCCAGGCCTGCTGCAAGGATTTGGTCTCCGTCTTAATCGTCAGCCAGCAGCTGATATACCTGAGCTTGGCCTGCAATGACCTGGGAGATGTCGGGGTGAAGATCCTGTGTGAGGGCTTGAGTCACCCCGACTGCCAGCTGCAGACACTGGTGTGAGTCCCCCGCCTCTGTGTGCGCGTGTGTCTGTGTGTGTGTGTACATGTCGATCTGTCCATCCACAGATCACCTGCAGGAGTATCCCAAGCCTCCATCTCCCTCTGACTACAGGGCCACGAGAGGAAGTTAGTTCAAAAGCCTTTAGGAAGGTGGAGCAGAACCTTTTTGGTTTGGGTTGGGTTTTTCCTATAAAGGTGACGTGCAGAAGGACTAGTTGCCTAAGTCAGCACATGCCAGTTGGTTTAAGTTGTCAGGAGTGGTTGGTTTTGGGGATAGACCACTATTTTGCTAGATTAATTTAATCCAAGTTTTAAAATCTAGTAAGACGGGAGAGCTCAATTCTCTAATGCACACCATTCCCCCACCCCGCCCTGCCCATGCTTTTTTCCTTCCTCTCTGAACACAGATGAATTTTTAGCCTGTCCAGTGGCTTGAACTCGGGGCGTGGGCACTGTCCTTGGGCTTTCTCAAGGCTAGAGCTTTACCACTTGAGCCACAGCACCACTTCTGGCTCTTTCTGTGTATGTGGTCCCAAGAAATCAAACCCAGGGCTAGCAGACACTGCATTCATCCATGCTCCCGGCCCAGATGAAATGTTGTGACACATTTAAGATGGGCTGTGGGGACCTGAGTTGCAGCTCTAGGTTGTAATCTCGGGGATACCAAGGGCAAAAAGTTAGCCACGCTCCATCGTGAGAAAACAAGCTGGTCGTGATTGCAATTCGCTGTAGTGGTGGCACTGCTTGGGCTGAACAGAGGTGAGACTTTAAATCTGAAAGAAAAACAAAAATGAGCAGAGCAGAAAAGGCTAGAAGCGTGGCTCCCAGCCACAGCCAGCTTGGATATTTAAGCACTTGGGCCAGGCAGAAAGTGTGGTTCTAGCCTGGGCGGTGTGCTGCCACGGAGAAAAGACGGGCGCCCCTCGGATTGTCCTACAGGTTACGGCGTTGCAGCATGGGGGAAGATGGCTGCCAAAGCATCTCCAAGCTTCTCCAAGAGGGCTGCAGCCTCACCAGCCTGGACCTGAGCGTGAACTTCATCAAATCTGGACTGTGGATGCTCTGTAATGCCCTAAGGAGACAAAGAACCAAGCTAAGGACCCTCGGGTAAGTACTGGGACATTTGCATGCCTACATTCTGATCTAGCTATCTCCATATCTTGACTGTGCCTTAATTTTCAAAGCAAAGGCCTCGGTGACACTGTTGGCACACAGGCTCCTGTTCAAAGACTCTGATGGAGCCACTTACACAAGGCAGATCTGGGTACCCTGCTTCTCCCGAGGGCCCAAGGTCAGGAAGCAGAGGCTGAACCCCCATCCAGTACTCGAAGAGCTGGGGGCAGAACACCTCCTCCAGGCAGAGCTTGTCGGTGAGCTCTGGATCTCCGCAACGCAGTCTTAGCCTGTTTGAAAAAGGCACATGGCTAGCTTTCTTTTGAAACAGGCACACAGCTGGAAAGAGAATCGAGGTGGCAAAATTTTTCTTAAGTTAGCTGCAGAGACAAAATAACTAGAACTCAGGGTGATTTTTTTTTTTACCAGTCCTGGGTCTTGAACTCGGGGCTTGAGTACTGTCCCTGCGCTTCTTTGTGCCCAAGGCTAGAGTTCTACCCCTTGAGCCACAGCTCCACTTGCGGCTTTCTGTGTATGTGGTACTGAGGAATGGAGCCCAGGGCTCCATGCATGTTTAGGCAAGCACTCTACCACTAGGTGGCTTCTTGGTGAGGACTCCTTTGGACTCCTCTGAGTGGGTTTTATGCTGTCCCCAGGCTCTGGGGCTGTGCCATCCGCCCTCTGTACTGCCAGGAGCTTGCTTTGGTCCTCACCACCAACCAGGATCTGACCATGCTGGACCTGGGCCAGAACAGCTTGGGGCACAATGGAATCAAGGTGATCCTGGAAGCTTTAAAGGCTGGCCACACCGCCCTGAAGACACTCAGGTAGGACTTGCTCCCCGCAGGGCATGTTTCCCTCAGAACAGCCCTGGCACAGCTCCACCCTCAAATTGCAGCCGCCGGGCACCAGTTCCCCAGTTCCAACAAGAATTCTCATTTTCGGGGTCATTGTCTTTTTGTCCTGCATGCCTGTGACTCACACCTGTTGTCCTCACCACTCAGAGCTGAGGATCGTGGTTCAGAGCCAACCCGGGCAGGAAAATCTGACTCATATTCTATTTACCAGTCCTGGCCTTGAGCTCAGGGCCTGAGCACTGTCCTTGGACTTTCTCAGGACTAGAGCTCTACCACTTGAGCCTCAGCACCGCTTCTGGCTTTTTCCTATGTATGTGGAACCAAGGAATCGAACCTGGGTCTTCGTGCATGCTAGGCAAGCACTCTACCACTAGGCCAAACTCCCGGCCCCTGTCCTTGGGCTTTCTCAAGGCTTTTTCTGTGTATGCGGTACCAGTGAATTGAACCCAGGGGCTTTGTGCATACTAGGCAAGCATTCTCCAGGAGGTTATACCCTCAGCCCAAATCTGCCTTTTTTTGTTTTAAATGGGTTGTGGGGCTTGAACTGGGCCTGGACGCTGTCCCTGAGCTCTTCAGCTCACGGCTACTGCCCTACCCCTGAGCCACAGTGCTACTTTCCGTTTTCTAGAGGTTAATTGGAGATAAGAGTCCTTTGGTGCCTGGGCTGGCTTTGAACCTTGATCCTCAGATCTCAGCCTCCCGAGTAGCTAGGATTACAGGTGTGAGCCACTGCGCCTGGACTAATCTGTGACTCTTCAGTTCCAATGAACCACTAAAAAGCCAGAAGTGGCACTGTGGCCCCAAGTGGGTAGAGTACCAGCCTTAAGATACTCGGACAGTGCCCAGGCACTTGGCTCAAGGCCCAAGACTGGCACATGCGCGTGCACACACAGAATTTCCTGCTATAAGTAGCTTGAAGCAGACATCAAGATTCTCTGGGCAGCTGGAAGTGAATTTCTAGGGGCCCCAAGACCTGGTGCCCTACACCCCAGTCCTCTGGTCCTGTAGGCTGAAGATGGATGAGCTAAACCAGGTTGTGACTCTGCTGAAGGAGGTGAAGCACTGCCACCCGGACTTGGTGATCGAGGAAGTGACCAACTCCTCGGCGCTGTCCTACTGGGACTTTTCTCCGAGCCCCTGAGACCCCTCTCCCCGCCCGCCCCGCGGAGTCTCAGCCTCAGAGCTGAGCAGCTCTGCAAAGGCCCCAGGGTGCCACTCACTGGCAAAGGACCCTGAACCTGGTTCTCCTCACGAGTCACCACCCGGCTTCTGGCCAGAGTTCTCTCACATGGATAATAAAATTAAGTTAAAGCACTGGGTTGGAAGTTCCATTTATTCATGTGCTCAAGAACAGATCTGGAATTCCCTTTATGCTGGACTTGGATGAAGAAGAAGGAAGCACACTAAGAAATTCCTGATTTAAAAATCATCTGTGTGTGTCTGTGTCTGTGTCTTGGAGCTTGAGCTCAGGGCCTGGGTGTTGTCCCTGGTTGGCTAGTAAGACTTCCTGACCAGGGCTGGCTTTGAACCTCGATCCTCGGATCTCAGCCTTCCAAGTAGCTAGGATTACAGGCATGAGCTACCGTGCCCGGCCCCATCTTTTTTTGTGGGTCATGGGGCTTGAACTCGGCCTGAATGCTGTCCTGAGCTCTTCAGCTCAAGGCTACCACCCTACCCTTGAGCCAAGCCCCACTTCCCGTTTTCTAGATGTTAACTGAAGATAAGAGTCTCAGGTCCTTTTGTACCCGGGCTGGCTTTGAACCTCAATCCTCCTCAGCCTCCTGAGTAGCTAGGATTACAAGTGCGAGCCACAGGGCCTGGCCCCATTTTTTTTTTTTTGCCAGCCCTTGGGCTTGAACTCGGGGCCTGAGCGCTGTCCTTGGACTTTTCTCAAGGCTAGAGCTCTACCACTGGAGCCACAGCACCACTTCCAGTTTTTTTCTATGTATGTGGTACTGAGGAATCGAACCCGGGCCTTTGTGCATGCTAGGCAAGCACTCTACCACTAGGCCAAACTCCCAGCCCCTCCCCATTTTTTTTTAAAGTCTCATTTAACGTTGGCCTGAGTCTATATGCACTGGTCTCAAAATATCTCATGTTTGACCTAGAATGGCAACTTTTTTCTTAAAGGGCAGAGTTAATAACACAGGCACTTCTCTCCATAAATAAATGAACCCACAGGATTGTGTCTTCATAAAAACTGATCTGAACAGATCTGGTCTGAGAAGTAGTTTTCCAAATCCTCTGACTTATCCTTTTACTCACAAAGTATGGTTTTGTGGGGCTATTTGTGAGAGGGTTTTGCTGGTCTTAAGCTCTCCCGGCTCCCTCTTCCCCTCTACCCACCCCCCTTCTCCCTCCCTCCCTCCTTCCTCCACCTTCCCAGTGCTAAGATTATAGGCCTTCACTTTGGGGCCCAGTTCAGCAAACACAAATAGTGTTGGATTGGTAGCTAGTTTTATTCTCACATTAATAACAGCATACCAGCATACATTTCAAAGTATAAGCAAATGAAGCCATATGCATTTTGTTTATATAGAAACCAATGAAGTTTCACACACAGCATTTGTGCAAAAGGTAAACTTTTCAAATGAAGCTTTGGTTTAGTAGAGCCGGTTGATCACACAAGTTATCTAAAATTTGTTCAAAAAGTCATGGAGGGCTGGGCGCGATGGCTCTGGCCTGTCTTCCTAGCTATGCAGGAGGCTGGGATCTGAGGATCAAGGTTCAAAGCCAGCCCAGGTACTAAAGAAGAGAACGTGAGGCTCTTCTATTAACCACTGGAAAACCAGAAGTGGGGCTGTGGCTCAAGGGTAGGGCGGTAGCATTGAGTTGAAGAGCTCGGGGCCAGCCCCCAGGCCCAGAGATCCTCCCACGACCCCCAAAAATCACGGAGGCTGAGAATGTGGTTTAGCAGGGTGCTTGCCTAGCTTGCCTTACGTTCAGTTCCTCAGTACCCCATAAACAGAACCAGGCAGAAGTCACAAGTGGCAGAGTGCTAGTCTTGAGCAGAGAGGCTCAGGGATAGCACCCAGGCGCTGAGTTCAAGCCCTAGGACTGGCACACACAAAATTCATCTCGCACATCACCAAAGCCTTTACCACTGAGGAAAAGGAGAAATCCGTCCCGTGATAAAAATGAGCCAGAACCTCAGTCACCAGAGAAGCAGCGCAGAGAGCCTCAGGGAAAACCCACCTGACTGAACGCTTTGAGGAGGAAGTGGTGGCAGAAGTGCCAGGCTGAGGTGGTGACAGGAGGGAGGCAGGGGCGGCCATGCTGAGCTGGGCTCTCCCAGAAGAGGCTCCCAGGGGAGTGCTCGTGGGCAGCCATGGAGTGAGGGTGTGGGCTCAAAGCACACACGGCCACAAAGGTGACATCCTGGGGACGCTGGGGTCCGACCGCATGGGGACTGCCCCCTTCTGGAAGCCCGCCTTTACCCTCTCCGGGTGTCTCTGGCAGGAAGTGGGCCACGTCCACTGGACCATGTCCAGTGCAGCCACACTCCGGAAGGAGCCTGGGTGTCCACCAGACACAAGCAGAACACGCTGCACAGGTGGACAACCGAGTCTATCCAGCCATGAAGAATGACATGGTGTCACTTGCTGGAAAATGGCTTGGAATTGGAGATGAGCGTGGGACGCAAAATGAACCAGACTCAGAAAGAAGAGCGGTTTCTTCAATAAATACTAAATAAGGAGACCCATAAGGTTTCGGGGAGATCCCCACAAAAGACGGCCCACACCTGTCATCCTAGCTACCCGGGAGGCTGAGATTTGAGAGTCACAGTTCAAAGCCAGCCTGGGCAGGAAAGTCTATGACTCTTATCCCCATCCCCCCCCCAAAAAAAGTGCCAGCAGTGGAGCTGTGTCTTGGGTGGTAGAGCGCGAACCACGTGTGGGAAAGCTAAGACAATGCCCAGGCCCTGAAAAGCCCCAGGGCCAACACAACACACACACACACACACACACACACCATGTACACATCACTAGAGTCATTAAAAGGATGTTTTTCAGTAGAAAACGAAGTCATTCAAATGAGGATTCATGGACAGAGAAACTGAACCTTTCAGCCCCGACTCCAGGCAGCTGCCCCCCCCCAGGGCCTTCAGTGCCCCTCCTCAGTCCGCCCTCCCAGCTCTCCCAGCTCAAGGTCAAGGCCTCTTCCCTGGGCTCCTCAGCTCCGGGCGTCCCTCTCCGGCCTGCTGTGCCGTCCGCCGCCGCCTCCCGTGCCCACAGCCTCTTGCTCCAGCCTGGACCCTCTTCCTGAGGAGCTGGTCCTCGGCCACGAGCCACGCCAGAGCCACCACGACCAGGAGCCCCAGACCAATGCGAACCAGATTTTGGGCTGTATGATCTCCAAGGATGAAGAATGACGTCAGAGGAGATGGGGTGGCGGCCCCCCCTCCCCTCCACACACAGGGCCCCGCCCGGGCTGCACGTACCCTGCTGCAGCCCCCGCCCTGGCGTGGGGGTGTAGTCTTCACAAGGACCCTCTGGACACAGGGGAAGGGACAAGGAAGGCGTGAGGGCCTGGCCCCAGCCCTGCATGTGCCTCGGACCCTCCGCCCCGTCCACGGTCACCCCACACTCCACTCGTCTGCAGGGGAAGCCACTGTTTCCAGTCAAGCAACCTCGGGAATCTCCCCTCCTCACCCAGACACCAAGTCAAACGAAGCTCTGAACACCCTTGATTTCTTTGGGCGGGGGTTCACGTGAGCCAGTCCTAGGGCTTGAGCTCAGGGCCTAGGCACTATCCTCGAGCTGTTTCATTCAAGGCTGGCGCTCTACCACTTGTGTCACACCCCCACTTCTGGTTTGGGGTCAGACAGGCTTTCCTGCCTGGGCTGGCATGGAACCTCAATCCTCCGGTCTCAGCCTCAGAAGCGCGCTCACTCCCCGGGTGCTCAGCCGAACACCGACATTCCCGACGTCACTGAGAAGCTTTGCCCCCCTCCCTGCCCCCGCCATGCTTGGAAGTGCCAGCTACTCACCCGGAGAAGAAGCAGGTGGGTCTGTGGTGGCCAAGCTGGCGTTCTCAACATCCCCTGGGAAGGAGATGACGCTAAGGATTTTGGTCTCCCTGCCTGTCCTCTCTCCAGAGTCCCACGAGCCATCAAACGTGTCCCCAGGAGTGGCCGTCCCCCAGGCTCTGCTGCAGCACTTCAGGTGGGGGGCGGGGCCTGGGCATTCTTCCCCCCTCTGCCCCCCCTTCGTGGGTCACACCTGTGACCATGGCCTTCCCCCCAGGCCGCCAGCCTCACCTGTGACCGCCAGCGTCACGGGCTTGCTGGGGAAAGACCACAGGTGGTCGTTGTAGGAGCCGAAGCATTGGTAGGTCCCTCGGTGGGAGAGGGTGGCAGGGCCCATGGAGAACTCTGCCTGCAGCACCCCCTTTCGGCGCTGCTGGTGGCGGGGCCACCCCTTCTTCAGCAGAAAGAACGTGGTGGTAGCCGTCTCCAGACGGCAGCAGAAGGTCACCGGCTCCCCCAAGGCCACTTGGGGCCCCGGATAGACGGACAGGGTGGGTGTGTCGTACAGGCCTGCAAGGGAAGGAAGGTGTTTGCAGCGTCTTCACTCAGCCCCCTCCAGCCACCCAGCAGCCAGCACCCGCAGCGCGGTCCAGTCAGGCCCTCTTCTGTTCCCTGGTGTGTGCACGGCCTGAACCGGCCTCCCTCAGCCCTCCGCTTCTACCTTCCATCTTCGAGGCCCTGCCAGTGTTTCCGCCTTTGATCCACCACTGTGGATGCCTCTTAGAAAGGTAAGAAGCAGAGCCCCTGCGCCAGACTCCGGGGAGGGGAAGCCCGCAGCGGTAGGTCCCGCCTGTGACCCCCCGCTGCTTGGAGGCTGAGATCAGGGGGTGTGTGAGACTTGGGTCTCAGTCCACAGCTGGGCAGTGTGGGGAACGCCTGCCATCTCAGCTGCTTGGGAAACTGGGATTGGATGAACCCTGATTACAGGTCGGCTGGCAGAAACGTTCCAGAGACCCCCATCTCCATAGAAAAAGCTGGAAGGATTCTTAGAGGGATGGTGGTAGAGGCCGGCCTGGACCGGAAGCAGGCTGTGCCTCAAAACAAAAGAAAACACAGATAACAAAACAGAGCTGGAAGATCTGGAGGTTTGGTTCCTCCAGAGGGGTGCTTGCCTAGGAACCCCAGGATGGCCCAGCCCATGCTCCCCTGGCCTCTGGCGGTGCCAGCACTCGCATCCCAGATTTGTGAGTGTGTGAGTGTGTGTTTGAGTGTGTGTCTGTGTGTCTGTGTGAGCGTGAGTGTGTGAGTGTGAGTGTGTGAGTGTGTGTGTGTCTGTGTGAATGTGTGTGTGAGTGTGTGTGTTGTCTGTGTGAGTGTGTGTGTGTCTGTGTGTGTGTGAGTATGAGTGTGTCTGTGTGTGTGTGCCCGTGCTGCAGCTTGAACTCAGAGCCTGGTCACCGCCCCTGAGCTTTCTGACTCCAGGCTGGCACTCAACCGTTTGAACCACAGCTCCATCTCCAGCTTTTTGGGGTGGCTCCTTGGTGATGAGTCTCACGGACGATCCTGCCCGGCCTGGCTTTGCACCATGAGCCTCAGATCTCAGCCTCCTGAGTGACAGGCTGGGGTGACAGGCGTCTTTTGAGGACACGGGGGCCGTCGACCGTGGGTGAGCCCCTCTCCCCACGCGCCCTGATGGCAGAGAAAGGCCCAGCGAGGCAGGGCTCAGCGTGGCCCCGAGCCTCAGAGAGGCAGGGCTCAGCGTGGCCCCGAGCCTCAGAGAGGCAGGGCTCAGCGTGGCCCTGAGCCTCCGGCCAGGGAGGTGCTCGGGCCACTGCGGGGAGGGCGGTCACCTGTCACCACCAGGTCCAGCGGGTCGCTGTAGTCTGACCACAGCTCTCCGCTGGAGTAGAGGCACCGGTACTGCCCGGCCGTGCCCTGCGTCGTGAGCTGGATGGGGAAGCTGGCTCTGCTGGTTTTCCCCGCCTTCCAGGTTCTCTGCACCGCATGGAGGCTGCCTTCAAAATGCAGCTGGAACTCCACCGCGTCCCGCGGGCCCCGGCACCAGATCTCCACCCGGCTTCCCACGGGAACCAGGTGGCTGGGCTTGGCCCAGATGGCAGGCTTCCAGAGCGGCTCTGGAAGGGGGAGAGGGAGAGCGTGGCGGTGCAGATGTCTCCCCTCACCCCGCTTCCACGTAGCTGCCCGCCTGGGGGCCTCCCAGCAAGATGGAGCCCTTCCGCCTCCCCAGGGTCCCCTCCGCCTCCCTGGGGGACCCCTCTGCCTCCCGCACCCCACCCCCCATGTTCTCTGGGACTCTGCGAAGGACTCACCGGCCTGTGAGCTGGTCTGGCTCAGGCACAGCCCTGGAACACAGCCTTGGTGAGATCTCCTGCATGGCTACCCGAACCCCACAGAGGACTCACCCCCCCCAGGGAGGACTCACCCCCCTCCACGGAGCACTCACCCATCCAGAGCAGGGCAGGGAGTCTGGACAGCATGGCACAGCGTCTGCCAGGCTGGTGTGGTGCCTGTGCCAGCACTGGGCCCAATTAGCCGGAAACACAGGATATGGGGGGGGGGGGATTTCACACCAAACTTAGCTTCTTACATGAGACTTCACAGCTCCCGCTGCATCTCTGGGCTTGAGGCATGGCGTGTGGGAAACGCCTTGATCTGCTGTGGTCTAACCAGATTCTCGCTCTTTAGATGGTCACTTATTTCTGAGTCAGCCCAGAGCATTTCTACAAGTTCTTTCCAGAGAAGGGGTGAGGCAGGCAGGACACTGGGCAAGGGGCCAAGAACAGAAGGGCGGCAGCAGAACAAACAAACAAACCAGCACCACAACTACAGAAAAGGTCTGACGTGGACTGGTGATGCGCGAGCATCCCGTCCTTGTATTTCCGTACGCTCTGGCAGGTTGACACTCTCCACCGGATTCTCACTTCTCCCCTCCCTTAGCCCAGTTTTCTTTCTTTTTATTTTTTTCTTTCTGCCAGTCCTGGGGCTTCAACTCAAGGCCTGGGCACAATATCTGAGGTTCTTTTGCTCAAGGCTAACGCTCTACCCCTTGAGCCACAGCGCCACTTCTGGCTTTTTCTGTGTATGTGGGACTGAGGAATGGAGCCCAGGGCTTCATGCATGCTAGGCAAGCCTCTGGCACTAAGTCACACTCCCAGCCCAACCCTCACTTTTCTTTTCATTTGTCTTTCTTTTTTTTTTTTTTTTTGGTCAGGTGTGGGATTTGAACTCTGGGCCTGGGCGCTGTCCCTGAGCTCTTCAGCTCATGGCTACCGCCCTACCCTTGAGCCAGGCCCCACTTCCTGTTTTCTAGAGGTTAATTGGAGGTAAGAGTCTCAGGTCCTTTTGTGCCCGGGCTGGCTTTGAACCTCGATCCTCAGATCTCAGCCTCCTGAGTAGCTAGGGTGACGGGTGTGAGCCTCTGCGCCCGGCTTTCAGGCAGATTTTGGCTCATTTCCTTACGTGCTGTTCTCTTGAGTCCTGAAGACTAAGGTTAAGATGGCAAATTGAGGACATAGTTTGAGATGTTGCCAAGATTTCCTAGAACTCTAAGGGGCTCCATCTTCAGCTCTCAGCTAGTGTTAACCAAGTTTTTCTGCCATGCCTGAACTAACTTCTGGGTCCGTCTGTCCCTGTCATACTGTCGTCACCTGATCATGAAGCATCCTTTGAGACTTCGCAGGCAGTGGGTGTGGTAGTGTTTTAGGAAAACTTCATTGGCAGGAAGGAATAGGTGGGAGATGTGATTGGACGGCCGTGTTTTGCTGACCTCTTGCTCTAGATCTGTTGGACATTCTGTCCACCAGGGGTTCTGGCCAGTTGTCCATCTCGGTGGGAAGACAGGGTCTTTTGCACGGAGGCCACCCATCTTCCACACAGCACGCTCCGGCTTGCAGATTCCTGATTGTGTACAGGAGAGAAACCAGTCACCATAGGTTACCCACGGTTCTGAGGCCCGCTGTCCTCATCCTGAGCTTGAGGAGAGGCCGAGGCCCCCAGGACGAGCCTTCCGGGCCTTTCTCTGGGATGGGAGGGACACAGCCTGGGCGTGGTCTGAGCTTAACACCCAAGCTCCATGGACGCCGAGGCTCATTTCCTGAGGATTCCCCAGGCCTCTGGGAAACCGCAGGGTCTGTTTTTTCCTGGTGCAAAGGTGACGACTCCACTCTATGCCGGTGACCTCCGGGGCCTTCTCCTCCGGAGCCTGGGGACAGTAAGTGTGGAGCGAGGGTGCACGCTGCTGCTGTGTTAAGAGAGTGAGACTTTCCACAAGGGGTGAGCTGGAGAGAACTCACCTCCCTGTCCACTTGCCCCCCTCCCCGCCCGCCCTGTGCAGTCCACGGCCTATTCCCACTCCACTCCTGCTTTGTAATTGGGGTAAGATCTGTGCACTTGGGGTTTGGGGAGCCACTCACCATGGGTGCTCACACCTCCTGGACCAGGAAGAACCCCAGAAAGACTCATGAAACAGAACCCACCAGCTCCTGCAAGCCCGGGGGCCTCAGGGTGCATTCCTGCTCTTGAAAACCAACCAGTCCCCATCAACGTCACCCCACCCACTGCGGGGGGGGGGAGGGGTGGGGGGGGCCAGGCCTCAGCTCCCTGCCCTTCCAATCCTGGCCACCCCAGGCTGAGGAGCGTGGGCAGCAGACCCCAAAACAGTGCACAGGATGTCCCAGCCAATCTGCCCAAGAGCTGACCACAGCACACAGAGCTGTGCCGCCAGCACTTCTCACCCCCGCCCGGAAGTGAGATGGCTTCCTGAAATGATCAGACCCAGACCTCCCTTTGCTAAGAACCATCACACTGGCCTTAATTAACAGCTTCCTCTGTGTGTGTGTGTCCTGATAATTGAACTCAGGGCACTCTACTACTCTGAGCCACAGGGCTACTTCTGGCTTTCTGGGGGTTCCTTGAGGGCTAGGAGTTTGGCCTCGAGGTAGTGCGTGCCTGCCTAGCATGCACAAAGACTGGGGTTTGATTTCTCAGTACCACAAACATAGAAGTGGTGCTGTGGCTCAGATGGTGGAGTTCTAGCCTTGAGAAAGCCCAAAGACAGTGCTCAGGCCCTGAGTTCAAGCCCCAGGTGTGGCAAGAAAAAGAAAAAAAGAAAACAAAAGAGTCTCACAGACTTTCCTGCCCAGGCTGGCTTTGAACTTCGACCCTCTTTCAGCCTCCCGAGTAGCTAGGATGACAGGCGTGAGACGGGCTTCTTGGCTGTCACAATGTCCTATGATTAGTATGTATCAATCGTACAAAATAACAAGATTCACGATCAACCTGTCTTATATGAAATAATATACATTCTACCTTTTGTAAGTATACACATTTCCCAGCTCCCTGTCGTGCTGCGTCTCACACCTACTGGCCCCTGGGTCACTTACCTTGTCACAGTGTTGGGACCTGTTTTGAAATGAAAGTATCCTGGTACTGGCAGGAAAATAGACCTGAAGATCAATGGAACAGATTAGAAGACCCAGAAATAAAACTTTTACATACTTGCACTCAGCTAATATTCAGCAAAGGAACCAAGGACATAGATTGGGGAAAAAAAACAAAAACAAAAACAAAAACATAGCCTCCTCAACTATTGGTGTTGGGAAAACTGGACAGCCATACACAGAAAACTAAAAGTGAGTCTCTGTTTGCACCATGCACTGAAGTTAATTCAAAGTGGATCAAAGACCACAATACCTGACCCACAACTCTGAAACTACTGCAAGACAGACTAGGAGAAACATTAGAATTTACAGGCCTAGCCAGGAACTTCCTGAATAGAATCCCAAGGACACAACAGATAGGGGGAGAGACTCAATAACTGGGACTACACTAAAATAAAGAGTTCTGTGCAGCTAAAGACATAGCTACCAAACTACAAGGTCAGCCAGCCAACTGGGAAAAGGTCCTGGCCAGCAGAACATTGGACAAGGCCTGATATCCAATACACACAGGCAGCTCAGGAACTAACCATTCCCAGAAACTAATAAGCCAGTCCCTAAATGGGCAAGGGAGCTAAGGAGAGACTCCTCAGGAGAAGAGGTAAGAATGGCAAGGAAACACACAGGAAATGCTCGGCATCCCTGGCCATAAAGGAAATGCAAATCAAAACAGCCCGGAGATACCATTTTACCTCGTTGGAATGGCCAATAGCCTGCATTCAGACAGCAACCAGTGCTGGGGGGATGAGGAGAAAGAGCAGCCCTACTGCATCAGTGGAGGAAGGAAACCTAGTGCCAGCACTCTGGACAGCAGGAAAGGGGAGAGTTGGGGGGGTGGTGAGAAACAGGCCAAAGGAGAGAAGGAGGAGGAGAGCAGGGAGGGAGAGGGGGAGGGAGAAGCAGGGAGGAGGAGAGGGAGATAAGAGACACGAGAGACCTTGGCACAGAAGGATCCGGTGGATTCCACGGCTCAGAAGTGTGGCGGAAATGCCTCAGCTGCTGGTTTCTGTCCAGTTCTGCCCCTAGAAGAGGAAAGAATGACGGGTGCAGGTGCAGCGTGGAGACTGGGGCTCTCCGTGGAGTACAGCTGGGACTGGACTTACGCAGTGGCCCAGGCTGGCCTCAAGGTCCTCGGCCCCCGAGTGCTGGGACTGCAGGCTGCAGCCCTGTGCCCAGGCTGCCACCCCATTCCTGTGGCCCTGCCCTCCTCCAGGCCCCGGCCGCCTGCTAGAGAGGAGGAGCGACAGGCCTGCCCCGGCCACAGTGCCAGCCAGCCCCGGAGCCAAGGCAGGCGTCTCAGGCGCAGATAAAGGCCCGGTGCCATGAGCTCATGGCCTGTCCCCGAGGTGATTATCATTTATGATTGCCGGCCACTGCCCCCGTAGCCTCGGATGTCGGCCTCGGGTTTAACTCCCCGAGGAGCTCTGACGGCCAGGGTGGCCGTGGACACCACGTGTGCACGTGTGCTGAGGAGCTGGGCGGGTGGGGTGGATGAATCCTGTTTCCTCAGCTGCCTTTCCACGTCTCCTGGGTGCACTGAGGCACAATCCCAGCATGCACCGGGGCGCCTGGGGCCTCCTGCTTATAAATCTGTCCAGGTGGGAGGAGATCACGAGCGACCTGGAGAAACTTTTGCTCTTGGCTTCCATGGGCAATTTGCATGACTCTCACTAGTGCCATGAGTGACTCCTCCTGTGGGACTCCTCAAAAGGAGAGAGGGAGGGACGGAGGGAGGGAGGGAGGGTATCAGAAAGCCTTCCTGTCTTCCGTCAGTGTAGGAGCCAAAGAGGAAAAATGGACAGTAGACAAGAAGATATAAAGCCAGATACTGGGAGTTCTCACATTTAATTCTAGCTCCCTGGAGGCTGTGATCTGAGGATTACAGTTCGAAGCCAGCCTTGCAACAAAATCTGAGACTTTTTTTTTTCAAAACCTGTCGTAAAGATGATGAACGGGGTGGGGGTGACTAACTCAAGTAAAGCGATGAGTACATTTCTTTTTGGACACGGTCACGAGTTCCAGTCTGAGACTCTTATCTCTAATTAATCATCATAAAGACTGAAAGTAGAGCTGTGGTTCAAGTGGTAGAGTGCCAGTTGTGAGGGGGGAGGGAGGAGGGGGCTGGAGGGTGGATCCCAACCACTGGGAGAAAGAAAGAGCTCCCTCCGTCCTCCCAGCCAGCAAACCCCAGGGAGAAGCCCACATCTACTGCCACCCAAGGGGAGCCAGGGTCGCACATGGCAGGAAAGCAGCAAAAACTTAAAAATAAACACACAGAGCCTGGAAATGAAGAGAGAATCCCGAACCCAACCTGCCCGGGTACCAACCATCCACTTACACAAAGTCTCCAGGGACACTGCAGGGTGGGGGGCAGCCCCTCCTCCATGCAGGGCACGGGGAGGTGACGCCCCGGCAGAAGAATTGAGGGAGGGCACTTTTGCCCCCCGGAATGAAAGCTCCGCATCTCAAGACAGGGGCAGGACTGACCCAGAGCCGGCCCCGCTGGGCGCCCGTCCTCCCCCAGCTGCTCCAGAGGCCGCGGCCCAGGCCTGAGCCCCAGCGCTCCCGCCCGGCTCTCAAGAAAGACTCAAGGCCGCTGCTCCTCATCCGTTTCATCTCCTTTTATTGAAATGACAGGAGGGTGGCAGTTCCATGCAGCGCACAGTAGGTGCTTGCTTCCCACACACTCACACCCTTCTCATGGTTTCTCCTCATTCCCCCCCAACTGCTCTTTAGAGGATCTGCTCTCTTCTTTATCCACTCAGGGAGACCCTGAGCACCCCGCGTTCAGCGTGGCCTGGGACCAGCTCTTCTCCACTGCGGGTGCAGGGTGGCTGCCCCTGGCCTGGTTTCTGAAACTCGCCATCTTCCTCATCTCACTGCAGGCCCCGGGGAGGCCCGGGGTTCTGTGTGAGGCGTCCACGAGCTCGGAGTACAGCACAGGAGCACCTCCCACACCCCCGGGGACGTCTCCATCCCGGGGAGGGGGCCGCTGTCCCCACGAGAGGGCCACCCTGCACAGCTGGGCATAGGTCACGTCCCCGGGGGCCTGCAGGAGAGATGTGGAGGGAAGGAGAGCTGAGCCTGGTGTTGGGGTCCTGGGGTCCCCGAGAACACGGGGAATCGCCTGACCATCACCTCTCTTGCCCCTCCTGTCTCTTGGCCTTCCTGGGTGGAGGAGGCTCAGCGGGGCTGGGGAGGCCTCAACAGGGGAAGGGGTGCAGAGGGCTCCCGCCCCTCCCTGCTACCCCCTCTCCGCTGAGCTCCTCCTGGGACCTTGTTCCACAGGTGACCCAGGCACTGGTCACAAGCTTGGGTGACATATGTTGTTCTCAGGGCCCTGGGGCTCTGTCGCCCCCTCCCCCTTCCTGCCCCCCCTGACCCTCCCTCACTGGCCTGCGCACACTTCCCACCATCCTGGAGAAAGCGCTCGCTCCTACCCAGGACCTGCACTGCCTGGCCCTGACTCCCGAGGTGCAGGGCCTCTGCCAGGACAGCTCCCCAGCCCCTGAGGCTCAGGCTGGGGCCTCTGTGTCCCTTCCCTTCCCCTCTCTTCCCCTCCTTCTCCTCCCTTCCCCACCCTTTCCCTCCTTTCTCCTCTATTTCCCCTCCCCTCCCCTTCCCTTCTTCTCCCTTCCCCTTCCTCTCCCCTCCCCTCCCTTCCAGGCCTCCCTCACCCCGACAGCATTTCCCTTCCTGGCCCTCAGCCTGGACTCCTCCCCTGGTGGGAGCTCAGGGTGGGTGGGGCTTCTGCTGTCTGGGAGCAGAGAGCAGGGCCTCGGGGGAGGGGCTTGGAGGAGGGAGGGGCCAGGGGTCCTGGAGCTCACACAGGAGTGGGGTCTGTCCTGAGTGAGGACACTGGGGGGGGGGACAGGGAAGGGAGCAGGGGACACGCGGGGAGACAGAAGCTCCCGGGGGGGGGGGGCAGGGTCTCACCCTCCCGTCCAGCTCCACCCCATCCAGGGGCTCTGAGTCCTTCCCGGGAGAACCTGCAGAGACAGGACAGGACCAGGTCACCTGCTGACCAAAACCCCCGGAACCCCAGAGCCTGGGCAGGGGCACAGCAGGTGTGGGGACGCTGGCTGCACAGGAGGGACGCTGTCCCCAGCCAGCACCTCAGCCTGCCACACAGCCTGCCCCCTGTGACCCCCAGCCCTCCCGCCTGCCCCTGCTCACCAGGCCTCTGGCCTTTGCTCTGCCGCCTGTGTCTGCTGTGTCTGAGGAAGAGGAGGAGGAAGAGGAGGAGGAGGAAAAGGCCCAGCAGGGGGAGGAGGACCAGGGACACCGCCCAGGAGTGGGGCTTCTTCTCCAGTCCTTGGGCAGAAGGGAGCCTCGAATGAGGATGGACGCTCGGGATTGAAACCTGGGCCTGGCCTCCCCATGAAGCCCCACAGCTCACCCGGCCTCCACATGGAGCCCCCACTTACCTCCCTGGTGACCAGACCACCTGGGGTGAGGGCTGCTGTGGGAGGGGAGGGGTTGGGCTCTGTGTTCCCCCCTTCTCTCTGCCTGCTCTGAGCCAGGCTGGGTACCAGCTGACCCTCTGTCCTGAGCCCACCTTCATGGAGCCTCACGCTCCCTGCCCTGGCGACCTGGGGACCCCCACATCTGCCAGGGCCCAGACCCCAGGTGAGCTGACAGCCCTGGGGTCAGGACTGAGGCCCCTGACCTGGTGTTGGGGTGACTGCAGAGGGGGTGGGCCAGGGGCATCCTCAGATCCTAGGCGGTGGAGGTGCTGTGCCACACTTGGGGACCCCACACCCACCCCCCCTAACGCCTGCACCCCATCCCAAAAAGACTTCCCAGCGCCAGCCTGGAAACTTCTGGATGGCACATCAGGGGTGGCACCACTCTGTCTGCCCTGCCCAGGCCACCAGGGCTCCAGGACCCCCCACATCTCTGTCTTGGGAGCATAAGGATCCTTTCAGCCCCAAAAGCCTGGGTTAGGGGTGGCCTGGCCTGGTTCTGTGAGCACCAGGACTCCCTGGGCTGTGACCACGGGGAAGAAAAGGCACCCATTCCCTCCCCTCCCCTCCCCGCTCTTCTCCTCCTCCTCCCCTCCTCTCCCCTCCCCCCCTCCATGGGGACTGAGTTCCCAGCACCCAGGGAGATTTCCACCTGCCGCTGCTGAGCTGGGGACATGGATCTGAGACACGGGCTGGACAGAGGAGATTGGTCCCAGGGGCTCCCCGCCAGGCAGACCCAGGCCCTGCTCCCTGGGGCCAGGCCTCTGGGATGGGGAGGCTGTGCCGGAGAATTGTCCTGCAGAGGAGGGGGACAGGGGTCACCAGCCAGCTCTGAGCAGAGAATGGCCAGGCAGCGCTGGGCCCTCAGGCTCTGCCCCCCAACCCTTCCCCTTTTAAGTCCCTTTCCGGCTGTGACCCCCAGCTCCTCATCTGGGGTCATCCTGCAGAATGGGGACCCTGAGTGACCTCTGCCTGGACCAAGGACCTCATTGATGGGAAGGTGGCCTGAGACCCCACCGTTCACCAGACAGGACGCTGGGGGCCGAGGGGTGCAGCTGCCCCTCCCCAGACAGAGCAAATGAGTCATAGCTGACTCCAGAGGCCCCTGGTGGTCAGGTGTCTCTGCTCCTCCTGTGGAGCTCCGGCCTCTCCGTGTCCTTCCGTGGTCAGGATGGAGGCCTCAGATCCCTGTGGAGCCACCTGTGGAGGGTGACCTTCCCTCCGCGGTCCCCAGGGCTGGCAGGGCCCAGAGCCCGGCCTGCTGCAGTGCTTGCCAGGAGACAGGAGGCGGTGTGTGAAATGCCCCACATCACCCCTGAACTAAGACCCCTCTCCTGAGGGCAGAGCCAGGTGGGGCCCCCGGAGTGTCCCCTCACCTGTCACCACCAGCCTCAAGGGCTCACTGAAGTCTGACCAGCCAGCAGGGCCGAGGTAGACGCACTGGTAGCGCCCTGCCTCATCCTCTGTCATGGACGGGATGAAGAAGGCGGCCCTGCTCCCTGGCTTGTCTGGGCTTCTTGAGAACCAATGCACTCTGCCTTCTTTTCTCAGTAGACGGTATGCCTGGGCCTCTGGGTCCCCCTCACACCACAGGGTCACAGGCCTTCCATGGGGGACCACAGGGCGTGGCTCAGCCCAGAGCACCGGTCTAGGGAGAACCCCTGAAAGGACATCAGAGACTGGAGCCCAGAACTCCCCTCCATGGCCCCAGGCGTCCCCAGCCCAGCCCCACCCGCTGACCCCATCATCGCCACCCAGGTTGGGCTCTGTCCCCGGGAGGAAGGGATACTCACCCGGCTGTCTATGGGCTGCAGAGTCCATGCTCAGGCCTAGGAGAGAGTTGGTCACCATGACCGCACCCCCCCCCGCACCCCCGGATTCCCACCCCTGGTTCCCTGAGGGAGCAGGGCCTATCGGCGCTGCCAGGGCGAGCTCACCTAGGCACAGCAGGATGGCGAGGCCTGGCATCATGGCAGCGTCCTCACGGTGGCTGAGTGAATGCAGACATCCGGGCAGGCTATGCCAGGATGTGGCCGCGTGGTGGGTGGGCTGTCCTTGTCATGAGATGTCACACCAGGTTTCTGTCACCCCAGGTGCCCGCCCTGGCCTGAACTTCTTCTCTGACCCATCGTCATCACCTCTGCAGCACAGAACCACACAGGTGGGGACACTGGGGACGTTTTCCTGAGACCCCTGCAGGCTCTGCTCTGGGGACCTGGGTCCCACCTGCAAGGTCCAGCTGAGAAACCCACCTGCAGCTGACCGCAGGACTGTGGGCAGCGAGGGGACCAGGGCCCCAGCACCTGACCAGGGAGGACAGTGGGGGCCAGTGGGCTCGGGGACGCTGCTCACAAGAACAGGAGGCAGAGGACAGGATGTGGGGGGGACAACCCCCAGGACACAGCTGAGTCTGGGAGAGCGGTGGCCACCACTGGCCTCTCATGGAGAGCAGGGACACCCGGGGTCTTCTGTTCGTTTTTTAAGTTAAGGATTCTTATGATGATCATTACAGTTGCCAGGCCGGGGTCTTGAACTCAGGGCCTGGCCTCTGTGCTTGGACTTTCTCAAGGCCAGGCCTCTACCACTTGAGCCACAGCACTACTTGTGGCTTTTTGGTGCTCAGTTGGAGATGAGAAGGTCACAGATTTTTCTGGCTCTGAACCATGATCCTCAGATCTCAGATGCTGCAGTAGATGAAATTACAGATGTGATCACAAACACCCAACTGTGCTGTATTTGATTCGACTCTATTTTGCCTTTTGTCTGTCATGGATTTGACTCAGGGCCCGAATCCTGTCCTGGACTTCTTTTGCTCTGTCCAGCGCTCTACCTGTGCAGGCCCCGTCCACTTCCACCTCTCTGCTGGTTCCATGGAGAGGAGAAGGTCAGGGATTCTCCTGCCAGGCTGGCTTCAAACCTGCATCCTCAGCCCTCAGCCTCCTGAGTCTCTGGATTACAAGCACAGGCCACCAGGGCCTGGGTACTTTGTATTTTCATGACAATGTCCCACAGGATGTTTCCTTTCTGATCTTGTGTGTTAGGTCTTCCACCTCACACAGCAGTCTGTCCTCCCCTCCCCGCCGCCCTCTCTGGCTTACCTCTTCTATTTCCCTCTCTCTCATTTTTCTATGGTCTGATTAGGCCTGGCTCTCCCTCTCCCTGTATCTCAGGTGTTGGGTCACAGGGACCCGGGGCTTGCTGAGACATGGGGTGATTGCTGTGACCCTCAGCTGTCTTTGAGCAGGTGAGCAGGAACTGGGGAGCGGGTGGGAAAGCCCTGCCAGGGGCCACCCAGGATGCATGAGCAGAGGTCTGTGCTGGGTACACTGGGCGCTAAGTACATTCTCTTGGAAATCCACCTGGAGCGAAAAGCCCTGAGCATAGTGTATGAAGAATGTGGATTATTACATACACAATATTTATCTCTCAGGGTCATGAGCAGGCCAGAGCCCTGACCGACTCAGCACTCCATCCCCAAGTGACCACACAGCCCTGCCGGTCAGGGAAGGACACAGGTGTGGGGAGCAGAGGAGGTGACAGCGCCACCCCCAGAACCGGTGTTGTCCTCCAGAGCAATGGGCACCCGTGCTGAGGAGCTGGGCGGGTGGGCTGGATGAATTCGGTTTCCTCGGCAACTTTTCCACCTCTCCTGGGTGCACTGAGGCACAATCCCAGCATGCATCGGGGCGCCTGTGGCCTCCTGATTATAAATCTCCCCAGGTGGGAGCAGATCACGAGTGACCCAGAGAAACTTTTGCTCGTGGCTTACATGGGCAATTTGCATGACTCTCACTAGTGCCATGAGTGACTCCTCATGTGTGACTCCTCAGAAAGGAGGGAGGGAGTGATGGAGGGAGGGAGAGAGACAGATACAGAGACAAAGCGAAACAGAGAGAGAGACAGAGAGAGAAAGTATCAGAAAGCCTTCTTGTCTTGCGTCAGTGTAGTAGCCAGGAGGAGAAATGGACAGTAGACAAGAAGATATAAAGCCAGACACTGGGAGTTCTCACATTTAACTCTAGCTCCCTGGAGGCTGTGATCTGAGGATTACAGTTCGAAGCCAGCCCTGCAACAAAATCTGAGACTTTTGTTTTTTCAAAACCTATTGTAAAGATGATGAACGGGGTGGGGGGTGACTAACTCAAGTAAAGCGATGAGTACATTTCTTTTTGGACACGGTCACGAGTTCCAGTCTGAGACTCTTATCTCTAATTAATCATTGTAAAGGCTGAAAGTAGAGCTGTGGTTCAAGTGGTAGAGTGCCAGTTATTAGGGGGAGTTGGAGGGGACTGGAGGGTGGATCCCAGCCACTGGGAGAAAGAAAGAGCTCAAAGACAGAGCCCAGGGTCCCCCACACCCTAAAATAAAATATAAGCTCTGGCAAGCTGCTGATGGCTGACAACTATAACCCCAGCTACGCAGAGGCTGAGGTCTGAGGATCGCACGCCGAGACAGTCCAGGCACCACAGCCCATGAGCCCTGATCTCCTACAAATTATTCAGAAATAGCTGGAAGTGGCACTGTGGCTCAGGAGGTATAGCGGTAGCGTTGAGCACAAAGAGGCTCAGGGACAGAACCCAGGCCCAGAATTGAAGCTCCAGGACCAACAAAAATGCCACAAAAATTGTATACAATATAATATTTATATACACACGTGGGTTATCAGATGATACAAGGACTTTTTTTGGGGGGGGGTGGCGTTGGTCCTGCAGCTAGAACTCTGGGCCTGGACGCTGTCTCTGAGCTCTTCAGCTGCCACTCTGCCCGTTGAGCCTCAGCTCCACATCCGGTTTTCTGGAGGTTAATTGGAGAGAAGAGTCTCCTGGACTTTCTTGCCTTGGCTGGCTTTGAACCTCTGTCCTCAGATCTCAGCCTCCTGAGTAGCCAGGATGACAGGCGTGAGCACCAGCGCCGGGCAGGTCATTCACGTGTAATCTTGCTCATCCGGGGTCTTCCGCCAGGTCGCTGGTGTCCACAGGCCTGGGCACACAGCCTCTGTGCCGCGTCTAAGCTCCTCACCCAGGAGAACACTTGGGGGCAGGGGTGAGCACGGGCAAGGTGCTCAGGGGTGGAGAAGGGCCTGCGTCTTCCTCTGTGAGCAAGTCCTCTGCTCCAGGCTCCAGAGACGCCGGCCTGGTGGAGCAGCTGCTGCAGGCCGGCCTTGATGGAGACGCAGGCCTGGGGGCCCCTGGCTGGGCCTTCGCCCTTGTCACTGTCCCTGCATTGACCATGGTGCATCTCCTCAGGCCTTTCAGCTGCTGGGGACCCGAGGAGCCTCTTCCCCTCGCTGTGAGTCCAGGCTCCGGTGTCTGCAGGGGTGAGGAGGGTGCCAGCCTGTCCCTGCTCGCTGATACCCAACTTCCCTGCCCATCACCACAGCCTCAGAGAACAGACAGGGACAGCAGCACACAGGCCTTTGGGTGTCACCCTCCAGGTGACAGGGACAGCAGCACACAGGCCTTTGGGTGTCACCCTCCAGGTGACAGGGACAGCACTGCACAGGCCTTCGGGTGTCCTCTCGGTGGTGGGGGCCCCTGCTCCTAGCACGTGTCTCACATCTGTTCCAGGAAGATTTGGCTCTGTCTCTCAGGCCCTCAGCTGTGGCCGTCCTCCCTCCCATCCTCCCTCCTGCAGCCAGCATACCCCGGGGAGAAGCCCGCATCTACTGCCACCCAAGGGGAGCCAGGGTCGCACATGGCAGGAAAGCAGCAAAAACTTAAAAATAAACACACAGAGCCTGGAAATGAAGAGAGAATCCTGAACCCAACCTGCCCGGGTACCAACCATCCACTTAGACAAAGTCTCCAGGGACACTGCAGGGTGGGGGGCAGCCCCTCCTGCATGCAGGGCACGGGGAGGTGACGCCCCGGCAGAAGAATTGAGGGAGGGCACTTTTGCCCCCCAGAATGAAAGCTCCGCATCTCAAGACAGGGGCAGGACTGACCCAGAGCCGGCCCCGCTGGGCGCCCGTCCTCCCCCAGCTCCTCCAGAGGCCGCGGCCCAGGCCTGAGCCCCAGCGCTCCCGCCTGGCTCTCAAGAAAGACTCAAGGCCGCTGCTCCTCATCCGTTTCATCTCCTTTTATTGAAATGACAGGAGGGTGGCAGTTCCATGCAGCGCACAGTAGGTGCTTGCTTCCCACACACTCACACCCTTCTCATGGTTTCTCCTCATCCCCCCTCAACTGCTCTTTAGAGGATCTGCTCTCTTCTTTATCCACTCAGGGGGGCCCTGAGCACCCCGCGTTCAGCGTGGCCCGGGCTCAGTGCTTCTCCACTGCGGGGTGCAGGGTGGCTGCCCCTGGCCTTGTTTCTGAAACTCGCCATCTTCCTCATCTCACTGCAGGCCCCGGGGAGGCCCGGGGTTCTGTGTGAGGCGTCCACGAGCTCGGAGTACAACACAGGAGCACCTCCCACACCCCCGGGGACGTCTCCATCCCGGGGAGGGGGCCGCTGTCCCCGCGAGAGGGCCACCCTGCACAGCTGGGCATAGGTCACGTCCCCGGGGGCCTGCAGGAGAGATGTGGAGGGAAGGAGAGCTGAGCCTGGTGCTGGGGTCCTGGGGTCCCCGAGAACACGGGGAATCGCCTGACCATCACCTCTCTTGCCCCTCCTGTCTCTTGGCCCTTCCTGGGTGGAGGAGGCTCAGCCGGGCTGGGGAGGCCTCAACAGGGGAAGGGGCGCAGAGGGCTCCCGCTCCTCCCTGCTCAGCTCCTCCTGGGCCCGTGTTCCACAGGTGGCCCAGGCACTGGTCACAAGCTTGGGTGACATATGTTGTTCTCGGGGCCCTGGGGCTCTGTCGCCCCCTCCCCACTCCTGCCCCCCCTCTGACCCTCCCTCACTGGCCTGGGCACACTTTCCACCATCCTGGAGAAAGCGCTCGCTCCTACCCAGGACCTGCACTGCCTGGCCCTGACTCCCGAGGTGCAGGGCCTCTGCCAGGACAGCTCCCCAGTCCCTGAGGCTCAGGCTGGGGCCTCTGTGCCCCTTCCCTTCCCCTCTCTTCCCCTCCTTCTCCTCCCTTCCCCACCCTTTCCCTCCTTTCTCCTCTATTTCCCCTCCCCTCCCCTTCCCTTCTTCTCCCTTCCCCTTCCTCTCCCCTCCCCTCCCTTCCAGGCCTCCCTCACCCTGACAGCATTTCCCTTCCTGGCCCTCAGCCTGGACTCCTCCTCTGGTGGGAGCTCAGGGTGGGTGGGGCTTCTGCTGTCTGGGAGCAGAGGGCAGGGCCTCGGGGGAGGGGCTTGGAGGAGGGAGGGGCCAGGGGTCCCGGAGTTCACACAGGAGTGGGGTCTGTCCTGAGTGAGGACACTTGGGGGGGGACAGGGAAGAGAGCAGGGGACATGCGGGGACACAGAAGCTCCGGGAGGGGGGGCAGGGTCTCACCCTCCCGTCCAGCTCCACCCCATCCCGGGGCTCTGAGTCCTTCCCGGGAGAACCTGCAGAGACAGGACAGGACCAGGTCACCTGCTGACCAAAACCCCCGGAACCCCAGAGCCCGGGCAGGGGCACAGCAGGTGTGGGGACGCTGGCTGCACAGGAGGGACGCTGTCCCCAGCCAGCACCTCAGCCTGCCACACAGCCTGTCCCCTGTGACCCCCAGCCCTCCCGCCTGCCCCTGCTCACCAGGCCTCTGGCCTTTGCTCTGCCGCCTGTGTCTGCTGTGTCTGAGGAAGAGGAGGAGGAAGAGGAGGAGGAGGAAAAGGCCCAGCAGGGGGAGGAGGACCAGGGACACCGCCCAGGAGTGGGGCTTCTTCTCCAGTCCTTGGGCAGAAGGGAGCCTTGAATGAGGAGGGCGCCCTGTAAATGAGCACCTACTGTGTGTGGGATGGACGCTCGGCCCCTCCAGCCTCACCATCCTGCCACAGGCAACTGAAACCAGCCAGGTGGCAGGGGAGGAAACTGAGGCTCCCCCCACCCCTACCACCCTCCGGGGGGACTAAGTTCCCAGCACCCAGGGAGATTTCCACCTGCTGCTGCTGAGCTGGGGACATGGATCTGAGACACGGGCTGGACAGAGGAGATTGGTCCCAGGGGCTCCCCGCCAGGCAGACCCAGGCCCTGCTCCCTGGGGCCAGGCCTCTGGGATGGGGAGGCTGTGCCAGAGAGTTGTCCTGCAGAGGAGGGGGACAGGGGTCACCAGCCAGCTCTGAGCAGAGAATGGCCAGGCAGCGGTCGGCCCTCAGGCTCTGCCCCCCCAACTCTTCCCCTTTTAAGTCCCTTTCCGGCTGTGAACCCCAGCTCCTCATCTGGGGTCATCCTGCAGAATGGGGACCCTGAGTGACCTCTGCCTGGACCAAGGACCTCATGGATGGGAAGGTGGCCTGAGACCCCACCGTTCACCAGACAGGACGCTGGGGGCCGAGGGGTGCAGCTGCCCCTCCGCAGACAGAGCAAATGAGTCATAGCTGACGCCAGAGGCCCCTGGTGGTCAGGTGTCTCTGCACCTCCTGTGGGGCTCCGGCCTCTCCGTGTCCTTCCGTGGTCAGGACAGAGGCCTCAGATCCCTGTGGAGCCACCTGTGGAGGGTGACCTTCCCTCCGTGGTCCCCAGGGCTGGCAGGGCCCAGAGCCCGGCCTGCTGCAGTGCTTGCCAGGAGACAGGAGGCGGTGTGTGAAATGCCCCCACATCACCCCTGAACTAAGACCCCTCTCCTGAGGGCAGAGCCAGGTGGCCCTGTCACAGTGTCCCCTCACCTGTCACCACCAGCCTCAGGGGCTCACTGAAGTCTGACCAGCCAGCAGGACTGAGGTAGATGCACTGGTAGCGCCCTGCCTTGCCCTCTGTCATGGACGGGATGAAGAAGGCGGCCCTGCTCCCTGGCTTGTCTGGCGTTGTTGACTTATACCACACTCTGCCTTCTTTTCTCAGTAGACGGTATTCCTGGGCCTCTGGGTCCCCCTCACACCACAGGGTCACAGGCCTTCCCCGGGGGACCACAGGGCCTGGTTCAGCCCAGAGCACCGGTCTAGGGAGAACCCCTGAAAGGACATCAGAGACTGGAGCCCAGAACTCCCCTCCAAGGCCCCAGGCGTCCCCAGCCCAGCCCCACCCGCTGACCCCATCGTCCCTGCCCCGGGTTCCAACTTTCCCCAGGGAAGAGTGAACACTCACCCAGATGCCTTTGGGCGGCAGAGTCCCTGCTCAGGCCTGGAAGGGATTTGGTTCCTGTGAGCGCAGCCCCCCTGACCCAGGTCTCCTACCTGTGGTTCCCGGAGGGAGCAGGGCCTGTCGGGAATGTGGCCCTGACCCCTGCCCATCCAGGGCGAGCTCACCTAGGCACAGCAGGATGGCGAGGCCGGGCGTCATGGCAGCGTCCTCAGGGTGGCTGAGTGAATGCAGACATCCGGGCAGGCTGCGCCAGGATGTGGCCGCGTGGTGGGCGGGCTGTCCTTGTCATGAGATGTCACAGCAGGTGTCCGTCACCCTGGCTGCCCGCCCTGGCCTGAACTCCTTCTCTGACCCACAGTCATCACCTCTGTAGCACAGGACCACACAGGTGGGGACACTGGGGACGTTTTCCTGAGACCCCTGCAGGCTCTGCTCTGGGGACCTGGGTCCCACCTGCAAGGTCCAGCTGAGAAACCCACCTGTAGCTGACCCCAGGCCTGTGGGCAGCGAGGGGACCAGGGCTCCAGCACCTGACCAGGGAGGACAGTGGGGGCCAGTGGGCTCGGGGATGATGCTCACAAGAACAGGAGGCTGAGGACAGGGTGTGGGTGGGGGACAACCCCAGGACACAGCTGAGTCTGGGAGAGCGGTGGCCACCACTGGCCTCTCATGGAGAGCAGGGACACCCGGGGTCTTCTGTTCGTTTTTTACGTTAAGGATTCTTATGATGATCATTACAGTTGCCAGACCAGGGTCTTGAACTCAGGGCCTGGCCTCTGTGCTTGGACTTTCTCAAGGCCAGGCCTCTACCACTTGAGCCACAGCACTACTTGCAGCTTTTTGGTGCTCAGTTGGAGATGAGAAGGTCACAGATTTTTCTGGCTCTGAACCATGATCCTCAGATCTCAGATGCTGCAGTAGATGAAATTACAGATGTGATCACAAACACCCAACTGTGCTGTATTTGATTTGACTCTATTTTGCCTTTTGTCTGTCATGGATTTGACTCAGGGCCCGAATCCTGTCCTGGACTTCTTTTGCTCTGTCCAGCGCTCTACCTGTGCAGGCCCCGTCCACTTCCACTTCCCTGCTGGTTCCATGGAGAGGAGAAGGTCAGGGATTCTCCTGCCAGGCTGGCTTCAAACCTGCATCCTCAGCCCTCAGCCTCCTGAGTCTCTGGATTACAAGCACAGGCCACCAGGGCCTGGGTACTTTGTATTTTCATGACAATGTCCCACAGGATGTTTCTTTTCCGATCTTGTATGTGAGGTCTTTCATCTCAGCTGAGAAGACCCAGCTGGCAAGGAGAAGAGGGAGGTGGGCGGTGAGGCCACCTCTGCCCTCAGTCACCTGTGGCTCCCGGGCACGAGATACTGGGAAAGGATTTTGGGTCCCGCACTGGTCTGCTGCCTCCCCGTGCTGTGCCATGCTGTTTGGGGTGAGGCAGAGCTCAAGCCTGCAGAAGGAAGGACAGCCATGCTGGCTGGAGTGCAGGTACCTCAGACCGGAGCTATGGCAGCCTTGGACCTGCTCAGCCCAGACCCAGGTGGTGGTGGAGGAGCCGCTTCTGGACACCCCAGTCTCCAACACCCGAGTCCTGGGGGGCCCCAGCCCCATGCCCTCCAGCCCTGTGCCCTCCCGCCCAGCTCTGCGTCTGCCCCGCTCTAGGCCCGGCTCTGGGCTGCTGGCTCCTGGTTCACTGCCTGCCGGAAAACACACTCAGCTCTGTCCCTCTCCAAGTCCACACCCCTGGTCTGCACCTAGAGAGCATCAGGACCAGGCCTTGCACCCCGCCATCACCAGGCCCCGGGTCGGGGGTTCTGACCACAGGGGCTGTGAGGGAAGGGGCCGGGGCAGGCGCAGGGTCGATTTGGGCAGGGGTCTTGGGTTCATGAAGAGCTTGCCTGGGAGGGGTGTAACGTGGTGGGAAGCGGTGTGGCCCTTCCCTTCCTGAGTGTGGATCGTGCAGCTGGGCGAGCGAGGCTGCTGGCCTTCTCCTCGGCAAGGACTGTGGCAGCGAGAAGCTGGCACAGAGATGGCTCTCAGCTCCACGCTGCTTCTCCTGGGCCAGCCTAGACAGAAGGCTGAGGGTGAGGGCAGCGCCCCTGGGAAGAAGCAGAGCGGGCATGCCCTGCCCGCTGTGAGGAACCCTGTACTGCCATGGTGGGCAGGAGGGGTCTCATTCACTTCCTCTGCCTCCTCCACGTTCCACAGCGGAATCAAAGTCCTTGCTGGGTGCTAGGTCCTGGAGCAGACACGAGATGGAGACCCCACGATCCCCAGAGGATGCTGTGCCCACACAACGTACCCCACCGCTGTGCCAATGACGAGTATTAGAGATGAGCTTAACGTGCGTGTTGAGGAGCTGAGGTCATAGGAAAGGGGGAAGGGACTTGATGTTTGGTGACTCTGGGGGTGAGGGGGTCCTCTGATTTCTGGTGGAGCTTTGGAGTGGACAGCAGTGATTGGGTTACTAGGTTCTGGGGTCTCATTCTTGGCACCCCAAATCAGCTGTTGTCTTGTCTCAGCTCCAGGCCTCTGAGTCTTCCTCTGAGGTATGGAGTTTATTGTACTCTGCCACAAGCTTAAAAGTGAGAGCCACAGAAAAGACATGCGGAAAATAAGATTTTTTAAAAAAATTCCCGGATAATTTCTTTTTTTACCCTGCCAATCCGGGGCGGGGCACCGGCCCGCAGCTCCAGGGCGACCTCAGAGGCTCTGCTGCCTTTCATTTTAGTTGGTGAAAACTCGCTAGGTGCCTGCCACGCTATAAATAGAATGGTTTAAAATTCTGTCTCACCTGCCGGAGCTAAATGTATCTGCAGCATCAGGACCCACACGAATTTCCTGCCAAATTCCATTCACAGCCCGAGTGCCTGGCCTAGACCTGCCTAAGGCCCTGCGGGTCTCCTGCTGCTCCAAAGGAAATTCTAGCCGGGTGCTCGTGGCTCCCGCCTGTCATCCTAGCTGCTCAGGAGGCTGAGATCTGAGGATTGAGGTTCAAAGCCAGCCTCAGCAAGAAAGTTAATGAGACTCTTATCTCCAAGCAACCAGCAAAAAGCTGCAAGGAGAGGGGCAGGGAGTTTGGCCTAGTGGAGGAGTGCTTGCCTAGCATGCACGAAGAACAGGGTTCGATTCCTCGGCACCACATACATAGAAAAAAGCCGGAAGTGGTGCTGAGGCTCAAGTGGTAGAGCTCTAGCCTTGAGAAAGTCCAAGGACAGTGCTCAGGCCCTGAGCTCAAGCCCCAGGAATGGCAAAATATAAATAAATAAATAAATAAATAAATAAATAAATAAAAGCTGGAAGTAGAGCGCTCTCTCTCTCTCTCTCTCTCTCTCTCTCTCTCTCTCTCTCTCGGTCTCTCTCTCTCTCGGATTTTAGTGTAAGATATGGAACTTCAAAATTCCTACAGATTGACAGATTGCTTTTTTTTTTTTTTTGCCTGTCCTGGTCCTGGACACTGTCCCTGAGCTTCTCTTACTCAAGGCTAGCACTCTACCCTTTGAACCACAGCACCACTTCTCGCTTTAGCTGAGTAGTTAATTGGAGATAAGAGTCTCCAATTAAGTTCAGATGAGCCTCTCTTGAACTTTACCAACATATATTGTCTGCCACAGGAATGTTACGTTGTGTTACACTGTGGTTAACTAAAGTTCACCCTGTATTCTCAGTCCTCTTGCTTTGACCTAATGTTCTTTTTCTGTGTCGGGATCCCATTCTCTCTGCCCAGGCCAGGCCAGCCTCCCCTGGCCTGTAGCAAGTTTTGTAGACTCTGAGCTCATGACCTTGACATTCCAGCAGCACCAGGGAGGCAGGCAGTTTGGAATCCACTAGACTCCTGGATACTGTGGTTTGGAAAGAAGATAGAGTCTAAAGACTGCACTGGGTGAGTGTGTACGTACGTGTGTAAAATAGATGAATGAATCAGAGGTGAATGCATTTATTGCTGATTGTATTGACCGAGGACCTACTATGCACTCAGCATAGGATGTAGCGCTCAGCCGTTTTTCCTGGTGAGTTCTCACGGTCACCAGTGAAAGCAGCGAGCCCCACACAGACGGGCCCTGGCTTCCTGTCAGAGCAGGCCAGCCTAGGGGGCTTCCTGGAGGTGGTATTTGCCTCCTCTCCCTGGCATCTCCTGGTGCCCCTGCTCTGTCCCTGAGGCCCCTCTCTTCCCTCTTTTCCCGTTTGCCCCCCGCCTGTTGGTGCAGCATGCGTCCAGCCCCACCCCAGAGCTGGCACACACGCCAGCTCCAACCCACCCCACCCACAGGTTTTATTTAGCCCACACAAGATTATTAAGTTTTTGTATTTAAATTCCTTTTAACATTTAAAAGCCGAGGGATTTTGCTTCTTAAATATCCAGATTTCTGTCTCCTTTTAGAAATGTGGACCAGCTGGTGATGCCGTCTCCCTCTGCCCATATGGCAGACACCAGCTGAAATAGCGTCTACCTTGTGCTAGAAGCCATTCCCTGCCAAGGGATGCACCCAGCCTGAAGCCATACCTCTAGACATCAGCCTAGAACCCTGAACACACCTGGGGACCCCAGAGGAAGGACCCCCTCGCCCTGAGATACAGATGGGCGGCAGCGGAGGGGGCCTCAGGGCTCCAGGCTGGAAGATGGACGGCTCCATCAGTGAGAGCTAGGGCTGGACAAAATTGCTTTCTACAACACACACCACATCAACGGAGGCCAGAGAGACTGAGGCAGGAGGAAGAGCCAGAGAGGGGCCGGGCTGGTGGCTCACACCTGTCAGCCTAGCTACTCAGGAGGCTGAGATCTGAGGATCTAGGTTCAAAGCCAGCCTGGGCATTACAGGACCTGAGACTCTTATCTCCAGTTAACCTCTAGGAAACGGGAAGTGGGGCTTGGCTCCAGGGTAGGGTGGTGGCCTTGAGCTGAAGAGCTCAGGGACAGCACCCAGGGGGAGTTCAAGCCCCATGAACCCCTAAGGAAAAAGAAAAAACGCCAGAGGGAGGCAGAGAGGAGGCGGGGAGACTATCAGTCTATCAGTGCATCTTCTTCTCTGAGGGGGGACCAGGGGGAGGAATGGGTTGATTGGGGGGGGCAGGGGGTCGGGGGAGAGAGAGGGGAGGGAGGGGGAGCTAGGGAGGCGTCCTCCCTCCCCTCTGCATCACCACCTCCGCCGCCCTCACCGCCCTTCTCCCCAGGGTCCTCGCCAGCCCATCGCCAGCCCACCTGGCCCCCTCCCTCCTCCCCACCCAGGGGCCGGGCCAGCCCTGTCCCGGGCGACGAGGGGGAAGGCCTGGGCAGGGGCGGGCGCCCAGGCCCGGGGGGCTCCGGTGGGGCTCAGCCCGGGGGGGCATCCAAACGGGCGTCCCGCCCGGGCGCCGCGCCCGCCCCTGCCCCCTCCTCAGTATCTGTGCCCACACCGAAGGCCGGCGGCGGGGCGTGAGCCCGGCCCCGCGCCCCGCCCGGCCCCGGCCCGCGCGCGCACCCGCACCCCGGCGGGCGGCAGGTGGGGCGGGCGGAGCCCGGAGCCGCGGCGCCCGCGGCGGCCGCCAGGGGCAGCACCGAGCCGCGCGCCCGCCGCCAGCCCCGCGCGCCCCGCAGACCCCGCGCCGCCGCGCGCCCCGCTCGGCTCCGAGGCTCCCGGCCCGGCCCGCCGCCCCTGCCGGGCCATGGGGGCGCCGCCGGGCTACCGGCCCTCCGCCTGGGTGCACCTCCTCCACCAGCTGCCCCGCGCCGACTTCCAGCTCCGCCCGGTGCCCAGCGGCTTCGCGCCCCGAGAGCGGGAGTACCAGCAGGTGGGACGGCGCGGGAAGCGGGGCACGGGGCGGGAGGCGCGGGGCGGGGGGCGCCGGGCAGGACGCGGGGCGCGGGCGCAGCGGGGGGCGCCGGGCGGGACGCGGGGAGCGGGGCCGGGGCGCGGGATGCGGGGACTGGGGCGGGGGACGAGGAGTGGGAGGCGCGGGGCGGGGGGTGCGGGGTGAGGGCGCGGGGCGGGGGGTGCGGGGCCCGGGGCGAGGGCGCGGGAGGCCGGCAGCCCCCCCTCCTCCGCGTACTGGGGCCCGGGCCGGCCTGGGCGTGGGGTGACCGGACGGCGCGGGGGCCACACCTGGAGGGCGCCTCGGGCCCCAGACCTCCGCCCTGTGCCTAGAGGGGAGCCGGGGCCCGGCCCCCAGTCGCCCGCCACCCCCCAGCCCCGGCCTGGGAAGCCAGCCTCGGGGTCATCCGAGGGCAGGTCCGCTTCCGGGGACCCCCACAGGGTCCCCGCGGGCGACTGTGCGGAGGGGCCGCGACCCCGGGGAGCCGCCCGGCCGGGCTGGGCGGGGGCCGGCGGGGGTCGCGGGGAGAATTTGCAGGACCAGGGCTGGGAAACCCGCGGCTGCGGCCGGGGGCCGGCGGGTCCCGGGTGCGGGAGGAGGCAGCCGGTGGCCGGGGAGGCCCGCGGCGGGCGCCGTCCCCTGACCCAGTTTCGCCCAAGTCCTTGACTTTCGGGTGAAGTACGCAGACTGGCTTTCCAGGGCCCGGGGAGGGGGAGGTCGGGGTCCAGGCCCCCGGCCGCGGGGGCTTCCCGGACGGGGCCCCGGGCAGGAGCGCGCAGCGGGGGCTCCAGAAAGGCGGGGGGCGGGGGCGGACGCTCGCGGTGCGCCAGCTATTTGGGTCATGGCTGCCACAGCCACGAGCGACTCCTCCCGCCGACTCCATCCGCCCCCCTCTCCTCACCAGACGGGGACGGGGACGTCGTGCGCTCGCCCACAGCCTCTTACACAACCCGTGTACACAGCCGTGCGCACGGGCACAGGTCACCCCAGCCTGGTCCCGGCTCGGGGCGCCCCCACACACGGGGCCGCGCCATGCGCACCTCCAGAGACCTGCAGGACAGTCACACACACATGTGCACACTGGACACACGCAGGCACTTGCTTCTGCACGTCCAGGCGCAGTCACATGTGCACGCTCCCCGGGGGACACAGATGTTGACTCCAGCACTCATGCATCCGCAGGTCTCTATAACACATTCAGAACTCACACACACACACACACACACCCGGCACCCATCGCCAGTCCAGGCCGAGCTGGGCACACCCACCCACACAGAGTTCCCTGGAGACACCCCATGCTCTGGGACAGGTCGGGAGAGACGTGAGGAAGAATCCTGCCTGAGGTCACACAGCGCCCCAGGACGGCAGAGCCGGGGCCCCAGGCTTGAGCCCTCTGCCATCCTGGGCCTAAGTCCCAGAGCTCCTGCTTGGGAGAGTAGGGGGTCCCCTTTCCCCCCACAAGACTAACCGACCCCATCAGGGCCGTGTGTCCCCTTTGGGCCCAGGGGGGCTGTGCGTCTGGCTCAACGGCCCCCTTCCCCAGGCCCTGTTGCTGGTGGCGGCCTTGGCGGGCCTGGGTCTGGGCCTGAGTCTCATCTTCATCGCTGTCTACCTCATCCGCTTCTGCTGCTGCCGCCCCCCAGAGCCCCCCGGGGCCAAGAGCCCCCCATCCGGGGGAGGCTGCGCTACCTGGAGCTGCATCGCTGCCCTTCTCGTGGGCTGGTAATGGGGCCCCGGCTGGGCGGGGAGTGGGGTCAGGGCCCCACAGGCCCTGTCCACTTCTTGTTGGTGTCGTGGGTGCCCCGCCCTGGGAATGAGGGGGACTCGCCAGGGCATCCAGTGGAAGGGTGGGGCCCCCAGCCTGAGGTTCACTGCACCCCACCCGACAGCTGTGTGCACACACACTCTCTCCGGGTGTCAGCATCTACATCCACGGGAGCCCCCATGGTGTCCTCAGCAGGTGTTAACAGGGTGTCATGCACTCATTCATGTCTGACTATAGCCATCTACTGCATCTAGCCAGCCCTGCCCACAGCAACTCCCAGCATGGTCAGCTTTGACCGGAGACAAGTTCAGGGAGGAAAGGCAGCTTTCCAGTGCCACCTGGCTGAGGGGCACTGAAATGCCATTCCGGGTTTGAGTTGGCTGGAAGAGCCCCCAGCCCCCACTGCTGGCCCGTCCCCTAAGCAGTGACAGCTGCCAGTACCCCAGATTACAGGGCTTTGAGGGCTCCTGTCTGGGGCCCTGCAGGGCCTCCTGTGGCTGGCCTGGAGCTGCCCCCGCCCCCAGCACCCCAGCCTGGCTTCTGAGCACATGGCCTCTGTGCAGGGAGAGAGGGTGCACATTTGGGGTGGGGGGGCTGGGTGCCCTATATTTAAGATGCTTCCTCATCAGGCTGTCCAGACTGGGGGTGGTGGGGAGGGTGGACAAAAAGGCCCGGCAGGGGAGAGACACGGTGCCAGCCCCTGGGGGCCTAGGCACAAGGGGAGCTTTGTGGGGTTCTGAACAATGGGGCAGAGCACTGGGCTCCTATCCAAGGGGCAGGGGTGGGGGCGCCCGGCCTGGGAACGCGGCGGGCGGCAGACTCTCGCCCCCTGCAATGTGGGATGCAGATGGGGGGGAGGGGAGGGGGAGGGTCTCCACATGCAGGCTCCACAATGAAGCCCTCTGTGCTGCGGGCGTTCTCCTACTCTCTCTCCCAGCTGGCCAGGCGCCTGGGTCTCAGCGCACGGTGCTGGGAGGGAGACAACTCGGGTGCCAGGTCCCTGGGGTGAGGTGAAGGCTCGGGGCTCCTGGGAGCCTCCAGAAGGCAGCATGGGGCACCTCAGCCCTAAAAGAAGAGGTGCTGAGAAGCTGGGTGCAGGAGCTGGTCCCTCGAGGGGTGACCTCTCATCTAGGGCCTGCTCCAGAGAGGCTCCCGTTAAACCGGGGGGCTCCCTTCCCTCCACCACACCACCCACCATTAGCATCACAATGACGTCCCTCTGGGGGAGTGAGGCCTTCCCGTTGCCATGGCAACCGGTGGGGGGGGCAGGCAAGCCGGAGACGTTCTTTTCCCACCGAGGGCCAGGCCAATGGGGTGAGTGCAGAGATGGGCTAGGTGGATGAAGAGGCGAGGTGTGCATGTTGGGTCCGTGGCCCCCAGGGTCCCCAGCCATTGTGATCCCCCCTCTCTCCTCAGTGCAGGCATTGGCATTGGTTTCTATGGCAACAGCGAGGCCAGTGATGGGGTGTCCCAGCTCAGCTCCGCACTGCTGCATGCCAACCACACGCTCAGCACTACGGACCAGCTGGTGAGAGGCCAGGGACCAGAGCCCAGCCTGGGACCTGCCCTGTATCTCCCCCCCCCCCCCGGGGACAACCACGGAGCCACCCACAGGCCTCAGGCTGCACGCTCACACCTCACACCCGCATCCCAGACCTGGAACTGGCTTAGACTCAGACCCCAGACTCACATCCAGTCTCAGGCCGGTGGTCAACTGGGTTCCCCAGCAGAACAAGTTCAAATCCCAGAAACCCCAAGCCTGGCTTTGAGTCTGCTCCAGACTTCCAGATCTAACTTTAGCTCAAGTCTTGTCCTTGAAATCCAGGACCCCAGGCATCAGACCTCCGATTTCCTGTCTAGCTCACATGCTGGATGGGGCGCCCAAACTTGAGAATACCGCCCCCCACCCCAATTCAGAAGGCAGTGCAGAGCTCAGCCCGAAGCCAGCACATGTCCCAGGCCCAAGTCCTTCCAAGATCTCCCAGAAGCCACAGGACCCTATCCACACCCACACCGACTCCAGCTTCACCCCTGCCACCCCTCCCGTCCCAGGCTCCCAGAGCATGCCCTCGCCCCCCCTCTCATGACAGCCTACCTCCCCCAGGTGTGGGAGATGGTGGAGAGGCTGGGCGAGGCGGTGAGAAATGAGCTGACCGCCCTGGAGGAGGTGCTGGCACAGCGCACGGAGCTGGTGGCCGCCGCCCGCGGGGCTCGGCGCCAGGCGGAGGCCATGGCCCAGCAGCTGCAGGGCCTGGCTTTCTGGCACGGGGTACCCCTAAGCCCCCTGCAGGTGGCTGAAGATGTGTCCTTTGTGGAGGAGTACAGGTGAGGGGCCGCATCCCCTGTCCACTCCACCTGGGTGGCTTCTGAGGATTCTTTTGGGGCCAGGGTGACTGGAGCCAGGCTAGGGTGGCACAGGGTAGCCGCCCCTGGAAGGTTGGTTGCAGCAGGTTGCTAGCCCCAGCTGTGCCAAGACGCATTCAATGCCTCTCAGGCTGAGCCCTCACTCTCACTCCTCACTCTCATTCACTCGTTCACTCAGTGAAGCTCGGCAGCTCTGGGCTGACCAGGTGACGACCCATTTACTGCACGCGCGTCCATCTGACCTGTGCCTGTTCATTCAGCACGCTCATTTTAGCACCCCCTGGTGAGACTGGGGGGGACCCCAGTGGCCTTCCAGTCTCCCGCCTCCGTTCCCCACCTGAATGTGGCAGCTCTCCAGCGTTGCACGGTGGAGGGTGGCGTAGGCTGTGACTCACACCAGCCACAAGTGCATGCGCAAAGAGAAAAAAGGAAGTGTAAGGTGTCAGGTGGCTAGAGCTTTGGGGGAAAACAGGAGAGGGGCTGGGCCAGGGACAGCCGGCTGGGTGTCAAGGGTCTGGAAGCCATACAAAGAAGGTAGAATGAGGGGCCTGGCTACACAGCCCCCTCCCCAGCAGGCAAACTTCATCTTCCTGCCTTAGTTCACTAGCAATTATTCCTTTCCTCCTTCCCCTTCTTCTTCCTTTTTTTTTGGGGGGGGCAGTCCTGGGGCTTGAACTCAGAGCCTGAGCAGTCTCTTTGGGCTTTCTCAAGGCTAGCAATCTACTATTGGAGCCTCAGCTCCACTTATGGCTTTTTCTATGTGTGTGGAACTGAGGTACTTGTGACCTGCTTTTTTTCTTTTTTTTTTGGTCAGTCATGGGTTTTGAACTCTGGAACTGGGCGCTGTCCCTGAGCTCTTCATCTCAAGGCTACACCCTACCCCTTGAGCCACAGTCCCACTTCCAATTTTCTAGGGATTAACTGGAGATAAGAATCTCATGTTCTTTAGTGCCCAGGCTGGCTTTGAACTGCGATCCTCAGTCCTCAGCCTCCTGAGTAACTAGGTTTACAGAGGTGAGCCGCCACGCCTGGCCTGCCCTGTCCTTCTTGACACCCCTCACTGGGGGTTCTGCCCCCAAGCCTGGAACTGCAATGGCTGACTCAACCTTAAGTCCCGACATTCACGTGTTTGCCAAAATAGTCTCCACTGAAGCTGTGCAGGCAGGCTCAGATTGTGTCCTGTATCCACCATTATTACCAGGAACGGGGCCATGGTGAAATGCTAGCCCACTCAACAAACAAGATGGGGCCCTCTGGAGAGCCTGGGGGTGCTGAGGCAGGCAGGGACTGGGACACTGGAAGCCCAGCTGAGAACAGAACCCTTACAGGGCACTTCTGGGTGAGGCCCTGTGGGGCCCCCCCTCAGCCGGGCGCCTTTCCTATCCAATGTCACTAAAAGCTCCTTAGCACGCAAGCTTCAGGCTTTAGGTGGGTTTGCACACCGCCTGCCAACCTTTCCCAGCAGGTGCTGTCCTGCTCATGACATTACAGGTTGGGAAAATGACGCCAGGAGGATAAAGTTCTAGGAGGGCTGAGGATTGGGCTCAGAGAAGCCACAGGTCCACAGGCTCCTGTTCACAGGGACTGCATGTGGCCTGCTCAGGGCGGGTCTCAGGCATCCAACTCCTGGACGCCCATCGCCCGGTGCAGCATTCCATGGCGGGGGGGGGGGGGGGGGAGGGGGGGGGCTGGGCCAGGGCTGCCACAGGCTCCTGAGCCACCCGTATCTCCGCTCCCCGTCGGCAGGTGGCTGGCCTACGTGCTCCTCCTCCTTCTGGTGCTCCTGGTCTGCCTCTTCACCCTCCTGGGCCTCGCCAAGCAGAGCAAGTGGCTAGTGATCCTGTGAGTCCGAGCCGCCCCCACTGGGAAGGGGACTTGCCCTGCGGGGCTGGGCTCCACTTTCCTGCTAGGGACAGATCCTAGGCCAGGGACCAGGGGAGACCTAGAGCTGCCACCGGGAGCCAGCCTGGGGATGGGCGGCGTTGGCTGTGCTTTCTATAAAAATGGTGGTGGATGGGCCAGCAGTGTGGCCTAGTGGTGGAGTGCTTGCCTAGCATGCAGGAAGCCCTGGGTATGATTCCTTGGTACCATATACACAGAAAAGGCCAGAAGTGGTGCTGTGACTCAAGTGGTAGAGCGCTCACCTTGAGAATGCCCAATGACAGTGCTCAGGCCCTGCGTTCAAGCTCCAGGACTGGCAAAAACAAAACCAAAAAGATGGCAACACCAGGCACCGGTGGCTCCTGTCCCAGGCTGCTGCATTGTGTGTGGCCCTGGAACTTCCCTGTGCCTCCCAGGAAGGAGGACATGGGAGGGAAAAGGCTGGGCAGGCTGCTGTGGTTGGACCTGGGAGAAAGCATGGGGAGTAATGGGATTTTAAAGCCTAGGAAACTTAGCCCCAAGGTGGCCAGTGCCCTCCCAGGGTCCCGATGAAGTGGGAGGTCGCTGGCTGGGACACCCGGCCCTCCCTTCCTCCCCCCTCCCCCCGCTCTCCACAGCTCTGGGCAGGGTGGGCTGTGATGGGGAAGAGTGAAGATGGGTGACGAAGGCCCCTCCCCCAGGATGACAGCCCTGAGTCTCCTGGTGCTGCTCCTGAGCTGGGGTTCTATGGGCCTGGAGGCAGCCACAGCCGTGGTGAGTGCGGGTCTCTGGGCTGTGGCTCCAGGGCTGGGGTGGGCAGAGACCCAACCACTGTCTTAGGTCCTGAGAGGGACTCAGGACCACAGGGTTCTTGGGTCCTAAGAAGCCAGTTGCTGGCATCCTGGGCATCCAGATGTTAAGGAATGGGGCTGGAGCCTGGATACTGGGGTCTGAAGGAGGAAGCTGGGGTCTGGACCCCGGTCTGAGGGAGGAGGCTGGGCCTGGACCCCGGGTCTGGGGGAGGAGGCTGGAGCTGACCGCCTGAGTTCTGTGGGAATGTGAATCCGGCAATTTCTAGTCCAACCATTCTTGTTCTCTGACCCAGGGCCTCAGTGACTTCTGCTCCAATCCAGACACCTATGTCCTAAACCTGACACAGGAAGAGACCGGGCTCAGCTCAGGTGACTTCTGTGGTCCCTGCTTTCCCAAGGCAGCCATGGGGCCCAATACAGGATGGACTGGGGTGCGGAGCTGTGCACAAACCCTGCAGGAGCCCTGGGTCCCTGCCCAGGCCTGCTAGAAAAGATGTGTGAGAAGGCAGGGGTGTCAGGAGGGCAGAATACAGGCTGCCTCCTGGTGGGGGGAAATTTGGCTGTGAGAGGAGCAGAGGGGATGACACAGCCAAGCCTGGTGGAATCAGCTGCCACCCCAGCACTGGAAGGAGCAGAAGGGCCTTGGGGCACCTAGAGACTCAAAAGGGCCACAGAGAGGAAAGCCTTGAGGGGACTGAGGTCGGGACCTTTGGAGGCCCCTCGGTCTTCTCCACACTCAGCCTCCTCTCCTCCTCCACTCCAGACATCCTGAGCTATTACTTCCTGTGCAACCAGGACGTCTCCAATCCCTTCCAACAGGTGTGCCCATCGGGCATGGGAAACGGGTGTCCAGGGATGGAGGACTGGCTTTGGACCTCCGGGGGGAGAGAGGGTTCTGGAGCCAGGACTCCAGGGAGAGGAGCAGAGGCCTGTGTTCTGTGTGGGGAGAAGGACCCCGGGTCTGGATCACGTCTTCCTCATCTCCCCACAGAGACTGACTCTGTCTCAGCGAGCTCTGGGCAACATCCACTCCCAGCTGCAGGGCCTGGAGCGAGAAGCTGTCCCCCAGTTCCCAGCAGCTCAGGTGGAAGGGCCAACCCAGACCAGGGCGGAGAGGGCGGGGAGGACCAGGCCTGTGGGGTGTGGGCTAGACCCATGGGCAGTGCCAGGGTGGCTGGGCAGTAGGCGAGGGTCACGGGGGTGACCGTGGGTGGGCCCTAACAGGGGGGATTAGCTCTCCAGGGACCTGACCTGTTTGTGCTGGGGTGGCTCCTGGAAAGGAGGCAGGATGGGGCAGGTCTCTGGGGCGTGGCCTGTCTGTGTGGGCATGGCCGGCGAGCTGCTGAACAGGCAGGGTAGCTAACCAAGCACCACCCCGCCCACCGCAGAAGCCGCTGCTGTCCTTGGAGGAGATGCTGAATGTGACCGAGGGAAACTTCCACCAGCTGGTGGCACTGCTGCACTGCCGGGGCCTGCACAAGGTCTGCTCCCCCCCGTCCACACACTTGTCCAACCCCACTCATCCACCCACACCCAGGCGGCCTGCACAAGGTCTGCTCCCCCTCCACTCACCCCCCACAACACACACTTGGCTTGCTCTCCCTCCACACACACCCATACCCCTGAATGCAGCCTGCGCCAGGTCTGATCCCCCTCCACACCAACCAGTCCATCTGGACTCGCCAGCCAGCCAGCCGCCCCTGCTGCGGGCAGGGCCTGGCCGTCCTCAGCCATGGCAGCTGGCGCCTCTCAGTCCTTCTCACCCATCCCTACTTCTATCTGGCACCAGCCACAGCTGGCAGGCCCTTTAACACACAATCTGATCAAGCTTTCCCACTGTTTCAAGTTCTCGGGTAAGGGCCCCACCCCCACGGACTAAACCCTGACCTTCAAGGGCTCTGGTGGTCAGCCCTGGCCACAGCTCTCCAGCCTCTGCCCAGCCACCTGGCCCACCTTGCCAGGCTCTTCACCCCTACCCGCTGGCCTGGCTGTGGGTCCAGCACACGAGTGCACCTGCAGCATGAACTGGTCAATTGAGATCGGGGTTCAGGTCACATAGCTCTGGCTGGGATGGCAGGCACAGTCGCTGCACTGAGCCAGGAGGCATGTGGAAATACATGGAGACATGACTGGCTGCCGCCAGCATGGACTCTGAGCAGGTGGTGGGCAGTCGAGCAGGGCACCCGCAGGGAGGGCAGTGCCACAGGTGCTGAGGGGAGTGCTGGCCCGATCCACAGGTGGGGTGCTGGGCTGAAATGGACTGGGCAGCAGCTCTGCAGACATCTTCACACACGTGGTCTCCCTCTCCCTGGAGACTAAAGCAGGTGGACTGCTTGCTGGGTGTATGGCGTGCCTGGCGTGCATGTGTGTGTGTGTGTGCGCGCACGCGTGCTCATGCGTGCACTCTGAAGCCAGCTCTCCCACCCCAGGACTACAGCTCAGCACTGCGTGGCCTGTGTGAAGATGCCCTGGAGGGCCTGCTCTTCCTGATGCTCTTCTCCCTCCTGTCCGCTGGGGCCCTGGCCACTGCCCTCTGCAGCCTTCCTCAGGCCTGGGCACTGTTCCCACCCAGGTCAGCACAGGGGACAGGGCGGGGGCCCTGGGGAGGGGCTGCAGGGGGGAGGGGCTTCCTCCTGATGGCTCCCTATCCGGCTTCTCTGCCACACCCATCTCACGCTAGTGACGACTACGAGGATACAGATGATGATGACCCTTTCAACCCTCAGGTACAGACCAGGGCCTGCATGTGGGTCTGAGGGAGGAGAACTTGGGCCCGCAGTGCAGCCAGACTCCCGCTTCATCTCCTCTGTCTTGTATCCCCTGGCAGGAGTCCAAGCGCTTTGTGCAGTGGCAGTCGTCCATCTGAGCTCCTCTTCCCTGCCAGCCTGGAGCCCGACAACCCTCTCCAGTAAGCATTCAGCTGATGCCCGGCGGGCTCTCCTACTGGGTGGGTGTGCACTGGGGGCCAGCCGCCCTGCTCAAGGCCCTGTATTCTGCCTCTCTTCAGTTCCTTTCCTGGCTGCTGGAGGAGGCCCTACTAACTTGGCTCTGACCACTAACGCTGCTGGTGACAGACACCCCAGACAGGACTGCCTCCTGCCTCGGCCCCAGGCTCCCCAAGCCCTGGGGACAGCTGGGTCTGGCAGGGGAGGGGCAGACTGCCTGCCTGGCTTCCCTTGTCCTCCTAGGTTGCCAGTACTCTCCTAGGACGAGCAGCCCTGGGGTGGGGACATGACTCTCCCTGCCCCAGCCATAGCATAGTGGGCTCCGCCTCTGATCTCAGCTGGTGGCACTAACTTAGCAAAGGGTTGATTTGAAATAAAAGGGAAGACTTTATTTTACAAGCATCCAGATCCTCCTCCTTTCTTCACTCCATGGAGTCTGCTCCAGACTGGGACAGGGAGACCCTCTTTCTAGGAGTCACTAGGGGACTCTATAGGATTCCTGTGTCCTCAAGGAAACAGACTTTTTGGGACAGAGTGAACCTAGTATGTGTGTGAAAAAGAGACAGAAGACCAGCTTCCAGTCTGAGAAGCCCAGGTGGGTTTAGAAGTGATAATGAATCACCTTAGCTGCCCACCAGCCCAAAGCTCCCCATAAGATACATGAAAACCAGCCAGAAGCATGGCCTACTGGTAGAGTGCTTGCCTAGCATGCACAAAGTCCAGGGTTCGGTTCTTCGGTACCACACACAGAAAAAGCTGGAAGTGTTGTTGTGGCTCAAATGGTAGAGCTCTAGCCTTGAGAAAGCTCAAGGACAGTGCCCCAGGCCCTGAGTTCAAGCCCTAAGACTGGGGGAAAAAAATGTGAAAACCTAAATGGGTACCAGTAAAAGGTCAGAAGTTAAAGAGAATGTATAGCCAGGTGCTGGTGACTCACCCTGTATCCCCAGCTATTCAGGGATTGCAGTTTAAAGCCAATTTGAGCAGAAAAGTCTGTAAGACTCTGAAATAACCGGCAAAAACCAGGACGGTAGTGTGACTGAAATGATAAAATACCAGCCACACAAGGAAGGGTGCAAGCTGTGTGAGTTGGAGGCTCTGAGTTCAACTCCCAGTGTTGCCAAAAAGAAAAAGAATGTGTGCAAATTGTATAGCAGTGGAGAGGACTTTAAACAAAAGGGTAATGCATTCAATGTCTCAGAGTGAAAAAGACATCAAAGCCAAAAGGCAAGTTTACAGTCTAGGAAACAATGTATGTAGTTGCTTTTTAACAATTATGGAAAAGAAATATCCTAAATATATAAACATAACCTACAAAACTTTCTTTTTAAGAAAAAGACAGGTTGGGGATGCGGCTTCGTGGGAGAGTGCTTGCCCAGCTTGCATGAAGCCCTGGGTTCAATTCCTCGGTACCACATAAAGAGAAAAAGCCAGAAGTGGTGCTGTGGCTCAAGTGGTAGAGTGCTAGCCTTGAGCACCATGAGGCTCAGGGACAGTGGCCAGACTATGAGTTCAAGCCCCAGGGCTGGCACACACACACACACACACACACACATAGATACATGCATACATATATACATAGAAATGGAAAAAGAAAAACAAATAGGTACTGGTGGCTGATGCCTGTAATTCCAGTTACTCAGGAGGCTGAGATCTGAGCATGTGGTTCAAAGCAGAAAAATTCCCTGGAGACTCTTATCTCCAATTAACCATTCAAAAACCAGAAGTGGAGCTGTGGCTCAAAGTGGTAGAGCACTAGCCCTGAGCAAAAGGGCTTCTGAGACAGTGCCCAGGGCAGGCCCTAAGTTCACAACTACCAAAAAAAGGGAAAAAAAAAAAAAAAAGATGACTTAACTGAGAAAATGACTAAGATGAATGTTTGATGAACCAAAACTCCCAAAGCCATTAAAGACAAAAGACATCTAACTCCGACTTTTAGCTTTTAAAGCTGTCAACTGCCCACAATTGTTTCCATTAAAAAAAAAATAAATCTACTCACCTGGGAGAAGATGGAAGCTGTGTGCCCCCTTGGGTCCCAGAAGTCCTGCCCTGGGCAACTGACTTCCAGAAAGAAAAGCACAGGCAGCTAAGGTTTTGTATTGAGTTGTCTGCTCCAACATCATTTTGATCAGCTAAACACTGGAAGTCAAAATCCTTCAAAAAGAGCCACTGCAGGGCTTTGGGCAAGATAGTCTGTCTAGGGACCGGGGACCAGATCCTGAAGCAGGGTGTGCCACAAGCATCAAGGCACATCAAGAAGGGCCTGCTGTTTGCCGCCTGGTAGACGCCGTGGCAAGTCACTTGGCCTGTTGGACCTCAACTGCTTCACCAAGCTGACCAGGATCATAAATGCAGGAAACTCAGCTCTGCTGTGATGAGTAAAAGGAAGCCAGATACAATATGATACCTTTGATTGTTACTCTGGTCCACACAAAGAACATCAGTGGACCGGATATTAAGAATTGTAGTTCAGCGGGGCACGGTGGCTCACGCCTGTAATCCTACCTATTCAGGAGGCTGACATCTGAGGATCAAGGTTCAAAGCCAGCTCAGGCACAAAAGGACCTGAGATTCTTATCTCCAATTAACCACAAGAAAAATGAGAAGTGGGGCTTAGCTCAAGGGCAGGGTGGTAGCCTTGAGCTGAAGAGCTCAGGGACAGCACCCAAGCCTAGGGGTAGGGCGGTAACATTGAGCTGAGGAGCTCAAGGGACGGTGCCCAGGCCAGGCCGAATTCAAGCCCCATGACCCCCCACACACAAAGACTTGTAGCCCAAACAAAATCTGGGGCTTAGCTAACAGCAGCGTGTCCTTTCTTTTTTCTTGGACACTGTAATCCTAAACATGATTACTTACAGGTGTGACAAGATCGCGTGGGCACCCGTGACTCACGCTTGTGATCCGAGCTCCTCAGGAGGGTCTGAGACAGGGAAATGTGAGTGAGAAAAGCTGAAGGCCACCCAGGCCCTGAGTTCAAGCCCCCAGACTGGCGCAAAGACGAAGACAAAGATAGGATAAATGAGAATTCTTACTGTTCCTGAACCAGGAGTGAAGCGGCGCGGGGGTGGGCGGGGCGGGCGGGCGGAACGACCACCACCGAGAGAACCAGAGGCGGGGAGGGCGGGCAGGGCCACAGACGCGGACGGCCTCGCCGAGTCTGCCTGGCGCCCACCGCTTCGCTCCCGGCGCGGCGCCCGGGCCCCCCCGCTGCGCCCGTCCTCAGCCTCCGGAGACTCCACCTCGCCCTTGCCCGGTGCTCCGGCGGACCGTGCTCTCCCCGCGCTTCCACGTCCCCAGCCCGGTGTGCGCCCCACGCGCAGATCCAGTCCACGCCAGGCGGCCAGCGCGCGCGCGGACGCCGCTCGGAGGAGGAGGAGGAGGAGGAGGAGGAGGCGGCGGCAGGCTTGTCCCCGCGGGGCCGCCGTTCCCACGCCCACTTCCGGCCCGACTTCCGACGCCCGCCGCGTGATCGCGTGGGCGGGGGGCGGGCTCAAGGCCAGCGGCGCCGTCCATTGGCTGTCTGGGGAGACGCGAGGCGGGCGGGGCTGTCCCGTGACGTCAGGACGTCGCGGCCAGGACGTCGCAGCCGAGGAGAAGAGCCTGCCGGGCGCCCGAGTATTGTCGGGTCTGCACTGTTACCGCTTTGGGCCGTTGCTGAGAAGTCCCGGGAGCGAGCGGTCCTGACTGGCGTGGTGAGTAGCAGGTAGCGGGCGGTCGGGTCACAGCGTCTCCCGCCGGCCTCACGTCCCGCCGGCCCGAGGCCCCTACCCGGTAGGGTCAACGGTCGCCGCCCGAGCGTCGGCCGGGTGTGGCGGCCCGGAGGCGCCGCGCCTGCGCGCTGGGGACGGACGCGCCGCCGCCGCCGCCGCCGTGAGTGCGCATGCGCCGGCGCCCCACCGCCCAGCGCCGGAACTCGGCGGCCCGAGGGCCCCTCCCCTCCATTCTCCCCTCCTGTGACCCCGCGTTCCGAGGGCGGCGGCGTTGCCCGGGGTGACCCCGCGCGGCCTCCTTCTGCTCTGGGGACGGCGCGCTGTTTGAGCCGCAGGATCGGTGGCCGCAGCCGAGCGATCGCGGCCTCCACTCGGCGGCCTCCACTCGGCGGCCTCCTCTGCCTTCCCCGCCCCTGGTGCTGGTCCCCGGCTCGGTGGACCCATGCCGGGGCAGGGACCCGACTTCAGCGGTCCCCGTCCTGCCCCGAGGCCCCCCACCCCCCGGTGTCCCCACTCGTGGCCCCTGCCCCCACCACCGCTCCAAGGCCTTGCCCTCTGAAGAGGACCCCCCTCCCATTTTCAGACTCGCGACCCCCAGTCCTCGGCTTCTGAAGTCTTTCCGCGTCTTCCTGTGGGATTTATATCTCTTTCACTGTAAGCCCCTCACCCCCTTCTCACTCCACCTCTGATGACTTCCTAAACACATTCCCGGGTCCCTTAGGCGACCTCCAGCCCACCAGCACCTGTTGCCTGTCCTTCCAGGAACTTTCATAGGAATCTCCTCTTTGGGGAACTTTTGGCGGTCAGTCCTTAGGTGTTTCCTGCAAGCCCTGTCTTTACATGGGGACGACCTTATGGTCTTTCTGCCTGCCCCTTGGGAACTTCAGAAATCTTCCTGTCCTCTTTTATTTTGTTTTATTTTTTAATTTTATGGGTCATGGGGCTTGAACTCGGTCTGGGCGCTGTCCCTGAGTACCACCTGAGCCGAGCCCCATTTCCCATTTTCTAGAGATTAATTGGAGATAGAGTCTCAGGTCCTTTTGTGCCCCGGCTGGCTTTGAACCTTGATCCTCACATCTCAGCCTCCTCATTAGCTAGGATTACAGATGTGAACATTCCCTCCATCCCCAGCTCCTGAGGTCACAATGTGCTCTGAGGGTTCCCTCCTAACCAAGCTTTGCTTTGCCCATTGGAGCACTGTCCTCCTGACATGTCCTTTCTGAACTTGAATTCTCTCTGCTATTCCTTTAGATTTCTGCCCTTGACAGAGGTCCTCATCTCCCCTGGCCATTTTCGGGGTTTCCCTCATACCCACCTTACCCCCATGTGGGTTTCAGATCCTTCTTTTTTTGGTGGTGGGGGTGGGGGGGTTCATGCGCTTTTCCACCTGGAGCATATGGAGGTCATGCTCTGGCCTATTTCAAGCCTAGAATCAGAGTGTCTGTGTGTCTCTCCTCCCGCCCCTCCCTCTGCATTTCAGACAAGAGCTATCTGTGTGACCCAGGCTGATTGGAAATGTGTGACCCTCAGCCTCCTGAGGGCGGGGTCAGGGTGCATCTTCAGATTCCCTGCAGTGTCTCATACTCTCCTCTTCCCACTTGGCTTCCCATGGGTCTATCGGTCTCTCTTATTGCTTCTTCTTAACTCTTCCTAACACATTCCTTTTCCTACAGACAGTGAAAAGGCAGTCTGGCTCCCGAGGTCCACTCCTTACACCCCAAGGTCCAGATGGCGGCCAACGTGGGTGACCAACGCAGCACAGATTGGTTAGTAGGGATTGGGGGCCAGAAGCTAGTGAGGAGGGACAGAGGAAGCCAGACCCGGAGTTGGTGTCTTAGGTGGAAGCTCCCCTAGCTTGGGGTGTGATGCGGGGATGCTGCACTCCTGGCCTCGGCATCACCTGGTGTTCACTGTACAGAAAATCATGCTGGTCCTTTCATGGAGCTGTAAGTGAAAGGTTCCTACAGCAGTGCTCAGGGTCTTTCTCAAAGTACGTGGTATCAGCTAGGATTCACTAAGGCTCACTTCATGCAGAGCTCTGTGCATGTGGCCACTCTTGTTGCTTGACGCCTCTGTGTACAGGCCTCGGGGAAGGTCCGTGTCTGAAGTGCGCACTTTGACCCCTCCCTCACAGAAACCACTTAGCAGTGTGGCGGATAGGGAACAGAGGCTCAGATCCCGAGTGCAGAGCTGTTTGCTTCCTGCCTGTGCGCAGTGGGAGAACAGACTGGCTGGCCTTTTTCCCTGCAGGTCTTCCCAGTACAGCATGGTGACGGGAGCTGGCAGAGAGGATGGCATGGAGACCCCGATACATGAGAACCCAGAGTGGGAGAAGGCCCGCCAGGCCCTGGCCAGCATCAGCAAGTCAGGAGCGGCCAGCAGCTCTAAGACCAGCAGCACTGTGACCAGTGCCCAGGTGAACAGCCCGCGCAGGCCCTGGGGACCCTTGGGCTTGGGCAAGGGGCAATGTTTGCCATGAGGGGGGGAGAGAGCCACATGCTTGCAGGTGTTGGGTGAGGACAGTGTTGCTGTAGGAGGACCTGAGGAGGTGTTCTCTAGGGGTCATAGGACAGATGCCTTGAACAGAAATGTACACCGATGACTTTCTGTTAGCTCAGTGTAAAGAAGGCATAGGTTTTTCCTTGAGTTGGCCAGGGTGTGAACGAGAGCTCCTGAAGAGGGCTACTGGGCCCCAGGCTCTCCTCAGCTCTCTCCCAGAGCAGTGGTGGGGCCAGGCTGATGGGGGGCTCTGTCTCCACAGTACGTGTCTCAGGCAGAAGCCTCAGCATTGCAGCAGCAGCAGTACTACCAGTGGTACCAGCAGTACAACTACGCCTATCCCTACAGCTACTACTACCCCATGGTGAGGGCCCACCCCACCCCACCCCACGGTTCACAGCCCAGAGCCCAGGCGGAAGTTCCTGCCTTCCCTCCTTGCAGTTGCCTGTGATTGCCTTGCGCCCTCAGATATTAGCACACAGCAAGCTTGCTTGCTCTGCTCTGCTGCTTCCCTGGGTGCCCACCACCCCTGAAGTCTACTCCCCGCTCTTGTCTTTGTCACCTAGTTTTCTTTTACGGTGCTTGCTTCAGGGTAGCCTGTGTGTCTATGTGTATGCTTGTGTATCTTTTTCCAACTCAGACTACGAAAGGGTGGGGTTTGATTTTTGTTTCTTAGTGCGCAGAAAAACTGGCACTTTGTGGGAGCTAGCATGAATGGCACATGGGATTTGTGGGAACTTTTCTTGTTTTCTTTGAACTCTATGCCTCTGTGGAGGAGAGAAGAGGGTGAAGGGCTGGTAGAGAATCTTGGGTCACACAGGGCTCTCAGCAGGCAAAGGCGGCCTGCTGCTAATCGGGCTCTCTGCCCCTGCAGAGCATGTACCAGAGCTATGGCTCCCCTTCTCAGTACGGCATGGCCAGCTCCTACGGTGCAGCCGCAGCCCCGCAGCCACCGGCTCCCCAACACCAAGGGCCTCTGAACCAGGTAATGGTGGGCCAGCACCCACCAGGCAGGCGCACGCAGGGGAGGAGCCTGCTTCTCAGAAACCCCTTCTCTCTACTTGTATTCCTGCCACATAGTGCTTGAGGCAAAGTGTCAGGGTAGGCATGGGCCTGGAGAAAGCCTGGGCTGCAGGCTTGGGCACACACTGGGGTCACAGGACTGAGGGCTGGTGCAGCTGCAATGTGACATCCCGTGCCTACACAGGATGTTGGTGTTAGCTAACATGAAGTTTGGGGTGGGCGGAGCCATGTGCGTGCAGGGAACGCCTGCTCTTGCATCTCATCCTGTCCTCCCCTGGGTAATGTGTGCCTCTGCCTCTCAGCCCTGCCCAGTGGGCAGAGGCCATGTTGCTCTGGCGCTCCTCGCGAGAGGCGGCCGTGGATGGCACTGGCAGGCAGCTGGACTTCCAGCTGGCCGTTCTCTTGTCTTCTGACCTGTTAAAACGGGCTGCTAGGAACGAGGGCACAAGAGTGGCAACCAGAAGGGCAGGCAGCGTCAGTGAGGACCCGGTGCTGTGACACCCCAGCACCCTCAGTGCCTGCTTTCTCCTGCAGCCCCCGGTCCCCGGCATGGACGAGGGCATGGCCTACCAGACCTCACCTCAGCAGCTGCCAGCAGCCCAGCCCCCTCAGCCCTCCAACCCTCCACATGGAGCCCACACACTGAGCAACGGCCCTCAGCCTGGAGCAGCCCCAGCCACCCAGCACAGCCAGACAGGGTCCTCGGCAGGCCAGGCCTACGGGTCGCATACCTACAACGAGCCTGCCAAGCCCAAGAAGGGCCAGCAGCCGTGGACCCGCATGAAGCGTGAGCAGGCGGGCTAACCTGGGGTTGCGCAGTCTGGGGGCTCCTGGAGATGCCATGGGGGGCGTGGCCTCACAGTGTCTCAAGGGTGGGGCGGGCCCTGGTGCTCTTCTGCTCTACACCCTGATCCCTTCTGCCCTTGGGCCCTCGGCCTGCCTTCCCTGGGGAACCCATGTGCCAGCAGGGCCTCACGCCAGCCCTTGCCGCGCTCTCACAGCAGCCCCTGGGACTGGAGGTCTCAAGTTCAACATTCAGAAGCGGCCCTTCGCTGTCACCAACCAGAGCTTTGGCTCCAGTGCAGAGAGTCAGCACAGCAGTTTTGGGGCCCAGCCCAATCCTGAGAAACCCCAGAACCACAGGTAATGGTTGCTCTTTTCTGCCCACCACCCAGGCACTCTGCTTAGCCTCAGTGCACCTACCACCCCAGGGGGCTCTTGACTCCCAGCATCCCTCCTGGGCCATGTGATCACAGCAGGGTGGGGAGGGTGCCTGAACTGCCTCTGTGTCTGGCAGTGGGGCCGCTCCATGTAGGCATGGGATGGTCTCTGGGCTGAGGCTTCAGTCCAGCCCTCTTTGCCTCCCTAGTGGGCCTCCAGCCCGGGGAAACCTGTCTGGGAAGCCGGATGACTGGCCACAGGACATGAAGGAGTATGTAGAACGCTGCTTCACAGCCTGTGAGTCAGAGGAGGACAAGGACCGGACCGAGAAGCTGCTCAAGGAGGTGCTGCAGGCTCGGCTCCAGGACGGCTCTGCCTACACCATTGACTGGAGCCGAGAACCTCTGCCGGGGTCAGTGGGGGGGGGGAGCCTTAGGGGCTGGGCTGTTGGGGACCTGGGCCCCCAGCTCCCGTGAGAAACAGGCCTGCAGCCTTGGGCTGCCAAGCCCTCTGTGGCAGGGCACAGACCTATGAGTGGTGGCAGTTGGGTGCAGGAGGACGGGCGCAGGCTAGGGTTGGCATGGGTGGCGTGGCGCTGAGAGTGCCCCCTGGACAGAGAACCCTGGGCTTGCTCCCTCTCCTGCACTGCGGTAGTCGAGTGGCTGGGGTAAGTGCCCCCTCTCGAGGCCTCGTGGCCCCGGGCGGTGGTGTGGGGTCTGTGGTCCTGGGGGCGGGTGGCAGGTTGTGACACCCTCCCCTGCTATATCCTCAGGCTGACCAGGGAGCCTGTGGCTGAGAGCCCCAAGAAGAAGCGGTGGGAGGCCCCTAGCAGCCTTCACCCTCCCAGGGGGGCAGGCTCGGTGACCAGGGGCGGGGGTGCCCAGTCCCAGCGAGGGACGCCGGGGGCTGGGGGTGCTGGCCGAGCCCGGGGTAGCAGCTTCGCCAAGTTCGGCAACCGCAACGTCTTCATGAAGGATAACAGCTCTTCCTCCAGCACAGACTCCCGCTCCCGCTCCTCCTCCCGCTCTCCCACCCGCCACTTCCGGAGAAGGTGTGCAGCCGGGCAGGGCGGGCAGGGCGGGGGAGGCAGGGGCTGCCAGAGGCTGATGCCCGTATCCGTGTGCAGTGACTCCCACTCAGACTCCGACAGCTCCTACTCAGGGAACGAGTGTCACCCTGTGGCCCGCAGGAACCCCCCTCAGAAGGGCCGGGGCGGCCGAGGGGCCCACATGGATCGGGGCCGAGGCAGGGCGCAGCGCGGGAAACGGTGAGCCTGGTGGGGGCTGCGCCATGGGCCGGAGGGGGTTGGGGTCCACTGAGGCCCAGGCTGGGCCTGCCGGGTACGTGGGCTGGGTGTGACGGCAGACGTGGCCTTCTCCGCCTCTCCCAGGCACGATCTGGCTCCCACCAAGCGCAGCCGCAAGAAGATGGCCGCCCCAGAGTGTGAGGATCCGGAGCGGGAGCTGAAGAGGCAGAAGCGGGCGGCCCGCTTTCAGCACGGGCACCGCCGCCTGCGCCTGGAGCCCCTGGTGCTGCAGATGGGCAGCCTGGAGAGTGGAGGGCCCGACCCCGACTGGCAGGACCTGCAGATTGTGGGCACCTGCTCAGACATCACCAAGCACTACCTGCGTCTCACCTGCGCTCCCGATCCATCCACTGTGCGCCCGGTGGCTGTAAGTCCCGCTGGGCAGTCTGCCCGCCAGGGGCTGGCATGGGAGAGTAGGGTGGCCTCCACTTTGAGAGGCAGCTGCGGGTGGCCCGAGCCAGTGTTGGGGGCCGGCACGAATCTGTGTCTGCTGTTGGATCTCCCGTTGTACACGAGGAGCCTGTGGAGCAGAGCAGCTCGGCTGTCTCTCCGTGCTGCGCCTGCCGCAGGGCCTCTGATCCTCACCTGCTTCCCTGCCAGGTTTTAAAAAAGTCACTGTGCATGGTCAAGTCCCACTGGAAGGAGAAACAGGACTACGCGTTCGCCTGCGAGCAGATGAAGTCCATCCGGCAGGACCTGACGGTGAGGCCCGGCCGCCCCGCCCCGCCCCCCCGCCCCCCCCCCCCCCCCCCCCGCCGCCCTGCTGCACTCTGTGACATTGCTCTCTGCCCACTGTGCCAGGTGCAAGGCGTCCGGACCGAGTTCACGGTGGAGGTGTATGAGACCCATGCCCGCATTGCCTTGGAGAAGGTAGGCTTGCTGTGCCAGGCCCCTCTCTCCCTTCCCTGCTGCCACGCACACTGGCCTCAGCCGCACTGCTTCTCTCTTCCCATCCCTGCCTTAGGGGGACCACGAAGAGTTCAACCAGTGCCAGACCCAGCTCAAGTCACTGTATGCAGAGAACCTGCCGGGCAATGTGGGCGAGTTCACTGCGTACCGTATCCTCTACTACATGTTCACCAAGAACTCGGGAGGTGAGCAGCCAGCCGAGATGGGGGGGAGGGTGCCCTGGCTCGGCTCCCTGCCTGCTGACTGACCTCCCTTTGTCTCTGGTGCAGACATCACCACGGAGCTGGCGTACCTCACGCGGGAGCTCAAGGCAGACCCCTGTGTGGCCCATGCATTGGCACTGCGGGCAGCCTGGGCTCTGGGCAACTACCACCGCTTCTTCCGACTCTACTGCCATGCGCCCTGCATGTCTGGTTATCTTGTGGACAAGTTTGCAGACCGGGAGCGCAAGGCTGCCCTCAAGGCAATGATCAAAACGTATGTGGCACTGCGCGCGCACACTCGCCACCCTCTGCTGTGGCCCTTCCTCACCTCCCTCCCGTGCGCCGGGCTGGGCCGCCTCCGTGCTCCTCACACACCCCCTTCTCTCCCCTTCGGGTCTTCTGTCTCTTCTCCCGCTATTCTGACACCATCATCCAGGTGTCTCCTTCCTGCCCTCTGGCTTCCTCTGATCACGTCAACCTGGACCTGGTCACCTCTTGCCAGGCTCTCAGCCTCCCCTCGGAGGCCTCTGTCTGCCAGCGGAGCACCTCACTGCTCCTCTTCTAGACAGAAATGTGCAGGACCAGTGCCACAGGCCAGCTGCACGGGGACCTTCATCCCCTCAGCTGTGTGTGGCTCGATGGTGATGAAGGGGAATCGGGAGTGGTGTGTCCGGGAGACACTTCGTGTTGTCACACTGAGGACACACTCGGGTGGGCAGAGGTGGGTGCAGGGGTCAGCAAGCTGGTTTGAGGGGCTCAAGGGCCTTCCCTTCCTGGGAAGATGCTAGGAAGCTCGAGGGTGATGAGCTGGAGCCCCCGCTGAGAGCTACAGTGCTCATCCTGGGTCTTGCTCTGGTCCTGCAGACTTGGGGGAGAGGTGTGGGGCAGAAGAGGATGCCGGGCACATTGGCAGGGACGGGACAGGCAACAGCAGGACTTCTCTGTCCTCGGCAGTCTGCTGGGGCCCTTGATGGGCGGCAGTCACCCTTGGGCCTCCCCTGTGAAACTGCCCTTTTTGTGGGCCCATGCCTGCCTGGAGGGTGGGCAGGACTCTGCTCACGGTGGGAGGAAGCTGAGCCCGCCCAACACTGCCGCCCCTGCCCCGCCAGTGCCTAGCATCCAGTGAAACTGCCTGGAGGAAAGGGGCCTGGCCTAGTGGGAAACGTACACAGCCACTTCCGGGCACGTGGGACAGGTGTGCAGTGGGTTTAGGGCACGTGGGACACGTGTGCAGTGGGAGAGGGTACACAGCCCCTCCTGGGCACGTGAGACAGTGAGCACTGGGTTAGGGGGTCTCGGCAGCTGTCTGGCGTCATAGGGCCTCCCCCACTTAGCAAGCCAGCGCTGTGGGCCCTCCTCTGGCTCCTGCCCCAGCCAGTGGAGGTGCCAGCTGGGCCTTCCCCCTCCCATCCCCTCCTTCCTAGACAGGTAAGTGAGGGTGAGGGGGGGTATCATGGGGTACTGGGGCCATCAGCCCCACCCCAGGCCCCCCCAAGCCCTTGAGGGGGGCAGGGGGAAGGGCTGCAGGGCCCGTGCTGAGGAAACCCTGTGGGTTCCCGAATAGGGGGCACCCGCTCCCTGCTCGTGGGGCCCTACCTGCCTGCCACCTGCCTCATCACTTTCTCCTCTTGTCTCCATAGCTTCCGCCCTGCGCTTCCAGTCTCCTACCTGCAGGCCGAGCTGGCCTTTGAGGGCGAGGCCGCCTGCCGGGCGTTCCTAGAGCCCCTAGGCCTGGCCTACACGGGCCCGGACAACTCCAGCGTGGACTGCCGCCTCAGCCTGGCGCAGCTGCCAGCCTTCTGAGCGCCCAGCCGGCTTGGGCGGGGGCAGGGCCAAGGCCCCCAGCACCGCCTTTGCGGATTTTATTTTGAGCCATGGACTTGGGTTGTAAATTAATTTCTGGGAGTTGGCTCCAGGAAGAGCCACAGTCCCTTCTCCATTTCCCAGTGGAGAGTCTGTACATAACAGAGATTTTTCTACGTTTTTATTTTTTGCCTCAGAGGGATGGTTGGGGGGAAGATGGGGGGAGGGGGTGGGGGCTGCAGGCTCTGTGCCCACCTCTCACCTCACACTAATGCTGTCTCAGTGTTTTTTCTCTCTCTCTCTCGAGCTTGTACTCCGGCACCCGACCTGGCACACTGGCCTGTCCCATGCTGGGGGGTCAGTGGAAAGAAGACAGGCCGTCCAGCCCGCACCCGCCCACCCGCAGCGGGCACCAGTCAGTCAGCCAGCCATGCCTGCTGCCTTGTCTGCCTCTTCATAGACTCTTATTGCCCAGCCTTCGGGGCCTCAGTGTTTGGGGTGAGGGGAGCTGCTTAGAGACTATGTCCCATCCTTGGTCTCCCACCCCAGAAATGCCAACGCCGCCAGCACCAGCACCAGCACCGTCACCACCAGACCAGCGCACCAGCCAGCCCTGAGGACTCGAGGCCATCCATCGCGGGACCGTGCCGGCCGGGCCGCCTCGTCTCAAGTTGTATTAAGTTGTCTCCATGTCCCTCTCCCCTCTACCCCAATGTTTCTTCTGATTTTTTTCCCCTCCCCTCCCTCTTCTTCCTGCTTTCCCTGGCTCAGCACAGGTAAAATGGTTACCCTCCTTCCCTCCCTCCCTCCCTGCCTCCATGGATCACCAGCTCACGTCATGTTTCCTCCTCTTTCCTTTGTATGTGTGTTTATTTCAGTTATATTTTCTTCTTCCTCCCTTTTCTGTTCCGCCCCCTCCCTCCCTCTCCTGCCATGTAAGGGGAGGGCCTGCTCGGAGTTCACGCACAGCTGGACTGTCAGGCTGCTTCTTTCCCAGATGTGCCTTCTCTGCCTCCCCTCCCGCCTGCCTCTCCCCTCCCCTCCCTCCATTCTTTCCTTGGAGCACTGAGCACCATTTTGGAAGCTTGAGACAAACCAAAATTAGAGAGAGAGAGAGAAAAAAAGAGATCCTGTCCTTCCTGCGTGGCCTGCGCCTCCCTCCTGGCTGTATCAGCCCAGGGGTACCTGAGCCAGTGGCTGATGGGCAGCCCCGGCCCTGCCGATGCGGCACAGCCAGAGGCCCTCCAGAGGCTGGCTCCCCAGCTCTGGGTCCAGGGTGCCGCCAGGCTCGGGGAGACAGGCTGGGGACCCGCGGGGCACTTTGGCCAGAGTGAGGTGGGGCTGGAGCCCCTCTCGGGGCCATACCACCCTCAGCCCCTCGGCCTCCAGCCTGCGGCTCAGCGCCCGGGCCATGTCTGCCAGTGCGGGGCGCGGGGGCGCGCAGAGCACGCGGGGGCCCAGCAGCACCAGGTCGTGGAACTGCAACTGGCGCGGAGCCCCGAGCCCGGGGGCCGACAGTGCCCGCCTCAGGGCCGCGAGGGCGGCCGCCTCCTCCCCGGGCCCCGCCAGCCGCACCAGCGCCAGCGTCAGGTGCAGGGCCTGCCCGGGCACCAGGAAGGCGGCGCAGGCCGGGGCGGCCCGGACCAGGTTCTCCTGGGCTCTGCGCACTTCGGCCCGCAGTCCAGGCTCGGTCACCATGAGAGCCACGAAGTGGGTGGGCCGGGGCTGGCGGCGGCCCCCCGCCGCGTCCCAAGACCAGCCCACGGCGCCCCACTCGGGGGCTGGCCCTGTGCGGACCGCGGGCGGCGAGTCCCCTCTCATGGCTCCTGCGAGGCGCCCTCCGGGAGCCTTCGAGCCCCGCTCCTCCAAGGCCGACTCGAGGAGTCCCGCCCCGGCTGACTTCACGCGGGCTCCCGTGCGGGCTGCCTCTGGCCTGCGCCCGTCCTCGCCCTCGCCGCCGTCCTCGGAGCCCGGCTCTTCACCTGTGCGCGCGTCCTCGGGGCCCGGCTCTTCGCCGGCGCGCGCGGCCTCGGGGCCCGGCTCCTCGTCTGCGTGCGCGTCCTCGCCGACGGGCGCGTCCTCGGGACCCGGCTCCTCGTCCGCCCCGGCGCCCAGTGCGTCCAGAATGGTGGGCCCCGGGCCGGCGGCCGAGCCCGAGCCGAAGACGAGGTCGGTGCGGGAGGCGCGGTCCCACACCAGGCGGCCTCGGAAGCGGAAGTAGCGCACGCGGTGCTGCGGCACGGCCAGGACGCCGGGCCCCAGCGCCGCCAGCGGCTCGTCCCAGCAGAAGGCGCCGAAGGGCTCCTCGCGCACGCCCAGGAAGCGGTCCACGTAGCCCACCGAGAAGTCGGCGGGGTCGAGGCGCGGGTCCCAGCGGATGCGTTGGATGACGGCCGCGGCCGTGCGCAGCGGTGGCTTCTTGGCCCCTGCCTCAGGCTGAGCCCCGCCGCCGGGCATCGCGAGCGGGGCCCCGGGGTGGGGCTGTCGGCAGCGGGCGCCAAAGCGGCAGCGGCCCTCCAGGAAGAAGCGGCAGGCTGGCGGGGTCTCGGGCTCCAGCTCCGGCTGTTCGGCTGCCATGGGTACGGAGGGCAGGCCCGCTCGCGCACCCCGGGAAGGGACGGCTCCCCACCGCCGACCTCGCCTGCCCCGGGCCCCAGGGTCCAGCCGCACCCTCCCGCCGGCCACACCCACCTAGGCCACGCCCCTCCGTCTAGCCACGCCCCCGCAGGTGGCCGCGCCCGCGGGAACCCAAACTCCTGGGGCAGCCCCTGCCCAGTGGCTTCTCAAGAAACTCAACGTACCTGGCCCCGCCCCCATCGCGAGGACGCACACGTGGTGTGCTTCGCCCCGCCCCCAGCCCCCGCGGACCTACGCGTGCGCGCCCTGCCCCGTGGCTTTGCTCGTGCAGGTCTGAGAACCCAAACTCGGGCCCGCCCCCAGCGCTTGGCCCCGCCCAACCGGGCTCATTTGAATGCGCCCGCCCTCCGCAGGTCTGGCCACGCCCTCGGCCCGCACCCCCTGCGCGCGCAACCTTTGGGTGACCTGGGTCTGCCGGCTCAGGCTGGACCTTGGTCCCAGGCTGGGCTTGGCGCCGACTTCACCTTCAAGCCACGCCACCGCCCCGCCGGGGGCCGCGTTCCCCGCAGTCCGTTCCGGCGCAAGGTCTTCGGGGTCGCCTAATGCCAGGACGCCATGGCGCCCAGAGTCAGCACTCAGCCGGCCTCGGGCGGTGCCCCGATGGCGTCCTGCGGGCCGGGGCTGGCTTTGAAGAGTGAGTCTCGGGAAAGGCTGTGACGGGCGCTGCTAGAGATGCGCCTGCGGGCTGGTCCGGGCGCGGGGGTGCGCCTGCGGGCGGGGCTCGGGGACGCGCCTGCGGGCGGGGCTCGGAGGCGCGCCTGCAGGTCGGCTCGGGGACGCGCCTGCAGGTCGGCTCGGAGGCGCTCCTGCAGGCGGGGCTCGGAGGCGCGCCTGCGGGCGGGGCTCGGGGACGCGCCTGCAGGTCGTCTCGGGGACGCGCCTGCGGACTGGGTCCGGGCGCGGGGACGCGGTGCGCGCCTGCGATCCCCCCACAGCGCTACAGGCCCAGGACCTGGTCCAGCTGGAGGCCGGCGCCGGGGTAGCCGCCGGGTGTCCCCGGACCCGCGTCCCCGTCGGGCTTGGCCGCGGTTTCCTCTCGCTCGGCGTCCATGACGCTCAGCACCGCGTCCGGCATGGAGGGGCCCAGGTCCAGGTGGAAGGACAGCAGCGGGTTGGCGGGCGGAGGGGGCGGCGCGGGGCGGGGGGCGCCCTCGACGGGCGCGCGAGGCTCGGGCGGCGGCGCGTCCCCGTGGCGGCGCAGGAACGCGGGGTCCCCGAAGGCGTCGCCGCCGCGCCCCCGTGCAGCGTGTGCCGGACGTCGCCCAGCGGCGCCGAGATGGACAGCGCGCCCCGCTCCGCGCGCCTCCTGGGCTGCGGGGGCCCCGGCTGCTTCAGCACCGGCATCTGCGCGGGGTGGGGGGCGGAGCGGGTCAGCGCGGCCCCAGGCAGCACGTGGGTAAACTGAGGCCACAGCCAAGTCCAGCCTCAAGATCTCGGATCACAGAGAGGTCTCTGCGCTCTCCGGGTCCCCGAAACGCCGTGGCGCTGGAAAGTCCAGGAGACGCCTCTGCAGCGAGCCATGCGGAGATGTCCCCCTGGTGACCCACCCCTGACCCGGGCCAACTGTCACTCACACGGCGCTCCCTTCCCTCTCCTCCCCCACCCCCAGAAAGAATGAGGGCCTCACCCTTGGATACACTTACATTTTCTGTTCTCTTTTAAAATACTGAATGTGCTGGGCAGGGAGTGTGGCCTAGTGGTAGGGTGCCTGCCTAGCATGCATGAAGGCCCAGGTTCGATTCCTCAGTACCACGTACATAGAAAAAACTGGAAGTGGTGCTGAGGCTCAAGTGGTAGAGCTCTAGCCTTGAGAAAGTCCAAGGACAGTGCTCAGGCCCTGAATTCAAGCCCAGGGCTGGCAAATAATAATAATTAATAATAAAAATGAATAAACTATTGAGTGTGACTCCTCACTGAATCTCAATGAGCCCAGCTCAAAATCAGGGCAGGGAGTCTGGCCTACTGGTAGAGTGCCTGCCTAGCATGCACGAAGACCCGGGTTCAATTCCTCAGTACCACATACATAAGAAGTGGTGCTGTGGCTCAAGTGGCAGAGCTCTAGCCTTGAGAAAGTCCAAGGACAGTGCTCAGGCCCTGAGCTCAAGCCCAGGACTGGCAAAATAATGAAGAATTCTGGCAATGGGCTCAGGGCTGTTCACAGCACGCAGACTATGTTCAGTAATGGATGGCCTCAAGTATCAAGGTGAACTTAATCTCACCATGGGTTGATCTCTGCATGTAGGCACGTGACTGCCTAAGAACACAGAGATCTCTAAGGGTTGCGGTTCAAAGCCAGCCCAGACAGGAAAGTTCGTGAGTCTCTTATCTCCCGTGAGCAACGAAAAAGCCACAAGTGCAGCTGTGGCTCAGGTGGCAAAGTGCTAACTTAGAGTAAAAATAAATAAAACAGTGACCGCACCGGGTCCTGCATTCAAGCCCTTTTCCTCAAGAAAGCTTTGGAGGGGCATGGAGGCTGGGTCCTGGGGGCTCGTGAGGACGGGCCGTGAAGCTGGCCAGCACCCAGGCCTGGCACAGGGGCCCCAGGGGACCTGGACTCCCCTCCTCCCAGCACCCCAGGGTGGGGCTGGATTCCAGATGCAGGAAGGAAGAGACCCCCAGGAGGGTCACCAGGTCATGGGGTGTGGCTGGGCCACTCCTGTCCTGGGGTCCCAGCCCTTCCACTTGGGACAGAGCAATGAGCTCCAGGTCCAGCCCAACATGTTCTGGGACCCTGGGAGAGGCTGGAGCGGGGAATGGGGGACCAGGAGCTGGATGACCCAGGCTGGGACCCCAGGCTCCCAGACCTAGGTGGCTGCGGTCTCTGCCACCGGACCCCTCACCTCAGGGTCCCAATGCACCCCCTGCCCCTCACAGTCACCACTCACCTCCGGTTCCACTCCTGGCCCAGCTTGGCTGTGCCCTCTCCCTTCTCACTGACCCCACCAGGCAAAGGAAGCTGCAGGGAGACGGCCCCAAATCCTAGGAGCTTATCCCACCCATAAGCCTGCCGGTCCAGGCCCAGCCTCCTCCCTCAGACCCGGGGGTCCAGGCCCAGCCCCCTCCCTCAGACCCGGGGGTCCAGGCCCAGCCCCCTCCCTCAGACCCGGGGGTCCAGGCGCAGCCCCCTCCCTCAGACCCAGGGTCCAGGCCCAGCCCCCTCCCCCAGACCCGGGGTCCAGGCCCAGCCTCCTCCCTCAGACCCCGGGGGTCCAGGCCCAGCCTCCTCCCCAGATCCGGGGTCCAGGCCCAGCCTCCTCCCTCAGACCCGGACTGATGGGGGGCAAGGGGGCCAGGATGAGGCCTGCTGGCTGCACAAGCGCAGAGGTGGAGGGGGGGACAGGGCGTGCCCCTCCCCTTGACCAGCTTGGAATTTCCTGCAACTGGGGAAGTCTGGCTGTTTCGAAGAGTAATTTCTTCCAGATTGCTGCTGTTGGGGGAGTGATTATGCAGACTGAGAGAGAAGGGGAAGGAGGGAGGGGGGAAAGGGAGGGAGACTGGCCCAGCCCAGGAAGGATGAGGGGGTCCTCTGGGTGGATGATGTCATTAGGGTGCCCTGAGCCCAGGGCGAATAGGGAGCAGAGAGAAAAATCCCTCTAGAGCCCCAGGGCACAGACCTGGCTTGGCTGGGGCCGTAGCCATGGTGGGGGGGGGGCGCGGAGGCAGGGGAATGAAGCTGGGTTGGGGTAGAGGGTAGCCAGCGGGTCTTCCATCTTGAGGAAGTGTCCTGCGCTGCCCACTGAAAGATGGGAGAGGTCAAGGGCACAGGACCCAGGTCGCCGGTGGCAGGAGGTGGCCGGGATGCTGGGACACCGGTGGGGCCCGAGGGTGAGGCGGCTTGGAGTGGCTGGGACCTGGTCTGGGCCTTGGGGCCTGGTCTGTGCCCTGGGACCTATATATTTGTTTTCTTTTTGCCAGTCCTGGGGCTTGAACGCAGGCCTGGGCCCTGTCCTTGGACACTTTTTTTTTTTTTCTCAAGGCGAGGGTTCTGCCACCTGAGCCACAGCACCACTTCCAGCTTTTTTTTCTGTAAGTGGTACCTGGGAATGGAAGTGCTGGCCTGGGGACCCCTCTCCCAGCCCAGCATCCCTGTTCAACATTAGGCCCCTTCAGTATAATTACCTGCCACCCCCTGGGCCCAGGACAGCTCCCTGGGGCTGAGCTCTCACCCTGCAGGCCAGCAAGGCCGCCCTGCACCTTACAGTCACCTGAGTGACTTACAGGCTACACTCCCAGCCGCCTCCCCCCCAGAAAAATAATATTGGGGGCTGGGAATGTGGCCCTGGGCTCCGTTCCTCAGTGGCACATACACAGGAGGAGCGGGAAGTGGCGCTGTGGCTCACGTGGAAGAGTGCCAGTCTTGGGAAAAAGAAGCTCAGGGACCGCGCCCGGGCCTGAGGTCAAGCCCTTCACAGAGGCCCTCAGTGCCCAGGAGAGCCCTTCACAGCTTCGCCATGTGCCAGCCCGAGGCTCCAGGCTCCTGGTCCTGCAGGGACGCAGGCCTCAAGCAGGGTCCATGTCAGCCGCTGGGCCCCAGGGCCTCCCGTGCCCTGCCCGCCTCGCCCTGCTCACGTCAGCCCGTTCCTCTCCTTCCCTCGATGTCCTCTGCTCTGTCCCTGGGGGTCTTCCAGGTGGGGACCCGAGATCCTGGCTGGCCAGCATGTCCTCCCTGGCATCCTGGGGCCTCTGGACCCTCACCCCCTCAGTGCTTCTCCTGAGCAGGGCCCACCAGCCCAGCTCGCCCGGGGAAGACACGGGCTCCGGGGTGGTGCCATCGCCTCCTCCAGGGCTCAGCTTCCCACACCTGTGCTCGCAGGGCTGTGCACTCAGTGTGCTGAGTCGATCCTGGCTCCTTCCTGCCGATGACACCGCCAGAAGTCAACATTACAGACGTGATGACACACGTTTGTGGTTGCTCCTGAACATTTGCCCTCCCACAGGACCCTATATCAAGGCTTGCCCCTCTCAGGTGCGTGTCCAAAAGCATGAACTTAGAGACCAGCACCCCGCAGCGCCCGCATCTGCTCAGGGCTTTGCCGCCCTCTGCCCAGGCCTTTGCCGCCCTCTGCCCAGGCCTGCACACCCGCTCAAAGGCGGCTGGAGGTCACCACAATCTCCCCAGTTCTCAGCAAGCCCCCTCTCCACTGTGACCAAACACCTGAGAGATAGGGAGGGAGCCAAGCCGAGGCTGAAGAGAGATGGGAGAGGAGAAGAGGACAAAAAGAGGGATCTGGGGGGATGGATTTGTGGGAAACGGGGAGATCTGGTGAGGGGTGGGATGGAGGGAAGGCCAGGGAGAGAGACAGAAGCCCTGTCAAGGCCACCCAGCAAGGAACACACTACCACCGGTTCAGCCCGGCCCACGCTGATCTAACTTCCTCCCGTTAAGCCCCACCTTGGAACTGAACCATGCTTTTTCATAGGGTCCCTAGGGGAATTCAAGACCAAGACCTCAGCAACCGGTTCTCAACCTACCTGAGGCGCCGCCCCAAACTTCTTTAGAACAGGGAAGCTCTCTGCCACTTGAGCCATAGCACCACTTCCCTCTTTTTCTGAGTAGGAGATAGGGAGTAAGAGTCTCATGATTGGCCTAGTGGGAGAGTGCCCCTCTAGCAAGCCCCAAGCTCTGGGTTCCATTCCTTGGTACCACACACAAAGAAAAATCCAGAAGTCATGCAGTGGCTGCAGTGGCAGAGCTGTAGCCTTGGGTAAAAAAAATGTCCAAGGACAGCCCGGAGTTCAAGCCCCACGACTGGGAGAAATAAGTGTGTCATGAACTTTCCTGCCTGGGCGAGCTTCAAACCCCCACGCACACATCTGTCTCCTGAGTAGCTAGGGTCGCAGGCGTGACACACCAGGGTTTAGCCTCCGCTCATTTCTGTAAACCACTGAGCATTACAACTATTTTGTCATCAAATATTGCCCAACGTCCTTCCTCCTCCTCCTTCTGAAGCCACGTGGGCTGCCTGCTTCCTCTCACCCCTCCATCTCCTTTGCATAGTGCCTCTTCTGGTTTTCCATTCCTCCAAAATGGAGCCAATATCTAATTCCACTCCCTGTAGATTATTTCAGATGAGTGTTGTCCACCCTGCAATTTTTTCACTTCCCTTTTCTCCCCCCGCCCACTCTTGGGACTTGAAGTCCAGACCCGGCAAAATCCCTGAGCTATCATTCTACCACTTGAACCACGGCACCAATTTCAACACTTTCTGTGTATGTGGAACAGGAATGGAACCCAAGGTTTCATGCATGCTAGGCAAGCACTCTGTTACTGAGCCATGTTGCCAGCTTTCTTTTTCGTTATCATTTTTATATGGTCAGTTTTGGGACATGAACTCTGGGCTTAGGCACTGTCCCTAAGCTCTTGAGTAGCCTTGAGCAGTCTACCGCCCTACCCATGGAGCCCCAACGCCACTTCTGCATTGCTGGTGGTTAATTAGAGATAAGAGTCTCTCAGACTGTAGTGCCAGGCCTGCCTTTGAACTCCAATGTCCCAGGCCCAGATTTCACCCTGGTCCACAATGAACCATGGCTGAACTTCTCCATGTCCCCCAGAGCTGACCTTTCCCCCCAGCGGCGGAGGCTCCAGGCGGCCCCAGCGAGATGAAGTCACATGGGAAGCTGCAGCTTCCATCTGGAGATCCCCGACCCCAGAGAGCCGTGGTCCTCAGAACAAGAGCCTGGCGCATGGGGTGGGCGGTTCCCCTCTCAGGGCCAGGGCATAGGGTGTGACAAACCGGGACCCAGGGGTGAAAGCCACATCCTGCAGCCAGAGCCAGGGCCGGTCCTTCACACAGCCGGGGCCAGGCATGGCGCTCGCACTCCCAGCCCTGCTGTGCTTTGGTGAGATGGGGAGGCGGGTGGGGACTGTGGGTTCCCCACTCCCACGGGCCGTGGGCCAAGGAGCTCTGGGAAGAGCACAGCTCTCACGGGGACCAAATCCCTTCCAGGCCTGAGTGTGGACTCTGCCGCCCAAAGGCAGCCGGGTGAGTGTCCCCTCCTCCCTGGGGACAGCGGCACCCTGGGTGGGGACGATGGGGTCAGCGGGTGGGGCTGGGCTGGGGACGCCTGGGGCCATGGGGGGGAGTTCTGGGCTCCAGTCTCTGATGTCCTTTCAGGGGTTCTCCTTAGACCGGTGCTCTGGGCTGAGCCACGCCCTGTGGTCCCCCGGGGAAGGCCTGTGACCCTGTGGTGCGAGGGGGACCCAGAGGCCCAGGAATACCGTCTACTGAGAAAAGATGGCAGAGTGCGTTGGTTCTCAAGAAGCCCAGACAAGCCAGGGAGCAGGGCTGCCTTCTTCATCCCGTCCATGACACAGGGCAAGGCAGGGCGCTACCAGTGCATCTACCGCAGTCCTGCTGGCTGGTCAGACTTCAGTGAGCCCCTGAGGCTGGTGGTGACAGGTGAGGGGACACTCCGGGGGCCCCACCTGGCTCTGCCCTCAGGAGAGGGGTCTTAGTTCAGGGGTGATGTGGGGGCATTTCACACACCGCCTCCTGTCTCCTGGCAAGCACTGCAGCAGGCCGGGCTCTGGGCCCAGCCAGACCTGGGGACCACGGAGGGAAGGTCACCCAGCCCTGTGGCTCACACAGGATCTGAGGTCTGCATCCTGACCACGGAAGGACACGGAGAGGCCAGAGCCCCGCAGGAGGCGCAGAGACACATGACCACCAGGGGCCTCTGGCATCAGCTACGACTCCTTTGCTCTGTCTGAGGAGGGGCACCTGCACCCCTCGGCCCCCAGTGTTCTTTCGGTGAATGGTGGGGTCTCAGGCCACCTTCCCATCCATGAGGCCCTTGGTGGTCAGGAGCGGGGAAGCCCTTCCTCTAGGCCCGCTGGGGCCTGGGGTGCAGACAAGGGGCAGCCAACCCTTCAGCGGCTCAGAGCTCAGGCTCCACACCTTCCCCAGGATCTCCACAAGAGGGGAACCCCAGCAATGGCCGCTCCCAGGCAAGCTCTTCATGAACCCGGTGACCACAGCCCAGGCCGGCCCTGCGCCTGCCTGCTCTTTCCCTCACTGCCCCTGTGGTCAGAACCCCCAAACCCAGGCCTGGTGATGGCGGGGTGCAAGGCCTGGCCCTGGTGCTCTCTAGGTGCAGACCAGGGGTGTGGACTTGGAGAGGGACAGAGCTGAGTGTGTTTTCCGGCAGGCAGTGAACCAGGAGCCAGCAGCCCAGAGCCGGGCCTGGAGCAGAGCAGATGCAGCCTGTGCAAGTGGAGCTGGGCGGGAGGGCACAGGGCTGGTGGGCACGGGATTGGAGGGCACGGGATAGGAGGGAGGGGGCCGGGGCGCCCAGGACTCGGGTGTTGGAGACTGGGGTGTCCAGAAGCGGCTCCTCCACCACCGCCTGGGTCTGGGCTGAACAAGCCAGGGGCAGGCAGAGCTCAGGTGTGAGGGCAGAGGTGGCCTCGCCGCCCACCTCCCTCTTCTCCCTGCCAGCTGGGTCTTCCCCTGTCCTCTTGTAGAAAATGCTTCAGCAGCTGTGCCTCCCGCTCCTCCAGGGCCCAGACCTGGTGAGTAGAGGGCGCCCTGCCTGCCTGTGCCTGGGTCTCTGACAGGGGTCACCTCCCCTGGGGCCAGGAACTGGAGGCTGTGCATGGCCCGGTGCCAGCTCTGAGGAGGGGCCTGGCCGGGCCCTGGTACTGTGGAGGGGAGGAGGGGCCACCACCCCGTCTCCTCTGACACCATTCTTCACCCTTGGAGATCACAGAGTCCACAATCTGGTTCGCGTTGGTCTGGGGCTCCTGGTCCTGATGGCTCTGGTGTGGATCGTGGCCCAGGGTACAGCTGTAGACTGCGGGCACCGGAGGAGGAAGACGACACAGCAGGCCCGAGATGGATGCCAGGAGCCTTGGTGCTCACCTGGGGGCAGAGGCCTTGACCTTGAGCTGGGAGAGCCGTGAAGGGTGGATTGGACTGAGGAGGGGCACTGAAGGCTGCGGAAGGGGCCGAAGAGGGGGGGCAGCTGCCTGGAGTGGGGCTTGAAGGGATTCAGTTTCCATGTTATAAACCCTCACTGTCTCTGACAATCGAACTCCCTTTCACTGTAATGTGGAAAGTAGATTTTCTACATAGTGTTAAGTGCCATGCTTTCATGACTGGTTATGTGCATGGGGCGTGGAGGTGGTGGTGGCTGTAGCAGGGCTTGAACTCAGGGCCTAGCAAGGTCCCCAAGCTTTTTTTCTTTTCAACTCAAAGCTGGCCCTCAACCCCTTGAACCCCATCTCCACTTCCAGGTTTTTGGTGATTCACTGTAGCAGAGACTCACAGACATTTCAGGCATGGCTGGATTTCAATACCCTGCTCACATCCCAGCGGCCTAGCTGCTAGGATTACAGGCGCCTACCACCAGCTTCTGGCTTGCCTGCCTGCCTGCCTGCCTTCCTTCCTTCCCATCCTCCCTTCTTCATTGTTTCCTTTCTTTCTTTCTTCCTTCCTTCTTTCCCATGCTTTGTTCTTCCTTCCTTTCTTCCTTCCTCCCATCTTCCCTCCTTCCTTTCCTCCTTCCTATCCTCCCTATATCCTTCCTGCCTCCCTCCCTCCCTCCTGCCCGGCCTCCTGCCCACCCCAACTTCCTTCCTTCCCACTATCCCTTCTTTATTCCTCCCTCAATCCCTCTCTCCCTTCCTTTCATCCTCTCTTCCTTCCTCCTTCCTTCCTTCCTTCTTACCCACTGTCCCGTCTACCTTCCTCCCTCCCTCCCTCCTTTCTGAGAAGTCACACAAGAGGAGTCACTCATGGCACTAGCGAGAGTCTTGCATGGAAGCCACGAGCAAAAGATTTTCTGCATCACTCGTGATCTGCCCCCACCTGGGGAGATTTATAATCAGGAGGCCACAGGCGCCCCGGTGCATGCTGGGATTGTGCCTCAGTGCACCCAGGAGAGGTGGAAAGGCAGCTGAGGAAACAGGATTCATCCACCCTACCCACCAAGCTCCTCAGAATGCGTGCCCATTGCTCTGGAGGACAACACCCATTCTGGGGGTGGCGCTGTCACCTCCTCTGCTCCCCACGCCTGTGTCCTTGTTTGGCCGGCAGGGCTGTGTGGTCACTTGGGGATGGAGTGCTGAGTCGGTCAGGGCTCTGTGCTGCTGATGACCCTGAGAGATAAATATTGTGTATGTAATAATCCACATTCTTCATACACTATGCTCAGGGCTTTTCGCTCCAGGTGGATTTCCAAGAGAATGTACTTAGCGCCCAGTGTACCCAGCACAGACCTCTGCTCATGCATCCTGGGTGGCCCCTGGCAGGGCTTCCCCACCCGCTCCCCAGTTCCTGCTCACCTGCTCAAAGACAGCTGAGGGTCACAGCAATCACCCCATGTCTCAGCAAGCTCTAGATCCCTGTGACCCAACACCTGAGATACAGGGAAAGAGAGAGCCAGGCCTAGTCAGACCTAGAAAAATGAGAGAGAGGGAAATAGAAGAGGTAAGCCAGAGAGGGCAGCGGGGAGGGGAGGACAGACTGCTGTGTGAGGTGGAAGACCTAACACACAAGATCAGAAAGGAAACATCCTGTGGGACATTGTCATGAAAATACAAAGTGCCCAGGCCCTGGTGGCCTGTGCTTGTAATCCAGAGACTCAATAGGCTGAGGTCTGAGGATGCAGGTTTGAAGCCAGCCTGGCAGGAGAATTCCTGACCTCCTCCTCTCCATGGAACCAGCAGGGAAGTGGAAGTGGACGGTGCCTGCACAGGTAGAGCGCTGGACAGAGCAAAAGAAGTCCAGGACAGGATTCGGCCCTGAGTCAAATCCATGACAGACAAAAGGCAAAATAGAGTCAAATCAAACACAGCACAGTTGGGTGTTTGTGATCACATCTGTAATTTCATCTACTGCAGCATCTGAGATCTGAGGATCATGGTTCAGAGCCAGAAAAATCTGTGACCTTCTCATCTCCAACTGAGCACCAAAAAGCTGCAAGTAGTGCTGTGGCTCAAGTGGTAGAGGCCTGGCCTTGAGAAAGTCCAAGCACAGAGGCTAGGCCCTGAGTTCAAGACCCTGGTCTGGCAACTGTAATGATCATCATAAGAATCCTTAACTTAAAAAACGAACAGAAGACCCCGGGTGTCCCTGCTCTCCATGAGAGGCCAGTGGTGGCCACCGCTCTCCCAGACTCAGCTGTGTCCTGGGGTTGTCCCCCACCCACACCCTGTCCTCAGCCTCCTGTTCTTGTGAGCAGCGTCCCCGAGCCCACTGGCCCCCACTGTCCTCCCTCGTCAGGTGCTGGGGCCCTGGTCCCCTCGCTGCCCACAGGCCTGGGGTTAGCTGCAGGTGGGCGGCTCAGCTGGACCTTGCAGGTGGGACCCAGGTCCCCAGAGCAGAGCCTGCAGGGGTCTCAGGAAAACGTCCCCATTGTCCCCACCTGTGTGGTCCTGTGCTGCAGAGGTGATGACTGTGGGTCAGAGAAGGAGTTCAGGCCAAGACAGGCACATGGGGTGATGGACACCTGGTGTGACATCTCATGACAAGGACAGCCCACCCACCGCGCGGCCACATCCTGGCGCAGCCTGCCCGGATGTCTGCATTCACTCAGCCACCCTGAGGACGCTGCCATGACGCCCGGCCTCGCCATCCTGCTGTGCCTAGGTGAGCTCGCCCTGGCAGCCCCGACAGGCCCTGCTCCCTCAGGGAACCACGGGTGGGGATCCGGGGCAGGGGGGCTGTGCTCAGGAGAACCAAATCCCTTCCAGGCCTGAGCATGGACTCCACCGCCCAAAGGCAGCCGGGTGAGTGTCCCCTCCTCCCTGGGGACAGCGGGCACCCTGGGCGGCGATGATGGGGTCAGCGGGTGGGGCTGGGCTGGGGACGCCTGGGGCCATGGGGGGAGTTCTGGGCTCCAGTCTCTGATGTCCTTTCAGGGGTTCTCCCTAGACCAGTGCTCTGGGCTGAGCCACGCCCTGTGGTCCCCCACGGAAGGCCTGTGACCCTGTGGTGTGAGGGGGACCCAGAGGCCCAGGCATACCGTCTACTGAGAAAAGATGGCAGGATGCGTTGGTTCTCAAGAAGCCCAGACAAGCCAGGGAGCAGGGCCGCCTTCTTCATCCCATCCATGACAGAGGGCGACACAGGGCGCTACCAGTGCATCTACCTCAGTCCTGCTGGCTGGTCAGACTTCAGTGAGCCCCTGAGGCTGGTGGTGACAGGTGAGGGGACACTGTGACAGGGCCACCTGGCTCTGCCCTCAGGAGAGGAGTCTTAGTTCAGGGGTGATGTGGGGCATTTCACACACCGCCTCCTGTCTCCTGGCAAGCACTGCAGCAGGCCGGGCTCTGGGCCCTGCCAGCCCTGGGGACCACGGAGGGAAGGTCACCCTCCACAGGTGGCTCCACAGGGATCTGAGGCCTCCATCCTGACCAGGAAGGACACGGAGAGGCCGGAGCCCCCAGGAGGCGCAGAGACACCTGACCACCGGGGGCCTCTGGCGTCAGCTATGACTCATTTGCTCTGTCTGCGGAGGGGCAGCTGCACCCCTCGGCCTCCAGCGTCCTGTCTGGTGAACGGTGGGGTCTCAGGCCACCTTCCCATCCATGAGGTCCTTGGTCCAGGCAGAGGTCACTCAGGGTCCCCATTCTGCAGGATGACCCCAGATGAGGAGCTGGGGGTCACAGACAGAAAGGGACATAGAAGGAGAAGGGTTGGGGGGCAGAGCCTGAGGGCCCAGCGCTACCTGGCCATTCTCCGCTCAGAGCTGGCTGGTGACCCCTGTCCCCCTCCTCTGCAGGACAATTCTCCGGCACAGCCTCCCCATCCCAGAGGCCTGGCCCCAGGGAGCAGGGCCTGGGTCTGCCTGGCGGGGAGCCCCTGGGACCAATCTCCTCTGTCCAGCCCGTGTCTCAGATCCATGTCCCCAGCTCAGCAGCGGCAGGTGGAAATCTCCCTGGGTGCTGGGAACCCAGTCCCCCCGGAGGGTGGTAGGGGTGGGGGGAGCCTCAATTTCCTCCCCTGCCACCTGGCTGGTTTCAGTTGCCTGTGGCAGGATGGTGAGGCTGGAGGGGCCGAGCGTCCATCCCACACACAGTAGGTGCTCATTTACAGGGCGCCCTCCTCATTCAAGGCTCCCTTCTGCCCAAGGACTGGAGAAGAAGCCCCACTCCTGGGCGGTGTCCCTGGTCCTCCTCCCCCTGCTGGGCCTTTTCCTCCTCCTCCTTTTCCTCCTCCTCTTCCTCAGACATAGCAGACACAGGCGGCAGAGCAAAGGCCAGAGGCCTGGTGAGCAGGGGCAGGCGGGAGGGCTGGGGGTCACAGGGGGCAGGCTGAGGTGCTGGCTGGGGACAGCGTCCCTCCTGTGCAGCCAGCGTCCCCACACCTGCTGTGCCCCTGCCCTGGCTCTGGGGTTCCGGGCCATTTGGTCAGCAGGTGACCTGGTCCTGTCCTGTCTCTGCAGGTTCTCCCGGGAAGGACTCAGAGCCCAGGGAAGGGGTGGAGCTGGACGGGATGGTGAGACCCTGCCCCCCCTCCCGGAGCTTCTGTCTCCCCGCATGTCCCCTGCTCTCTTCCGTGTCCCCCCCCCCCCCAGTGTCCTCACTCAGGACAGACCCCACTCCTGTGTGAGCTCTGGGACCCCTGGCCCCTCCCTCCTCCAAGCCCCTCCCCCGAGGCCCTGCCCTCTGCTCCCAGACAGCAGAAGCCCCACCCACCCTGAGCTCCCACCAGGGGAGGAGTCCAGGCTGAGGGCCAGGAAGGGAAATGCTGTCAGGGTGAGGGAGGCCTGGAAGGGAGGGGAGGGGAGAGGAAGGGGAAGGGAGAAGAAGGGAAGGGGAGGGGAGGGGAAATAGAGGAGAAAGGAGGGAAAGGGTGGGGAAGGGAGGAGAAGGAGGGGAAGAGAGGGGAAGGGAAGGGGCACAGAGGCCCCAGCCTGAGCCTCAGGGACTGGGGAGCTGTCCTGGCAGAGGCCCTGCACCTCCGGAGTCAGGGCCAGGCAGTGCAGGTCCTGGGTAGGAGCGAGCGCTTTCTCCAGGATGCTGGGAAGTGTGCGCAGGCCAGTGAGGGAGGGTCAGAGGGGGGGCAGGAAGGGGGAGGGGGCGACAGAGCCCCAGGGCCCCGAGAACAACATATGTCACCCAAGCTTGTGACCAGTGCCTGGGCCACCTGTGGAACAAGGTCCCAGGAGGAGCTCAGCGGAGAGGGGGTAGCAGGGAGGGGCGGGAGCCCTCTGCACCCCTTCCCCTGTTGAGGCCTCCCCAGCCCGGCTGAGCCTCCTCCACCCAGGAAGGCCAAGAGACAGGAGGGGCAAGAGAGGTGATGGTCAGGCGATTCCCGTGTTCTCGGGGACCCCAGGACCCCAACACCAGGCTCAGCTCTCCTTCCCTCCACATCTCTCCTGCAGGCCCCCGGGGACGTGACCTATGCCCAGCTGTGCAGGGTGGCCCTGTCGCGGGGACAGCGGCCCCCTCCCCGGGATGGAGACGTCCCCGGGGGTGTGGGAGGTGCTCCTGTGCTGTACTCCGAGCTCGTGGACGCCTCACACAGAACCCCGGGCCTCCCCGGGGCCTGCAGTGAGATGAGGAAGATGGCGAGTTTCAGAAACAAGGCCAGGGGCAGCCACCCTGCACCCGCAGTGGAGAAGCGCTGAGCCCGGCCACGCTGAACGCGGGGTGCTCAGGGCCCCCCTGAGTGGATAAAGAAGAGAGCAGATCCTCTAAAGAGCAGTTGGGGGGGGGAATGAGGAGAAACCATGAGAAGGGTGCGAGTGTGTGGGAAGCAACGCACCTACTGTGCGCTGCATGGAACTGCCACCCTCCTGTCATTTCAATAAAAGGAGATGAACCAGATGAGGAGCAGCGGCCTTGAGTCTTTCTTGAGAGCCAGGCGGGAGCGCTGGGGCTCAGTCCTGGGCCGCGGCCTCTGGAGGAGCTGGGGGAGGACGGGCGCCCAGCGGGGCCGGCTCTGGGTCAGTCCTGCCCCTGTCTTGAGATGCGGAGCTTTCATTCCGGGGGGCAAAAGTGCCCTCCCTCAATTCTTCTGCCAGGGTGTCACCTCCCCGTGCCCTGCATGCAGGAGGGGCTGCCCCCCACCCTGCAGTGTCCCTGGAGACTTTGTGTAAGTGGATGGTTGGTACCCGGACAGGTTGGGTTCGGGATTCTCTCTTCATTTCCAGGCTCTGTGTGTTTATTTTTAAGTTTTTGCTGCTTTCCTGCCATGTGTGACCCTGGCTCCCCTTGGGTGGCAGTAGATGCGGGCTTCTCCCCGGGGTATGCTGGCTGTAGGAGGGAGGATGGGAGGGAGGACGGCCACAGCTGAGGGCCTGAGAGGCAGAGCCAAATCTTCCTGGAATAGATGTGAGACACGTGCTCAGAGCAGGGGCCCCCACCACCGAGAGGACACCCGAAGGCCTGTGCAGTGCTGTCCCTGTCACCTGGAGGGTGACACCCAAAGGCCTGTGTGCTGCTGTCCCTGTCTGTTCTCTGAGGCTGTGGTGATGGGCAGGGAAGGTGGGTATCAGCGAGCAGGGACAGGCTGGCGCCCTCCTCACCCCTGCAGACACCGGAGCCTGGACTCACAGCGAGGGGAAGAGGCTCCTCGGGTCCCCAGCAGCTGAAAGGCCTGAGGAGATGCACCATGGTCAATGCAGGGACAGTGACAAGGGCGAAGGCCCAGCCAGGGGCCCCCAGGCCTGCGTCTCCATCAAGGCCGGCCTGCAGCAGCTGCTCCACCAGGCCGGCGTCTCTGGAGCCTGGAGCAGAGGACTTGCTCACAGAGGAAGACGCAGGCCCTTCTCCACCCCTGAGCACCTTGCCCGTGTTCACCCCTGCCCCCAAGTGTTCTCCTGGGTGAGGAGCTTAGACGCGGCACAGAGGCTGTGTGCCCAGGCCTGTGGACACCAGCGACCTGGCGGAAGACCCCGGATGAGCAAGATTACACGTGAATGACCTGCCCGGCGCTGGTGCTCACGCCTGTCATCCTGGCTACTCAGGAGGCTGAGATCTGAGGACAGAGGTTCAAAGCCAGCCAAGGCAGAGAAGTCCGGGAGAATCTTCTCTCCAATTAACCTCCAGAAAACCGGATGTGGAGCTGAGGCTCAAGGGGCAGAGTGGCAGCTGAAGAGCTCAAGAATTAAATGTGAGAACTCCCCGTCTCTGCCTTTAGTTCTTATTGTCCACTGTCCATTTTTCCTCTTGGCTACTACACTGACTCAAGACAGGAAGACTTTCTGATAGCCTCCCTCCCTCCCTCCCTCCCTCCCTGCTTTCTGAGGAGTCACTCATGGCACTAGTGAGAGTCTTACAAAGTTCCCATGGAAGCCATGAGCAAAAGTTTCTCCAGGTCGCTTGTGATCTGCTCCCACCTGGGGAGATTTATAAGCAGGAGGCCACAGGCGCCCCGGTGCATGCTGGGATTGTGCCTCAGTGCACCCAGGAGAGGTGGAAAGGCAACTGAGGAAACAGGATTCATCCACCCCACCCGCCCAGCTCCTCAGCATGCATGGCCATTGCTCTGAAGGACGACACCAGGTCTGGGGGTGGGATGGTCATCTCCCCTGCTCCCCAAGCCTGTGCACTTATCTGGCCGGCAGGGCTGTGTGGTCACTTGGGGATGGAGTGCTGGGTCGGTCAGGGCTCTGTGCTGCTGATGACACTGACAGAGATAAGCATCATGCATGTAATAATCCGCATTTATTTTTTTGCCAGTCCTGGGCTTTGGCTCAGGGCCTGAGCACTGTCTTTGGACTTTCTCAAGGCTAGAGCTCTACCGCTTGAGCCTCAGCACCACTGTGGCTTTTTGCTATGTATGTGGTACCGAGGAATCGAACCCAGTGTCCCCCGAGTCCACTGGTCACCACTGTCCTCCCTGGTCAGGGCTGGGGCCCTGGTCCCCTCGCTGCCCACAGGCCTGGGGTCAGCTGCAGGTGGGCGGCTCAAATGGACCTTGCAGGTGGGACCCAGGTCCCCAGAGCAGAGCCTACATGGGTCTCAGGAAAACATCCCCAGTGTCCCCACCTGTGTGGTCCTGTGCTGCAGAGGTGATGACTGTGGGTCAGACAAGAAGTTCAGGCCAAGACAAGCACAAGGGGTGATGGACACCTGGTGTGACATCTCATGACAAGGACAGCCCGCCCACCGCGCGGCCACATCCTGGCGCAGCCTGCCTGGATGTCTGCATTCACTCAGCCACCCTGAGGACGCTGCCATGACGCCCAGCCTCGCCATCCTGCTGTGCCTAGGTGAGCTCGCCCTGGATGGGCGAGGTCAGGGCCACATTCCCGACAGGCCCTGCTCCCTCCGGGAACCACAGGTAGGAGCCCTGGGTCAGGGGGGCTGCGCTCACAGGAACCAAATCCCTTCCAGGCCTGAGCATGGACTCCGCCGCCCAAAGGCAGCCGGGTGAGTGTCCCCTCCTCCCTGGGGACAGCGGGCACCCTGGGTGAGGACAAGGGGGTCAGCGGGTGGGGCTGGGCTGGGGACGCCTGGGGCCATGGAGGGGAGTTCTGGGCTCCAGTCTCTGATGTCCTTTCAGGGGTTCTCCCTAGACCGGTGCTCTGGGCTGAACCAGGCCCTGTGGTCCCCCGGGGAAGGCCTGTGACCCTGTGGTGTGAGGGGGACCCAGAGGCCCAGGCATACCTTCTACACAGTAAAGATGGCAAAGTGCGTTGGTCCTTCAGAAGCCCAGTCAAGCCAGGGAGCAGGGCCGCCTTCTTCATCCCGTCCATGACAGAGGGCGACACAGGGCGCTACCAGTGCATCTACCTCGGCCCTGCTGGCTGGTCAGACTTCAGTGAGCCCCTGAGGCTGGTGGTGACAGGTGAGGGGACACTCCGGGGGCCCCACCTGGCTCTGCCCTCAGGAGAGGGGTCTTAGTTCAGGGGTGATGTGGGGGCATTTCACACACCGCCTCCTGTCTCCTGGCAAGCACTGCAGCAGGCCGGGCTCTGGGCCCTGCCAGCCCTGGGGACCACGGAGGGAAGGTCACCCTCCACAGGTGGCTCCACAGGGATCTGAGGCCTCCATCCTGACCAGGAAGGACACGGAGAGGCCGGAGCCCCCAGGAGGCGCAGAGACACCTGACCACCAGGGGCCTCTGGCGTCAGCTATGACTCATTTGCTCTGTCTGCGGAGGGGCAGCTGCACCCCTCGGCCCCCAGCGTCCTGTCTGGTGAACGGTGGGGTCTCAGGCCACCTTCCCATCCATGAGGTCCTTGGTCCAGGCAGAGGTCACTCAGGGTCCCCATTCTTCAGGATCAACCCAGATGAGGAGCTGGGGGTCACAGGCAGAAAGGGACATAGAAGGAGAAGGGTTGGGGGGCAGAGCTTGAGGGCCCAGCGCTGCCTGGCCATTCTCCGCTCAGAGCTGGCTGGTGACCCTTGTCCCCCTCCTCTGCAGGACAACTCTCCAGCACAGCCTCCCCATCCCAGAGGCCTGGCCCTAGGGAGCAGGGCCTGGGTCTGCCTGGCGGGGAGCCCCTGGGACCAATCTCCTCTGTCCAGCCCGTGTCTCAGATCCATGTCCCCAGCTCAGCAGCGGCAGGTGGAAATCTCCCTGGGTGCTGGGAACTCAGTACCCCGGGCGGTGGACGGGAGGGGAAGGGAAGGGAGGGGGAGGACACCTTTTCTTCCCTGTGGTCACAGCCCAGGGAGTCCTGGTGCTCACAGAACCAGGCCAGGCTGCCCCTGACCCAGGCTTTTGGTGCTGAAAGGATCCTTAGGCTCCCAAGACAGAGATGTGGGGGGCCTGGAGCCCTGGTGGTCTGGGCAGGGCAGACAGAGTAGTGCCACCCCTGACGTGCCATCCAGAAGTTTCCAGGCAGGCAGTGGGAAGTCTTATTGGGATGGGGTACAGCCGTTAGGAGGGGTGGCGTGGGGTCCCCAGAAGTGTCATGGCTGTCCTTCCTTCTGTGGCTTGAGCTCTGCCTCACCCCGAACAGCATGGCACAGCACGGGAGGTAGCAAAACTGTGCAGGGCCACAAACTCCATTCCCAGGACCTCGTGCCCAGAGCCACAGGTGACTGAGGGCAGAGGTGGCCTCGCTGCCCACCTCCCTCTTCTCCCTGCTATCTGGGTCTTCCCCCATTCTCTTGTAGAAAATGCTTCAGCAGCTGTGCCTCCCCCTCGGCCAGGGCCCAGACCTGGTGAGTAGAGGGCGCCCTGCCTGCGTGTGCCTGGGTCTCTGACAGGGGTCACCTCCCCCGGGCCTCTGACACCATTCTTCACCCTTGGAGATCACAGAGTCCACAATCTGGTTCGCGTTGGTCTGGGGCTCCTCGTCCTCGTGGCTCTGACGTGGATCGTGGTCCAGGCCGTAGCTGTAGACTGCGGGCACGGGAGGAAGAAGATGACACAGCAGGCCCGAGATGGATGCCAGGAGCCTCGGGGCCCACCTGGGGGAAGAGGCCTTGACGTTGAGCTGGGAGAGCTGTGAAAGGTGGATGAGGAGGGGTAGTGAAGACCCTGGGGTGGTGGGGAGAAGAGCCACATGGAGTGGGTTTTGAAGGGATTCAGTTCCTCTGTTATAAATCTTCACTGTCAAGCTGGGCACAGTAGCTCACGCCTGTCATCCTGGCTACTCAGGAGGCCCAGCTATGAGGATCAGGGATGAAAGCCAGCCCCGGCACAAAAGGACCTGAGACTCTCCAATTAACTGCCAGAAAACGGGAAGTGTTGCTTGGCTCAAGGCTAGGGCTATAGCCTTGAGGTGAAGAGCTCGGGGACAGCACCCAGGCCAAGTTCAAGGCCCATGACCCACAAAATAAACAGAGAAATAAATCCTCACAGTCTCTGTGACACTTGAACTCCTGTTCATTGTAATGTGTAAAATAGTTTTGTACATTGTGTTAAACGCCACGCTTTCATGACTGGTTATGTGCACGCATGGTGGGGCGTGGCTGGAGCGGGCTTGAACTCTGGGCATAGCGAGGTCCCCATTTTTTTTTCTTTCCTTTTCAACTCAAAGCTGGCCCTCAACCATGAACCCCATCTCTACTTCCAGGTTTTTGGTGATTCACTGTAGCAGAGACTCACAGACATTTCAGGCATGGCTGGATTTCAATACCCTGCCCTCATCCCAGCAGCCTAGCTGCTAGGATTACAGGCGCCTACCACCAGCTTCTGGCTTGCCTGCCTGCCTTCCTTTCTTCCTCCCTCTCTCCTTCCCTCCCTCCTTTTGAGGAGTCCCACATGAGGAGTCACTCAAGGCACTAGTGAGAGTCTTGCAAAGTTCCCATGGAAGCCACAAGCAAAAGTTTCTCCAGGTCGCTCGTGATCTGCTCCCACCTGGACAGATTTATAAGCAGGAGGCCACAGGCGCCCCGGTGCATGCTGGGATTGTGCCTCAGTGCACCCAGGAGAGGTGGAAAGGCAGCTGAGGAAACAGGATTCATCCACCCCACCCGCCCAGCTCCTCAGCACACGTGCACACGTGGTGTCCACGGCCGCCCTGGCCGTCAGAGCTCCTCGGGGAGTTAAACCCGAGGCCGACATCCGAGGCTACGGGGGCAGTGGCCGGCAATCATAAATGATAATCACCTCGGGGACAGGCCATGAGCTCATGGCGCCGGGCCTTTATCTGCGCCTGAGACGCCTGCCTTGGCACCGGGGCTGGCTGGCACTGTGGCTGGGGCAGGACTGTCGGCTGGCTGAGCGCTCCTCCTCCCTAGCAGGCGGCCGGGGCCTGGAGGAGTCTGTTTTCCAGAATGCCAGCATCAAATTCTTTTCCCCTCTAGGGTGAAGACTGAACCCCGACCACACAACAGAGACGTTGTCAGGGCTCTGAGACAGGAGCGCCTGGGCTTCGTCACAATGCTTCTTTCGTGTTTCATGCTGTATTTTCAGAGTAATGTCTGGCTTTTCTGTGGTACTGAGGAATCGAACCCAGAGCTTCATGCCTGCTACGGGAGCACGCTACCATTAATCCACATTCCCAGCCCCATCAGTGCTTTTGTTTTTGTTTTTTTGTAGTTTTTAATTGAATTATAAACGTGATGTCCGGATTGGTTACAGTCACGTAACTAAGGAAGTGAGTACAATTCTTGTCAAACCTTGTTGCCCCTTCCTCATCTTCTGCCGCTACCTTCGTCACTCGTTTTGTCTATCTCCAGTAATTTTAGTGACTTTAAAACTCTCAAGGAGGGAGGGGGCGTGGCCTAGTGGTGGGGTGCTCTCCTAGCATGCATGAAGCTCTGGGTTCAATTCCTTGGTACCATATACACAGAAAAACCCAGAAATGGCATTGTGGCTCAAGTGGCAGAGCTGTGGCCTTGAGCAAAAGAGTGTCCAGGGGCCGGGAGTTAGGGGGTAGCATTTACAAAGACCTGAGTTCGATTCCTTGGTACTACATACATAGAAAAGCTGTGGCTCAAGCAGTAGAGCACTGGCCTTGAGGAAAGCCCGAGGACTGTGCTTAGGCCCTGAGTTCAGTCCCCAGGACTGAGAAAAAAACAAAAGTGTCCAAGGACAGCCCGGAGTTCAAGTCCCACGACTGGGAGAAATAAGTGTGTCATGAACTTTCCTGCCTGGGCGAGCTTCAAACCTCCACGCACACATCTGTCTTCTGGGTAGCTAGGGTCGCAGGCGTGACACACCAGGGTTTAGCCTCTGCTCATTTCTGTAAACCACTGAGCATTACACCTATTTTGTCATCAAATATTGCCCAACGTCCTTCCTCCTCTTCCTTCTGAAACCACGTGGGCTGCCTGCTTCCTCTCACCCCTCCATCTCCTTTGCATAGTGCCTCTTCTGGTTTTCCATTCCTCCAAAATGGAGCCAACATCTAATTCCACTCCCTGTAGATTATTTCAGATGCGTGTTGTCCACCCTGCAATTTTTTCACTTCCCTTTTATTTTTCCCCACGCTTGGGACTTGAATTCCAGGCCTGGGCACTGTCCCCGAGCTGCTTCTGCTCAAGGCTAGCACTCTACCACTTGAACCATGGCACCACTTCTGGCTCTTCCTGGGTATGTGGAACAGAGGAATGGAACCCAGGGCTTCATGAATGCTAGGCAAGCACCATGGTCTTGGGTGGCCAGGGCAGTGGAGGGGAGCAGACAGTGAATCAGCTCCACGCCAAGCAGGAAGACTCTGCTGGGAACAGGGCCGCCAGGAGGCTAGAAAAGGCAGCCGTGCTGGCCATGGGGAGGGCTGGGGTGTGGTGAAGAAGGGGACAGCCATGAAGGATCGCATTGTCCTGTCTCCCACATCCTCCTCTGTGTTGCTTCCCACAACCAGCTGCAGGCCAGGCGTGGTCAAGGTGCCCCTGCTGCTCCTTGCCTCCCAAAACATCTGGAGGCTGAGGATGATGGGCTGGAGGGGGAGGAGAGTCGGCAGGGCTCAGAGGGAAGAGCCGCCTCCACAACCCTCTTCACCTGCAGGGAGAAGTGCAGGACAGGACGGAGCCCAGCGGCGGAGGCTCCAGGCGGCCCCAGCGAGATGAAGTCAGATGGGGAAGCTGCAGCTTCCATCTGGAGATCCCCGACCCCAGAGAGCCTTGGTCCTCAGAAACAAGAGCCTGGTGCATGGGGTGGGCGGTTCCCCTCTCAGGGCCAGGGCATAGGGTGTGACAACCCAGGACCCAGGGGTGAAAGCCACATCCTGCAGCCAGAGCCAGGGCCGGTCCTTCACACAGCCGGGGCCAGGCATGGCGCTCGCACTCCCAGCCCTGCTGTGCTTTGGTGAGATGGGGAGGGGGGTGGGGACTGTGGGTTCCCCACTTCCACGGGCCGCGGGCCCAGGAGCTCTGGGAAGAGCACAGCTCTCACGGGGACCAAATCCCTTCCAGGCCTGAGTGTGGACTCTGCTGCCCAAAGGCAGCCGGGTGAGTGTCCCCACCTCCCTGGGGACAGCGGCACCCTGGGTGGGGACGATGGGGTCAGCGGGTGGGGCTGGGCTGGGGACGCCTGGGGCCATGGAGGGAGTTCTGGGCTCCAGTCTCTGATGTCCTTTCAGGGGTTCTCCCTAGACCAGTGCTCTGGGCTGAGCCACGCCCTGTGGTCCCCCGGGGAAGGCCTGTGACCCTGTGGTGCGAGGGGGACCCAGAGGCCCAGGAATACCGTGTACAAGGAGAAGATGGCAATGTGCGTTGGTCCTCAAGAAGCCCAGACAAGCCAGGGAGCAGGGCCGCCTTCTTCATCCCGTCCATGACAGAGGGCGAGGCAGGGCGCTACCAGTGCATCTACCTCAGCCCTGCTGGCTGGTCAGATTACAGCGAGCCCATGTGTCTGGAGGTGACAGGTGAGGGGACACTCCGGGACTCTGTCCTCTGGAGAGGGGTGTGCCTTTGGGGGTGGCCCCTCTCAGCCCTGTCTGGGTAATGGGGTATCCAGGGAGGCCCAGCTGAAGGGCATCCACCCTTCACTGATGAGAATTAGGTCCACCACTACTGTCCCCGAGAGGGACTGGGGGCAGGGAAGGTGCTGGAAGCCCCAGTGCAGATGCACAGAGTAGAGATGAGGTCTTGCAGACGCCTAACTCCTCATCCTTCTCTTCTGTCCCCACGCAGAATCCTCTGGGGACTCCCGCCCCCCACCCCCAACCACCATGCCAACAGCAGGTGAGACCTCTCCCGCCAGGTCCAGCTCTGACCCCAGAATCCCAGGAGCAGAAGGGGGGCCTCAGGAGGGTGGAGCCAAGGCCGAGGGCGATGCTGACCCCAGCCATGGTGCCAGCTGAGCTAACGTGGGGAGCAAGGGCCTCACCTCCCTTCCCCCCACCTCATGCCCTGAGGAGCAGCCCCTCACCCCCTAGGCGTGCCCCAAGAGAGGTTAGCGGGGGCTCCATGGGGAGGCTGGGCCCAGGAGCCCGGGACTGGGCATGGGAAATGTGCAGCCTCCTCTGGGGATGCTGACTTGGACAGGACACCGGGGCACCCAGGCCTCAGTTTCCCCACAGACCAGACCTCCAGTTCCTGTCCATGCAGTGAACTCCTAGGAGAGGAGGACTCACAGAGGCCACGAGTCTGCAGAGGGCTGTCCCCTCCTCACAGTGATGGTGCCAGCATTTAGGATGGGGGTGCAGGGCCGTGACAGGGGTGCCTTGCCCTGCAGCTCAGGGCCTCAGCTCTGGTGGAGACAAGGCTGGAAGGCAGACTCCCGGGTCCTGGGAGGCCTCAGTTTCCCACCTATAAACTGGGTAGGTGGGGCTGGCATTTCACTGTAAGACTGACGGTAAGAGGGAGAGAAGTACAAGGCACCTGGCACACAGCACTCTGTCCCTTGTCCCCAAGGACTGGGAAGCCACCTGAAGATTCTCACAGGAGTCTCAGTGGCCTTCTTCCTTCTGCTGGTCCTCCTCCTCCTCCTCCTCCTCTGGCACTGGAGGCGGAGCAAAGGCAGGGCGGCAGGTGAGTATCGGGAGGGGCCTGCCGCCGGCAGGACCTCAAATCCCAAACCCAAATCCCAAACCCCAAACCCTGGAGTTGGCAGCTGTGCAAATTTCAGGTGTTCAGCGTCCCTGGAAGCCTTCGGATGCCGGCGCCTGGGTCTCCTGCGCTCCCCGGGGAGGGGGCCCGGCCCTGCGCTGAGACCCTTTCTCTCCTCTGCAGGGACGGCAGAGTCAGTGTCTGGAGACAGAGGCCTGGGCAGGTAACTCCGGCCCCGCGGCCCAGCCTCCACTGACCCTCCCTCCTTTTCTCCCTCCCTCGCCTCCTGACCCTGAACCTCTTGTCTCCCTAGCTCCAGCCCAGCTGCTGCTGTCCAGGAAGAAATCCTCTGTGAGAACAAGTGTTGGGGTGGGGGGAGCTGGAAAGGCTGGGGGCTTGGCCGCGCCCAGGGAGTGGGGGACAGGGGCTGAGCCCCAAGTCTTTAGGACAGGGCAGGGCCTGGGGGCCTCCGGCCAGGACATGATCTTGTCCTGTCCCCACAGTCGCTGCCTCAAAGGACACAGAGCCCAAGGACGGGGCGGAGCTGGACGGGAAGGTAAGACCCTGCCCCACGGGAGCGTCCTGTCTTCCTCCTTAGACCCCGGGTCCCTGTCTCCTCCCTCAGTTCTCATCTGCTGGCCAGGCCAGTCCTGTCCTCCCAGAGACCCCAGCACCAAGCACACCCCTTCCCTGTCTCCCAGGTTGCCGCACCCAAGGATTCCCAGGATGTGACCTACGCCCAGCTGTGCCCTGAGGCCCTGGCAGAGGGGACAGCGGCTGTCTCTCCCTCCCTGGGAAGGCACCCAGTGGAGCCCAGCCTGTATGCCACAGTGGCAGTCGAGTCCCAAAGACATTAATCAGTGACACCCTCCCCCCACATGACTTCCAGCTGGCTGGCAGGTTATCTTCACAAGACCCACAGGAGACTGCAAACTTTCAGGCCTGCCCTGCCTTTTTCCTGCTCATATACTGAACCCACTGCTTGGGAGATAATTGTCAATAAGGGAAGAAATGAGACACTAAACAGAAAAAACAAACTTAATATAAATCAGACTATGCTAAATACAAAATATGTCATCCCTTCAATTTACCTGGTTCCATGCACGCATTGCGTACTAAGGCTACATTTGACTATAAGCTATGAATCCACTCAGACTGTGAACTGTGATGCGTTTTGCCTTGTGGCATGTATTATTTTTATCAAGGTTCTTGAAACATTCTGGTCATTTCCTGAGTGAACTGTCCTTGCTTCATTTCCTCTCACCAGCAGCCTCATGTTTTGAGGGACAGGGTTCTCCTTTGAGGGTCAAGGTTCCAGTCCAGCCTGGCACTGAAGTGGCATTTGTGGCTCAAGGGCTAGTTTTAAGCCTAAGAGCTCAGGAACAGCACCCAGACCGAGTCTAAGCCCCAGGAAGAAGACCGGATTGGAATCAGTCTCCTTCCTTAGCGGTGCCTGGGCTCATGAACTGACATGCACTATTCACAAAGGGCCGCAGACCCAGGCGAGCTCCTCCAGGGCTTCCTCTTCACCACCACAGACAATGGCCGTGAAAAAGGACTGCTACAGTCTTGCCTTATGTGGCGAAGCAGCTCCATATAGGGCAGATATCACCTGCAGATCTGGTGAGGGGGGTCATGGCTGGGTGCAGGGAGGTGTCAACTTCTGCTTTTCCCCCAAAGGAGCCAGGAGGAAGTGGCTTGTTTTTTTTGGCTGAGTAAGAAGTCAGTTACCAGCACCAACGCAGGGAGAGTGGGGCCCCCTCCCTTGCAGGTAGGGGGCAGCATTCTGGGGGGTCTGGTCAGCTGTAGTGGCAGTCACCTCCATTCTAGTCTTGGAGGTGTGCTTTGGGGGTCAGGACAGACATGCACCGAGGGCAGAGCTGCTGCTGGGAGCATGGATTAATCAAGATGCTTCTCCAAGCCAACCCTGGTCACTGTCCTTGACAAGAAGCAAAACTCACACGTGCCATGCCTCACACAGCCCAGCCCAGCCGCAGCCGCTGGACAGGTCCTCAAAGCCCTAGATCCAGCTAGGCCTCCCCTACAAGCCTTACACAGAAGGGGAGAGGGCAGTGGAAGGGCAGTGCCTGAAGAACAAGTGCCAAGTGTAGACGGTACTTTATTGACTGGAAAACTAGACAAGGATCCAGGCTGAGCAGGGGGCAGGCTCAGTCCTCCTCCTCATCATCCCCGGCCCCCGCCCCGCCCTGGCCCTTCTTGGCATTCTTCCTCTTCACACGGCCTGGGCGGCCTCCCCCATAGGGAGAGCGCAGGGAGAAGTCGATGTGTTTCTGGGAGTCCAGGCGCACGATGAAGGAAGGGATGTTCACCACCTGCTTGCGAACCCTGGAGAGGGGGTTGGGCAGGGTGAGTGGTGGCTGGGCCAGGCGGATGGCAGAGGCCCTGCCCTGGCTTACTTGGAGCCCAGTGCAGCTGCGTTGCCAAGTAACCCACAGGAGAGCTTCCAGAGAAGCCTTCCAAGCAGTACTGACGTTCCCTTAACCAGGAAGTGCTAGGCGATGCTCTGGGTCAAATTCCTGCTTGCCTTGGGGCCCTGCCTGGCGGCCCACCTCCCCTACACTGCCACATCAGCAGGGGACTGTGAATCCATCACACCAGTGATGACAGCGCTGGACAGGAACTGCCATGAGCACATGGTACACAGTTGAGCCTGTTGAACCAGGTCAGGCCCCATCCTCACCCGCCAAGGGGGCACAGAGAGGAGTTACCTGCTCAGGCTCGCAGCCCGGGAGAGGCCTTCGCAAGGTGTACGGCTCAGGCCGCAGTGACCCTTGCGCTGGGCTATGGGGGAATGAATGAGGCTGACCCCCGTCACCCTCCACCTTTTTGAAAGGGGTGAATTTGCGCCCTCAAGGTGAGCTCACACCTGTCAGCTCCAAGGGCTGCATGAGAGACACGGACAGCAGACTTAACACAGGACACCACCGAGGGAGGGGGGGAGGGGATGAGGATGGGGGAAGACTCCAGCCGTACCTGATGTGGCGCTGCCGGATGAGCACACGAGCATGGTGGATGGACTTGGCCAGACCCAGCTTGAAGACCTGAGTCTGCAGGCGCCTCTCCAAGAAGTCCTCGATCTTCAAGCCCAGGATGTAATCCAGCTTCATCTTGCCCTCATCCAGCACCCCAATGCGGACGAGCCGACGCAGCAAGGCGTTCCCTGGAAATAGAGCATCCACTCACACTCCTGATCTAGTTCCAACTCTTGCACTGGTACAGTGCTGGCCTAACATGCACAAAGACCCAGGCTGGATCCCTCAGTAGCACATACATTGAAAAAAAGCTGGAAGCGGTGCCATGGCTCGAGTGGCATAGAACGCTTGCCTAGCATGCATAAAGACCTGGGTTTCAGTCCTTGCCACCATATAGAAAAAAACCTGAAAGTGGTAGTCTCGCCTTCGGTAAAGCAAAAACAAAACCCAAGGACAATGCAAAGGCCCTGAGTTGAAGCCCCAGCAGTTGCAAAAAAAAAAAAAAAAAAAAAAAGACACTAAGCCCACAGGATCCATTTGACCAGTGCTGTGGAACGAGGCAATAATCAGGAAAGAAACTCCTTTCACAATAGCCTCAAAGAAAATAAAGTACCTAGGAATTAGCCTAGCTGCAGTTCTAACCATGAGGCAGAACATTCCCGTCCACTGGAGAGCATTCCCAACTCCAACTTCCCAAGTGATCTTAAAGGGGTCCGGAGTTTGGTCTAGTGTGCACGAAGACCCACATTCGATTCCTAGGTCTCCCATATACAGAAAAGCTGGAGCTCCTGCTGTGACTTGAGTGGCAGAGCTCTAGCCCTGAGAAAGACCAAGACCAGTGTTCGCCCTAAGTTCGAGTCCCAGGACTAGCAAACATAAGGAACGCAAGCACTCACAGCGGCGGAGGGAGCACCAATCTTCATTCTGACCCAGGAAATCGCGCGCGCGCGCAGACACTCGGGTCAGCTCTCCTGCCCAGTGTCCCGTCCCAGCCTGGAACCTCGGCGCCCCCGCGCCTCACTCCCGTGCCGGGCCCCCACACCCACCTTCGAACAGACGCCGCGGGTCCTTCTCGTCCAGCGTCAGCAGCTCCCGGGCGGCCTTGCGGATCTTAGCCAGGGTGAACTTGACCCTCCAGACTTCGCGCTTGTTCCGGAGCCCGTACTCGCCTGCCGGTGTCAGGGGGCGTCGCGGGCTCAGGGCAGGCCTCACACCCGCACTACAAACCCCCCGCCCGCACGCGGCGGCGGCCACTCACCGATCAACTTCAACTCCTGGTCGAGACGGGACTTCTCGAAGGGTCTCCGCGGGGTGACATAGGTCTTGCGACACACCCAGCTCCTGGCCACCGGCATGTTGGCTCCGCGAGGCCTTCAGCGCCTGCGGGAACGGGGGGGGGGGGGCGTGAGGGCTCGCAGCGCGCCTGCGCGGAAGCACGGGCCGGAACCCTTCCTAAGTTCACAGCCTCCGCTCCAGTCATCGCTTCGCCTTCCTGGAGCTTCCCCAGAACAGCTCAGAAGGGCATGTGGACATGCACGTACCCGCACCCCGGTCCCAGCGCCCCGCACCCGGACTAGACCGCCGGCCGGCCCGGCAGCCAGCCTCACCTGCACGCCGGCTGCCTGGACAGAAAGAGCCGCTCGGCGGCCGAGCCGCGCTTTTATAACAACGCGCCGCCGCTCGTGACGTCACCACGCACGCCGCCGTCTGCACCAATCACAGGAAGCGTTGTTGACAGACGGAAAAGCCATAGAGAGGCGAAGCCGGGCTAGAGCGCCGCCGCCGGGGGAGGAACCGGCCTGTCGCGCGGCGGGACGGGGACGAGGGAGCCGGGTGGCGCCGTCCCCTCCAAACCCCGGCCTTTGTTCCGGGCGGGATTCTTGGAAGAAACGAGAGAACTAGCCAAGGCTTCCACACTACGCCTGCCCGTTGTTTTAAGCAAGTAAATATGACGCACTCACTCGTGGAACCCAGCGTGCCCAGAGGCGCACGGGTCCGCCATCTTAAATTCCTGAACACGTGCCGAGACCTTAAACTGAGCACGCGCAGAAGTCCGCCGGCCATCTTTACTGCTGGCACGGGGCACGCCGGGAGACGCGCCGACCATCTTTACTTCCGGCATAGAACCGGAACCCAGCCACGTCCAGGAACGTGACCGCCCCCTTTTCCCCACCCACTCATGAATATGCATGAGCGTCTACTCTGTTCTTTGGAGGAGCGCGGGGCTTTGGAAATACTTCTGCGGCAGGTGATTAATGAAACCGTCTCAGTTCCGCATTGGCTCCCGATTGTGGCCTTTGGCAGGGCATTCTCCGAGGTGTGCGGGAGTCGCCCACTGCCTACTGACACCATCCTCTGTGCACAACTTCCCCTGCCAAGGGCTTACCCCAGCCCCCCTCTGGAGGGTCTTGAACCATACCAGTCCACAAGGTGATTTGCCGAGTAATGAAATCTCCTGTTCAGTCACTAAAGCTTGCCTGGCTACACCGGTCCTCCTAAGAATTCTGCAGAAAGGCAGCTGAAGAGCTGGTGGATACCCTGTTCTCTTTTGTCCTGCCTTGATTCTGTTTTTGCCTTGCTTTTGATAGACAAGAAAAAGGACACCTTGGTAAGAAAAAAAAAAGCTATCATACTGCTAGCCTTGAGACGCTCAGGGATAGTGCCCAGACTGCCCAGACCTCCCCCCACAATAAAAAGGAAGAGAAATGGACCTCACTAATTCATGAGTGCAACAGTAGAAACTTTGTTGTTCTTTCTTTTCCCCAGTATTGGGCCTGGGCACTGTCTTTTAACGTTTTTTGCTCAAGGCTGGAGAAGATAACGCATACATTTTCTGCCCAGGATGACTTCAAACCACTATCCTCAAATCTCAGCCATCTGAGTAGCTAAGATTACAAGCCTGAGACACTACTTTTTTTCTCCCTAGTCCTGGGGCTTGAACTCAGGGCCTAGGCACTGTCTTTGCACATTTTTGCTCAAGTAGTTGTTGGGAGGCAGAGTGTGGAAGTAGTGCCCTGCCACTTGAGCCACAGAACCACTTCTGGCTTTATCTGAATAAGTGGTACCTAGGAATCAAAACCAGGGCTTTGTACATGCTAGGCGAGCACTCTACCACTAGACTATGCTCTCAGCCCCCCCCCCCCTTATTTTTGTCGGTCCTAGACACTGTCCCTGAGCTTTTTTTTTTGTCCAAGGCTAGCCAGCACCCCATCACTTGAGCTACATCTCCGCTCGAAGCTTTTTCTGTGTATGTGGTACTGAGGAATCAAAAACCCTAGGTTCCATGCATGCTAGACAAGCTCTCTATCACTAAGCCATATTCCCAGCCTGTTTTGTTGTTGTTGTTTTTTAATTCCTGCAATGCTGATATTAAACCCTGTGCCTCACACAGGATTGACAAGTGTACCCTACTACATTACAGCCCCAGTCCTGGGTTCCCTAAGGAATAACTCTATCACTTAACTCATAAAACTTTAAATGTGGGGCCAGGAGCGTGGCCTAGTGGTAGAGTGCTTGCCTAGCATGCATGGAGCCCTGGGTTCCACTCCTTGGTACCGCATACACAGGAAAAGCTGGAAGTGATGCTGTGGCTCAAGTGCCCAGGTCCTGAATTCAAGCCCCAGAGCTAGGGGACTTTGCGGGACTTCAAATGTGTCTTCACCTTTGGCTCCACCAGTACCAGCGGCTCACATGTATAATCTTAGCTATTCAGAAGGCTAAGATCTGAGACCAAGGATTGAAGCTAGATTAGGCAGATGTCTGAGAGGCTTCTTCTGTCCAATTAACCATCAATAAACCAGAACTGGAGACTTTGCTTATGCAGTAAAGGGCTAGCTTTACTCAAAGACCATGAGGCCCTAAAATGAGCCTTCAGCACCAAAAAGCAAGGCCAAAAAGTAAGGAACAGACAAAAACAAGCAGGACACTGGTGGCTCATTCCTGTAATCCTAGCTATCTAGGAGGCTGAGATTCCAGGATTACAGTTCAAAACCAGCCCTGGCACCAAAGTCTGTGAGATTCTTATCTCCAGTTAACCACCAGAAAACTGGAAGTGCAGGCCAGAAATTTGACCTAGTGGTAGAGTGCTTGCCTAACATGGCCAAAGACCAGGGTTCGATTCTTCTGTACCATGTACATAGAAAAAAGCTGGAAATGGTGCTGTGGCTCAAGTGGTAGAGGTCTGGCCTTGTAAAAGCCCAAGGACAGTGCTCAGGCCCTCAGTTCAAGGCCCAGGATGGCGAAAAAAAGAAAACTGGAAGTGGTGCTGTCTCACAGTAGACAGCTAGCCTTGAGCTGAAGAGCTCAGGGGCAGGGACAGCGCTCAGGCCCAGAGTTCAAGCACTAGAACAAAAACAAGACAAAAAAAGAACTGAGAGGGTGGAAAGGTAGAGAGTGTGTCTCAAGTAATAAGAGCCCTGCCTTGCACACATGAAACCCTGAGTTCAACTCCCAGTCTGGCCCTCAGGCTGTGAGTGTTGCTAAATAAAGTGTCAGCATTGTCTTCGCAAGCACAAAGCCCTGAGTTCAAAACTCAGATTACCACCTCCTCCAAAAGATAGAAGCCCAGCTCCACCACTTAGAGTTGAGTGATTCTGAGCAAGTTATTTGCCCTCGTTTTTGCTCCTATTAATAATCTCCCACCCTTGTATGCTTGTGGCAAGGACTCAAAAATCACAAATTGGACATTTATTCAACAAGATTTATTAAGACCTAAGCCCTGTGGAAAACAGAGAGGGGTCAAACCTAGACCCACTGTGAAGAACTTCACAGTTTGGAAATGGGTAAACTACAAAAACAGCCCAACAAGTAAGCGCCTAGAAGCAGGACGAGTCTACAAAAGCTGTAGTGTTCTGAACCGTAGGGTCAAAACCACAGTGAAGCAAGGGCGCCAGCCTCCACACAGAGGTGAGCCTGGGAGCACCGGGGAAGGCTCTTGCTGAGGCTCAGCCGTGTGCCCTGGGTGACTGGCGCTCACTGCAGGCTGGCCCACTGCAGGGAGGTGTAGACCACCTTACCATCGGGCTGAGGAGAGCACAGCAGCAATGTCTTTCTGACGCTGGTCCCAAGGCGGCCAGCAGAGACCAGATCTTGGAGTGGGATGGGGTCTTCAGGAGCCCAGCACTGAGCAATGTAGTGGGCGTGAAAGCGGAGAGGATCACCTGCAGGAGGGAGACAGGCATGTAGGGTTCCCCAAGACCAAGATAGAGGGACGAAAGACACAAGATGTGACCTAAAAACCTACTTCCGGGGCCGGGAGTTTGGCCTAGTGGTAGAGTGCTTGCCTACCATGCATAAAGCCCTGGGTTCCATTCCTCAATACCACATACATAGAAAAAAGCCAAAAGTGTTGTTGAGGCTCAAGTGGTAGAGCTCTAGCCTTGAGAAAGTTCAAGGACAGGACTGAGTTCAAGTCCAGGACTGGCAAAAAAAAAAAAAAAAACCTTCCAGATTTATTTTCTTACTAGTGACAAAAGCAGGCAATGTCATCTCAGCTACAGAGAAACTGGACCAAGATTATGGACCAAAACAGAGAGTGCCTCCGTCTCACTTGGAAGAAGCTGGGAACTGCGGCACACCTGCCAGCCTCAATATGATAGAACAATAAAATTGGGAAGAGTCACAGTCCAGGTGTGGGCCCAGGGAGAAAGCAAGATCCAATCTCAAACCATAGGAAAACAACAGAGCAGAAGGTATGGATTGAAAGAAAGCACATATACTGCAAAAAACAGTAATGTAGCACTAACATAGCTACAAAATCATTTAGTCATGTCATTACCAATAATTGGAAATGATTAAATTACCCACAGGTTATATGACTAGTAAAAGGCTGAACCTAAAATAATATAAATGCACAGCTTTGGTAGTAACTTAAATGGCATATAGGCATCTGCATATCTGTATAAAAACAAAATTTTCCCATACATGTTTTCTGTCACTTCTTTCCCCTTGAAATTTACATATACATATATTCATATATATAATTTTTGTTTTGTTTTTCCAGTCCTGAGGCTTGAACTCAGAGCCTGGGCACTGTCCCTGAGCTTCTCTGACTCAAGGGTAGCACTCTACCACTTGAACCACAGTGCCACTTCTAGCCTTTTCTCTTTCTATGGTCCTGAGGAATTGAACCCAGGGCTTCACACATGCTAGGCAAGCACTCTCCCACTAAGCCTCATTCCCAGCCCCGATTTTATTTTATAAGCACACATGGACTTCCATGACTTTTGGTAGCTAATGCTGTTGCCTCGACAACTGTTACATTTGGCGATTAGCCTATCACATTGGCTCCTTCCCAAACTACGGCTCCTGTCTAGGAGTTTCTGCACGGGCGCTTATGGATCCTGAGTCTGTGTTTGCTAAGTTACTGAGCTGAGGACCTGCTTCTCCTAGGCACGTGTCTCAGACACTTAAGAGGAAACAAAACAAAACCACATAAATAGGGGAAAGCACTGCAACACCAAGCACCAGGGCGCAGACGCACACTCACCAGGGTACACCAGAAAGTCACCACCAAACTTGCCAGCGCCACTGAGGAAGAAGCCGTGCTCCCACAGGTCTTTGTAGATGCTGTAGCGAAGCTCGTGGGCCGGACGGCCAGCGTGGGGCCAGTCTTTAGACTGGACCCGCCAGTCCAGAGGCCGGGCTTTCACCGGCCGAGGCCTGGCAGTGGCCAGCTGGACAAGCAGGGCCGATCTGGGCAGCGGGGCCACCTCATTTGAAGGCTGGGAAGAGGAGAGGACTGGGGGGGGGGGCGTGCAGAGAAGAATCCGGTGAGTTCAAGGACAAAGTCCTCCCACCCCCAGGGGAAGGCTGGCCAGAGCTCCCCAGAGCCCCGGCCCCCTGGTCCCCAGATCCGGCTCTCACCCGTTCCCTCCGGCTCCCCAGAAGCCTGGTCATCCTCGGGGTCACTCCCTTCCGCAGCTCGGCTCCCGCCGGCCTCCTGACTCCCGCCAGCCGCCCCCGACTCCGGCTCCAGCCTCTGCCTCTTGGCAGCCTGGCCTTCCGCGATCTTGTCCAGGAGCTCCCGCCGCCGGGTCTCCCGGGCCTCGGCGGCCAACGTGCTCTGCTCCCGGAAGCTCTGGTCTTGCTGGAGCTTGAAGGCTGCCAGAGCCTAGGAACACACGGGGCGGGGGCGGCGCGGTCAGCGGCCCTGCCCGGCGCCCTCCGGGCCGGCCCCCCCGACCCGCCACCTCAGGGCTCCCTCGCTCCTACCAGGTCGTGCTGGCGGGGGTCGGGGCGCGGGGCGCTGACCAGGGTCACGGCGCCAATCTCGGCCAGCAGCCGCGCCTCTTCGGGCATGAGCAGCAGCGGGAGGCCCAGGCGGGAGTTCTGGCGCGGCCCGCGGGGCAGCGCACCCACCGTGCGGCCGCCGACACCCAGGCGCTCCCGCAGCGCCTGCACCGCCTCGGCCCCCCACACCAGCGAGCGCCCATTCGCCACCTCCACCACCAACATCCTCCTGCAGGGCGGGGGGAGACGCCCCAGTCAGCGCGCGGCCGCCGAGGGCTCCTGCTCGCCCCCAGGCCGCGCCGAGCCGCACGCCGGGAGGCGGGGGGCGTGGCCGCCGGCTCGCCCCGCCCCCGCAGGGCAAGGTGCTCGGCCCGCCATTGGCCGCCACTGCGCCTCCGGCCGCAGGCCACGCCCCCACCCAAAATGGCCTTGCTGGGGACGCCCCATCGCTCCGAGCTGGGCGCTTCGCCGGAGGCGCACGCTCGGCCGGACCCGCGGTGTCCCCCCCACGCCCCTCCAGGCCACTGAGGCTGGGCTTTCCCGCCCTCTCCGCACCAGGCCCCGCCCCGCAGGGGCAGGCAGCCCTGCGGTCCGCGGTCACCTCCGGAGGCCACGCCCCCCGTGGGCGGTGCGACCGAGCTCGGCCCCGCCCCCTTCCGAAGGTGAGCGCCTCCAAGCTGGGGTTTCAGCTCCGGTCTCCAGTCTGCAGCCCTATTCCAAAACGCAGCCTGTGCCTCGCCCCCTCCAGCCACCAGAGCGCCCACGAGGGCGTCCCACAGCCCCCAGGTCATCCGCCTTCCGCTGGGCGGGCTCACCCGACTCGGGAGCGTTCAGCGTGCGTCCACGCTCCCCTTCAGAATGTCGCCCCGTCCTCCGCTGGAGCCAGGTAGTCACTTCGTCAACAACTCGGCCAGAGCGGAACCAGCCCCTACGTAGCACCCTTGGCACCGCCTCCGACCCCCTCACCGGGCCGACCCCCGGCGTCACTTTGTCTCGCTGCCACGCAGCCAAGCGAGGTCTGGCCCCGCCCACATGGGGCTGCGACCCCGCCCCGCGGACCTCGCGGGCCCCGCCCCCGCCGCCCCGCCCCCGGCCCTCGGGGTCCTCCAGGGTCCTGACCCTTGAGCGAGTGCTCCTCTTTCCTCCAAAAAAGGCCCGGGGCTCCGCTTTTCACTAAGCCAAGGTCGCTCCGACTCGATTGCCTCCAAGTAAACCAGAGAACGTGGCCTCGCCCCCACCCGACCCCTGACCCAAGTACTCGGGCGTCGGCGAGGCCCGTGCCCCGCCCACATCCGGCCGAGCGCGTGGCCCCACCCAGTCCGGAGCTGCGACCCCAGTACGCGTCCGGCTCGGGAGACAGCCGACGCTGTGGCCCCGCCCCCGGCCGTGTGGGCGAGCGCCGCGCGCCGCCGGGAGCGGCCCCGCGCAGGCCCCGCCCCCTCCGGGCCGCGCCTGGCCACGCCCTCCCGCATGGTCCAATCCCGCGTGCTCCGCGCCCCAGCCCGGCCCCGCCCCGCCCCGCGGCCACGCCCCCTCACGTACTCGCGGCCGGGCGCCCGGAGCTCCGCAGTTCGAACGCCGCCGGGAGGTCCGGCCTCGGGCGCGTTCCCGGTCCGTCCCTCGCGGTCCCCGACGGACGCGGCGAGCCCGGGCCTCTCCGCGCTGCGGGGCTGCCGTCGGCGGGAGCAGGCGCCGCGGGGCGAGCCGAGCCGGGGAGGCGTGGCGCGGGCCCCGGTGGGCTCGGCATCGGGCAGCCGGGCCTCCTCCTGCCCGGTGGGCGGCTCAGGTGGGTCCGGGTGCGGGGAGCGCGGGCCCATCGGCAGGGGGCTCGGTGCGGGTCGACGCCGGCGGTGGCTCTGCCCGGCCGGGCCGCGTGCGCGGAACCTGAGGATTGGGGGTGCGGAAGTCGGCGGCCGGGCGCAGGTAGGGAGGCCGCGAGCTCCGGAGGGACGGAGGCCTAGTCTCCTCAGGGAGCCGGGGCGGGACGCGCTCGGCCCGCGGGGAGGCGGGAGAGGGGCCTCAGAGAGGAGTCCCGTGGAGGATGGGGTCGGGGGAGTAGGGAAGAAATGGACCTTGTGGGTTCTGGGGTCCGGCCTTCCCGGGCTCGCTAAAGTAAGGGGGTGGGGCCTGCACTGGCCTTTCCCCCTCCGAGGACCACCGGAAGCCGGAGGACCTGGACGCCACATCTGGCGTCTTACTGTGAGCCCCCGCCCTCCTCCTCCTCCTCCTCCTCCTCCAGACCATGTCGCCCGAAGAATGGACCTACCTAGTGGTTCTACTTATCTCCATCCCCATCGGCTTCCTCTTTAAGAAAGCCGGTGAGTCAGGTTCCCTCAGTGGAAAATAAAAAGGGGGGGCGGGGAGAGAGGCAGGTGGGGTTCTCCCCCCCCCCAGAAGGTTCTGGGCTTACGCTGTCCCCTTTTTCCTGCAGGACCTGGGCTGAAGAGATGGGGGGCAGCAGCAGTGGGCCTGGGGCTCACCTTGTTCACCTGTGGCCCCCACACTTTACACTCCCTGGTCACCATTCTGGGGACCTGGGCCCTCATTCAGGCCCAGCCCTGGTGAGATATGGGGGCAGGAGGGGAGGAGAAAGAGGAGGAAGCAGCCTGTTTCCTCTGTGGGTCTTCTGCTGCTTCTGCTTTGTTGTCATGATGTCCCTGTGTACCTCCTACTTCTCTGCCCTATCCTGACATCTTATCTCTCCTGTACCTCAGTCTTCTGCATACATGTTATTGTTGGGCCTGCCACCATTCAGTTATGCATAACCCACTTCTGCCTTCTATCCTGATGTTGGTGCTGAAGGCAAAAAGGGCGAACTGAAAGGAAGATCTTCACCCCAAAACTTCTCTTTTTATTTATTTTTGTCTGTGTGCTGGTACTAAGGCTTGAACTCAGGGCATGGATAATTCTGCCCTACTTTCTCAAGACTGGTGCACTACCACTTGAGCCACTGCTCTACTTCCTGCTTTGTGCTGGTTAGAGATAAGAGTCTCACAGGCTCTCCTGCCCCAGCTGGCTTTGAACCTTCATCATCAGATCTGAAACTTTCCCTTTACCGATTCCTTGTTTTCCTCCAAGTGGCTGCATGGCTTCTGCCCCTGCCTGCCCGTCCTCTGTGCCCCTCGCTGTCCTTCTGTTTTCTCTTTGAGTGGGAAGAGATGGGGGAGGATTTGTGGCTAGACCTTGGGAGGGGGAAGTGGAAACCAAGGTCCCAGTGTCCAGTACAGCCACCTCCCACCTCTGCCCCAGCTCCTGCCATGCCCTGGCCCTGGCCTGGACCTTCTCCTATCTCCTGTTCTTCCGAGCCCTCAGCCTGCTGGGCCTGCCCACTCCCACGCCCTTCACCAACGCTGTCCAGCTGCTGCTGACACTGAAGGTCAGACTCGAGGGGCGCTACTCCCTCCATCCTCCCTGGGAGCCCGTTCCTCTGCACCCCCACTCTCCTCCTCTTCATTGCCATGGGGTGGGGGCAGGGAAGGATTTTGTCTCACAGCCCTGCGCGTGGGGCCTTTGCCACTTGGCTAGGGACAAGGTTCACCTGTCAAATACTCTTAAGCCAGTTTTCACCTCTGCACTTGATCTGGAGTAAAGAAATGGCACGCAAGCTCCAACAGGAGGTGTGTGATTTGGCGCTGGGAGTATGCCTGTCCAGTTTGCTTTGCCAGCATGTGTTCCCCTTGATCTCTGCGTCTTGATCACCTTAGAAGTTGGGTAAAAGCAGACACAGCCTCTGCCCTCCACCAACACAGAAATGGGTTCCTCCTGTGTCTGGGGTCTGTGCTGGAGAGCAGTAAACAGGACTCTGAGCTTGAGAACTGGTTTCTCCAGAATTTCATGTTGTTGCTGGTTTTTTTTTTTTTTTTTTTTTTTTTTTTTTGTGGGTCATGGGGCTTGAATTCTGACTGGGCGCTGTTCCTGAGCTCTTCAGCTCACGGCTACCTCCCTACCCTTGAGCCAAGCCCCACTTCCTGTTTTCTAGAGGTTAATTGGAGATAAGAGTCTCTGTTCCTTTTGTGCCCGGGCTGGCTTTGAACCTTGATCCTTAGATCTGTGTCTCCTGAGTAGCTAGGATGACTGGCGTGAGCCGCCACACCCAGTTAGGCCTTTCATTTTCTTATCAGGAGTTCAAGGTTAGGTGGGTTGGCCAGCTAAGAGGAGAGCTGGGGAAGAGCCCTCAAGACGTCTGCAGACCAGTGTGGCCAGCACCACACGCTGCCTGCCTACTTTTGCAGATCTGGGTGGGACCTGCACCGCAAGGCAGGCCATGAGGCCCTGCTGGCCATGCGGAAAGTGGGAACTTACTGCAGGGGGCCAAAATTTACAAGAATTTTTTTTTTTCCTGCTCTTCCTAGGTCCTGAACTCGGCCTGGGTCCTGTCCCTGAGCTTTGTGCTCTACCATGTTAGCCAAGGCTCCATTTTCTGGTTTATTGGTGATTTGTTGGTGACAAAGAGTCTCACAGACTTTCCTCCCCAAGCTGGCTTTGAACTGAGATCCTCAGATCTCAGCCTGAGTAGGTAGAATTACAGGTATGAGCCACCAGCCCAGGCAATAAAAGGATTTTTGCTTTGGGTTTCTTACGGAGTGTGACTACTGTTGCATTGTTTCTTTTGTTTGATTTGTTTTTCTGCCAGTCCTGGGCTTGAGCTCAGGGCCTGAGCACTGTCCTTGGACTTTGTCAAGGCTGGAGCTCTACCACTTAAGCCTCAGCACTTCCTGCAGCTTTTTTCTATGTATTTGGTACTGAGGAATCGAACCCGGGTCTTCATGTATACTAGATGAGCACTCTACCACTAGGCTAAACTCCCGACCAGTGTTGTGTATTTTTAAATCACCCTTGAGCAAGAAAGAACTCAGGCCCTGAGTTCAAACCCCATGCCTGGCAAAATAAATATTTGCCCTTGCCAGATGCTAGTAGCTCAAACCTATCATCCTAGCCACTCAGGAGCCTGAGAGCTGAGGGTTGAGGCTCAGAGCCAGCGTGGACAGGAACGACTGGGAGGCTCTTATCTCTAGTTAACCACGAGAAACCCGGAAGTGGTGCTGTGGCTCAGGGGGTAGAGCACCAGCCTTGAGCTGAAGAGTTCAGGGTCAACACCCAGGCCTTGACAAAAGACCTGGACAAAAGAAGAAATAATGGTAATTCATCCTGGATGCCAAGAGCATCCAGAGCTAGACAGGATGCTGTGCCCTCTTTGTCGGAAGGTGACTTTGTCCCCACAGGAAATGCTGCTTTGGGATTGGATTCCAGAGGTGTGGGTGGGGGGCCGGATAGAGAGGAGGGAAGTGGGTAGTGCCGGAGCCCGGAGCTATTACAGGCCTGGGCTCGGGCCGGGGCTCGGGTAGGGTAGGTCCTAGAGCTCCAGGGGAATCGGAGTTGCGTAGCGCCGTCTTTCTATGGCCATCCACCCTCCCGCTTTCATCCACCGGGGTCTGACCCCTGAATTCAGCAGGAAGCAGTGTGCAGTCACACACACACACACACACACACACACACACACACACACCTGTTGCCTCTGGGTGGAACAGGTTGGGTCTGGGGGTGAGGAGTGCTCTGTAGCACCCTCTCTCTCTGGGGTGTTCCATTTTGAGGGTGTGAAGTTCTGTGTGTGTAAAGCCCCGTGACAGTGTACATGGCCGGGAGCTGAGCTCAGAGAAGGTGCCCGCTGCAGGCACTCTCCACCCGTCCCCACAGGGCCCTGGCTGACCGGGCCCTGCCTGCTCCTGTCCCCCTTCTCCCAGCTGGTGAGCCTAGCCAGTGAAGTCCAGGATCTGCATCTGGCCCAGAGGAAGGAAATGGCCTCTGGCTTCAGCAAGGAGCCTCCGCTGGGGCTGCTGCCCGAGGTGCCCTCGTTGATGGAGACGCTCAGTTATAGCTACTGCTACGTGGGGATCATGACCGGTGAGTGGGCCCGTCCTGCGTGGCCTGTGCCCTGCTCCCCCTCTACTGGAATCCTGGCCTGCCCCAGCACCTCTGCCTGTGCCCAGGCATGTCCCGTGCTTTTGCTCAACTCCACCGTTTTGGTAGATACTGCTGTCAACCTGCAGAGCCACCGGAGCCATGCCCCTCCAGACTGGTTTTTTTTGCCAGTGGTAAGGCTTGAACTCAGGGCCTGGGCGCTGTCCTTGAGCTTCTTTGGCTCAAGGCTAGTGCTCCACTATTGGAGCCACCGTAGCACTTCCAGCTCTAATGGAATAGTCCATTGAAGGAAGATGGGAGTCATGGACTTTCCTGCCAGGCTGTTCAAACCGTCAGCCTCAGATATCAGCCTCCTGAGTAGCTGGGGTTACAGGCAAGAGTCTCCTTTTTCTTTTTTTTTTGGGGGGGGGGCGCATTCCTGGGGCTTGAGCTCAGGGCCTGAGCTCTGTCCTTGGGCTTTTTCAAGGCTAGGTCTCTACCACTTGAGCCACAGCACCATTTCTAGCTTTTTTCTACATATGTGGTACCAAGGAATTGAACCCAGGTCTTCGTGCATGCTAGGCAAACACTCTACCATTAGGCCAAATTCCCGGCCCCTAGCCTTTGTTTTTTGAGATGGGGATCTCACTGTGTAGTGCAGGATGGCCTTGAACTCATGATCCTTCTACCTCAGTCTTAGCTGTTATTCGAGTATTCGTCCTGAAGCAAATAAGTCACTGCAGAATTACACAAACATCATCTCTCCATCTGCAGAACACTTGCATCTTCCCCAAAAGAGCCATCTTTCAGCCATCTCCATCCGTCCCTAATTGACGTCCATCCGCCATCTATTTTCTCTTGGGTGACTCATTGGTGATGAATCACCCCACCTCCGGGTCTGGTCTGCTCTGTTTCCACAGCTCTTGGCTCAGGGTGCTGTGCCACTTCCGCCTTGGTACTGATTAGCTGCAGATGAGAAGAGGGTCTCTGGTTTTCTCTGCCCTGGGCTTGAACCCTGATCCCAGCCCGAGTAGCCGGGATTCCAGGCAGGAGCTACCAGCTCTGTCTGACTTCTGTCCTTCCTCTCTGAATCCGTTGTCCCCTCTCTGGGTTCTGCGCCCCCCCCATCTTCCCTCCCCTCCCCCCCACAGATCTGACTCTTCTCTCTCCCCCCACCCTCCCCAGGCCCCTTCTTCCGCTACCGCACCTACCTGGACTGGCTGGAACAGCCCTTCCCCGAGTCGGTGCCCAGCCTGCGGCCACTCCTGCGCCGCGCCTGGCCGGCCCCGCTCTTCGGCCTGCTCTTCCTGCTCTCCTCGCACCTCTTCCCGCTGGAGGCCGTGCGCGAGGACGCCTTCTACGCCCGCCCGCTGCCCGCCCGCCTCTTCTACATGATCCCCGTCTTCTTCGCCTTCCGCATGCGTTTCTACGTGGCCTGGATCGCGGCCGAGTGCGGCTGCATCGCCGCCGGCTTCGGGGCCTACCCCGTGGCCGCCAAAGCCCGGGCCGGGGGCGGCCCCACCCTCCAATGCCCACCCCCCAGCAGGTCAGGCGGGAGGGACGCCCCCCCGGACCCGGCCGGGCCCCTGGCCGAGGCCTGGGCCTGCCCCTGAGCGGGAGGAGAGGGGCAGAGGCTGGCCACGCGCGCAGGCCCGCGCCGGCCACCTCCCCTGGGCCCCTCTTCCTTGATAGCGCTTGTCACCCCTCTGTGTGGTGAGTTGTCCTCTGCCCCTAGGGACCTAGCAACCACACGTCTGCCTTGTGTCCCCGTGGAAGTGTCACCCCAGAACCACACTGTGCTTGGTGGCTGGCCTGCTGTCCTTTGGTAGTGAGGAGTCAAACTCTGTCGCTAGGGAAACGGGATGGCCACAGACAGGATGGGGCACTGCTTTCCAGAAGTAATTTGTTTATTTATTTATCTATTTATTTATTTATTTATTGTTTGCTCAGGGCCTGGGTGCTGTCCCAGAGCTCTTCTGCTCACAGCTAGCGCCCTACCACTTGAGCCACAGCACCACTTCCCATTTTCTAGTGGCTCATTGGAGAGAAGAGTCTCACAGACTTTCCTGCCCAGACTGGCTTTGAACCATGATCCTCAGATCTCAGCCTTCTGAGTAGCTAGGATGATAGGCGTGAGTCACTGGTGCCAAGCTATTAATTTATTTACTAACTTAGTGCCAGTACTGGGGCTTGAACTTATTAGGGCCCGCGTATTGTGCTTTAGGTCTTTCAGAATCTCAAGGCTGGCAGGCACTCGACCATTTCAGCCACTGCCCTACTTCAGGCCCCTTTTTTTTCCTGATTCGGTGGAGAGAAGGGCCTCATAGACTTTCCTGCCTGGGCTGTCGTGGGACTGTGATCCTCGGATCTCAGGCTTCTGAGTACTTAGGGTGACAGGCGTGAGCCACCTGAAGAGAAATCTTACTCATGGCTGTGGGACCTGTGGACCCCCGCCCCCCTCCCCCCTCTCTGTGTGGCTGGGAGCCAGCATCATTTATCGCTTCCTCCCGCTGAGGGTATACCACTCCTAGTTCAAAGCCAGCCTGGCTGGAAAAGTCCATGAGACTCTTATCTCCAGCTAACCATCAGAAAGATGAGAAGTGGAGCTGTGGCTCCAAGTGGAAGAGCTCAGTGACAGCACCCAGACCCTGAGTTCGAGCCCCATGACTGATGGGGGGGGGAACCCACTCCTTGCTACAGGTATGCCACCCCCTAGCGGTCACAAACTGCCATCCTGTGTGAGGGGTAGTGGTGCCCCCCCTTAGTGAATTTACCACTGCCCTTCTAGTCATGGGGTGTCTCCAGCTGCTAAAGTTCTCCAACCTACCAAGCCCACTCACTCCTAAAAGATGGCTTCATCCTGTCCTCCGAAGCAAGGGGCCTTTGCACAGGCCAGGCAGCTTTCCAAGTGCTGAGGATGTTGGCAGCAGTGACCAAGAAACTGGGTTCCTGGAGGTGACACTTCTCAACCCCCACACGGGGACCAGGAAGAAGGCCTATTCTGGAAGCTTCCCTTACCAACTTGGGGCCTTGTTGCTAAGGAATGCCTTTTCCCTAGCAACAGATCCCTGAGTCGAGGCTCTCCACTGCCTCCTTAGTAACCAGAAACCGCCTACTTAGGACGCTCGTTTAGTAGCTGCTGTGTCTGTTGGAGTCGGCTCGCTGGGGACTTCCCGGCTTAGCAGCGGAAGCCCCCCCAGGTGTTTTGTGGCTGTGGCAGACCCCAGTAGCGAGTGACCAAGGGAAGGAGAGTCCCCGAGAGAGCTGTGTCCACACACACGCCCCCCCCCCATGGCACCTCCCTGCGGCACCAGCAAGTGTGGCAGCCTGAGCAAGTGCTGTTCCCTGGCCAGAACCCCCTCTTTAGCACCGGGGCTGGGACCAGCGCGGGCTTGGCGGGGCCTGGCTGAGCTGCATGTCTGTCCCCACCCCACCCCCACCCCCCAGTCGGGAGAAGGCCGCTTCCCTGGAGTATGACTATGAGACCATCCGCAACATCGACTGCTACGGCACCGACTTCTGCGTGCGGGTGCGGGACGGCATGCGGTACTGGAACATGACCGTGCAGTGGTGGCTGGCTCAGTACATCTACAAGAGTGCGCCTGCTCGCTCTTACGTCCTGAGGTGAGGGGACAGCACAGGACTACATTTCCCAGCTGCCTTGGTGGTGTGCCTGAGGGCTCATGGGAGTTGTAGTTTCCTTGACTTGTGCTGGGGTGAACCCTGAGCCTCCAGTGGGCCTTGCATAGATGCAGTGTTCTCAATTGAGGAACCTTGAGAGGTTGGCTGACCTCTTGGCTTCCACTGCTGTTCCATGGAGATAAGTTATTTGATAAAATGATTGAGGTACTGTACTTAATGTGTGGCCGAGGAAGTGCTGGGTCACTGGGGTTTAGATGTGGGGCACCCACACACCCATACAGGGGCTTGAACTCGGGCCTCTTGCACTCTTGCTTAGTGTCCCTTACTTACTCAGGGTTGGCACTCCACCACTTGAGCTATACCTCCATTTCCAGCTCTTTGCTTGTTAGAGATAAAGAGTTTCAGAGTTGCCTGCCCAGGCTGGCTTTGAACCCCAGGATGGGGGCTCCTGGCTGAGAATGTTCTAAGATGACGCTGGCTCTAGGCCACCTGGAATCCGCTTTGACATGAACATGAGACAGAACCCATAGCCTCCTCTCCCCTCCAGAGCTAGGAGGAGGACTTGTACTTCTGGGTGTGAGGCAGGCTGGGGCCTGAGCCCTGACCTCGGGGAGGAGGCTGGGGGCTGGGCTCTAGGCTCGGGAATCCTGGGGTTCTGACTGCGCCCCTCCTCCAGGAGCGCCTGGACCATGCTCCTGAGCGCCTACTGGCATGGCCTGCACCCCGGCTACTACCTGAGCTTTCTGACCATCCCGCTGTGCCTGGCGGCCGAGGGCTGTCTGGAGTCGGCCGTGCGCCCGCGGCTAGGCGCAGGGGGCCAGCAGGCCTGGGACTGGGCGCACTGGTTCCTGAAGATGCGGGCCTACGACTACATGTGCATGGGCTTCGTGCTGCTGTCCATGGCCGACACGCTCCGGTACTGGGCCTCCATCTACTTCTGCATCCACGTCCTGGCCCTGCTGGGGCTGGGGCTGGGGCTGGCCCTGGGGGGGGGCGGCCCGAGCCGGCGCAAGGCTGCGTCGCAGGCCCGGGCCTCCGGCCTCTCCCAGGAGAAGCTTCGTGAAGAGTGAGCGGCGGGGAGGGCCCACGGCTGCCGGCCTCCAAACTTGCCAGTGGAAATCCCGTGAACCAGGCTGCGGGCTGCTCTCCCGGAAGAGCCTGCCCTGTGGTGGGGAGCCGGGGGCCCTTCTCCCTCCACTAGCCACCCTGCCTGGGGCGAGGCCAGGTCCCCAGCACCCTGCGCCCAGCAGGTGGCCAATGAGAGGGTGTTGCCCACCCCTGCCTCGCCCTGGTCCCCTCTGGCAGAGGTGTGCAGAGGCCTACACTTTCGCCCGAGTGCCAACGCCGGCCCCACGGGACGTGACTTGACTAATCCTCACTGCCCGCCCCACGCGGACAGAGGTGCCCAGGCCAGGTTCTGGGACAGGGAGCCCCTCTTCCTGTGTCTTGTTCCAATTTTATTCCATCAGAGCACTGTTTCAGACAGGGGAGGAACTGTGACCTCCCACGTTGTCGTGGAGGGGAGTCTGAGCTGCCGGTGGGGGCGGGGCGGGCTCTTGCAGGGGTCACCTCCAGGCACCTCCCCTCCCCCCATGGTCCTGGGCCTTGCACACATCGGAATTGTAATTCTTCCCCCAATAAAGTGTTGCACAGGCTGGGTGTGAGTCTTGACGCTCCTGGGAATAAGGGGTTCCAGCAAATGCAAGTGGGGTGTGCCAGTGGTGGGGTGGACTTCCCGTTCCCGGGAGGCTGGAGTTCTTGGAAGTGTCCTGCGTTCCCCACTGGCTACCTGGTGGCCAGGTACAGCCCCGTCCACACCCCTCCCTTTCTTGGCTCCACCCTGGGGCCACAGCGTTACCCGGAAACAACTGCTTGAGGCCATGGAGAACCCGGCCTGGTATTCAGGAGCTGGGGTCCCCCCTGTGGGGCAAACAGCCCCCCCAGGAGCCAGAGGAGGTGAGAGCCAGCAGAGTTCTGGGCCTGACCCCCCCCCCACTGAACCTGGTAGTGAAGGGGGTCCAGGCAGAGTCCCTGAGGGTGGGAGGGGAAGGTTCTCCACTGTGGCCCTTAACCAGGAAGGGACTTGAATGCCGAGTCCCTGGGTTACGGAGATTTGAGCTCCAGCTCTGTGTAGGAGCGGGGCCTGGCCAGGCTGGGCTGAGAGGGGGCGGGACCCTGATGCCACAGAGGAAGCAGGACACAGTGGACTCCTCGGATGGAATGCAAATGGATGAAATGGGGCACACTTGCTCTGGTGGGGGAGTGGAGCAGTCTGGACCCCGGTGTGATGGAGGAGGCCGGGGTCAGGAGGAAAAGGCTGGGGTCTGGACCTGTAGGTCTGAGGGGGGAGGCTGGGGCCTGGAGCCCTGGGTCTGAGGGAGGAGGTTCAGAGCCTGGATGTCTGAGCCTCCCCAGCTCTCCTCTCCGGCCAGGCCAGTCACTGTCCTCTGTACTGAACGAGCTTCCGAGTGCTGCCACCCTCCGGTACCGTGGTCCTGGCGTGCTGCCTTGGGGAACACTGGAAGAGGAGGAGCAAGATGGAGGAAGGAGCCCCCAATCCTTCCCAGAAGTCTCCCCAGTGCAGCCTGAGGATCCTCACCCCTCCCGGGAACTGCCATGGCCCATGCAGGCAAGAAGGGCTCACAGGTGAGTGCTCGTCCTCCAGCTCTACCCCTCCCACCAGGGGAGCGGGGAGCTGTGGAATGGGGGTTCTGTTTTTGTGTCAGTATTGGGACTTGAACTCTGGGCCTGGCAGCTCGTCCTCTTGTACTTCTTCACTTGGGCCACAGCTCTACTGGCTTTTCGGTGATTAATTGGACATAAGGGTCTCAAAGACTTTCCTGTCTGAGCTGGCTTTGAAACAAACCATCTAGATCTCAGCCTGCTGAGTAGCTAAGATTACAAGCATGAGCCACCATGCCAGGCTCTTCTTTTTTGAGAATATCTTTGTCTAGGAATTGTAGTTATGAACCACCATGATTACCTCCATATATATTTGGGGGGGCAGGGCTTGAACTCAGGGCCTGAGCACTGTTCTTGGGCTTTCTCAAGGCTAGAGCTCTACCACTTGTGCCACAGCGCCACTTCCAGCTTTTTTCTGTGTATATGGTACCGAGGAATTGAGTCCCAGTCTTCGTGCATGCTAGGCAAGCGCTTTACCACTAGGCCAGACTCCCATTCTCCCATATTTCTTTTTCCTTTTCTTAATTTTTTTTTTTTTTTGTCAGTCATGGGGCTTCACCTCTGGGCCTGGGCGCTGTCCCTGAGGTCTTCAGCTTAAGGCCACCACCCTACCCCTGGAGCCACAGCCCCACTTTGTTTTCTAGTGGTTAACTGGAGATAAGAGTCTCACAGTCTTTAGTGCCCAGGCTGGCTTTGAGCCGCGATTCTCAGATCTCAGCCTCCTGAGTCGCTAGGATGACAAGTATAAGCCACTGCACCCAGGCACTTACAGTTTTCTGGTGGTTAATTGGAGATAAGACTCTCGAGGATTTTAGTGCCCAGGCTGGCTTTGAACAGCGATCCTCAGCTCTCAGCCTCCTGAACTGCTAGGATGACAGGACAAGCTGGCTGGGTGGGGGTTTTTTTGCTGCTACACAGTTCACTACCTTTTTTTTTTTTTTTTGCCAGTCCTGGGCTTGAGCTCAGGGCCTGAGCACTGTCCTTGGACTTTCTCAAGGCTAGAGCTCTACCGCTTGAGCCTCAGCACCACTTCTGGCTTTTCTCTATGTATGTGGTACTGAGGAATTGAACCTGGGTCTTTGTGTATGCTAGGCAAGCGCTCTACCAGTAGACCAAACTCCCGGCCCAGTACTCTACCTTTATGCTACTGATTATGAGTACTGTGTGGACCAAAGTCTAGTTCCTCATTGTATCTGCTTGTTTCTATCTTTGGCCGGTTCCTAGTTGGAAACTCTTCTTTTTCCCTTTCTGATTTTGTATACTTTCCAGGAAGACTCAGGCCAGAGATCAAGACCTGTACACCTCTAGGTCTAGAGCTGGGCAATGGGCCCGGCTGCTCTCCCAGTCTAAGGAAAAGATGAAGAAAGGAGTGCAGACCCTGCAGCCCTGGGCATGGACGCTGAAGAAGATTGGGGGTGTGGTGGGGTCCGAGGGAGGAGGCTGGGCCTGGACCCCGGGTCTGAGGGAGAAGGACTGGGGGCCTGGACCCCCGGGTCTGGGGGAGGAGGCTGGGCCTGGACCCCGGGTCTGGGGGAGGGGGCTGGGCCTGGACCCCGGGTCTGGGGGAGGAGGCTGGGCCTGGACCCCGGGTCTGGGGGAGGGGGCTGGGCCTGGACCCCCGGGTCTGGGGGAGGGGGCTGGGCCTGGACCCCCGGGTCTGGGGGAGGGGGCTGAGTGTGGGGAAGGGACCCGAGTCCTCTCTGCTGCCCCCTGCAGGACAGTTTGGTGGCGGCACCGAGTCCTACTTCTCCCTTCTGCGCTTCTTGCTGCTCCTAAACGTGGTGGCATCCGTGTTCGAGGTCTGCATGAAGCTGCTGCCCACCTGGCTGGAAGGGGCCCCTCCGGGACCCCCCGGCGCTGGGGTCTCGCCCTGTGGCTCCTACAGCCCCCACACCCAGGGCCTGGTCACTTTTGCCACGCAGATCTTCAGCTTGCTCAGTGGAGAGGTAAAGGAGCCGGGGTGACCCACTGTGTCCCTGCCCTCTCGGCGGGCGGCCCCCTGCCTCCCGCCGGCCCACAGTGACGCGGGCCCCCTTGCCTCCCCAGGGCTACCTGGAGTGGTCCTTTCTCTTCTACGGGTTCTATCCCCCGCGCTCCACCCTGGCACTCACCTACCTGTGCTCCGTCTTCGCCTCCGGCCTCGTCTGCCTGCTGCTCATCCTGCGCCGGTCAGTGACCCCTGGGGTCCTGGGAGGCCCCTGCGCCGGGTCCTCCGGGCTCTCCTGGGTGGGCGTCTGCGTCCCCACCCATGCCCGGGTCTCGGGTGTCAGTGACTGACCTCACGGGACCCCACGTCTTGTTCTTGGCCCATCAGAGAGGCTGCCGCGCGGCCCCGCCCTCCCCTCGCGGCCCCGCCCTCCCCGCGTGGCCCCGCCCCGCCTCCTCCCCTCGCGGCCCCGCCCTCCCCTCGCGGCCCCGCCCTCTCCTCGCGGCCCCGCCCCACGGCCCCGCCCCCGCCTCTCTCCTCAGCTCCGTCTCCGGGCTGAAACAGACCTTGCTGGCCGAGTCGGGGACTCTGATCAGCTACAGCCACCGGGTGTTCTCAGCCTGGGACTTCGGCCTCTGTGGGGACGAGCACGTGCGGCTGCGCCAGAGCCACATCCGCTATGAGCTGCAGGTGCGCCTGGGGGCCGGGGCGGGACCCGGAGAAGCGGAGGGGGGGGCTCGGGAGGCCAGAGGTCAAAGGGCACAGGAAAAGAACTTAGAGATGTGACAGGGAGGAGAGATGCCTTGGACCTCCGGCAAGTATGGGGCGGAGCCTTGATCGGCCTGGGTGGGCGGGGCCTGTGGGGCGGAGCTTCGGGTCCTGGAGAAGCCAATGAAAGTGAGGCATACGGGGGCGGGGCCTAAGAAGGTGGGGCCTCTGGGCCTGACCGGAGGGGGCGGGGCCTCAGGGCCTGGACGTAGCCAATGAGGCCAGAGAGAGGCTACCAAGGGTGGAGCTTCAGGCCCTGGTTGGTCCTAGCCAAGAGGGAGGAGGCGGGGCCTGAGGGTTCTGGGCGGGGCCAGGGAGGGTGGGGCTTGGATGTAGGGCCGGCTGCCCTGTAGCTTTGCCAGGAGAACCAGTGGCCCCCTGGATGGTCCTTGAGGGCTGGAGCAAGGGCCACCCAAGTCCTCGGGGTGGTTGAGGGCTGTCAGTCCAATGTGAAGAGTGCTCAGGACCGTCACACACAACTGGAGGAGCAGAGGGCGAGGGAACCCCTCTGCTGGCCTCAGGTGGAGCTGGAGGAAGCGGCGGTCAGGCGTCTGGCTGCCGGGCGGACGCCGGGCCAGTGGGCCAAGGTGGTGCTGCTGCGGGTGCTGCTCAACCTGCTGGTGTTGGCGCTCCTGGGGGCAGCCTTCTACGGCATCCACTGGGCCACCGGGGCCACTGTGGACCTGAAGGTGCACGGGGTCGGGGGAGGACGGGCCTGGAGGGCCACGGGGTGGGGTCTGGGCTGCAGGGAGAGAGGGGTTGGGCCCGGGGTTGGGGGGATCCGGAGAGAAGAGGTTGGGAGGGCTGTAGGCTCGGTACTTTCTTTGATCCCCCCTCTCTCCCAGGAGACAGCCCTTATTCAGCAAGCGCCGCTGCTGAAGCTTGTGTTAGATTACCTCCCGTCCATCTTCATGTCCGTGATCAACTTCATCCTGCCACCTGTGTTCAAGCTCATTGGCACCCTGGAGGGCTACACCCGGGGCCTTCAGATTCTACTCATCCTGCTCAGGTTCCAGCTTGGGGATGGGGTGGGGGGGAGCAGAAGCTCTTTGACTGAGATGTCAGGGGCCTAGTGGTAGAGTGTAGCCTAGTGGTACAGCTCTCCCCTAGCATGCAGGAAGCCCTGGATTCGACCCCCCGGTACTACATACTCAGAAAAAAAACTCAAATGGAAGAACTCTAGCCTCGAAAAAGCCCAAGGACAGGCCTGGAAAAACAAAACAAACAAACAAAAAAAACCCACAGAAATTGGCCAGGCACCCAGGGCTCGAGTGCACGCACGCGCACACACACCCCTGAAGTCCCTTAGATATGGGACTATCTAGAGAGTTCTCAATTCAAATCCTGACGGTGACACTGAGCCTCCATTCTTCAGTCTGTGGAGATCATGGGACCACCACACAGCAGGCAGCTGACCTGAAATGGGCATCGGGGTCACAGCCAGCCCCTTCCTTGCTTTCCCCATGCAGGACTGTGACTCTACGCTTTGCCTCCCTGCTGGTCCTGCTCATCTCCCTCTGGTACCAGATCACTTGTGGGGGCAACGCAGAGGCCGAGGCGTGCCAGTCCTGTGGCTACAATTACAAAGAGCTTCCGGTGAGCAAGCTGGCGACCAGCTTGTGCCTTCCCTGGCCCAGGGGTGGTACCTTAGGCAGCCTGACATAAAGCTTAAGGCGCTGGGTATAGGGTGCATGGGTGGCGGGTCTCACAGGCTTCAGCTCTGAAGCCTGTGATGTTTAGGCCTCTTGAGTATAGGCGTCTCGAGGCCACACTGACTGGATTCTTCCTTCATCAGTGCTGGGAGACCAAGCTGGGCCAGGAGATGTACAAACTGCTGCTCTTTGATTTACTGACTGGCCTGGCTGTCACGCTGCTCCTCCAGTTTCCTCGGAAGTGAGAACCCTGCCCCCACCACACAGCCCTTCCTTTTTACTCCAGGGCCTCTCCTAGTAACCTCTGACCCTGCCTCCTTGGTATCCCTGGGACCCCCCTCAGTCCTTAGGCTCAACCCTGGGCACACCCAGACCCCCCCCCACCCCTAACATTCGTTCCTTTGGGCTTGATGGGTGGGATGGTGGAGGTGGGAGAAACCTGGCCAGCACTTCTTCCTTTGCCCGCCCCATCTGGCCCTCAGGATACTCTGTGGCCTCTGTCCCGGGGCGCTGGGGCGCCTGGGAACTCAGGAGTTCCAGGTTCCAGAAGAGGTGTTGGGCCTCCTGTATGCACAGACCGTGGTCTGGGTGGGAAGCTTCTTCTGCCCTCTACTGCCTCTGCTCAACACAGCCAAGTTCCTGCTGCTTTTCTATCTGAAGAAGGTGAGGGGCTGCGGGGATTGAGCCCGCAGCGCTGGGGTGAGAGCTGGACCTAGACAGCTAGGTCCTGAGGAAGAGGCCAGCACACGGCAGAGTTGTGGGTCCAGAGAAGGGACCCCCCCCCCACTTCTAGGTCTGAGCAGTGGGGGCTCAGATTCCCAGACAATCTAAATGGCAAGGCAGAGGACTGGGAGTCTCAGATCCTTTCCTCATCCCCTGCCAGCTCATCCTCTTCTCCACCTGCTCCCCGGCCTCCCGCACCTTCCGGGCCTCCACAGCAAATCTGTTCTTCCCCTTGGTCCTGCTCGTGGGCCTTGCCATCTCTGCAGTGACTGTGCTTTACAGCATCTTTCTGTAAGTGTGAGGGCCGCGGCTGGCCACCCTCCCACGCTCCCTCCTTCCTTCTCCCCCCCCCCCCTTAGGCCTTCTTTCAGGAATCTGATTCTGACCCATCCTATCTCTGCCTCCAGGATCCCACCCTCTAAGCTGTGTGGTCCGTTCCGGGGAAAGTCCTCCATCTGGGTCCACATTCCAGAGTCCATCGAAAACCTCCCTCAGACCGCCCAGAACTTCTTTTTCTTTTTGGGTTCCCCGGCTTTTGCTGTGCCCCTTCTACTGCTCTCCAGGTGTGTTGTTGTGGGGGGGGAGTTGTGTGATCCTGGGGGTCTGAGTCCCTAGGCGCCAGGGAGGAGGGGCCGGAGGTGTTTTGGACGCTGGGCCTTGGTTTCTGGGGAGCCGCAGGTTGAAGGTAAACTGTACTCTGGGCATCGCTGCCTTCCCTAGCATACTGATGGCATGTACTGTGGCTCGGGCGAACTCCTATGGACGCCTCATCTCCGAATTCAAACGCCAGATAGAGAGGGTGAGCTGGGCCTGTCCAAGGCAGGGGAGGGCAGGGAAGGGAGGGGAGGACAGGGAAGGGAGGGGAGGGGAAGGGAGGAGGGCAGGGAAGGAAGGAGGGCAGGGAAGGGAGGGGAGGGCAGGGGAGGCAGGAGAGGGCAGGGAAGGGAGGGGAGGGCAGGCGGGAGGGGAGGGCAGGGAGGGGAGGGGAGGGCAGGGAAGGGAGGGGAGGGCAGGGAAGGAAGGAGGACAAGGAAGGGAGGGGAGGGCAGGGAAGGAAGGAGGGCAGGGAAGGGAGGGGAGGGCAGGGAAGGGAGGGGAGGGGAGGGGAAGGGAGGAGGGAAGGGAGGGGAGGGGAGGGGAAGGGAGGAGGGAAGGGAGGGGAGGGGAGGGGAAGGGAGGAGGGAAGGGAGGGGAGGGAGGGGAGGGGAGGGGAGGGAAGGGAGGGGAGGCCTCCCCCAGCTCCGAGACCGGCATGGATGGGCTCGTACCCCGGGGAAGAGAAGACCTGCCTCACCCCCATACCTTTTCCTCCCCAGGAAGCACAGAACAAAGTCTTTCTGGCGCAGCGAGCCGTGGCACTGAGCTCGGCCAACCGGGCCCCTTTGCAATAAGCCCGGGCTCCGTCATGTGTAAGAGGATGGCGCCCTCCCGAGCCCTGAGTCCGCAGACTCCCCCGGAAGCTCCGCCGCCACGTCCCACCTCTATGAAAACCCTCAGTCATACGAGTAAACGCGGCCGGGGCTGTGGCGTGCTCCGCACCCCGCGTCCAGGTGCCAGCCTGACCTACGGGCAGCGACAGCCATGCCAGCCAATGGGCGGCTGCGTTGGCAGCGCCCGGGGCGGGGCTGCTGGTGATTGGATCAGAACGTTGACAGAGGCGGTCGCTAGGCAACGACACGCGTCGAGCGTCTCGGATTGGCTGCGATGCAGGGCATGACAGCCAATCACGTACGGCTACATGCCTGGAGGGGCGGTACTAACTTGTCCACAGCCAATCGGTGCACGAGGCAGGAGCCACAGGAAGAGGGAGGGGTGTCTGGTTTGCCAATAAAAAGTGCCCGAAGGCGGGTCTGACAGTAGGTCTGCTGCTGCGGCGCCATGAATATCTTGCCGAAGAAGAGCTGGCACGTCCGCAATAAGGACAATGTCGCTCGCGTGCGGCGTGATGAAGCCCAGGCCCGAGAGGAGGAGAAGGAGCGCGAGCGGAGAATGCTGCTCGCCCAGCAAGAGGCAAGCGGGGAGGGCGGCGGGCGGAGCGCGGGCCGCCCGTCGCGCCTGCGGAACCGGAAGTGGGCGCTGCGCAGGCGCGGTGTGCGGAGCGCAGCCCCGGAGCCTTTCCGGGGACGTGGTTGTGCGCCTACTGTGTGCACAGCCCTCGTAGGACGCGCCGGGCGCCGGAGCGTTATCTCCGGACTTGGGGAAGCTGCGATGGTTGACAAAGGCGTGGGGAGAAGGGAGAGTGGAGGCGCCCCGGGGTCCCAGACCGCCCCCCCACACCTTCGTAGCCCTATCATGTGTTTACGCCCCACCTTCAGTCCTCCAGCTAACCTGATACTCAACAGTGGCTGAAAGAAAGGTAGCCTGGGTTTGTTTTTAATGATTCATTATGTATCCATGTATGTGCCAGCATCAGGGCTTGAACCCAGGGCCCGCGCCTCCTTTTGAGCCACGCCTCCAGCCAGGCATTTTTGCTGGTTCGAGATGGGAGTGTTGTGGACTCATTTGCCTGGACTGGCTCTGAATTTCCGTCCTCCAGGTCTCGGCCTCCTGAGTAGCCAAGATGACGGGTGTCAGCCACCAGCTATTTACATTCACATTTGCAGCAGAAATTGCTCATTGAAGCCAGACTGTGATTAACTTCAGTGAACCAGCAAAACAGCTGGACTGCGTTTGTGGTTCAGGGCAGAGCACCCGCAGTGAGAGGGAAAAACAAAACACAAAGCCCTGGTACCAGCGCACAGAGAGAATTCCTGGTTGATTGGGGAGAATGGCTTGGAATCCAGAAGGTTGTCCTGAAAGTCAGGACACCCTAGGCGGAGACAGGTGTCTTTTCTGGATCCCTTTCTTGTAGTCCCTAGCATGGCAGACTGCTGTGCTTTCTATGGCACTGGCACCAGCCTCAGATCTTGGAGTCACTTCTGGGTTCTGAGCGTCCTGCCCGTAACTTCCTTTCCCCCCAGGCCCGCACAGAATTCTTACGGAAGAAAGCCAGGAGTCACAGCGCCCTGCCTGAACTTGAAGCAGCAGAGGCAGGAGCTCAAAGTTCTGGCCCCGTGGACCTGTTCCGGGAGTTGTTGGAAGAAGGGAAAGGGGTGACCAGAGGCAATAAGGAGTATGAGGAAGAAAAGCGGCAGGAGAAAGTAAGCTGGGCTCACACACTTGTTTCTCCTGTCCAGGAATCCTAGTCACATACCTATTTCTCTTATCTGGGAATCCAGGACAGAACGTGTGCCCAGGCCTTGTAAGGCTGCTGTGGAGAGGCGAGTGGCCTCACACAGAAAATGCACACCTGGATCAAGTTGGGTATTGCTGTGGGCAACCACAGGCCTGGATAGAGGATGCCGAGCACCCCACCCCTAACTGGGATGAACCCCGTAGGAATGTGGGAAAGCCTAGCCTGGCTTGCAGTTGGCCTGCCCCAGACCCCCAAGTGGTGGACAGGTGCATCACTGTGCCTGGCCAGCCTGCCTTTTTCTTTCACCGTTCTTGGGGCTTGAACTCAGAGCCTGGACACTGTCCCTGAGCCTCTGTGATTAAGGCTACCACTCTGCTACTTGAGCCACAGCACCACTTCCAGTGTTTTCTGAGCACTTTATTGGAGTCTCGGACTTACTTGCCTGGGCTGACTTCAAACCTTGATCCTCGGATCTCAGCTTCCTGAGTAGCTAGGATTACACATGTATGGGGCTGCCAGCACCTGGCTGTTTTATTGCCAGTCCTGGGGCTTGAACTCAGGGCCTGGGCACAGTCCCTGAGCTGCTTTTACTCAAGGCTAGCATTTTACCACTTGAGCCATGGCAGCCACTTCCAGCTTTTTCTGTCTGTGGCCCTGAGGAATGGAACCCAGGGCTTCCTGCACGCTAGGCGAGCACTACTAAGCCACATTCCCAGCCCTAGTGTTTGTTTTTTCTTTTTGCCAGTCCTGGGGCTTGATCTCAGGGGCTGAGCACTGTCCTTGGGTTCTCTCAAGGCTAGAGCTCTACCATTTGAGCCACAGCACCACTCCTAGTTTTTTCTATGTATTTGGTACCGAGGAGTGGATTCCAATCTTTGTGCATGCCAGGCAAGCATTCTACCACTAGGCCACACTCCTGGCCCCCTGGTGTTTCTTTTTAAAATGTGATAGATCCTGTTCTCCTGGTCTCTTGCATCTTCCGTTAGCCTCTGCAAGCACTCCTCTGCTTTGTGTACTTCTGGTTTTTCTTCAGGCCTCACTCCTGAGTTGTCTGCTTTTGAACTCTGGGGTGGGTGGGCAGCTCTAGCTATCCTCTCTCTATGCAAATCTTACTTCTTCACCTGCCACTCCAGTCCCCTCTCCCCAGGGCTAGAGCTCCACCTTCAACAGCTGAACAGCTGGCTCAGGACTGGCCTGTGATTCCCAGCTGTCACTTACTGGGTTCTGGGCATTGTCCTGTTGCCACAGCCTGAGCTCCTGAGGGGTGAGGGCTGTGTCACACTGTCCTGTGTTTTCTGGCCCCCTCAGGAGAGGCAGGAGAAGGCACTGGGCATCCTGACGTACCTGGGCCAGAGTGCAGCAGAGGCCCAGACTCAGCCCCCTTGGTACCAGCTCCCCCCAGGGCGGGGGATGCCCCCGCCTGGCCCGGGCCCAGATGAGAAGATCAAGAGCCGGCTGGACCCCTTGCGGGAGATGCAGAAGCATCTGGGAAAGAAGAGGAAGCACAGCACAGAAGAAAACCATCCTGCCAGAGAGAAGGGGCCTGGGAAACAATGCCCCAGAGAGTAAGAATGGAGAGCCAGTCGGGAGCAGCAGCCCTCGACCCCAGGCTCAGTGGGCAGGAGGGAGAAGGGCGCTCAGGAACCCAGCACTGACCAGATGCTGTGGCTCTGGGACTCGTCATTTCCAGCTCATGGTGTTAACAGAACCCACGTATGCAACAAAGGCCTGTGAAATCCTCAGGGTTCCACAGTGAAGACACTGGTGGAATAACCGGGGTTTAGGCCCAAACCCAGAGGACTCATTTTCACTGTGTGCGCTGTGGACTTTCCTGAGGGCAGGGCAGGTGTGGCTGGCTCAGGGGTCCCAGTTACCCTGGCTTCCTTTTGGTAGGCTTGAGCTGGGACCTGGTGCAGGCAGAGCGTGGAAAAGGGTTGGGGAAGGGCGGACAGGGCAGTGCCCCGGGGCTGTGCCCTGCTCTGACCTCACTCCTCTCCCCAGGCCCCCAACACTGGACCAGCTTCGGGCTGAGCGCCTGCGGAGGGAAGCTGCAGAGCGAGCGCAGGCAGAGGCCTTGCTGGCCCAGGTCCAAGGCCGGGCACCCCACAGTGAGCCCGAAGAGGAGACAGATGACAGACGCCGGCGGTACAACTCCCAGTTCAACCCCCAGCTGGCCAGGCGCCCCCGCCGGCAGGACCCTCCTCTTGCTCGCTGACCCCTGGGAAGGCGGGGGGAGGTACGGGTGAGGATGCCACCACCAGCCGTCATATAAAACTATTTATTCATAAATATTTTCCAAAATGAAAATAGGTTTACCAAAAAATGTCCCTCACTGGGGAGGAGGGGGCAGCCCTCGCCCCCGGGCCCCAGGGCGAGGCTGAGAGGAAGAGGAAGCCTCCCAGCCCCTCCCTGCTTCCTGGGGAAGGGTGCCCGTGGCTCAGGCCCCGTCTTCAGGGCAGGCCCTCACCTGGGCAGGGGGTCAGCATGCGGGGTGGGGTGGGGCGGGCCGCGTCACTGGAGGTCCCTGTCCTCCAGGTAGCGGTACTCGAAGGTGAAGCCTTCCTTCTTCCGCTGGCCCCACTTCTCATAGTCAAAGTAGATATAGGTGCCCTGGCCGGGAGGAGGCGCTCAGTGAGTGGAGGCCAGGCCTGGGTCAGACCCACAGACACCGGGCAGCTTAGAGGGGCCAGGCCAGCAGCGCACGCGCAGGGCTCACAGGAGGCCTGCCCAGGGTGGGAGCGTGGCACAGCAAGAGAGGCTGCAGTGGGCCCAGGCAGTGGCGTTCCAGTGAGCCAACTGCTGGAACAGGAGCGCTGCGCCCTCGCCGTCGGCTGAGCCCCGCTCCCGGCTCGGGAATGGGGGAGGGCAGGGGCCGATTCGGAGCCCAGAGCAGCTCTGGGGGGTGGGGGGGAGCGACATCTGGACTCAGGGCAGGAGCTGGGCAGCAAAAGGAAGGGTGGACGGCGGGGAGACGCCAGCCACACATGGGGGCCTCACCTGTTCAAACTCGTCGGTGATGGTCTTGGGCTCCTCGTGCCTCTGGAACCACATCATGTACTTGGTGTGGAACCGCCACGACTGCTTCTTCAGGGCCTTGGCTGCCAGGTACTGCGCCTTGGTTCCCTGAGGGGGGGAGGGAGGGAGGGAGGGAGGGAGGGAGGGAGAGCGGGGTCAGGGGGCCCGAGCTGAGTGGGGCCGGGGCCCAGGGCTGGGCAGGGGAGTGGGGCTGGACCAGGCTCCGGCCGCAGACCCCAAGCTGGGCAGAACAATCCGTCCATGCAGAGACTGTGCCACGGCAGAACATGCCACCACTGGCCAGCAGAAAACGAGACCAGAGGCGGAAAACTGCTTCCGGGGAGGGAAGAGAACCTAACACGTGGTCAGGAGGCAGCACACACAGGGGGCAGTTGAGGATGCTGGTCCAGAGGGGGCGGGACCCCCACGTCTTTGGGGAGGCCTGCGTGCCCACGCAGGGCAGGGGGAATGCTGGAATAAAGAGCCTTCCTGGGGTGAGCTGGGGTCCGGGGCGACGCCAGGGAGTCCCCGAGTGGACGAGGCCTGCGGCAGAAGCCAGCCTCAGTCTGAGCAGTGAGCACCCCTGGGCTGGAAGGAGCTGGGGCCCGGGGTCAGGACAGGGAGGGGTGCGGTCCCAGGGGCCGCAGTGGGACACCCACCTCACCCCTGCAGCCCGAGGGGGGACGGCGGCGGTGGCGGCGGAGCCGGGGGGCCTGAGGCTGCCCGGGGGCCCTGCTGTACCTCCAGATAGTAGAAGATGAAGAAGAGGGTCTCAGTCGACAGGCGCTGGTAGAACTCCACTGTGTCCGAGTGGGGGGGCGGCATCTGGTGGTGGTAGGGGGGCGTCGGGCAGGGGTTCCGGGGGAGGTACTGCCTGTGAACACGGGAGGGTTGGTGCCAGGTGCCCTGGCTGAGCTGGGGAGAGCGCTGAAGGGCGCCCCTGCGGGAGCCCGAGCCCTGGGCTGGGCTGGCTCACCGGATGCGCTCTGAGTCGGAGGGGTGGGGCATGTGGTGCCAGGCGGCCTCCTCCATGGCCTGCTGGTACAGCTGCTCCTTGGTGAGGGGCACGGGCCCCAGCGGGCACACGCCCAGCGACAGCGGGATGTTCACCTCCGACAGCTGCAGGGGCGGCTGGGCTGAGGTGGGCGGCGCCGCGGTGCTGCTGAGGATGATGTCTGCGGGGGACGGGCCCCCCAGGATGAGGGACGGCTGCATAGGGACCAGCCCCCACCTTTCCGGCCCGGCCCCCTCTCCAAGCCTGGTCCCTCACCTCGCTCTGTCAGGTGTAACGTGGGCACTGGGTCCTCGAGGCCAGAACTAATGGCTGCCCTTTCCGCCATCGATTTGAGGGAACTCAGAGGTTCAGGGGCCTGGGGGGAGGATGGGGGAGGATGGGCCTGGCCTCGCCTCAGGTGCACACCAGGCTCCAGACCCTTGTCTGCTTCACTGGCAGGGCCAGTTCCCTGTCCCCCCACACTCGATGTCAGGAGAGACTCTCACCCCCACAAGCGCTCTAGCGCTGTGGATTCTTTCTCAGCCTCTCAGCTACAATTTCCTTTTTTTGTTGGTTGTGGGACTTGAACTCTGGGCCTGGACCCTTAACCTCTTTAGCTCAAGGCTACTACTGCCCTACCACTTGAGCCACAGCCCCACTTCTGATTTTCTGGTGGTCCATTGGAGATACATGCCCAGGCTGGCTTTGAACTGAGATCCTCAGATCTCAGCCTCCTGAGCAGGTAGGGTGACAGATGTGAGCCACCGCGCCTGGCTGCAATTTCCTTTTCTAGTGGGGTGCACACACTCCATGTCCAGCCCATGGTGGCCCTGCAACAGGAATGCCTGGTCCACTCAGTGGGGACTGGCATGGGGATCAGTGCAGGGCCTTTCGATGAAGGCGGCAGGTACAGGAAACACCAGCACCTGGAGATGGGCAGCCTGGACAGCCCGGGTACTGTGCCAGAGCGGGCACTGCTCTCTCCCTGCAGAGTTCCACCTGCCTCCTGCCTGCCCATACAGATCAGTGCCTCCCACAACTCGTGTCCTGCCCAAGTGCAGCCCCCGCATCCCCCCAAAAAAGCCTGTCTTCTGCTTAGGGGCAAATGGCTCCTGAAGGCAGAAACACTCAGCTGTGTGGCCCGAGGTGAAGGTGAAGGAATGGGCGGTAAGAGGAGAGAAGGGGCAGAAAGCCAAGAAACTTGGCTCTGGTGAGGAAGGGGAGGCGGAGGAGGCAATGGGGTGTGGCAGGAAGGGTTGGGAAGCCTCCAAGGAGAAGACTGAAGACCCAAGACGGGGCCGGGGCATCAGAGCTCACCTTGACCTCTGGGGCGGCACTGAACTGCGGAGGGCCGTTCAGCAGGGCGCCTGCGCTCTTGGCCTCACTGAAGCTGGGTGTTGGCGAGCTGGGGGCATTCACAGGCAGTGGCACCAGGAGGCTGGCTCCTCCGGAGTTGTTCCCTGAGCCCGGGGCCACACTCCCAGCCCCCGACGAGGCTGCTGCACCAGGCTCCTTGCTGGGGAAAGAATGGAGGTCCCTGACGGTGCTGAGCAGTGCCAGCCAAGACTGGACCCAAGGGGCAGCGGAGGCCTCACAGCTGGGACAGCGGGGGGCTTTGTCCTCAGCGAGGCAGGTGGAGGGGGGGCTGCAGGGCGCCAGGGCTGGGGAGGCAGGTGTCCCACCCAGCTTGCTTCTGAAGTGGATGTGCATGGCACACTAAGGGGTGCCCTGCCAGGGAAGGAGCGGTGAGCAGGGCTCCAGGGTCTTCACTTTGCACAGGGACCAGCCCTTCTCCAGGGAGTGGGGAAGCCTCTGGGCAGGAATAACCCAAGTGGGGCTGTGGCTCAAGGGGTAGGACGCCAGCCTTGAGGAAAAGCCCAAGGACAGCGCCCAGGCCCGGAGTTCAAACCCAGGACTGGCAAAAAAAAAAAAAAGATCGGCAGAGCAGGTGGCTACTGAAGGTATGTCCGGGGTGGGAGCCAGCGAGGCGAGACACTTACGAGGTGCTGGGGGGTGGATTGTGGGGGCCCGCTGGGGGGCCCAGGGCCTGGCTGCTAGCACTGTTGCCCCCACTGCTGCTTAGGGCCACCTCTGCAGGGCTGTCGGCCACGACCGAACTGTAACCTGGGGAGAGGAGCACGTGAGAAGGGCAGCCTGAGCACCCCCGCCACCCCCACCTCCACTTACTGGTGGCACCGTTCTGCTTGCCAGCGCCTCCACCTGGGCCGCTACTGCTGCTGCTGCCACTCCCCGCGCCACCTCCGCCACCTGCCCCACTTGGCTGGGCGCTGGGGGGCCGGGGCTGGGCAGTGTTGGGTCCGCTGGCAGTGGGCGGAGCCACGGCCTGGGCGTAGGGGGCAGGGGTGCCCGAGCTGTGGCTGGGAGCTGGACTGGCCTTGGGGCCCAAAGCACTGGGGGGCGCTGCAGGGCTGGAGGCCCCATTGTTGCCGGGGGTGGTACTCAAGGCAGTGGTGGCAGGTGGGGGGCCGGGGGGGTAGGCAGGCGGCACGGCTGGGGACTGGGGGTGCTGGTTGCTGTGGACAGGCTTGGAGCCGTTTTTGGCTGGAGACTGCCGAGTGGAGAAGACAGAAAGTTAGGACTGGGTGATGGGGGCAGTGGCCCGCGGCACCTCCAGGATTGCCTGGAGAAAGGACCGCAAATCAGCAGGGTCACAGATGGGCCACACTGCAAAACACTCCAGAAATCAGGGGTCTGTGTCCCACTGCAGCCAGGCACTGCCACACAGCTCCACTCAGAGTACCAGGGGGCCTGGCCGGTGACAGCCACGCCACCCCCAGGAGTCCCTGCCTCGGTCTCCCCTTCCCCTCCTATGGAGGCCCACTCTGCCCCTGGCCTGGGCTAGCAGGGTTCACAGACAGGTGTCATGGACTGTTACCCCAGGAACACACCTTGCAACCTTAGCACAGCTCAGACGCCCCGACTTCAGCACCCTCTGCTGGTCCATGAATTCTAAGCGCCCGAGCCCCAAGACCCGAGTGTGCCTTACTCCCAAGCTTCCTGTCACATTGGGCCTAGGCCTGCTGCTGCCTCTGGAGGACAGGGCTCCAGCCACGGGCCACCTCACAGTGACTGTCACCTGCCTACCCTCAGGGTGGCATGCGCCTTGTTGGGGACTGGCACCCAGACTCAGACCCACCTGGCTGACTTCACTGTCCGTGGACCGTCCTCTCTTCTTGTCATCTTCTGAGTTCTCCTGGAGGGTGGGGTTGGAAGCTCAGCCTTCAAAGGTCTCCCGAGATGCCACTCCCTGAGGGCCAGAGGCCCCCGCCAGTCCAAACCTCTTAAGGACCTGCCCAGTTAACTGAGTGAGCAACTCCACCACTCGGCCTTGGTTTCTCTGAGGAACCACCCAGTGAGGCTCCCCCGTCCTCTGTGGACCAGCACTCACCCCGATCCTCTAGAAATCCTAGGACCCGCTCTCCTGTGGACCCAGCATTCTGATCCCGGCCCCAGTACAGCCTTCCAGCACCTGGACATCTCTCTCCCCCCTCTCCCCTCCCCATGTCCTGTCTACCCCTCAATGTCCCAGGAGGGCCTCGCTTGGCTGGCTTCCCCTCACCGTGGTGCAGTTGGCTGGGCTGGGTGGGATGGGGGAGCTGGAGGTGGTGGAGGTGGGCGTGCTGCTGGACTGGTTGAAGATCTCGTCCTCCATGTGGCTGTGGCTGGGGGGGGAGGTGGCGACCAGCGCCTGTGCTGTGGAAGCAGGCGGAGTGTGCTGAGCTGGGGCAGGCGTAGGCGCAGGCGCAGGGCAGCCGAGGGTCCCGCCCCCGCCCCCCCCCACCCCGGCCAGGGCCCGGGCCTCACGAATGTCCTCGAGGTCCAGGTCGTCATAGAGGAACTCGTTCTCCTCGAAGTCGGGGTCCTGGGAGGAGTCGACGTAGTACTCCACGTCGTCCTTGATCTTGCGGATGGCGTCCACGAGGATGGAGTCGTTGTCCAGCATGCGCAGGATCGTCTCCAGCATGCGCACGTGGTAGCGGTGCTTCTCGATGTGCCGCTTCAGGCCCTCAATCCGGTCCTGCTTCTGCTGGCGAGCCCAGGGCCAGGCTCAGGGGCTGCACAGCGCCTGCCCGGCCCTCCTGCCCCCACAGAACCTGTCCTCAGTCCCCAGTCCCCACCACGACCCTCACAGGCTCCACTCTGGCCCCTCCTGAGGCGGGGCAGTGGGGACTGTGCCCACCCTCCGGTCCACTGGGGACCAGTCCCCACGCTGATCGTCCCTGCACAGCCTGGGACTGAGAAGACCCGGCGCACAACTCAGCCTCCACCTGCCCTCACCAGTGCCAGCCGCCTCTCCACTGAGCCCCCGCTGGGACACGCCCCCCCCCCCCCCCCCCGGCCTCATTCCCTTCTTCCCTAGACCCTCAGCAGCCTGGCACGCCCCCACTTCACCCTCCCTAGCTCTCTTCCCAGCAGGGCCCCCACCCCTTGGGGGAGCAGGGGAAGCCAGGCTCCAGGACCTGGCTCTGCTGCGAGCCACCTCCACCAGCCCCGTGTCATTCCTTGTCCCCTTGTACTGCCCTCTCTGAGGGCCTGAGGCTCTGGGGTGCTATGGCAGCTTTCCCTTTCCTTCAGGTCCCACACCTACTCTGCATTCAAGCGGAACCCAAATTTATCTTCCCCCAAATGATACCTCCTCCCTTGTCGTTGAACTTGGGGCCCGAGCATTCATTGTCCCTGAGCTTCTTTTGCTGAAGGCTAGCACCCTACCACTTGAAACACAGAGCCACTTCTGCCTTGTTTCTCTCTCCCTCTCTCCCTCTCTCTCTCTCCCCCTCCCCCCCCGTGTGTGTGTGTATGTGGTACTGAGGAACTGAACCCAGGGCCTCATGTACAGTAGGCAAGCACTTTACCACTAAGCCACGCTCCTCGCCTGGTTCTACTTATTAAGCTACAGCGCCACTTTCAGTTTTTTCTGAGTAGCTAATTGGAAATAGTCTCACAGACTTTCCTCTCCTGGATGGCTTTAAACCATGATCCTCAGGATTACAGGAGCAAGCCACTGGCACCTGGCATGGCTTTCCTTTTCTTGTGGATCATGGGGCTTGAACTTGCCCTGAGCGCTGTCCCTGAGCTCTTCAGCTCAAGGCTACCACCCTACCCCATGAGCCAAGTCCCACTTCCCGTTTTCTAGAAGTTAATTGGAGATGAGACTCTGTGACTGGGCTGGCTTTGAACCTTGATCCTCAGATCTCAGCCTCCTGAGTAGCTGGGATTACAGCCACTATACCCAGCTAGCATGGCTTTTCTTTGTGGTGGCCCCAGACCTGTAGGTGTCAAGACTCTACCTTCCCTCCTCTTTGTGGTGCCCAGTCAGCTAAGTCCTGGACTCTGCCTTTCCAGCCTGATCCCAGTCTCCTTACACTCAGGACCTAGAGTGTCTCCCGCTCACCGAGTACCTCTACTCCACCCCACACCTGGCCCACAGACACGGGCTCCCCCCACTCACATCCTTGTCGCCCTTCTTCTTGCGCGTCTGAACCGATAGTGACTCCACCTCACTCTCAAACTGGTCCACCTGCATGTTCAGCGTGTCGATGGTGTTCTGGGGGCGGGCAGGCAGGGAGAGAGGAAGCGGTCAGCCAGGGTCCTTGTGGACAGGGGGCAGGGTCCCTAAGCTCACCACCGTCTCTGTCTTCACTCACCGTGAGCCACTGGCCAACTTCCTCCTTCTCCTTCTGGGCAGGGTCCACCTTCTGTGCCAGGCCCAGGCCCTCCTTGCTGTAAGCTTTGGTCTTGGTCTCTCGTTCCACAACTTTGAACCGTTCCATTTGCTGCGGAGAGCAAAATTGGCAAGGGGGCTGGGCTGGCAAGGATGGGAGGAGCAGAGAAGGCCGGTGACATTTACCCTGGCGCCGGGGACCCTAGCTCAGGCTCTGCCTTTCCCTGCTCCCAGGACCCCACCGCCTCTCGCCGCTCTTCCACCCTGGGGCCCTGGCTCCAGACGCCTACCGTCTCAATGAGCTTGCGGTTATCGATGAGCTGCCTCTTGTCCTTGATCTCGTTGGACGCCACCCATGTCTTGATCTGGTCCCTCAGCCGCTGAGGCAGGGGAGCAAAGTCAAACTACAGATGTGGGGGTGCCCCCCCCACCCACCAGCAAGCTCTTCTCCCTGGGACCCAGTAGTCCACTCTCCCCATTCCTCTGCCCACTGGACTCGTCAGTCCAGCCCCAGCCCCCTCACTTGTAGCTTCTTAATCTCCTTCTTTAGGTCAGCCTCATACTTTTCTTTCTGGTTTGCGTTGGCTGCATTGTGGAGCTGAGGGATGGAGATGGTACGGTTAGGGTGGGGGCAGCTGTGGTGGAAAGGCCCACTCTGTCTCCCTGGGCCCCTCCTCCCGAGAACTTTTCCCTAAGGTCCTCAGTATCTGGCAGCCGGCCTGTCTCCCTGGTCAACGTCCAGAGATCCTGAAGCTCCTCTGATGTCCTCTTCCCTACACAGCCAGGGTTTAGGGCCTCTACCCCGTACCTTCTGCCAAATATCTTCAAACTGCTCCACGCCCTCAGATACCTTCTTGAGGCAGCGATCAATCTCACCTGGCCAAGGAGGAAAGAAAACTGTTAGAATCCTGCCAAGGCTGCAAGAATTCACAAGTTCCCAGGAGAGAAGGCCGGGCTCCGTGTGCAGAGGCCAGGCTGTCTAGTACCTTGGAGTTTGCGCTTGTCCGCCATCTTCCCTGCACTACAGACGCACTGTCTTCATACTCTCTTGGAGACGGACGCTGCTGGGAGAGATTGGAAGGCAGTATAAACTCAGAGACACAGATGCTGGGGAATGTCGTGGGGCTGGGAGGGAAACCCCTGAGACCAGGCTCAATTCTCTCTAATCTCACTCAACTGCCCAGCACAGAGTCTGGCCAACAGGACTCAGAAAGGTGGTTGAAGCAACAAGATACATACTTCCTGCGGCCTAAGAAGTACACAATTCCTAGAGCGTGGAGTATCTTCCATTTAAAGCTACTTCAGAGAAGGATAAACTCATGAAGCACACAGGAGACATCTGGGACAAAGTATCAGCCAGAAACCCCTTCTATCCAGAGGGGTCTTGGAAGGTGACCAGCAGACACCCAAGGTCCGATACCGTGTCTCTCTGCTGAGCTGAGCCCACTTTTACAGACAGGTAGGGCGCCTTATACCTCCAAGAAACTTATTCCCCAGAGAACTCTTGAACCAAAAGGGGGTAACATTTCTACAACGCAAACACCAACAAAGGATAACACTTAGGAGCAAATAGTGGTCCCTGAAGGGACGGGAGAAGACAAGCAGTGAGGAGGGAGCCAGTCTGCACACACAGGAGTCCATCTCAAGTGGACTAGTAATTTAAACTCAGGCAACCTGAACCACCAGGGCAGGCACCCAAAACTTGAGAGGAACAGCTTTACCCAGAAGGACCCAGGGTGAAGGGGCATCACCAGGAAAGCCACATCAGTCTAGGGAGGATCACCCCAATTCTAAACTGCCAGCAGGGGTTCTTTGAGATCAGAATGTCCCCATTCTATGGGCACAAGGCAGGGGCACAGCAGAGGAGCCTCAATAGTGCAGGCAGAAACTGCCCCACCCCAGGAGTAGGAGCCTCAACTTAGAGAGGTTCTCACTGGTGAGAACAGCCCTGTCAACAGAACACCACGGGCTTTCCCACGGAGCCCTGATGACCATGAGAACTTGAATTGTAGCTGATGCAACTGAAGATGTCCCCCCCCCCCCCCGCATTTTTTTCTTTTGAGACAGGGTCTTCTTATACTCAGGCCAGCCTCTGCTCCTAAGTGCTGGGATTCCACACTTGTAGGTGTGCAGCGCCAAGCCCCCCGCCTCCCTGCACAATTTTGTTTCATCCCTTGTGTCTAATCTAGTGGCTCCAGCATGGGGCACAAACCAGCGTTTGAGAGAGGGTAAGAGCTGCTGACTGACTCCATGGCCCCCTCTCTGGGTGGTGCCAACTCAACTCTCCTCAGAAAAAAGTTCTGGCAAAACCAGCAGCAGAACCCTCAGCCCAACATCAGCTGACACATCTCTAGCAAGGCAAGGCAGCCGGGAAAAGGGGCCAGGAGAGAGTGGGTCCCCAGAGGAGATGCGGGTGGGTAGAGCTCACAGAAGGGCCCAGACACCAGCAAGAGTTGTGCAAGCATCATCACCAAGAGTGAGTCTTGAATCTACCACTCTAACACTAAAAGCCTCTTTGCCCCACCGAGGGGAACAGACTGGGGTTCCAGCCTGGAAGTTACCTCTGAGAATCACACCCCAACCAATGCCCAGACAATGAAGGGGCTGGAACCCTAGCACCAGAGGAGTCAACACCCCAGGCGGCCACACTGCACAGTAAGAAAGAAGTCCAAGAGAAGTAGAGAAAGGTGCCAAAGAACAGGAAGGTACCAGGGGGTATGCATCAAATACCAAGGGAGGCACACCTGTGCCACAGGGAAACCAATTATCTCCTCCCTCCAGAGAAAAGCCCCTCATCAAGGGTTGCTGGCACCACAGATGGTCCAAAAGCTCAGAGATGAGAGGCTAGCACTGGAACCTCCAGGTGGAGGCTCCATCAACAGCCTCCCTTCTGCCGGGGGCCACTAGCACAGGCCCCTCTGATGGCGGGAGGAATCTGGCCCAGGAGGCTCAGCCATGAGGATCCAAACAGAAGGCACAAGTTCCAGACCCAGAGGAACAACCAACAAGGAGACCCCAGCACTCCACCATCAAGCAGAGGCCTGGGGAAGGGTGCAGACTTACTCATCCCGGGGCTGAGTGCCACACAAGGGGTCCTGGGCATGGTGAAAAGCACCTTCCACCCCGGAGAGCACCAACTCTACGTGAGGAGCAGCCCAGGAGGGTGGGCGCCCAGGACACTGGGAGGCAGTGGCATTAGGTCACGGGCTGAGACAGTCACTGTCCCTGAGGAGGCTCAACCCGAAAGGTGGGGGGCCTAGAACTGACATTTCCGCAAGGGGAAGCCTGGTCCCAGGGAAGAGGCCTTTGGTGAAGCCAAGCGGCTCACCCTGCCACAAGGAGCCTTCAACACGGTGAGAGATCACAGGACCGAGGTGAGAAGCACTGGTGGGGGCACCCATGGTCAAGAGGGTGCTCACACCTCCCAATGGAGACACAAAGAGGACACTCAAAGAAGGCAGAACTCCATCCCCGGGAGAAACAACCCTGAGGAAGAAAGGCTTTCTAGGAAGACAGCACCACTTCGGGGAGAACGCCATCCCTAGTGCAGGAACCCGGGGTCTGGACCCAAGTCTCTACAGGGTGCCAGCAGGGTGGACGGGTGCAAACCCCCACTCTCCACCTCTATTCCCGCTGGGGTCAGGGATGGGACCATCCCATCTTGTCAAAGGGAAGGCTCTGACACCACCACCCCAGGAGACGGGGGAGATGCCTCGCCCCTGGAAAGACAACACCCCACTACCACAGGGCAGGGGCCATCTGGGGGCGGTGACATTCCCTTTACTGCTCAGCCGGAGGGTGAGACGGACGAGCTCGCGGAGGAGTGTGGGGCGCGGGGCAGGGCCGCCTCGACGGCAGACAGCGCGGGGCCTTGAGACACCAGTTACTCGTGGAGCTGGCGGCCCAGTGTGTCCCGGGGTGGGGCCCCCTCGACACCCACTCGCTCCCCAGAGGGGCGACAGCCGAGGCCCGGGCGGCCCCGGGCGGCGGGGTGGGAGCCGCACGCCAGGAAGCGCTGCAAACTTTCGCCCAGGCTCCACCTCACAGCGGAGCCGCGGCTCTGGGGCGCTCGTCCGCCCCCGCCCGGCGCCGCGCCGACCCCCGGGGGCCGAGGGGTCCCGGGCCCCCGGCGGCCCGCTCTCCCCGGCCTGGCCCGACGCCGCGGAGGGAGCGGGCACCTGGCGCCGGGGCCCCGCGCGGCCACGCGGGAGGCGGCGGCGGCCGCTGCGGTCCCGCGCCGCCGGGCTCGGAGGCGGTGGCCCCGCCGGGGCGCGCGGCCGGGCCGGGCCGGGCCGGTCGCGGCAGGCGGCGGGGCCCGGACGGGGCCGGCCGGCGGCGCCGGGGAAGGGAGGGGTGCGGCCCAGTCGAGCCTGACGCTCTCACCACAGGAGCTGGCGCCGCCGCCGCCGCCGCCGCCGCCGAGGAGCGTATCGCGACAGGCGGGGGAGGCGAGCGCCCGCCGCCTTCTTCTCGCGCCCCGGGCCCGGGCGCTATCGCGATAGCGGCGCGAAGCGGAAGTGGGGTGGGGGGGGAGCAGGCCCGGGGTTGTTCTGACGACGGGGGGTCGGGGCTCAAGGGAGGCCGCGGCGTCTACCGATGGCTCCGCGGAAGCTGACCGGGCCGGTCCAAGATGGCGGCGGCGGCGGAGGAGGAGGGCGCCCTCCTCTCTTCTCGTCTCTGGCGCCGACCCGCCCCCGAGCCCCAAATATAGGCCGGTCATTGCTCCCGCCGCACGTCGCTCCTCACCGTCGCGCGCGTCCTATTGGCTCCTGGTAAGGAGGCGTCCGTCCCCCTCCTCGTGATTGGCCGGTCGCGACAAGGCGCGGCGTTCGATTGGCCTTCCGCTCAGCCTGCCAGGATTGGCTTAGGTTTTCTTCTCCGCTCCTCCTCCTCCTCCCGCCTCAGGGCACAACACGCCAGCGCGAGGGCCCGGGTGTCAATCAGAAGGCCCGGGACGTGCTGATTGGACGTTCCCGCCCCCCTCTCCAAAACCAATTGGCCGGAGGGCGGGACCGGGCTGACCAGGGGCGGGAAGTCCTCCGTCAAGTTTGGAGCCGTTTTTAACTGGCTACGGGGGTAAATTCGGGCCCGAATCCTTTGGTTGGCTCCGGAAGAGGGGGCGGACACGGAGCAAGGCGTGAGGAGCGGGCGTTGAGGGTCGCGCACCGAAGGGGAGACAGACAGGTGCCTTCAAAGCGAGGGCTCGAACTGAAGTCATCTGCCAATCAAGAGCGGCGCCGGGACGGTAGGGCGGAGCTGGGCGGGGAGGCCCCGCCCCCTCTCACAGGCGGGCCAATGGCGCGGTGAGGGCGGCCCCGGCTCGCGGAGCGCGGACGGGCGCCGGTGCGCGGCGCGGTCGCCGCGCCGGCCGGGCTCTCGACCCGCAGGTGCTCCGCGGGGCGCCCCGCGCGGACGGGCGGGCGCTCCCGACTCGGCTGCCTCGGCGGGGTCCCCAGACTCCAGCGCGGAGGAGGCAGGAAGCCTGCGGTACCCTTTTGTGGAATGGCTGGATCCGCGCCTCTTCCTCGAGGCTGGCGTGGAGCTGAGACTGTGAGCGGGCTGAGCCGGCCGGTGCCCCTGCCCGTGCGCGCGCGCACACACGCACCCGCACACATGCGCGCGCACAGACGCGCACACACACACACGCACCCGCACACATGCGCGCGCACAGACGCGCACACACACACACACACGCACACATACACCCGCGCACACACACACCCGCACACATGCGCGCGCACAGACGCACACACACACGCACACACCGGGGAAGGGGCCTCCCTTCTCAGCCCCCCACCCCAACACACACAAGGGGCCAGAGGCAGCGCTGTGGCTCGAGCACAGAGCCCAGGCCCCGAGTTCAAGCCCCAGGACTAGAGACCGGAGGAGCGAAGCCTGGCGCTCCTGCCTTAATTCGTCGCTAATCCAGAGCTTCCTGTTCAAAGCGTGGAGCCTGGACGCAGCAGGGTCTCCTGCCCTCCCATGACTATGACTCGGGATATCCAGAATTAGGCTTTTCTAGCAAGCTCCCAGGTCAAGCTGATGGCTCGTGCTTCACTCTCGGAGCCCACAGAAGGTGGCGCCGCGTAAAATCACCCGGGAAGCTTCTAGGCATAACACTAAACCAACGAAGTCTCTAGCCGTGGGCCGTGAACATCAGTCATTTTTTTCTGAGTAGAGTCCAAGCATCTCACACAACACAGCTTTTATATAACACTGGTTCTCAAAAAGGTTGAATGTGAGGCATAAACATACCTGTGAACTTGTTTGAAAAGAGCATTCTGAGCATCATCATAACAAGAAAATAAAACCCTGGACTCAGCAATCATTTTCTTTTGCGCTGGTACTGGGGCTTGAACTCCGGCCCTGGGCATTGTCCCTGAGATTTCTTTTTTTGGCCAGTCCTGGGGTATGAACTCAGGGCCTGAGCACTGTTCTTGGGCTTTCTCAAGGCTAGAACTCTACCACTTGAGCCACAGCTCCATTTCTGGCTTTTTGGTGATTAACTGGAGCTTATTCTCCACAGGCTTTCCTGCTGGCTTTGAATTGTGACCCTCCAATCTCAGCTTCCTAAGTAGCTAGGATTACAGGTGTGAGCCACCAGCACCACTGGTAATAATGTTTTAACAAGACCCTGAGTTAATTCTGAAGCGTATTAAATTTTCATACCACACACAGATGTAATATAGTTAGACCAGGAAGAGAACCAGAGATTCTGAATGCACATGAGACAAAAGACCTACTGTGAGAGACCAGGAGGGACTGTAACACAAAGTGGTGACAGCCATTGGTGCAGAGAGGGAAAGCAAGTGTGAGATCTCAGAGACAAAATAGAGAAATGAACAGTCTTGGATGAGAGGTGACCAGAGCTCATGGAGTCTGGCTCCATCCAGCAGAGGGAATGGAGCCCCTACCATCATGACACACCTGCCTGGAGGCTGGCCATGTTCCTCATCAGAAGTGCCTTCCTCCTCAGCCCAAGTCTGAGCCCTGGTTCCCAAGACAGAGTGGGGTGCAGGAACTCCTAGCCATCCATCCCTACCAGGGCACTGCCTGCCTCGCTGTGTTGGGCTTGGCAGGCACTCTCAGCCAACACAGCTTACAATGACCAGGGCTCGGCTCTAGGGCTTGCCCGAGCCCAGTGCCAGGTGATTCCATGCATCCTTTCCAGGCCTCCGGGGGGCTTCATGGGTGGCTGTGGATGCCGGGAAGGCCCACGTGTGGCTCCACAATGATCTGGAGCTGTCTCTGGCCACACTGCCTAGCCATCAAGATAACTGATGTTCTCCAGGGCCTGGAAATGGCAGGCCCATCCTTCTGCTCCTGGGCACATCAGCTGGCCCAGAGGCTCGCAGCTGACACCTTCGGCGCTTCAGTAACGTTCGCTCCCGAGGACAAACACCGATACCTGGTTTTTAATCGTACTCCTTCTAAAAAAGCGGTTTGTTTTCCCAGAGGGGCACAATGAAGCCCTGCTGTGTCCCAGTGGGGAGCAGGGAAAGGTGTCCTGGCCGGGCACAGGGCGGATGGCGCACGAGGACCGGCACCCAGCACCCATGCTCCTTCAGAGGGCGACCACCCCAGGGCGTGCCTCGTCTCAGGTGGACATGATGCCACTCTTCTCTCCCTTGACCTTGAGGAACTCAGCCATGCTAGAGAAATACTTCTGGTTAGCCTCGGCTACTTTCTTCTCGGCTGCTTGGGGGTTCACGATTTCCAGACCCTAGGCAGGCAGTGGACAGGGGGATGACAGGTAAGGGGCTAGGCTCCCTCCAACCCCTCCTCCTCCTCCTCCCAGAAGAGAACCACGATGCGGAAGAGGGCCAGCATCCCGATTTCTAACCCAGTTAACTGGTGATGCTGAAAATGCCACCATTTGAAAACAAAACAAACCACCCTCTTCATTTTTGGATGAAGATGCAGAGGACACAGGGACAGCGGCTGATCCCGAGTCCCAGCACAGGTCCCAGCTTCACCAAATAATGGCTGCCAGCCACTTGACAATACTTTTTCTTTTCCTTCTTTCTGTTTTTTTTCTTGCCAGTCCTGGGGCTTGAACTCAGGGTCTGGGCACTGTCCCTGAGCTTCTTTTGCATTCTACCCCTCGAGCCACAGCATCACTTTGGGCCTTTTCTGTGTATGTGGGACTGAGGAATCAAACCCGGGCTTTCACATGCGCTAGGCAAGTGCTCTACCACTAAGCCACCTTCCCAGCCCCCCGACAATGTCTTCAAGGCAGTAATTCTCTTCACCATCCCGGGTCTAACCCGGAAACCTGGCCGCCCTCCACAGGGCAGGTCTGGCTGCTGCCTGTGGCTTTTCCCCGGGAGCCTGACATGGAGCTGGGACCCCAAGCCGCCGCAGGAGCCCTTTGCTGGCAAGCAGGCGAGCTCCTCACACGACCCTGCGGTGAGTAAACTGAGGCACCGGAGCAGGACGGCCTGCTCCTCACTGCAGGGAGGGGCTTGCACTCGGTGTGACACTCCAGCCACTTGACCCGGGGACCCTGACTGCTTCAGCTATTTCAAAGGAGGGACCAGCAGCTCTTAGAGTCCCTGCTGGGGCAGCAGCTGGCCAGTTGGACACCAGTCTCGGCATGACCCCGTGCCTGGCCCAGCAAGCCTCTGCAGGGGCTGTGTTGTGTCGGCGTCACCAGGGACTCCCTGAGCACTGGCCTTTAGGGACATGGGCCTAGGCTGGGCCAGGGGCCACCGGCTGGGCTGGGGGGGGCACACAGGGTGTACCTGGAGCGGGGTGAAGGCCACACTGGAGGCGGTCCCCGAGGAGCGGTCTCGGATGGTGGACTTCCCGCCATATACCACGCTCTGCTTCTGCAGGGTCCGCTGCAGGGAGAAGGGGCTGTGACCCCGGCTCAGGGCTACAACCCCAGGTCACGACCCCTCCAGGCCCCGGCCCCACCCCGCCCCTGTACCTGCAGAGTCTTGGAGATCCTGGCTTTGGTGGCCTCATTCACCTGTGTCTGCCGCACTCGGCCACTGCCCGACTTACCCAGGTGGCCTAAACTGAAGCCCAGGTCCTCCTGGTATGCGTCTTCTTCAATCTGGTGGGAAGGAGAGGCAGCCATGCTCAGCCGGCGCTCAGTTTGACATAAGCCCACCAGCCATGGCGCTGCTTGGGAGCCCCTGGACAGCGCAGGGCCTGGCTCCTGCCTGAGCTGCATGGAGGCCCTTTCTGTGCATGCAGAACTGAACAGGGGACAGGCTTGCTGCTGAGGGCACGTGAGCAGGAGTGGTACAGCGGGGTTACAGAGGACACCTCAAGAAATCCACTAAGCCCCAGGCAGCCTGGGGTCCAGGAGAGACCAGCCAGGTCTGGAGGGCTTGGTGTGGAGCCAGGAGCAAGAAGCTTGGGAGAGCTGGGGCTGGGGTGGAGCAGGAAGCGGGGAGCCAGGAAGGCAGCTCGTACTGAGATCACTCGGGGCTGGGCATGGCCAGATCTGAGCAGGCCTGTGGGGGGCGGGGGGGGCGGGGAGGGTGAGGGCATGGTGGAGAGGGGGTCCCACCTCCCCGAAGCTCATGCGGTTGGCCTGCTTCCGGATTTCTGTCAGCCCCAGCCTCTCCTTCATCTTGCGGTACCTGGGGCCAGGGGCAGGGACAGGAGGTCAGCAGGGAGGTGCCAGCCCTTCCCCACACACATACAACCCAGAGCCACTCACCTGCGACCACCCCGCTTCTTCCGCTGCCCGTCCAGGGGCGCAGGCAGGGGCTTCACCTGCTTCACGGGGGGCGGCTCCTGCCACTTGTCAAACTTGCGCTCTATCTCATCCTTCAGTTCGTAGCCCACCTGCAAAGGGGCCCAGAGCTAGGGAGGGGCCGTGGCTCAGGCCCTATCCCTGTGCCCACCATCCACCCCTGTGCCGTTTCTGGGTGCTGTGGTTCTCGAGGCCTTCCGCCCCGCTTCAAACCTCAGGCCTCACATCCGAACCTGGATTTCAGCCTCCCGCCCTTCAACTGTGACTGTGCCGGGCACAGTCCCGGAGCTCCACCTTCAGCCCCTGCTCCATGCGCCCAGCGTGCGCCTGCCCACCTCTCCTCACCACAGATGCCCCTGCAGGCTCTCCCTTCAGGAAGGATCTCAGCGCAGCCAGGGTTCTCGCGTGTGTGCACAGTTATGGTATGACCTGCTCCCTCCTGGGGCTCTGCAGTCACCCCCCCACCCCCCACCCCCGCCAGTTCCTTTCCCAGGAGGTGCCCTGCTCTCTCCAACTTCCAGGTCCGCTATGGCTGGGTCTTCCATGGGCAACTGGGCTAAGCGTGGGAAGACGGTGAGACCCTGCATTCTCAGGGCGGGCTTGGCATCACTCAGAGCCTTAACATGCCATCAGAGAAACTGCAGAGCAGAGTCCTCGGGAGAAAGGAGGAGCTGCACGGCTGGCTCTGCCACAGAGGACAGGGCACACAGCCGGGGATGCGTCCAGCCAGGGATGCAGGTGGCCCCCCGGATTGGGGGGAGGGGTGGATCCTCCCAGGGGCCTCCAGAGAGCCACAGTCCGGGTGACTCCCAAACATTTCATCTCCTGGATTCTAAGATACTAAGCCTGAGGATTTTTGTTTGTTTTTGCCAGTCCTAGCGCTTGGACTTAGGACCTGGGCACTGTCCCTCAGCTTCTTTTGCTCAAGGCTAGTGCTCTACCACTGGAGCCATATTCTCAGCCCCTAAGCCTATTTTAAGCCACCAGTTTGTACGGATTTGTCACAGCATCCCTGGGGAAGTCATACACCACAGTGAGAGTACCTGGCCTCTGTGGGTCCCTCCCTATGCTGGCTCTCTCATTAGACTGCAGGCCCCGGCATGCGCTCTCCTTCCCCGTCCTCCCTCCCCCTCCTCCCTCTCCCCACCCTCACCTTCCCCTCTGTACTCTCGTGGAAGCTGTCCACACGAGCTGCCAGCGTGCACTTGGCAGCCACCAGCCGGGCTGCTTTCCGCCGGAGATCCTGGAGCAATGGAAGCGGGGGCCAAGTCAGTGAGCAGAATCAGGACAGAGGAGAACCTACGGCCTCTGCTGTGAACAGACCCGTCCATGCTTCACTGGATGTGTTCTACTAAAGCCAAACCACCCTTATTTTGGTAAAAACCAAGATGGGGCACATAAAACCTACAGCCAGAAGACCCAACGAATAATAATAAAGCAGTAAAACTGGCAGCAGCAGTAGACAGTAGAGAGCCCTGCTCAGGAGATATGGTCTCGGGCCTGGAGGCCTCGGGCCAGCCAGATGGCATCCTGTCTGTAGGGCTGGCCCTGCAGGGAAGCCCGGCCTCGGAGCTTGGGGTCACCAGCCCCAACAGACCCTCCACCAAGGCTTGAAGAAGTTTCTCGATGGTCACATGCCACTTCCCAGAGAGGACCCAGGAAGTCCTGTGACTCCCTTCCCCGGGCCCCGGGGCTGGCTCACCGGGGGCAGGGACTGCACAATGTCACTGTGGTAGATGTAGCCGGTGTGGGGCAGCACGGAGGTGGAGGAGAAGCCGGACAGCGTCTTGCGCTGGGCCCCGAGCAGCATGATATTGCAGGCAGGCATCTTGGAGAGGTTGGTCAGGCCGCCGGCCACCCCTGCGGAGGGAGGTGAGGTCAGAGGAAACACGGCATGATTTGGGGGTTCTGGTGATATGGCAGAGGCCCAGGGTACCTCTCTTTTCACAGGGCTAAGAATAGCAAGGGCTCAGAGGAGGGAGCAGCGTGCCCTCGGCCAGGCCACGCTGGTGCCCTGGGCCACCTCTACTGTTTCTGTTTTTATTTTTTTTCTAGTCCTAGGGCTTGAACTCAAGGCCTGAGCTCCTTGGGCTTTCTCGAGGCTAGCGCTCCACCACTTGAGCCACAGCACCACTTCCAGCTTTGTCTCTGCATGTGCTTTGTGTGTGCCTGGAGAGCACTAGGCCAGGCTCCTGCTTCCACCTCTGAATGGGAGCCTTTTCACCGGTCCAAAGCTGGGCAACTGGGCTGCGGGTCTGTTCTGTCTCAGTTCTGGAGCGTTCACAGGAATTGGAGAGGAAAAAGAACTACAGGTGTTCACTCGAGCCCCAGACTCTGGGGATGCAGGACTGCGCATGGCCCAAAGGAGTGTGGGAAGAGACCAGGCTGTGGACTGCCAGGATGGGGAAGAATGCTCTGGATGCTCGATGTGATCGCAAGCCTCCATTTTCCTGTCACACCGTGTGGGGGACCTGTGTGGGGGGACCAGGTCTTACCCATGATCTTGGCGGCCGTAGATGCACCAATGATGATGGAGAGATTGGGTGCAATAAAGGACATGCGTGACTCCACGTACTCATAGATGCGGTGCTTGGAGGCGTTTAGCTCCAGCGCCATGTCGCAGGCCTCCTCTAGCCGCTCCAGCTCCTCCTCCGACAGCTGCTGCCTGCAAGGGCACAGACCCCAGCTCTGTTCGGTACCCAGCCAAGGGACTTTTGTGTAGGAGTGGCTCTGGGGCCACCTCCAGTCCTGACAGCCCCGGCACCTGGGAGCAAGGGCTGCTGGGAATCCCGATTCTCAGCCTGTACCACACTGGTCAGCCGCAGGCCCTCGCTAGCCCTGGCAGGTCTGGGCCGGGATGGTGACACCCAGTGGGGAGTCCTTACCCCTGCGTGGTAGACGCAGTGACACTGACGACCATGATGGTGGCATTGGTCAGAATCTGCTGCAGGTTCTCGTTGTTCTTGCACTTGTCCAGGCTGTTCCCCAGCTCCTGGGGGTGGGGGGAGGAGAACCTGCGTGTTACCAGGAGCTCTCTTTCCCCAGCACACGCCCAGACCGCCTCTTGAGGGCACTGGGAAGGTTGGGGCCCCTCACCAGGGGCTGCACCTGCCTCCCAGCTGTCCCACAACACCCTGCCTGAGCCTCCATGCTCCACCGCCCACCTGGAAGAGAGCTCAGGCAGGACAGACCTGACATCCTGGACAAGCCCTCGGGAGCACAGATCTGGTAACAGCCATTTCCCTGCCACCACCCCAATCTCCTCCTGGACATGGGGCCCAGGGGGATGGAGCTCGTGCTCTCCCTGCCTTCTTGGCTCCTGTCCTTCCTCACAGGATCCCACGTCTTCCAAGTCCAAGTCCTCCAACCTTCCTGGCCTTTTCAACACCCCTCCCACCCTTGCTCATTTCTTCCTGGCTTGTTCCCACGCAGGGGCTTTGCACTTATACAACTGTTCTAGCTGTGTCTTTGCACGGCTGCCTGTGCCAGCCTCTAGAACTCAACTCAATCCCTCCTGCTCCTGGCCTGCTGGGGAGCCCAGGTCAGCTCGTTCTAGGAGGGCAGAGGGAGAAGAGGGCCTGAGGGGGAGTGGGCAAGCACGTCCTCCCCTGCTGAGCTTCTGCTCATGCTGCTCCAGACCTCAAGGCCTCCCAGACCCAGGCATGAAAGCACAGTGCGCCCCTGCGTCTGCCCGGCTCCTCTACTACCTTGACCGTGCGGATGTAGTCCAGGGCGTTGGGCACCAAGGACTCCAGCTCGGGGAATCTCTTCGAGTATTTATCCCGGATGAACTTGTGGATGATATCTAAGATGAACGGGAGGGGTAGGTGTCCAGGCAGGAGGTGGCAGTAGGTCCGCCTTCAGCAACCCCGAAACCCCATCTTGGCACATGGATGTCGGTAGTGTCCACTCGTGCTGCCCGTGAGCAGGAGTGACATGTTACTGCCACACTGAGTCCTGCGGAACAGCACTGCCCTCCTCTGCCCCCACCCTTTGCAGATGGGGATGTGGAGGTGAGGGCTGGAGAGAGTAGACAGACGAAACACGGGGGGGCAGAAGGAGCCCCGGTCTTATAAATAGCCCCAGGCTGATCCGCTCAAACATTTAGATGAGGAGAGATTGTGTTTCCCTCTATGAAGCCATGGTTCCAGTGGTTGAACCTGGATTCCAGCAAATCCTGGAGCTTGGGGACCCACCTGAGAGGTGGGAGGGAGCTGGTTCCTACTCAATCCCCAGGAGGGGCTGGGGAGGAAGAGCAACCGGGACTGCTGCTGTTCACAGTACTCACTCAGCTCGTTCTCGATCTCCACGGTCAGGTTGTTGGCGTCCACAATGACTCGGTACTCGGGGGCCGCCTCCACTGGTCCCATCACTGTGAACACAAGCAGCGCCTGCGTGGTGGGTGTGTGTGTGGGGGGGTGCCTAAACGCCCTCCTGGATCACAGAGCTGTGGGAAGACTGGGGTTGAGACTGGGGACAGGAAGGGGGGCTGAAGGGTGTAGTGGCAATGGGTTTACACGCCTGCACACATCCCCTAGACCTGGGTTGGTCCTTCTCGTCTTCCAATCTGCCCTCCAGGCCAATCCAGACTTCCAGAGCAAAACCAACCCATCCCACGGGCGCGCCATCACTCTGAGCTCCACAGACAGACACCCGAGGCCTCTATACACCTGAAGGGCACCATCAGTGACCTGCAGAGTCCCTCAGGGACGTCTGTAAGCTTCCCCGAAGCCTCTCCATCTTCCCGCAGGGCCTGACTACAGTGTCTCAGCACCAGAGGCTGCTCCACGTCTCTGGATCCTCACAGACGCTGCTCACTTCTTCCTTTAACCCTTCCCAGTTTTCCATTCACAGTAATGATACACTTACTTTGATACATCTAATCCGTACATTTTTTTTTTTTTGGTTGGTTGTGGGGCTTGAACTCTGGGCTTGGGCACTGTCCCTGAGCTCTTCAGCTCAAGGCTAGCATTCTACCACTTGAGACACAGCACCACTTCCCATAAAGTTTAACTTTTTTTGTGTATGGATCATGGGGCTTGAATTCGGCCTGGGTGCTGTCCCTAAGCTCTTCAGCTCAAAGCTACCACCCTACCTCTAGGCCTCGGTGTTGTCCCTGAGCTCTTCAGCTCAAGGCTACCGCCCTACCCTAGAGCCAAACCCCACTTCCCATTTTCTAGAGATTAATTGGAGATAAGAGTCTCAGGTCTTTTTGTGCCAGGCTGAGCTGGTCTGGCTTCGAACCTTGATCATCAGATTTCAGTCCCCTGAGTGAACCACCATGCCCAGCAAAGTTAACTTTTTAAAAAGTCCACTGATTTAAAGGAGATGTTAAGTAAATAACAGGCTGAGAGATTACAGATATGAGAAGGAAAAAATATGTAATTGCTCAGTGCAGTTTAGGAAACCTTAAGATATAGAAGCATAACTAGAAAGCATCCAAGACAGAGTAAGGATTTCAGAGCTCTGGGGTATAACACACATATAAGTGTATATAAATATGTGTATAGACACACATACGAGAGCTCTTACTATGCAGTCCAGACAGGACTCAAACACTCAACCCTCCTACTTCATCCTGCTACGTGCTAGGACTACATTTGTATGCCGCCAAACCAGGCGAGTACAGTACGATTTTACTGAGAACATGAACTGGGACAGGATGGGACGGAGGAAAAGACAAAGACTCTGGAAAAGGCTGAGGAAGAAACACATTCAATTTCAAAGCCATGAAGAACAAAGAAGGCAGCAAAGAATGAGTGGGGGAGAGGAGTACCTTCTGAAGCTTTGGCTTGCTTGCTGATGTACTCCTCAATCTTCACCATGATCTCTGCAAACTATCAGGGAAGCAGAGTCAGAGCCTGGGACCCTTGAGAAAGAAGAGCTGTTCCCCCATCACAGCCACCTCCAGCGAGTGTGGTTCACAGGGCACTCACACCCTCAGGCCCTCTTACCATCTTGCTGTCCCAAAGCTTGGCGATGCTCTTGACCGAATCCCCGGAAAGGTCCAGCTGTGTCTCCTCCTGTACATCCTCGATGGCTGGCTCTTCTTCTTCCTCTCCATAGCTTCCTCCTTCTTCCTCTTCTGCTGCCTCCTCGAGGTCAGCCAAGAGTTCATCTGCCAGAGACATCCCAAGGCCTACAGGAAAGCCAGATGAGTTCCCTAAATCTCTCTGGAAGATTCTGGCTCTTCTTTAGGAAGCCCAGCAATAGGCAGGCTTCGTAAAGATGGGTGCTCTGCTTGCTTCCTTCACTGGGGTGTCACAGGTTCCTATCCATGCAGAACACACCACACCCCTCCAACTGCACCGGGTGGGAGCCTCCTTCCCCCACGGCTGAGTCTCCCCACCTCCACTCCCACTGCCTCCCACTCCGCGCTTCGTTCTTCCCTAACTCCGTCTTGTTCTCTTATCCACTGATGCGGCCCAGCCTGGGGCGGGCTGCTGGATGCCACAAGCCCTACGGCACCACACACACACACACACACACACACACTCACACACACACTCACACACACGCACACACTCACACTCGTGGTTAGCTGGGCTCTGCTTCCTCACGCCTGCTTCCCAGGCATCAGCCAATCTCACGGGGCAGGGGGCAGGTCACAGGCGCGCCTGTCTCCGCACACGCCGTCCTCCGGGCCCCGCGGCCCGGCCCCCGCCGCCCACCCTCCCCGACCCCTTCTCACTCACCCCCAGCCTGCGCACACGACGGTTCCTACGAAAGAAACTTCCCCGGAGTGGGCGGCGCGCCCTGGTGACGCACGCGCCGCGGCGCCGCGCCGCGCCGATGACGTCAAGCGCGCTGTCTGATTGGCCACCGCCCGGGCCGATCCCGGTCGCGTTTGAAACAACTTTATTCGCATCCGCTGCCGTGGCTCCCTGAGCAGGAGACCGGGGCTGCTGCGCGCGGAACCGTCCTGGCCTGAGGTGTCGAGACGAGGGCAAAGGCGGTGGCAGCGCAGAGGACCGGGGGCGGCATTCGACAGGAAAGCCAGGACTGGACACCGGGACTTCGGGAGGCCTGGGGGACGGGAGGAAGGAAGCCGGGGACGCGGAACTACAACTCCCAGAAGGCGCCGGGCTGGCGGGGCCGAAAAGCCCGACGGGACGGGTAGTTTTGCGCACTGCCCTCCCTGGAGGACAGTTCTGAAGTCCTGAGATTTGGGTCGCGGGGAGCCGGGGAGATGGAGCTGGAGCAGCGGGAAGGGTGAGTGGCCGACCGGCCGAGGGGAACCCCGAGTCTGGAGGCGCGCCCGCGGGGTCTGCAGCCGTCCGCCCGTGGCCTCTGAGGGCTGACGGGGGTTGTAGTTCGGGAGGCTACCTTCTCGCTCACCTTCTCGGGGTACCTGGGTCTGGGGCGGGAGGAGGCTAGTGACCCCCCCAAATCTGAGAAACGAGGAGGACTGGGGTCTGGGCGCCAGGCCGGCGGGGCCCGGGAGCTCGGATCGGGGTCCTTAAGCCCCCGCCCCGGCCCTCCAGGACCATGGCAGCCGTGGGCTTCGAGGAGTTCTCGGCACCCCCGGGCTCGGAGCTGGCGCTGCCTCCGCTGTTCGGCGGCCACATCCTGGAGAGCGAGCTGGAGACCGAGGTGGAGTTCGTGTCGGGCAGCCTGGGCGGCCCCGGGCTCCGGGAGCGGGACGAGGAGGAGGAGGCGGCCCGGGGTCGGCGGCGCCGGCAGCGGGAACTGAACCGCAGGAAGTACCAGGCCCTGGGCCGGCGCTGCCGGGAGATCGAGCAGGTAGGTGAGTGCCCGTCCCGGAGCCCACCTGCTCCGGCAGCCGCTCAGCCTCCCGGAGTCTCCCAGGCGCCCTCGCGGGGGCGCCAGGCCGCACAGGTGCATGGGTCCGTCTCTTTACCCTCTGTCCCAAATGAATTCCCTGGGCCCGGGGACGTCACTGAACCCACCTCCTTGGTGAAGAGGAGCCACAGGAGGCAGAGCCCACGGCTTTAAGAGGTCACGAGGATTTGGATATTTTGTTTTGGGGGTTGTTTTTTTAGGCCAGTCCTCGGGCTTAAACTCCTGGCCTGGGCACTGTTCTTGGACACTTTTTGCTCAGGGCTAGCACTGCCACTTGAGTCACAGAGCCACTTCCAGTTCTTTCTGTGTATGAGGTTCCAGGGAATGCGACCCAGGGCTTCATGCACGCTAGGCGAGCACCTACCACTAGGCCACACTCCCAGCCCCAAGGATTTGGAATTGTTTTCTTTCTTGAGAATGAAGTGGGGGGGCATTGAAAGACTTTAAGGAGGGAGGGGAGCACTTGACCACGTCAAAGGCTCTCTGAAGAATATATCAGTTTTGCTCAAGTTATTAAACAAAAACACCACCACTATCTGGTGGCTCAGTGGCACATGTTTCCGGATGACATGCGACACGGGGGCCCTGTCCAGGTTCCCACCTTGCTTTGGGTTTCCAGTAACTTAGGTGTTCTCTAGCCTGTGCACTCGTGGAACTTCCACAGGCTCTGGCCTGGCAGGCAGGTAGGGAACCCAGGACGGGAGTGTGACGTGCCCTGGTTTCTTCTGCTTCTCCAGGTGAATGAGCGGGTCTTGAACAGGCTCCATCAGGTGCAGAGGATAACTAGGAGGCTCCAGCAGGAGCGCAGGTAACCAGGCCCCTGGCCTCTGCCCCAACAGGCTGGGCATCCATCCCTTCCCATGGGCTCCCACACACTGGGCTCTCACCAGCCACAGGATGCAGCTGGAGATGGTAGACACTGTTGGCTGTGTGGCTGAGCTGCCCTTTCCTACACAAGGGCAAAGCCCTTGTGTTAGTGCAATGCACTAGCTAGCCCCAAGCTCACTGTGGGGGTGAGGGCTCCGGTGAGTCTCTCTGTCTTTAGTGCCGGGGCTGGCTTTGAACCATTCCTCAGATCTCAGCCTCCTGAGCAGCTAGGATTACAAGTGTGAGCCATTGCATCCAGCTTAGAGTTTTTGGTTTTTTTTTTTGTCAGTCCTGGGTCTTGAACTCAGGGCCTGAGCACTGTCCTTGGGCTTTCTCAAGGCTAGAGCTCTACCACTAGAGGCACAGAACCACTTCCAGCTTTTTTCTATGTATGTGGTACCGAGGAGTAGAACCCGGGTCTTCGTGCATGCTAGGCAAACACACTACCACTAGGCCAAACTCCAGGCCTCTCCTAGCTTTTTTGTTCAAGGCTGGTGCTCTACCACTTGAACCATGGCTCCGCTTCCAGTTTTTAGGTGGTTAATTAAAGATAAAAATCTTACAACCTTTCCTTCCTGGACTGTTGGCTTTGAACCACAGTCCTCAGATCTCAGCCTTCTGAGGAGCGGGTGGAAGAAGAGAGCCACAGGGGCCCCTCTGTGCTGGCCTTGTACCTGGTAAAGGCGAGCTGAGTGCTGGTGGTCTCTGCATACAGGTTCCTCATGCGGGTCCTGGACTCTTACGGTGATGACTACCGGGCCAGCCAGTTCACCATTGTGCTGGAGGTGAGTGCCGGGCTCTGGGGGTCAGAGGAGCCCAAGACAGCCAGCCTCATGTGCCCTCCCCTCCCCCACAGGACGAGGGCAGCCAGGGTACAGATGCCCTCACCCCTGGCAATGCTGAGAATGAGCCTCCAGAGAGAGAGGGGCTGTCCCCACCCAGAAGGACTCCCATACCCCCAGAAGCCAGCAGCCCAGCCCCTGGTGAGGGGTCCAGCGGGAGGAAGAGGCGGAGGCCACCTCGGGAAGGAGGCCGGGCTGGAGCAGCGCTGACTCCGGATCTGGCACCAGTGCAGGTGGGAGGACCCAGGTCCAGCGGGGGTGGGGAAGAGAGAAACTGAGGTGGAGGAGGGGAAAGCAGGCAGGGGAGGAGGTTGTCTGGCCTGCAGAGCTGCACTAGGGCAGCCCATGGGGTCTTATTTTTTTTTCTTTTTGCCAGTCCTGGGCTTATACTCAGGGCCTGGGCACCGTCCTTATAGTTTCTCAAGGTTAGAGCTCTACCACTTGAGCCTCAGCACCACTTCTGGCTTTTTTCTATGTATGTGGTACTGAGGAATCAAACCCGGGTCTTTGTGCATGTTAGACAAGCACTCTACCACTAGGCCAAACTCCCGGCCCCCCATGGGGGTCTTCTACCCCCAGGCCTACTCATGCTGTGCTCCTTATCTCTCCAGATTAAGGTTGAGGAAGACTTTGGCTTTGAAGCAGATGAGGCCCTGGATTCAAGTTGGGTTTCTCGGGGTCCTGACAAACTGCTACCTTACCCCACCCTGGCCAGCCCGCCCTTCGACTGACACCCCCCTCCCCTACAAATTAAAACAACAAAAAAAGGCTGCCTTGGCCACTGTCCGCTGCTGCTCCCATCTCTGATCACAATCAGATTCTGAGACTGGTTCACATTTTTATTGAGGCCCCAGGGGAGGGGTTCACCATCCTGTCAGCTGTCAGCAGAGGTATTCACAGATTCTTCAACCACTCCAAGTTGGGGCCTTTGGGCTCCTGAGGGTGGCTGGGCACATCTGGCAGATTCCCATCGTCTCGTAGGGGTACTGTGAGACAGGAGGGGCACTGAGGAAGGGTACTGTGAGACAGGAGGGGCACTGAGGAAGGGTACTGTGAGACAGAAGGGGCACTGAGACTAGCAGATCTCCAGGCTCTGCAGAGGTCAGCTGGTCTGTCAGTTATGTGCAGAGAGGAAAGTGAGACCCCAGGAGAGGGTTGGAGAGGAAGCTGAGGCTGGCGACAGGTGGACTAGGAGAGCAGGAGGGTAGGAGAACCGCCCAGAAGCCGTAGATATGGATAGGAAGAGAAGCTCAGAGATGGCCACTGTGTAACCACAGGATGGTGTGAGCTGTGGCCCCCGGCGGCTCACCTGGGTAGTTGTAGGGTGTGGCTGCGTTGATCCTACTGGAGTACTTGGTGTAGGGGCTGATTGCAGGCAGGATTATGGCTGTGAAGAGAGACAGTGAGGCCAGGGCACAGGCCAGCGTGGAGGCCCTGTGGCACCTTGGGCCCCTATTTGTGCAGGTGGGGGGTTGGAAGCAGGACAGGAGCCTGGCAGGAAGCGGAGGGGAGGAAGAAGGGCTGGTCACAGCAGAGCCACATTCTGAGGCAGCCAGGGGCTGTTCCACAGGAACAGGAGTGTACCAAGAACACTGAGGCCCAGAGTGGAAGCAGTGCCTGCTGGAAGGCTGGCATCATGAGCACCCTCACATCTTCCCACACTCACAGGGGAGAGGGAGGCACCAAGGTGCTAGGACTGATTTAATGTGGTAGTATCCCATCTCAGCTTGAGAAAATGGCTGGCATCATTCTTCTAAGCACACCAGATTTTAATTCAGGCCTAGTGGTAGAGTGCTCACCTAGCATGCATCAAGACCAGGATTCAATTCCTTGGTACCACATACACAAAGCCTGTGGCTCAAGTGGTAGAGCTCTACCCTTGAGAAAGCCCAAGGGCAGAGCTCAGGCCCTGAGTTCAAGCCCAGGACTGGCAAGAAAAAAAAAGAAACAAAGACAAAAAAGCCGAGAGCGTGGTAGCTCACACCTGTCATCCCAGCTACTCAGGAGGCTGAGATCTGAGGATCAAGATTCAAAGCCAGCCTGGGCACAAAAGGACTTGAGATTCTTTTTTTTTTTTTTTTTTTTGCCAGTCCTGGGCTTGAGCTCAGGGCCTGAGCACCGTCCTTGGACTTTCTCAAGGCTAGAGCTCTACCACTTGAGCCTCAGCACCACTTCTGGCTTTTTTCTATGTATGTGGTACTGAGGAATCGAACCCGGGTCTTCATGCATGCTAGGCAAGCACTTTAACCACTAGGCCACACTCCCGGCCAGGACTTGAGATTCTTATCCCCAATTAACCTCTAGAAAACGGGAGGTGGGGCTTGGCTCAAGGGTAGAATGGTAGCCTTGAGCTGAAGAGTTCAAGCACAGCGCCAGGTGGAATTCAAGCCCCAGGACCCACAGAAAGGAAGGAAGGAGGGAGGGAGAGAAAGAGAGAGGAGAGGGGGGAGAGAAAAGCCCCTTCCCATGTGCCCCGTGTGGGAGGAGGGAAGGGTCAGGGTCTCCACAAGGATGCCACTGGCATGGGCTCCCGCTCTGACCCGGGGCCGCACTCATCCGGGGCTCGGCACTGACCCAGGGCCGCTCTGACCCGGGGCTCGGCACTGACCCGGGGCCCGGCACTGACCCGGGGCCCGGCCCACGCCACCCACAACCACTCAAGGGCAATGGGCGCCGCGACTCCGCAGCGGTGGGTAAGGGGGTGGAGGGGACGGGCGCGGGAAGGGGGCGCGCGCGCGCAGCCGCGTCACTCACGCACCGAGGCCCCCGAGGGCGAAGGACACCACGAGCACCGGCTCCTTGCCCCAGACATCCTTGAGGAAGGCGGTGATTCCTGGGAAGGTAGCGGAGGGTCAGCGGGCCCCGGTGACCTCTCACCGACCGTGCCGCCCCGTCCCCGGGGCCTCCCTCGCGTGCCCAGAACCACCGCAGCCCCAGCGCCCGCACTCACGCGAAGCCATCTTGGTCTCGGCGGCGGCGGCGGCGCGGAGCAATCTGGGAGTTGTAGTCCCTTGCTAGGGTACCGTGCCGTGAACAGTAAAGAGCAAAGACGAACCGGGAGTCAAAGACGCGGAGCACTCTGGGAGTTGTAGTCCCTGTGCTAGGGCGCCGGGGCGTGCACTGTGAAGGGCAAAGACGAACCGGCGTCAGAGACGCGGAGCACTCTGGGAGTTGTGGTTCCGGAGCCAGACTCCGCCGAGTTCCTCCCTCGCACTGGCCAGACGTTCAAGGCTGCAGCTAGAAAGATTTCAGGGCTTGGTGGGCTGCTAGGAAGGGCCGCAGTGTCTAACGCTGGCTAGCTCAGGGGACTTGCACACACACACCCCGCGCGCACACACACACACGCACACACACACCCCCCGCACACACACGCACACACACCCCGCACGCAGGACCCACAAGCAATGCAGGTGACATGTGTCTGCCGCTCTCACCCTGGCTAGGCCTGGCTGGGCCTGGCCGAGCTCGAGGCCTTCCCACCGCTCAGGTCCCGTCCAGATGCGTTTCCCCCTTAGGTGGCATGGTGAGCACAGTCAGCTAGCGCTGCTTCCTCCCCATCTCTCCCCTGGACAGTCATCCAGGCCCCCAGCTGACTTCTCTAAACAAGGCTCTCTGAAGCCTCACTTCCTGGGAGGGGAGAGGCACAGCCAGCCCGCACCGCAGCCCTGCCAGCCCTGCCCGATGGCACAGGCACTCCTCCTCCAGCTGCTGGCCCTCTGTAAGCCGCCCTTCCCTCCGGGGGTGGGGGAGGCAGACGGCAAGGGGGGCTCTGGGGACCTGCAGGGTGACCAGGCACTCGGTACCTGTGGGGCAGTGGGAATTCAGAATAAAGAGCCGGGGCTGGGGCTCGGAGCCCTGGGGATGGCACAGGTTTCTCTGGATCTTGAGGCAGGGGAGGACTGAATTCTTGGGCCCTGGGACAGTAGACTCCCAGATTTGAACACAGAGAGGCTGTGTGAGCCTGGACTCCCAAGTCTCTGGGAGAGGAAGAAGGGGTTTGGACGCGAAGACACCCCAACCGGTGGAGGAACAATGGGCAGGTGATGAGTTTGTGGAGAGGTGCGGCCAGATCTGGGTGCACACTTCTGGCTGGAGTAGATGGAGAATGGAAGTCTGGGTTTCTGGCTATGGTGTGGAGAGGGGCAGGGCTCTTGTTTTCCGGGTGGGGTGGGGGGCGGGGGATGGAGGACCAGAGGTATTAGATTCAGGCTTGAAAAAGAACAAAACGGGAACTTCAACCTTTTGCAGGGCCTCTGAGTCACAGCAGCTTCGTTCCATCTGGTGAGTAACACTCCGTCCTGGGGAAGTTAAGGCAGGAGGAGCAGGAATTCTGGGTCAGGCTAGCATGTACAGTACAGTGAAACCCTGTCCCCAAAGCACCAAATGCTGTAGAAGAGAGCTCAGGAGTTGTGTCCCCCTCCTCTGATTAGCCGCTGAGTGTGTGTGTGTGTGTGTGTGTGTGTGTGTGTGTGTGTCCTGGGACTTGACCTCAGGGCCTGGGCTCTGCCACCTCATCTTTTTCACTCCGTGCTAGCACTCAGCTGAGCCACTGCTCCACGTCTGGATTTGGGCTGGTTAGTGGGAGACTTTCCTGCCAGGTCTGGCTTCAAACAAGGATCCTCCCATCTCAGCCTCCTGAGTAGCTGGGATTCCAGGCGTGAGCCTCCATGGTGTTCAGTAGCTTTGATGGCGGCCGAGCCCTCCCCTCCTTTACCAGTGGACAGCCAAACTTGAGCAATGGTCTTGTTTATTCCAAGTGACTCTCCCCTCCGCCCGGCTCCCAGCCGCGCCCCCCAGGCCCTGGCTAGAGGCTCAGCCAGCTGCCATTGTCACCCCTGGAATCAACGTGACCCTCAAGTGCCTTGCACCCCAACCTGCCTGGAGGTTTGAACTGTTCAAGCTCGGGGAGGAGACGCCCCGATTCCTGCAGGCTGTGTCCAGTGAGCTGGCGGAGTTCTTCCTGGAGGAAGTGATGCCCACCCAGGGCGGCCGCTACCTCTGCCGCTACGGCAGCCCAGCCTGGGGGCCGGGGCTCTGGTCCCAGCCCAGTGAGGCCCTGGAGCTGTTGGTGACAGGTGAGGGGCGGCCGGGGAGAGAGGGGACACCAGGAGAGAGACCCCCCCCCCACAACTCAGACCCCTCCTGTCCCCCGCAGACCAGCTGCCCAAGCCCTTGCTGGTGGCGCTGCCCGGGCCCGTGCTGCCTCCTGGTGCCAACGTGAGTCTGCGCTGCACCAGCCACATGGCTGGTATGAGCTTCGCGCTGTATCGCATAGACATGGCAGCCCCACTGCAGTACCAGGACTCGGCCCGGTGCTGGGCCGATTTTCCCCTGTCCGCTGCCCACGCCCCTGGCACCTACTCCTGCTACTACCACACGCCGACCGAGCCCTACGTGCTGTCCCAGCGCAGCGAGCTGCTGGTCATCACCTCCCAGGGTGAGAGGCCCCTCCCCCAGACCCGGGGTCCAGGCCCAGCCCCCTCCCCCAGACCCGGGGTCCAGGCCCAGCCCCCTCCCCTAGACCCGGGGTCCAGGCCCAGCCCCCTCCCCCAGACCCGACGTCCAGGCCCAGCCTCCTCCCCCAGACCCGGGGTCCAGGCCCAGCCCCCTCCCCCAGACCCGACGTCCAGGCCCAGCCCCCTCCCCCAGACCCGGGGTCCAGGCCCAGCCCCCTCCCCCAGACCCGGGATCCAGGCCCAGCCCCCTCCCCCAGACCCGGGGGTCCAGGCCCAGCCCCCTCCCCCAGACCCGGGGTCCAGGCCCAGCCTCCTCCCCCAGACCCGAGGGTCCAGGCCCAGCCTCCTCCCCCAGACCCGGGGTCCAGGCCCAGCCTCCTCCCCCTGACCGGGGGTCCAGGCCCAGCCCCCTCCCCCAGACCCGGGGTCCAGGCCCAGCCTCCTCCCCCAGACCCGAGGGTCCAGGCCCAGCCTCCTCCCCCTGACCCGGGGTCCAGGCCCAGCCCCCTCCCCCAGACCCGGGGTCCAGGCCCAGCCTCCTCCCCCAGACCCGAGGGTCCACACCCAGCCTTCCCCCTCATTCTCTGGGTCAGGCCCAGCCTCCGCCCTCAGACCTGGAGTTCTAGACCCAGCCTCTGCCCTCAGACGCAGGGGTCCAGGTCCCCTTATGCCACTTATCTTGGAGACTCGGCCTCTTCAGACCTGCAGGACAGGGTGGACTTGGGCCCCGGATCTGACAGCTCTTTTCCTCCGTGGCCTGCAGGTTCTGCCTCCTCTGACCACACCAAGGAGAACTCGGTCCGTCTTGTGCTGGCTGGCCTCGTCCTGCTCGCCCTGGGCACGCTGCTGGCCTTGCGCTGGCGAGGCAGGAACAGCGCCCTTAGGGGCGTCCCACCCCGGGGGAGCCTGTGTGGATTTGAGGTGTAAGGATTAACTGGAGTGAGGTGGAGAGCTGGGGTCCCTGGCCCCCACACTCCGCCTAGCCTGGCCTTCCTCCTCCCTCCCAGAGCTCGGCATTGGGCGGAGGGCGCCATCAAGCCAGAGTTCCAAACCCAAGTTGGGTTCAAATCCCAGTAACAGCTCTCACTCCCTGGACAGCCTGACGTCTCCATTTCCCTCATTGTGAAGTGATGACCAGCCGGTGATAAATGCTCAACAAGGGCCGGGAGTGTGGCCTAGTGGTAGAGTGCTTGCCTGGCATGCATGAAGACCCGGGTTCGATTCCTCTGTACCACATACATAGAATAAAAGCTGGAAGTGGTGCTGAGGCTCAAGTGGTAGAGCTCAAAGTCCAAGGACAGTGCCCAGGCCCTGAGTTCAAGCCCCAGGACTGGCAAAATAAATAAATGGTCAATAAACGTTAGAGACTGCACTGGTCACTTCTACCACACTCCCAGGACCTGCTCCTGCTGTGTGTGTGTGTGTGTGTGTGTGTGTGTGTGTGTGTACACGCGGGTGTGTGCGCACACACATGCTTGAGCTTAAACCAGGGAAGGGACTGGGTGCTGTCCCTGAGCTTTTTCACTCAAGGCTGGCGCTGTACCACTTGAGCCACAGTGCCACTTTTGGTTTTTTGCTGGTTAGTCTCTTGGCTACGTCTGCCTGGACTGGGGTCTTTGGGTGCCCGGCTCCTGTCTACAGAGGCCTCAGTTGGTGGGGGGATAGTGTACATGTGTTTTCCTTGCCCCATGGGTAAGACCCTGTTCTCGTCTTCTCCCTGCCCTGTCGCTGTCATGAGAATGTTTCTCATGGCTTCCGGCTTCTGATGAGTTAAATTGGGTTTTCCACTCCACACCTCAGATGCCAGCTGCCCAGCCACAGACCCTGGGCACCTCAGCCCGGCCCGACACCATGCGTGCCAGCGTCACCACCCCTGCCCCAGGGCCATCTGGGGGGCGGAAAGTTCACAGGGAACTTCCTTTGTGTCAACCACGCCCCATCATCCCAGCTACTCAAGAGACTGAGATTGGAGGGTTGTATGTTCAAAGCCAGCCCAGGCAGAAAAATCCCTCTTCAGATCAAGGCTGCCGCCCTACCCCTTGAGCCCCAGCTCCACTTCCCCTTTTCTGGTGGTTAATTAGGGCTAAGAGTCTCACGGTCTTTGTGCCTAGGCTAGCTTTGAGCCACGATCCTTAGATCTCAGGTTCCGGAGTAGCTAGAATGACAGACATGAGCCACCACGCCCGGCTCCCATGAGACTCTTATCTTCAGGTAGTGGCACTGTGGCTCAGCATGGTAGAGTACTAGCCTCGAGTGCCCAGGCCTTGAGTTCAAATCTCACTGACAAAAATAAAGATAAAAATCAGGCACTGGTGGCTCACACCTGTCACCCTAGCTACGCAGGAGGCTGAGATCTGAGGAACACAGTTCAAAGCCAGCCTGGCCACCAATGACCGTGAGACTCTTATCTCCAATTAACCACCAGAGAACTGGAAGTGGCACTGTGGCTCAATGTGGAAGCCTTGAATTGAAGAGCTCAATGACAGCGCCCAGGCCTAGAGTTCAAGCCCCATGACCAACCAATAATAAATTTAAAAATTAAATAAATATATATATTTTTAAAGCCAGGCTTGGTGGCTCACGCCTGTCATCCTAGCTACTCAGGAGGCTGAGATCTGAGGATCAAGGTTCAAATCCAGCCCAGGCACAAAAGTCCATGCAACTCAAGGCCAGGAGTTTGGCCTAGTGGTAGAGTGTTTGCCTAGCATACATGAAGACCCAGGTTCAATTCCTTGGTACCACAAACATAGAAAAAGTCAGAAGCGGTGCTGTGGTTCAAGTGGTAGAGCTCTAGCCTTGAGAAAGCCCAAGGACAGTGCTCGGGCCTTGAGTTCAAGCTCAGAACTGGCAAAAAAAAAATAAAACAAAAATAAAAGAACACTGTGAAACTCTTATCCCCAATTAACCACTAGAAAACTGGAAGTGGTGCTGTGGCTCAAGGGGTAGGGTGGTAGCCTTGAGCTGAAGCGCTCAGAGACAGCACCCAGGCCCAGAGTTCAAGCCCCATGACCGACACACACACACACACACAAAGATAAAAATAAAAGATTTCAGAAGCACTTTAGATGCCCATCTTTTCCTGATACTTTGTTTTTTCTGAGTCTCAGATTAATTTAAGGAATGGGTTTGATAAGACCGTTTTTTTAGTTGAGAACATCAATCTTGTCTTCTTGTGTGGTGGGGAGAACCACATGAATATTCATAGACCTACAGGAATATTCATAGAGAGGAACATGAATATTCATGACCGGAACTAAATTATTCTCTTCTCTGCTCAATGAATTCATACACAGACGTGTTCTTTGAAGGCCCAGAAAACCACGCAGACTCCAAGTCACGTCTAGCAAGGTTTATTGTCGGCAAAGCTGACGGGCTGGCCCTCTTGGGCAGGGACAGCTCTTGTCCTTGAGCAAGGGGTTCACGTGACTCAGGGGCTGAGGTGGAGAGTTTCACTATTGTGTGGGGGGCACTCTTCAGTCTGGTTTGTGTAAGACCTGGAGTTTGTGAGGGGCCTGAGGGGATTTTGTGGTGGCGGGGCTAAAGTTTATGGTGGCAGCTGCCTGTGTCACACGCTAAGATAAGGCCTGAGTCAGCTAATTCTGGGGAAGGCCCCTGTCACCACATTTCAGGAAAGGCCATGCTTCCCAGCAGGGCCTACGACAGTGGAGTGGCTCTTGAGGTGAGGAGGTTAGGCTAACTGTAAGCGGCAGCAGATGTCATAAAAATGGTCACCAGCTCTTGGGGCCAGCAGTGTGGCCTAGTGGTTGAGCGCTCGCCTAGCATGCACAAAGCCCTGGGTTTAGAACTGTATTTTATTGTCGGGGGGATGTGTAGAGGGGTGACAGTTACATTCGTCAGGTAGTGGATACATTACTTCCTGAACATTGATACCCCTTCCCATGTTTTTGTCCCCCTTTCCCTCCCCCACCCATCGTAATCATCTTGTTTTTCCTCTTCCCTTCCCTATTTCAAATAAACAAACGAACATCTATAAATATACCAGCTAACAAAGTCAGACACAGTAACAATATGATACCTTGGGGCCTTTTTTGCCGGGGCTGGCTTCGAACTGTGATTCTCAGACCTCAGCCTCCCAGGTAGCTGGCTAGGATGACAGGTGGAGCCACTGGGGCCCAGCCATCTCAGCAATTTTAAATGTCATATTTAATGCCATTAAAGTATACTTGCATCATGGCTCAACCATCACCACCCACCCATGCCCAGAAAACAGAAGCAGCTTGTTATTCTAGCTACTCAGGAGGCTGAAAGCTAAGGATCATGGTTCAAAGCCAGCCCAGGCAAGAAGGTCCATGAAGCTCTTATCTCCAATTAAGCACACACACACACACACACACACACACACACACACACACACACCACACACACACACCACACACACACTTTGAGCACTGTGGCTCAAAGTGGTAGAGTGCTAGCCTTAAACAAAGCAAAGCAAAGCTCAGGGACAGACCCCAGTCCCTGTGTTCAAGCCCAAGGATGGCACACGCACACTCATACGCACACACAATCTTCTTCATCATCCCACACTAAACATCTGCATTCAGATGTGTCCTAGGTCCTCACATGAGGGTACCAGGCAGTCTTTGCCTGTGGCAGGCTGATTGCTCTGAAGAGAGAACCTGTGCTCTGATCCATCTCAGGAGACCCAGAGATCCTTCTCTTCTACCTCCACCTTGCTGACCAGCATCGCTGCGGGTGAGGGAGACACCAGCTGTGACCGTGGACGCCAGGATGTGGCCAGTGGCAGGGAGACGTGGCCTGCTGGCATTTGGTGAGAAATCTCTGGCCACCTCTATGGAGATTCATGACCACGCCTGCTCTGACTGGGTGTGAGGACTGTTCCGGTGCCAGGCCCCTGGGGAGGGGCCAGAGTGTGTGGAGATAAAGCCCTGTCACTTCCTATCAGCCACCCCCCCACCCCAGCAGAAGCCGGGACAGTTCAGGGCACTGCAGAACTGGAGTCCAGGCACCACAGCAGCCCTGATGCGTCTCAGAGGGACGGCCACGAACTCCCAGTTCCTGCTAGTGGTCTGTTTTGGTAAGTGTCTGGTGGGGCAAGTGGTAGCCATTTGGCCGCTGTGAATCTTGTCCCCGTGCCCTCTGTACCCTAGAGATTTTAAAATGCGACTGATGGACTGAATTGAACTGTCTCTGCAAACACAGTGACATTCTGAGGAACTGGAGAGGGGGGACGGGGGATTAGAAGCTCAACATAGAAATTTCAGGTGATATAAAAAAAATAAGTCGTGAGGGGGCGGAGTTTGGCCTAGTGGTAGAGTGCTTGCCTAGCATGCACGAAGACCCGGGTTCAATTTCTAGGTAACACACACACACACACACACACACACATTTATATATATATATATATATATATATATATATATATATATATATATATATATACAAAGCCAGAAACGGTGCTGTGGTTCAAGTGGTAGAGTGCTAGCCTTGAGAGAAAAAAAAAGCCCAAGGTCAGTGCTCAGGCCCTGAGTTCAAGCCCCAGGACTGGCAAAATAATAATAATAATAATAATAAGTCAGGGGATTGGGGATTTAGCTCAACAGAAGAGCCCTTGCCTGGCAAGTGCAAGGCCCTAAGTTTGGTCCTCAGCTCTGGAAAAAAAAAAAAACCTATAAAAATAAAGTCAGCTCAAGTCAGGTGCCAGCAGCTCACATCAGTGATCCTAACTATTCAGGAGGCTAAGATCTGAAGACACTAGTTCAAAGCCAGGAAGGTTTGTGAGACTCTTCAATAAACGACTATTTAAAACAAAAAAGCCAGAAGCAGAGCTGTGGCTCAAGTAGCAGAGCACCAGTCTTGAGGGGGGAAAAAAAAGAAAAGAAAGAGAAAGAACAAGCTTAGAGACGTGCCCAGCTCTGAGTTCAAGCCCCAGGACACACACACACACACACACACACCAGCCCACAACACGTGCCATTGGCTTTTGGAGATGAGCAGTCTGGGACAGGGAGGGAAAGCAACGAATGGGTCCTTGTCTGGAACTGCCAGGAACAAATCCGGCTTTGCAAAGAACCTTGATTTCAGCCCGCGAGGCCCAAGTTGCTGGATTTCTCTGACTTTCAGGGCGGCAGATAGTAAACTTAGACGGCTGGGGACTCAGGCTTTGCCACCATTTGTCACATGTGCCAACCAAAGGAGCATGAGTTACGAGACACACTGGCACACACGTGTCTCGGAGACGGGGAGGGCGTGGGGAGGGCTGAGCTGAGAGGGGCCCCAACAGCAGGGATGGGGTGCTGGGATCTCACTGCTGGCTCTTTTGCAGGGCTGAGTGTGGCAGAGATGAGTGGAGATGGTGAGTGAAGACTGCGGCTCAGCGGCTCAGCTCTTCTTGGTTCTCACCCCAAACGCGTCCCCCTTCCCACCCCGTCCTTAGCCAGGCTTCCTGGAACCCTGCTTCCTCTTCTTTCAGGTCCCTTCCCCAGACCCACCCTCAGCGCCTTGCCCAGCTCCGTGGTGCCAGCCGGAAGCAACGTCACTTTACTATGCACCAGCCCCATCTTCCCTGCAAGAGTGGCTCTCAGAAAAGGGGGGGCGGCGACCCCCGGGCAGGGGAAGCTCTGGGGTTCCGCACAGTGGAGACGGCAAGGAGCTGAGTTCCAGCTCACGGAAGTACGGCAGAGCGACGCGGGCCCCTACACCTGTGACTACCACAGAGTGGGGTACCCCGAAACCGTGTCAGAGCCCAGTGAGGCCCTGCTGCTACTGGTGACAGGTGAGGAAGGGGGGTGGCCCTCAGACAGGGGGTGACAGAGGCAGAAGTGATCTGGGCTCCTGAGCAGCTGGAGAGAAAAGGGGGTGACGGGATGGAAATGGACTGGGAGCAGGGCTCAGGGACCCCTTCTCACGCAGGTGATCTACCCAGCCCCTCCCTCCGAAGCCACCCCTCGGGAAGGGTGGCCGTGGGGGGGCAGGTGACCCTGCAGTGCCACCGGCCGGACAACAGCACGGACTACACCACCTTCGCCCTGCTGAGGGAGGGAGCCACATCGCCCACCCAGCTTCAGGGCTCAGGAAAGGACAGTGTGACCTTCGTCCTGCCCCGCGTGACCGGCGGGGACGCAGGGTGCTACCGCTGTGTGTACTTCCAGGCCCAAGCCCCATTGCGGGCCTCGAATCTCAGCGAGCCCGTGCGGGTCGTGGTGATAGGTAAGAGCGACTCCAAAGTTCTCACGCCTCAAAGGTGAGGGGGTGGGGGAGGCAGGGAAGCTTCTAGAATGTGACCTTCTAGCTCCAGCTCCAAGGAGTAGGTAGAGTGGAACAAAGCAGCTCAAAGACTGCATGCAGCCCCGGCTCAAGCCCCATGACTGGCCAAAAAAGTAAGCTATTTCTTGGCCACTGGTGGCTCACGCCCGTCTTCCTAACCACTCAGGAAGCTGAGATCTGAGGATCACGGTTCAAAGCCAGCCCAGGCAGGCATGTCTGTGAGTCTGTCGTCTCCAATGAAGCACTAGGGACAGCGCCCAGCCCTGATGGGCCAACAGGAAGCACACACACTTGCTGCCAGTATGCAAGGGCTGGGTGGACCCAGAGGGCTTCCTGCAGATTGTCACGAACGTGACATGCCCACACCACGCGTGGCGTGAGCTCCTCACACTTCCACCAACTCCCTTCGGACGCTACCATTCACTGGCATCTGTTGTTCGGCTGCACTGCTCTGTTCTGTCATGGACGGGGGCTTGAACTCGGGGTCTGCACGCTGTCCCTGAGCCTTTTCACGCAGCTGCTGCTCTACCACTTGAACAACTACTGGTGCTACTACTTCTGCTCCTGCTGCCGCTGCCGCTGCTGAATTGAGAACACATCTCAAGGGTCTTCCTGCTCAGGCTGGCTTTGAACTGTGGATCTCAGCCTCCCCAGTAGCTGGGATTACAGGCGTGAGCCACCAGCGTCTGGATGTGTCACGTTTCGATTTTTGACATCTGCAAGTGGCCATTACTACGGGGGCGGGCGGATCCCCTGTTTGCTGGGACTTTGAGGGGCTCCAGGTCTGTGTAGGGTCCCAGGGTTTGCCTCGTTCCCCCCCCCTCCCGGTGCAGCCCCACCCCAACCCCCACTCTTCTTCCAGGCCTCCCCAGGCCCCACCTCGGCGCCTGGCCCAGCTCCGTGGTCCTGGCAGGGGACACAGTGAGCCTTGAGTGCACGAGCCCCACCCCGGGCGTGTACCTGGTCCTCAGGAAGGGAGAGCAGCGCTGGAGATCCCGCCTGGCAAACCCTCTGACCCAAGGAACCGCGGCGTTCCCTCTCACTCACGTGCGGCCCAGTGACACGGGGCTCTACACGTGCGAGTACTACAGGAAAGGCAGCCCGGAAGTGGTGTCAGAGCCCAGCAAGGCCCTTAGGCTACTGGTCGCAGGTGAGGGTGCCTCAAGGTGACGCATGCAGCGGCTCACGCCAGTTCTCCCAGCTTCATAGGACTCTGAGATAGGAGGACCGTGGTTCAAAGCCAGCCCGGGCAAGAAAGTCTGTGAGACCTTTTAGCTCCAAGGAATCACCTAAAATGCAGAAGTGGAGCTGTGGTTCAGAGTGGGAGAGTGACTAACCTTGAGGAGAAAAAAAAACACAACCTTCAGGACAGTGCCCAGGCCCTGAGTTCAAGTCCCACGACGGACAAAACTCTGCATCCTCAGCACCATGGAGTCTCTGGGTCTCTGAGTCAGGGTGCAGGGATGCGGGTGGGAGCCAAAGGCTGCACCTGACCTCAGGGACCCCTTCTCACGCAGGTGATCTACCCAGCCCCTCCCTCCGAAGCCACCCCTCGGGAAGGGTGGCTGTGGGCGGGCAGGTGACCCTGCAGTGCCACCGGCCGGACAACAGCATGGACTACACCACCTTCGCCCTGCTGAAGGAGGGAGCCACATCGCCCACCCAGCTTCAGGGCTCAGGAAAGGACAGTGTGACCTTCATCCTGCCCCGCGTGACCGGCGGGGACGCAGGGTGCTACCGCTGTGTGTACTTCCAGGCCCAAGCCCCGTTCCAGGCCTCGAATCTCAGCGAGCCCGTGCGGGTCGTGGTGGCAGGTGACAGCTTACATGACTCTGTGCGCTTGCTGCTGCCTTCTTTCCTTCCTCCGTTCTTTCTTGTCTGTCTGTGCGTCTGTCTATGTGCCAGCACTGCGTCTTGAACTCGTGGCCCAGTCCTGTGCCTGAGCTAGCATTCTACCACTTGAGCCACGCCAACACCTCTGGCTCTTTGGTGGCTCATTGGAAGTAAGAACCTCACTTTCTCTTCTCCACCGCCTGGATCTGCAGCTCTTCACGTCTTCGTTTCTTTTTGAGATCACTGACTTGATCAGCCTTCTTGCCTGCCTGCTGTTGATGTAATGGCACCTTATCTATTGCTCTGTGCTGCCATTCTCCTAAAATTATCTTGTTTCCTGCCGTAGCCCTGCCCTCTTAAACACACCCGCCTCAAACTCCCTTTTAGGCTGCTGAGACTTTCTGAGGAACACGGCCATGGGGTATTTGGCAGGGAGAGTCTGGCCGGGTGGTGGTGGCTCATGCCTCCTCACAAAGCTGAGATCTGAGGATCGAGGTTCAAAGCCAGCCCGGGCACCAATGACCGTGAGACTCTCCTCTCCAATTAGCCACTCGAAAAAACTACAAGTGGCGCTGTGACTCAATTAGTGGAATGCTAACCTTGAGCACAGAGAGACTGAGAGACAGCTCCCAGGCCCCGGGTTCGAGCCCCACAACTGACAAAAAAAAGAAAAGAAGCCAACTAGGATACAGCTGTCCACTGGCCAGGATCTAAGTGGCTGAAGGAAAGGAAGGAGCCCTGTTGGGGGTGGGTCTTGACAACCACTGTGGACCCCTTCCTCTTTTCCAGCTTCCATCATTGCAAGAGGCCGCCACAAGTTTGCTGTCATCCGGCTGGGAATGGCGGCTGTGGTCTTGCTGCTGCTGAGTGTGTTCTTGGTGGAAGCTTGGTATAGCCGGAGGGCGTCTCCAAGGCAACCCAGGTAAACAAGCCCACCGGCTCCTCTTTTCCACACACGTGCTACAGGTCCGTGGGCTTTCCACCTGCCGGTTGAGTCTCCTTGTCACTGAACTGCGATCCTCAGATCTCAGCCTTCTGAGTGGCTAGGATGACAGGCGTGAGCCAGCCCTCACCATCAAGGTCCACTGTTTTGTGGTTGTTATTTTGGCAAATTTCTTCTCCAGCCTCCCCCCCACACCCAGTTCTGGGACTTGAACTCTGGGCCTGGTCGCTGTCCCGGAACTAGCACTCTACCACTTGAGCCACAACCCCACTTCCAGCGTTTTCTGTTTTGGTGATGCTAAGGAGTTGAACCCAAGTCTTCATGCATGCCAAGTGAGTACTCTGCCCTAAGCCCCCTTCATGCATGCCAAGTGAGTACTCTACCCTAAGCCTCCTTCCCAGCCCCTCTTTTGGCAAATTTCAACAATCCAATTCAGCCTTGTGCCCTCGAGTCCCAGCGTGGACAAGGGATGACATCAGACTCCAGCAGACAGATTTCTCATGCTTTTCTGCAAAGGCATAAATAGCATATTTATGGGTTTTGCTCATTCATTTTGGATACATCAACCAACTCTAAAGCCGGGCACTGATGGCCCTGGCCTGTAATTCTAGCTACTCAGGAGGCGGGGATCTGAGGATCAAGGTTCAAAGCCAGCCTAGGCAGAAAAGTCCCCATAAGACCCTTATCTCCAACAAACCATTCAGAAACCAGAAGTAGAGCTCAAAATGGTAAAGTGCTAGCCTTGAGCAAAAGAGCTCAGAGGCAGGGCCCAGGCCCTGAGTTCAAGCCCCATGATTGATGCATGCACAGGTACACACACACACACACACACACACACACACACACACACCCCTTCCAGATTTCTAAAAATTTCCTTTCCTGTTAAAATCAGCCAAGTCTCCAGTGCTGCAGGAAAGGTAGAAAGCAAGCGCAGTCCACTGCGCCTGTCACACACACGTGCTAGAGCAGGGGTGAGGACCCTGCTCGGAGCTGGTGTGGAGGCCAAGAGAACTTAACATTCCTCTTCTGAATTCTCTCCTTCTCTCCCCACAGCTCAGGACCTCCTTGAATCCTCAGTCACGTTCTGTCAGCACATGCTCAAGACGTTTCTGCCAGCTCCGTGTGTGTGTGTGTGTGTGTGTGTGTGTGTGTGTGTACACATGTGCACACAGGTACATGCGTGCACGTGTACCAGTACTAGGCACTTGAACTCAGGACCTTGCACTTTTTTTTGCCAGTCCTGGGGCTTGAACTCAGGGCCTGATCACACTGTCCTTGGGATTTCTCAAGGCTAGGCCTCTACCCTTTGAGCCACAGCACCATTTTCAGCTTTTTTTATGTTTGTGGTACTGAAGAATCCAACTCAGGTCTTCGTGCATACTAGGCGAGCCCTCTACCACTAGGCCAAACTCCCAGCCCAGGACCTTGCACTCGATTCTCAAATCCCAGCCTCTTGAGTAGCTAGGATTACAGGCCTGAGCCACCGCACCTGGCAGCTGGCTGTCTTTTTATAACTTAAGGCTGGTAGTCTACCCCTTGAGCCATGGTTCCACTTCTGACTTTTTGCTGGCTATCTGAAGCTAAGGATCTCGCAGACATTTTCTTCTGCCTGTCCTGAGGCTTGAACTCAGGGCCTGGGCTCTGTCCTTGGGCTTTTCCTCAAGGCTAGCGCTCTAACACTTAAGCCACAGCATCACTTCTGGCTTTCTGTACATGTGGTAATAAGGAATTGAACCCAGGGCTTCATGCATGCTAGGACAGTGCTCTACCACTAGGCCCATTTAATCTTCTAAACACACCACAACACTAGTCAGCTGAACCCTAACCAGAACAATGTCGTCTTATAGCAAGCCATCATGTAGCCAGACTGCAGCAAACCGAACCACCCTTCCCGTAGTCTAACCAACAAAGCCTAGGATGGATCCTGCAGGGACACCCGTGGGTAATTCTGGTGTCCTGCCACTAGGTGGCCCACGGCCACCTCCTAAACCAGGAGTTGGTAGGTGGGGTGTGGAAAGGGGGAATGCCAACCCTCCAGAGTCAACCCCTCCTCTGAAAGTGAACCCCAGTAAACTCATTCACCCATCAAACTGGCTTTGTGTGTCATTTGAGGACGATCAGAGGCTCCCCTTTCCTGGACAGCCACCCAATGCACGTTATTTCGAAATGATGTCAGACTCCCAGGAAGTTGTGCAAACAGTAGGAAAAAATAAAGTTCCTGCACTCCATCCCCCCCCTCACCTAGTCTCTCCAAAAGTGCACACAGCACATCTCGTATCACACTGCCCCCCCACAAGACACCGCATGGGGCCTCTCTGGTCTTCTCCTACAAGATAAGAAGTCCAGCCAGGCCTACTGGTGGCTCGCTTGCAATCCTAGATACTCAGGATACCAAGGTCTGAGGATCCAGGTTCAAAGCCAGCCCAGGAGGAAAGTCTGTGAGACTCCTGCCTCCAGGGAACCACCAGAAAACTGCAAGTGGATCTAGGGTGCAAAGTGGTAGAGCACTAGCCTTGAGTCAAAGAGCTCAGGGACGGCACCCGAGGCCTGAGTTCAAACCCCCACAGACAAAAAACAGGGAGCAGGGTGAGAAGTCTTTCTTTGTGGGGTCCATTGTTCCGGCAAGTTCTCTCAAAACTCTTTCCCCAGTTTTATTGAAAAACCATCCACCACCCTACTTCTCACCTTCAGCTGTTTGAACATGGGCAGAGAGAGCTGATGTTAGTTTTGATTGGTGGCAATCACCACCCCCCTTACTTATGTGTCCCCTCTGGTGGTAAATTTATGCCCTGATGGTATCTCTTCCCAACTCACTCCTCTCCCTGCCCCAACTCACCTTTCCGAAGAGAGATCTGACAACGTTTAACAAAACTACGTATTCATATTTGTTCACCGTCTGACTTGACTGTGCCTCTTATTGAAGAGACTTTCATCTTATTGGAGATACTCCCGAGGGCATAAAAATACATATATTTGAAATTGCTCCTTATGGGACAACTGGTAATTTAAAATCCTGGAAGCATAGCATGGCTGTGTGGCTCACGCCTGTCATCCTCGGAACTGAAGAGGCGGAGAGCAGAGGGTTCAAAACCAGTCCAGGCAGATAAATCCATGAGATTCTTCTCTCCAACTAGCCAGCAAAAAGCTGCAAGTGAAGCTGTGGTTCAAGTGATAGAGTACCAGCCCTGAGTGGAAAAAGTTAAGGGACAGTTCAAGCTCCATAACTGACAAGGAGGAGGAGGAAGAGGAGGAGGAGGAAGAGGAGGAGGAGGACGATGACGACGACGACAACGACACAGGAGGACAAGAGCCGGAGACCAATTTAAGCCATATAGGGAGACCCTGTTTCAAAAAAACAGAAAGAAAGAAGGGTGGTTGTAGCTCAGTGGTGGAGCAGTTACCCAACACGCAAGGCCTCCAGTTTGTCCCTGACACCCTCCCTCCTCCCCCCCAAAAAAAGTCTTGCACAAGCCTTCAGATGCAGCAGTGCAGGACTGGAGCTAGAGGAAGATGTGGTTACCGTGTGACTGCAAGAGGAAACCGAGTCCTGAGACCCAGGCCGTGACAGAGCCCAGCCTGGGGGCCAGTGGCTCCTCTCCAAAGTGGCAGGCTGGGCATGGGTGCCAGCGGGCAGGGCAGCAGCAGGGGAGCAGAGCCCCTAGGCTGGGATCTATGGAGGAGCAAGAACATGTCATGCGCCCTCCCCCGCCCCAGCCCCACCCCAGGCTGAGCTCCACCACAACCCACACACCTTCGTGAACACCTCCATCCTGCCGGCCTAGGCCTGCAGGGCAGGGGCGGAGCTGGGGGCTGGGGGAGAGGTGCCACCGAACCCTCCCCTGAGCGCCCACCCTCTCACCACTCCACCCCAGAGTGTGGGAAGCGCCTGTCGTTCCATCTGCCGCTGTGAGTACAAACAGGAGGATCACAGTCCAGGAGGATCCAGGGTAAACAAAGGGCAACACCCCACCCCATCCCCAACAACCAGGGCAGAAAGGGCAGGCGCCCCCGAGCCCGAGCCCGAGCCCGAGCCCGAGCCCGAGCCCAAGACCGCGCATGCAGTCTCCTCTGGGGCCTGGGCCCCTGCCTTGGGGATGTGGCCCTGGCTCAGGCAGAGGAGATCCGAGAGAGCCGACCTGGGAAAGTGGGATGAGGCTCTGCCAGGACTCTAAGTGGGTCTTGGCATGGCAACATCAGGAGGTGCTTTAGAATAGAAATGAATAGAAAGTCTGCGCTACAGAAGGTCAACAGGTCAGGCGTGATCGCTGGGAAGGACAGTCACCATTTCCTAGATCAGAGATGGGCCCTTTGGGGGATCGCAGCTACAGGAAGAGCCCTGACTGGCTGTCTATGGAAAGTGACAGGAGTGTCCTTGGTTATCTGTCCATCTACCTATCCACCCACCTACCGATCCATCCACCCATCCATCCATCCACCTACCCATCTGCCCATCATCCATCCATCCATCCACCCATCCATCCACCTACCCAGACATGCTTCCATCCACCCATCCATCCATCCACCCACCCATCCATCCACCCATCCGTCCACCTACCCATCCATCCATACATCCATCTACCCATCCATCCACCTACCCATCCATCCATCCATCCATCCATCCACCCATCCATCCACCTACCCATCCATCCATCCACCCACCCATCCATCCACCTACCCATCCATCCATCCACCTACCCATCCATCCATCCACCCACCCATCCATCCACCTACCCATCCATCCATCCATCCACCTACCCATCCATCCATCCACCCATCCATCCATCCATCTACCCATCCATCCACCCATCCATCCATCCATCCACCTACCCATCCATCCATCCATCCATCCATCCATCTACCCATCCATCCACCCACCCATCCATCTACCTAACCATCCATCCATCCATCTATTTTCCTACCCATCCATCTATCCATCTATCTATCCACCTACCCACCCACCCATCCACCACCTATCCATCATCTATCCATCTATCTATCCATTTACTTACCATCCACTCATCTACCCACCCATCCACCCATCCATCCATCCGTCTTCCCACCCACATGCTCATCATCTATCCCTGCATCTATTCATCTACACACCCACTCACCCATCCACCCACCTGTCCATCCACCCATCTGTCTACCCACTCACCCATGCACCCACCAGACTACCCATTCTCCTTCCTTCTATCCATCTCTCCACCCGTCTGGTTTTTGGACCCAGATCCGGATTTAAGTTCCAATCCCAGCACAAAACAAATCAGCAAAACAAAGGCCTGGATGAGTCTGGCTTATGTCTTTTTTTTTTTGGCCAGTCTTGGGCTTGAATTCAAAGCCTAAGCACTGTCCTTGAACTTTCCTCAAAGCTAGAGCTCTACCACTTAAGCATCACTTCTGGCTTTTTCTGTGTATGTGGTGCTGAGGAATTGAACCCGGGTCTTCGTGCATGCTAGGCAAGCACTCCACCACAGGCCACACTCTGAGCCCATGGCTTACATCATGAAGGCTTGGATTTCCCCCCTTGGTGGTATGACAGTAGTGATGGAACTTTTCTGGGATTGAGGGAAAAGTTGTTGCGATGAGCCTCTGGTTTGCAATCCTCCCGCTCAGCCTCCTCCAGAGCTGGGATTGCAGGTTGTCCCTCACACCTGGCTTATAATTGAGAAGAACGATCCGTCTGTCACAGTGCTGTGGAAGGCATATGGCGCCTTCTTCTGTCATAGTTCAGGCCAGCTCCTTCCTGCTATGATCAGGAACTAGGCCAAAGGCAGAGACCCCACTGGGCAAAACTCACCCCTGCCCCCACCCCTGCCGCCCCAGATATCTCTCTGGGATTCCTCGAGCCCACTAAGCCACAAAGTCAAGCAGAAAAAAGAAAAAGAAATTGTTGAAGGTCTCTTCTCCCGCCACTTATCTCTGTTTATAATGACACACTCATTAAATTGATGGTGTGATTATTATCCGTTTGGTCGGCAGCTCGTCAGCTCGTCAGGGAGTCTCTGCGGCCTCCACTGTCCTCTGGCCCCCAAGTGCCACTTGATAAGTAATAATAACCGTGAGGACAGATGTGACTGCGCCCCGGCGCCAGGCGTCTTCTCACAGCTTTGCGGGGATTATTCTCGCATTTGCTCCTTGCCGCGCAGTGACCCAGGAGTGGCTTCAGCAATCTGCCCACGAGCCACTTTAAGGAGGGAGAAATGAAGTCTCCCTGCCACCACGGCAGACCTGTGTCCATCCGTGTGGCTGCAGGGCTGACGTCACGGGCCCCCTGGAGCCAGAAAACAGACTCCAAGCAAGGTTGTGCGATTCCCAAACCTTTACTCCCCCGCCAGATCAGTGAGGTGACACCCGAGCCTTCTTACCTGCCCATGCTCTCCCACAAGTGAATGAGCCTGACACTGGATAGGGACGGCCCTCCAGCTGCTCTGGGACCCCCATCTCAACCTCCTCATCTCCTACATGGCGGGTACTCTCCAGCTTCCCCGGGGACGGCTTCTTGTCATCACCCACGTGACACACAATCAGCCATCAAGGAAATTTTATTTACAGAGGGAAAGGACAAGGGCAGAGGGTGGCTGGTGGAGAGCATCGGGCCCCACGGGGGAGCAATTTCTTCAGTGGTGGGTGGCAGGCTTCCAGGAGGGCACTGGAGAGAGGGGCGAGGCTGGCAGGGCCCAAGCGGGTGAGCCTGCCGCTAGGTGGCTGTGTGCCCCCGTCGGAGGCAGAGTGAGCCCTGGGGCCAGGCAGGCAGGGTGAGCAGCAGAAAGCAGCCAGCCCCCAGCAGCAGGGCCAGGCCGGCGGCCACACCGCAGCCCAGGGACCAGGAGTACTCGTAGGCCAGCCGGGGGGCCTGGGGAGGCTCAGGGTCCACGCCCAGGAGCAGAGCAAGCACGGAGTGCCGGAACACTTCCAGGCTCGCCAAGAGCAGCAGGCCTGTGGGGGAGAGGAGAGAAAGAGGCCTGGGACCCCAGCCCCGGGACCCCAGTGGGCTCTGAGCAGTTATGCTATGGGCTAAGACAACAACGGTGCTTTCCACTCATTCACTCAGCAAACATCACCGTGCTCCCGTTCAAGCAAGTAAGCACTGGGAATCAGCAGGGAAATGTCTGAACTCCATCTGCGCTGAAGATGGAGTCTTGCAAAAAAGCAAGACCCCCCCCCTGGAAAAATAAACAGAAGTTAGAAGGGGCTGGGGTGTGGTTAAGTGGTGGAGCACCTTACCTTGGCAGGAGACCCTGAATGTGTGTGTGTGATGTGTGTGTGTGTGTGTGTGTGTGTGTGTGCACACTTGGCAAGCCAGCGATGGAGCTCAGGGGTAGAGGCACTGCCTAGCATGTGTAAAGCCCTGGGTTCCATCCCTACCACCGCAAAAGAAAGAAAAAAAAGCAGAGAGACAGTTAGCCCTCTTTTGAAGTTGGGCACCAGTGGCTCACGCCTGTAATCTAGCTACTCAGGTGGTTGAAGTCTGAGGACCAAAGTTCAAAGCCAGGCTGGACAGGAAAGCCCGTGAGACTCTCATCTCCAATGAAGCAGGGGGAGGGAAAAAGTTGGAAGTGAAGCTGTGGCTCAAGTAATACCGTACAAACCTTGAATGAAAAAGCTCAGGGTTGCCCAGACCCTGAGTTCAATGCCTGGGACCTGCACACACACACACAGAGACCCCCCACACACAGACACAGACACAGACACAATGATACAGCCCTACTTCCAGACACTCCCAGCATGCAACAGTGCATGGTGATCCCACCTCCCAGCATGCACCAGTGTGTGGTGATCCACCTCCCAGCATGCACCGCTGTGCATGGGTGTCTTCAGCCTCCAAGCCCCCCCCACGGCTCACCTGAGAGGCCGAAGCAGACAGCGCCGACTCGGAGCAGGGACTCCGCCCCTTTACTGAGAACCATGATGATGCAGAGACAGCCCAGGGCCATTACCACCAGACTCAGCACCGCGATCACTGCAGCTGCCAGGTTCACCTCTGCGGGGGGGGGGGCAGGGAGAAGGATGAGGGAACCCCCCCTTTTTAGGGGCCCCTCCAGGAGATTCAGAGGGTCAGTTTCTGGCCTGAAGTCACCACCCAAAGCAAAGGGTAGAGCGGAGATCAGAGGCGGTGGGGATTACCAATCGATGACCGATTGTTACGTGTCATCTGGGCACCATTTGTTTACGGGGAAGGAGACGCAGGTGGAATCTTGAGGTGACCCATGCTGGAATTCTCGCTGGAAGATTCCAGTGAAGACCTGACCTTATTTAAACCTTAGGTTCCTCCTGTGGAAAATCAGGCTCCCTCTGAGTGGGCTGTGGGGAGGATACAAGTGCACAGCACACAGTAGGTGCTTTGTCTGTATGCACCAGGATGATTTCAGAGTCTTAGAGGCACACAGTCACTTGATTGAGCTCACACAACACAAGGACAGGGTAGACAGGGGTGGAGAAGGAAGGTAAGGAATTGCCTAGCTGAGGACCTACTGTGTGCCAGGCTCTGTGTGTCACTGAATACTTCAGTGACATCCTCTGATTGACTTTTACAAATCCTAGATACAATTGATGACGTGATCTGGGCGCTCACGTGAGCGGTGGCTCACGCGTGTAATCCTAGCTACTCAGGAGGTTGAGATCTGAGGATCACGGTTCAAAGCCAGCCCGGACATGAAAGTCCGTGAGACTCATTTCCAACGGATCACAGAAAAAGCTTCAGTAGAATGCTATAACCTTGTGCCAAAGAAGCTCAGGGACAGTGCCCAGCCCAGAGCTGAAGGACCAGGACTGGCCAAACCAAAATAACAACAACAACAAAAGATTATGACAGGGTCCTGACTCACTGGGGCCCTGGGTGATGGAGCAGTGGGCTGGCGTAGGAGAGACAGACACAGCCTCTGGAGCTACAGCTTCCGGTGTGGGAGCAGCCATTAGGTCCACATGGCCTCTTAATTGAAAATTGATTAAAAGTCAACAACATTAGAAACCCATTTTCTCATCCCACCAGCCCCATTCGAGGGCTCAGTGGCCGCTTGTGGGTAGAGGCCGCTGTGCGGATTTGTGCAGCGCTGGCATGAGCGCAGCGTCTCTAGGAGACGAGCTCTACACTCAGAAGCACTTGGGTTGGAATCTTGCCTCTGCCCCTTTGTGCAGGGTTAGGGTGGGCCTCGAAGACCAGGTGGGAGAGACGTCAGCGAGGCCACAGCGTGGGAGTGTGGCTCGCCCCGACCCAGAGCCTGAGGACCCTCCATCACGTGAACCCTCCCGCTGCCATGACCACGGACAGACAGACGGGTTTGATGTGGCCTGTGAGTTCTTCAGTGGGGTCCACTCCCCCCCGGCCTTTGCCGCAGGAGGAACACACTCACCTTTCCTGGTGGTTCTGTGGAAGATGCGTGCGTTCTGCCCCGTGGTGAAGAACTTGAAGTAGGTGCAGTTTGCTTCTGCCGGAGGAGAGGGCGAGAGAGGAAGAGAGGAAGAGGGGGGGGCTCACTTGAGGTCCTACCTAGCAGCTCAGGGCTGGACACATAGCGGGGCCTGTGGGGAGCTGGAAGTAGGATGCAATGGCCTCCACGGACAGACTGGAGGAAGGAAACTCACAGACAAGCCCTAGCAGTCCCGCTGGCACTGGGAGTGGTTTCCAGGGCTCTGAGGTCCACATCTGAGGACCTTGTCTAGGCTTCTGGTCCCTCCTTCTGTTGATCCCCCCCCCCCAGTCCTGGGGACTGAACTCAGGGCCTGAGCACTGTCCTTGAACTTTCTCAAGGCTAGAGCTCTACCACTTGAGCCTCAGCACCACTTCTGGCTTTTTTTTCTATGTATGTGGTACTGAGGAATCGAACCCAGGTCTTCATGCATGCTAGGCAAGCACTCTACCACTAGGCCACACTCCCGGTCCTGGATTTTTTTTTTAAAGTGAGATAATAGTCCTTTCAGTAGGGTCAAGTAGGATTAGAAATGGATAATCACTTTATTCAACACAAGATACCACAGTGGCAACCCCCCCCCGACGTGGAGGCTCAGGATCCCCACTCTACTTTGGGGACACGAAGAGCTGCAGACCAGCAGGGGGTGAGAGAGGGTGAGGTAACCCCGCTGAGAGACAGGCCATTCATAAAAGGGGGGGGCCTGCCCACCTCGTTCACATACACACAGTCTCCACTGCAGTAGCGGGGGAGCCCGGAGCTGAGACTGAGCTCGAGATGAGACAAACAGACCTCACAGGGCTGAGGCAGAGGGAAGCCAAGCTGAGGGTTGTAAGGGAGTGTCTTTGGAAAGTGTCTGATGGACGTGGTAAAGTGTGGTGTGGTTATGGGCCACGTGGCCCCGGAGCAGGACGGCTGAGAGAAAGGACTCAGGAGACTGAGATCTGAGGACTGCGGTTTGAAGCCAGTCCAGGCAGAGAAAGTCCCCGGGAGACTTTTAGCTCCAACGAACCACCGGAAAACCAGAAGTGGCTGCCATTGTGGCTCAGAGTGGTAGAGCGCTAGCCTTGAGCTCAAGAGCGCAGAGGCTGCGCCCAGGCCATGAGTTCAAGCCCCAGTACTGACCAAAAAAGAGAGAGGAGAGCAATGGAGGGAGGGAGGCAGGCACTGCAGGGGATTCTTCACAATTCAACCTCGCTGATCTATTTGCTTATCCTGCCAACAGGGAAACTGACGCACAGAAAAAGGAAAAGAAATAGAAGCCTGCAAAGATCACACCACCAGCAGAGGGGAAACAGTCTGAGGAAGGGGAAAAGGAACCTTCCAGAGCGAGGAGGGTACGTGACAGGAGGGGATGAGCCTGAGCACCGTGTGGGGGTGCAGGGCGGACTCTCCCCGGCAGCCCGAGGGGGAGGCCAGGCACAGGGGCAGGGGAAGCAGTCCTGAGGAGATGGAAGAAAAGTTAAGGTTTGCTCTGGTGCCAGGCCAGGCTGAGGACACGCAGAGAGAGGAGAGCCCGGAGCAGGACAGGCGAGGGGGCCTCAGGGACAGTGGGGGGTGCCCGGCACCCACTTGGCCTACAAGACACTGCATTTCTTTTTTCTTTTTTTTTTTTTGCCAGTCCTGGGCTTGAGCTCAGGGTCTCCGCACTGTCCTTGGACTTTCTCAAGGCTAGAGCTCTACCACTTGAGCCTCAGCACCACTTCCGGCTTTTTGCTATGTATGTGGTACTGAGGAATTGAACCCGGGTCTTCGTGCATGATAGGCAAGCACTTTAACCACTAGGCCAAACTCCTGGGCCCAAGACACTGCATTTCTTGACTGCCAGAGGCCATGACCTATCTCATTCAGAAAGGCCTGGCTTCACTCTTGCCGCCAAGCAAGACTCGGCCCCAGTGGAGGGTCTGATGAGTGTGAGCACAGCACCTGGCTGTGAGGCAGAGGAGGGCCCCCTCTTGTGCAGCCATGGGGGGGTCTCCTCTGGCATGTGAGGGCCTTGGGGACCTTTTAGCACGAGTGACGTGCCACCCACCCCGGTGGCTGGGTGCACAGACACCCGGGATCCAAATGCACAGAACTGGGGTGCCTAGCCAGGCACCCCAGAACTGCTCTGCAGTTCTCTGCAGGATGTGGCTGAGTCACCACAGGGTCGCTCTGACCAGGAGTCCCAGGCACGGGGCTAAGCATTACCTCAACATCTCCTGCTTGTATTCCCGGGACCACCCACTTGGCAAAAGCCTCGGCTCCTCCTGCTGGAACCCTGAGAGAGACAGTCCACCCGCCCAAGGGGGTCTGGGCAGATGTGGACTCGTGTCAGACATTGCTCCGGGTCAGCAGAGGTGAGGAGCCCCATCCAGCCACCGCGGTGGCTGGTGGACACAGGAGTGCCAGCCAGTGAGAGCCACAGTATGGCCCTGGCAGCGGCCGAGCGGGCAGGAGGAGAGGGGCCTGCAGGGAGAGGAGGTGGCCTGGAAGGTGCAATGGGGAGAACAGCGAGAAGAACAGGATTGCCCTGGTGGCGCGGTTCAGGGTCCAGCCTGCCATGGTGGTTGACATCTGGCTTGCAGGATGCTAGGTGGAAGATGGCCACTTTTCCCGGGTTCACAGAAGAGCCCCCGTAGCCTATGGGAGGCACACAGGCCCTCTGGGGCTGCAGGCTGGTCTGGGGTCAGAGGTCCCTGGAAGCCAAGGCTCTGGGATGGGGCTGGTTTGGGGGTACAGGTCACAGCCACCATCTGTGAACACGGGTGTCACTTAGGGACCGTGGGCTCTCGTAGTCTCTCCCTCTCCTCCCCCTTGTCCCCCCAGGCCGGGCACACTCACCTCCAGGCAGCTCGGCCGGCCCGCAGGTGTCTCTGCCAAGGGGCACGTCTGCCAGCCACAGCCGCTTGGTACACACCTTCCACAGCCCCAGGTGGGCCGCCTCGCACACCGCACTGCTGTTGGCTTTGTAGGTGTTCAGCTCCACCCAGAACTCGGTGCCCACGGCCAGCACGGCCAGCGTGGCCCCCAGCGCGGCCAGCAGGAGGGCCAGCTTGATCTTGCCCTCGCGCTCGGGTGTCAGCTGCTCGTGGGCCCTGGGCCGCCCGGCCCCTGCCCGCCGCCTCTCCGCCGCCGCCCGCCGCCGGTCCTCCTCCCGCAGGAAGAAATTGGACCACATCATAGCCAGGTCTGTGCGCGGGGGCCTAGGCCGACCAGGCCTGGGTGGGGGCTCAGTTTACCCAGGAATCCCAGGACCCCAAGTGCAGTGGAGGCCCCTCTCCGATGCAGGAGAGAATGATTGGGGGTGCTGGGGAGGGTTAGGGGACCACCAGGGAACCCACAAAATTCCACACGAGGATGGGGCCCAGTGGGAGAGCCAGGTGGGAGGATGGCTCACCCGCTCTGGAGAGCCTGGGGGCCAAGAGGGGACCCTTGTTGGCACTCCGAATTTGAGTCCCCCAAGGAAAGGAACTGAAGTTTTCCAAGGGCTTCAGAAATGTCTGGGTGCCTTGGGGCTTAGAGGTGGAGAATGGAAGACAGATTTCTTTTGGGGGTACCAGAGGGGAGATGTGGGGTCCCTAAGGTAAACTGGGAATTCCTTCAGGTCTCAGAGGAGCAAGATGCTCCCCCCCACCCCAAATAAAGTAAAGGAATTCACAAGCAGTCAGTTGGGTCCTGGCTAGAGAGTCCAGAGGAGAAAGACTGGGCGGGGGTCTCCCTGGCCATTCAGAGAGGATTTCAGAAAGTCTCTACTCAGGCAGAGAAAGGGGAGCTGAGGATAGATGGGTGCCGTGGAGTCCAGGGAAGGGGCTTGGGGCTGGGGAAGGGGTTCTGGGACCCCTCTGTGGCTCCAACGAGGGACAAAACACCCTGGGGTGCCTCGGCACCCCGTCTCCGGACCCTCCCCCCCAGGCAGGGGCCCCTGGTGCTCCTGCCTGGATCGGGCTCCGTTGCCTCGGGATCGTCCGGGCTCTACCCGCTGCTCCCAGCCGGCCTCTGCGCCCCCCCCTTCCCCCAGCTATTTTGGGCTCCACCGTAAATAACACGGCACCTGTTGCTGCTGTCACAGGGACCCGGGTATTTTAAGGGAGGGGGCAGGGAGGAGGAGCTGGGGGCTGGGCCTGGAAGGGGGGGGCACCAGAGAGATTTGTTCTGCCCCAGAGTGGGGTGGTGAGACTTCTCTCTGCTTGTGGATGGAGGGCCAGACCCGAGCAGCTCCTGTAGAAGCTGAGCTGAGGAGCTGGGTGACCAGGCCAGAGGGGCAGGAAGCAACCTGGGCCCGAGCGAGAAGGCTGTGGCCTGGATTCCTAGGCTGAAGGAGGGGCCGAGGGCCTTGACCTAGGGTCTGAGGGAGATGTCTGAGGCCTGGATTCCTAGGTCTGAGGGGAGAGGACACAAGGCTGGCATCATACTTTTTTGTTTTTATTTTGCCGGTCCTAGGGCTTGAACTCAGGGCCTGGGCTCTGTCCCTGAGCTGCTTTTTGCTCAAGACTAGCGCTTCGGTGCTTGAGCCACAGCACCACCCTGGGCCCAGTGTGTGTATGTGGGACTGAGGAATGGAACCCAGGGCGTCACGCAAGCTGGGCCAGCACTCCTCCACTAGGCCGCGCTCCCAGCCCCTCCATAGCAGCGTCTACCCTGTGGAGGAAGGCAGTGGCTTCCTCCTCAGTTTCCCCAAGAGGCAGAAAAGGGGAGGTGGGGGTGTGTGAACCAGAGCAGCTGTCCTCATCATCAGATTTATTAGACAGGGCACCCGGGGGACCATCCAACTGCCCAGGGGCAAGGATAGCCATGTGACACGGCAGCAGGGCTTGTGCTTCAATGCCTGCCCCCCTCCCCCAACTCCTCCAGCGAAGCCTGGACAGCTGGTCGATGCCTGGACAGCTGCTCCAGGGGGCTAGTGCCCACTGAGGGTCCCCCCTCTGTTCTGGAATCTTCCATGGTAGCACATGTTGCTCTGGGAGGGGATTACTGGCACATCTGGCTTTTCCCACAGACTGGGGCAGGACCCAGGGGGTGGCTGGCGGAACCGTTCCCGCCCCCCCTCGCCCCCCAGTGCAGGACAGTCCTGCTGCAGGCTGTGCACAAAGGCAGTGGGGGAAGGTGGAGGCACATTTGCTGACAGGAATGAGTGACCAGATCCACAAGCAAGTGGATGAGGAAAGGGGTGACAAGATGAGGTGACATTTGGTTGGTTCAGGTTTTGTTGTTGTTTAAGGGAGGGAACTGGAATTGTGTGTGTGTGTGTGTGTGTGTGTGTGTGTGTGTGTGTGTGTGTCCATACTGGGTCTTGAACTCAGAGCTTGGGTGCTGTGCCTTAACTTTTTTCTCTCAAAACTGGTGCTCTACCATTTGAGCCATGACTCCCATTTCTGGGTTTTTTTTTGGTCAGTCATCGAGCTTGAACTTAGGGCCTGGGTGCTGTCTCTGAGCTCTTCTGCTCAAGGCTACCATGAGAGCCATAGCACCATTTCTGGTTTTCTGATGGTCAATTGGAGATAGGAGTCTCACAGACTCTCCTGCCCGGGCTGGCTTCAAACTGCAGTCTCACAGGTCAGCCTCCTGAGTAGCTAGGATTACAGGCGGGAGCCACCAGCACCCGGATCATTTCCTGGCTTTCTTTTTTTTTTGCCAGTCCTGGGCTTGAGCTCAGGGCCTGAGCACTGTACTTGGATTTTCTCAAGGCTAGAGCTCTACCACTTGAGCCTCAGCACCACTTCCGGCTTTTTTCTATGTATGTGGTACCGAGGAATTGAACCCGGGTCTTCCTGCATGCTAGGCAAGCACTTTAACCACTAGGCCAAACTCCTGGCCCTTTCCTGGCTTTCTTAATGATGGTTCATTGGAGATAAAGAGTCTCACGGAACTTCCTGCCCAGACTGTCTTCAAACCATGATCCTTAGATCTCTGCCTCCTGAGAAGCTGGGATTCCAGGTATGAACCACCAGTACTGGACTACATTCCACCTAACAAGTCACCTTATCCTGTCCTATGGCTTTCAATGTCTCCAATATGCTGACCTTTCCAGAACTTATATTTCTAGCCATGACCTCTCCACGACTCTATCCAGTCTGTGACCTGATAGCCTCGCTTGGGTGCCTCACCCAAGTTAAGTTTACAGGAGCAAAACTAACTCACCCAAGACGGAAGTCTTAATTACTCCTGCCCAGTCCTCTTCTTCAGCCCCTGCCCAGCACAGCACCACCACTGGGGCAGCCCGGTCGGCTCTGGAGGCGTCTCTCCCTCCCGCTACCAGTGTTCCTCACTCCCCACTCGCTGTCCACTGCACCCGCACCTCCAAAACGCCACGCTCCCAACTTCATCTCCGTAACCTGCTATTTTCCCCCTCTCAACCTTTTCTGAGACTGGAGCTTTGAACGCAGGGCCTCATGCCCTCAGTCGGGCTATTTGTTCATCGCTGGCGCTCTACCACTTTGAGCCACAGCGCCATTTTTCCTGTGACTTGGGGATGAGAGTCTCACGGACTCTCCTGCATGGACTGGCTTTGAACCATGAGCCTCATATCTCAACCCCCCGAGTGGCTAGGATTTAGGGGCACGGGCCACCAGCACCCAGCGGGAAGTATTTCCTGGGGCTGTTATCCAGCCATCAGGAATGCTGGCTGATCAAAAATACCCCACCAAAACGCAGTCCTTCTGCATTCTGGGTGCCCTTCAAATCCATCCCCGCCCTGCTCTGCTCCACAAGCCTCACCAATCACCACCCACTCCCCTACCACAGAGTCCAAACCCCTTACCACAGAACTCAGGCAGTGTATCCGAGTCTGATCCTCCACTTCAGAATCCCAATGCCATTAGCAATGATCCCAACCTAGCTTGGTGTTTCTCTTCCCTGGGCTTTTGCCAGGCATGGGCTGTGGGTGCCACATTCTCAGGGGAGCTTCCCCTGCCCGCACCTGGCCAGCTGTTTGGTGACCCCTGTGGTTTCCGTCTCAGCACCAGCTGAACTGCCCACCCTGGAGTTCAAACTCAGGCCCGGGCGCTGTCCCTGAGCATTTAGGCTCAAGGCTCTGCTCCTTGAGCCACAGCTCCACTTCGTTTTTTGTAGTTAATTGGGGATGCGTCCCCCGAACTTCCTAGCCGGGGTTGGTTTGGAACTCTGATTCTCAGATGTTAGCTTCCTGAGTAGTTAGGATTACAGGTATGGGGCTTGGGTTTGCTGTTTCGTGCTGACACTAAGCTGAGAGCAGGGTGGGGGCCTGTCACCTCTGAGGGTCCTACTCCACCACCTCGTAGGGTAGCAGGCACTCAGGGTGTCCATAGGAGGAGAGGCTGAATTAATGAATTGGTGGAGCATTCATTCCATGGTTTTGCAGCTCTGCACTCCAGCTCCATGCCTGGGCTTTTTTTTTTTTTTTTTTTTTTTTTTGCCAGTCCTGGGGCTTGAACTCAGGGCCTGGGCACTGTCCTTAAACACTTCTTGCTCAAGGCTAGCACTTTGCCCCTTGAGACACAGAGCCATTTCCAGCTTTTTTATGTGGTCCTGAGGAATTAAAGCCAGGACTTCATGCATGCTAGGCAAGCATTCTACCACTAGGCTATACTCAGGGCCCCTGTATTTGTTATTACCAGCCACTTCCCACAAGAGCTTGAGTGTGTGTGTGTGCACGTGCCCCAGTCTGGGGGCTTGAACTCGGAGCCTAAGTGCTGTCCCTCAGCTTTTTTACTCAGGCAGGCCCCCGACCACTGAGTCCCAGCGCTACTTCTAGCCTGTGGTGGGTGGTCAGCTGGAGCTGAAAGGTCTCACAGACTTTCCTTCCCAGGCTGGCTTGGAACCACCAGCCTCAGATAGCAGGCAAGCATGGCTGAGTGAATTTGACAGAGCCATGGCCAGTATTTTGTGCTGCGTGTTAGCTGCCTCTCTGTACATTCTGTACATGCTGCTGTCCTGCTTAAAGCCATTGCAGGGCCCTTTCTGTTGGTGATGGGTCTACACAAGCTGGCCCGGTCCATCTCCAGCTGCCCCCTCCTCCTCCTCCTCCTCCTCCTCTCCTCCTCCTCCTGCTCCTCGGGTATCTTGTCAGATGTCTCCTAAGTGCCAAGCGTGGTCTACCGGAGATGGGCAAGGTGTCTGGGCCCGGTCATTCAGTGCTGGGCGCCGGGCTCGGGGCGGGCAGCGAAGCAGAGATGAATGTGCCTGTGCCTGTGCGCTCCCCACCCTGCCGGTGCCCTGCCCACCCTGCCGGTCCCCCCTCCCGCCCGTCCCCCCCCAGGCGCCTCTTCCAGCACTCGCACCTGTTCCACAACAGGTGCCGTGGGCCCCGGCGGGGGACGAATGGGCCGACCCCGCGGCGGACACAGAGGCGGACCGACGGACAGGGAGGTGGGCTGGGTTGGAGGTGTAAGTGTATATTCATGTGTTCTAGGCCCCTCTCCAGGAGTCGGGCTGGGCTGGGCTGGGAGACCCCCTCCCCCCGCCCGCCCCCACATGCACACAGCAAAACATGAAAAAGAAAACAGCTCAAAACTGCAAAAGACACCGCGGCCCGCCCCACGCCCCCGAACCCCACCAAAAATAATCGGAGTTAATTAACAACTGCTAATAAAACGCACCCTGCCCTCCGGCGCCCCTCCTCCCCTCCCCTTCCTCCTCCCCCGCGGGGGGGTCCCTGATTGGGAGGGGAGGGCGGGGGGGGGCGGGGAGGGCGGGCTCCCCAGGCCGGGACTGGGGTCGGGGCGCGCCGGAAGGCCCGCAGCTCCGCAGTCTCCGTCCGGCGCGCTCGAGGAGGGCGCGGGGGGGGGGGGGGGGGGCCCGGGCCCGGCGGCCTCGATGCACGCGCGCCCGCGCACGCGCCCCGGCCGCGCGCGCCCCCGGCCCGCGCGCTCCCGTCACACGCGCGCCCTACACCGGCGTGGTTTTCCTGTTGAGCGTGTTGGTGTTGGAGGCCGCGGCCTCCTTGGACAGGGTCCCCGGCGCGGGCGCGGCGGGCGCGGGCGGCGCGGGCGCGGGAGCGGCGGGCGGCCCGGTGACGGTGACCGTGACGCCGCCGCCCGCCTCCTTGGGGAAGGCGTTGTGCAGCGTGAGGAAGCCCGCCGTCCCCCCGCGGTCCCGCTCCGCGCCGGCCCCGCCGCCGCCGCCGCCGCCCCCGGCGCCCCCCGCCGCGCCGCCGTAGCCCCCCACGCCGCCGCCGCCGCCGCCGCCGGCCCCCGCCAGCCCCGCGGCCACGCTGCCCTTGGACGGGTCGCGGCTGAGCGTGTACATGGAGATGTCCGTGGAGGCGAAGCCCGGGCCCCCGGGGCCCCCGGGAGACGCGTCCCGCGACGGCGACGGCTCGCTGGACCGGGAGCTGGAGCGGGAGCGGCGGCGGTAGCGGAAGCGGTAACTGGGCAGACGGAGGATGGCCGAGGGGCCGCTGCCGCCACTGCCGCCCGCGCCCCCGCCGGCCTTGAGCAGGTCCGAGCGAGACTGGCAGTGCGCCTCGCGGCTGCGCTCGATGTAGATGTTGACGGCCAGCACGCCGATCACCTCGGCCAGGATGAACGACAGCCCGCCGAAGTAGAAGGACCAGCCGTACGAGTAGTGGTTCTTCTTCTCCTCGTCCCGCTTCGGGCCCGGCTCGCCCGCGTTGGCCGAGATGTACACGATCACGCCGATGATGTTGCTCAGGCCTGGGCGGGGACGGTCAGATGGGAGCCCAAGGCCGCAAGGGCCCCCGCCCGCCCCCCGCCCAAACTCCACCCCAGGGCCCGGGCCCCGACCCCAAACCGGCTGCAGTCCTGGCCCCAGCCTACGCTCCACCCCTACCTGCCGAAGGCTCCGCCCATGACTGGCTCAAGTCCGGCCCCCACCGTCTAGGCTCCACCCCGGAAGACTTAGGCCACACCTCTCTCTGGCCCAGGCCCCGCCCCAACTGGCCAATGCCACGCCCCTCGCAGTCTAGGCCTCTGCCCTGCCGGGGAAGCCCCGCCCCTCATTGTCCAGGCCCCGCCCCTAACCGGGCTTGGGTCCCCACAGGTCTAAGTTCTGCTCCTGGTGGTTTGGAACCCACCAACCCATTCGTCTGAGTTCCAGCTCCTACGGGGCTTGGCCCTGCGAAAAGCGGGCCGAAGCCTGGCTGGGGTGGCCCTGGCCACGGCTGGCCATCCCTTCCTGAGGGTCTGAACGCCTGGCCTGGCCCCACCCCAGCTGTGATGGTTCCCCAGCTCCGCCCTGCCGGGTTGCAATATAAACCCTGGCTGCCCCGAGAACTCTTCAAGAAGGACGCCGTGACGGCCCATCCCGAGTGGGCTGTGTCCCCTCGAGGAAGCGCACCCGGGCCCTCCCCTGCGAGACTAGAGCAGGTTCCCCTTCTTCCACTGGGACGCCTCCAGCTTCCCAAACTCCTCCGCCCCTCTAGGGGCTCCGCGCCCGGGGGTTTCCACCCCTACTCATTTAGGCTTAGCTGACGGTCAGACCCCGAGACATTTCTCAACGAGTGGGTCCGGGCCCGGCCCCTGAGGCTCCAGGACTGGGCCACTGCTGGCCTAAGGCGCCCGCTGTGTGCGGGGTGGGGTGTCCTAGGTCTCCAAGACGCTCCCTCCCAGGCCTGGCCAGCCCCGCCTCTCCAGCCTCCGAGATCCCATCTCTTCCCCCCCAGCGCCACCCCTCGGGGCTCCAGGTCCGCGAGCCTCGCAGGCTGGGCTCCCCACCCAGAGGCACCGGAGGGGCTAGGGCGGTGGGGCTGGGACGCGGCCGGGCCCCAGGGGGCGCTCTGGGCCGCGTCGCTCTGCGGGCGGTCGCGCGCGCACACGCCCACCCACGCGCGCAGGCGCAGGAGACACCGCAGCGCCAGCATTGCGACCCTGCGCGCGCACGCGCACGGGCGCACCGACGCCCCCGCGCGCAGTCAGACCCGTGGACGGCCCGGCCCGCCGCCCTCGCCCTCTCACCTGCTGCCACGAACAGGATCCCCGCGCCCAGAATGATGTTCCTCTTGGACTTGTAGACGCGGGAGGCCGCCACGCACACGCCCCCGAGCAGTAGCAGGATGGCGCTGAGGATGGGGAAGATGCTGGAGGCCCGGACCACTCCTGCCAGGAGGACGGAGAGGAGGAGGGGGGCCGTCAGGGGGCGGCTCTCCCCCCCCCCCCGCGCTGCGCTCTCCTCCTCCTCTTTTTCCCCTGGACCGTTTTCTCTCTGCACTTTACATTCTTCTCTCGCTGGGGAGATTCTTCGACTCTTCCTTTCCCTAAATGACTCTCCCTACCTTTTCAACTTCTGTTGGCCCACTCCCACTGCCTTCCTCCATTCCCCTTTCCTCTGCTTTGAAGGTCTCCAGATTCCCATCGAATATCTTAATACCGCCCATCTCTGCTCCCCTTTCTGCGCGTCCCGGGAACCCCAGGCGCCCAGGCTTGGTGATTTCCCAGCCCGGGCAGGACCCGCGGCCAATCATAATCCAAGCCTTGCCGCGTTCTCACGGTGGCAGCCAATCACAGCCCAGGTTTCCCCAGCCCGCCCCCCCCCCCCGTGCGTGGCCGGGCCCCGCCCCACGCCCCGCCCCCCGCGCGGCGGCCAATCACAGCCTTGGACTCTACAACCACTCACAAGGCGGAATTGCCGCCAGCGTCCAAACACAGCTAGGCGACCAATCGGCACTCAGGATCCCCCATCGGCCCGCCCTACACGCGAGGGGAGAGCCAATGGGGAGCCAGAGACCTCAGCATCTGGACTCGGGCTGGCTGCCAGGCTAATCCAGCGAGTGACCGGGCGCCGCCCCTGCGCCCTCCAGCCCCCGCCACCGGCCGCCCACCGCCCGCACGTACGGAGCAGGTACTCGGCGCTGTCATGGTCGTAGTCCGTGTCCTCCGGGAAATGGTTGATCTTCACGCAGACGCCTCTTTTCAACCCTGGAGCGGGGACGGGGCGGTGGAGGCGGGCCTTCAGAGTTGGGGGGACCCCAGCTTCAGAAGCTGCTCCCGCTCCCCCTCCTCCCCCTGAGCACAAGTCCCGGTCCCGGGCTGATGTCGGGCCGGGCAACTCCCAGCCTCTCTGGTCTGTATTCCCACCAGTCCGGAGAGGAGGAGGGGGAGAGGGCGGGGAGTCCCCTGAGGGCGAGGCGCCCTCCGGAGCCTGAGCATTTTGAGGAGTCTGAAAGCTCGTGGGGAAGGATGGGGTGGAAGCCATGTGGAGTGCTTTTGTTGTCAGAAACCCCGGGAGTTCAAGCGCAGGACTGAGCGCTCCCCCCCCCCCGCGTTTATTTCTTCCGTCTCGCCGAGGGCCCCTCCCAAGCGGGCCCTGGGGGTACCCGGCACTTCGGGGCTGCTTCGGCCCGGTATCGGCGGCTCCTGCCTGCGCCTCAGCAGAAGGCTGAGATCTGAGCATTAAAATGGGCTGGACTCCGTTTCCAAAACACACACCAAGACGCAGGACTTGGAGGTGTGACGTCGGTGGGAGAGGGCCCACCTCACTGGACCCACAAAGCCCTGATTCCAACTCCGGAACCACAGCGCGCGCGCGCGCACACACACACACACACACACACACACGCAGCTGCTGGACAGCGTCCTCTGGGGAGCTGCAGCTCCTGGAGCTGCGCCCTCTGGGGACAGCAGGTGGAATTTGTAGCATTCTTCATCCTGACAAGCAGAAAGGACTGGAAGGAATGTGTGGATGTCACTGCCAACAGCTCAACTCTTGTTAGAGCATCGGCTGTGCATTCACACAGGCAATGTGCCCTGGGAACCGGAGAGCGCTGGTGTGCCGGAGGGCTGGGGAGGGGGCGATGCCAGGACTGAAGTCTCCCGCCTCCCTAGGAAGCCAGGCTCTGCCACTTCCTGGTCCTGAGACCTCGTGGGCAGCTTGCTTCCCTCACATCCCTTATGAAAGGTTGAACAGGGGCGGGGAATGTGGCCTAGTGGTAGAGCTCTTGCCTAGCAGGCACAAAGACCCGGGTCCTCGGTACCTGTACATAGAAAAACCTGAAAGTGTTGCTGTGGCTCAAGTGGTAGAGAGCTCTAGCCTTGAGAAAGCCCAAGGACAGTGCTCAGGCCCTGAGTTCAAGCCCCAGGACAAGCATGAGGGCTTATGTGAACACTCACACTCACACACACACACACACACACTCACACACACACACACCACCATCACCAGCACCTGTCCTTTGCAGGCTGATGTGAGAGTATGAAGAGGTTCAAGGCTCCACCTGGAATAGAACCCCACACTCTGCGCTGGGGACTCAGAACTCAAACCCTGGTGAGGCAAGCGGGTGACATTCCCTGTCCTATAACAGCATCCAGAACGTTCCAGCTCAGCACACAGGCCGGGCCTAATGTTGGCACTGAAAGAATGGCGGCACCGGTGTGGCTCATGCCTGTCACCCTAGCTACTCACTGGAGCCACAGCCCCTCTTCCGGATTTGTGGTGGCTCATCGGGGAGAAGAAGAGTCTCACAGACTTTCCTGCCTGCGCTGACTTCGAAGCACCACCCTCAGCTCTGAGCCTCCTGGATACCAAGCATGAGCCGCTCAGAAAAGCACAGCTTTGACGTAGAGAGCGAATGTGTAACCTATCGCGGGGTTCCGGCCCCAGCTCCAGCCACTTCTTTGTTCTTTGCTTTAATATGGCTGTGGGCAAAGGTTGAGTTCTCTCTGCGGCAGGTTTACACTTCCACTGGGCAGGGGCAGGACGGAGGTGGGTGCTCAGGTCTTCAGGGCTTACTGACTTAAATCCCTGAAAACAACAGGGCCAGCAAGAGCTTGTGAGGGGCCAGAGCCGCCCGTGCTCCGTGCCTGGCGGCCTGCACATGGTCGGCCTGCTGGGTGCCCACACATGACCCAAGGTCCCACGCTGGCTGTCCTGCCTCCATCCCTGCACCCCACCCATCTCAGAGGCACATTGCAAACAGGGGGGTGCTGGGGCCCCCATTTCCCAAGCCGCAGCACCAAGTCTGGTTCTCACACCCTGGATCCCCCAGGAAACAGGACAGACCCCGGTCCAGGCCCGCGGCTGCTCTCAGTAAGCCTGTGACATCCACCAAGACTGTTCCTTCCCTGAGCCTTGGCTTTCTCTTCTAGGACAGGGCTGTGGCCACCTCAGCTGGGGACAGGGCTCTCGGGGCCTGCCTTGTCTGCCTGCAGCCCTGAGTTCACTCCCAGTACTACAAGAAAAGGAAGTACTGCGGGCGTGGTGGCTCACCCGTCATCCCAGCTACTCTGGAGGCCAAAATCTGAGGATCGAAGTTCAAAGCCATCCTGGGCAGGAAAGTCCAGGAGACTCTTATCTCCAGTGAACTACTCAGCAAAAGTCAAAAGAATAGCTGTGGCTCAAGTGGTAGGGTGTTAGCTTTGAGTGAAAAAGCTCAGGGGCAGTGCCCATGCCCTGAGTTCAAGTCTCAGGACAAGCATGTGCCCACTTGCATGCGTGCATACACACACACACACACACACACACACACACACACACACACACAGAAAGCACTTCCTTGCAGGGTTATGGTGAGTGATGAATGAGTGGTAGCTATAGGATCTTTCAAGTCAGCCTCCCTCTGCTCCCTTGCCATGCACCTTCTCCAGCTCACAGGATACATACTAAAAGCCTGGTTGTGGGGCTGGGAATGTGACTTTGTGGTAAAGTGCCTGCCTAGCATGCATGAAGCCCTGGGTACCCCATACACAGAGAAAGCTGGACATGGGACTGAGAGTTTGGCATGGTGCTGGAGTGCTTGCCTAGCATGCATGAAGACCTGAGTTCGATTCCTAAGTACCACATACATAGAAAAGCCAGAAGCCAGAAGAGAAGCTGAGAGTGGTGGCTCACACCTGCAATCCTAGCTACTCAGGAGGCTGAGATCTGAGGATCAAGGTTCGAAGCCAGCCTGGGCACAAAAAGTCCTGTGACCCTTATCTCCAATTAACCTCTAGAAAACAGGAAGTGGGGTTTGGCTGAAGGGTAGGGTGGTAGCCTTGAGTTGAATAACTTAGGAACAAGGCACCCAGGCCAAGTTCAAGCCCCCTGCTACAAAAGAAAAGACAGAAGAGGTGCTGTGGCTCAAGTGGTAGAGCCTTGAGGAAAGCTCAAGGACAGTACTCAGGCCCTGAGTTCAAGGCCCAGGACTGGCCAAAAACAAACAAAAAGCTGAAAATGGCTCTGTGGCTCAAGTGGTAGAGTACTAACCTTGAGCAAAAGAAGCTCAGGTACAGGGCTGGGAGTTTGGCCTAGTGGTAGAGCGCTTGCCTAGCATGCAGGAAGACCTGGGTTCAATTCCTTGGTACCACACACATAGAAAGGCCGGAAGTGGTGCTGTGGCTCAAGGACAGTGCTCAGCCCCTGTATTCAAACCTTCCTCAGCTCCCGTGTCTGGCTTCTCAGTCTCTGGAATGTGTGTGTGTGTGTGTGTGTGTGTGTGTGTGTGTGTGCGTGCATGTGCACGCACACATGGGGCCTCAGTGTGCAGGTCCTGGGCTTTGAACTCAAGGCCAGGGTGCTGTCCCTGAGCTTTATTTGCTAGCGTTCCACCACCTGAGGCGCGGTTCCCCCGCCTGGCTTTTTGGTTAGTTAACTGGGCCTTTCCTGCCGGGGCTGGCTTTAAACCGGGATCCTCAGATCTCAGCCTCCTCCGTAGCTAGGGTGACATGCGTGAACTGCGGTGCCTTTTCCTTGTCTAAGCGTCTTTATCCATGACACCCCGGGGCTGACTGCCTGGGGACGCGGGTGGGGGCTCAGAGCCCTGTGTAGAGCAGTCTGGATGAGGAGTGGCTCGCCTCTCCCCTCCCCCCACCCACGGGAACTGGCTCCCCATTGATCAACCGTGGAGGAAAGATCAAAGGGGAACACAGCTTGGTGTCGGGTGAAAAGGAAAAGGAAAAGTTGGATTGGGACACGGCCACATTCGCTCTTGGATATCACAGACATTCGTGGAGGGCCCTGGAGCTTCCCCAGTACCCAAAATACCAGACCATGTGCTCACACCCAGCCCAGCTCAGCCCCGCACTTTACAGCGAGTGACTTACGTTTACTACAACCCAGAAATGCACCTGCCATGCCGTCCTCCAGAAAGAACCAGACGAGAGCAAATAAAGGAAAGAAAATCCAGCAACACCTCTTTTCCAGCTGGCCACTAATTCAACTGGATTCAGGTGCCCTGGTCTAAGTGATTCTCACCCTGGCCGAGCCAGAGGCCATTTCCATCTCCTTCAGGGGACAGCTGGCAATGCTGGAGACGCCGGAAATCTCCGGGAAGAAGACAGCTGTCTCCCAGTGGGTAGAGGACTGGAGCAATGCTCAGTGCAACCCACGCCCCACAGACTTCTCCCCGTGCCCGGCAGCGCGCACCTGTCCTCCTAGCTGCTCTGGAGGCTGAGATCCGAGGATCATGGGTCAAAGCCAGCCCAGACAAGAAAGTCAATGAGGCTTTGATCTCCAAGGAATCACCAAAAAAGCTGGAAGTGGCACTGTGGCTCTAGTGGTAGAGTGCCAGCCATGAGCAAAAGAAGCTCAGTGCCAGGGCCCAGGCCTGGGGCTCAAGCTCTGGGACAAACATCAAGGGAAAAAAAAATATAAAGCAATACAATAAAAGAACTTCAGGGGCCGGGAGTGTGGCCTAGTGGTGGAGTGCTTGCCTGGCATGCACGAAGACCCAGGTTCGATTCCTCGGTACCACATACATAGAAAAAAGCCAGAAGTGGTGCTAAGGCTCAAGTGGTAGAGCTCTAGCCTTGAGAAAGTCCAAAGGACAGTGCTCAGGCCCTGAGCTTAAGCCCAGGACTGGCAAAGAAAAAAAAAAAGAAGAACTTCAGCTGGGCGGTGGCTCACGCCTGTAGTCATAGCAACTCAGGAAGCTGAGAACTAAGAATCATGGTTCAAAGCCAGCCTGGGCAGAATAGCCCACAAGACCCTTATACTGGAAGTAGAGCTGTGGCTCAACATGGTAGAGCACTAGCCTTGAGTAAAATAACTCAGGGACAGCACCCAGGCCCTGAGTTCAAGTCCCATAACCAACAAAAAAAAAAAAGGAAAGAAAAAAGAAAGAAGAACTTGGACGATCTGGACCCTGTTACTCTTCCAGCACATCTCCTACTACGTTTCTCCTCCCTTTCTCCCTCTTCCAGCCTCACTGGCCTTGTGCTTGTGGCCAAGAACGCACCCAGTATTCTCTGACTCCAGGGCCTTTGCAACTGCTGTTTCCAGAGTATTCCCCCCGATTTGTCCATGGCTGCCCCTCACTGTCTAGTCCAGCCCTCCAGTGTCACCTGCTCTGTGAAGCTTCGCCCGACTTCCACCCCTGCTCCCTTTCCATATAACACACTGAGCTCCATGTGTCTCTACCTTCCACCACCACCACGTGAGATATTTAGAGGCGGGAGATTCCTGTCTGTCCTCATTCCCTCTCTATTGCTTAAGAGTCCAACCATTGGGCAAAAGTGGCAGATACCCAGTTCAAATCCCAGGTCTTGGACCCAAAAAGGAAAAAGAGTGAGAGAGAATCAAGGGCAGAGCTTGGCATATGCCACCAAGTCAGTAAAACTTAGTTGATGGATGACTGGAGAATGAACGAATGAATGAATGAATGAATGAATGAATGAATGAGTGGTGGCCCTATTCTTTCTCACAGTACCCAGGGTGTCTGCCCGCCGCTCTTGGGGGGCCCTGACTCTAGGTGGGCATCTCAGGAGAAGGAAGGGAGGAGAGGGCAGGGGATGAGGCCATGGAGAAATGGACTTCTCTCTCCAAGCTGTCAAGACCACGGGGCAGAGCCCTGGCCTCTGCCATCACATCACCCAAGGCTTCAGGGTGAAATCTCCCTCTTCCACTGCTGGCCAGGGATTCAGAGTTGGGGTTCCATTAAAAATCAGACAGACAGGGGCTGGGAGTTTGGCCTAGTGGTTAAAGTGCTTGCCTAGCATGCAAGGACAGTGCTCAGGCCCTGAGCTCAAGCCCAGGACTGGCAAAAAAAAAAAAATCAGACAGACAGAGCCCATCTACCAAGCCCACCATTGCACCGTGGAGCCGCCTGAGGCAAGGTGCTTGACCTCCCAGCCTCGGCTCCCAGCCCCTGACCGAAGGATTAATGAGATCACTGCATTCTCAGCTGGTGGCAGGCGGTTGGCTTGAAGACAGAGGAGATGGCAGAGGGTGAACGAAGGGGACTGCCGTCTCTTGGCACCCGTGGGGGCAGTGGGGTTGCAACAGGAGCTCTAGGGCTCCAGTGAGCACACAGCCAACACTCGAGGCCCCTGTGAAAGCCTGAGGTGAGGGCAGGACAGGGCTGGCCAGGAAGAGGCCATGGGCCAGGCCGAGAGAGAGGCGGCAAGCACAGAAGAGCAACCATGGAGATTTAGCCAGGCACCCAGGCTCACGCCTGTTAGCTACTCAGAAAGCTGGGATCTGAGGATCGAGGTTCAAAGCCAGACTCCCTCTCCTTCTCCTTCTTCTCCCTCTCTCTTGCCAGTCTGAGAGCCTGGGCACTGTCCCTGGGCTTCTTTTGCTCAAGACTAGCACTCTACCATTTGAACCACAGAGCTACTTCTGGCTTCTTGTGTTCATGTGGTTCTAAGGAATCAACCCAGGGCTTCGTGCATGCTAGGCAAGCACTCTACCACATTCCCAGTCAAGTCCATGAGACCCTTATCTCCAGTGAACCGCCAGAAAACTGCAAGTGGAGCTGTGGCTCAAATGGTAGAACACTAGCCTTGAGTGAAAAAGCTCAGGAACAATGCACAGGCCCTGAGTTCAAGCCCCAGGACTGGTACACACATGCACACACACAGGCACACAGGCAAGAGGAAGAAAAGAGGGGCCAGGAGTTTGACCTAGTGGTAGAGTGCTTGCCTAGCATGCACAAAGACCCTGGCTCGAGTCCTCGGTACCACGAACACACACACACACACACACACACACACACACACACACACACACACACAGAGCAAGGGAGCGCCGAGATAGACGATGCGTAAAGAGGCAGCAGTGAGAAGCAAGGCTGTGGAGTGAAGGAAGAGGCTCGGCTGAAGGAAGGATGCGGGGCAGGAAGGTAGAGCCAGAGTGCCAGGAGGACCAGAATGGCTGGGAGGGGGAGGGTCCTGATGGGAGACGGGCTGAGGGGCTGCAGACTTGGGGGGTCTGGGGGGGAAGTGGAGTGAGGTCACCCGTCATCTCCTGTCATCAGAGACCTCACTGAGCCAGGCAGGAAAGTCCGGGAGGCTCTTACCTCTAATACACTACTCAGAAAAAGCCCGAGGTGGTGCTGTAGCTCCAGTGGTAGAGCTCCAGCCTTGAACAAAAAGACTCAGGGACAGTGCCCAGGCCCTGAGTTCAAGCCCCACAGCCACCATCATCACCACGGCCACTACCACTAACAAAAACTGGTGAAATACACAAAAAAAGAAGGTAAACTGAGCCAGGCGCTGGTGGCTCACACCTGTAATCCTAGCTACTCAGGAGGCTGAGATGTGAGGACGGCGACCAGAAGCCAGCAGGAACAGAAAATCCACCGTGGGATCCTCGTCTCGTTAGCCACTCAAAACCAGACGCAGTGCTAGAGCACTGGCCTTGGGCACAAAGAGCCGAGGGACAGCGGCCAGGCCCTGAGTTCAAGTCCAAGGAAGAAAGGGAGGGCACGAAAAATGGAGCAGACCCAGTGGAGCTGGAGTCCTGGGGGAGGCCGGGGAGGGGAGGCCCGGGAGGGGAGGCCCGGATCCTACCTTCCAGACAGCAGATCCGCCAGAGGCCGGAGTGCGTGAGCCCCCCAGGGTCCCTCTTCTCGGGGGCGCCGCCCGCGCGGTGGGGCTGCGCGTCCTCGCCGGCCGTCAGGTTGGTGGTGTTGCAGATGAGCGCGCGCGTGTACAGCCAGTAGTCCGTGCTGATGGCGATGGTCATGAGGCCGAAGGCGGCGAAGGCGCCCACGGCGGTCAGCACGCCCTGCGCCCCCTTCTCGCACCACAGCCCCCTCTCCTCGTTCCAGCGCTTCAGCGACTCCAGCTTGACCGTGGGCAGCCGGGGGGCCGCGGGCCACCACCGGGGCAGCGGGGGCGGGGCCGTGCCTGCGGCTGGGGGGGGTCACGGCCAGGCAGAAGAGGGGGCCCCCAGGGCCAGAAGGGTGGGGAGGGGGCGGCGAGCAGGAGGCTGCGGCTGGCGGGGCGTCAGGGGGCCGCCATGGCGCCTGGCTGGAGGAGGCAGGGGCGGGAGGAAGAATTAGATGGGGGCCCCTGATCTCCTTGGAGGGCAGCACCCCACCCTCCCCCAGCCTGCCTGGCCCCCCATCCCCGTCCCCCCAGGTTGGGGGGGCAGCTCTTCTGCCTCCTCACAGGGAGAGCCCTTCTCCTCAGAACCCCTCAAGTTTTTCCTTTTCCTTTTCTTTTGGAGGAGGCAGTCCCCCGACTTGAGCTCAGGGCCTGGGCGCTGCCCGAGCTCTTTCACTCAAGACTGGACCTCTACTACTAGAGACACAGCTCCACTTCTGGCTTCTTTGGTGATTAATGGGAAATAAGAGCCTCATGGACTTTCCTGTCCGGGCTAGCTTTGAACCAGGATCCTCAGATCTCAGCCTCTGAGCTGCTGGGATGACAGGCTTAGGCCACACCAGTGCTCACGAGCCCCTTTTGTCTTTCCAGCATGCCTGCTGCTTCTCACAGCTTCCTCTATGTAGGAAAAATAAATCTCTCAATGTCTTCTTCGCTTAGAGGAAAACCTTCCCCAGTGGCCCTCACCGCTTGCTCAGGCAGCCATGCAGCGTCCACACAGGCCTCCCTCCCCGCTTCACCCCTGTAAAACACCTCCAAGTTCCCACAGAACCCACAAATCCACATGCCGCCCGGAGCCAGTGCCACAGGCCTGCCTTTCCAACTGCTGAGGAGTCTGAGATCTGAGGATCACGGTTTAAAGCCAGTCGGGGCATTAAAGTCCGGGAGACTCTTACCTCCAATTACCTACCAAGAAGTTGGAAGTGACGCAGAGGCTCAAGTGGTAGAGTGCTGACCTTGAGCAGAAAAGCTCAGGGACAGCACCCAGGCCCTGAGTTCAAGCCCCAAGACCAGCACACACACACACACACACACACACACACACACACACATGCACACACGCACACACACACACGCACACACACAATTCACATGCTGGAGTCCTTCCTGAGAATTCTGGCATTGCTGGTCTGGCATGCAGTCAAATATCTTGGTTTTTAACTGCTTCCTAGGGGGTGCCTGTGTTCAGCCAGCTGCTTCTCCCCCTACCCCAAACCCTACTATGCATTTGACTCAGGAAAATGGCTTGGATAAAAAAGCAAACAAACAACAACAACAAAAAAAAAACCTTCCAGCCAGGGACAGTAGCTCACATTTATCATCCCAGCTATTCAGAAGGCTGAGATCTGAGGATCCAAGTTCAAAGTCAGCCTGGGCAGAAAAATCCACCAGACTCTTATTTCCAATGAACCACCTAAAAACCCCAAATGGCTCAAAGTGGTAGAGTGCAAGCCTTGAGCAAAAAAAGCTCAGGGACGGCGCCCAGGCCCAGTTCAAGCCCCACAAACCGGAGGGGGGAAGAAAAGAGCCGAGGGACAGCGCCCAAGCCTGAGTTCAAGCCCCACAAATTGAAGGGGGGAAGCAAAGTCTCCTAGCCAGGAGCCAGGGGCTCATGGTGGCCCTACCTACTCAGGAGGCTGAGGACGGACATTCAAGGCCCGCCGTGGCCAGGAGGCGCTCTGAGACTCTTATCCCCAATGAAGCACCAAAAAGGCTGGTTGTGGTGCGGTGGCTCAAATGCACAACGCCAGCCTTGGGCAAAAAAGCTCACGCACAGAGCCCAGGCCCTGAGTCCCAGCTTCAAGGAAGAAAAGAAAAGTCTTTGACACCTGGCCCCTGCTGAGCCCAACTTCCACCAACACCTCCTCCATTCAGAAAATCTCGTGCACCTGGCCCCGGGCTCTTCCAGACCAGGCGCCTGGCCCTCCTTCAGAAATACTCCCCACACGCCCGCGGGGGACCCCCGCACCCCCAATTCTGGGTCTCTCCCGCTCGCTTTGAACCCCTGATCTCTCCCGGACATTTACAGAGCGCCCCTCTTTTCCTCTCCCCCTGCATCCCTCGCTCTTGGGGCTCTGAGAACCCCAAGCCCTCACCCCCACTCCCCACGACCACCTCACCTGTGTGGGGATGGAGACGGCAGCCACCCCCATCTTGACAAACACCCCCATCACCTGCGCCCTCCAAAAACCGAGGCGAAGCGGGGAGACCACAAGTCTTCCCCGGGGAGCCGGGGACCAGGCCGGGGACCGTGCGCGCCCCGCCGCCCGCCGGCCTCCGCTCCTCCGCGGCCACCCCGGGACCCCGCGGGGTGACCTTGGCCTCCAGCTCCTCCCGGTCTCCACCGCCCCCGGCTGGCCCCCCGGGGCTGCTCCCGGGGGGGGGCTCTGGAGGAGGGCGGTGGGTGTCTCCATGGAAACCGGGCCTGCGCCCCTCCCCTCCCCGCGCTCGGCGTCCCCCTCCCGGGCGGCCGCCGCCTCCGCCGTGCCCGGGCCCCTGCGCCGCCTGCGGCCCGGCCGCCTCCCCCGGGCAGGGCTGGCTCCCCGCCGGGGGCGCCCGGGCGCGGGGAGCCCCGGCCCCGCCGTGGCCCCGTGGCCCGCTGGACCCGTGGCCCGGTGGCGGCCGGAGGAGCCGGCTGGGCGGACAGGGGCGGCAGGGTCGCCGCGCCCGGGGATGTGGCTCCAGGTTCCCCAGCCCGACCCCCCGACCTCCCTGGTGCTCCCCGGACCCCCCGACCTTCCCGGATCCCAGGACCTCCCCGGACCCCCGACCTCCCCGGTGCTCCCCGGACCCCCCGACCTTCCCGGATCCCAGGACCTCCCCGGACCCCCGACCTCCCCGGTGCTCCCCGGACCCCGACCTCCCCTGTGCTCCCCGGACCCCCCGACCTTCCCGGATCCCAGGACCTCCCCGGACCCCCGACCTCCCCAGTGCTCCCCGGACCCCCGACCTCCCCGATCCTCCCCGGACCCCCGACCTTCCCGGACCCCAGGTCCTCCCCGAACCCCGCCCTCCCCGGTCCTCCCCGGACCCCCCCCGACCTTCCCGGACCCCAGGTCCTCCCCGGATCCCGGACCCCCCGCCCTCCCCGGACCTCCCCGGACCCCGACCCCGGGCCCCCCGCGCGAAGCCCCGGCCGCTCACCTCCGCGGCCGCGCGGTCCGCTCCTCCCGAGCCCGGGACGGCGCCCCCGCCCCGGCTCGCTGCGCCCGCGGCCGGGATCCCCGCGTCCGGCCGGGCCGGGACGGAGCCGAGGGGGCGGCGGAGGAGGAGCGCGGGCGCGGGCGCGGGCGCAGCGAGGGGCGGCGGGGGAGAGAACTCGGCTCCGGTGTCGCCGGGTAAAGTGCGGAGCTGGAGGACGCGAGGGGGGAGGGGAGGCGGAGGGAGGGGGAGGGGAGGGAGGGCAGGGGGAGGGGCGGGGTCTGGGCGGCGGGGGGAGCCGTGGAAGGGGAGGGAGGCCGGGAGAGATCCGGAGGGGGGGAGGCCGAGCGCGGGGAGGGGACGCGGAGGGGGGGCGAGCGGGGCCGGAGCGCGGCCAGCGGGGAGGGGGCTGGGGCGGGGAGAGGCGGACGGACGGGCGGACGGACCGGGAGAGGGGGAGGGGGAGGGAGGGAGGGGGCCGAGCCGGGGAGAGGAGCCCGGAGGTGAGGGGGCTGGGGCGGGGGGGGGGCTCGGTTCTGGATCGCAGAAGGGACCGGGGGAGAGGCAGATGGGGACAGACAGACCGCGAGCAGCCGGGAGGCTCTGGCGGGGGGAGGGGGAGGGGCGGGGGCGGGGGCCGGGACGGGGGGGAGCGGGGAGCAGATGGAGGGAGGCGGGGCGGGAGCGGCGCGGACCCGCGGGCCTGGCCGGACTCTCGGGCCGCGCGCCCCCTCCCCTCCCCTCCCCCCGCGCCCCCTCCCCCGCCCCCACCCGCCTCCCGGCTCCGCGTCGCTCGCCGCCGCCACCGCCTCTTCCCGTCGCCATAGCAACGGGAGCCAGGCGCCCAGCCGGGCTGGCGGCGGGGCCGGAAGCGAGGGGGGCTCCTGCCCAGGACCCCGGGGGCGCCCCGACCCCGCCCCGGCCCCTGAGGACCCCGAGGACCCCGACCCCCGAGGACCCCGACCCCCGAGGACCCCGAGGACCCCGACCCCGGCCCCCGAGGACCCCGAGGACCCCGACCCCGGCCCCTGAGGACCCCGAGGACCCCGACCCCCGAGGACCCCGACCCCGGCCCCCGAGGACCCCGACCCCGGCCCCCGAGGACCCCGACCCCCGAGGACCCCGACCCCCGAGGACCCCGACCCCGGCCCCCGAGGACCCCGAGTACCCCGACCCCGGCCCCTGAGGACCCCGAGGACCCCGACCCCCGAGGACCCCGAGGACCCCGACCCCCGAGGACCCCGACCCCGGCCCCCGAGGACCCCGACCCCGTCCCCTGAGGACCCCGAGGACCCCAAGGACCCCGACCCAGGGACGCGCCCGGCCCCCGAGGACCCCGACCCGGGGACGCGCCCGGCCCCCCCACGCCTACCCCGGCCCAGCCCTCCGGGGTGGGGTCCCCGCCAGGATTGCCCGGCCCAGGAGGGCGCGGGCCGGGTGGAGAGGCTCCCGGGCCCGGACCCCTGGAGGGCGCGCGGCGGCCCGTCTAGAACCGGCCGTGCCGCGGTGGCCGAGCCCGGAGAAGGGCCAGCCCGGGCTCGTCCCCTGGGCCACGCTGCGACCTTGACGGGAGCACTGCTGACCTCCGAGCCCCTCGCCCTCCGCTCGAGGAGGAGGAAAGCCGGCTCTCCCGAGGCCGCACCGCGCGAGCTGGCTTCCCTGCCCTGCTTCTTCCTGCAAATGTAATTTTAAAACAGCAGCATCTTTAATAAAAATCTTTTAATTACAGAAAAAACCCCAGCATCTGAGCTGGACGCCGCCCCTGGCCTGTGATCACAGCCACTCAGGAGCCTGAGATCCCAGGATCGCAGCTCAAAGCCGGCCCAGGCAGCAGAGTCCCTGGGTCTCTTTTCTCCATTAACCACCCCAAAAAAACAGAAGTGGAGCTGTGGCTCAAACTGGTAGAATGCTATCCCTGAGCAAACGAAGTCAGGACGGCACCCAGGCCCTGAGTTCAGGCCCACGACCAACAACAGAACAACAAAACCAGAGCTGGGCACACCATTGACTCACACCTGTCGATCCTAGCTACTCAGGAGGCTCCGATCTGATGATCTGGGTTCAAAGCCAGCCAGCCAGTCTTCAAAAAAAAGCTGGGAGTGCAGGCGTGATTCCCATCAGCCTTGAAGAACTAAGCTCAGGCAGGGACAGAATCCAGGCCTTGATATCAAGACACAGGACTGCCGCGCTCACATTTACACACACACACACACACACACACACACACACACACACACAAAGCCAGGGTTTCTCAGCCTCCACACAAATGACATCTGAGACAGGCAAAGCCTTGTTCAGGGACAGTCCTGTGCTACGTCCCCGGTCACAACCCACAAGAAACTAGAAGCTGCCCCTTCCCCCCAGCTGATGCCCACCAAAAATATCTCCAGCCCCACTCAGTGCCCCTGGAGAGACCATAACGCCTCCGACAGGAGCCATTCAAACAAACTAGTCAGCGCCAGGCACTTGCGTTTATTTTCCTCTTCAATTAAAATGTATTTTATTCACAGTGAAACTTCGGTAAAATTAATATATGCTGATGAAAAGGTTTTTTAAATTTTTTAAATGTGTTTCTGAAGCAAATTAATATGGTTTAAAAAATAGAATCAGTGGCATAGATGAAATTATATGAAAAAGAATTCAGTTCTGTAGGGAAAAAGATTTCTGAACAATTAGTTATTTCATCTGGTCACAGGCAGGCTTTGTCATCTGTCAATGAGAATTGTTTTCTGGGGGCCAGGAGCATGGCCTAGTGGTAGAGTCCTTGCCTAGCATGCATGAAGACCTGGATTTGATTCCTGGGTACCACATACATAGAAAAAACCAGAAGTGTTGCTGTGGTTCAAGTGGCAGAGCTGTAGCCTTGAGAAAGCCCAAGGACAGTGCTCAGGCCCTGAGTTCAAACTCCAGGACTGGCAAAAGGAAAAGAAAAAAAAAAAAGAAAGAAAAAAAAATTGTCTTCTGGGGTCCAGGAGTTTGGCCTAGTGGTAGAGTACTCACCAAGCATTCACAAAGCCCTGGGTTCGATTCCTTGGTACTACATACATAGAAAATGCAAAAGTGGTGCTGTGGCTCAAGTGATAGAGCTCTAGCCTTGAGAAAGCCCAAGGACAGTGCTCAGGCCCTGCGTTCAAGCCATAGAACTGCCCCCCCAAAAAAAGGATTGTCTTCTAGGCCCGGTGGGGGGGGAGGGGTCACACCTGTAATCCCAGCTACTCAGGAGGATGAGATTTTAGGATTGAAGTTCAAAGCCAGCCCAGGCAGGAGAGTCACTGAGACTCTTATCTCTAATCACACATGCTCACACAATCTGGAAGTGGAGCTGTGGTTCAAATGGTAGAGTGAGCAAAAAAGCTGAGGGACAGGGCCCAGGTCCTGAGTTTAAGCTACAAAATGTCTAGCATAAAATAAGATAAATTGTAATTGTTTCCCGGATGTATCCATGTCATACTTTGGTTATTGTTGTCTGTCTTGAGGTAGATACAATGTAACCCATGGGTTCTGGCTTTTCTCTGCCTTCCATCTAATTCTTTGTATTTTTAATTTGCTGGCTTTTTGTCAGTAACTAAAAGGAAGGCATTGCTGCTGCTGCCTCTGCTGCCTCTGCTGCCTCTGCTGCCTCTGCCGCCTCTGCTACAGCTCCTCCTCCTGCTCCTTCTTCCCAGCCCCGGACCTTGAACTCAGAGTCTGAGCACTGTCCTTGCTAGAACTCTACCACTTGAGCCTCAGCACCACTTCTGGCTTTTTCTATGCATGTGGTACCAAGGAATCGAACCCAGATCTTCATGCATGCTACACAAGCAGTCTATCACTAGGCCAAACTCCTGGCCCCTCCTCCTCCTCTTCTTCCTCCTTTTTTCTTCCTTCCTTTTTCTTCCTTCTATTCAATCCTAAGGCTTGAACTCAAGGCCTGGGCTTTATCCCTGAGCTTTTTTTTTCACTCAAGACTAGCACTCTACCACTTGAATCACAGCTCCACTTCTGGCTTTTTGGTGGTTAATTAGAAATAAGAGTCTTGGGACTGGGAGTTTGGCCTAGTGGTAGAGTGCTTGCCTAGCATGCATGAAGACCCGGGTTTGATTCCTCGGTATCACATACATACAAAAAAATCTGGAAAGGTGCTAAGGCCCAATGGTAGAGCTCTAGCCTTGACAAAGTCCAAGGACAGTGCTCAGGCCCTGAGCTCAAGCCCAAGATTGGCAAACAACAACAACAACAACAACAACAGCAAACAAGCAAGCAAGTCTCATGGACATTTCTGCCCTGGGCTGGCTTTGAACCTCAACCCTCAGATTTTAGCCTCCTGAGTAGCTAAGGTTGTAGATGTGCTCCTCTGGCACTCAGGAGAAGACTAATTTGTTTTAGGGAGCCTCCAAATCTCACTGCAGCACACCCCTCCCCTGGGTATGGGAAAGGCCTGGGCGCAGAGTGAAACATGGCTGCATGGTTAGGCAAGAGCTGGCACAGACCCAGTCAGAAGGAGAGAGAGCTGCTGGGGGGGCCAGACTCGAACAGCTCATGAGTTCGACAGAGCCCAAGCAGGGGAGATGCCCGCATGCCTCCTGAGGACCAGACTTTGAGGGGGAGAGGGGGCAGGCTGGGACCGGGAACGGAGGATGGCAGAAAGGGGATTGTGATTGCAGGGAACACACGCTACCACCACCAGAGCTTCAGAGGCAAAGCAACCACATTGCTACATGGCTTTAGAGCGGGGAAGCCTGGGACTGAGCCCTGCGTTCACACACACACACACACACACACACACACACACACGACGACGACCGCCGCGATGCACTGTGGAGGGCATGCAAGAGTAGCACTGGACGCTGTCCCTGAGGTTTGGCTCAAGGCTGGTGCTCTACCACTTGAGCCACACACCCCACGGTTCCCTAGCTTGTGACAGGAGTCTCATGAATTTTCCTGCCTGGGCTGGCTTTGAACTTTGGTCTTCAGATCTCAGTCTTCTGAACCGCTGGCTCCAGTCCCAGGCCCTTCTTTGTCCGTCTCTTTGCCCCCTCCCACACACAGGATCCATTTTTCTACCTCCATCTGATCTTAAGAAGATGACTGAGCCCCTTCCTCTGGAGTGCCCACCAGGCCTGCGCCGGCCGCCCTGGGGCTTTGTGGTGCACATTGATTGCCCAGATTGGTGCACAGATACCCCACTGGGTGGCTGGTGGGGTGGCTGGGTCTGTCTCACCCACCAGAGTAGGAGCTTGTCAATAACAGCTCCCCCCCATTTTTTTTTTTTTTTGCCGGTCCTGGGGCTTGGACTCAGGACTGAGCACTGCCCTTGGACTTTGTCAAGGCTAGCACTCTGCCACTTGAGCCACAGTACCACTTGCATTTTTCTCTGTGTATGTGGTACTGAGGAATCGAACCCGAGGCAAGCACTCTACCACTAGGCCACGCTCCAGGCCAACAGGCCTCAATTTTATCCCTTCAGTGCCCCCTGCAGTCCCCCTGTCAGACTGGACACCTCTGGCCATAGCCTCGGAATGGATGCACAAATGGATGAATGAGTGAATGAATGCATGAATGATTGAGTTCGTGAATGGATACATGAATGGATGAATGGATGAATGACTGAATGAGTGGGTGCACAGGTCTGGGAGTCTGTGGACGCGTTTTCTGAGGCCCCTAGCCTCCAGCACCCAGTCCCATGGCCCATCCTCCCTCGGGCCCCCCTCTCCGGTTGGTTGGCTGGCAGGTGTGGCTGCGGGCCCAGCTGGGCCTTTGTGTTTCCCCGGAGGCTGGGGCGGCGGTGGCCGCTCTTCCGGCTGGCTGCGTGGAGAAGGGGATCAGCATTTCTAGATCGTCCTCATTCCGGGTGAAGTGGAAATCTCCCAGCTCTGGAGGCAAGGTGGCCCCAGCCGCAGCCCCCGCCCGCCGGCGCTGCCCAGGGCTCCGCGCCCCTGGCGCCCAGGCCCGGGAGGGGAGGGCGCTCTCCGGGGTGCTGACACACCTCGCAGCCCAGCCGCTGGGCCGTCCACGGAAAACCCAGGGGTGGTGCTGTGGCTCAAGTGGTAGAGGGCCAGCCTTGAAGAAAAACAGTAAGGGACAGCACCCAGGCCTTGAGTTCAAGCCCCAATAGAAAAGCGACGTGGGAGCCGGGTGTGGTGGCTCACGCCCGTCACCCCAACTACCCAGGAGACTGAGACCTGAGGAGCACGGTTCAAAGCCAGCCTGGGCACTGAAGGCCCAGAGAAGTTTGTCTCCAGTGAACCACTAGAAAAACGGGAAGTGGGGTTGTGGGTCATGGGCTAAGGCGATAGCCTTGAGCTGAAGACCTCTGGGACAGCGCTTAGGACCAGAGTTCAAGTCCTAGGACGCACAAGAAAAAAAAAAAGTGTTGTGGGCAGTGGAGGCGAGAACTGGATGGGACTTCACTGAGCACGGGACTTCCTCCTGAGCTGCTTAGCAACACAAACCCTGGAGGCCTCCAGCTGGGTGACCACGGAAAAGTGAGTCGGCCTCTCTGTGCAAAGGCTCAAGGATGTCACTTATGAGTGGAAGGCCCTGGACATAAAGGACCGGGATTTAATGCAAAGTGGCCTGCACTTGATAAATGATGTCATGAATTTTTGAACTGTTGTTCACAAGAAGCTTTGAGAAGCAGCCACAAAGCCTTACGTAATGGACACTCAAGATCTCCCTGATACCCGGGCAGGCAGGCACATGGAATCATTGGAAGGAAAGGAATTATTTGCATTATGTGTTGGATAAAATAAGCATTTACTCATCACCCCATCCATTGTCTCTGTGTGGATTTAACCCCTGAAGAAAGGCATTCATGTGCACAGAATATGCCTGAAATCCTGTGTATCTTGAAGGGAAGAGACTTGGAGGTGACAGCCTTTCCAGACTTATTTCAGACAGCTACGTGAGTTATTCCTTCAAAACAAATGTGTCTGGGATCATAGCCCAGTGGTAGAATCCTTGCCTAGCATGCACGAAGCCCTGGGTTCCATTCCTCGGTGCTATGACTCAAGTGGCAGAGCGCTAGCCTTGAGCAATAAGGGTCCAAAGACAGTGCTCAGGCCCTGGTCCCCCCTCCCAGAAAAAGAAAGCTAGGCATGGTGGGTCACACCTATAATCCTAGCTAATCAAGGACGCTGAGATCTGAGGATCACAGTTCAAAGCCAGCCCAGGCACTGAAGACTGTGAGACTCTTACCTCCAATTAACTACTAGAAAATGGGAAGTGGGGCTTGGCTCAAGGGTAGGGCAGTAGCCTTGAGCTGGAGAGCTTGGGGACAGCACCCAGGCCCAAAGTTCAAGCCCCATGACAAAAAAGAAAGAAAGAAAGAAAGAAAAATAAAAAAATAAAAGAGAGAAAAGAAAAATTAGTCCTTTCAGATGAAGTCAGCCAACATGGAGCATTTACTACTCCCCGTGCTGCAGGCAGGGCAGGCAGAACAGACAGCACCAATTGATGGGGATTCACTCCCACCGGGCAGGCCTTTGTGGTACCCTGCTCTGGGCAGGCAGCCGCTGTGAGTCCTTTGGTCTTAACAAAGATGCTGAAACCTTTTGGCCACGGCAAATCTCAAGCATGACCTTCAGACATTCCTGGAATCATGGAAAATGACTCAGAATATTTCTCTGGGGAGTCAGATCCTGCTGAATATGAATTATTCCAACCTACCAGCACAGCCCTTCCTGTTCTAAAGGGATTTGGAATCATTCTGGGCCATTTCCAGATTCTAACCAAAAAATAAAATAAAAAAGGGAAACAAGCCCTGGCAATTAAAAGACTTTGCTCAAGGTCACCGACTGAGTTTGCATGGAATCTGTAGTGGTAAAACACAACCCCTAAAAAACAGTTATCCAGACGCTGGTGGCTCACTCCTGTCATCCTAGCAAGTCCAGAGGCCACGACTCAAGGATCATGGTTCAAAACTAGGCAGGAAAGCCTGTGAGACTCTTATTTCCAATGAACCACCAAAAAGCCAGAGGTAGGTAGAGCTGTGTGGCTCATGAGGCAGAGCAACAGGCTTGACTGGAAAGCTCGGGGTCAATGTCTAGGCCCTGAGTTCAAACCCCAGGACTGGTACAAATAATGAATAAACTTAAAGGGGCTGGGAGCGTAGCTCGGTGGTGGAGTGCTTGCTTGGTATATATAAAGTCCACATGCATGAACGCACACACACACACACACACACACACACACACACACACGCACAGCGCCTGAAGTACCAGCTCGTCAGCTAGCTGGGCTGTTCTCCATTCTCAGTATAGAGTGGCTTCCAGCCTAGATTTTGGAATCGTTTTCTGCGCTCCCTCCCCTGCAGAAGCAGAGCACTAATTCCTACACACGAGCTGCTCCAGAGGCTGGTGGGCGGTGTGCAGGAGGAAGGGGTCTGGCTCGAGGTGGGGATGCAACAAGTGTTGGCAGTTGTGTCTGAACCGAGCAGCAGCGGAGTCTTCAGGAAGCCTGCTGTTCCGGGGTGCACTGGAGGAAGCCGGGCTGTGGGGATCGAATGGATCGAGGGGCCCCCTCTGGCGTGAACTTGGGTGAACTCTGACTTCTTACGCAGGATCTTTGTGTCCAGGAGGCCAGTAAGTTCAACATGGTGGTCTGGGTGGAAGATAACAAGAGGGAGCTGGGGAGGAGGAAGGGAAGCTGCTGCAGAATCCAGGAACAGGTCTGCCCAGGGCGGCAGTGCCCGGAGTCTTGCAGAGCCCGACTGCCCGGTGTGCAGCTGGAATCTCAGCGTGGACTGATCATCTCCCCCCTGGCACTGGGCCTTGAGCTCAAGGCCCAGGCCTGGCTTCTCTCTCTCTCTCAAGGTAGGCCCTCCACCACCCGAGCCACAGCGGCCAGCGGGAGGTAAGAGGCAGGGGGCTGGCTTTGAACCCCTCTCCTCAGACCTCAGCCTCAGGGCGGGCAGAGACGTGTTTGAAATAGAGTTTATTGAAGTTTCTGTCGGTATTTACATATGATACACGGTAAATAACAGAGCCAGGCCCCCCACCGCCCCGCCCCTCCCAGCCTCGTTAAAAATCGCTGCGTGAAGACAGGTTAACTGCGGCGCCCCCCAGATGCAAACTAAAAGCCCCGCCCGCCCCCCCCCCCCCCGTCCTGGTTCCGTGTCCCTCGCCCACCGCGCCCTCCCCTCTCCCCCCATCTGTCCAAGGGGGGCCGGGCCTTCAGAGGCCAGGGTCGGGGGCTCTGAGGTGCGGAGAAGGTCATCAATGAGGAGGAGTGCCAGAAAATGGAAGACAGAAGTTTGGGGGGGCCTTGACCCCCGCTACTGCCCCTCCCTCCCCCGACGGGGCCTCGAGGGGGGAGAGGCGGGCACAGGCGTGGAGATGGCCTTGGGGTCCCCGTCCTGGTCTGGTGTGTGGGTTGGGGTGCACCTGGGGGCCTCGGATGAGAGATGGAAGAGAGTGGGAGGGGGAGGAGGAGGAGGAGGAAGAGGGGAGGGAAAGGAGGAGGAGGAGGAGGAGGAGGAGGAAGAACAAGCCTGGGGAGCGTGGAGCCTAAGAAGACAGGTCACATTCCAGGGGAGGAAAAGGCCTAGCCAGAGAGAGAGAGAAGGGGATGGGGAGGAGCCGGGCTGATCCCATCCCCGGACCCCGCCCCTCGCCCCCTGCGCCGCCCCGGGGACCGGAGGCGGGGAGCAGAGCGGAGAAGGCGACCGGCATTCCGTTCCGGGAGGCTGCCGGCCCCACTCTCCGGCCTCAGTCCCGAGGTGAGGGGTGGGGGCGGGGCTGGGAGGGGAGGGGCGAGTTACGGGAAGGGGCGGGGCCACGGGAGCGGGCGTGGACACGGCGGGGAGGGGCCATCTGGAAGGGGGCGGGACCCAGGAGGGAGCGGAGGTGGGCGAGGGGCGGGGCCTCTAAAGGACGAGAACGCGGGAAGGGGCGTGGCCAGCCGCGCGGAGGGGCGTGGCCTGGGCGTGTCCGCGGGACCCCCGCCCCGCCCCCGCCGGGTCTCAGCAGGGCGAGGTGGAGATGTGCAGGTGGTCGGGGTACTTGATGGCCGGCGGGTAGTTCTGGGTCATCTGGATGGACACGTCGCTGGAGATGTCCGAGGGGCTGCGGCCGCGGCGCCAGGCCTCGGGCTGCAGGAACTGGCCCGAGTAGTCGGAGCAGTCGCTGAGGCGCGGGCGGTAGAAGGCGGGGTGCGGGCGGTACATCTCCTCCTCGGCATAGCGCTTGGTGAACAGGTACACCGACATCACGCCGGCCCCCTGCGGCGGGGCAGCGTCAGAGCCCGCCCAGAGGACCGGGGACCCCGCCGAGGGGACCCGAGCTCCCCTTCACGGGGCCGGGGCGCCCTGTCTCAGCACCCCCGCGTTGGACCTCCCCAGGGTCTCCCTCCAGGACCCCAGGAGCGGGACAGCCGCCCCCCCTCGGGACCTCCCTTCCCTCCCAATCCGTAGCCCAACCCTCAGCCTGCTCCGGTGGCGCCGGCCCCCTCCCCAGCCGCGGCCCCGCCTCCGGCCGAGGCCCCGCCCAGCGCCCCCCTCCACTGAGGCCCCGCCCCTAACCCCGCCCCAGCCGAAGCCCCGCCCAGCGCTCCCCCTTCCGCCGAGGCCCCGCCCCCGGCCGAGACCCTGCCCAGCAACCCCGCCCCGACCGAAGTCCCGCCCAGCGCCCCCTCCCCAGCCGCGGCCCCGCCCCCTCTGCCGAGGCCCCACCCCTGGCCGAGCGGCCCCGCCCCCTCCGCCGAGGCCCCGCCCAGCGCTCCCCCCCTCCGCCGAGGCCCCGCCGCGTCACCTCTTTGAGCAGGAAGGAGGAGGCGGCGAAGGCGAAGGACCACCCGTAGCGGTAGTGGAAGTACTGCTCGGAGCTGCTGGGCCTGTTCATGACCTCGTCGTTGATGCTGGAGATGTAGAGAACCAAGCCCACCACGAGGGAGAGGCCTGGGCGGGGCGGAGGGGTCAGCACGCGCACGCGCACTCACGCGCCTGCCCTCCTCCTCCCCCCGGCCCGCGTCCTGTCCGGGGCCCTCGGCCTCAGCCTCCAGTGGCTGGGAGGACAGGGTGGGCCTCGGGCTGGGAGCGGAGCCCAGAGATGAACCAGCACCCTCCCCCTCAGGTGGGCTCCAGATCTGCCATTCGCCAGGCAGCGGGAGGAGGCCCGCGTGGTGGAGCCTCCACCCTGAGCGAGGAATCCAGAGGACAGGACCTGCATCTGCTCAAGTCCGGGACCCCAAAACCAAACAGGCCAGAACCAATGGGGAAAACTCCTTGGCTGTTTGGGTGTCACATAAATTCCTGTTATCTAAATCTATGCTAGGTAGACGGGTAAATGGATGTATGGATGGATGGATAGATAGATAGGTAGATAGATAGGTAGATAGATAGATAGATAGATAGGCATGTGGCTTAGTGGTAGAATGATTACCTAGCATGCATGAAGCCTCAGTACCACATACTCAGCAGAAGTAGTGCTAGGGCTCAAATGGTGGAGTGCTGGCCTTGAGCAAAAGAAGCTTAGAGACAGTACCCAAGCCCTGAGTTCGAGCCCCAGGACTGACATACATACATACATACATACATACATACATACATACATACATACATATATACATACGTGTATATACATAATTTTCCAGCTGAAAATATGTTTTCTGTTTGTTTAAGAAGCAACAGTCCTGGTCGGGAGTTTGGCCTCGTGGTTGAGTGCTTGCCTGGCATGCACAAAGACCTGGGTTTAATTCCTCAGTGCCACATACATAGAAAAAGCCAAAAGTGATGCTGTGGTTCAAGTGGTAGAGCTCTAGCCTTGAGAAAGCCCAAGGACAGTACCCAGGCCTTGAGTTCAAGTCCAGGACTGGCAAAAAAAAAAAAAAAAAAGCGTCCTGCTAGATGCCAGGCTGGCCTTGAAGTCTGTGAGCCTCCTTCCTCGGCCTCTGAGGACTCTACTGATTTCCTAAAGACAAGAGCAAGCAAGTTTGCTTGTACATGTAGGCAGAACAACCAAAGAAAAAAAATCACGTGGCAACCCTACCAGCAATGTTGGAAGCAGGCAGCAGGGTCCTGAGTTCAAACCCCAGTACTGCCAAAGGAACACAAAAGAAGAAAGAGTTTCCTTTGCTGTGAAGAAACCTGGCTGGGGCCGCCAGATGCGGCTAAGAACACTGATGGAGGTTAAGAGGGTAGACAGTCCATGGGGAGACGGAGGGACCCCTGCACCCCACCAAACCAGCCCCAGCTTTCTTCCTCGAGTGCCCCACTGGGCTGTGTAACCCTCATCCACTGGTCAGGTCACCGTGGGACTCTCTGCAGAACACCCAGCCACACGCTTCAAACACAGAGAACATCAAACTACAGCCGAGATGGAAGCGGAGCACACAGGACGCCCCCGCCCACTGCGCAAATGAGGACAGCCAGTGACTCGGACTCCGGAGCAGAATGGCCTGGCCAGGACAGAGCAGATGCTGAGAAGCCAAGAGGCTGGGCCTGGGGCTCCTGCCTGTCATCCACCCACTCAGGAGGTGAGACCCAGAGGACCTTCAAAGCTGGCCACACCCGACATCCAGGCTACAAAGGGCGCCCTCCCCAGCTCAGACACAAACACAACACCTGGTCAAGGAGCATGAAGGACTGGAAGCATGGCTCGAAGGGTAGAACACCTGCATACCAACCACAAGGCCCTGAGTTCAAATCCAGTACTGCAAAAAAAAAAAAAAAAGAAACCAACCCAAAACCTGAGAGGCAATAGGCAATATGTCCTCATAGGTAGGTGTGTGTGTGTGTGTGTGTGTGTGTGTGTGTGTGTGCGTGTGTGTGTTCTACATATGTGTGAAAACTATGTGCTGGTTAGAGGATACAATGAGGTGGAACAAAAAATGAAAACCTAAGCTGTGCACTGGTGGCTCAGGCCTGTAATTCTGGCCAATTCAGGAGGCTGGATCTGAGTATTGTGGTTCAAAACCAGCCTGGCCAGTAAAGTCCATGAGACTCTTATCTCCAAGTAACCACCAGAAAACTGGAAGTGGTGCTGTGGCTCAAATGGTAGAGTGATAGCCTTGAGCTGAAGAGCTCAGGGACAGCGCCCAGGCCCAGAGTTCAAGCCCCATGACCACCACTACCAACAACAACAAAAACAAAGGAGGCTGAAAAAACAAGAAAAGGGGGAGGGGAGGAGGGCAGGGAAGAAGGAGAGGGAGGAGGAGGGGAAGAAGTTAGAAGAGGAGGGGACAAGTCCATCCTCCCTCCTTTCCTTCCTTCCTGCCGGTCTGTCTTTCTTTCCAAGAACTCTTGTCAGCTGAGAAGGCTGGCTCACACCTGTCATCCCAGCTACTCAGGAGGCAGAAATCTGAGGACTGCAGTTTGAAGCCAGCCAAGGGAAAAATAGTCCCCAATTAACCACTCAAAACCTAGAAGTGCGGCTGTGGCTCAAGGTGGAAAAGCACTAGCTAGACCAAAAGAGCTCAGGGACAGGGTGCCGCTCCACTGTCAAAACTAGGACTGGCACGCGTGCACACACGCACGCGTGCGCGCGCGCGCACACACGCACACGCACACACACACACACACACACAATAAAATAAAAGAGGAGGGGGCCAGTCCGACATAAAGAGGGCCTTGGGTCCTGGGGACTCAGCGGCATGTAGGGTTTAGATACCGATTGTTCAGGAAACCGAAGGGGAGAATGGAGCCATGAGTGGATATTGTAGAGGACATCAGGAAATGTCGCCCGCTTTGTTTGGGTTTGATGGGGACACAGCGGCGGCTGGAGTAAACACAGGAGTAGTTTTAAGTCACAGACATACGGAAATACTTGTGGACGCCACGCGCTGGTGTCGGAGGCTGGCCTTAAAATAAGGCAGGGATGCTGGGAGAGGGGCCGGGGCAACGCGCCACTAAAAACAGATTCTCCATATGTTGGTGATTGTGGGAGCCAGGCAGGGCGCACGGGTGTTCCTTGCATTATTCCTTCTATGTTTCCACACTGAAATGTATTTTAAAAGTCCATGTGGTAAAGAGACATTGCGACAGAAGGAATCTGGACCAAAAGAGACTCAGTTACAAAATGTCACGCTTGAGCCTGGGTTGAATTTTGGCTCTCGGAAGAAACCTAAAAAAGACATTCCTCTCTCCCTCCCCCCGTCTCTCTTTCTCTGCCTCTCTCTGTCTCTCTCCTCTCTCTCCCTCATTTCTTACTGTGTTGAGAATCAAGCCTGCAATCTCACACAAACTAGGCAAAGTTCATCCACGAAACTACATCCTCATGCCTTAAAAAAAGAAAAATTAGTCTTGGGCTGAAGCGTGGCCTAGTGGTAGAGTGCTTGCCTAGCATGCATGAAGCCCTGGGTTTGAGTCCTTGGTAGCACATACATAGAAGAAGCCAGAAGTGGTGCTGTGGCTCAAGTGGTAGAGCGCTAGCCTTGAGAAAGTCCAAGGACAGTGCTCAGGCCCTGAGTTCAAGCCCAGGACTGGCAACAAAACAAAACAATACAAAACAAAAAAACCAAAACCAGCCAATCCTCCCCCTTGCCCCTGGTTGGGTCTCCCTGCCATCTTTGTTTCTCCCTTCCCCACCTGGCTTGAGTGGCGCTGGCCCCTGGCATTCCTGGGGCTCTGGATGTCAGCACTAGCCCAGCTTCTACCCCCCTACGCCGAAGCTGGACACACATCAGACCCCAGCTGACTGGATGCTAGGCCGCCCAGGGCTCTGCAGAAATCTGATCTTTGCAGTCCACTTGAGACTCCTTCTCTTCTCAAAGCAAACCCCTCTCTGGGCGGCACTCGTGAACACTGGCCATGTCTAGCATTCTCAAAATTCCTACACAGGGGAATCAAGTGCCCAAGAAGGGCCAGCGGGGGTGGGGGGAGGGCACCTCGATTCCTGGGCCCCTCATCTGCCAGAGATGGCCGGGGTAAAGGGCCCGGGTTTCCCGCCGTGGTTGTAACCACCCAGCCTCCTCCACAGGCGGGGTCAGGGCAGGATTCCGGCTGGACAGAATACATGTTCTTAACCAGGAAGAGACTAGGGTTCTTCCTAGCAAGTCATTCACTTTCATTCATGGCCATTTCACAAGATTTTCCAAAGAATAAATAGCTTTTCTTTTCTTCCCCCCTCCCCTTATTTCCTATCTCTGAAAGCCAACTGGAGTTTCTTCAGCTCCCTCTCAGATGACAGAGGGCAAGAGCCGCCCACAGCCCAAGCAGAATGGAAATCAACCTGGCTTTCCAACAACAGCATTTCAGGACCACGGACAGCTCAACTGACCCACCCCAGCCAGCGGGACTCAGAGAGTCTCAGGCCTATAATCCTAGCAGAGATGGGGGACTCACAGTTCAGACAAAAAGAAATTCTTGAGACTTCATCTCAACCATGGCCAGACACAGGCGCACATGCCTGCCATCCCAGCTACTGAGGAAGCACAAACAGGAGGACTGCAGTCCAGGCTGAGCCAGGGCATCAAGTGAGACCTGATCACAGAAGTAAGCAACACTTGGGCCAGGAGTTTGGCCTAATGGTAGAGTGCTTGCCTAGCATGCACCAAGACCCAGGTTCAAATCCCCCGTACCACCTACATAGAAAAAAAAAAAGTCAGAAGTGGTGCTGAGGCTCAAGTGGTAGAGCTCTATCTAACCTTGAGAAAGTTCAAGGACAGTGTTCCTGCCCCGAGCTCAAGCCCAGGACAAGAAGAAGAGGAAGAAAGAAGAAGAGAAGGAGGAAGAATGCAAAGGGGCTGAAGGAGCTGCTCAGGTGACAGGAATGGTAACTTTGCAAGCAGAAAGCCATGATTTCAGAACCCAGTACCACGGAAAGGGAGAGAAGGACAAAAAATGAAGAGATGACACCCACAGACTCATGTGCTTGAAGCTTGGTCCCAAAATTGGAGTGCCATTTGAGCGGAGAGTTTGGACACAGGACTCCCCTGAAGGACATGGATCTCTGGAATCTCCATCTCAACCGGACACACCTCCCTGACTCTCTGACTCTGCTCCCTGGCCCCCACGAGGCGAAGGAAGCCCAGACTTCCTGCACAGGTCCTTCAGGTTCATTGGGCACTGTGGGAAAGGCCCGTAAGTTACAGACGAAGACGAGAGTCTAAACTGCAGCACTGGGCGGCACGGTGGCTCACGCCAGTCATCCCAGCTACTCAGGAGGCTGAGATCTGAGGATCAAGGTTCAAAGCCAGCCTGGGCACAAAAGGACCTGAGATTCTTATCTCCAATTAACCTCTAGAAAATGGGAAGTGGGGCTTGGCTCAAGGATGGGGCGGGAGCTTTGAGCTGAAGAGCTCAGGGACAGCGCCCAGGCCACGTTCAAGCCCCATGACCCACAAAATAAACAAACATAAAATCAAACTGCAGCACAGGGGCTGCACACGTAGGCAGGTCAGCAGGATTCTAAGCACTTGAGCTACAACCTGGAGCCCACCCCCCCCCCCCACACAGCCCACAGCTATTTTTCCCTCAATCCCAGCTTGAGCTCAGGGCCTGAGCACTGTCCTTGGGCTTTCTCAAGGCTACAGCTCTACCACTTGAGCCTCAGCACCACTTACAGCTTTTTTCTACGTATGTGGTACCAAGGAATCAAACCTGGGTCTTTCTGCATGCTAGGAGAGCACTCTACCACTAGGCCAAAGTCCTGGCCCCCAACACACAGCCCTTCCTTCCTTCCTTCTTTCCTTCCTTCCTTCCTTCCTTCCTTCCTTCCTTCCTTCCTTTCTTCCTTCCTTCCTTCCTTCCTCTCTCTCCCTTCCTTCCTTTCTCTCTTTTTTTTGCTTATCCTGGGACTTGAACTCAGGGCCTGGGCGCTGTCACTGAGCCTCTTTGTGCTCAAGGCCAGTACTCTACCACTTATGCTATGTCTGGCTTTTTCTGAGTAGTTTATTGGAGATAAAGAGTCTCCCAGGCTTTCCTGGTGTAGCTAGCTTTGAACCTCGATCCTCAGGTCTCAGGCTCCTGAATCAGGAGGCTCACAGCTACTGGCACCTAGCTCCTTTTGTTGCTAACAATGGTTATTAATAATATTAACATCAATATTACTGCTAATACGATCATTACTAACATTAACAGTAGCTGTAGAAAGAGGTAACAATTCCCCACGTCAGGTTACGATGACTCAGGAATACTGCCTGAGCTGGTTTCACATTCACAATCCTCTTGCCTCTACTTCTGCCGTAGCTGGAATTACAGGCGTGTGTTACTACGCCTGGCCCTAGTGCAGTGTTTTGAACACGTGACTTGGAATCAGAATACCCTCCCCTAGCTGGATGGCCTCTTCCACTCACTTCTCTTTCCATGAACTGCACACACTGGAACTGCTCTCGTGGCATGTGGGGTAGGTTCAATCAAAGTCCCTACGCTACCTACACTCTTGCCCCACTTTTCTCTGACTAGGCCACTATTTTTCCATGTGGAGGGAACATGATGAGAGAGACCTTACCGCTCTGACACCCTCAGATCACGACATCTTACATGTCTTATTTTAGCTCAGCGTCTGGCTCCACACGCCAGGATTCAGGTCTGCACAGAGGTTGTGCCCTGCTTTTCCTGGAAAGGTCTCCTCAGGGTAGGATGGAGGTCTGGGGGAGGCGAGCTGTGGAGTAAGAGGGCTGAGGAAGATTCTGCCCTCTCCTCACACAGCCAGCCGCAAGCAGGAAGCCCAGCACCAGCCACAGTGAGACCTCCAGTGGGTTGTTTTTGTTTTTAATTAAAAAACCCAAAAGAACCCAACTCAGCTGCCAGGACCTGGTCTGAGTTTGGTTATTTTCTCGCAAATTGATTGGAATTTGAGGTGCCTGTCAGGTGATTGGACGTCAGGTGGGCTGGCTGGGCAGCTGAAGTAATTGGAAGCTGCACGGACTGGAAAGAATTCTGGACTTGCATCTGGTACTGGTTCATACCCGTATCTTGAGTAGGTCTGTGAATGTCACTACCCGAACTTTAGCAGGTAAGTGCTAATAATAACTCCACAGTGAGATCACTGCCAAAGAGCTTTGCACGAAGAAAGGGTGAAGAAAGGGCTGAAAGCAGAATCTGAACTCCAGCTGGCTGCATCCACGGACAAGTGTTTTGGTGGAACCCCCAAAACAGGAGAGATGGAGGGACGGACAGATGGATGGGAACACAGATAAGCAAGGCACGTGTGGCTCATGCCTGTAATCCTAGCTATTCAGGAGGCTGAGATCTGAGGATTGAAGTTAGAAGTCAGGGCGGAGCCAGGCACCTGGCAGGGCGCAGCCTGGAGCCCGGCAGGGCAGAGCCTGGCTGGCTACCCCTGGGCGCCCGCCGTGGCCCGCCACGGTCAGGCCCTGGGCACAGAGAGGTCCTGCGACGGCCGCCCCACCCCGTGCGCCCCTGGGGCTCACCGGAGAGGATGAAGAAGATGCCAGAGACGAAGGCCAGGATGGTTCTCTGGGGACGGATGTGGCCGATGTTGCTGATGACGAAGGCCGTGAACACCAGGAACAGACTGACCATGGGGAAGGGCGTGGCCGTGCGCACCGTCTCTGCGGGGCAGAGGGGCGGGTGGGGCCGGAGGACACGCCTCCTGCCCGCTGGCCCCGCCCCTTTCCACCGGCTTTTCCTCGATTGACTCCACCCCTTCAGCGGGCCACGCCCTTTCACACTGGCCCCTCCCCTTCCTCATTAGCCCTCATTTCCCTTGACACGCCTCAACTTTCCCTGACTCCGCCCCTCTCGGCCACACCCCTGACTCGATCCTGTCCCTTCCCAAGGACTCTTCCCTGGCCACGCCCCCTCCGGTGGACTCCTACCTGGCCACGCCCCTTCCCAAGGACTCTTTCCCTGACCACGCCCATTCCGGTGGATTCCCACGCCCTGGCCCCGCCCCGTCCACTATGCGGCCCTCTCGCGTCCCCTCCTCCTCCTCCTCCTCCTCCTCCTCCTCCTCCTCCTCCTCCTCCTCCTCCTCCTCTGCAGGACCCCTGCCCTTCCTTCCGCCCAGGCCCTGCTCCGCTCCCCCTCACTCAGGATATTCTCCGTGTTCTCCGTCACCAAGTTGATCTCGGGCTCCAGGAAGTACTCGGAGGCCACGCAGCGTCCCTTCTCCCGGCCTGGCAGGGGGAAGGCGGGAGGCAGGGCTGGAAGGAGGCCCTCCTCCCCGGAGAGGGAGACCCGGGGTGGCCCCAAGACCCTGAGGGGGCCTCCCGGGCATGGAGGACGAGGATGGGCGCGCAGGCTCCAGGATTACCGTGGAACCCAAAGATGGGAGCGCAGGGCACGGACCCCCCCCCAGCCCGGGGCCCCCGAAGGGAGGGCCGGTGAGGGGGTCACCTGCAAAGAAGCAGACCCGCCAGAGGCCGGCGTGCAGCGCCATCTTGACCTCGGTGGTCTGGTTCTGCGGCGACACGGTCCCCTCCTCCATGTAGAGCCAGTAGTCCGTGCTGACGGCGACGCCCACGAGGAGCAGGCCGCAGGCCCCGAACACGCTGCTCAGCAAGGTGAGGGCGCGGCTGCTGCAGTGACTCATCCTGGGCGGCGGGGGGCGCCCTGCGGGGCCTGCGGGGCGGCCGGGGGTGAGGGCCCGGGAGGGGGGCAGCGCCCCGCGCCCCGGGCACGCAGCACCCTGACATCTGACCGCTGTGCCCCGAACTCCAGGCCGAGACACCGACGGGGGGGCGGGAAACCTTAGCTCTGCGCACCGTGCAGCGGCCCGGGCGCCGAGAGGCATCCCCAGCTGCAGGGTAAGATGTCTCACCGTAACCTTCAGATCAGATCCGGAGACTGAAATCTGGTATTCCCTTCTGGGTCCCCGCATAGGACGCTGACAAGAAACGGGAGTCCAGATTCTTGAACCCAGAACCAAGATCTGGTTCCTGGGGCCAAGACTCAACTTCCTCCCCCTGCCCTGCCAGCCATCACCTGGCACACGAGACCCCAGCAGTCTCCCTAACCTCCAGCCAGAGGCACACATGCGTCCCGGGCTCCTCACTGGAGAGTCCATCCTGTGTCCCCGTTCCAGCACCTAGCACTCAGCTTGGCCTCCCGAGCCAGGGTTAGATGCTGGGTCACTGCACTGCTTAACCAGCTGGGAAATTCTACTCGGAGCCAGCTGACTTAATTCCTGCCATAGAACCTTGACACCTTTCCTTCATGCACTGTCGCTAGTGCCTCAAAAAGTGGGTCACAAATCGAAGATCACTAACCCCACACCCTAGCCTTACAGGGCTGGCCTCAGACCTTCCTAAAACTCAGCAGAGTCCTCCAGGGCATCTTCTTTCTTTCTTTCTTTCTTTCTTTCTTTTTTTCTTTCTTTCTTCCTTCCTTCCTTCCTTCCTTCCTTCCTTCCTTCCTTCCTTCCATCCTTCCTTTCCGTCAGTCCTGGGACTTGAACTCAGGGCCTGGGCACTGTCCTTGGGCATTCTCAAGGCCTAGTGCTGTGCCCATTGAGCCAGAGCACCACTTGGGACTTTTTTTTCCCCTTATGTATGTGGTACTGAGGAATCGAACCCTGGTCTTCATGCATGCTAGGCAAGCACTCTAGTTCTAGGCCAAACTCCTGGCTCCTCCATGGAATCTTAAACTCTTCGACCTTAACCTTGATCCCAATACACACTTCGAACACCAGGATCTCCACTCAGGACCTTCCAACGCTTGTTCTACGCTTTGACCTTGATTCAGTATGCCAGCCTGAGATCACAGCCCACACCTACAGCCCAGACTCGCCCTGGGGACCCAGACAGGCCCTGGAACCCGAGCCGGGTCCCAGAACACTGGAAACCAGAGCACTGGGGTCACTGTGCTCTTGAACAGCAACCCCAGAATATCAACTCCCTGAGTGGGGGCCACCGACCACAGCGATCCACCACGAGAGGAAACAAAGGGGCCTCGGCCTGGGAAGTGGAACTTGGGGTGCTGAACTCTTCCTGATCTCAGCACCCTGTGCCACAGGGCTCCCAGATCCCCCCACCCCCAAGCTCGGGACCCCAGCTTCCCATGCTGTGACTTCCAGTCACCGAACTTCCTCGACCTCCCACAAACAACCAGGACCCCCCCCCATACCGGGGCCCTAGATGGGAAACTCCCCTGCTCCCCTCACAGCTGTAGCCACCGGGCTTTGTGTTAGTGCCCGGCAACCCAAGAGGCGGGGCTGGGCCCCCCCCAGGCCCGGAGCCTCCCCAGGAGAACTGCCTGGGTCCTCGGCTGTCGTGCCTCGCTGGGACCCCAGTAACGGGGGACAGAGAACCCGAGCACCAGCCCGCCATGCACAAGGCCCTGGTTTAGATCAGGAGCTGGGACAATGACTCCATTATGGGTGCTGGTGGCCAGGAGGCCACGGTGGAGGAGCACGATCTGAAGGCACCCTGTGTGTGTGTGTGTGTGTGTGTGTGTGTGTGTGTGTGCACGCGTGTGTGTATGTGTGCAGGCGTGTGTGCACGCTCGCGTGTGTGTGTGTGTGAGTGCACGCGCGGGGGGGAGGGATGTCTGATCACCAATTGACCCGTTTTAATCTGAGAAGTGGAGCTGTGGCCGAGTGGTAGAAAGCCAAGCGAGAGCCCACGTCCCTGAGTTCAAGCAGCCCAGCGGTAATGATGATAATGATGACAATGGCGGCGAGGCCGCCGTTATCCTAGAGCGGGGAAGTTGGCGCCCTCCCCCGCCCCAGCGTTTCCCTCCAGAATGAATCGAGGCCGGGACGCCGGCGTCCCCCCCCCCTGTCTCCCCCCGTCCGCCCCCCGCCAGCCTCTCCCCCACCCCGCCTCCCGCAGGACTCCGGGCTCCGGACCCGCAGGACGCCGCCGCGCTCCCTCCCATCCCCCGCCGCGGCCGCCGGCGCCGCTTCCGGGGCTCCCGGCTCGGACTCGGGTGGGGTGGACGGCGGCCCCGGCCCGCGCCGTCCCGGCCCCCGTCGCCCCACTCTGCCGGGCTGCGGCCCCCTCGGGGACGCCTCCCCCCTTCCCCCCTCTCCCGGGGGTCCCCTCCAAACTCCCTGCCGCTTGTCACCGGGTGCTGACCCCGCGGCCGGCGCCCCCCCCCCAGCGCCCCCTGCACCTCCCCCGGCGGCCGTCGCCGGGACTCAGTTTCCCGCCCGGGCCCCTCGGACCCCGTCCTCCGGGACTCGCCGGGCCTGGGCGGCTCCCCGCCGGCCCCGGCCCGCCTCCCGCCCCGCCGGCCCCGGGACCCTGGCGGCGCGCCCGACCCCCCGGGCCTCCCGCCGCCGCCGCTCACCTCGCTCAGGGCTGGGCGCACGCTCCGGGCCGCGGGCCCCGCAGCCGCATGACCGGCCCCGCGGCTTCCCCCGGCCGCCGCCGCCGCCCCCGGGGTCGCCGCAGCCCGCGCCCCCCGCCCCCGGCCCGGAGCCCGGCGTCCCGGCCCCTCCCGGCCGCCCGCCCCCCACCCCCCGCGCCCGCGGCCTCACTCGGCGCTCCGAGCCAGCGGCAGGGGCCGGCGGCCGCTCATTGGCTGCGGCGGAGGAGGGGAGGGGCGGGAGGGGAGGACGGGGGGGGCGGGTCTGGAGGAGGGGGGAGGCCGGGAGGAAGAGCGGAGAGAGACGGAGCCCGAGAGGGGCAGAGGCTGGGGGGGGAGAGGGAGAGAGTAAAAGCGAGAGACAGCGGAGCGAGAGGGAGGGAGACAGAGTCACGCAGAGACCTTGAGGCTGTAGCTTCAGAGGCTGGCGGTCCCGAGAGGGGAGGAGACCGACAGACACACAGACAGGCCGGCAGGCAGACAGACAGACAGACAGACAGACACACAGACAGGTAGGCAGGCAGACAGACAGACAGACCGACAGACAGACAGGCAGACACACAGACAGGCAGACAGACAGGCAGGCAGGCAGACAGACAGGCCGGCCGGCTGGCCGGCCGACAGACAGACAGACAGACAGACAGGCAGGCAGGCAGACACACAGACAGGCAGACAGACAGACAGACAGGTAGGCAGGCAGACAGACAGACAGGCCGGCAGGCAGGCAGACAGACAGACAGAGACAGACAGACCGGCCGAGCCGGAGTTCAAGCCGCCCCCACCCCGCTCTGCCCCCCGCCCCAGGCTCAGAGATTGGAAGAAGAGGAGGTCAGAGACCCAGAAAGAGACGGGGAGGGCGCGGGGGGGGGAGAGAAAGAGGGAGGGAGGGCGGGAGGCTGAAACCCGGAGACCTTGAGCTGGGGGGGGGAGGGAGCGCCTGGGCTGCCGGCGGGCGGGCGCGGGGTCCGGCGCGGGGCCGGGGCGGCGCGCGGGGCGGCCCGGGCCGGGGTCCCCAGCGGCGGCGGCGGCGGGCGGGCGCAGCGCGGAGCGGGTCCTGCAGCCACCGCGGAGCCCTGCCGGGCCAGCCCCCCCGCCGTGATGTCAGCGGGGCCACTCTTAAAGGGGCAGGCCTCCCGCCGAGGGTCGGGGCCCGGGCTGGGGCCCTGGGGCACGAGGCGGGCGCGCGGCCCAGGGCATGCAGAAGACGGTGGGCCCTGGGAGCCTCGGCCCCTCCAGATGGACGGGCGCTCAGAAAGGCAGGAGCCTGCGAGGAGAGACGCCGGGCCCTCGAGTAGGCCTGAGAAGAGTTGGGGCTCGGTCCTCCCTGAACACACCGACAGGCACACCACGCCGCGGGCCTGTCCCATCCAGGGACTACACTCCCCACAAGCCCTAGCGGCCAGGAGCCGCACCTGGAAGGGAGGGTATTTCGCGGTGTCCTTTGGGAAATGTAGTCCACCTGGTCGAGCCCCTCCTCCGCCTCTAAGTGGGTCAGGGGGGCGAGGCCGCAGGACCAGCCGGCCGGCTCGCCGCGCGTGGCTGGGCTCCCAGATTGGGCTCGGAGTCCGGCTTGTTCCGCCCTCTGTGCCCTGGGGTCCCTTCCTCACATGGTCCCCGCCTCGCCTTCGGAAGCCATCCTTTCTTCTCCCTCTGGGATGGCTCCGGGTGCGGGGCCTCGGTGGGGGCGGAGGGCGGGCGGCCTTGGGGGGTGGGGGTTCTGCCTCTGATACCCCCGTCCCGGGAACACGGCGCCGCGCGCACACCCACCCGGCCCCTGCGGCCCCGTGCCTGCCGCGTGCCCACAGCTGTGTCCCCCGCTGTGTGCATAGGCGCCACCCCACCTCCGCACCCCTCCAGACTCCGAGCTCAGAAGAAAACATCCAAACACTGGAGCATTAGCATCCCAAGTTTATTCTCCAGCGACGGTGGCGGCGGGGAGAGAGGGGGAGTCCCGGGAGGAGGGCGCTGGGAGGGGGCTCCGAGCAGGACTGTGGCCATGCGCGGGCGTGGGGGGCAGGGGGAAGCTATGGCAGGGGTCGGGGGAGCCCCTGGCAGGAGGCGGGAGTCCGTGGTGGCGGTGACGGGAGCTGTGGCAGAGGTGAGGGCCGGGGGAGGGGTGAGGGGGTCTGGAGCGAGGCCTGAGGGAGACCCCTCCCGCTGGGAAGGCGTCGGCCTGGAGGAGGGGCTCTGCCCCGCTTGACCCCCAAGGGGGTGGGGCCTCGGGATGGGGCGGGGCCTCGTGGGCTGGGCGTCCGGTTGGGGGCTGGGCTCGGGGGGGTTGGTGCGTGATGGGCGGGGCTCTACGCGGGGCGGGGCCTCGTGGGCTGGGCGTCCAGGTGGGAGCGTGGCTCGAGGGTGGTGCATGGTGGGCGGGGCGGGGCCTTGCGGGCGGGGCGTCCATGTGGTGCGTGGTGGGCGGGGCTCTGCGCGGGGCGGGGCCTAGGGAGGGGCGGGGCCTGGCCTGGCCTCACAGGGAGGAGGCGGGGACTGGGACTGGGACCGGGACCAGGGCCTGGCACTGGACTACAGAGCTGGGCAGGGCAGAGCCTGAACCCGGCGACTCCAGGCCGCGTGCAGTGTGCAGTGCCAGAAGCGCTCGGGGTGGGGGCGCCCCGAACCCCGGGGCGGCGACCGAGCGTGAGGCGCGGGGAGGAGAACGGGGGCGGCGGGGCGGCGGCGGGGCGGTTACATGACGGGCACGGGCACCGGGCTCGTGGGGCTGCGGGCATCGGGGTGCACGAAGTCGGGGTTGACGTAGGTGAAACCCTGGAAATCCGCCTGGTCGATGCTGGCCAGCACCAGGCGGTCTGGGGGCGTCAGCGCCGGCGCCGCCCGCGTGAAGAACTTGTCGAAGTTCTCCCCGCTCCGGCCACACTGCGGGGAGGGAGGGGGGGTTACCTGGGCGGGGCCCTGGGCCGGGGCTGTCCTCCCGCTGCCCCGCCGCCCGCCCGTCCCGGGGCCTCCCCCAGACCCCTGGGCCCCGCCGCCCCTACCCGGCCCCCGGCCGAGCCCCGGGAGACTGACCGGGCGCGGCCTGAACGGGGGCGCGATCTCCAGCCGCTCCAGACGCTCCCAGTCGATCCAGCGGAAGAAGCCGTGCGCGCGGACCGTGGGCTCCCCGTCCGGCCCGGAGCCCAGGCGCTTGCCCGGGTGCTTAGTCAGGAACTGCAGGGAACGAGGAGGACGGAGGACGGGGGCTGAGAGTCAGCACGGGCTGGGGAGGGGAGGGGCCGGGAGAGCGGAGATCCCGGAGGGAGAGGCCAAGACGGGGAGAAAGAGCGAGTGGAAAACAGACCGGAGTAAAGGCCGCGGGGTGGCAACGGAGGAAACCCACAGACCAGGATGAAGAAGAGAGGAAAAAACCCAGGATGTGAGGGTGTGAGATGCCCGGGAAAGAGAGGAGACAGGAGGAAGCCCCAGGGGGGAGGGGAAGAGGGAGAGGGGGTAGACAGCGATGACCAGCAGCCGAACCCGGGACGGGAATCCAGAGGGAGCCAGGCTCTGGAAACAGGGGGTGCTGCCATGCCCTGGCCCCCAAGCCCGCCTCTGGGCCAGCCCCTGTTTCCTCAGCTAGGTCTCTCCCTGGGGAAGAGGACACCCGGACTTTTCAGTGAACAGGAGCCCAGTGTTCTGAGGGGCCCAGCTCTGGAGAGAGACACGCAGACCCACCACGGTTCTAACGAAACCTGTGTGTGTTCCATGGGCTTCTTGGGAGAGTGGGAGCAAAGCAAGCTGAAGCACCAGAGCCCTCACCCCCTTGCAGATGGCCACGGCTTCCCGGGAAAGGGACTTGGGGTAGGTGACAGTTTGCTCCATGATGGCCTGAAACAGCTCCTCTTCATCCTCTCCATCAAAGGGTGGCTGTGGAGGACAGAGTCAGAGTCAGGCTTGTCAGGCCTTCCATGACCCCCCCTCCCCAGGACCTCCCAGCAGTGACGACTGGACACCCACCAGCTGACCTCCCTGCGTCCCTCCCCCACTGCCTCTCCTCCCATTTTCACATCATCAAAGCCATACATAGGTCATCTACACGGAGCAGAGGAAAAGCCAGTGAAGCCTGGAAATGCATTCTGGTTGGAGGAGGGGACCGACTCTTTTGGGGTGAGGAAACACAATACAGACAGGGGTCTTAACTGAGCATCTAAATGGACTACGCACAGAAGAGAAAAAGTGCATAGTGCATGAATTAAACCAGATTGGGGGGGGATCTGGCAACTTTATTCCCCCCCCAGCCATTAGTAGAAATGCATTTCCTCCAATTATGCATATAGGCAAATGAAAGCTGCAGAACCAACCAATCACAGACTCCTGTTGTTATGAGAGTTGCAGATATTTTTAGCGCATCTACCTGTCGCTCCTACCTCAGAATTACTGTTGGGCCTTCCTTTTTCCTTCCTACTCCTGTGAGAACTTACTATTTTATAGGCAGCCAAGAAGCCACAACTATGTCTGTGTCCCAGTGTGAAACATCTTAAACAACTGTCTACGTTTCAGTGACTTTACTTAGGGAAAAGCAATGAAATCTTGAGAGATAGCTGGTGATGGCGGCTCACGCCTTGTAATCCCAGCTACTGAAGAGGCTGAGGCTGAGATCTGAGGATTGTGGTTTGAAACCAGCTGGGGAAGAAAAGTCTGAGAATTTTTTTTTGCCAGTCCTGGGGCTTGAACTCAGGGTGTGAGAGCACTGTCCTTGGGCTTTCTCAAGGGTAGGGATTGTCTGCTTGAGACATAGTACCACTTATGGCTTTTTTTTTTTGGAACCCCGGTATTTATGCATGCTAGGTAAGTACTGTACCACTAGGCCAAACTCCCAGCTTCAAAAGTCTGAGAATCTTATTTTCATTAAACTACTCAGAAAAAAGCCATAAGCGGTGATGTGGCTCAAGTGGTAGAATGCTGGCTTTGAGCACAAAGTGACTCAGGGACAGCAGTCAGGCCAAGAGTTCAAGACACAGGAAGATGGGCAAGCAAAATAATAATAACAATAATAACGTTTTCAAGGAATAACACTTTCAAGGAGATTGATTTCTTTTGTTATTTGAGTGTCAAGGAAGGCCCTGGTCGGAGTTTTTTTCTCTTTTTTTTTTGCCAGTCCTGGGGTTTGAACTCAGGGCCTGAGCACTGTCCTTAGGCTTTCTCAAGGCTAGCACTCTACCACTTAAAGCCACAGCATCACTTTCAGTCTTTTCTGTATATATGGTACCAAGGAGTCGAACCCAGGACTTTATCTGTGCTAGGTAAGCACTCTACCACTAGGGCACACTCCTGGCCCCAAAGAAGGGTTCATAGATTTCATCAAAACCCCTAAAAGCACTAAATAAAACCCAAAGTAAAGCAGCAAACGCTAAGAACACAGAAATAATGGGAAGCTAGCGTTTCAGGACCATGGACAGCTGCCCTGGCCTCCTCTCCCTTCCACCCTTTACCAGAGGAAAGGAGGCCAGCGGGAAGGGTGCCCTGCCCTGTGTGGCCTGGAGTGACGCCAGCGCCATCCTTACCTGTCCCGCCAGCATCTCGTACAGCAAAACCCCGAATGACCACCAGTCAACAGACTTGCCGTAGGGTTGGTAGGCAATGATCTGAAGGGGTAAGAGGCCAGCGGTCGTGGTTTTCCTTTAAGAAGCCCAGCATCCCTCTGGCCTTGCTCCCTGCGTCAAGTGCTTTGGGCCCAAATACTTCCCACTCTGTGAATGTTTTGGCTACAGCTCCATCCTCCCTTGGAAAGATTCAGGAAAGGAAGTTTACCTGCGTACAACATTCCTTTTACGCACAAACACAGACTACATGAGAGTCAAGTCACCAGCTGCACCTGCTCAGAGTTCTTGCTCAGCCTCCCCATTATGGGTCAGAGTCCCAGGCATGGGTGGGGATGGCAGGAAGCCACAGAAAAGGCAGTGATGCTCTCTAACTTAGATGAATGGCTGGGTTTGGGGACCATTGCCATGGATTACTTAGCCCATAACATCAACCAGTTGAAAAAAAAATATATATATCGGGAGACGAAATCCCCAATACCACCTCAGCTTAGAAAAGCCAGGTCTCAGCACACGTCACTGAGTATGCCCATGTCCACATCACCCACAGGCACCCACATTCACATCACCAGTGTGCACCACATCACACCAGCCATGTGCATGCATGTTCACACTACCAAGTACAGCTACATCCACACCACCTGCACGCAATGTTGAGAACATGAGAGCTTCACTCCTTGACAAGGGCTGGGCAATGTCCCATCCACTGAAGATACTCAGGGCTGGCATCTGCCCTCCTGGGACTCCTAGGATGTCCACTTCAGCCTTTGAAAATGGTAGAAGATGCCAGGCACCAGTGCTCATCCTGGTAACCCTAACACTCAGAAGGCTGGGGTCTCAGGATGGCGGTTCAGAGCTAGCCCGGGCAGAAAAGTCCATAAGACTTTTTTGTTGTTGTTCATAGGGCTTGAACTCGGCTTGGATGCTGTCCTTGAGCTCTTCAGCTCAAGGCTTCCGCCCTACCCTGAGCCAAGCCCCACTTCCCATTTTCTAGAGGTTAATTGGAGATAAGAGTCTCAGGTCCTTTTGTGCCCCAGCTGGCTTTGAACCTTAATCCTCAGATCTCAGCCTCCTGAGTAGATAGGATTATAGGCGTGAGCCACCATGCCTGGCTTCCATAAGACTATCTCCAATTAACCACCAGAAAACCAGAAGTAGCCCTGTGGCTCAAAGTGGTAGAGTGATAGCCTTGAGCTGAAGAGCTCAGGGACAGAGATCAGGCCCAGAGTTCAAGCCCCAGGATTGACAACAACAACTGGTACAAGGGTAACCTACTTAGATCAAGACCCTGAGCTTGAGCCAGACACCATGGCTCGTGACTGTAATCCTAGCTACTCAGGAGGCTGAGATCTGAGGATTGCCGTTCAAAGCCCTTCTGAGCAGGAAACCCCTGAGACTCTTACTCCAATACACTACTCAAAAAACCTGGAAGTGGTGCTGTGGCTCAAGTGGCAGAGCACTTACCTTGAGCAAAAAGAAGCTCAGGGACAGTGCCCAGGCCCAGAGCTCAAGCCCCATGAGCAGAAAAAAAACGAAAAACCAAAAACCAGCACTTGTTCAAAACCCTGGCTCCAATCTCTGACGAGGCGCTTGCACGCGCGGGCACACACGCACGCACACACACACACACACACACACACACAACTAGGTGCAAGACTTGCCTTGAACTTTCACCCAAGGAGAATGCTGCAGGGCCCGCCCCGCTCAGTGCGGCAGCCCCAGAGCCCTGCCCACTGAGCAGACTGAAATCTCTGCCTTCTCAGAATGCCACAAGCTCCACTCAGAACCCCTCAGAATCCCTGCAAGAACCCCCCCACCCCCGCAGCGCGTGGCCTGCAGGTTCTACTCGCTTAATCTATTCGAGTTCCCTGAGTTGGAGCCCATCCACGGCCTTCCCACGCAGGACGCTGGAGGAATGCCTCACCTGGTTGTGAGGCCTGCCTGGGAAACAGGCCCCGCCCACTACAAATACTACATGGCCCCGCCCACCGACTGGCCACACCCACCACCACCAACACTTCCGGCCCCGTCCACCAGCAGGCCACACCCACCAACAACACTGCCAGGCTACGCCCACCGACAGGCCACACCCACCACCAACACTGCCAGCTCCGCCCACCGACAGGCCACACCCCCGCGACTACCCGGCCCCGCCCGAGGACGGGGCGGGGCGGGGCGGGGCGGGGCTGAGGGCTGCGGTACCTCCGGGGCTATGTAGTCCGGAGTCCCGCAGAAGGTGCGGGTTGTGGTCCCAGGGAAGACGTTCTCTTTGCACATGCCGAAGTCGGTAATCTTGATGTGCCCCTCGGCATCCAACATCACGTTGTCCAACTTCAGGTCCCTGGAGGACGGGGGTGCCGGAAGGCCTTGTGGGAAGGGGGGGCTGAGCCGGGCAGGCCTGGCCCTGGGCTCCCACTGCTTCCCCTGGGAGGGGCCCCGCTCCCCTCCATGAGGGTCCTGGGCATGCTCACCTGTAGATAATGCCCTGGTTGTGAAGGAAAAACAGGCCGATGGCGATCTCTGCGGCGTAGAACCTGGAGGGGCCGTGGGAGGCGCGGGGTCAGGGGCGTGGCGGGACCCACCCCTCCGCCCCACCTCCGTCCCTGGCTGACTCACGCCGCGTGCGGCTCCTTAAACTTGCCCAGCTGCTGAATGTGGTACATCAAGTCGCCGCCGGTCACGTACTCCATCACGAAGTACAGGCGATCCTGGAGAGGAGGCCGGGCTTAGCGGCAGAGGCCCGCCCTCCATGCGTGCTCGGGGCCCTCGTGGGGCAGCCGGCCACACCCGAGGACGCGCCCTGGTCCTCTCCCCCTGCCGCCGCGGAAGCCACCCTCGCTTCTCAAAACTGAAATACTGAGGTCCACCGTGCCACTGAATCCGGGCGAGCCGGAGCCCTCCGCACATCCTGTCACACGCGTGTGCCCACACGCACGTGTGCCCCTCGCTACCTGGGCCCGAAGACCGCCAGCCTGCTACCGTGACCGCTTTTAGCCCTGGAGGCTGCCCGGCCCACTCGAGCCAGTCGCCTCCCCAAACGCTGAGGGCTCTGAATCCCTGCCAGCCGTGGGGAAACCCTTCCCCACGCGGCCCTCAGCCAGAATCCAAACGTGACACCCTTTCTCAGAGTCCAAAGTTCAGGTCTCCCCCACAGACAACTCCGCCCGTGGCCGGCGGCGAGACCCGGGCTCCGGCCACGCCCACTGCGAGCACACCCGGCCACGCCCACCGAAGAGCCCCTCCTTCCGGCCACGCCTTCGATCTAGGCAAATCCTGGCCACGCCCACTTCAGGCTCAGTCCCAGCCCTGCTTCCATCAGGCAAACCTGGCCACGCCCACAGAGGAGCCCATCCTCTGGGCCCGCCCACCTCCCTAACCCTAGCCACGCCCACCGAGCGCCCCATCCCGGCCACGCCCCCGTCTTGTAGTCCTGGCCCCGCCCCCAGAGCAGCTCATCCCGGCCCCGCCCACTTGACGTGCAGGGTGCTTTTGCTGAGCCAGCCCGACCCCCAGAAGCGCCCAGCCCAGCCCCAGGGAGGAGCGGGGCGGCGCGGTCCTCCTTCCCCGCCGGCCTCACCGGCGTCTGGAAGGTGGAGTGCAGCTGGGTGAGGAAGTGAGGCCGGCCGCCGGGACCGCGGCCGCCCAGGGCCAGCACGCGCTTCTCCACCAGGGTGCAGTCCACGTCGTCGTCCTGGACGATCACGTCCTTCTTCAGGATCTTGATGGCGTAGAGCTCGTCGGAGCCCCTGCGCTCGGCCAGCATCACCTGGGGACGGGGGACCGGGTCGAAGGCGCAGAGAACAGGACCCCAGGGCCTCCCCTCTCTCCAGGGACCCTCTCAAGGAACCTGCTGGCGTCTTTGCAGCCCAGGTTCCCTCCACTTCTGCTCGGAGCAGAAAGGCGCCCGCCCCTTCACCGAAACCCCAGGCATCCAACCTTCCCAAAACTGCCTTTTCCTAGGACCATGAGGAAGCTGAAGTCGGAGATGTGCAGACGTCCAGGGCCGGCCCCGAAGAAGCAGCGCTTGGAGTCGGTGGGACTGGGGGACGGGGAAGGGACGGGGGAGGAGGAGGGGCCCATGCGCACTCGCTGTGGAGAAGCAGACAATCCAGCTGGGGTCCGGAGATGGTAGCTTCCAGCCGGGAGGGGGATGCACCCCCACTCCTGGCCGGGCTTGAGAACTTTCTCTGAACCCCCACCCCCACGCCCAGCCGGAAGAATGCTTCATTTGACACTTAGCCTACTAATCGCCATCTCTGGACAGCCTTGCTATCCGACCCACTTTCCAGAAGAGGAAACTGGCACAGAGAGGTCAGCCAGTGGCCCCCAAGTCACACCGTGGCTGAAACCAAAGTCAAACAGTTCAGGCTTTGCCAAACTTAGTCTCCAAGTCGGATCCCCTGGAGGAACAGGCAAGACAGATGTGGGGGGCTTTCTGATTCTACCAAGGGGGTCCAGGAGGGCTGTAGTTTTTACACTTCTAAAGGGGTCCTGGGCAGAGATGCTGCCGCCTCCTCGGGATGCCTGGGGCGCACACTAGCCTAGCCACTTTTTCCTTCAGTGGTTTGTGCAACGTTCACCACTGCCCTTTCCAATGCGTTCTCAGCTCAGCAGGCAAAGGGACCAATTTAAAAATAAATAAACCATGCTATGTGTCCCCTATGCTTTTGAACCCTCTACTGGCCTCTTCCTGTATTAAGATTTCATTTCCTGTGGCTTCAGGAGCAGGTGCTAATGGAGCCTACTGTTCTCTCCCCAACCCATTCCACGGTCTCGCCTCCCTGGACTCAAACACTCTGCTCCATTTTCAACCTCAGGGCTTTGGGACATGCCATTCAGCCAGCTCTGAGCGAATCGCTCCCCTGCCATTGTCCAGTCATTTCTCAGGCCTCCCTTACTCATTTTAACGGCACCAGTCACCACTCTCTTGAGCCACGGCTCCTTCATAACTGTAACTACCAGGGGTCAGTTCTGTTCTCCAACAAGAAGTAGTGATGCCCAAGGAATTGTTAAAGCTCAAGAAATACTGTTTTCTTTTCTTTTTTGGTGCCAGTACTGGGGCTTGAACTCAGAGCCTGGGCACTTTTGCTCAAGACTGGTATTCTACCACTTTGAGCCATAGCTTGACTTCTGGGTTTTTGCTGGTCACTTAGAGATAAAAAGTCCCACGGACTTCCCTGCTCAGGCTGGCTCAGGCGGGCTCAGATTTCAGCCTCCCAAGTGGCTGGGATTATAGCCACCAGTGCTGTGCTCAAGAAACATTTGTGAACAAGATGCTATATTGTGGAGAAGGACAGTCTGGCCATTTGGATTCAGACCCTAGCTATTGCTGGGGTATCTCCATAACTGTGTCTACAATGGTCAGGTAACAGAACTTCCAGTGGGGTTGTCAGGAGTGGACAGCACTCAGTACAACACCTCCCACGCAGGTAGTAGACTTCCCTTTCCCCCAGGACCTAGCCCGGGGTCTGGCACGTAGTAGCTGGGCATTAATGACATTCATTGGTGCCTGTTGAGTTGGGAGAGACACAGAACAAAATCTCAGACATAGCCCTGCCCCCCATGGCTACTGGTGGATTATGAAATGAATCAATGGAGACCAAGGCACTGCAATTACCCACACGGTGCACGATGTGTCAACCATGCATTCAACTCATATATAGAGTTGAAGACAGATGGACAGACAGTTTGAACACCATGATGTCTCAACTCTACTCACCTCATACAATTCCAAGGGATAGTTACAGGCCTGGAGGAGAAAACAGCCAGAGTCAGGACCTCAAAGGGGGTAGGAGATTGCCTCAGAGTAGTCTCTAGGGTCTCTATTACCTCCAAGCCATGGGGACTGAAAAGAACTACAATTCCCATTAGACACTGGAGCTAGAGCCCCCAAGAAGAGTAAAGACAGGAGGCTTGGGGTCTTCTGGGAATTGTAGTCCCAGGACCAGTGGACCTTCAGAGAGGGTAGAGGGGAAGGCCAGCTCTGAAGTGGGGGCGGCTGGGCTGGGCTCCCCTGGGGAAGCCAGTCCGGGTACCTCGAACTTCTGGAGGAGGCTGCAGTTGTCAGCATCGGCCACCGGCACATTGTAATATTCACCCTCCTCCTGGTTCAGTAACTTGTACCTGACATACAGACGGAGACCAGGGCCGGGCAGGGGTGGGGGAGCAAGGCACCCGAGGAAGAGGCAGAGACATCCAAAGGGAGGAAAGAGACACAGAGAGACAGACACAGAGATGGAGAGAGAGAGAGTGAGATAAGGAGAGGGGGAGAGAGCAGAGGCTGGCAGCGTCTAGAGAAAAAGAAGAAGAGAGAGGAGGAAGAAGAGAAGGAGGTGGAGGAGGAGCAGGGGGAGGGGAAGGAAGCTGGGGAAGAAGGAGAGGCAGGATGGTGGTCCAGGAGGAGACCACACACAGAAGGAGATAAGTGGTCCACCACCAGCCGGGGGGTCCCGCTCCTCACCAGCCGTGCACGGACGCCTTGAGCAGTTCCGAGACACCAAAGGACATGGCGCCCATGAAATCGTTCCGGGATGTCCGGTCCCAGTCCCACACCTCCACGCTGAGCCTGCGCTCCACGTCCCCGGGCTTCAGGTTGCTGCAGAGGGTGGGGCATAGGGAGGATATGGAGCTCACAGACCCCTGTCCGAGGGCTGGGGAATGGGGGCCGGGTCCACCGTGGTCAGGAGGCAGCCTCCCATCCTGGCCCTCCCAAACACAGCTCCGCCATCCTGGCCAGGAGGGAATTTGCGTTCGGCTGGATAGCACTCCCAGTCTCTCTTCCCTCCTTCCCACTCATCTCCTGGCCTTTCCCCAGCTCTGAGTCACCAGTGTCACCTCCCTTCTCCTGCAGTTGGCCCTATCATCCTGGCTTCTCTTTTGGTCCTTGCTACTTTCCTATCATCTGCTACTCTCTCACCTCCTTTTCTTGTGTGTGTGAGTTCTTTCTTCTCTTTAAATCTTCGTCCCTCTCTCTGCTATTTTTTTTTGGGGGGGGGTCAGTCATGAGACTTGAACTCTGGGCTGGGCGCTGTCCCTGAGCTCTTCAGCTCAAGGTTACCACCCTACCCCTGGAGCCACAGCACCACTTCTGGTTTTCTAGTAGTTAATTGGAGATAAGAGTCTCACAGTCTTTAGTGTCCGAGCTGGCTTTGAACCGCAGTCCTCCTGAGTAGCTGGGATGACAGACATGAGCCACCATACCTGGCTTCTTTTTTTTTTTTTGCCAGTCTTGGGCTTAAGCTCAGGGCCTGAGCACTGTCCTTGGATTTTTCTCAAGGCTAGAGCTCTACCACTTGAGCCTCAGCACCACTTCTGGCTTTTTCTAAGTATGTGGTACCAAGGAATAGAACCCGGGTCTTTGTGCATGCTAGGCAAGCACTCTACCACTAGGCCAAACTCCCAGCCCCATCCTGGCTTCTTTTTTGTTTGGCTGTTTTCTGAAACAAGGTTTAGCTACATAGCTCTAGCTGGCCTTGAACTCACAGTCCTCCTGCCTCAGTCTCCCCAGTTCTGAGATTACTTGTGTATGCCACCACACCCAGTCTCTCTCTGATCTTTCCTCCCTACGAAATTGCTTCCATCTGTCCCTCTGGCTCTCTTCTCATCCCATTTCAGTCCTCCTCTAGACTCTCCTGTTCATCGGCCTGTCTCTCCTTTAGTCTGGATCTCTCTGACAGAGGGCTCAGGGAGATTAAATGCACTGAGATCTGTGTCTGTGATCCTCTTGACTTGCCACACCCCTCTCCTTCAATCATTCTGGTCCTTTCTCTGATGGCCTTCTGCCCCCATTAAGATCTCCCTCTATCCTGAGGCCTCCCACCAGCCTCTGTCTAGGTGGTATGGGCCACTGGCACCCTCTGACCATCCTCCATCTGTCAAAGCACCCCAGCTCACAACACAAAGGTCTCGTTCCACACAGGGTTGAGTGTAGCTTTCACAGTCCGGGTCTTCTGCTTTGTCAGGTTCCGAGGGTCTGGGATGAGCTTCAGCTTCACATAGGGATCCGACAGACCATTGGGGTCCATGGGAATGAGGTTACGGGCCTCGCCAACTGAAAGGGGAAAGCAAGGAGAGAGGCTTAGAGATGGAGGAAGGGGCTTGCAGGTCTGCCCCAGGCAGCAATCAGCAAGCTCGGGGCCGGGACTTTGGCCTAGCATGCAGGAAGACCAGGGTTTGATTCCTCAGTGCCACATATATAGAAAAAGCGGGAAGTGGTGCTGTGGCTCAAGTGGCAGAGTGCTAACCTTGAGGAAAGCCCGAGGACAGTGCTCAGGGCTCAGAGCCTGAGTTCAAACCCAGAACTGGCAAAAAAATAAAAATAAAAAAGAAGTGCAAGCTCGGTCTGGGAACGGGCTTAGTGGTGGAGCGCTCGCCTCGCCTAGCGTGCATGAAGCCCTGGGTTCAATTCCTCAGTCCCACATACACAGAATAGGCCGGAAGTGGCTCAAGTGGTAGAGCGCTAGCCTTGAGCAAAAGCAGCTCAGGGACAGAACTCGGGCCCTGAGTTCAAGACCCAGGACTGAGGAAAAAAAAACAACAGTCCTTTGAAGTTGCAAGCCAGGGCTGGAGGTGGGGCTTGGAACTGGAGGGGCATGGTCACGGAGGAGCCCAATCTGCGGGCGGATTGTGGGTGTGGCTTAGCAAAGGCGTGGCCTCCTGGTTCGGGTGGGTTCTGCCAATCAGCATCATGTCGGGCTAAGGGGGCGTGGCTAGGTGAAGCCAACCAGAAGCCAGGCTCCGGGCTAATGCGGTGGGCGTGGCCCGGGAGGGCGTGGCCAGGCCTGAGTGCGGGGCGGTGTCGCACCAGTGATGTGGATCTCGTCCGAGGTGGGAGCCCGGATCTCCAGCTGCAGGCGGCCACGGCGCTCCGTGTGGTCCACCCCGCACAGAGAGGGCACGCTGCGCACGCAGCGCCGGTGCACATTCATCTCGCAACCTGGACAGGGAGAAAAGCCGCGAGGGGGTGGGGGGTGAGTGGGTGTCCCTGCGAGTCCGGCCCGCGGCCCGGCTCCTCCCGTCCTCCCCAGCCGCAGCCCTGCCCGCCCCGGCACTCACAGGAGCACTTCATGCCCTGGTGCACCAGCCCGTAGAGGAGGGAGCCGCAGTGGTCGCAGAACGTGGGGCTGCTGTAGCTGTGCAGGCGGAACTTGTGTTTGTTCCGGGGGTCCTGGGGACAGACGGGACACTCACGGAGGCCGGCGTGGCAGGGCACACCTGCCACCCCGGCGACTGGGGGGGGGGGGTGAGGGAGAGGCCGGGGGTTCGAGGCCAGCCTGGGCTACATCGTGAGACCTGGCTCGAAAAAAAAGCACTTAGGCAGAGAGTGGGAAGGAGGGGGGTCCCTAAACATGGGGCTTTAATGGAGGGGAACAAGGTAAAAACTCACGCCTGTCATCCTAGCTACTCAGGAGGCCGGGATCTGAGGATCACGATTCGAACCCAGATTCTTATCTCCAATAAACCACTCAAAAACCAGAAGTGGTGCCATGGCTCAGTGGTAGGGTACGAGCCATGAGCATAAAAAGGTTCAGGGACAGCGTCCAGACCTTGAGTTTAAGCCCCACACAGATCAAATAAAGAAAAATAAATAAAAAAAGATAAAAACAGGGCCAGGAGTTTGGCGTGGTGGTAGAGTGCTTCCCTAACATGCACAAAAACCTGGGTTTGATTCCTCAGTACCATATACATAGAAAAAGCTGGAAGTGGTGCTGTGGCTCAAGTGTTAAAGCACTCGCCTCGAGAAAGCCCAAGGACAGTGTTTAGGCTCTGAGTTCAAGCCCCAGGACTGGCAAAAAAAATAGATTAAAATAAACACAGTAAGTAAATAAAATATATGGCATGGCAGATGGTAACGGATGCTCTGGGGGAATGAGGCAAAGTACTAAAAGAATTTGGGAGCTTGAACTTTGAATATAGTGTGCAGGCAGAGGCTAACGAAGCATGTTTTGGGGCAGATCACCGAGGAGGGGGTTTCCAACATCTTGTTTCTCTACCCTCCTGCTCTTTATCTTCTCGAAAGTTGTTCTCTGAGGACTTGTGGGGATCCCTGAACCCAGGACTATGCACAGAGCTGTTCCCACCTCGGCCAGTACAAAGTCGCCACCCATGTCTACCTAGACACCCAGCCCTGACGTGCCGAGCTAGACTGTGTCCCTGCTCTGCGATTTAGAACAAGTTCATTTCCAGTACTGAGTCCTCCTCTGCCAAAAAGCAAGACCTAATCGGTATCCTAAGGCAATGCTAGGTTTCTGTGTCTTCTTGCCAAAGAATTTGACATTTGCCATCTAAGAACCACTGATGGTGGACACGAGTAGCTCAGAACTGTCACCCTAGCCAACTCAAGAGGCTGAGATCCGAGGACTTCGGACAGTAAAGTCCGTGAGACTCTTGTGTCCAAATGACCACTTAAAAAGCCAGAAGTGGAACTGTGGCTCAAGTGGTAGAGTGCTAGCCTTGAGCACAAAGAAGCTCAGGGACAGCACACCGGGGCCCCTGAGTTCAAAGTTCAAGCCCTAGTACTAGCACGTGGGCGCGCGCACGCACACACGCGCACACACACACACACGCATATTTGTGAATAAATTCGAATGGCAAATTGGCAGAGTCTGAAGATTTCTCCTCACTTTTTTGGGGTGGGGTGGGGCGCCGAGGCCTTACTACATAACCCACACTGGTCTCAAACTCCTGATCTCTGGCCACAGCCTCTCGAGTGCTGTCTTGTCTCTTCCCTTCTCTCTCTTCTTTTTTTTTTGGGGGGGGGGCTTTGGTCACAGAGCTTGGGCACTGTCCCTGAGCTTCTTTGGGTTCAAGGCTAGCACTCTACCAGCCGAGCTTGTGTGCTTCAGGTGGGCATTCTACCACTTCGAGCCACAGCTCTACTTCCAGCTTTTTTCGGTGGCTTAGTTGGAGATCAAAGTCTCATGGACTTTCCTTCCTGGACTGATTTTGAACTTCCATTCTCAGATCTGCTTCCTGAGTAGCTGGGATTACAGATGTAAGACATTGGTGCCCAACTTTCCTCTTCCTGTCTATCTACTTTTCTACAACAGTCTCCCACCTGTATCAAACCCCTCATCTGGGTCTGTCTAGGTTTTGTCCCATTTCCTTCAGTAGCCACTAACCCCAAGTGACTGTTTAAACTTAAAATGGACTTGAATGAAACAGAATTTAGATTTATGGCCCTCTGTCTGTCTTGTTTCATCACCAGCTATGTATGGCTGACAGCCATATGTCCCTTGCTGTGGTGAATTCTGTGAGTGGTCACTCCCATTTTACAGTGGAGGCAACTGACATTTAGTGAGAAACAGAAGGAAGGGGCGGGACCAGCAGCTGGAGCTGGCTGCATTGTCAGTGTCTGATGTGCAGAGTCAGGGTAAGGGGGGCCATAGTTCTGAGCCAGAGCGTGTGCAGGGTCTGGGCGTGTGTGTGCACCCATACATTGCGGCGTCTCCGGGGACCCCTCTTCCCTGCATCTCCAAAGCGTACACCATACCTACCATCTCCTATTTTTGCCTCTGGAGCGTTCCTCTGCTGGCCTCTCTCAGTGCCTCGGAACTCCCTCTCCCTGGCTGCGCTTTCTCTGTTTTATTTCTCTCTCTGATCTTGTCCGGGATCTTGCTCCTCTCTGTTCTCTGTCCATGTTCTAGAGTCTCTCTGCATCTCAGTTCTGTACCCATCTCTCGCTCTGTTCTTCAGGCCTCGGTTTCCTGGACTCTCTTTACCCCCAGAGAGCACCCATCCCTCCTGTTCTGCTCTTGTCCCTCTCCCTGCCTCCCATCTGGTCCCACCTGTGTATCCAGCTTGTCCCAGGCCCCCTGGCACTCCCCCTTTTCAGGCCAAGGGCAAAGAATCTGGGCCAGGCTAGCTCCCCCTATCTCTCCAGCCCCCCTCTCCGCCCAGCCTTAAAAATAGCAGGAGAAATTGGGCCGGTCGCTGAGGGGGTGAGGGCGGGGCAGGGCCGGGAAGGAGGAGCCGGGCGTCCGGGCACTCACGTCCGTCTGGGGCCCCTTCCCAGCTCCTGGACACTCGAAGGTCACAAATTCGTGGCATCGGCGATGCACCACAAAGCTGCAGACTGAAGATGGAAACCGGATGGTCACAGAGGTTCCCCAGCACAGGCAAACTCGGAGAGAAAAATCCAGACAAACAGACAGACAGACAGACAGACAGAAAACCAAAGGCAAGCGGCTCTCCACATGCACAGCCCCCACGGTGTGTGCGCGTGTGAAAGCTGCGGAGACACAGAGAGGGCAGGACACGGACCACCGGGAGACCAACGGAAAGAAAGAAGGAAGGGAGCCCGACACAGCGACCACAGAGCGCGCGCGCATGCTGGGTCCAAAGGAGATGGACAGACAGACAGACATAAAACAAGAACCAATCGGGTCCGGTGGACACACACCCCCAGGCCCACAGGGGAAGACGAGGCAGAGGCAGGGGAGACGGACAGATTTCCAGGACACAGCCCGTCCTCAGACATTGCAGGGAGGCACTCGACAGAGGGGCTGGGGCGCCGCCCTCGGGTGCCCGGGGAGTCGCCCCTGGGGCCCCGGCCCAGGGCGAAGGCGTTGCCGTGGTGACGAGGGCTGGGGGGGGGGCTCTGACTTCGCCTCTCCAGCCCCTGCCCCCTTGGGCTCCCCCTTTCTTCCAATCGCCCTGTTGCCATGGCAACGGATTCTCCAAATATCTGTCCCCACCTGGAGCCGGCCGAGGGCGGGGCCGGCGCCACCTCCGCGGAGGGAGGGAGGCCCGGCGCCCAGCCCGGCTCCGCGAGCCCCCCTTGCCCCCCGCCGCCTCTGCCACACCCCCCGCCCGGCTCCCCCGCGCCTCCCGGCCGCCGCACGTGCGCCCCGGGCCCCAGCTCACCTTGACACTGCAGGCCCTGCTTTCCAATTCCCCTGGAAGAGCCAAGGAGCGCGGTCAGCGGGCGGCGGACAGCGGGGCCCCGCCACCCCCAGTGCCCTGCCCACCCCCCCCCCCCCGGGTCCCCGACCCCGGGGCGGGGCCCGGCCTCCTCCTCCCCAGACCCAGCCTCCTTCTCCGCAGACCCGGGGTCCAGACCCAGCCTCCTCCTCCCCAGACCCGGGGTCCAGACCCAGCCTCCCCCTCCCCAGACCCGGAGTCCGGACCCAGCCTCCTCCTCCTCCCCAGACCCGGGGTCCGGACCCAGCCTCCTCCTCCTCCTCAGACCCCGGTTCAGACCCAGCCTCCTCCTCCCTTAGACCCGGGGTCCAGACCCAGCCTCCTCCTCCTCCCCAGACCCGGAGTCCGGACCCAGCCTCCTCCTCCCCAGACCCGGAGTCCGGACCCAGCCTCCTCCTCCTCCCCAGACCCGGGGTCCGGACCCAGCCTCCTCTTCCTCCCCAGACCCCGGTTCAGACCCAGCCTCCTCCTCCCTTAGACCCGGGGTCCAGACCCAGCCTCCTCCTCCTCCCCAGACCCGGGTTCAAACCCAGCCTCCTCCTCCTCCCCAGACCTGGGTTCAGACCCAGCCTCCTCCTCCTCCCCAGACCCGGGGTCCAGACCCAGCCTCCTCCTCCTCCCCAGACCCCGGTTCAGACCCAGCCTCCTCCTCCTCCCCAGACCCCGGTTCAGACCCAGCCTCCTCCTCCCTTAGACCCAGGGTCCAGACTCAACCTTCTCCTCCCTCCCAGACCGGGGGTCCTGACCCAGCCTCCTCCTCCTCCTCCCTTAGACCCGGGGTCCAGACCCAGCCTCCTCCTCCCCAGACCCGGGTTCAGACCCAGCCTCCTCCTCCCCAGACCCGGGGTCCAGACTCAACCTCCTCCTCCCTCCCAGACCGGGGGTCCTGACCCAGCCTCCTCCTCCTCCTCCCTTAGACCCGGGGTCCGGACCCAGCCTCCCCCTCCTCCCCAGACCCGGGGTTCAGACCCAGCCTCCTCCTTCTCCGCAGATCCGGAGTCCGGACCCAGCCTCCTCCTCCCCAGACCCGGTTCAGACCCAGCCTCCCCCTCCTCCCCAGACCCGGGGTCCGGACCCAGCCTCCCCCTCCTCCCCAGACCCGGGGTCCCCTGCCCATCCCGGTGGCGGTCCGGCCCCGGCCTCCCCTCACCAGATGAAGTCGGTGCAGTGGCTGCAGAAGGTCGGCTGCTTGAAGAAGCGGGCGGTGAACTTGTGGCTCTTGACCTCGTGGACCACCTTCTGCCTCAGAGCCCCCTTTCTGCAGAACAGGGGCCGGGGCCCCCCCTCCGCGTCGCCTCCGCCGGGGCCCAGACCCGCCATGGCCCCGACTGCGCCGCGGGGACCGGGCTGCGGGGGTCCCGGGGACACAGGTGGACGGGCGGCCGGGCGGAGCGGGGCGCGGCGGGGGCGGAGGCCCGGCGGGGGCGAGGCCGCGGCGGGCGCGGGGTGGGGTCGGGGCCGCGCCCCGGTGGGCTCCGCCGGGGCGGGGCGGCGCGGGGCGCGGGGCGCCGGCGGCTCGGGCGGCTCGGGCGGCGGGCGCTGCGGCTCCGGCGCCGGCTGAAATGTGGGAGCCCGGGGTGGGGGGAGGCGTCGCCATGACGACCGCGGGGCGGGGTTTCGGCTTAAAGGCGCCCCCTCCCCCCGCGGGCGCGGGACGGGCGCCCTCCCCGCGCGCACACCCCCACCCCGGGGGAGGGCGGCCTGGGGGCTCCGCGGGGCGCCCCGGCGCGGGCCCCCGCCCCGCCTCTCTGCTCCCCGACCCTGGGGCTCTAGGGCGCGGGGAGATCGGTGGACCCCCGCCCTACCCCCGCCTTTATCTTCTTGGGCACCTCCGGGTCAGGGGCGTCAGCCTCCCCCCGGCGCGCCGCCCCCCGGCCGGGCCCCCGAGGCCCCGGGCTTCCCTGCGCCCGCCCGCCCGCCCGTCCGTCTCCCTGTCGTCCATCCCCGTCCTGGGAAATGCGGCTCCACGGCTCCGCTTTCCCGGTGCTGTCAGTGCCGCCGTCTGTCGCCAGGGGGCCTCCTCTCTCTCTCCCGCCTCGTCGCTCCGTCCGTCCCTCCCTGCCCCGGCCTCTGCCCCTCCCGCTCCCTCGAGGCGTCCCCCCGACGGCTCTGACGCGGGGCCCCCTCTCCCTCCACGCCTCCCCATCCCTCGGGCAGCCCTGCCTGGAGCGCGCGGCCCCGTGGCTCGCTCCGCCGGCCGGGCCTCGCGGGTCGCACGCCCGCCCCTCTCTACGGGGGTGGTGGTGGGGGAGCTGTTGCCAGGGACAACCAGGTTCCGTGTGTGTCTTGCGCGCAGTGCACTCTGGGAATTGTAGTCTTGGTCCCCTCGTAAGCCACGCTCGGGGTCCGACCCAGAACTGCCTCTCCCGGCGTGCCCCGCGGGGGGGCGGGGTTTTTTTTTCCTTCTTGGACAGCTTGGGCTGGGGTTCCGGAAACCCACGAGGGAGTTGGGGGGAGTGCGAGCCCGCCCTTCACCCCCCACCTACGCAAGCGCGGGGCGCAGGGGCCCCGGGCCCCCTCCTGGCGTCCGAGGCGCCCCGGGGCCCTGGAAACTAGTGGGGGTCTAGGACCCCGACTTGGAGCTTCCAGGGCCAGGGGAGGCTGACACCCACCGAGGAGCGTCAAGCAGGCCCTGGAGGGCGGCAGAGGGAAAGGGCCTCTGCGCTCCCCCGGAGGGAAAAGCAAGTGCCGGTGTCTCAGAGGCTAGGCTGAGAGGGGCAACCGCGGAAGAAGCCTTGACCTGGGAGAAAAGGGGCCAAGATTGTCCTCCCCCCCCCAAGACTGAGGATTCTGAGTCCATTTGTAAAGAAAGCACAAGTCTTCCTTTTATCTTTACATTGAGATTTACAAAAAAGAACATTATTTGATGTGCTGGGGGGATGGAGCCAGGCTTCTACCTACAAATGACAGCAGAGCTAAACCAGAGAATTAAAATATATATATAGATATATAGATATATATTTATACACACACACACATATATATGTTATATAGGTGTGTCAGGCTATGCATGTGAGTCCCAGAGCAGCAGAAAGCAGCAGCAAGAAGCAACTAGTACACACTGACTCACACGCCTGTGTGGCACACTCAAGCAAGGCCAAGACTGCAACGACCTGTGTCCCCCACCTACCCGCCCCCCCAAAAAAATTAAAAGTTTTTTTTTTTTTTTTTGGCCAGTCCTGGAGGCTTGAACTCAGGGCCTGAGCATTGTCCTTGGACACTTTTACTCAAGGCTAGCATCTGCCACTTGAGCCACAACCACTTCTGGCTTTTTCTATGTAGGTGGTACTGAGGAATCAAACCAAGAGCCTTGTGCATGCTAGGCAAGCACTCTACCATTAGGCCAAACTCCCGGCCCCAAGAAGCTTTCTTCTTGAAAGCTAGGGCTAGTCAGTGATTTTAATCCTCCTGATCAAGGAGAAAAAATAAATTTCTGGTACTACCTTTAAGGCCAACAGAAGCCATTTTGTACTCATCCCTGCCAAGGCTATTTCTTCTCACTGAACTGGAGAGGACATCACCTACCCTCACAAATACAGGACCCTGGGTTCTTTGCGGGGCTGTTTGCCCAGCTTCCTTTTATTTCCTTGGTGGTACTGGGGTTTGAACTTGGGGTAGGAGTTCTACCATTGAGCCACATCTCTAACCAGGCTTTTTAAAATAGCACGGAGAAGAGTTGGGATAGAAGGTACCCATTTAGGATGGCCTTCAGGCAGTATGTTTTTAGTAAGCCTGACAAAAATTCCAGGCAAAGCCCAGGGCCAGGCCGGGGCTAACCGCCAAGTCTGTGCTTAAAGCCTCCCACCCCTGAGAATTATTGTTTTAAAGCCTCCCGACCTCTGAGAATTATTGTTTTTCTTTTCTTTTTTTTTTTTTCCCAGTCCTGGGCTTGGGCTCAGGGCCTGGGCACTGTCTTTGGACTTTCTCAAAGCTAGAGCTCTACCACTTGAGCCTCAGCACCACTTCCGGCTTTTTTCTATGAACGTGGTACTGAGGAATCGAACCCGGGTCTTCGTGCATGCTAGGCAAGCACTCTACCACTAGGCCAAACTCCCAGCCCCTTGTTTTTCTTTTTTTAACTTAAAAGGGGAGGTGCACTGTAACCCTCCTCCACGGGGAGAAAAGGCACATGTCCCTAGTGGGCCCCCCCACCCAAGTACACGCACACAAATACACACAAACTTAGGCACAGCTAGGGCGGGCAGGCATGCTTTGGCAATGAGGGAGGCCCCTGGCATGAGGAGCTTGAAAAGCTTGTGGGATGTGTGAAGCCAGCACCTTTGAGGTGGGGTTGGGAGACAGCAGATGGGGAAGACCCACGGCTCCAAGGAGAAAAAGTGGTGTTGTCAGCAAAGAGTGGGTGAGAAAAATACAAGGAAGGAGAAGGAGGAGGAGGAAGAGGAGGAGGACGAGGAGGAGGAGGGGGAGGTGGGGGAAAAGTATGTGAAACAAGATGTAAATAAGTAGAAAAGAGGAGAAAGAGAGAGAGAGAGAGAGAGAGAGAGAGAGAGAGAGAGAGAGAGAGAAAGAGAGAGAGAGAGACACCCCAGGGAGAAAATTAAGAAGGAAAGGAAGGGAAAATAAAGACTCAGTGCTCAGTACCGGAGTGGAAGGGAGCGGGAGAGAGGAAAAAAACAAAAAAAAAAAACAAAATCAAAGCAAGGTGAGCAGAGAACAGAGAGGCTGGGCAAAGCCGTGGGATGGACGCCTGCTGCCTGACCCTCAATGCTTGATGGAAATCAGGTTGGTGGACTGCACCAAGTCAGCCAGATAGGCCAGCAGGTTGACCCCGGTGAGAACGGCCACGGCCAGCCGGCGGTCCCAGTCACAGACAGAGTGGGGGTGCCGGTAGGCGCAGTACGAGTCCTTCAGTCGCCGGCTCTGGCCGCCATACTGCTCGTTGAACTGGTAGAGGGGCCAGATGACCACAGCTGTGGCATACATGAGCACGGACAGGACAGCCACGCCGGTGAGGAAGTTGGGGAAGGAGATGGGGAGCACGTTGGTCCAGTTTCCCAGGTTCAGAATGATGATGATGGCCGCCAGGATGAAGCAGATAGCATATACGGCCACGCACCACTCCAGGGCCGGCCGGTGCTCGTATAGATGGCGGCCACTGATGAAGGTGAAGATGACGCAGGCCACGTATGTCTCTAGCACCTTGAGTAGCCCGGGCACCGTGGCCATGTAGCCCGTGGTCTTGTTCCGGGTCCAGGACACTTCTGTGGCATAGGCCAGGAAGGCGACGCAGGAGAAGACGGTGGCGACGATGGCGTGGGTCCGGGAGCTGCCGTGGGACATGTACTGCACGTAGGTGGTGGGGTAGATGATGGTGGAGGTCAGGCAGAAGAGGGTGGCGTACAAGGCGAAGGTGATCGGGAAGTTATTCCAGGCCAGCGGGAAGTGGGCCTGGCAGTTGCACAGCTCCACCAGGATGATGATGAAGGTCACGGCGAAGCAGAAGCACCAGGAGAACATGGACCAGTTGCCCATGGGCCCTATCCAGGCTCCCACATGGGCCACGCAGGCAAATGCCACACAGGTGGATACCAGCTGGAGCAGGTGAAGGAGGCCTAGGGGCTGGGTCAGGGTCTGAGGGGTCACCTGCACCATGGCTGCTGAAAAGGAAAAAAAAAAAAACAAAAGAGCACAGTCAGAGGAACCTGAGGCAGTCTTCACCTGGCGCAGAACTTACCACCTGAGGCTCTAGGACCTTGTGGCAGGGTTGCCAGGGACAAGCAGGGATGGGAGGCCCCCTGGGGCCCAAAGCCTCCCCCCCCATTCCTGCCACACCCACCAGGCAGGACTAGAGCCCGGGTCAACCACAGACCATTTCCTCCTCAGGCTCTCAGTACACTTCCTCATTTGGCCCAAAGTGACCTACATATTTCCAGCTTCCCCACACGCTGGAGTCTCAAGTCTTTGTGCTATGGTATTGCATCTGCTCAGAGCTGTGGATCTCTCCGCTGGAACATTCCCGAAAACCAAATGTTTGCTCTCTCTCTCCACTACCTCCTGGAAAGTGATCCAAATACTATCCCCTGGTGCTCTCCCACTCTTGCTCGAGGTGGGGAAGCTGTGCTTCCAGCCAAGATTTAGGTCTAAAAATGGCCAGAGAATTCCTGCCCACCCCATCCCAGAATAATGTAGACACACACACAAATAGGGGTTTCCCCAATTTCTGGGCAACTCAGTGCCTCAAGTTGCCCCTAATCCAGAAAATTCTCCTTTTCCCCCAGTTCAGGCCTCTACCATAAATAAATTCATCTCTTCATTTCCAGAGCCTGACCTCCTGGACAGCCGCCTATCAAGTCATCTCCCTCAGCTCCCAGGAAAGCTACCTTCTTCCCACTCCCAAATCCCACAGCTTCCCCACACCAGGCTCCAGGCCTTAAGAACTGTGCCCAGACATCAGGCCCCTTCCTTAGCCAGAATGTCTAATATCTCGTGGACACGCCTCCTGGACAGGCCTGGGGGGGGGGCGGTTCTTCTCAGCGCCAGTGAAACTTCCTGCTTCCCCAGGCATCACAGGGGCACCCACGCCCAAATCAACCTCCAGCAACTCCAGCAGCACAGGACCCAGATGGCCTCCCAAGGACACAATAGCCAGGTCCTAAACGCTTCCTCCAACTGCTTGGGCAGGCAGGACTTCCAGGGAAAGCTCCCCATTCCTCTTCCCTCGGAACCTCAGTCCAGGCCCCAGCGTTCTCCCTCCGAACCCAAAGTCTGGAGCGCCCAGCCTCCCCAGCACACTCACCTGCGGTGTCAGCTTTAGGCCTGAAGGTGGACGGCCCGTCGGGAGGTGGATGTAGTCAGTCACCCTGGGGACAGAGCTGGTCGAGCCCCTAGGGGGAAGAGAGGCAGTCAGCGTCCAGCTCCCAACTGCCTTTTCTTTTGGAACCCTGGCGGCCTGTGGCCTCCACGAGGGGCTCCGCAGACCAGTGAACCTCCAGGCTGGGCCTGGACTTGGCGCCGAGACCTGGAGAGGTGGTGATCCCCAGGCAGCGCCACCCCTCTCCTCCCCTCGGACCACCGGGCAGGGGCGCGGAGCAGCTGACAGGCCACGCCCACATGGGCGGGCTGGATAAGGCTATGCCCACAAGGGAGGCAGTGATTCGACAATACCCTCCAGGGAAACTAGCCACGCCCCTTAGGGAGGGGGAGCGCGCGCCTGTCCCGCCCACCAGGCCCCGCCCCGCGGGGGAAGCCAGGAGGCCGTGGAGGGGAGGCCCCGGGCTGGGGCTGCCGGGCGGCGCCCGGGCCCGGCTGGGCACAGAAGCGCCTTATAAGGACGTGGAGTCGGCACAGCCGTCTGGAATGAGTCGGGACGCACAGGCGGTGCGGGGAGCCCCCCACCCTGCGCTCGCTGCGGAAACCGCTGGGCCTCGGCCCAGTAGAGGTGGGGCGGGAAGGAGGACGGACGCCCCCACCCCACATCTTAGGAGTGAGGGCGGGAACCTGGAATCTCTGGGTCGGCTTCCGGAGGGTCTGGACTTTCGGGCATGGTCCCCAGGGCAGGGAGGGAAAAGCTATGGGTGGGGGACACGCTACAGTTTAATCACCCCAGCGTTTGGGAGGGGGGAGGAGCTGAGGCCCGAGGTTCGAGGCCGGCCTGGGCAGACACGTGTGAGAGACTGATCTCCACACACACACCGCCAGAAGCGGAGCCGGGGCTCCAAAACTCGAGGTCCGGACCCGGGCCCCGCGGAGTGGAGGCCGCCGTACATAAAAAAATGAATCCACCGCTTATTGACTGACCTGGGAGCCCGGACGGCCTCCAGAAATCCAGGGCTCCGGGGTTTGACTCGGGGAAGAGCCCCCGACCCCCCAGCCCGGAAACGGAGCCCCGGGCCCCAGGAACAGCAGCCACGCCGCCCTCAACTCAGGTTCCCGGGGCCCAGGCCGTTTCCTCGAGACCCGTTAGCCGACGGCAGCCGCCTGAGATCAGAGCTCAGGAATGCAGGGCCGCGGCCCAGCAGCCGAGGAAACTCCCCAGCCCGCGCGGCCGGCCCCGCCCCGGCCGCCCGCCCCGCCCCGGCCCCGGCGCGCCGCCACGCCCGAACCCACCCATCACTCCGCGGCTCGGGCTCGGACCCCGGCCGCGGCCCACACCGGAGCCACAGCCAGCGGGGCCGAGCCCGGACTCCACCCTCCTAAACACCTCTGCAAGCCAGATCACAGCCCCGGAAGCCCGGGGCGTCCCCACCTCTCCAGGCCTCAGCCTCCACCGTCGGACGCGGAGGTCCAGGCCCAGCCTCCTCCCCCAGACCCGGGGTCCAGGCCCTGCCTCTTCCCTCAGACCCGAGGTCCAGGCCCTGCCTCCTCCCTCAGACCCGGGGTCCAGGCCCAGCCTCCTCCCTCAGATCCAGTGATCCAAGCCCCAGCTTCTTCCCTCAGACTCGGGGGTCCCATCTCTCTGTCCTGTGTGAGTTCAGGGGCTCCGCCTCTCCTGGAACCCCGTCCAGTGCCAGTCTTTCTCCTGGAGGAGCCAGAGGTTCGGACCTCAGCCCGTTCCTCCCCGGAGACCAGGGTATCCCCCGCCCCCGCTCCTGTCGCGGTCTGGGGACCCCATCCTCACCTCTCCAGCCAGCGGCAGAGGCGACTGAGCCAAGGGCGACAGCTGCAGACCAGAAGGGTCTGCGGGCTGGGTGGGGTTAGCGGACCCGAAAGCGCGCGCGGGCGGGGCCTCTGAGGGGCGGGGCCTCTGGGGGCGGGGTCTACGGTGGGGCGGAGGGCGGGGCCTGCGCCCACTGCGCGCTGAGCCTAGAGAGGGACTTCCCCAAGGCGGGCTGTCCCCGCCCACGGGGCGTGGTCGCGGCGCATGCCACGCCCACCAGGGGAATCCGAGCGTCATTCATCTCTCCCGGTGAGGGGGTAGAAGGCTGAGGTCACCGTTACCTTGGTGACAAAACAGGAAGACACAACAGCTGGCGGAGCGGGGGCCGGGGGGCTCCCTCGCCACGCCGAGCCCTCCCCGGGGCGGGCCGACCCGGCCGTTGCCCTGGAAACCCGCTTGTTGACGGCGTGTTTACACACGGGGAGACCCCGAGCTCGGGGCCCCACCCCCGGGTTCTCCCCCCTCCCCGCGGCCGCCCGGGTCTCCGCTCGGGACACGGGGTCCCGCTCCGGATCGGGGCTGGGTCTGCTCCCGGGCCCAAGGTGACCTCGGGGTTCCGGGCGAGCATGCGGAGCCCCCAGGTTCCCCGCCCCCTCCATTAAAAACCCCGCGGAAACGGGAGCCCTGGTCCGAGAGGCGGAGGACCCCGGGCCGGGCTTCGCGGGGCCGGGGCGGGACGGTGGCGTGCCCGGGGCCCGGGGAGCGGCGCCAGCGCCGAGGCGCGGCCGGGTCTGCAACGGTGTCTTTGGCCTGCGTCCCTGGCTTCCCGCCAGCGAGGCGGCCGGGGCCGGGGCTTGGACTCCCGATGGTGGGGGTGGGGGACCGGGGCGGGGGCACATTTTAAATTTAAGGGCGGCCTCGCGGGCGCTGCAGGAAGCAGCAAAGGCGGTGAGGGTGGGGGCGCGGGGGCCCGGCGCTGGCGGGGCTCACTCACCGCGCTCCGCAGACGTCCGGGGCGCAGCCCTGGTCCGCAGCCGCGGGGCGGGGCCCGGGGGCGGCGGCGGCGGCGGCGGGGCGACGCGGGCCGGCGCGGGGCGTCTCCGGGCACCTTCCGGCCGCACCACGCCGAGGCTTCCAGGCCGAGCCTGGGCGCGCACCCCACGGCGGCGGGCGGGCGGGCGGGAGCCGGGCCCGGAGCCGGGTCCGCGGGAGCGCAGGCGGGGCGCTGCGGAGCGGGGCCCGGAGCGGGGTGCCGCAGCGCGGGCGGAGCGGGGCGACCCCGGGCGGCGCCCAGCGGAGGAGGGGCTGTTAAAGGGCCCCTGTTTAAAAGAAATAAGCACAGAATCGGCGGAGGCTGCCCCGGGGAGCGGCCCCGCGTCGTCCCTGCCCCTGGCGGGCCGGAAGACCCCCAGGGCCCTTCCGCGGGTCCCCTCCGGTGCCTGCCCTGCGGGAAGCGCCCCCAGCCGCGCCCCACCGCGGGGTCTTCTCCCATTTCTTTATTAAGTAAGGGCTGGGGATGGCGCCTCGGGCTTCAGATCTGGTCCCTCGGCCCCCAGGGACGGCAGACCTGCCCCAGCCCAAGACGCAAACATTTGAAGAGTGATTCATCGGGTGTGGTGTGTGTGTGATGGACCTGGGCATGAACTCAGGGCCTCACACTGGCCCCTGCCTTTGTGTGTGTGTGTGTGTGTGTGTGTGTGTGTGTGTGTGTGTGTGTGTGTGTGTGTGTGTGTGTGTGTGTGTGTGTGTGTGTGTGCCAGTCCTGGGGCTTGAACCCAGGGTTTGGATGCGGTCCTGGACTTTGGTACACAAAGCTGGCGGCCAGCGCTCCACCACCTTGGGCAATCTGGTGTTTCATCCATGATCAGAGCTCAAGTGGTAGAGCACTGGCCTTGAGATAGCACACGCACAGAGCCGGGCCCCTGAGTTCAAGACCCGGGACGGCACAAAGTCTCACAGCCTCCTGAGTGGCTGAGATCCCAGACATGGGGCAGCACAGACGCCCCCCCTCTGGCTGTGACCTTGGGAAATGGCACCGAAGACCCCAGGTCTGTGTGATCAGGCTCAGGCAGGAAGGTGAGCCGGGGCACCGCCCATGGGATGGCTCCGGGACAGCTCGCTGTGGCGTGGTACCCCAATTTCCGACCGGGCTAGGCCTCTGTTGTTAGGTTGGTGGGGCTTGGGGGCACCTCCCTCCCTGATTTCCTGAGGCTCGGTGAATAGGTCCATTCATTGCCCACACACTTGCTGCCTTTTGCTGAAGGCCAAAGGGTGAAGAAAGCAAACAACAAGCTCACGATTATGTATTCTGGGGAAGAAAAACTAACTCACCACCCAATCCCCGATGGAAAAGTTCCAAAGCAATCTGAAACTGACCTCCCCCGTGGGGCCAGCAGTCCCTGCAGCCAGCCAGGTGACATAGCTGGCCCAGGTGGAGGATTCCAGGCCAGGGTGGTTGTCTAACACCACGGTGGTTCATGAACCCCACTCCAGAGCAAGCCAGGCAGGAGAAGAGCCGAGGGCCACTTCCACCCCCACCCCAAATCATAAAAAGCTTGCTGCTGGTGGCACAGGTGATAGCCTGTTCCAGGAATTATTTTCTTAGGCCTTGGGGTAAGCCAAGTGGTTGAGCACCTGCCTAGGGTGAGAACATAGACCCTGAGTTCAAACATAAGTAGTAAGATTTTCCATTTCTGTGGGGTTTCTGTTGATCCTGCTACTTGAACTCAGGGCTTGGGTGCTGTCGTGAGCTTTCTCTGCTCAAGGCTAGTGCTCTACCACTTTAAGCCACAGTGCCACTTCCAACTTTATGGTAGTTCATTGGAGATAAGAATCTAATGCCAGGCGGAGAGTTTGGCCTAGTGGTAGAGTGCTCGCCTAACATGAACGAAGACCTGGGTTTGATTCCTCAGTGGCATATACATAGAAAAAGCCAGAAGTGGGCCGGGAGTTTGGCTTAGTGGTTAAAGTGCTTGCCTAGCATGCATGAAGACCCGGGTTCGATTCCTCGGTACCACATACATAGAAAAAAGCCGGAAGTGGTGCTGAGGCTCAAGTGGTAGAGCTCTAGCCTTGAGAAAGTCCAAGGACAGTGCTCAGGCCCTGAGCTCAAGCCCAGGACTGGTAAAAAAAAAAAAAAGAAAAAAAAGAAAAAGCCAGAAGTGGTGCTGTGGCTCGAGTGGTAAAACTCTAACCTTAAGAAAGCTTCAAGGACAGTGCTTAGGACTGGCAAAAAACAAAAAACAAAAAAAAAAAAACCTTATGGATTTTCTTGTCCTGGCTGGCTTTGAAAGTGATCCTCAGATCTCAGCCACCTGAGTATCTAGGATTATAGGTATGAGCCACTGGCACCATTTTTTTTTGGGGGGGGAGGGTATCTGGATCAGAGAATTGGCCTGAGGGGGCCGGGAGTTTGGCCTAGTGGTTAAAGTGCTTGCCTAGCATGCATGAAGACCAGGGTTCTATTCCTCGGTACCACATACATAGAAAAAAGCCGGAAGTGGTTCTGAGGCTCAAGTGGTAGAGCTCTAACCTTGAGAAAGTCCAAGGACAGTGCTCAGGCCCTGAGCTCAAGCCCAAGACTGGCAAAAAAAAAAAAAAAAAGAGAGAGAGAGAATTGGCTTGAGAAAGAGGGCATTGGGAGAAACAGCAGTTGATGCAAAAAGTAAAGTGCACTGTGGGCCTGTGTAGGAGACCTGAGGGCCACGTCAGGTCCTCTCTTATTCTCTGAAGAGGGTGTTTTGAGGACAACCCCTAATGGGAGGGATTGAACAAAAGCAAAAAGGACTGGAAATGTGGTTCAAGTGGTAGAACACCAGTCTTGATGCAAAAGGCCAAATGGGAACTATGCTCAAGGCCCTGAGTCCAAGCCTTGCTACCAGCACAGAAAGAAATAGCTGGGGGACTAGGAGTTTGGCCTAGTGGTAGAGTGCTTTGCCTAGCATGCATGAAGACCCGGATTTGATTCCTTGGTTCCACATACACAGAAAAAGCTGGAAGCGGTGCTGTGACTTAAGTGGTAGGGCTCTAGCCTTGAGGAAGCCCAAGGATAGTGCTCAGGCCCTAAGTTCAAGCCCCATGCCTGGCAAAAAAAAGAAAGAAAGAAAGAAAGAAAGAAAGAAAGAAAGAAAGAAAGAAAGAAAAAAGAGCTGTTGACTTACATGTCTGTTATCCTAGCTTCTCAGGAGGCTGAGATTGAAGCCAGTTTTGAAGCCAGTTGGGGCAGGAAAGTCTATGAGACTCCAGTGAACCACCAGAAAAGTGGAAGTGGCGAAAGGTGGGAAAGCATGGGTTTTGAGCTGAAGAGCTCGAGGACAGCACCCAGGCCCAGGGTTCAAGCCCCATGATAATGAATGAATAAATAAATCAAACAACCATTAACGAGCAGTAACTTCTGGACTTTCCCATTGACCATTTTCAGAGCACAGTTTACCACCGGTAACTGAAAGCTGGGGCTGGAGGCAGACGACAGTGGCTTTGCTCATCACAAGACGCCTTGGGTGGCAGGATATAAATAGTTCTGCTGAAGTACATGTGTGTAGTTAAGCATTTGGGCTTGGTACTATATGAAGGGGGAGAAATGAAGCATTTCTGATGTACTCTCATTTCCCAGGGATCAATCTGTTCCTCTTCTGCCTTGACTGGTTTATTTTATGTCTTTCCAGAAATATATCCAGGGTATAATATCTATTCTTCTATCTTTCCAGAAATGCTCACCCACGTATATATATAAATAATGTATACACTTGCATCAGTTAGTAGGCAACGATTTAAGATTTTGATCTAATGATGTGGGGGGGTTACTGGGGTTTGAACTTGGGTCTCACGCTTGTGAGTCCAGCATTCTACCACTTGAGCCAAACTTTCAGCCCTTTTTTGTGTTGACATTGTGTGTGTGTGTGTATGTGTATGCCAATACTAGTGCATGAACTCAGGGCTTGGGCATTGTCCTGTTAGCTTTTTCACTCCTCTGCCACTTGAGCCACAGCTCTGTTTTGCTGGTTCACTGGAAATAAAGAGTCTGGACTGGCTTTGAACCACGATCCCAGGATCTCAGCCTCCGGAGGAGCTCAGATTACAGGCGTGAACCACCAGTGCCAGCTTGTTTTGCTATTTTTCCATGAGGGTAAAGGTTTCCTGGTTTCTTTAAAGCACACAAACACAGCCTTCTTGGATGGCCATACATCCATGCGTTAGCTGGAGATGGGGATGTGATTTGATTTATTCTGGGCCATAATGGATTCAGCAGGAGCTTTGTGAAATCAAGTAGATTTCCTTCCTTATCCCCCCCTCCCCTCCCCACGCAGCCCACGCCTTCCAAACAGATCTCCAGCCTGTTTTGCTGAAGGATGACAAAGATACCATCTGGAAATGCAATCTGCAGTAAGCAGAGGGAAGATGGCACATGGCTGGTCACCAAGGGGGGGCGGGGCCAGGGGTCTCAGGAATTCTTTATCTTTCCTTCTCTGCTGGTCCTGGGGCTTGAACTCGGGGTCTGGGCACTTGTCCCTGAGCATTAGTTATTTGTTTATTGACTTTTGCTCAAAGGCCAGCGCTCTACCACTTGAGCTACATCTCCACTTTCAGCTTTATGGTGGTTAACTGGAGATCAGAGGCTCATGGACTTTCCTTCTCCTGGCTGTCTTTGAACCGCCATCCTCAGAACTCAGCCTCCTAAGGAGTTAGGATTGCAGGGGTGAGGCACTGGTCTTGACCCTCCCAGGGTTCCTGCTTGCCTCCGGATCCATGGGAAATGGGAGGAATGCCTTAAAAAAAAGGACACTGAGTATGGCCGGGTACAGAAGCTCACGCCTGGAATCCCAGCCACTCGGGAGGCTGAGATCTATCGGTGGAGGTTCAAAGCCAGCCAGGGAAGTCCATAAGACTTTTATCTCTAGTTAACATCAAAAAGCTGGAAGTGGAACTGTAGTTCAAGTGGTAGAGCGCTGGCCTTGAGGGATAAAATCAAGGGACAGTGCCTAGGCCTTGAGTTCAAGCCCAGTACTGCTCTCCCCACCCCCAGACTTTCAGAACACAGAAGTCACCAGAAGCCCGAGGGACTAGAGAATCAAGCTCAGGAATTTGACAGCAAGCCAAGAACAGATCGCACAGGGAATGTGGCTGAAGACGTATAAACACGGCCGGCTGGAACGAGCCTTCTCCACAACAGTCTTCTCACAACCCCGCTGGCACTGGCCAGTGACACTTTGCCCCAGCTTCCCGCTCTGGGCCCCGATCTCCTGGCCTCTCTCCCGACTAGCTGCAGAGGTTTGATGTGATCTGAGTTCCATTCCTCCCTGGGTGGTGTCCACTGTGGGACCTCCAGGAGTCAAAGCTTGGCCAGGCACCAGTGGCTCACGCCTGTCACCTAACTCCTCAGGAGACTGACATCTGAGGATCATGGTTCAAAGCCAGGAGACTCTTATCTCCAATTAATCTCTAGAAAACGGGAAGTGCTACGACCATAGCCTTGAGCTAAAGTGCTCAGAGACAGCCCCCAGGCCCAGAGATCAAGCTCAGTTACCAAAAAAAGAGTTGAAACATGGGTTTCAGGAGACCAGGGGACAGCTGCAACTGTCCTGAGAGTTCTGGTGGTCCCAGCCTGGGACGGGAAGGCAGCCAGGTCATCTGATGGAGAGGGCAGGGGACAGGGCTTCATGTCCACATCCAGCAGTGCTCCCCCAGGCCAGGATCCGCCCCTGGGTCCAGCTGCCAGGAACAGAAAGCAAACCCCTCGGGCCTCCCAGAGGATTTACTAAGTGCTTGGCGGAATTCTGTAGATGTTCTGGAGTTTTCCAGCTGTCCCTTGCAGTGCAGAGTCACACACTCTCTCACACACACACCCTTCTCCATTGCTCTTCTCCCGCCTGGGAAGCAGTGGGCCACTCCCTCCTGTGGCCTTGGTCAGGCCCAACCGCTGAGGCCCTCACACCCTCAGATGGTGGTGGAAGGAAGAAAGGTTCGGGTGGATCACACCTGGGGTCCTAGCTGCTCAGGAGGCTGAGATCTGAGGGCTGGGCCGTGTGGTTGGAAGCCAGCCTGGGCAGACACCTCTGACTTTTCTTTTTGGTCTGTCTTGGGACTAGAACTCTGGGTAGGACTCTCTGTCCCTGAGCTCTTGTGCTGAAGGCTCAGTGCACTACTGTGTTAAGCCGGAAACCCCACTTCCTGTTTTCTGGTGGTTCGTGTAAGAGATCAGAATCTCCTGGACTTCCCTGCTCTGGCTAGGTTTGAACAGCAAGCATCAGCTCTGGGCCTCTTGTATAGCTAGGTAATATTACAGGCACCAGGCTAGGACTTATCTCTATCAAGAAGCCAGAAGCAAAGGAGTGTCTCAAGGGATAAAGCTCTAACTAGCCTTGAGGAAAGAGTAAGAGAATGAGTTAGAACCCCCAGCCCACCCCCACAAAGCCACTGCTAAGGAGCTTTTGTGTATATGCTAAACATATTTATTTATTTATTTATTTTGGTCAGTCTTGGGGCTTGAACTCTGGGCCTGGGCACACAGTCCCTGAGCCTTTTTTGTGCTCAGGCAAGCACTCTATCTCTTGAACCCCAGTGCTACTTCAGGCTCTTCTGAGTAGTTTATTGGAGGTAAGAGTGTCATGGACTTTACTGCCCAAGATGGCTTCAAATCACAGTCCTCAGATCTCTGTGTCCTGAGTAGCTAAGATGACAGGCGTGAGCCACTGGCATCTGGCTGGGTTTTGCTTTAGGAAGATTCTCACTGTGTAGTTCAGGCTGGACTCAAACTCCCTATCCTCCTGCCTGGTACAAAGATCTTTCTTTCTGTCTCTCTGCCCCTCTCTCTCCGTCTCTCTATCTGTCTCTCTCTTTCCTATAGTAAACCAGGACTTGAACTTGCTGACCCTTGACCCTCATTGGCAGGTTCTCTACCAGCCCAGCCATGCCTCCAAACTGCTAAAGATCTTTTGTTAAGTTTTAGCAATGTTTTATTTTTAGTGCAGCAGAAAGATCAACAAAAAAGAAGCCTTTCTGAGCAGAAAGTGGGAGTTCAAGAATGCACAGGCCTTGTATACAGGAGAGATGCCTTGTTTCTATCCCCAGGGCCAGGGGCCCTGGCAGGCTGGCTTTCCTGTGCCCTGCTGGTCACATTGGCTTGGATCCATTACGAGGTTGAGTGTTTTGTTTTTTGTCAGTTCTGGAGCTTAAACTCGGCCTGGGCGCTGTCCCTGAGCTTCTCTGTGCTTAAGGCTAGGACTCTACCACTTGAGCCACAGCGCCCCTTCTGTGTATCTGGTACTGAGGGCGTCATGCATGCTAGGCAAGCACTCTACCACTAGGCCACGTTCCCAGGCTACCCCCACTTTTTTTTTTCTCCCCCTTCACAGAAAAATTCTCTTCTGTGGTTTGCCTCTGTCAGTGTTTTATCAAGGAATCCAAATGTGGTACTTTGCCAGCCGCAGCTCTGGTTCATGGAGATTTCCAAACTGCCTGGTGGGAACCATGGTCTGCCAGCGCCCCCTCGTGTGTCCAGAGGACACTGCAGACAGGCCAGCCCGGCTCAGAGGTCACATCACCAAGCCCCAGACCAGGAGATGTTCTTCTTCTTTTTTAATCTCACAATCCACAAAGGTGGATTGTGCCCCGGGAGGAAAGTCTGTAAGACGCTTACCTCTACTGAGCCACCAAAAAGCTATTAGTGGAGCTGTGGCTCAAGTGGTAGAACATTAATATATATATATATTTTGGATACTTGATCTCAGGGCCTGAGCACTGTCCTTGGGTTTTCTAAAGGCTAGAGCTCGAACACTTGAGCCATAGCACCACTTCTGGCTTTGCTATATAGGTGGTGCCGAGGAACTGAACCTGGGTCATTGTGCATGCTATGTAAGCAGTCTTACCACCAAGCCAAGCTCCTGGCCCTGGAGCATTAATCTTAAGGGAGGTGGGGGAAGAAAGCTCATGGACAGTGCCCAGGCCTTGAGTTCAAGCCCCAGTACAGACACAAAAGGAAACAAGCAAGCAGAAGAGCAAAAGCAAGCAAACAAAAGTGGCTGTTTGTGGAGGGAGCAGGAAGGAGAGGGGAAGCGGTGCCTCTAGGGTGGTTTCTCAAGTCTCAGCTTCCCATTGTGGCTGTTGGCAGGAGGGGCGGCGGGTGGGCACTGTGTATACTGCAGGGGGAGTAATCCTGACCTCAGGCCGGGGCCCATGGGGGGTCCCGCACTGCCCACGACGCCATGGGGCTAACTTAGGGCTGGGGTCTGTGTAAGTACAGGTCCTGGGTGCCAAGCTTTGGCTCCAGCCTCGTGCTCTACCCACTTGAGCCACAGCTCCACTTCCAGCTTTTGGGGTGGTTTGTGGAGCTAAGGGTCTCACGGACCTTCCTGGGCTGGCTTTGAACCTCAAACCTCAGATCTCAGCCTCTTGTAGAGCCACGATGACCGGCATGAGCCACATTCTTGGTGTTTTTTTTTTCTTTTTGTCAGTCTTTGGCCTTGAACTCAGGGCCTGAACATTATCCTTGGGCTTTCTCAAGGCTACAGCTCTACTACTTGAGCCACAGCACCACTTCTGGCTTTTTCTGTGTATGTGGTACTGAGGAAGGACTCAGGTCTTCATGCATGCTAGGCAAGCACTCTACCGCTAGGCCACACTCCTGGCGTTTTCCGCTGAGACGTTTTTACCAGACCGGAACCTTTGTGGATTCTGAGGATCAAAATAAGAGATTAAAGCGCACACACACACACACACACAGAAATGGTCTTGTCTTGGGCTTTGTGTTGGCCAGGCAGGTGATCTATGGCTGGAATCAGTCCCCCCGCCCCCACCGCTACACCCCCAAATTTCCAAATCCATGCCCTTAACCACTGCTGCAGGCTTGATATGGCAGCTCAGAAACCGTAGGACATGGTGCCATCTAGTGGGAAGAAGTGACAAGTGCATTCTCTGGCCCTGCTCACTGGTGTCAGCCCAGCTATTGGGGTGCGGAGATCGCTGAGTATGGGTGTTCAAAGCCAGCCCCGGCAGGAAAGCTCATGAGACTCTCATATCTCCAACGAATCACCCAGGAGTCTAGAGCCATGGCTCAAGAGGTAGAGTGTTAGCAAAAAAAAAAAAATCTAAGGCAGTTACCCCCCCTTCCCCCGTCCCTGTTCCCCATGAAATGGCCAAGAAGCTTTTAGACTGGGTCTGGTTTTCCTAGGGAATTTTAATTACAGTCATCAGATTTCTCATTGATAAGAAAAGCCCAGACAGAGCACTCCCAAAATTCCTCATTATCTCAGTCCTAAATGTTCCACATTCCTGACTTTTATTTTGGTGATAGGAGAAAAACCTTAGCCTCGGGAGCCAAGTCTAAACCTGACATTTTCTCAAGCCTTCCCTTCTCCCAGGCTATTTCGTCTACATTTCTTCTAGTCCTGATCAGGGGGTGTGGTGGTGGGGAAGGGGGGCGCCAAGCATGTGCTGCACCCCAGAAGCCCCAACCCTCACCTTTTATGCCTTAGTGTGCAGTTCCTGTAACTAAACTGATCTGAGGGCAGCCAGGACGATGGTGGAATCCATCTCGTGTGTGGAGATTCTACTATTCCTGCACTGAGAACTCCGCCTTTGGGTCCTGCAGATAATTCAGAAGGTGAGGGGGGAGGATCACAGAGTTTGAGGTCTAGCAAAAGCCTATAACAAAAACAATGCTAGGCCTGGCACAAGAGGAGCTGTGGCTCAAGAGGTAGGCCCTGAGCTCAAGCCCCAGGAGTGTTACACACATACACATGCACAGAATTGGAAAATGCTGTGGGGCTGGGAGCAAGGCTTAGTGGTAGAGTGTTTGCCTAGTGTGTGTGAAGCCCTGGATTTAATTCCTCAATACCATATACACAGAAAAAGCTGGAACTGGGACTGGAATTTGGCCTAGTGGTAGAGTGCTTGCCTAGCATGCATGAAGACCAGGTTTGATTCCTTAGTACCACATACATAGAAAAGGCCAGAAGTGGTGCTGAGGCTCAAGTGATAGAGCTCTAGCCTTGAGAAAGTCCAAGGACAGTGCTCAGGCCCTGAGTTCAAGGCACAGGACTGGAAAAAAAAAAGAAGAAAATGGAAAAGTGTCATGCAGAACTTGGTTTCAGCCTGTGTCTTTCATGCAGACCAGAAAGGAACCTGTTGCTTGGCTATGGCCCCACCCCAACCCCAGCCTGGTGGAGCTGGGCTGTGCTGCTGTGTCCCAGGCACACGCAGGGTACATGGGCACACGTGGGATACAGCTGCTGTGCTTGCCAGGGCCTCGAACACCCCGACTGTGGGTTCCAGAACCTCAGGTGAGTCCAACTGACCAGCAAGCAGTCCGTCTTTCCTTCCTCCCTCCTTCCCTCTTTCCTCCCCCCACCACCCCCATCTCTGTCTCTTGCTCTGCCAGTCCCAGGGCTTGAACTTAGGGCCTGGGCACTGTTCCTGAGCTTTGTGCACTCAGGGCTGGCATGCGACGGCTCCAGCCACAGCTCTGCTTCAGGCTCACTGGCTGAGGATACGTGTCTCACTGACTTTCCTGCCCCGGCTGGCTTTGAGCAACCCTTGAAATCCCACTGCCCCTGCTCCACTGGTTTCTGTGGACTCCAGGCCTTGCTTCCATGCGGGGCTGGGCAGAAGCATCTGGAGTCAAGATGGGGACCTGAGAGAATTCACCAAACTGCCACAGCAGAACTGACTGGTTCTGTCTTCTCCCAGTGTCCCACCCAGGCTGAAGCAGGTGTGCCATTCTTGAGAAAGAACTTGGGGACAGCACCCAGGCACCGAGTTCCAGCCCCAGAGTTCCACACAAGCAAATTTCATCTTTGCATGCCTGGAATGGGGGAAGCACAGGAGTCTCAGCCATCTTGTCACCTGGCCTGATGGCCTGCAGGTTTCTTCCCTGTAGGGAAAGTCGCCCAGTTTAGGCTAAGCAGACCTCCCCAGGGATCTGGCAGGTTCCCCAGGTTGGAATTACAGGCATGTGCCACCACACCCTGCTTCTCTCCCTAATCTCTCAAATGGGGGCAATTGTGTCCCAGAACCTGGAATTTCTCAGCCTGAGCTCAAATTCTTATCTCTTACCCTCAGTGACATTTCTTTTTGCCTGTCCTGGAACTTAAATTCAGGGCCTGGACTCTGTCCCTGCCCGCCCCTCTGTGTGCTCAAGTTAGTGCTCTGCCACTTGAGCCACAGCACCAATTCTGCATTCCTGTGGCTTGTGCAGTGGGGATGGGAGCCACCCTGAGCTCAGGCACTGGAGGCACCACACCGCCTGTGTTTGGAGGGGGTACATGGGGGTCATGGGGACTGCCGGGCTTGGCCTGAGCATTCAAACCTGGGTTCTGAGAGCTTGAGGACCTGGACGACATTCTAGGCAGACAGCACCACCCAGTGGCCAGAACCGGATCAGGCCTCAGATGCACAAGCTGGGTCAGGCCACTAAGTGAAACGGTGAGCTTTGAACCCAGCACACGTGTTCAACTCCAGCCACTTGGAGAGAACTCCGCAGACTCCAAAGATCACAGGGCAGAAATCTAAGATGTCAGCCCAGTAGACGCTAGGCCTGGTCATTACTAGGTGCTTTCACCCTGCACGCAGGACCTTGCTTAGAGCTCAGCCTCGCACTCACATGCGACCTGTTTCCCCTGGCTGGCTTTATGAGTAGCCAGAGATCCCAAGCCAAGCAAACACCTGGGACTGCACCACCATTCCTCCCCGCACGCCTCACCTCGGGGTGTACAGCCAGAAAGGTACAGACAGTAATGTTTCAGACAACTTTTATTTCCAGAGGGGAAACAGGCAAAGGAGGGACCTGGAGTCAGAAATGAGGGCCCGGCCAGGTGAGATGGGGGTGGGGGGAAGGGGGTCGTAGACATCTTTAGCTCTGCTGCAGCAGCTGCCCTCCACAGCCGGCGACACACAAAATGGAAGCACTTTCCAGACAGACACAGACAAGTGCCTTCATTTTGAGCACCCACCAGCTGCGTCTCGTGCGGGTTCAGGTCCTGGGTGGCTCCAAGTCCTGCAGAACAATTATCAAGACAGCCCAGGCCAAGCCCTCAGCAGCACAGAAACGCTCACAGGCCAACAAGAACCAGCTGCATGCACCCCAGCTGCAACCCCGTCCCGGGAGTCGGGGCGCCAGCTTGGCTTCCTGTCCTGGAGAAGGCGCAGCTGGGAGCCCGCCGGAGACACTCAAATGTCGTAGCACTTTCTACATGAATTACAGAAGAGCGCTCCCACATTTGAGTGTCCCAAGGGACAGAGAAAGGGGGGCACTGACCACACTAGGGACCCTCAGCTGCAAGCCCCAACCCGCCCGCCAGTCCCATCGGCCCTTCATCCAACCTAAATGCTCTGCACGTGGGGTCGCGTTGCCTTTGGCCGGATCGGTGACACTCAAAAAGTGGCGGCACTTTTTTTATAGCATGAGGGAAAAAAGTGCCCCCACAGTTTGAGTGCCACAGGTCGGCAGTGTCCGCGGCGGGCAACCGTAGCCAGCAGCCGGGCCGGCCCTCCACCTGGAAAAAAAAAGACGTGCAAATGATCAGTTCTCTGGCCTGGGCCACAGCTCAGGGAGCTCAAAAGGCAGCCAGAGCCAGCACAAGCCCAAAGCCCAGTAAAGGGAAATAGTAGTTCAAATGGACTTGGGAGGGAAGGTGAGCCCGAGTTCAAGGCCCAGCCTGGCACAGGGCTGGGAGCAGAGCAGCCACGTGGAGAGATCCCGGGCTGTCTTGTAGGCCCCAGGCCTGAGGGTAGAGGCTGGAGGACCTGCAGGCCAAGACAGAGATTTGATCCTGATGGCCTGGAAAGCTTAAAAAATGGGGGAAGGGGGCATCAGAGTTAAAGAGACTTAAAAGTAAGATAATTTGGAAAAGCGGAGCGGAATAACACTTACCAGAAGACGTCAGGAGGAGCGGGCGGAAAGCTGTGGCTGGGCCCCCAGCTCCTGCTCTTATATAGGCTCAGGGCTCAGGCCTGGGGGGGGGCTGGGAGGGCTGCAGCCCCGCCCCTACCCGGTCCCGCCCACCCCACCCTGCCTCCACAGCACCTGAATCTGGATCAAGATCACCTTGAGATTTAAAAAAAAAACTCCTCTCCCACCCACCCTCAAAATGTGTATTTATTTCTTTCCCAAAGGTTTGTTTACTGCCTAGCAATTGTAGATAACATGAAATCTGGAGGAGTTGGCTTCACAAGTTGAGGGGTTTATTTATTGATGTGGCCAGTTCGAAAACAAAAAAAGCATAAGCGGAAACTGCGAAACAAAATCACACAGGAAAGGAGAAGAATGGGAGTAGTGAAAAGGAGTGAAAAAGAACATTTCAGGAGGGATGGAGGAAAGTCCGTGAGAGATCCGTGTGAGCTAACGAGCTCACGCCTGCAATCCCAGCTACTCGGAAGACCGAGGTTTTAAACATGGCGCCTCTCAAGCCAGCAGGGGCAGGAAAATCCCGGAGACTCCGCTTTATCTCCAAGTAGCCACCACAAAGCCAGAAGTGGGGCTGTGGGGTAAGGCTTGGGTGAAAAGGCAAAGGGCCAGCTATCTCCCGGGCCCCGAGTTCAAGCCTCCTGAAAAACAGCACAAAGGAAAAAAGGAAAGAAAAAGAGCCGTTGTTTGGGCTCTCAGGAATGCTGGCAAATGGCAGGATTCATTTCCCACCTGCTATGCGGCCCTGGGGAAAAAAAAAACAAAAAACAAAAAACGGACACTGGTCGGTTCTCTTCCTCTATGTGTAAAACACACCAGGGGCAGGCAGCCAAAGGGGGTGCCAAGTCCGAGGCCAGCCAGCCTTGCCTGGACTTAGTGTGTTTCCCATCCCAGCTTTGAAGCTGAAACACACCTCTCCTTTCCCAGTGAGGTCTCAGGATACAGGGAGGTGTTTAGTTCATTGGCTTACAAGCATTCACCCCACTTTCCTAAGGATTGTGGACAATGGACTCTCAGAGCTAGGACAAGGCTGGAAGGATCGGCTGCACCCCAAAATAAGTAGAATTAAAAGGCAGAGCCTGGCTTAGGTCAAGGTTGCTGGAGGACAGACAGGGCTCAGCCATCGGATTCCAGACTCCCCTCCACCCCAGAGCTTTGGCCAGGGTACAGAGGTTCCCTGAAGGCTGCTGTACAGTAATAATAAAATATTGACCATAATTAGTGAATGGGTCAGCCCTAGGGCTGGAACTCAGGGCCTGGGCTCTGTCTCCTGAGCTTTTCTGCTCAGGGCTATCACTTGAGCCACAGCTCTGCTTCTGGCTTTTTGTGTTTTGTGTTTATTTGTTTTGCCAGTCCTGGGGCATGAATTCAGGGCCTGAGCCCTGTCCTTGAGCTTTTTCTTCAAGGTTAACACTCCACCACTTGAACTACAGCACCACTTCCGGCTTTTTTCGGTGTATTGTGGTACCGAGGAATTGAACCTGGGTCTTTGTGCATGCGAGGCAGGCACTCTACCACTAGGCCAAAGTCCTGGCCCCACTTCTGGTTTTTTGATGGTTACTTGGAGACTTTCCTGTCCAGGCTGACTTTGAACCATTATCTTCGGTTCTCAGCCTGTGGAGTAGCTGGGATGACAGGAATGAGCGGCTCATACCTCCAGGCAGAAGATGGCGTCTGGGGGTAGCCTGCCCAGGCCTCATTTTCACCTGAAATGACCATCTCTCATATTTAATCTTAATTTTTAAAAATTTCTGGCAGCACGCCGAATTGATCCAGCCTCTCGTCATTATTAATGTTATCCTACCTCCTCACAGGTGTGTTCAATGTTAGCTAGCTGTTTCTAGGTAACAGCCGGAGGACATGAGCCAGGAATGGTCTGGCAGATGAGAACCAGTCGGTTAGATTTTCCCACGGAGGGCACGAGTGTATGGTTCACGCAAAGACAAGTGCATTTTTCTTAAGCATGGATCTTCAACCCTAAGTCTCCACTCACTCTCCACGCCTAGCCTTGGGCTTTGGGGTGAGGCTTTTCTTTTTTGCATACCAACAGCAGTGACTGGAAATTCCAGACCGCTTGGGGCCTAAAGGTGGCCAGGGCGTTAATGGCTCCGGAAGCCAGACTCTTCCTCCTGCGCAGCTGGGCTTTTCTCGTTTGCAAGTGTAATTGTGATGGGAATCTCGGTGAACTCGCTCACGGGCACCACACACCCATCCTCAGCTCAGTCCCCCTGCTGGGTCTCGGTAAACATCTTCCAGGGCGGAGCTCCTAGGCTGAGATCTGGTATGGCGGTTCTAAACCAGCACGGGCTGGCTAGTCCATGAGACTCAGGTCCCCAAGGAAACTGCAGAAAAGCAGAAGGGGATCTGCGGCTCCACGTGGTAGAGCTCTAGCCTTGAGGGAAGAGCTCAGGGACAGCTCCCAGGCCCGGAGTTCAAGTCCTAAGACCAATAACAGCGACAAAAATCTGCAGAGTTCCTGAAATCCTTTCCCCACATTTGGGGCTGGCAGGAGTTCTTGTGTACGCGGAGGGAGACGCCATCATTTGGGCAAGACAGTCTAGGGGTGGCAGTGGGGATTTTTTTTTTCTTTTCTGAAAGACTAAAGGCCCAGCCTGAGGAACAGTGACTTCTAGGCCAGCCTGAGCTTTCTTGCCTCGTTAAACAGAAAGGAATCAGCTCACCCCTCTCGTCCTAGCCACACAGAAGGCTGAGATCTGAGGATCGAGAGTCAGAGCCAGCCTGGGCTGGAAGCAGGGAGGTCTGCAAGACTCCAGTGAACCATCAAAAAGCTACGAGTGGGGCTGTGGCTCAAGTGGTAGAGCACCAGTCTTGGGGGGGGGGCAGGGAAAAAACAAGGCAGCGGGCCAGGCCCTGAGTTGAAGCTCCAGGAGTCACACAATCAAAATAAAAAAGAAATTCCCTGGGCCAGCCTGGAATCCTAGCACTGAGGACAGACAGCCCAGGGTCGAGAGCCAAGCTGAGGGCTGCCAGGGGAGCTGTGTCCACGAAACAAACAAAACACTTATTTCAGAGCTGCACGGGAGACTCTGGGGGCAGTGGACACCCTGAGTTCCAATCCCCACTCATCAAAAACAATAAAAAGCCCACTTCTCCCTCCCTTCGTAATATATATGTGAACAGCTCCATTTGGGGGGTGGGGGTTGTGGTTAACTGGAGATGAGTCTCACTGATCCTCACCCTAGCGAAAAGCTGGGACGCCAGGCAACGTCCTGCAGGTGAGAGAGAAGCTGCCATACTTGGTGAGTGGAGCTCGGCTCATTCTCACCGCCCTCCCCAGCTTGCACCATCCAGCCCTGGACAACACAGCCCTTCATTTCTCTTACAGCTGGCCACGTGGTTTTAGGTAGGAATTTATTTTATTTTATTTTGGGGGGGAGGGGGGTGCGGCGAGGGAAGGAAGCGGGCCTGGGTGGCCCCAGCGAGCTGCACCCTGCCGAGAGATGGGCTTTTCAGATGTTAATGGACAGGCCTCAAGGTCACCCTCGGTGGGGGAGGTGAAGAGGCTGCATTGTCAGAGCTCGGGAAGTCCAGATAAGATTTCTCTCCAAATCTTCCGCGAGCTTAAATGTTTTCACATGAAAATAATCTTAGTTTGCAGGATGCTAGAGGCTCAGGCCTGTAATCCTGGCTACTCAGGAGTTGGAAGATGGGTGATTCAAAGCCAGTCCCAGCCATAAGGCAATAAAGTCCCGAGCCACTGGATGCCAACAAACTGCTCAAAAAAGCCGGAAGTGGTGCTGAGCTAGAGCGCTGGCCTGCCTGGATCACAAAGAGGCTTCGGGACAACGCCCAGGGCCCTGAGTTCAAGCCCCAGGACTGGCAATAAATAAATCAATGACTAATCAAAGAGTGAGAGTTTGGTGGTTCCACCTGAGATTCCTGGAATTGGGAAGGGTGCATGGCCCAAGTTCAAGCTTAGCTTTGGCTAACTATAGAGAGGCTACCTCAAGAAAAGAAAAATAAAAATTCATAAAACAGGGTCACAGCATCTTTGGGTTTCCTGGCCTCCCCAAGTGATGTGTGCAGCAAGAGGCTGAGTGCCACCTGTGTGGGACCTGGGACAGGCATAGAAACCTCTAGAAGGTTTGTGGGACACTGGGAGGCCTTACTCCTGCGCCCCCCCAACCCCCTCCCCCGCCTCCGCAGAGGGAGCCCCAGGTCCTGTCTGGTGTCTTTGAAAGCCAGCAATGAGCACCAAGACGTGGATGTGTTGGTTTGGTTTTTCGCAGGTGTGTAAAAGACCCCTACCTTGCTGAAATCTGATTTTATTTTTTTTGGTGGGGGGAGGGACAGGCTGTGTGAAAGGCTGGCTGGCGCTCTACCACTTTGAGCCACAGCTCCACTTCTGGTTTTCTGGTGGTTCCTGGTTGAGTTTGCTACCCAGGCTGGCTTCGAACCTTCATCCTCTGATCTTGGCCTCCTAAGCAGCTAGGCTGCCAGGTGGAGGCCAAAGCGCCAGGCCCTAGATGAGATGGGTCATTTACAGTACCAGATCCATGCCCCAGATTGCTGTGGCGGCGTCCCCCTCCCCAGCATACCCCGAGGTCTTTCAGGACAAGAGTGAGTCAGGGCCAGGGCTCCAGGCCAGGGGCCACAACTTGTGGAATGACTGGTGAGTTCCCTGGGTGTAGAGGAAGAACCCGGGGGCTTCTTCCTGATCCATGAGATTGGGGGAGGGAAGGGTGGCCACGTGGTGGGGTTGTTGGTGACTCACTCATTTCTAGGACTCCAGTCTCCAAGCCCTGGGCCTCAGGTCCTAGCCAGGTAGCGGCCATGGGGTGGGGGATACTTCCTGTGTGGCCCCAGACTCCCCCAGCCCACGCCTACCAGACCTGTGTGTGCATGGAGGAAACACAGCAGACACACACTCATGTGTGAAGTAGTCACACCTAAAGACAAGCTTTTTTTTTGTCTTTTGTTAAGGCTTGAACTCAGAGTCTGGGTACTTTCCTTGTGCTTTTCTGCTCAAGGCTGCCAATCTATCATGTTGAGCCACAGTACCACTTCTGGTTTTCTGGTGGTTAAGTGGTGATAAGTCTCATGGACTTTCCTACCCAAGTTGACCTTGAATCTTGACCTTCAGATCTCAGCCTCCTAAGTAGCTAACTGCTTCTATTTAGATTTTGTTTCATTTTTGCCAGTCCTGGGGTTTACAAGGCCTGGGCTCTGTCCTTGAGCTTCTTTTGCTCAAGGCTAGCATTTTACCACTGGAGGCACAGCACCATTCCTGGCTTTATCTGTGTATGTGGAACTGAGGAATGGAGCTCAGGATTTTGTGCATATTAGGCAAGCTCTCTACCACTAAGCCACATTTCCAGCCCTTAAAGATATATATATTTAAGGCCAGGAGTTTGGCCTAGTGGTAGACTGCTTGCCTCGCATGCACAAAGACCAGAGTTCGATTTCTTGGTACCACATACATAGCAAAAAAAGCCAGAAATGGTGCTGTGGCTCAAGTGGTAGAGCTCTAGCCCTGAGAAAGCCCAAGGACAGTGCTCATGCCTTGAACTCAAGGCCAGGACTGGCCAAAAAAAAAAAAAAGATATTTTTTTAATCTACCAACGTTTTTTGTTTTGTTTTTGTCGGTTGTGAGCTTTGAACTCAGGGCTTGGGCAATGTCCTTGAGTTTGTGTGCTCAAAGCCAGCACTCTTATCACTTTGAACCACAGCTTCTACTTCCAGTTTTCTGGTTGTTTATTAGAGGCCTCAATTATGATCCTCAGATCTCTGTCTCCTGAGCCACCAGGGCCTGGCTTTACCAGTTTTTGGTCTGTTGAAAAATATGTTTAGGCCTAGGTCAGTGCTCAGGCCCTGAGTCCAAGACCCAGGACTGGCAAAAATAAATAAATATAATGGGGTGGGAATTTGGCCTAGTGGTAGAGTGCTTGCCTAGCATGCACAAAGACCCTGGTTCGACTCCTCAATACCACATACATACAAAAGAGCTGGAAGTGGTGCTGGGGCTCAAGTGGCAGAACTCTAGCCTTGAGAAAGTCCAAGGAGGGTGCTCAAGCCTAGGACTGGCCAAAAATTAATAAAAACAAATTGAAAAATAGGGTTTTAAATAATTGATGCAAGTGGGTGTAGTGGCCCACACCTGTAACCCTAGCTACTCAGCAGGATGAGATCTGAGGATCGAGGTCCAAAGCCAGCCTGGGCACAAAAGGACCCGAGACCCATCTCCAATTAACCTCTAGAAAATGGGAAGTGGGGGGCTAAGGTGGTAGCCTTGAGCCGAAGAGCTCAGGGACAGCGCCCAGACTGAGCGTGAGCCACAGGACCCACCCAAGGGAAAAAAAAAAATCATTGATGCATGCGGCGCCCGGCACCCCTGACCAGCAGGGAAGAACGGACACCACACGAGGATCCTTCTCGATCACGCTTTATTAATGAAGAGCCACTTGGTTATTGTACAGCTGAAGCGGAGGGGCGCGGGGCAGGGAAGTGCAGCTGCTTATATACAATCAAGGAACGCGGGACTTTTTCCATTGGCTGCTGTGCTGCTAAGGTCTTTTTAAAACTCGGGATTGGTCAGGCCTCTGACGTCATACGCGCAGACGTCATACGCGCAGACGCAGCGGAGCGAGCAAAGGCTCTGCACTCACACACCCACTAAGGGGAACTAAGAAATTTGTATACAATGAGCGAGGCAGGGGACAGGCGCCGTCTTGGCTGCTCCGGCTCCCCACATCTCCCCCTTTCTGTTTTAACGCAGCAGGCCAACATACCTGTTGTGAAGAGAGTAGAGGTGCTGTCCTCCAAAGTAAAACTTGAGGTCCTACTCTAGAGGAGTGACCCAGGCGGCCAACCCTGGATCCCTCCCCTCCAGGTCCTCTTTTCCCTTTGTGGAGATGGGCTAGGGGCGCAGACCCATATGCTGACGCACATGCTCTCCCTGACCTGTTAGGGTCAGGAGTGGTACTTTGTCCAACATTTCACAACTCTTGACTGCCTATACTCCTATTCCTCGTGCAATAGACTAAGGTCTCGAGGGTGCAAAGGCAGTACAGGGCACTTTTAGTTGGCCTTTAAAGCTGCAAGCCAAATTTTGGGGGAGTGTCCCTGCTCCAAGGCAGTGAGTGCATGAACAAGCATTGCTCTCTCTCTCTTATTGTGAGACCTCATTCAGCAGAGCAACCAAAGGCTAAAGACACAAAACCCAAAACAAACTGCAACAAACATTCACAGGAACTGGAACAAATGTAGGCAACGGCTCCAGCATTGACTCAATTTACACTCTATGGCAGAACAATTTAAAATAATCAGAGCGACCCAATTTTTGAGAAACCAGCCTAACACAGAAGGACAGATTTTTTTGACAGGGTAAGGCATAGGGAACCTTGCAGTCCTAGGGAAGTTGCAAGGAAGAATTGGTGGCACAAAGGGGAAAAACGGAAGAAGCATTAGTCACAGGCATTGGTAATGGAAAGGTCTTCATCACTGCCCACATCGTCCTTTCCTTGTTGCTTTTTCCCTTCTGTCTCTTCATCCAAAGTCGTGGCAGCAGAAGAATTATTAACAGGATTATTCCCAGGATTTTGTTTCGCATCATCCTCTTTAGGCGTTTGATTTTCCTCCAATATCCTTACGAGGCGCTGCGGCACCCAATGGGGGGATTCCTGTCCCTGTGGAAAAACACAAACAGCTCCCCTGGATCTCTGAATTACAGGATCCGGTCCATACCATTTGTTATCGATAACATTTTTCCACATTACTTTTTGTGTGGGTGGTATTGCCATTTTTCCAGCATGCCGATCAGCAGCTGATTGTCCATTGTCATCCACTGTTACATAATTTAAGGTAAACAGTGCAATGGCCAGCCTTTCTCTGGGGGAGGCATCTTGGCCTATTCCCTCCTTTTGTTTAAATAAAAGTTGTTTAAGTGTTCTATTGGCGCGTTCCACAATTCCCTGACCCTGGGGATTGTAAGGAAGGCCAGTAGAATGAACTACCTGCATTTGAGTGCAAAAAGAGCGAAATCCGGCAGAGGCATAAGCAGGGCCATTATCTGTTTTCAATTTTAATGGTTTTCCCCATGCTGCCCATGCTTCCAAGCAATGAACTTTAACATTGGACACCCTTTCCCCTGTAAGGGCCGTGGCATGCATTATGCCAGAGAAAGTGTCCACTGAAACATGAACATATTTTGTCCTGCCAAACTCAGGCACGTGAGTAACATCCATTTGCCATAAGGCATTAGAGCAAAGGCCTCTAGGATTAACTCCAATTATGAAAGAGGGATGATATACTACACAGGATTGACAAGCTTTAACAATTTCTCTAGCCTGTTGGCGTGAAATGGAAAACTTATAACGAAGGGTTTTTGCAGAAACATGATAAAGTTGATGAAAATCTCGTGCTAATTGAACAGAATTATGGGAAAGGCCCACCAGGGCTCTGGCAGTCAAATCCACTAAGGCATTGGCCTCTGACATGGGACCAGGCAAGCCAGTATGTGCCCGAATATGACCAATGAAAAAAGGATTTTTCCTTTGTAAAATTAAACTCTGAAGTTGGGATAATATATTTGAAACTGTACTGCTACCTTTTATGGAGGCTGCGACTTCCAGGGATGCCACTGCATTAACTACATATTGTGAATCAGAATATAGGTTAAAAGGCTCAGGAAATTTCCTGAATACTTCTAAAACTGTTAGACATTCAACTACTTGCGGAGTTTCTGGTTGAAAATTTAAAGTTACTGGCTCTTTTCCTTGAACTACATAGGCACCTTGGAATGTGTCTTAATGGTAGAGTGCTTGCCTAGCATGCATGAAACCCTGGGTTTGATTCCTCAGCATTCACATAAACAGGGAGGGGGACGGGCCCCGAGGCTCATCAGGCCAGCTTGGCTTGAGGAAATGCAAAAAGCAGGACACAGCAACCCAGCTTGGAAACCTGGGATCTTGTTCTGCGCCTTGTAGAAATATTCCTGAAGGGTTTGGGGGGGGGGGGGGGAGCAGCCGACACATAAACCATGGCCTCTTCTACATTTCCTCCTTTCCTACCCGCGTGGCGCCGGTCAACATCGTCCAGCCGTGGGCAGGAGGCGGTTACCTGGGCTGGGAGGCGACGTGTCGCAACCCCGGAATGCTTGCCCGGAAATCCTCTGTGGCTTACGGGCCCGTTTTGTGAGGACAAAGGAGGCACCAAGGGCAGGGCGGGCCCGGTGCTCAGGCCTGCAACTTCAGCCGGTCAGGAGGCTGAGATCTGAGGACCCAAGCCAGCCGGGGCAGGACAGCCCGCGAGACTCCAACCTCCCATGAAATCACCAGGACCCTGGAAGTGGCACTGTGGGGTCGGGGACGGCGTCCGGGCCTGGAGGTCGAGCCCCACAACCGACGGGGGGAGGGGAGAGAAAGGGAAGGAGGGCAGCTAGGCGTGCGACTTGAACCCACGACCTAGTTCTGGACGTGATCTCGTGTCTCCTGCAGCCCTGGGGACGTCGGGGGCTCATGGACACCCCCAGTCAAACAAGGAAGGGCCGGGTGGGCCTCAGTGGTGGATCCCGGCCGAGCACCGGGCGCCCCACAGCCAGGCCAGGGCCTGGAGGCGAGGCCTGGCCAGGGAAAACCTCCAGGATTGGACAGGACGGGGCGCTATGTTCTGGGAATCCCGGGATTGGAGCCAGGTCCTCCGGCCTGCTAGGCCTTACGTTCACATCCTCACCCTAAGGAACCAGGCCGGCCCCGGTCCGTGGCGCGTGTGGAGAAGGCCGGGGTGGCCAGCATGGCGCGGAACCGGAAGCCGAGGGGTCCTTGCCTTAGTCCCGCCCCGCTCCTCCCTTCCGGCTATTTGTCAGATGTTGATTGGACCGTTTGAAGCATAGACACGCCCCTGGGCGGTTGGTTGGCGGAAGGGCAGGGCTTGAGGGGGCGGAAGCCGGCCTGCACTTCCTGCACGGCCGAGCCAGGTTTGGAGTAACCCGTATGCGGCTTCGCGCCCATGTGCACCACGCCCACCCCACGTCCCCCAGGAAAGAAAAGACACTCGGGAGCAGGCGGAGGGAGGGCCACGCGGCTTTATTAGGAGGAAGACACGGCCGGCCGTGGGGAGCCGGGCCCGCCAGGACTCGGAGCGCGCATGCGCGTGGATCTTCCCAGAGCCGCAGGCCCCGGCGGGGGGAAGACATGGCTGCTGTGTCTCACGGGCGACCCTCAAAAGGGAAGCACTTCCTCCATTCCTACAACAGAAAGCACTTCCCACTTGAGGGGCCTACGGTGAGAAGGAGGGGCGGCCGCGGAGCTGCTCTTCCGGAAGCTTCCACCGCCCCAGGGCGGTGATGATGGGCAGGGGTGGGGGGGCCCGCCCAGGGCCTTCGACGACGGGGCTCCGGTTGTGAGGTCCAAGCTCTAGGGGTGCTTTCCAGACTCACAAAGCACCCCCCAGCTTGAAATCACACCGGGAGCCGAGGCGGCCACAGCCCCCTGGAGACATCCTCGGGGAGACGGCACCGGGAGCCCCCACAGCCACCGCAAACGAAAGGCAGGAATAAAAATGAGCACAGAAGCGGGAGGCCCATGGCCGGCCGGGCTCTCAGCGGCTGCACCTGTGAAAACAAACACACCGGCTCACCTGCACCAGCCTGGGTCGGTGGCACCCTTCTCCACGCGGCCTGGATGCGGCCCCTCCGCGCTGCGGCGTGTGTGTCCAGCCAACGACCTTCAGCTGTGGTGGCACTCTCTGACCGTAACAGCAGAAAGTGCCCCCAGAGTTGAGAGTCACAGACTGACAGCCTTGTGTCTTCAGAGGCGCCAGGACTGGGCCTCAGGCTGGCATCAGGCCTCCCTCCCTCCCTCAATGGCTCCACTCTCCGCATCTTTTCTTTTTTCATAGATCTGAGGGGATCCCAGCTCAAAAGCCAGGCTGGGCAAGAAAGCATGGCACTCTTCTTTCCCAGGAAGTACGGCCCAAGGAGCTGAAAATAGTTGTTGGCCACGTGGTAGAACACTGGCCTTGTGAGAAAGCCCCACAGCAGCGGCCAGGCTACAGTTCAAGTCCAAGGACTGACACAAATACAAAATCAAAGTAAAATAAATACACTCTGGTTGGTACCAGAGTCTGGGCCAGGCCGGGTGGGGCCCTGCCTTCCTATGGGATGCTGACCTCTCTCACAGACCCAGGGCTGGGACCGAGCGAGGTGCCCAGAGTGCGGGCTGGTGGCGTAGCTCACCTAAGCCGGGGCTCTGAACTCAAAGGGAAGAATCCCAGCTCCCTGACTGGGGAGTATTGGAGTGCTGAGAAAAGGGAAAAGCAAACACGAGGAGAGCCTGAGAGATTCAGCAGCCGGAGACAGAGACTTACCTGTAATCCTTCTGATCCAACTCCAGGCAAAGGAAAAGGACTTTGTGGCGGTTGGGCTCGGTCTTTTATACACACAGGCAGCACAGGCTGCTCACCTGAGTGGAGGAAAGCTGGACACACCCACTCCGGCCCTCGGGCCTCCTCGCACTCTGTACCGGGAATTGGATTTTTGAGGAGAGTTAGAATCCAGCAGTCCCAGGCTGTCTGTGGTGGCAGTGGCTGACTCGTGTGGGGTGGGGGTGCATTTGTATGCAGATCTAAAGCCAGGCAGGAGTGGCAGGGCAGAGGTGTAGTCCCAGCCACTAAAGGAGGCTGGAGCTGGAGGATTGATTGAGTCCAAGACACCAAGACTGGCTTAGACAACGACACCCTCCCCTCAAAACAAATATATAAAGTTAAGCTGGACGTGGAAGCACATGCCTATAATCCCAGCGCTCAAGGGGCAGAGGCAGCAGACCGGGGGGTTCTAGGCCAACCTCGGCCACATGCGCACAATAAAACAGGGTAGCTATGGCTATTTGAGAGTTTTTTTTCTTTTCTGGTAGGGCTTGAACTCGGCCTGGGTGCTGTCCTTGAGCTTTTTCACTCAAGGCTGGGGCTTTACCGCTTGAGCCACAGCTCCACTTCTGGTTTTCCAGTGCTTAGAGATGGGAGCCTCATAGACTTTCCTGCCTGAGCTGGCTTTGAAGCGAGATCCTCAGATCTCACTCAGCCTCTGGAGTTGCTAGGATGCCAGCCTTGAGCCACCATGCCCAGCTATGGAGATTGGTATTGGAGGGAGCGGATGGTACCATGTGTCCTGGGCATATGTGGATGGGGCAAGATGAAGCTTCCTCATGAAACCAATTTCCATGTGGGAAAAGATCCCCGCCCCCAACAAGCAAAATACAATTAGGAAAAAGAAAAAAGGCAAACTGAACCACAACAAAAAGACCACACAATAAGACAAGAGCTCTGGGCACGGTGGCTCACACCTGTCATCCTAGCTACTCAGGAGGCTGAGATCTGAGGATCGCAATTCAAAGCCAGCATGGGCACTAAAGAACCTGAGACTTTCATCTCCAATTAACCACTAAAAAATGGGAAATGGGGCTGTGACTAAAAGGGGTAGGGTGGTAGCTTTGAGCTGAAGACATCGCCCAGGCCCAGAGTATATAACACTATAATGATTTATCACCTGAAGCTCTGTTTTTCTTTTTTTTTTTCTGTCAGCTGTGGGACTTTAATGCAGGGCCTGAGAATGGCCCTTGAGCTTTTTCACTCAAGGTTGGTGCTTTACCACTTGGGCCACAGCTCCACTTCCAGTTTTCTAATGGCTCATTGGAGAGAATAATCAAATGAAGAAGAAGTGGTAGCATGCTCACCTAGCATTCAGGAAGCCCTGGGTTTAGTTCCCTGGACCCACATACACAGAAAAAGCTCAAGTGACACTGTGGCTCAAGTGGCAGAGTGCTAGCCTTGAACAAAGAAAGCTGAAGAACAGTGCCCAAACCTTGAGTTCAAGCCCCAGGACTGGCAAAAAAAAAAAGAAAGAAGAAAGAAAGAAAAAAGGTCTGGGAGTGTGGTCTGGTGGTAGACTGCTTGCCTAGCATGCACGAAACCCTGGGTTCGATTCCTTGATACCATATACACAGAAAAAGCTGGAAGTGGTGCTGTGGCTCAAGTGGTAGAGCGCTAGCTCAAGGACAGTGCCTAGGCCCTGAGTTCAAGCCATAGGCCTGGCAATAAAACAACAAAAAAAGGAATCTCATGGACTTTCCTGCCTGGGCTAGCTTTGACCTGTTAACCTCAGATCTCAGCCTCTAGAGTAGCTGGAATTCCAGGCCTGAGGCACCAGCACCCAGCTCATTTTTTCTTTTTCCTTTTTGCGTGTTGGTCATGGGACTTGACCTCAGGGCCGTTAGCCTTAAGCTTTTTCCCTCAAGGGTGACACTCTACCACTTGAGCCAAAGCCCACCTCCTGGCTTTTTTTTTTTTTTTTTTCCTTTCCAGTTCTGTGGCTTGAACTCAGGGCCTGGACACTATCCCTAAGCCACTCTGGACTCAAGGCTAAAACTCTTAACACTTGAGCCACAGTGCCACTTTGGGCTTTGCCTGTTTTTGTGGCTCTGAGGGATCAAACCCAGGGCTTCATGTAGGCTAGGCAAGTATTCTACCATTAAGCCACATTCCCAACCCTGGCTTTGAATTTTAATCCTCAGATTGCAGCCTCCTGTGTCCTGGCTATTATTATATGTATTTTTTTTTTTTTGCCAGTCCTGGGCTTGAGCTCAGGGCCTGAGCACTGTCCTTGGACTTTCTCAAGGCTAGAGCTCTACCACTTGAGCCTCAGCACCACTTCCGGCTTTTTTCTATGTATGTGGTACCGAGGAATCGAACCCAGGTCTTCATGCATGCTAGGCAAGCACTTTAACCACTAGGCCAAACTCCCGGTCCTATATATGTATTTTTAAACCTTCTTTAAAAGAAAAAAGAAAATGGTTTGGGGTACTGAGATTAATTTAGGAAGATGAACAGCTCAGGCAAAGAAATGAGTCTTTGAGATTAGCCTGGGTTACACTGGGAGATCTCAGAAAACAAAAACAAACAAGCAAACAAATGAAAAAACCAACCCTGCCTCCCCCCCCCCCCCAGTGGTTTATAAAGGACACTAATGGGTCTAAAAAGAGTTAGAAAAAAGAAAGAAAAAAAAGAAAGAAAACAAAGCAAGCTGGGCCGAGACGTGGTGGCTCACACCCGTAATCTTAACGACTCAGGAGGCTGAGATCTGAGGATAGCAGTTCAAGCCAGCTTGGGCACCAAAGTCCAAGACTCTTATCTCTAGAAAATGGGAAATGTCATTGTGGCTCAAAGAGTAGGGCGGTAGCCTTGAGCTGAAGAGCTCAGGGACAACGCCCAGGCCCAGAGTTCAAGCCCCATAACCCACACACACAGAAAAAAGAAAAAAAAAGCAAGCTGGCCAGGGACAAGCAGAGGCAAGAAGAAGGTGGATGAGAGAATAAAATAGAAGAGGGTTTCTCACTGAAGCGTTCACGTTCAGATTTTACAACATGGGTTAAGATACAAAATCCAGGCCTCACCCAGGGTTGGAGGCTTGCAGTAAGTTCTAGAACCTGTCAGTGGCGGGAGATTTATCTGCTTTCTAGCTGGGCTTCATTCCACCCAGTTCACGCTGCCTAGAGGCCTGGCCTGGCCCCCTCCTGCCCTTTACCCCTCCCCCTGCCGGCCAGAGATGACCAAATCCAGGAAGCTGTGATCTGAGGCCCACAGTTCTGTTGCTCAGCTAAGCAGGACTTGGAGGAGGGGGTGGGGGGGGCGCCCAGACCTGCTTTGCCATTTATCCAAGTCCTGTGGGGAGATTGGTGGTGGACTGAAGAAGTGGGAGAAACTACATAAAGAAGGAAAAAGAGCAGGGTGCTGCTGCTGGCTCACGCCTGTCATCCTGGCTACTCTGGAGGCTGAGATCTGAGGATCCAGTAGGGCCGAAAAGTCCATATGAGTCTTTCTTTTTTTGGCAGGTCATAGGGCTTGAACTCTGGGCCTGGGAGCTGTCTCTGAGCTCTTTAGCTCAAGGCTACCGCCCTACCCCTGGAGCCACAGCCCCACGTCCCGTTTGGTGATGCGTCTCTCAGACTTTAGTGCCCTGGCTGGTGTCAGCCACCACAGTCTCAAGACTCTTATGCTCAAGAAGCCACTCAAAAACCCGAAATGAAGCTGTGACTCAAGTGGTTAGAGTGCTAGCCTTGAGCTGAAGAGCTCAGGGACAGTGCCCAGGTCTCCAGTTCAAGTCCCAAGACCGATAAAAAAAAAAAAACACATGAAAAAAAAAAAAAGAAAAGAAATCCAGGCTGGTGACCAGAGCAGGGTGGAGGAATCACGCTGCTCTCTTCTCTCGGAAGAGGCTCCGGCAGCCGGCATGGCTGGCATTCCCGTGAGGCGTGGGGTTGGACGGGCGCCTTAACATCGTAGCCACCGTAAATTAAGGTGGGATGAGGAAGACATAGTTTTAGGGACAAGCATGGAAGCTGAAGAGGAGCGGGGCTTGTCTGCCCATCCCCGGCCCCTTCCCTTCCCTAAGGTGAAGATTTCCACACTGCTGGTCCCGGAGGAATGAGATCTTTATCCCAGAACTGCAGACTGAAGTCCTGCTCAACCCGTTTGTTCACCGTGTGTGTGTGTGTGTGTGTGTGTGTGTGTGTGTGTGTGTGTGTGTGTGTGTGTGTGTCCTGGGGCTTGAACTCAGGGCCTGAGTGCTGTCCCTGAGCTTTTGCAGTCAAGGGTGGTGCTACCAGTTGAGCCACGGCTCCACTCCCAGCTGTTGGGTGATTCACTGGAGATAAGAACCCCATGGCTTCCCGCCCCAACTGGCTTCCCACCACCATGCTCAGATCTCAGCTTCCTGAGTAGCTGGCGTGTCGGGCGTGAGCACCAGCGCCCTGCTCCATTTCAAGCTCTGTGGCCTCTGTCCACCCAGACCCCCGATCCCGGGAGCCCCAGGCCTCACTGCTCCACCCCTGACCTAACTGAGCCATAATTTTATTATTGTCATCGTTGTGCCATTACCGGGGCCGGAACTAAAGAGTAACAGAGAAGCATCCTTGTACCGGAGCACCTAGGCCCTGAGTTCAAGCCCTGGTTCAGGCATGTACGCATACATGGCACATCCTCCTGTTTGAAGACACCCGCTCCTCTGCCCCCTGCCCAGTAGGCAGAACCACCAGGCATGAATTTGCAGTAATGAAAAGGACTCATTTGGGGATTCGTTCATGTATTTATTTTGCCAGTCCTGAGGCTTAAACTCAGAGCCTGAGCACTGTCCTTGGACTTTCTCAAGGCTAGAGCTCTACCACTTGAACCTCAGCACCACTTCCGGCTTTCTTCTTTGTATGTGGCCCTGAGGAATCGAACCTGGGTCTTTGTGCATGCTAGGCGAGCACTCTACCACGAGGCCACGTTCCCAGCCCTTGCTTGGGGTTCTTTACACATTGATCGCACACTGATTATACTCACTTGTGCATTACAAATACATTTTCTAATGTAATCAGGAGGGAAGAGCCGGCTGGCCACACACCCGTGGCCAGAGTTCTGGGGGTGAAGATCAGTGGGGACGGCTGCTTCTTTGGCTAGTTGGGGTCTGGACAAAGAAACCTGCTTTCCAGAATGTTCCTTCCTGTGCTGATAGGGAGAGAGAAATGGCGGGATGACAGGTGGTCAGGGGCTGAGGTCCTGGGGTGGCCCCGTGGGTATGCAGCCTGGGCGCTGTCACTGAGCTGTTTTGTGCAAGGCTAGTGCTCTACCACCTAGAGTCACAGCACCACTTCTAGTTTCTTGGGGGATCATTGGAGACAAGAGTCTCTCAGGAGGCCGGGAGCGTGGCCTAGTGGTAGCGTGCTCGCCTAGCATGCATGAAGCCCTGGGTTGGATTCTTCAGTATCAATCACATACACAGAAAAAAGCAGGGAGTGGTCCTGTGGCTCAGGTGGTAGGGTGCCAGCCTTAAAAAGGCTCAAAGATAGTGCCCAGGCCCTGAGTTCAAGCTCCCTTCCCCCCCAAAAAAAGTCTCATGGACTTTCCTGCCCAGGCTGGCTTTGAACCCCTCACATTGTAGAGTTTGCCTCTAGTTACACAGCAAGTTTTTACCCCCTTGCACTGGAGCTGTCAGGGAATGTGACACACGGGCGTGGTGCACACACACCAGTCACCCCAGGGCCTGGGGAGGTGGCGGCAGGAGGATCCAAGAGTCAGCCCAGGGGCAACAGCAAGACGAAACTCTCCGAACAAAACCCGGGACGGGACACGCTGAATACCTTCTTTCTTCCCTGGGAATGGCGTTCGGGGACTCGGCGATGGGGTGGAGGCAGTAGATGGAGGCGTCTCCACAGCAGCTGAAGTGGATCATCTTGTGACCCATGCACGGTCCCTCCAGCGTGGGGCACACTCGGAGCTGGTAGGAGGGTGTGGCACCATTGGTGTAGACCAGGGGGGCTGTGTGGGGGGCCTTGGGCGGCGGTGACCCGGGAGGCGGTGACCGGGGCGGCGTGTGTGGTGTGGCCTGGGCTGGTGAGGACGGTGGTGTTGTCTCCACGACCTGCGTCTGCCTGGGGCTGACCTTGGCCTTGACCCTGGCCTCGTCTCCAGGGAAGAGCTGGGGCCCAGCTGCCGGTACGTGCTGGAAGCCACAGTTTAACTTCTTCAGTTTTGCTCTCTGGTTCTTGAACCACACCTGTGTGGGAACACACTCCACGGTGGGGGGGGCGTGTTTCAGAGGTGAGGCTCTGCCCCCCACCACCCAGAGGGCCAGGGCATCTCAGTCTCCGACACCCGGCTCTCCTGGAAGAAGCAGCGGGCCAGGGCCCCATCGTGCTGAGGTCTACAGAGCACCCTAATTCCCGGGGCAGCTCTGACTTCACTTACCTTACCCTAAGAACCAGCGCTGAAGGAAATACTTTGTTTACTTATCTTCTTCTTCTTCTTCTTCTTCTTCTTCTTCTTATTTTTATTTTTATTATTATTATTATTGTTAGGCCAGTCCTGGACTTGAGCTCAGGGCTTGAGCACTGTCCTTGGACTTTCTCAAGACTAGAGCTCTACCACATGAACCACAGCACCACTTCCAGCTTTTCTATGTATGTGGTACCAAGGAATCGAACACATGTCTTTATGCATGTTGGGCAAACACTCTACCACTAGGCCACCCTCCCGGCACATCATCATCATCATCATCATCATCATCATTATTATTATTATCATTATCATCAGTTTGTGGCAGTTCTCACACTTGGCCTGGATGCTGTCTCTGAGCTTTTTTCTACTCAAGGCTGGTGCCCTATCACTTGAGCCACAGTTCTCCTTCCTGCTTTGGCTGGTTCACTGAAGATGAGCTTCTCATGGACTTTAGGCCCAGGCTGGCTTTGAACCTTGAGCCTCAGCTCTCAGCCCTGAGTAGCTCAGGTCACAGGGGTGAGCCACTAGTACCAAGCTGTGAGATGCTTATGTCCCAGGAACCACCTAAAACTTGGAAGTAGAACTGTGGTTCAAGGGGTAGAGCACAAGCCTTGAGCAGAAAACCTTAAGGACAGTGCCTGGGCCCTGAGTTCAAGCCCTAGGATGGACACACTTATAAGGAGTGACTTCTTGGTCTTTAAGAAAAGTTGGCTTGGGCCGGGAGTTTGGCCTAGTGGTTAAAGTGCTTGCCTATCATGCATGAAGACCCGGGTTCGATTCCTCAGTACCACATACATAGATAAAAGCCAGAAGTGGTGCTGAGGCTCAAGTGGTAGAGCTCTAGCCTTGAGAAAGTCCAAGGACAGTGCTCAGGCCCTGAGCTCAAGCCCAGGACTGGTAAAAAAAAAAAAGAAAAAAAAAAAAAGAAAAGTTGGCTTGTCCTTGCAGTGGAAGTATGGAAGTCTAGAGGGAGGGCTGGCCCAAAAGCCTGGCCGGAATGTTGAGATGGGGCTGGAACAAGTGTGTCGTGTGGGGAGGTGTCTTGGGGCACAGGTTGGGAGGGAGGGGTCCTTTCCCACCTGCAGCACTGTTGGGTCGACATTGATTTTTGAGGCCATTTCTTCCTTGTCGTGGTGGTCTGGGTAGGGGTTCCTGCTGAACATAGAGTTGAGAGCTTCCAGCTGATGGTCCGTGAAAGTGGTTCTCTTCCTCTGTGGGACTTTCTGGGGCTTGCCTTGAAAGGAGAAAGGATATCAACTCCATTCTCAACGCCTGCAACCTGCCAGGCTCCCCTCCCTCCCCCCGCCCCCCCCCCCTCCCCGCCGGCTCATGCCCGTCCTCTCAGCCGCTTAGAGGCTGCGGTCTGAGGATTGAGGTTTAAAGCCAGCTCTGGCAGGAAAGTCTGTGAGGCTCTGATCTCCAATGGCAACGGCAACCTCCTACTTCACAGGCACTAGCGGGAGCCCCCCTGTGGCAGTTAAGGAGAAGGAGGATCTGGGATTCAAAGATAGCTGCAGGGTCCCAGGGGCTCACGCCTGTCACCCCAGCTACTCAGAAGGCTGAGATCTGAGGATCGTGGTTCAAAGGTAGCAGGGAAGTCCCCGAGACTCTTCTCTCCAGTGAACTGCTCGGAAACAGGTTGTGGCGCTGTGGCTTGAAGTGGTGGAGTGCCAACAGAGTTCAGGGACAGTGCCCAGGCCCCGAGTTCAAGCCCCATGACCAGCCAAAAACACAAAACAAAACAAAACAGCAGCTACCTGGCCCACAGCCCCACTCAGGACACCTCTCCCCTCCTCCCTCGCCACCATCTCATCCAAGCTGAGTTGGCAGCCATGGCCCCCGATGGGCCCTCAGCCCCACTGCTCACCTTCAGCAGGAGCCAGGGGGCCTGACATGCTGTCAGCTGGGTGCTTCTGCCCTGGGCTCTGGCAATCTGGCCAAGCTGCGATTAAGACCGACCGACCGACCGACGGACCGTCCTGTATTTAAGTAGGTGGCAGAAGCCACACCCTAATCCCACCTCCTTGCTGTCTGATACCATCCAAGGACCCCCAGGTGTTGTAGGTTGGTCTCCCAGGACTGGTTCCACACACGGGGCTCCCCCACTTCACGCAGGATTACATCCTCAGAAGCCCAAGGGAGCCTGGAGTCGAGGGCCTCTGGCGGGGTGAAGTGGCTTATGCCTATAATCCAGAGGCTGAGATCCAGAGGATCAAGGTTCAAAGCCGGCCTGGTTAGGAAAATACTCAAGACTGTTATATCCCCAATTGGCCATTGAAAAGCCAGGAGTGGAGGCTCTGATTAGAGGATCAACAGTTGAGGTGGAAAAGCCTGTGTCTTCTCTCCAGTTAGCCAGCAAAAAGCTAGAAGTGGAGCTGGCAAGGTGTCTCAGTGTCTTAGAATATAATAATGTAATAATCTATCTATAACATACAATGTGGGCATGCATATATATTATATAATACATTATACATACTATATAGCATGTATCACATATACACACTGTATAATGTGTGTATATACATATATGTGTTTGGCTCTGTGTGCATTGGTGTATATATTTACACATATGAATATGTCTATACATTGTGTACACACATGCACACACACACATAAGCAGAGTTTTAGGTGATAACTACTCTTAACTATCCACCTCCTCTTATGTGAAGACTTTATGGACACTAAAGCTTACTAAAACATGCTTTTTCCCCTGAGCTATTTATTTTCTCAGTCCTGGGGCTTGAACTCGGGGCCTGGGAGCTGAGTGTCTTTCACTCAAGGCTGACACTCTACCACTTTGAGCCACAACATTACTTTTGGCTTTTTCTGTGTATGTAGTCCTGAGGAATTGAACCCAGGGCTTCACGCATGCTAGGCAAGTACTCTACCACTAGGCCACACTCCCAGACCAGATTTATTTATTCGTGAATCAAGATCTCATAAACCGATCAGGGGCTGATGTTTATCCTCGCTACTCAGGAGGCTGAGATCGGAGGATCTCGGTTCTAAGCCAGTCCTGGCACTAAAGTCCGTGAGACTCTTATCTCCAATGAATCTCCAGAAAACCTGGGCTGTGGCTCTAGGGATAGAGCACTAGCCTTGAGCTAGAGCCATGGACAGCGCACAGCCCCAGATGCAAGCCTAAACTGCGCTTCGGGCCTCTGCTGGGATTATCTAGGCTTTTCTGTTGTTAATCAGCTCTTAAATAACTTCCTAAATCCAGCAAAAGAGCACAGCCCTGTAATCCCAGCTAAACAGAGCCATGATATTAGTCAGCTTCGGGCAGAGTCCAAACACTTGTGAGAAATCTGAAAATAACAGCTTTATTTTTGTCCTGCTGTACTTTACTATCTAGCAATCTAGCAATCAATCAATCCATCTATCATTGTATTTTGTTTTTGAGATAGGTTATTGCTAACTTTTTTTTTTTTGCCAGTCCTGGGGTTTGAACACAGGGCCTAGGCACTGTCTTTGAACTTTTTCAAGGCTATACTCGACCATGTGTGCCACAGCATCAGTTCCAGCTTTGCTGTGTATGTGATACTAAGAAATCGAACCTAGGGCTTCATGCATGCTAGGCAAGCACTCTACCACTAGACCACACTCCAGGCCTGGTACTGTTAACTTTGACCTGTCTGGCTAATGCTGCCTCCGTTTCCCCAGTGTCTGGGAACGACCGGCAAGCCCCACATTTCAATTAAATATTCTCAGCAGTGCAAAGCACAGTTCAGGGAGAAGGCTGCTTCCCAAGGGAGGAAAACCAGAAACAAACCCAGTGCTGGGGACTCACACCTATCATCCCAGCTACTCAAGAGGCTGAAACTGGGGGATGGAGGTTCCGAGCCAGCCAGGGTAGTTAAGGTCTGTGAGACTCTCATCTCCAATTAGCCAGCAAAAAGCTGGAAATAGAGCTGTGGCTCAAGGGTAGAGTGCCATCCTGGAGTAAAAAGAACTAAAGGACACTGCCTAGGCCCTGAGTTCAAGCCTCAGGGCAGGCGTGCTGTACACTCCTTCACAACACACACACACACACACACACACACACACACACACACACACACATTGCCCTTTGGTGCTGGCTGGGACAGGCACTGGAGCAGAGACCTCCGCGGTCCAGGGAAAACAGCTGAAATCCCAGGATGGTGGCGCTGGGCTGCAGATAGTCTGAGCAGCTGTCCTTAAAGGGGATTTCTCTGGCTTTCTTTATTCATTTTGTGTGTGTGTGCCAGCCCTGGGCCTTGAACTCAGGAGATGGGACGCTGAGTGGCTTTATGTCTGGGTAGCTGGGGATTGGTGGCTGGGTTCTCAGACTGTTAACCCCTTCTCCCCCTAGGCAAGGCCACAGGATGAAACTTGTCTCCCGGGCAGGGTGATAAAGGGGTCTGAAAGCTGGGGCATGCCGGCAGACAGGGCCAGCCTCATTCCAACACGCTTGTTTTGCCAGGTCTCCCTGAAGCCCTCGCTGAAGCCCCCATCCACCCTGCCTGGGTCATAGAGCAGATGTCTGGAGCCCGACAGGGGCAGGTGCGCCTGATGGTAAACCACAACAGGTCATGGGGGGCTCCAGGGGCTGTGGGAGCCCCAATCCTGTGCAGACAGACAGAAGCCCCTTAATCAGGGCCTCTCTAGGCCTCAGCTCGACTCTTTCTTCTTGGGGTTTCTTATTCCCATCGTCTGTCGTGAGGCTCAGCAAGTTTCCCCACCCTGCCCCCTGGCATGGACTCTACGTCCTACTTTTATTTTGTGTGTGCTGGTATCAGGTCTTTGAAACACTTTTTTTTTCTTTTTGTGTGCTTTCTTCAAGGCTGGTGCTCTACTACTTGAACCACAGCTCCATTTTTTGCCAGTCCTGGGGCTTGAACTCAGGGCCTGAGCAATGTTTTTGAGCATCCTCAAGGCTAGTGCTCTACCCTTGAGCCACAGGTGCCACTTGTGGCTTTTTCTGCTTATGTGGCACCAAGGAATGAAATCCAGGGCTTCAGGCATGGGAAGCGCGCACTCTACCACTAGCCCCCACTCCTGGCCATTTGTTTTTGTTTTTGAAGAGTCTCGCAGATTTTCCTGCTGTTGGCTGGCTTTGAACTTGATCCTCAGCTATCAGCTTCCTGAGTAGCTAGGATGACAGGTGTGAGCCACCGTGCCTAGCATAAGTTGTTGTAGCTTATGGCTGAATGACAAGTTTTGGGGGGCCAGGCTGGTTACTGGATCTGAACTTGGTGGGGTGGAGTCTCGTGGATGGAGATGGGGGCTCTCCCCACACACACAGCTTCTCTAGCAGGCAGGTGGGTTGCATTAGAACAGAACCAGATCCAGGCTGCTTTGTTCCTGGTGGGGTCACTCAGATGACCAGCATAAGTTTACAGGAAGGGAAACTGAGTCTGGCTTGGTTTCCCTCTACTGTCCTCAGAGGTGGAGGGTGGCTTCAGGGGCCAGGAGTTTGGCCTAGTGGTAGAGTGCTTTCTTATCAAGCACAAAGACCAGGGTTTAATTCCTTGATACCACATACATAGAAAAAGCCAGAAGTGGTGCTGTGGCTCAAGTGGTAGAGCTCTAACCTTGAGAAAGCCCAAGGACAGTGGACTTGAGAGATCTCAAGTCCAGGACTGGGGAAAAAAAGAAAAAGAAAAAAGAATAATGGCTTCAAAGCTCCTTGGTGTTCTAGTGTGCCTCAGAAAGAGATTCTTTTTTTTTTCTTTTTTGTTGGCCACTGGGCTTGCATCTCAGTGTGAATACGGAGTGGGGGGTCTCCACCATACTCACCCCACCTCCTTTGGTCCCAGCTCCAAGTTCCAATTCCATTCCATCAGCAATGGAACAAAGCTCTAGTTCCGGGCTGGGGTCTTGGGAACATGGAGCCCTGGGTTCCCGCGCCCCCACCCCCCTAGGGGGGGCGGCAAGGGTGGAGAGGGGCAGGAGTGTGTGACAGATCAGCTTAAGAACATAAGCGTTCTCATGTCCTGGGCTCTGGCCCTGGCGCTGCCCCCGGCCAGGTGCTGTGCCCGGTGGGCCTCGGTGCTGGTCTCCTCAGCAACTCCGCCCACAGCTCTGCAAAGTGTCCAGCTGAGCACCCATAGCGACTCAGGAGGCTGAGATCCGAGGATCGAGGTTCAAAGCCAGCCCAGGCAGGAAAGTCTAGGAGGGGCTGGGAGTGTGGCCTAGTGGTAGAGTGCTTGTCTAGCATGCATGAGGCCCTGGGTTTGATTCCTCTGTACCACCTACCCAGAAAAAGCTAGAAGTGGTGCTGTGGATCAAGTAGTAGAGCGCTAGCTTTTAGAAAGCTCGGGGACAGTGCTCAGGCCCCAAGTTCAAGCCCCAGGACTGTTGGGGAAAAAAAAAAGTCTGTGAGATACTTTATCTCAGTAACTACTTTGAAAAAGCCAGAAGTGGAGCTGTGGTTCAAGTGGTAGAGCACCAGCCTCGAGCACAAAGAGGCTCAGGGCTAGCACCCAGGCCCTAGGTTCAAGTCCTAGGACCAGTACACACACACACACACACACACACACACACACACACACACACACACACACACGTGCACGCGCACGCGCACACAGTCACATCTGGATTCTGATGTGGCCTGAAGAACCTGAGGTGGACGCTGGTCCTGGGGCCTGACTGGACTAAGGGCTGGCCGTCCATCCCCCCAGGTCAGCGCCATGTTGTGTTGTGTCTCCACAGACCTCCCCACCCCCAGGATGGCCTGGCAGGCTGTTCGCCACCTGGGACAGAAGCTGGTACGCAGGCGGCCGCTGCAGCAGGGGATAGGCACCGAGAGTCCCCTGGCCCGCTGCCTGGACACGATGGACCTGGTGGCTTTGGGTGTCGGCAGCACCCTGGGGGCTGGCGTGTACGTGCTGGCCGGGGAGGTGGCCCGTGACAAAGCAGGACCCGCCATCGTCATCTGCTTCCTGGTGGCCGCGCTGGCTTCGGTGTTGTCTGGACTGTGCTATGCTGAGTTCGGGGCCCGGGTGCCTGGCTCGGGCTCTGCCTATCTCTACAGCTATGTCACCGTGGGCCAGCTGCTGGCCTTTGTCACCGGCTGGAACCTCATTCTCTCCTATGTCATAGGTGAGAGGCCTGGGGGTGGGGGGCAGCAGGAAAGCAGGGGACTTGGGGCTCAGGGAAGTCAGGACGGGGATAGGAGGTGTTGCAGGGTGGCACCTTCCTGGTGCCAGACCCCCATGCCAGCCTGCTCAGCTCTGTCTTGCGTTCCTCAGGCCTGCAAGGCTAGGGCTTCAGGCATCAGCCACACTCTAGGCCCACGAAGAAACTCTGAGGGGCCAGATATTTGTCTACATTGTGTGTGCGCGTGCGTGTATGCGTGCGTGTGCGTCTGTGTGTCCCTCTGTCCGTCTGTCTATCTGACTGAGTGTTGGTCCTGTAGCTTCAACTTTTTGCTCTACCACTTGAACCACAGGCCCCTTCTGCTTTTTGCTCCCTTGGAGGTAAAGATCTCTTGGGTTTATCTGCCTAGCCTGGCTTCAAGCCAGGCCCAGGGCTTGAAATCAGGGCCTGGGCACTGCCCTTGGGCTTTTTCCTCTACTAGCACTCTGCCAGTTGAGCCACAGCATGACGTCTGTTTTTCCATGTCTGTGGTACCCAGGAACTGAACCCCGGTCTTTGTGCATGGGAGGCGAGCACTCGACCACTAGGCCGGGCTCTGGGCCCCTCGTTAGTCTTTTTAATTGACGTGGCTCAAGGTGCCTGGCGCTCACCAACTGTGGGGCTGACACTCCTTGGCACAGCCACTTAAAGGAAATCTTCAAAAAATTAGAATGAATGCTGGGTGCCGGTGGCCTGTCATCCCAGCTGCTCGGGCTGAGACGTGAGGTCGCAGTGTGCAGGCAGCCAGGGCAGGAACGTCTGTGAGAGGCTTAGCAACAGTGACTCACCAGAAAACCAGGAGTGGGGCTGTGGTTCAAACGGTAGAGCAAAAGTGCTCAGGCTGGTGGCCAGGCCCTGCGTCCAGGCCTGTGACGACTGACAGTCACAGTGCCAACGCCCATGGAGAAGCCCTTAGAGGGCTCGCCTCTGTCTCCGGCCGCCTGCCAGGCCCCAGGCCCGTGCCCACCCTCGTCCTCACCTCCTCTCCTGTCAGGAGCGGCCGGGGTGGCCCGGGCCTGGAGCGCCGCTTTCGACGGCCTCACCGGGAGCCACATCTCCCAGGCCCTGGCCAGCACCTTTCCTCTGTCAGCTCCGGGGGTCCTGGCCAAGTACCCCGACTTCTTTGCGCTGGGCCTGGTGGTGATCCTCACGGGTGATGTAGGGCGAGGAGGGGGTGGGGTGGGGAGGGAAGAGGAGAGAGGGGGAGGGGGTGGGGGGTGAGGAGGGAGGGGTGGGGATGAGGAGGGAGGGGGAGGGAGGGGTGGGGGGATGTGGAGGGAGGGGTGGGGGGATGAGGAGGGATGTGGAGGGAGGGGTGGGGGGATGAGGGAGGGGTGAGGGGATGAGGAGGGAGGGGGAGGGAGGGGTGGGGGGGATGAGGAAGGAGGGGTGGGGGATGAGGAAGGAGGGGTGGGGGAGATGAGGAGGGAGGGGGAGGGAGGGGTGGGGGGGATGAGGAAGGAGGGGTGGGGGAGATGAGGAGGGAGGGGGAGGGGTGGGGCTGAGGAGGGAGGGGTGGGGGGCTGAGGAGGGAGGGGGAGGGAGGGGTGGAGGGATGAGGAGAGAGGGGGAGGGAGGGGTGGGGGGATGAGGAGGGAGGGGTGGGGGGGATGAGGAGGGAGGGGTGGGGGGGATGAGGAGGGAGGGGGAGGGAGGGGTGGGGGGATGAGGAGGGAGGGGGAGGGGTGGGGCTGAGGAGGGAGGGGTGGGGGCTGAGGAGGGAGGGGGAGGGAGGGGTGGGGGGGATGAAGAGGGAGGGGGAGGGAGGGGTGGGGGGATGAGGAGAGAGGGGGAGGGAGGGGGTGGGGTGAGGAGGGAGGGGAGGGAGAGAAGAGGAGGGAGGGGGAGGGGGTGGGGGTGAGGAGGGAGGGGTGGGGGGATGTGGAGGGAGGGTGGGGTGGCCGGTGGAGGTGTGGACCCCCCTCCCCCTCCCCCTGACGCCCTCCCCCCGGCCCGCGTGCGCAGGGCTGCTGGCGCTGGGCGTGCGGGAGTCGGCGCTGGTGAGCCGCGCCTTCACCGGGGTGAACCTGGCGGTGCTGAGCTTCGTGGTCCTCGCCGGCTTCCTGAAGGGCGACCTGCGCCACTGGCGGCTCAGCACCGGGGACTACGAGCGGGCGGCGGCCGCGGGGCCCAACGGCTCGCAGAGGTGCGGAGGGGTGGGGGGAGAGGGCGGGAGAGGTGGGGGAGAGGGCGGGGCGTCTGGCGGGGTCGGGGGTCCGGCGGGGTCAGGCCGGGGTCGGGGGGCCGGCGGGGTCAGGCGGGGGTCGGGGGTCAGGCGGGGGTCGGGGGTCCGGCGGGATCAGGCGGGGTCGGGGGGCCAGGCCGGGGTCGGGGAGGGGTCAGGCGGGGGTCGGGGGTCCGGGCGGGGTCGAGGGGGGATCAGGCGGGGTCCGGGGGTCCGGGCGGGGTCGGGGGTCCGGGGGGTCACGTGGGGTCGGGGATCCGGGCGGGGTCGGGGGGTCCGGGGGGTCAGGCGGGGTCCGGGGGTCCGGGCGGGGTCAGGCGGGGGTCGGGGTCGTCCTGGCGGGCGCGGGCCGGGCGCCGCACACTCTCCTCCCCCCCCAGCTTGGGCTCCCTGGGCGCGGGGGGCTTCGCGCCCTTCGGCCTGCCGGGCGTGCTCCGCGGGGCGGCCACCTGCTTCTTCGCGTTCATCGGCTTCGACTGCATCGCCAGCACCGGTACGCGGCGGGGGGGGGGGGGCGGGGGAGGGTGCAGGCTCGGCACCCCGTGCCGCCCGCCCTCCCCCTCCTCACCCCCGCCCTCCCTCCCTCCCTCCTCCCCCGTCCCCTCCTCACTCCGGCCCGCCGCCCGCAGGGGAGGAGGCCCGCCACCCGCAGCGGTCCATCCCGCTGGGCATCGTGCTGTCCCTCGCCATCTGCTTCCTCATGTACTTCGGGGTCTCCGCGTCGCTCACCCTCATGGTGCCCTACTACCAGGTCCACCCCGAGAGCCCGCTGCCCCTGGCCTTCGTCCACGTGGGCTGGGCGCCCGCGCGCTACGCGGTGGCCGTGGGCACCCTGTGCGCCCTCTCCTCCAGGTGAGCGCGCGCGCGGCGACGGCCGGAGGGGTCCGAGGCGGCGCCCCTCCGCCCCGCAGCGCCGCCCCACACCGCCCGTCCCCCCCAGCCTGCTAGGCTCCATGTTCCCGGTGCCGCGGGTGATCTACGCCATGGCGGAGGACCGGCTCCTCTTCGGCCGGCTGGCCCGCGTCCACAGCCGCACGCGCACGCCGCTGCTGGCCACCGCGCTGCCGGGCCTGGTGGCCGGTGAGGATCGAGGGCGCCGTCCACCTCCCCGCGTGCCGCCCCCCCCCCCCGCCGTCCACCTCCCCGCGCGCCGCCCCCCCCCCCCCGCCGTCCACCTCCCCGCGCGCCGCCCCCCCCCGCCGTCCACCTCCCCGCGCGCCGCCCCCCCCCGCCGTCCACCTCCCCGCGCGCCGCCCCCCCCCGCCGTCCACCTCCCCGCGCGCCGACCCCCCCCGACGTCCACCTCCCCGCGCGCCCCCCCCCCCGCGCGCCCCCCTCACCCCCCCGCACACCCACCTCCCCGCGCGCCGCCCTCCCGGAGCGCCCCGGGCTCACGTCCCCGCCTTGTCCCCCCCCCCCCAGCCCTAATGGCGTTCCTGCTGGAGCTCAGCGACCTGGTGGACCTCACCTCCATCGGGACGCTGCTGGCCTACTCCCTGGTGGCCTTCTCTGTGCTGGTCCTGCGGTGAGGCCGCGGGGAGGCCGGGGGAGGTCGGGGAAGGTCGTGGGGAGGCCGGGGAAGGTCGTGGGGAGGCCGGGGGAGGTCGTGGGGAGGCCGTGGGGAGGCCGCGGGAGGCCGTGGGGAGGCCGGGGGAGGTCGTGGGGAGGCCGGGGGGAGGCCGGGGGGAGGCCGGGGGAGGTCGTGGGGAGGCCGGGGGGAGGCCGGGGGGAGGCCGGGGGGAGGCCGGGGGAGGTCGTGGGGAGGCCGGGGGGAGGTCGTGGGGAGGCCGGGGGACGTCGTGGGGAGGCCGGGGGAGGTCGTGGGGAGGCCGTGGGAGGCCGTGGGGAGGCTGCAAGGAGGCCCCGGCCGGGCGCCCTAGGTGACCGTCCCCTTGAAACTGGCTCGCAGATACCAGCCAGACCCGGAGGCAGGTTCTGAGAAGCCGGAGGGGGATGCGGTGGAGATGAGGTCCCGGCCTCCCGCAGGCCCCGTGCAGCCGGCCGCGGGGGTGGGGCGCGCGGGGTGCGGCCGGGCCCTCCGGAGCCCGTGCCTCTCCAAGGCCAGCGCCCCGACCCAGGCGTCCGGCCGCCTGGTCTACATCTGCGCCTCCCTGCTGGGTGAGCCTGGGCCCCCCGTCTGCCCGCCTTGCTGGAGCCGCAGTGTGAGGCCTCAGTTTCCCTGAAGTGGGGGCCTCGGGGGGAGGCGAGGGCAGGGCGCGCGTGGACTCCGGCGCTGGTCTGACCCGCAGTGCTCCTGCTCGCCATCCTGAGTCTGGTGCTGGCCCAGCGGCCGCAGCGCCTGCTCGCCGGGGACCCTGCGCACCTGGCCGTGGCGGCCCTGCTGCTCGGGCTCATGGCCGTGATGACCGCCATTATCTGGAGGCAGCCCCAGAGCGGCTCGCTCCTGCACTTCAGGGTAGGCCTGGCCCCTCTGCCCGAGGAGGAGGAGGAGGAGGAGGAGAAGGAGGAGGAGGAGGAGGGGCGGGCGGGCGCAGCTGAGGGCGCGGCAGCTGAGGGCGCGGCTGGGCCCAGCCACCCTGTGCTTGCAGGTCCCCTTCCTGCCCGTCCTGCCCCTGCTCAGCATCTTTGTGAACGTCTACCTCATGATGCAGATGGCCGCGGGGACCTGGGCCCGGTTTGGGATATGGATGGTGATTGGTGAGTGGCTCCCCAGACTGCTCTGGACGCGGGGCCTCCTGTCCTCCGCACTCCGGGGGGACCCCGGCTCCCACCACACCGCCTTGCCCTCCTGCCAGGATTTGCCATCTATTTTGGATATGGGATCCGGCACAGCCTGAAGGAGCAGCCGCCCCTGCCAGCTTCCAGCCCCCAGGAAAACAACCCTGGCACTGCGCCCGTGTAGCCACGGCCAGCGGACCCTGCAGGACGCGGCCACTGCTCCCCGGTCAGGGAGGGCGGAGGCCCGTGGCCCCCTCAGCACCCCGCACTGCTGCTGCGGAGAACATCTTTTTCCTGGTGTTTTTGGGGTGCTAGGTAGGGCCGCACCCCTGCCTCCGATTCTCTCCGTGAATGTGTGAATAAAGGGCGTCTGAGCGGTGGTATGTGCGGGGCCGTCGGGTGTGCGACGTGGACGGGGTGAAGCAGTTGTGACCACGGTCAGGCCCTGGAGCTGGTTCACGTGCGGGGGCGCGGGGGAGCGGGGCCGTCCCCACCCCACCCCTCCCCGCCCAGCCACGTCTCCACCATTCCACTCCTGGTCCCCGGAGTAGCTGCGGGGCCCTGCGCCTGCCACGCCCGCAGGCCCATCCCCAGCCTTCCTTCTCCCGTGCCCCACCCAGGGCCTCCCAGGCCAGTCACTGGGCTATCCCGAGTCCGGTTCAAACCTGACCCTTAGGATTTCTCAGTGCCGTTTTAAATGGGCAACTTGCCGTATCCCATTGGTTTTCCACTCACAAGCGTGGAATACAAGGCCGAGGTGCCCTGGGCCAAACGATCCCCGCGCGTGGATGGCGGGGTGCTGGTCCCTGAGTTGCTCAGGGTTTCCCGGGCATGGCTGGTCGTCCCCTGAAAGTCCTTGCGTGGCCTCGCATCTCGCCAGCCCTCGGGCTGCGGCCCCACAGCGCCCTGGCCCTCCAGCTCGATCCACGGAAGGCAGCGCTGCGCGGGGACCCCAGCAGCGGGCAGAGCCGCGGGCGCAGCGGGCCCCGCATGGCGATGCGGGCGGCGCGGGTGGACAGCGCCTCGTTTTAGGATGTTCGCCTCTCCATGGTTGCAAAAATGCATGCGAGCAGCCACGGGTGATTTCAGCTTCCCGCAGCAGGAAGGGCGCGAGGCGCGCGCATGCCACGCGTGAACTTTCCGGAGACGTTCTGTGGCCACAGAGGCCCGTGGGGATTCCCCGGGGCTGGGCTGGGCGCAGGCGAGCGCGCGGGGGCCGTGCGGTGCCAGGGCGCCATCGGTCCCACACCGTGCGGACGGGAGGCCGAGATGGAAACTTCCAGGGCCAGGATTCCAGGCGCAGCTCCTCCCCTCCCCGCCTCCTTCAGGTGCTGTCAAAGGTCAGGGCCTGAAAGCTCCAGGCGGGCAGCCCGGGCGCAGGGCGGCGACGCGGGGCAGGGGCAGGGTGACCTCGCCCTCATGGGGATCCAGGTGATGTCTGGGGCCTCACGTCGCCCAGAGAAGGTGGGGCGGAGCCGGGGGCGCCAGGGCCGGGAGGCTGGGGACGTGGGGTGAGGGAACCCGGACGCAGGACGCAGCCGGCGCCGCCCCTCCCTCCGCCCCAGGCTGGGGCCCCAGGGGCCCCATGGCGCCTGCGTGGTTAGCATGGGAACGCTGAGACGCCCGGGAGCTCGCGTCCACCAGTCACTCGCAAGGACTCGGCCAGGCCCGTGGGACGCATCCCGGGGCGCCTGGTAACACCACGGGAAACCAAAGGCGCCCCAGCAGCCGCGAACGGGATGGCAAGCTCCGGGGCAGTGCATCGCCAAGGGTTCGATGATTCCTCGGTACATGCATAGAAAAAGCTGTAAGTGGTGCTGAGGCTCAAGCGGTACAGACTACCCTTGAGAAAGTCCAAGGTCAGTGCTCACGCCCGGAGGTAAAGCCCCAGGACTAGCAAAAAATAAAATAAACATTGCGGAATGTTATTAGCTCCGTGAATTTGTTTGGCATTGAGCAAAGATGAACATGTAACCAAGTACAAAATGAAAACTAAAGCTGTAGAACCCAGAGCCGCTTTGGGATCTGCAGCTGTCAGGACAACACATCTCCATCAAGCACAGCTGAGAGCCTTCCTCCCCACACCAGGGCAGCAGAGGAAAGAAAGGAGTGAGGAGGGAAGCTGGGCTTCTGTATTGATGGTGAATGCACATCACCCAGGAAAACCTCTGCCTGATACTCATTAGTGACAAGAGAAATATCCACATCATTGGACCCCAGTTATGAACTGAGGGATAAAGTAGTTATCCAACAACATGGTCACTGCTCTGGCAGGAGAGGACAAAGAAAAAGATGGCTCTCACCTGAATCCACTCGTTAATAAACAATTTTAGGCAGAATTCCATGCGCACTTGCTGTGCATAGTCTACAAATCCTGGTATATCTCAATATATTTACAATTACTACCTGAGGAACCAGACAGCTTCTAATTCTTCAGTTTCTGAGCTTTTAATTAATTTTTTTTTTTTTTTTGCCAATCCTTGCCTTGAACACAGGGCCTGAGCACTGTCCTTGGACTTTCTCAAGGCTAGAGCTCTACCACTTGAGCCTAAGCACCACTTCTGGCTTTTTTTTTTCTATGTATGTGGTACCGAGGAATCGAACCCGGGTCCTTGTGCATGCTAGGCAAGCATTTTAACCACTAGGCCAAACTCCCGGCCCCAGGGCAAAGTTTTTTAAGTGAGTGTGAGTTGTGGGACTTGAATTCAGGCCTGGCACTGCCCCTTAGCTTTGTTGCTCATGGCTACTGCTCTACACTTCAGACACAGTTCTCCTTCTTGTGGTTTGGTGGTTAACTGGTGATAACTGTCTTGCCTGCTGCTTTCGGCTCACTCTTATAATCCCAGCTATTCAGGAGGCTGAGATCTGAGCATCAGGGTTCACAGTCATCAAAGGCAGAAATAATCCTCATGAGACACTAATCTTCAACTAACCAAACTAAAGCCTAAATTTGATCCGTACCTCCAAGTGGTAGAGCACTAACATTGAGCAAAAAGTAGCTCAGAGACCCCATCCAGCCCTGAGTTCAAGCCTCTAAACAACAACAGCAACAACAAAACTCTCAAGGATTGCCTTGCTTGGTCTGGCTTTGATCTGTGATTGACCAATCTGAGCCTCCTGAAGAACAGGATTGCAGGTCTGTCATGGTGCCCAGAGCTCAAAGGGCGATATTTTTCTTACTTTTTACAATGCCAGTCCTGGGCGTGAACTCAGGGCCTGATCACTGTCCTTGGGCATTCTCAGGAATAGAGCTCTACCACTTGAGCCACAGCACCACCTCGAGCTCTTTCTACATCTGCAGTACCGAGGAATCATACCCAGGTCTTTGTGCTTGCAAGGCAAGCACTTTATCTCTAACTCAACTCCCAGCCTATCAAAGGGTGTTTTTCTTAATCCTCATCCAGGATGATACTACCACCGTACGTTTCCTTCTCCAGAGATGGTGGAGGACCTAGTTTCACTCCAAACAGCACCTGGCAATACCCGTGGCATGTTGAGAGCTCAGTGTTCACTTAAATCCTTTGTTTGTGTATGAGAGAATTTCCTGGTGAGCATTTGTCCAGACAGAAGTGAGAGGAGGAGGACAGAATGGAGAAAATGCTCTCCCCAGCAGGGAAAAGCATGAGGAATAATTCACTTTAACGAGCAAAAAAACCCAAAAGACAAAAACAAAAAACAAAACTAAGGAGAAAGGAAAGTCAATGGGATTCGCTCATCCTGAAAGGGGATTGAAGAAGACAAGTGAATGTGTGCCTTCAAGATTTGTGTGTTGTTCCTAGAAGAACTCAAACACCCTCTCACCCCTTGGGGAGAGCTAATCACCTGAGCGAGGACTCCAACCCCATCCAGAAATACCCTGTGACATTCCAGGAGGAAGTGGGGGTCTCACCCTGACCTGGGCTGGAGGTTCCTGGGAAGCAGCCATCACCTCCTCCTCTTCTTCCTCCCTCCCTGCGTTTCCTCCCTGAGTCAGATGACCTGAATCAACCCCTCCTTGCTCTGGAGGGTCTCCCTTTAAGACACTGGCCAATCCTACTCAACTGCCTTCCTCACCACAGGTGAAGGCACCTAGGCTCTGGGGTGCAGATCCTCCCGTCCTGCACTGTCACCATGTGCATTCCCAAGGGAGGAGCTGGAGATTGAAACTTGACTTCCTCCATTCCTGATTCCTGGCTGCTTCCCCAGCCATGGGAAAGTGAGTCCCAGAGAGCGAGAGAGGGGACAAGTTCTGCAGAGGACAGCTGACCCCAGGGTTATCACCACTCAGGTGGATCTGGCCTGGGCTTCTATTTTCCTGGACCAGGGAATTAGAGCAGGAATCACGATGATGACGACGACGATGACGGTAATGATGATGATAAAGAAGATGATGATTATGAATTATTTCTGGTGCGATCTGAATGTCTGAGAAGCACTGTGACGGCAGGGACAGGTGACATGGGGTGGTCACTCCTGTGACCCACACACCCTCATCTAGAGGTCTGGCTCCTCAAGTCAGGCAATCTGGACCAGGTCCCTGAATCTCCTCTATGCATGGGGATGGCAGGTAATATGATGCAACATAGTTTATTGATTTACCATAACTTAGCAGAGTTGACACTGTAGTCTAGTCGTGGCACTCTAGTCCTCCACTGCCTAACCCTAATCTGCCTATCCAGCACACCCGCTGGTCTCAGCTCTCCGGCATCTCTTTGTCCTCTCAGAAGTTAGGCCTGCCGGAATGAATATTAAAACGACTTGGAGATTCCATCTCTGCCCAGTTAAAATGGCCATCATCAAGAAAAGTATTCAGCACAGATGCAGATGGGGAGGTGGCCAGAAGGGAATGCAACTGTACTGTTGATGAGAGTGTAAACTTGTCCACCAGTCTGGAAAGCAATGTGGGAAATCCTCAAGAATCTAAACCGAGAGCTCCCCTATGACCCAGCAATCCCACTTCTGGGCATTTGCCTAAAAGTCCCAAATAAGATCATAGAAAACCTTCCAGCACAACTCTGTTCATCACAGCATTATTCCCCATAGCTAGGATATGGAGCCAACCCAGATGCCCCTTTGTACATGACTGGAACGTGAAGATGGGATATATTCACACCATGGAAGTCTATAGTGCCATCGGAAAAAAAATGACATAGCCCCATTTGTAAGGAAATGGAACGATTGGGAAGAATACATATGTATTGAGGTAAGCTAGACACAAAGAACCATAGGCCCCAAGGTTTTTCTCATGTGGAACAATTAGTATAGGTTTGGGCCTCTCCTCGGAGAGGAACATAATAGCTCCAATGCTATGTACACAGGTCCACATGGGACGAGGCTAAGCGACATGAACTCCAGGAGAGGGAAAGAAGAGCTTTACCTTTGTGACTGTTGTTCTTAGTGTACTGTGTCAAGCTATTTCTTTTTGTTTAGGTTGGTTGTGGGGCTTGAACTGTGGGCCTGAGCACTGTCACTGAAGTCTTCAGCTCAAGGCTACTGCCCTATCCCTGGCCTGGGCATTGTCCCTGAGCACAGGCTTACCACCGGACCCTTGAGCCACAGCCCCAGTGCCACTTTTCTAGTGGTTATTGGAGATAAGAATCTCATGGTCTGTAGTGCTGGGCTGGCTTTGAACCTTGAACCTCAGATCTCAGCCTCCTGAGTAGCTGGGATTATTGGGGTGAGTCACCACACCAGGCTTGAGTGAAGCTATTTCTTTCTTCTTCTTTTTCCCCTAAGGTTTATGTCATGGTGGTACTGTATCTGACTCTGGACTCTGGTATATTGTATATATGTTTCTTTGTGTATTTGAAAATGGGAAGGAAGGAAGGGAAAAACAAGCTGATTGGGAGGGGATGGTGGAGGGGAAGTGGGAGAAAAACATGGCAGGGTAACAATGCTCAAGAAGTAACCTACCCACTACCTGATGAATGTAACTGCAACCCCTCTGGACATCACCCCAATAATCAAATAAAATAAAAAGAAAGAAGAATGCACTGCGTTGTCCTGCAAGGGCCAGGCAGAACAGAGCCAGTCCTGTGCTCCTGGGAGGAGAATGTGCTGAACTTCCTGGGCCTGGGGAGAGAAGAGCAGATGTTTGGCAATGGCGGCTCTGTCCTGAACCACCCTGTGTCCTGAGACCAACACTGCTGACCACTCTTCTAAGAAGAATCCACCTTGATTTGGAGATGAAAGGAATTTCAAGGGAGGAGATTTAACTAGACCTGGACTGAGGACTTTGGTGTAGCTCAGGATTCCAGCACTTTCCAGAAGGCATCCAACTCTTGAGTTCAAACCTCACACACAAACATCAGCTCACACACACAAATACACAAAAACACACACAGAGCACCATTTTGTGTGGATGAGAATATACAACGGTGACCCTTGAAGTTGGCTTCTGGTGTATTCGGAAGGTATCCAGTTTTAGTCCATAGAACAGACTGTAAAAAGCAGGGATGGAAGAAAGAATAAAAAAACAGAGATGGGGAAGGAAGGGAGGAGAGGAAGAAGAAAATGTGGGTCAAATCCTGTCTTCTCATCCCCAAACACAACCTGCAGCTATTACAGAGCCCAGGCTGCTCCCACACAGGAGCCCTTGGCCGCTGCCCCTTGTCATGGAAAATGAGTTACAGTCCTTCACCTGGACCCCAGCCATAGTTTCGATAACCACTGGCCAGGATCTCCCAGAATCCTCTGCCTCCCCTGCCTTTCCTAAACACCCTGGGAAATAGTAGTGAGCTGGAGCCACTCCGCACCCCGACCCTGCTAACCACAGAGGCTGCTGCTCACCACACATTCCATCTGAGGCAGGGTCTGGCCTAATGGGAGGGAGCTTGCCTGGCACCATGAAGACCCCTTGCCACAGGTGCTTCAAGGTGACAGCAAGCAGCCTCTTGAGGACCAGATGTCAATCTTCATCAGGAGGCGGAGCTTCCTCCTCAGCAGGGCTGGGGTCTGAGCCCATGCTTGCCACTGGACCCTGACCCTACTGAGTTTGCAAGATGTCATGTCCAGCGGACCTGGGACTGGCATGTGAGGCCCATAGGGGCTCTGCTGTCCAGCCGGCTCCTCACTGCAGCCCGGGGCAGGACTGGGATTTTCCTGATTGATGGGGAGTCTCCAGAGTCAGGGCAGCTCTGCTGGGCTTCACCTGGAACCCAGAACCCAGGCCTGCAGGCTGTGGACTCCTGCCATGTCTCTGCAGTGGAGGCAGGGTGCTTGCTCCAGGAAGCTCTCATTCTGATGGGGAGAACCTCTGTCTGCCTCCCTCCCTCCTCTTCCAGCCCACAACCCTGAGACAAGAGGTCTGCTCTATGGGAACCCCGCTTGTGGAGGGGGGGCACACTAGGGCTGAGCCCTGCGTTCCTCTTTGCTCCCTAGCATGGTGGGTTTGAAATAAAAAGTAACAGGTCAGTGCCAGGTTCCTAATTCATTTATTGACATTCAGAATTCAAACATTAAAAGCCATCCCCTAATAACATAGTAAAGTTCAATACAACAAGTTAACCATCCAGACAGCCCTAGATGTTCCCTCATTCCACACAGATGAAACACACTCAAGAGCCTGGCCAAGTCTTCTCAGGAAATTCCTATCCATTACACCTAATTCAGCTTTCTCTTTAATGTTTCATAGACCTTGAACTTACAACTTAGTGCCCATGTTTTAGAGTAGGAATTGCTGGTGGGTGATCAGAGTGTGGGGAACAATGAAGAATTTGCCACACATGTTGCATCTGTAGGGCTTCTCTTCTCAATGGATTCGCTGGTGTTTGATCAGATGGTAGCATTGAGTGAAGGATTTGTCACACACATCGCATTTATGGGGTTTCTCTCCTGAGTGGATTCGCTGGTGTTTGATCAGAGTACCCAGCTGAGTGAAGGATTTGTCACACACACTGCATGTGTGGGGTTTCTCTCCTGAGTGGATTTGCTGGTGGGTGATCAGAGTTTGGACACGAGTGAAGGATTTGCCACAGACATTGCATCCATGGAGTTTCTCTCTTGAATGGATTCGCTGGTGGATGATCAGAGTCCCACGCAGAGTGAAGGAGTTGTCACACACATTGCATATGCGGGGTTTCTCTCCTGAGTGGATCTGCTGGTGGACAATCAGTTGGTAGTGGCAAGTGAAGGATTTGTCACACACACTGCATCTGTGGGGTTTCTCTCCTGAGTGGAGCAGCTGGTGGTTTCTAAGATGTGACCAATGTTGAAAGGCTTTGTCACACACATCACATGGGTGGAGCCTCTCTCCCGTGTGTGTCCTCTCATGTTTTCTAAGCCTGGAGACCCATCTAAATGACTTGTGGCAGTGTTTGCACTGGTGGGGTTTCTCTTCTGTGTGGGTTGTCTTGTGTGTCTCAACAGATGAACTACGGCTGAAGGATTTGCTGCAAGTCTGGCTCTGGTAGGGTTTCTCTCCTGTGTGAATTCCCAAAGGAATTCTAAACTGGGATGAGTGGTTAGAGCATAGGGCACTGTGCTGGCATTTTACAGGTGGCTTCCCAGAGTGGATCACCCACTGCTCCTGCAACCCTGAATAGCAGGGAAAAGTTTTCCTGCAGTCTCCACATTCACAGAATGCCTTCTCACAATGGACTGTCTGATGCCCTGACAGGGAAGAGCATTTGCGGAAGGTTCTCCCACATGCTTTACATGGGAATTGTGACAATGCAGATGGCCCATCTGAAACACAAGAGAAAGAAATCCTTACCCTGCTTGCCTGTCATCCTAGATACTCAGGATGCTCTGAACTGAGCAATGCATCTCAAAGCCAGCCATGGATGGAAAGTCCCTGAGACTATTCTTTGGTTTTATTTTATTTTTACATTGTTTTGTTTTTGCTAGGTGTAAGGTTGGACTATGGGCCTGAGCACTGTCCCTGAGCTCTTTAGATCATGGCTAATCCTCTCCCACTCTCAGCCACAGCACCACTTCCTGATTTTTTGGTGGTTTAATTCCCATTAGTCTCATGGACTCTCCTTGTGGGGCTCGATTTGAAGTGTTACCCTAATTGTTAGAGTCTTTCATATCTAGGATTAAATGTGTGATCCACTGATGGCGGGCTATGGGATTTTTTCTCTCCTGTAACCCATGAGAGAACCAGATGAGGAGCTGTGGCTCAACTTGAAGAAAATAAACCTTGATCATCATAGGTCAAGTAAAGTGCTCAGGACCTGAATTCAAAATCCAGGGCCTCACCTGGATCCCAGAGCCCAGCCCTGCGAACTGTGGTCTCCTGCCATGTCTCTCTGCAGTGGTGCCAGGGTGCTTGCTCCATGAAGCTCTCATTCTGAAGGGGTTCAGAACCGCTGCCTGCCTCCCTCCCTCCTCTTCCAACCCACAACCCTGAGACAAGAGGTCTGCTCTATGGGGACCCAGCTTGTGGAGAGGGGACACACTAGGGCTGAGCCCTGCGTTCCTCTTTGCTCCCTAGCATGGTGGGTTTGAAATAAAAAGTAACACGTTAGTGCCAGGTTCCTAATGCATTTATTGACATTCAGAGTTCAAACATTCAAAGACATTCCCTAATATCGGGAAGAACACAGTAAAGTTCAATACAACAAAACAACCATCCATACAGCCCAACATGTTCCCTCATTCCACACAGATTCAACACACTCTAGAGCCTGGCCAAGTCTTCTCAGAAAGTTCCTATCAATTACACCTAATTCAGCTTTTCTTTAAACCTCCATACAACCTTCACCATAGAACTCAGTACCTCTCCTTTATGTTAGGAATTGCAGATTAGAGAGGCATTTTGATTTTTTGAAAGAGGAGTTGTCCACTTTTTACTGATGACTGATAAGGTTTATTAATTATTCCACTGCACATATCACAGAACACTGAATCTCTTCCTACTGTGACTATGCATCCATACTTCAGAGGCCACACTAGGTTTTCTCCTCAGTGAAACATGGCTCTCTGGCTTCATTTCTCCATGTCAGGGCCTGGGCACTGTCCCTGAGCATCCTGGCTCAAGACTAGAGTTGTACTACTGGAGCCACAGCTCCACTTCAGCAGCATTTTTGGAGATTGAGTGGGGATAAGAGTCTCATGGGCTTTCCTGCCCTGGCTGTCTTCACACCGTGATCCTCACATCTCAGCTTCCTGAGCAGCTGTTTGCAAAGGTGAGATACCAGAGGCTGGAACATCCTATATGGATGGAGGATTCATTCTGAACTAAAGACTCAGGCTGGCCAGGCAAGCTCTCTACCACTAGAGCCATGCCACCTACAAGTCTGAGCTTTACCACTTTTGTTCCTACTGGAGTTTCCCCTCAGTGTTCTGTCTGGCAGGACAAGTGGCTCCATAGTTGAGCTAAGTGTATGGCCTCTTGAGATGGTGAGAACTGGTGCAGTGGTCAAATGATTTCAACTTTCACCTCTTTCCCGGGTCCTCTCCTTCCTAGATGCTGTGATGGGTTCTAAAGCCCGGGATTCAGTGGGGGAATTCTTTGAATTGTCAGGATTTGTGCCGGGGCCTACCGGCAGCAAATTGGGGTTCCTGAAATAGGGGGCAGGGACTGGAAAAAATAGAAGAGAGACAAACACATCGGGTCCAGGAGGTCTGCAGCCCAGGCAAAAACTGCAGCGCCCCGTTTATTCTCAACTCAAAGTTTATATCCCCTCCCCAGACCAGGGTACTGCCAGGTGTTACATCCAGATGGTTAATCAGGGAACTGTTGGGGGTTACATTCATATGGTAAATCTCAGATCAATAGAACAAGAGAAGGCCAAAAAACAATAAGACAATCAAGCAATTATCTGATGCAAATCAAAGTACAGTTTGATTCCACTCTTGCTCCCGACATATTCCCCATCTTTATTTTAAAAGAAACACAAGTGCAATTTCTATTCTTTCCACTATCTCTAATTATTTCTAATTATCCTGTCTCACTTTCCAAAAATGACTGGTCCCTTCATCTAAAGGGGATTGATGGGCGGAGATTCAGCTTCTGTGACTTCTTCAAGCTGACTCAGGGGCGTTGTCTCTGTGCTTGACCAGGGACCTTAAGAAGCCTAGCCTGTTTTATCAGGGATTGCAAGGATTAGATATCAGGAATAATAATTTGCTCCAAACTGGAGATCATATTTAACATTTAACAACTGCACAAACCATCTTTGGCTACAATAGTGTAGTTTACATAGCACCCATTTGCAAAGGCCTTTTCTTGATTGTCTGGGGAACTAAATTTCTGCAACCTTAACAATGCTTCAGTTGTCAGATCTAAACAGATTAATAGAGACACAAGCCTCAGATCCACAAACTTTTCCTGAATTTGTGGCTGGTGTCAAAAATAAATAAATAAATAAATAAATAAATAAATAAAAATTTCGCTCAATTAGGGCTTTAAACTACCCACTATCACAGAAGATTGACAAGTTCCTGCCCAGTTATGAAAGGCACGGGCATTAGTAAGGCATGCTTACGAACTATTCTATGACCTCCCGGCTCTGATTAATTTGATCGGCCAAGCACAAGTGACTAAGATCTGACACCATCTCTGCCATCCAAGCAGAGGCTTTCTGCATCGTGTCCCAGTAGTGTTTCTCCACACAGGGATAAATATCCCATTGGCATTTCACTTGCTTAGTTGCTGGACTTGAACTCAGGGCCTGGGCACTGTCCCTCAGCTCTCCAGCTGAAGGCTAGCACCCTGCCACTTTTGAGTCCCAAACTCAGGGCCTGAGTGCCGCACCTCAGCTCTGCAGCTCAAGGCTTGCACTCTGCCACTGTGAGTCCTGAGCTTGGTGCTTGAGTGCTGTCCCCCAACTGTTCAGCTCAGAGCTAGCACTCTGCGGCTTCGAGCTCCAAAGCAACTCTGCCTTAATAGCATTCTGCTGCCAGATTAGACACCACAGTCTCACAGGGACTTTGCTTTGCCCGGGGTTGGCTCAAAACTGCAGTTTTCAGATCAGTGAGTCCTACAAAAGGCCACGTTACTCCAATTAGAGCAACAAGGTGGTCGACACAGAAATAGTCTTTAAGCATGAGCTTACCTAGAACCTGGTAAAAGCCAAAGTTACATCTGAATAAGGATTGCTGTTCTTCTCCATTGGCTAGCTGGAAGTTACAAGAGCAAGCTGAAATAGCAATTAGGTAATTACTTTGGTAGTCCTGATTTTCCTTTTTTCTCTTTCTTTAAACATTTAAGACAACTTCACTTTCAAATATTGTTTAGAAACCCAATTCCAATGTTCTTAATAACTTTTACTGATACTGGCTTAAACACTTAACACCTTAGCCTTTATTTGCAATTGAAAAACCTTTAAGGGCACAAAGAACTCCTTCTGCCCTCAGGCCCCCTAGGGCCCAAGGCACTCCTCTTGCCTTTTAGAAAAAAGGGCTCTTTTGCAATTTAGATTACTGTCTAGAACTCCAAAAACAGTTTAAACTCAAATAACAGTTTTTCCCTAATTCAAGAACTATAGACATCAGTGCACCAAAAGTCTAAGTCTGGACTTAGTTTCCTGTCCTTTTTTAAAATACACCCAATAACATGAAGATAAACCTTTAAACATTCCTTTAAAATACTAATCACATTATCCATATTTTACCATCAGATTTCTAGTGTCAGTTTGCAAGAAAGGACAGGCAAAGTTTCTGACGTTAATGAACAATTTTACATTTAAATCTCTAATACATGTTTCCAAACTTTAACTTAAAGTAATAAATCCCAAATTCCCTAACACCTCTGTGCTGAACAGGATACAATATTTACAATGTAAACAGCTGTATGCCCTGCAATAAAATGCAGATTTCAGGATCTAGAAAAATATTTACCAGTTTTTCTTTAAGACAACACAATAATTCTTTGAGACATTGCAAAACATTCAAACCTAATATTTTTGTTGAAGTTTTAAGCTTAGATTTACCCAATTGTCTTTGTGTTTAAGTATAAATTTATCCATTGTTTTATACAGCATGCTGACAATTTAACCTTGAACATGTTCACTCACTCATTCACACACATTCATACTCAAAGATCATAAAGCGTGCAAAATTAATATCGGCCGTTCATTTTCCGGAAGTTTGTGTCAAGAGAGTTTTGCCAAATTTACTCTTACAGGTGAGAACCAGGTTCAAAACAAAACTTTTTGCAAGGCAACTTAGCTGGAATTTATTTTTCCAGGGCTTGTTACAACTGCAGACATGGGGGAGCGGCCATGCTAGGCCCAGAAATGTTCAAATAAATAACAAGGATGTGTGCTTGAGTACGCACAGAAAAACCATACAGATCCATACTTAGAAATGGTACCAATTTTAAACACAAAACTGGACAAGGAAAAATATGTAACACGAACAAGACAGAGAAACGGAGACTTTTAAATAATCAGACATTGACATATAACAAGAAAATTGGACTCAATCAGATACACTTAACACAAAAAAAACATGAGCTCAAATGAATGTTTTCACCAAACAGTTATTTTTAGATTTAGACATGTCTTGCTGGTGGGACTCTCAGGTATGCCTTGTTATCGACAAGAAACTCAGAAGGGGGGGGCGGGTCAAGGCGTCCCTTGACCACCCAGGCCTCTGTTTTAGGCCCACAGTGCACCTTTTCAAACAAACAAAAATAAAATAAAATAAAATAAAATAAAACGCAGACATACAGGGGGGTCAGCCGACTTCTACTTACCTCTGGAGGCCTTTGCTTTTCACCTGGGCATCTTTTACAAAAAAGGTTATTAAGAAGAGGGATGGTAAAGACAAAATAATGTCACATATTAAATTGTGTAGAGTCAATGAATATGTTAAAAGGTCCCTACATAATAGTAAAAGGAGGAAAAACACAGCTCATATGAATGTGTGGAACAAGTGGATCAGTAGCAGTCCCAATTGACATGCACAAATAACTCAGGTCCTTCCCACGGCGCAGGATGCACCACTGGAGGGTTGGGGGTGTAGGCCCAGTGAGTCGCTGCTTGGATGGCCACTGTCACTCTCCACGATCCGAACGCAGCGTTCAGGCAGCCAGCGGGCGTCATTTTCTCCTTGTGAAAAAACACATACATGCCCTCGACCCCAGGTTAGAACAGGATCGGGTCCATGCCAAGCACCAGTTAGGGGATCCTTCCACTTTACTAAGGCAAAAGGACGCTGCTCTCTTTTCTCCCAGAATCGCTGAGCAGCAGATAAATTATTTGAATCCAAATTCAAAAAATTTAAAACAAATAAAGCATGATTAAGTATATTCACAGGGGTAGCGGGATACGACTCTCCTTTCTGTATTTTAGCAATTTGATGTTTTAATAATCCATTAGCTCTCTCCACGATGCCTTGACCTTGAGGATTGTAAGGAATGCCTGTAATATGAGTGATATTATAGGAATGGCAGAAGGATTGAAATGCTCGGCCTGCATAGCCAGGGCCATTATCTGTTTTTATTTGCGAGGGAATCCCCATCATAGCAAAGCATCGAATGCAGTGAGAAATACAATGTTTAGTGGCTTCCCCAGCAAGGGGGATGGCTAAGATAAAATTAGAATAAGTATCTACAGTAACATGAACATATTTTAATCGGCCAAATGATGGAACATGTGTGACATCCATCTGCCAAATGTGATTAGAAAGCAGTCCTCGTGGATTTATACCTAAATGGGGGGCTGGTGAAAAAGGGACACAGTTGGAGCAAGTCTTAACTATTTGTCGTGCTGCTTCTCTAGATAATTTAAACTGTCGGCGCAGGGCTCGACTGTTTTGATGGTGGATGGCATGTGACTGCTTAGCAAGTTCAACCTGAGTTAAGTAAACTCTGGTGGCGGAGTCAGTAACCGCATTGCCCTCACTTAAAGGGCCAGGAAGATTAGTGTGAGCTCGAACAAAGCCAAAAAAACAAGGGTGGTTGCAAGAACAAAGCAAAGTTTGTATTTGGCGAAATTGGGTCTGAATATTGGAGTTAGTAGTTCCAATAAAGGGAACAGTTTCTATGACTTGAAGAGCACGAATTACATATTGACTGTCTGAGTATAAGTTAAAGGGCTCGTCTTGTAACAGGACGAGTGCTTGTAAAACAGCCTCTAATTCCACCTCTTGGGCAGAGGAAAAACCCGTAACCCAAGACTGAGTTTTCCCATTAATGGTTAAAGCAGCCGTTCCATTAGGGGATCTATCTGTAAATACTAAAGCGGCAGAAGATAAAGGCGAGGCCCGTACTATGGAAGGAAATAGAAACGTATGACACGCAGCAAATTGGAGAAGTTTGTTAGACGGGTAGTGATGCAAAATTTTCCCTGTATAATTGGCCCAAGCAATGGCCCAAGAATCGCAATGGGCGAATAGCCAATCTTGTTGTTGTAGATTATATGGGACACAGATAAAATGAGGTTCCTGACCTAAATATTTACGGGAATCCACTCAGCACATATGTATCAGATTAGCTACCAATTCGTAGTAGGGGGTCAGCACTTTGCCGGGTGTTGATGGTAGATAAAGCCATAAAAGTGGGCCATCCTGCCACAATACAGCAGTTGGGGAGTGAGAAGTAGCTAAAATGTAAACTCCCCATGGTTTAGAATAGTCACAATAGGTCACTTGTTGCTGGGAAATTGCCTTTTCTACAATTTGGATGGCCCTCCTGGCATCAGGATTTAATTCGCGCAAGGATGTAGGGTTGGTATCTCCTTTTAAGAGATCAAAGAGGGATTTTAACTCTCCTGTGGAGAGCTTTAGATAAGGCCGAAGCCAATTTATATCTCCTAAGAATTGCTGAAAATCATGAAGAGTTCTTAAGTGTGAAGTTTTTAATTGTATTTTTTGGCTTTTAAAATAGTGTGGGCCTAATATATGGCCTAGATATGTAAAAAGGGGGTGTTCCTGAACCTTTTCAGCTGCTATTATAAGGCCAAAGAGGCTCAGATCTTGCTTTAGTTGTCCCAAGGCTTGTCGTACGACGATAGGGTCAGAACAAGCCAACAAGATGTCATCCATATAATGAAAAATATAAACAGAAGAAAATTTTTCACGAGTGGAAGAAATGGCTCTAGCCACAAAACTTTGACATAAAGTTGGGCTATTTGCCATGCCCTGTGGAAGCACAAGCCAGTGATATCGCTTCATGGGTTCTTTAAAATTAACAGAGGGGACGCTGAAGGCAAAGCGCTTACAGTCTTGAGGCGCCAGGGGTATAGTATAGAAACAATCCTTCAAATCTATAATAATCTTATAAGTATCCTTTGGGATTGCCATGGGTGAAGGCAAGCCAGGCTGTAGGGCCCCCATCAGTTCCATAGTGGCGTTCACTTTCCTCAAATCCTGTAACAGCCTCCATTTACCTGACTTTTTCTTTATAACAAAAATTGGAGAGTTCCATGGAGAGTTAGAAGGGGCCACATGTCCCAAGTCCAGCTGTTCCTGTACCAGCTGCTGTACTGCAATGATCTTTTCTAGTGAAAGAGGCCACTGTTCGACCCATACCGGTTCTTCAGAGAGCCAATTTATGGGATCAGCATGAGGGGCAGGACAAACTACAGCCCCCGTTAAAGAATACCCTAATCCTTGTCTCATAGGGTGAGACTGGGGTTGGAGTGGCTCTAGCTCCCCCTGTGCTGCTCGGCCTAGTCCCCTAAAGGGGAGGAGGCCTTGATCAAGTAACTGCTTAGTGACGGCAGCACTAGGACTAAACATATACACTCCCATTTTTTCCATGATATCACGACCCCATAAATTAATTGGCAGATGATCCAGGACAAATGGCTGAAAATGACCAGAGTGCCCTTCCTCATCTCTCCAAACAAGGATCGCACTGCTCTGCTGTGGGTCAGTTGCTTGCCCAACCCCCTGTAGGGAAGTCATAGAGGTTGTCAGGGGCCATTGGGCTGGCCAATGTTTTTTAGATATCACAGACACATCTGCTCCAGTGTCTAATATTCCTTTAAAGAGCTTTTCTTGTATAAATATAGTCATCTCAGGCCTCTCTTGTTTTATGCTTTGTACCCAATAGATATCAGAAGATCTAAATCCTCTCTGTCCACATGGGGAATTAGCAGTCTCCCCGGGAGGTAAAGGCACAAGTATTAGTTGTGCTAATTTTTGACCGGCTGGGATCGATACCACGTGTTTCGGGGCAGAGGCCATAACTTTGATTTCTCCAGTAAAATCCTGGTCAATTTTGCCAGGTGTAATCTGTATCCCTTTAAGGGCTGAGCTACTTCGCCCTAACAGCAATCCAGCCACTCCCGGGGGAAGGGGGCCGAAGACCCCCGTGGGGAGAGCTTGTGTCCCCATCTCTGGGGTCAATACTGAGCAGGTGGAGGAACAGAGGTCCAATCCTGCACTGCCTGGGGTGGCACGGAGGAGGCTGGAGACTGATCTTGGGGGGTTGTTAGAAGATGCACTTGTGGCCGAGAAGAGGGAGGGACTGCCCCATGGTTTTGTGGGGCCAGGGGCTGGCCCCTTCTCCAGTTTCCCGAAAACGGGCGGCCATTGCGATTTGTTGCTGACTTGCAATCTTTAGCCCAGTGCTTCCCTTTACCACAGCGTGGACATGTGCCAGGTGATTTTTCTCTCTTTAACCTGGCCTGGCATGGACATTGCGTCATCCAATGTCCTATTTGTCCACAAGAAAAGCAACGCCCTGGGGGTCTAGCATCCCGAGAATGCCGCTGACCTCTATATTCTAGAAATTCAGTAACAGTCTTTCCTTGAGGAGCGGCGGCTAAGGTAAGGCCTTGTACATGGGAGGGTCCAATATCAGCACACAGTGAAATAAAGTCCGTGATTCCTCCCTTATTCCTGAGGGGTCTGATAGCAGCCTGACAGGCGGCGTTGGCATTTTCATAGGCTATGTGTCTAACTATAATCTTCCTTGCATTCTCATCTTGTACTAGGCGGTCTGCAGTCTCCATTAATCGAGACAAAAATTCTAGATAAGGTTCATTCGGTCCCTGTTTAACTTCTACTAGACTTTTTGATTGGAATTGCGTAACCTTTTCCAAGCCTCTCTCGCTGCAGCATTTATTTGTAAATAGGCCTCCTTTGCATAACCCAATTGATCTTTGGTGTTTTTATAGGTTCCCTCTCCTAACAACTGATCAAAAGTGTAAGGCAGGTTCTTAGACCCATTTGTTTCAATTTTAGCCCGACACTGTGCAGTGAACTCTGTCTCCCATAATAAGTACTCTCCTGCACTAAGGCATGCTCTGGCAAGCCGCTTCCAGTCATTTGGGCATGCAATACCGGCACACGCGGTCTCCAATATTACTTGAGTAAAAGGGGCAGTTGGCCCATATTGGGAGCAGGCACTCTTTAAATCCTGTAATAGTTTAAAAGGAACAGGTTGATGGTATACTTGTTCATCATGATCAACTAAACTAGGGAAGCATCGAGGCCCTGAAATACCTTCCCTCTCTCTAGCAGCCTGAGTCAGGTTTAATTGCGATGCACTGTGCCTGGTTGTAGTGCCTGTTAAAAGGGACTTGTTGCTAGGGCCTTTAGGCTTGCCTAAAGGTTGAAAAAGGGATTGAGGCCGTAAGGCTGCAGCCGGAGGCGGTGGGTGGGAGGGGTAAGGTTTAGAATCAGACACCATAGTGGCCTGAGGGTCATCTTTCTTTCCTACTTCTGGGGGGGCTCTCTGCTCCATCCCCATTTTCGATAGAACATGTAGCATTTCTTCTAACTTCTTCTCCACCGTAGCCATCCGGCCCTCCATTGACTCATCATAACTTTCCTCCTTGATATTCAAACCTGAATTCTGATACTCAATATCTACTGGTTGTTGTTCCCTTTTCAAGATCTCACTTAGTCTCTCTTGGGCTGCGGCATATGGCTCAGCCTCAGGTTTTTCAGAAGGGTCCTTTAACTCATAAATTTCCCTTAATTCAAGATTAAGTTCAGCATTCTCATGTTGAGGATCTATGCATTCATTTACTAGATTCCATACATCAATAGCCTCTACTGGGGTCTTTTCGGGGCCATATACATTATAATATTCTTGAATTCTTTTTCCTATCTGCTGCCAGGTTTTTTGGAATTCCTCCTCTAAAAACCTCGGGCATGCCTCCTTGACAAACTGTAGGAAGCACTGAAGCACCCCTTTTTCCACCCACGTTCCGTGGGCTTCAAGTAGGCCTGTTAAGATCGGTACAAATGACCTATGGCTATTAACTTGACCCATAATTTTTACTCCTGACTATACACTCTCTTAAGATCCTCTCTTAATAGTCTTACGATGTGTTACTCACCACAGCGGGGTCCTCCACCGTCGTCCCAGATTTTCAGGGTCCCTGTTCGGGCACCAGATGCGGGGCCTACCGGCAGCAAATTGGGGTTCCTGAAATAGGGGGTAGGGACTGGAAAAAATAGAAGAGAGACAAACACATCGAGTCCAGGAGGTCTGCAGCCCAGGCAAAAACTGCAGCGCCCCGTTTATTCTCAACTCAAAGCTTATATCCCTTCTTGAGACCAGGGCACTGCCAGGTGTTACATCCAGATGGTTAATCAGGGAACTGTTGGGGGTTACATTCATATGGCAAATCACATATCAATAGAACAAGAGAAGGCCAAAAAACAATAAGATAATGAAGCAATTATCTGATGCAAATCAAAGTACAGTTTGATTCCACTCTTGCTCCCGACAGATTTGTAGAGGTTTGATTTTTTTCAGGTGTAGTTTCTCTGTGTTTCTTCTCGTGTGCTCGTCCCCTGTTCCCTGAAAACTCAAGGTTCCCCTGTGCTATGAAGATTCTCTTGTCTCGTGAGGATGGAGCACTGTGTAAAGGATTTGGTACACACAGGACATTTGTAGGGTCTCTCCTTAGGGAGGTTTCTCTGGCGAATCTTGAGGTTGCTGCTGTCTCTGAAGGATGTGTGGCACTGCTGACATGTTTAGGGTTTCTTTCCCATGTGTGTCCTCCTGTGTTGTCTAGGTTGGACGGTGACCTGAAGCTCTTGCCACAGTGTGTGCATTCGTGCGGTTTCTCCCCAGTGTGGATTCGCTGCTGGGTGATCAGAGTGCAGGGAACAATGAAGCATTTGCCACACACATTGCATCTGTGTGGTTCCTCTCCTGAGTGGATCGCTGGTGTTTGATTAGAGTCCTCTGCTGAGTGAAGGATTTGTCACAAACCTTGCACCTGTGGGTCTCCTGAGTGGATTCGCAGGTGGGTGATCAGATGGGAGCGCCGAGTGAAAGATTTTTCACACATATTGCATTTGTGGGGTTTCTCTTCAGAGTGAATTCGCTGGTGGGTGATCAGATGGCAGCGCTGAGTGAAGGATTTGTCACACACATTGCATTTGTGGGGTTTCTCTCCAGAGTGGATTCGCTGGTGTTTGATCAGACTTGAAAGCTGTGTGAAGGATTTGTCACACACATTGCATCTGTGGGGTTTCTCTCCTGAGTGGATTCGCTGGTGGATGATCAGAGTTTGGGGATGAGTGAAGGATTTGTGGCACACTTTGCATGTATGGGGTTTCTCTCCTGAGTGGGTTCTCTGGTGGGTGATCAGACTTCCGCGATGAGTAAAGAACTTATCACAGGTATTGCATCTGTGGGGTTTCTCTCCTGAGTGGATTCGCTGGTGGGTGATCAGAGTCCCTCGGTGAGTGAAGGATTTGTCACACACATTGCATTTGTGGGGTTTCTCTCCTGAGTGGATTCGTTGGTGGGTGATCAGAGTCCCTAGCTGAGTGAAGGATTTGTCACACACATTGCATCTGTGGGGTTTCTCTCCAGAGTGAATTCGCTGGTGGGTGATCAGATTGCAGCGCCGAGTGAAGGATTTGTCACACACATTGCATTTGTGGGGTTTCTCTCCAGAGTGGATTCGCTGGTGTTTGATCAGACTTGAAAGGTGTGTGAAGGATTTGTCACACACATTGCATCTGTGGGGTTTCTCTCCTGAGTGGATTCGCTGGTGGATGATCAGAGTTTGGGGATGAGTGAAGGATTTGTGGCACACTTTGCATGTATGGGGTTGCTCTCCTGAGTGGGTTCTCTGGTGGGTGATCAGACTTCCGCGATGAGTAAAGAACTTATCACAGGTATTGCATCTGTGGGGTTTCTCTCCTGAGTGGATTCGCTGGTGGGTGATCAGAGTCCCTCGGTGAGTGAAGGATTTGTCACACACATTGCATTTGTGGGGTTTCTCTCCTGAGTGGATTCGTTGGTGGGTGATCAGAGTCCCTAGCTGAGTGAAGGATTTGTCACACACATTGCATTTGTGGGGTTTCTCTCCTGAGTGGATTCGCTGGTGGGTGATCAGAGACCCCTGGTGAGTGAAGGATTTGTCACACACATTGCATCTGTGGGGTTTCTCTCCAGAGTGAATTTGCTGGTGGGTGATCAGATGCGCCCGCTGAGTGAAGGATTTGTCACACACATTGCATCTGTGGGGTTTCTCTCCTGAGTGGATTCGCTGGTGTTTAATCAGAGTCGAACGCTGTGTAAAGGATTTGGCACACACATTGCATGTGTGGGGTTTCACTCCTGAGTGAATTCGCTGATGGGTGATCAGAGACCCCCACTGAGTGAAGGATTTGCCACACACATTGCATCTGTGAGGTTTCTCTCCTGAGTGGATTCTCTGGTGGGTGATCAGATTCCCGCGATGAGTAAAGAACTTACCACAGGTATTGCATCTGTGGGGTTTCTCTCCTGAGTGGATTCGCTGGTGGGTGATCAGAGTCCCTCGGTGAGTGAAGGATTTGTCACACACATTGCATCTATGGGGTTTCTCTCCTGAGTGGATTCGCTGGTGTTTGATCAGAGTTGAAAGCTGTGTGAAGGATTTGTCACACACATTGCATTTGTGGGGCTTCTCTCCTGAGTGGATTCGCTGGTGGGTGATCAGAGTCCCTCGCTGAGTGAAGGATTTGTTACACACATTGCATTTGTGGGGTTTCTCTCCTGAGTGGGTTCTCTGGTGGATGATCAGATTTTGGGGATAAGTGAAGGATTTGTGGCACACTTTGCATGTCTGGGGTTTCTCTCCTCTGTGGGATTTCTGGTGGGTGATCAGATTCCCGCGATGGGTAAAGAACTTACCACAGGTATTGCATCTGTGGGGTTTCTCTCCTGAGTGGATTCTCTGGTGGGTGATCAGATTCCCGCGATGAGTAAAGAACTTACCACAGGTATTGCATCTGTGGGGTTTCTCTCCTGAGTGGATTCGCTGGTGGATGATCAGAGTCCAACGCTGACTAAAGGATTTGTGGCATACGTTGCATGTATGGGTTTTCTCTCCTGAGTGGAGCAGCTGGTGGTTTCTAAGATGTGACCGATGTTGAAAGGCTTTGTCACACACATCACATGGGTGGAGCCTCTCTCCCGTGTGTGTCCTCTCATGTTTTCTAAGCCTGGAGACCCATCTAAATGACTTGTGGCAGTGTTTGCACTGGTGGGGTTTCTCTTCTGTGTGGGTTGCCTTGTGTGTCTCAACAGATGAACTACGGCTGAAGGATTTGCTGCAAGTTTGGCTCTGGTACGGTTTCTCTCCTGTGTGAATTCCCAAAGGAATTCTAAACTGGGATGAGTGGTTAGAGCACAGGGCACTGTGCTGGCATTTTACAGGTTGCTTCCCAGAGTCGATCCCCCGCTGCTCCTGCAACCCTGAATAGCAGGGAAAAGTTTTCCCACAGTCTCCACATTCACAGAATGCCTTCTCACAATGGACTGTCTGATGCCCTGACAGGGAAGAGAATTTGCGGAAGGTTCTCCCACATGCCTTACATGGGAATTGTGACAATGCAGATGGCCCATCTGAAACACAAGAGAAAGAAATCCTTACCCTGCTTGCCTGTCATCCTAGATACTCAGGATGCTCTGAACTGAGCAATGCATCTCAAAGCCAGCCATGGATGGAAAGTCCCTGAGACTATTCTTTGGTTTTATTTTATTTTTACATTGTTTTGTTTTTGCTAGGTGTAAGGTTGGACTATGGGCCTGAGCACTGTCCCTGAGCTCTTTAGATCATGGCTAATCCTCTCCCACTCTCAGCCACAGCACCACTTCCTGATTTTCTGGTGGTTTAATTCCCATTAGTCTGATAGACTCGCCCTGTGGGGCTCGATTTGAAGTGTTACCCTAATTGTTAGAGTCTTTCATATCTAGGATTAAATGTGTGATCCCCTGATGGCGGGCTATGGGATTTTTTCTCTCCTGTAACCCATGAGAGAACGAGATGTGCAGCTGTGGCTCAAGTTGAAGACCATAAACCTTGATCATCATAGGTCAAGTAAAGCATTCAGGACCTGAGTTCAAAATCCAGGACTGACCATTTAAAAAGCAATCCAGCAGAAGCATTTTCAGTTTAGCCAAACTTTGCAGTCACATTGAGGGCTTTAATGTCCTTTGGACATGTGTTTTGGGGTGCTGTTCTGTTCATTTCTATTTACCTCGTCTTTCTCCTGAAGTTTCCTTTCTTCTCCCTCTCCAGGGCTCTCTGCCTTGTTGCAGACATCTGATCAGTTCTGGTGTGGAGACAGCAAGACCTGTGTAGTACATAAAGAGGAAGGCGTTTGTGCTGGACAACAGGAGAGAAGACAGACACCATGGATCCTCAAGGATTATTTCCAGATGGGGCATTTGTGACACCAGGACACACCTAAAATGTCCCCCTCTGACTTCAGCATTCAGATGCCTCTAAGTCAAATATGCTGAGATGGGGACACATTTTCCTGTGTCACTGAGTGGCTGGCATTTCCACTCAGCTACAATGGGCATGCAGGCTGGGTGCCATTGACTCCTGCCTGTCACCTTCCCTACTCAGAAGATTGAGCACTGGAAAATCACAGTTCAAAGCCAGCTCTGGGTAAATGTTCATAAGAGTGCATCTCCAATAAATCAGCGAAATGGTAGAATGCATAGTGGTAAGGCATCCTGCATTACCACCTCTTGTAACGGAGAGTGCAAGGCCTTGGTTAATGACATGGTGCATGCACTATGATTCACACACACACACAATCATACCACAATAAAATGATCCACACATAGTAACTTCAAAAGTTGAAGGTCCAGCATGGAAAGGTATAAACGTAAGATTGTGGTTGTCCCTTTGTTGGTCTTGTGTTTGAACTCGAGGCATGGTTAGTTTCCTTGAGCAAATTGCACTGAAGACTACTGCTGTACCACTTACAGCTCTGCTATCCAGTTTTCAGTGTTTACTTGGAGACCAGGGACTCTGCAACTTATCTGCCTGGGCTGGCACTGGACCATGATCTTCAGTTGTTTGCTTCCTGAGTACTGAGAATTAGAGGAATGGGCCACCAGTGTGTGGTAGAATATTTGTCTTTTTATTCCATCCGATGGCAAGTGATTCAGAAAGTGAGGGTATCTGAGACACACTTGCAAAGCGCCTGTATTCTTTTCTTTGTCCTTTTTCTTTTGAAGGTCCTTGTACTGAGGTCAGGGCCTGGGTACCGTCTGTGTGCTTTTGTGCTCAAATCCACACTGTACCTCTTGAGCTACTGCCTCACTATGACTTTTGTTGGTTAATTATAGATAAGAGTCTCTGATGGGTTTCCTGCCTAGAGGAGCTTTAAACCCTGCTCCTCAGATGGCAGCTCCTTTGTAAGGAGGAAGACAGGCATGAGCTGCCAGCACCCAGCAAAGCTGGCACTGATACACAATATTCTACAAAGAAATGGTGAGGATGAGCTGGAAATGGGACACAAGGTCCTCACCCACGGAGACGAGGTTCTGGTGGTTGTCCAGCATGACTTCCCTGTACAGAGCCCGCTGAGCCGGGGTCAGGCACTGCCACTCGGCCTCAGAGAAATCCACAGCCACGTCCTCAAATGTCACCTGTGCAAAGGAGGAAAAGACAAAAGTGAACACTGGGGCTGCTTCCTGTGGGCAGTTTTTTACACATGGCACAGCAGATTGAGGGACTTAAGGTCCTGGTTCCTCCATGGATGAGAGGAGTGACTGAATTTAAATATATAGGCGGCATTCAATCCTTGCACATAACAACATAATAATAAGCTCTGCCCCAGAGGCCGACGCTGCAATGCTAGTTCTCAGAGGTTGAGGCCTGGGAAGCTCAGGATTCTGAGTCAAGACACACAAGTGTCTTGAAGTGGTGGTCGGGTGTCGTGATAGAGTAGTAGCCTTCAGATGACCCAAGAAGACTTTCAAGGGCCTGTGTTCAAGAACCAGGACGGCCAAAACCAAAGAGAGAGGGAGGGAGAGAAGGACAGCGGGAGAGAGAGAGAGAGAGAGAGAGAGAGAGAGAGAGAGAGAGAGAGAGAGAGAGAGAGAGAGAGAGAGAGACAGAGGGGGAGGGGGAGAGAGAGAGAGAGAGAGAGAGAGAGAGAGAGAGAGAGAGAGAGAGAGAGAGAGAGAGAGGAGAAGGCAGGAGAAACACACAGAGAGGGAGACAGAACGAGATACAGGAAGGGAGGGAGAGAGAGAGAGAAGGAGAGAGAGAAGGAGAGAGAGAGAGAGAGAGAGAGAGAGAGAGAGAGAGAGAGAGAGAGAGAGAGAGAGACTAATAGTGCAATGGGTACACAGAGAAGAAAAAGGACTGGCTAAAGCCTTCCTGCACTGGGCACAGTGGCATGGCTCTGTCTGTCCCAGTGTGCAGCATCTGGTGATTGGTGAGGTCAGAGTGTGAAACGAACGCCTTGCTCACTCACCACACTTGTACAGCCTCTGCCTGGTGTGTGTCCTGACGTGAATGGTGAGCCTTGACATTGGGATGAATGCACATGTTGTGCAGACGTGTGGCTGCACCCCATATGACGTCGCTTGTGAACCACAAGATTGGAAATTATGGAGAAAGCCTTCCCGCACATGTGCAGATGTAGGGCTCAAGTCTCTATGGCATCGCTCATGAACCACAAGACTGGAATTTGCCGAGAAAGCCTTCCTGCACCGTGTGCAGCCATGGGGCTTCTCGCCACTGTGGCTGTGCTCGTGAACCATGAGACTGGGTCACGTGGAGAAAGCCTTCTCACACTGAATGCAGACGTGAGGTTCCTTGCCTATGTGGCTGCATACACACACACACACACACACACACACACATACACACACATACACGAGCCATATGATTTCTGAGCATCATAACACGCACTATTTACAAAACCAAAAGAGACAGGATTCTTTCATTGGAAAACTGATTACAAGGAAGTAAACCTTGTTTCCTATGAGGAAAACATTCCTCCTGAGTCACCCTACTTGACTGGAAGACAAGACCCTCGCTCAAAACAAAAACATCAGCTGTAAACTTTCCACACACACTCACAGCAAGCAGATTTTAACATTAATAGGAGAAGTCTCCCAGGCATTTTACAAATGTATACTGATTACATTTAGATACTAGCCAAGGGACCCCCCCCCTCAAAAAAAAAGTACCCCAGGATAAAATGAACACGTTCTTTCCTTTAAAAACCATCATCATGGGGCCGGGAGTTTGGCCCAGAGGTTAAAGTGCTTGCCTAACATGCATGAAGATCCGGGTTCGATTCCTCGGTACCACATATAGAAAAAAGCCGGAAGTGGTCCTGAGGCTGAAGTGGTAGAGCTCTAGCCTTGAGAAAGTCCAAAGACAGTGCTCAGGCCCTGAGCTCAAGCCCAGGACTAGCAAAAATAAAAAATAAAAAAATAAAAAAAAAATAAAAACCACCATCATCATCAACACAAAGTTGTATTACAGAAGAAGCCTGAAATCTAAGAGGTGGAATGTGCAGCCATCTAGCTCCAGGTCTGCACCTGAAGGAAATGAAGGCAGCAAGTAGAAGAGATGGCCAGGGCACTGCACACCCAGGATTAGCCAGTGAACCAAACTGCAAGCGCTTTTAATGGATTAGGAAATGTAGTGGAGACACAGAATGGCACATTACTCTGCAGGACAGGTGACAAGGGGGAAATCCTCAAGTCCTTTAGGGCTCACAGCAGAGAAACACGTGTTCTCCTACAGGAACCTTCCACTGGTGTCCAGCCTCCCCAGCTCCATCTCTGCCCATCTGAGCTCTTACCTGCGCTCCCATGTTCTGTGCCATCCCATCCATTCAGCTCCCCTGGTGTGTTCACATCACTCTGTGCCACCCAGGGCTCTTCCCCAAGCTCCAACACGGAAATCACACTCTCGCTGGGAGGGCAGATTCCTGTTTATAGAAGACAATTTGCTGTGGAAAGAGAAAGATAGGATGGATGGAAGAAGGTAAGGTAGGAGGGAGGAGGGAAGGATGGGAGGGAGGGAGGGAAGGAGCGAAGGGAAGATATATGGATGGAAGGAGGGAAGGTCTTCGTGGTACTTGAGATGTAGCTCAGTGATGAGAGGACCTGCCTAGACTGTGACAAGCTCAAGAGAAAGGAAAGAAGGCTGGGAGGGGGAAAAAGGTCAAGGGAAATAAGGAACTAAAGAAAACGAGAAACATGCTCATCATCTGCGGAAATGCAAATAAAAACAACCCTAAGATACCAACTTTCCCCAAAAAGAGTGGCCAAGATTTTGTCATACAATGACAGATGTTGGCAGGGTTTTGGAGAAAAAAGAACCCCACTGCACTGCTGGTGGAATTGTAAGCAAGTTCAGCCTCTCTGGAAAGCAGTGTGGTGGTTCCTTTTTTTGTTGGTTGGTTTCCCACTAGTCCTGGGCTTGGGCTCAGGGCCTGAGTACTGTTCTTCCACTTTCTCAAGACCAGATCTTTAGCACTTGAGCCTCAGGACCACTTCTGGCTTTTTTCTATGTATGTGGCACCAAGAAACTGAACCCGGGTCTTCCTGCATGCTTGGTAAGCACTGTACCACTAGGCAACACTCCTGGGATCAGAGGTTTCTTAAAGAACTGAAAACAGACCTTCCTTAAAATCCCTCCATACCACTCCTGGGCTTCTATCCTGAACATCATAACCAAGGATATGATAAGGACACCTGCTCAGCCATGTTCATCTCTGCACTGTTCACAATAGCCAGATGATGGAAACAATCCAGATGTCCTACTGCAGATGAATGGATACAAAAAAATGTGGTGGAATTCTCCACAGCCAATAGACAAGATAAAGTAATGGCATTCACAGGGAAGTGGATGAATCTAAAGCAAATCATGTTCAGTGAGACAGGTCAAGATGAAAGGAACAAAAGGCGCATGGAATCCTTAAAACATCCACACAGTTCAAGAGGAAGGCCTGGATATCTGTGTACCCAATGCTTTGGACATAGTACTGGAAATATAAACACAACTACATAGTTATAAAAATCTATGACTATATAGACATAAAGTTTTATTACATAGATTAACATGTATCTATAACACATAAACCCTCTGCCTAATTTTAATTTTGTTCTAAAATGTAAGTGCCAAGGATTGTATATAGAGATTCCCTTCTTGAATACTTGTTTGTTAAATATGTCATTTGAAATATGATGTAAAAATCAAGATTAATAAAATCTGTGATAAAAAAATATCTTGGAAAAAAGAAAATGAGAGAAGCCCGCCATTGCTGACATGCAGTCCTGCACACTCAAGCTGTGGGACGTGGAGATGCACTGCACAGCAGGCAGGACACAGGACAGTCATTATTAAAGTCCAGGAACCACGTTAGCATGCTGCCGTCTCTGAACTGGTGGAGCTCTGCGTCTACTCATGGAACCTGGGGCTCTCCAGACATTCAGGGGCAAACAAGGCAAAGTCTTGTGCTGGGAGGTCGTCCTCAGCCAGGGAGTCCAGGTTCCTGTAGTTGTCCACCAGCCAAGCCAGACACGGAGCTGCGACTCCAGGGTCGACAGCCGAGCCTGGAGCGAAGCGGCCAGGACCGCAGCGGCGCTCAGGCCGTGCGCTCAGCCCTAGGACCGGTGTTAGGAAAGGACCCGGGGGACCCAGCGCGGAGCAGCCCCGCGGCCGAGGGCGGTCGGCGAGGACCCGGAGCGGCGGCCTGGTGGAGCCCTCCCGCGCCCCCGCCCAGTGGAGCAGCCGGGGGGGAGGGAAGGGCTGGGGGCCGAGGAGACCGGCGGGCAGGCCCCGCAGGCGGCGCCCAGGGAGGCCGGGAGGGCGCGGGGTTCCCGGACCCACGGGGTCGGCGTTCGGGGCCGCAGGGGGAGCGGGGGACCTCGGCGGGGCCTGGGCCGTGGGCCGGAGCGGGGAGGAGCCGGGCCCGCCGGCCGCGCCTTCCCAGCCTGGGCTCCGCTCGCAGGTGGGGATCCCGGCCCCGGCCCGCCCGGCGGACGTCAGGGAGGACCGGCCGGGCGCCCGGCGCTCCAGGCGGAGGACCGCGGGCCGCGGGCCCCGAGCCTCGGCCATCCTGGGCGGACCCGAGGCGCAGACTCCGTGCGACGCGGAAACAAGGGAGACTCACCGTGCACAGCGACCCGCGCTCCCCGTGGTCCGCTCCCGGTGTGGGAGGAGCTGGGAGCAGCTGGGAAAAAGGCGGGCAAGTGAGCGGACAGGAGCGGGAGGGGCGGTGGGCGGGGCGGGGGCGGAGCCCAGGGGACGCGGCGGTGGGCGGGGCGATGGGGAGGAGATGGGCCTGGACGTGGGGCGGTGCTTGGCCTGGCTGTGGGCGGGGCGATGGGGAGGAGATGGGCCTGGACGTGGGGCGGGGCTTGGCCTGGCTGTGGGCGGGGCGATGGGGAGGAGATGGGCCTGGACGTGGGGCGGGGCTTGGCCTGGCGGTGGGCGGGGCGAGGGCGGAGCCCAGGGGCGGCTCTTGGGCGGGGCCCCAGGGAGGGCGCGGGGTGGGTGGGATTTGAATTTCCCAAGATGCCCGGTTATGATCACCTGGGGACTTTGGCTCCAGGGGGAGGGGTGGTCCCAGCGCACACACCCTCGTCTAGAATGGGTAACTGAATGTCCTCCAGGCCTGCAGCTTGATCTCTGCCATGGATCCTTTCTGCTGAAGACCCGGGCTCTCTCCCTTGAGCCACAGCCGACTGTCAGCCTTTATTCCTGTGTGGACTGAGGAATTCAACCTCGGGCTTGTGGGCGCGAGGCCTGCACTTGTGAGGCCTAAATTAATTTTTCTCCTGTGTACTAATTAGTATAGGTTTGGGCCTCTCCTCGGAGAGGAACATAATAGCTCCAATGCTATGTACACAGGTCCACATGGGACGAGGCTAAGCGACATGAACTCCAGGAGAGGGAAAGAAGAGCTTTACCTTTGTGACTGTTGTTCTTAGTGTATTGTGTCGAGCTATTTCTTTTTGTTTAGGTTGGTTGTGGGGCTTGAACTGTGGGCCTGAGCACTGTCACTGAAGTCTTCAGCTCAAGGCTACTGCCCTATCCCTGGCCTGGGCATTGTCCCTGAGCACAGGCTTACCACCGGACCCTTGAGCCACAGCCCCAGTGCCACTTTTCTAGTGGTTATTGGAGATAAGAACCTCATGGTCTGTAGTGCTGGGCTGGCTTTGAACCTTGAACCTCAGATCTCAGCCTCCTGAGTAGCTAGGATTAATGGGGTGAGTCAGCACACCAGGCTGGTGTGAAGCTATTTCTTTCTTCTTCTTTCCCCTAAGGTTTATGTCATGCTGGTACTGTATCTGACTCTGGACTCTGGTATATTGCATATATGTTTCTTTGTGTATTTGAGAATGGGAAGGAAGGGAAAAACAAGCTGATTGGGAGGGGATGGTGGAGGGGAAGGGGGAGAAAACATGGCAGGGTAACAATGCTCAAGAAGTAACCTACCCACTACCTGATGAATGTAACTGCAACCCCTCTGGACATCACCCCAATAATCAAATAAAATAAAAAGAAGAATGCACTGCGTTGTCCTGCAAGGGCCAGGCAGAACAGAGCCAGTCCTGTGCTCCTGGGAGGAGAATGTGCTGAACTCCCTGGGCCTGGGGAGAGAAGAGCAGATGTGAGGCAATGGCGGCCCAGCCCTGAACCACCCTGGTTGTCCTGAGACCAACATTGCTGGCCACTCTTCTAAGAAGAATCCACCTTGATTTGCAGATGAAAGAGAGGAGTTTCAAGGGAGGAGATTTAACTAGACCTGGACTGAGGACTTTGGTGTAGCTCAGGATTCCAGCACTTTCCAGAAGTGCCGGGGCCTACCGGCAGCAAATTGGGGTTCCTGAAATAGGGGGCAGGGACTTCGGTTTTTGTTGCTTCTCCTTCTCTGAGGCATTGGATGGTTTTCTCTTCAGCATTTTTAATTCAGACTACTTCTAAGGCCTGCCTTCTCAGCTGCTGCTGAAACAACTGAAAACACGCAGCAGTTGCTGTTTGTGATCAGATAACTTTGAGCCCAGTTGAGCACTCTTTTTTTAAAAAAAATAAAATGAAATAAAAAAATAAAACAAAACACAGACATACAGGGGGTCGGCTGACTTCTACTTACCTCTGGAGGCCTTTGCTTTTCACCTGGGCATCTTTTACAAAAAAAGGTTATTAAGAAGAGGGATGGTAAAGACAAAATAAAAAGAACAATCCTTTATCTCAATAGTATACAATTTGTAAAAGAACAATTGTCACATATTAAATTGTGTAGAGTCAATGAATATGTCAAAAGGTCCCTGCATAATAGTAAAAGGAGGAGAAACACAGCTCATATGAATGTGTGGAACAAGTGGATCAGTAGCAGTCCCAATTGACATGCACAAATAACTCAGGTCCTTCCCACGGCGCAGGATGCACCACTGGAGGGTTGGGGGTGTAGGCCCAGTGAGTCGCTGCTTGGATGGCCGCTGACACTCTCCACGATCCGAACGCAGCGTTCAGGCAGCCAGCGGGCGTCATTTTCTCCTTGTGAAAAAACACATACATGCCCTCGACCCCAGGTTAGAACAGGATCGGGTCCATGCCAAGCACCAGTTAGGGGATCTTCCACTTTACTAAGGCAAAAGCACGCTGCTCTCTTTTTTCCCAGAATCGCTGAGCAGCAGATAAATTATTTGAATCCAAATTCAAAAAATTTAAAACAAATAAAGCATGATTAAGTATATTCACAGGGGTAGCGGGATACGACTCTCCTTTCTGTATTTTAGCAATTTGATGTTTTAATAATCCATTAGCTCTCTCCACGATGCCTTGACCTTGAGGATTGTAAGGAATGCCTGTAATATGAGTGATATTATAGGAATGGCAGAAGGATTGAAATGCTCGGCCTGCATAGCCAGGGCCATTATCTGTTTTTATTTGCGAGGGAATCCCCATCACAGCAAAACATCGAATGCAGTGAGAAATACAATATTTAGTAGCTTCCCCAGCAAGGGGTTTGGCCAGGATAAAATTAGAATAAGTATCTACAGTAACATGAACATATTTTAATCGGCCAAATGATGGAACATGTGTGACATCCATCTGCCAAACGTGATTAGAAAGCAGTCCTCGTGGATTTATACCTAAATGAGGAGCTGGTGAGAAGGGCACACAGTTAGAGCAAGTTTTAACTATTTGACGTCCCTGTTTAACTTCTACTAGATTTTTTGTACGATTGGAATTACGTAACCTTTTCCAAGCCTCTTTCGCCGCAGCATTTATTTGTAAATAGGCTTCCTTTGCATAACCCAATTGATCTTCGGTATTTTTATAGGTTCCCTCTCCTAACAACTGATCAAAAGTGTAAGGCAGGTTCTTAGACCTATTTGTTTCAATTTTAGCCCGACACTGTGCAGTGAACTCTGTCTCCCATAATAAGTACTCTCCTGCACTAAGGCATGCCCTGGCAAGCCGCTTCCAGTCATTTGGGCGTGCAATACCAGCACACACGGCCTCCAATATTACTTGAGTAAAAGGGGCAGTTGGCCCATATTGGGAGCAGGCACTCTTTAAATCCTGTAACAGTTTAACAGGAACAGGTTGATGATATACTTGTTCATCATGATCAACTAAACTAGGGAAGCATCGAGGCCCTGAAATATCTTCCCTCTCTCTAGCAGCCTGAGTCAGGTTTAATTGCGATGCACTGTGCCTGGTTGTAGTGCCTGTTAAAAGGGACTTGTTGCTAGGGCCTTTAGGCTTGCCTAAAGGTTGAAAAAGGGATTGAGGCCGTAAGGCTGCAGCCGGAGGCGGTGGGTGGGAGGGGTAAGGTTTAGAATCAGACACCATAGTGGCCTGAGGGTCATCTTTCTTTCCTACTTCTGGGGGGGCTCTCTGCTCCATCCCCATTTTCGATAGAACATGTAGCATTTCTTCTAACTTCTTCTCCACCGTAGCCATCCGGCCCTCCATTGACTCATCATAACTTTCCTCCTTGATATTCAAACCTGAATTCTGATACTCAATATCTACTGGTTGTTGTTCCCTTTTCAAGATCTCACTTAGACTCTCTTGGGCTGCGGCATATGGCTCAGCCTCAGGGTTTTCAGAAGGGTCCTTTAACTCATAAAGTTCCCTTAATTCAAGATTAAGTTCAGCATTCTCATGTTGAGGATCTATGCATTCATTTACTAGATTCCATACATCAATAGCCTCTACTGGGGTCTTTTCGGGGCCATATACATTATAATATTCTTGAATTCTTTTTCCTATCTGCTGCCAGGTTTTTTGGAATTCCTCCTCTAAAAACCTCGGGCATGCCTCCTTGACAAACTGTAGGAAGCACTGAAGCACCCCTTTTTCCACCCACGTTCCGTGGGCTTCAAGTAGGCCTGTTAAAATCAGTACATATGACCTATGGCTATGAGTTTGACCCATAATTTTTTACTCCTGACTATACACTCTCTTAAGATCCTCTCTTAATAGTCCTACGATGTGTTACTCACCACAGTGGGGTCCTCCACCGTCGTCCCAGATTTTCAGGGTCCCTGTTCGGGCGCCAGTTGCAGGGACTGGAAGAAATAGAAGAGAGACAAACACATCGGGTCCGGGAGGTCTGCAGCCCAGGCAAAAAAAATTGCAGCCTCGTTTATTCTCAACTCAAAGCTTATATCCCTTCTTGAGACCAGGGCACTGCCAGGTGTTACATCCAGATGGTTAATCAGGGAACTGTTGGGGGTTACATTCATATGGTAAATCTCAGATCAATTGAACAGGAGAAGGCCAAAAAACAATAAGACAATCAAGCAATTATCTGATGCAAATCAAAGTACAGTTTGATTCCACTCTGGCTCCCAACACAGAAGGCATCCAACTCTTGAGTTCAAACCTCACACACAAACATCAGCTCACACACACAAATACACAAAAACACACACAGAGCACCATTTTGTGTGGATGAGAATATACAACAGTGACCCTTGAAGTTGGCTTCTGGTGTATTCGGAAGGTATCCAGTTTTAGTCCATAGAACAGACTGTAAAAAGCAGGGATGGAAGAAAGAATAAAAAAACAGAGATGGGGAAGGAAGGGAGGAGAGGGAAGAAGAAAATGTGGGTCAAATCCTGTCTTCTCATCCCCAAACACAACCTGCAGCTATTGCAGAGCCCAGGCTGCTCCCCACACAGGAGCCCTTGGCCAGTGCCCCTTGTCATGGAAAATGAGCTACTGTCATTCACCTGGACCCCAGCCACAGCTGCCATCAGCCTGGCCAGGACCTGCCCTGCCTTTCCTAAACACCCTGGGAAATAGTAGTGAGCTGGAGCCACTCCGCACCCCGACCCTGCTAACCACAGAGGCTGCCCTCTCACCACACATTCCACCTCTGGGGCAGGAGCTGGCGTAATGGTGGAGAGCTTGCCTGGCACCAGGAGGACCCCATGCCACAGCTGCTTCAAGGGGATGGCAAGCAGCCTCTAGAGGACCAGATGTCAATCTTCCCTCAGGAGGCGGAGCTTCCTCCTCAGCAGGGCTGGGGTCTGAGCCCAGGCTTGACACTAAAATCCAATCCTTCGGAGTTTGCAAGATGTCATGTCCAGCGGACCTGGGACTGGCATGTGAGGCCCATAGGGGCTCTGCTGTCCAGCCGGCTCCTCACTGCAGCCCGGGGCAGGACTGGGATTTTCCTGATTGATGGGGAGTCTCCAGAGTCAGGGCAGCTCTGCTGGGACCCAGAACCCAGGCCTGCAGGCTGTGGTCTCCTGCCATGTCTCTGCAGTGGAGGCAGGGTGCTTGCTCCAGGAAGCTCATTCTGAAGGGGTTCAGAACCGCTGCCTGCCTCCCTCCCTCCTCTTCCAGCCCACAACCCTGAGACAAGGGGTCTGCTTTATGGGAACCCCGCTTGTGTGGGGGGGCACACTAGGGCTGAGCCCTGCGTTCCTCTTTGCTCCCTAGCATGGTGGGTTTGAAATAAGAAGTAACACGTTAGTGCCAGGTTCCTAATGCATTTATTGACATTCAGAGTTCAAACATTCAAAGACATTCCCTAATATCGGGAAGTACACAGTAAAGTTCAATACAACAAAACAACCATCCATACAGCCCAACATGTTCCCTCATTCCACACAGATTCAACACACTCTAGAGCCTGGCCAAGTCTTCTCAGAAAGTTCCTATCAATTACACCTAATTCAGCTTTTCTTTAAACCTCCATACAACCTTCACCATAGAATTCAGTACCTCTCCTTTATGTTAGGAACTGCAGATTACAGAGGCACTTTCATTTTTTGAAAGAGGAGTTTTCCACTTTTTACTGATGACTGATAAGGTTTATTAATTATTCCACTGCACATATCACAGAACACTGAAACTCTTCCTACTGTGACTATGCATCCATACTTCAGGGGCCACACTAGGTTTTCTCCTCAGTGAAACATGGCTCTCTGGCTTCATTTCTCCATGTCAGGGCCTGGGCACTGTCCCTGAGCATCTTAGCTCAAGCCTGGAGTTCTACCACTGGAGCCATAGCTCCACTTCAGCAGCATTTTTGGTGATCAAGTGGAGATAAGAGTCTCATGGATTTTTTTGCCCTGCAAGATGATCCTCACATCTCAGCTTCCTCAACAGCTAGGGTTGCAAGGGTGAGACACCAGAGCCCGGCAAGTCCTGAATGGATGGAGGGTTGGCTCTGAACTAAAGACTCAGGCTGGCCAGGCAAGCTCTCTACCACTAGAGCCATGCCACCTACAAGTCTGAGCTTTACCACTCTTGTTCCTACTGGAGTTTCCACTCAGTGTTCTGTCTGGCAGGACAAGTGGCCCCATAGTTGAGCTAAGTGTATGGCCTCTTGAGATGGTGAGAACTGGTGCAGTGGTCAAGTGATGTCAACTTTCACCTCTTGCCCGGGTCCTCTCCTTCCTAGATGCTGTGATGGGTTCTAAAGCCCGAGATTCAGTGGGGGAATTCTTTGAATTGTCAGGATTTGTAGAGGTTTGATTTTTTGCAGGTGTAGTTTCTCCATGTTTCTTCTCGTGTGCTCGTCCCCTGTTCCCTGAAAACTCAAGGTACCCCTGTGCTATGAAGATTCTCTTGTCTCGTGAGGATGGAGCACTGTGTAAAGGATTTGGTACACACAGGACATTTGTAGGGTCTCTCCCTAGGGAGGTTTCTCTGGCGAATCTTGAGGTTGCTGCTGTCTCTGAAGGATGTGTGGCACTGCTGACATGTTTAGGGTTTCTTTCCCATGTGTGTCCCCCTGTGTTGTCTAGGTTGGACGGTGACCTGAAGCTCTTGCACAGTGTGTGCACTCGTGCGGTTTCTCCCCAGTGTGGATTCGCTGATGTGTGATCAGAGTGTAGGGAACAATGAAGCATTTGCCACACACATTGCATCTGTGTGGTTTCCCTCCTGAGTGGATTCTCTGGTGGGTGATCAGATTGCAGCGCTGAGTAAAGGATTTGTCACACACATTGCATCTGTGGGTTTTTCCCCTGAATGCATTCGCAGGTGGGTGATCAGATGGTAGCGCTTAGTGAACGATTTTTCACACACATTGCATCTGTGGGGTTTCTCTCCAGAGTGAATTCGCTGGTGGGTGATCAGATTGCAGCGCTGAGTGAAGGATTTGTCACACACATTGCATTTGTGGGGTTTCTCTCCTGAGTGGATTCGCTGGTGTTTGATCAGAGTCCACAGCTGTGTGAAAGATTTTTCACACACATTGCATCTGTGGGGTTTCTCTCCTGAGTGGATTCGCTGGTGGGTGATCAGAGACCCCCGCTGAGTGAAGGATTTGTCACACACATTGCATCTGTGGGGTTTCTCTCCAGAGTGAATTTGCTGGTGGCTGATCAGATGCGCCCGCTTAGTGAAGGATTTGTTGCACACATTGCATCTGTGGGGTTTCTCTCCTGAGTGCATTCGCTGGTGGGTGATCAGAGTTGAACGCTGTGTGAAGGATTTGGCACACACATTGCATCTGTGGGGTTTCTCTCCAGAGTGAATTCGCTGATGGGTAATCAGAGACCCACACTGAGTGAAGGATTTGCCACACACATTGCATCTGTGGGGTTTCTCCCCTGAGTGGATTCTCTGGTGGGTGATCAGACTCCCGCGATGAGTAAAGAACTTACCACAGGTATTGCATCTGTGGGGTTTCTCTCCTGAGTGGATTCGCTGGTGGGTGATCAGAGTCCCTCGGCGAGTGAAGGATTTGTCACACACATTGCATCTGTGGGGTTTCTCCCCTGAGTGGATTCTCTGGTGGGTGATCAGACTCCCGCGATTAGTAAAGAACTTACCACAGGTATTGCATCTGTGGGGTTTCTCTCCTGAGTGGATTCGCTGGTGGGTGATCAGAGTCCCTCGGCGAGTGAAGGATTTGTCACACACATTGCATCTGTGGGGTTTCTCTCCTGAGTGGATTCGCTGGTGGGTGATCAAAGTCCCTCGCTGAGTGAAGGATTTGTCACACACATTGCATTTGTGGGGTTTCTCTCCTGAGTGGGTTTTCTGGTGGGTGATCAGATTCCCGCGATGGGTAAAGGACTTACCACAGGTATTGCATCTGTGGGGTTTCTCTCCTGAGTGGATTCGCTGGTGGGTGATCAGAGTCCAACGCTGAGTAAAGGATTTGTGGCATATGTTGCATGTATGGGTTTTCTCTCCTGAGTGGAGCAGCTGGTGGTTTCTAAGATGTGACCGATGTTGAAAGGCTTTGTCACACACATCACATGGGTGGAGCCTCTCTCCCGTGTGTGTCCTCCCATGTTTTTTAAGCCTGGAGACCCATCTAAATGACTTGTGGCAGTGTTTGCACTGGTGGGGTTTCTCTCCTGTGTGGGTTGTCTTGTGTGTCTCAACAGATGAACTACGGCTGAAGGATTTGCTGCAAGTCTGGCTCTGGTAGGGTTTCTCTCCTGTGTGAATTCCCAAAGGCATTCTAAACTGGGATGAGTGGTTAGAGCACAGGGTACTGTGCTGGCATTTTACAGGTGGCTTCCCAGAGTGGATCCCCCACTGCTCCTGCAACCCTGAATAGCAGGGAAAAGTTTTCCTGCAGTCTCCACATTCACAGAATGTCTTCTCACAATGGACTCTCTGATGCCCTGACAGGGAAGAGAATTTGCGGAAGGTTCTCCCACATGCCTTACATGGGAATTGTGACAATGCAGATGGCCCATCTGAAACACAAGAGAAAGAAATCTTTACCCTGCTTGCCTGTCATCCTAGATACTCAGGATGCTCTGAACTGAGCAATGCATCTCAAAGCCAGCCATGGATGGAAAGTCCCTGAGACTATTCTTTGGTTTTGTTTTTGCTAGGTGTAAGGTTGGACTATGGGCCTGAGCACTGTCCCTGAGCTCTTTAGATCATGGCTAATCCTCTCCCACTCTCAGCCACAGCACCACTTCCTGATTTTCTGGTGGTTTAATTCCCATTAGTCTCATGGACTCTCCTTTGGGGTCGATTTGAAGTGTTACCCTAATTGTTAGAGTCTTTCATATCTAGGATTAAATGTGTGATTCACTGATGCCGGGCTATGGGATTTTTTCTCTCCTGTAACCCATGAGAGAACCAGATGTGGAGCTGTGGCTCAAGTTGAAGACCATAAATCTTGATCATCATAGGTCAAGTAAAGCATTCAGGACCTGAGTTCTTAATCCAAGACTGACCATTTAAAAAGCAATCCACCAGAAGCATTTTCAGTTTAGCCAAACTTTGCAGTCACATTGAGGGCCTTCATATCCTTGGGCCATGTGTTTTGGGGTGCTGTTCTGTTCATTTCTATTTACCTGTTCTTTCTCCTGAAGTTTCCTTTCTTCTCCCTCTCCAGGGCTCTTTGCCTTGCTGCAGATATCTGATCAGGTCTGGTGTGGAGACAGCAAGACCTGTGCAGTGTATAAAGAGGAAGGCATGTGTCCTGGACAGCAGGAGAGAAGACAGACACCATGGACCCTCAAGGATTATTTCCAGATGGGGCATTTGTGACACCAGGACACACCTAAAATGTCCCCCTCTGACTTCAGCATTCAGATGCCTCTAAGTCAAATATGCTGAGATGGGGACACATTTTCCTCTGTCATTGAGTGGCTGGCATTTCCACTCAGCTACAATGGGCATGCAGGCTGGGTGCCATTGACTCCTGCCTGTCACCTTCCCTACTCAGAAGATTGAGCACTGGAAAATCACAGTTCAAAGCCAGCTCTGGGTAAATGTTCATAAGAGTGCATCTCCAATAAATCAGCGAAATGGTAGAATGCATAGTGGTAAGGCATCCTGTATTACCAGCTCTTGTAACTGAGGGTGCAAGGCCTTGGTTAATGACATAGTGCATGCACTAGATTCACACACACACACAATCATACCACAGTAAAATGAACCACACATACTAACTCCAAAAGTTGGAAGGTCCAGCATGGAAAGGTATGAAGTAAGATTGTGGTTGTCCCTTTGTTGGTCTTGTGTTTGAACTCGAGGCATGGTTACTTTCCTTGAGCAAATTGCACTGAAGACTACTGCTGTACCACTTACAGCTCTGCTATCCAGTTTTCAGTGTTTACTTGGAGATGAGGGACTCTGCAACTTATCTGCCTGGGCTGGCACTGGACCATGACCTTCAGTTATTTGCTTCCTGAGTACTGAGAATTAGAGGAATGGGCCACCAGTGTGTGGTAGAATATTTGTCTTTTTATTTCATCCCATGGCAAGCGATCAGAAAGTGAGGGTATCTGAGACACACTTGCAAAACCCTTGTATTCCTTTCTTTGTCCTTTTTGCTTTTGAAGGTCCCTGTACTGAGGTCAGGGCCTGGGTACTGTCCCTGTGCTTTTGTGCTCAAAGCCACACTGTACCTCTTGAGCCGCTGCTCCACTATGACTTTTGTTGGTTAATTATAGATAAGAGTCTCTGATGGGTTTCCTGCCTAGAGGAGCTGTAAACCCTGCTCCTCAGATGGCAGCTCCTTTGTAAGGAGGAAGACAGGCATGAGCTGCCAGCACCCAGCAAAGCTGGCACTGATACACAATATTCTACAGAGAAATGGTGAGGATGAGCTGGAAATGGGACACAAGGTCCTCACCCACGGAGACGAGGTTCTGGTGGTTGTCCAGCATGACTTCCCTGTACAGAGCCCGCTGAGCCGGGGTCAGGCACTGCCACTCGTCCTCTGAGAAATCCACAGCCACGTCCTCAAATGTCACCTGTGCAAAGGAGAAAAAGACAAAGGGAACACTGGGGCTGCTGCCTGTGGGCAGTTTTGTACACATGGCACAGCAGATTGAGGGACTTAAGGTCCTGGTTCCTCCATGGATGAGAGGAGTGACTGAATTTAAATATATAGGCAGCATTCAATCCTTGCACATAACAACATAATAAGAAGCTCTGCCCAGAGGCCGACGCTGCAATGCTAGTTCTCAGAGGTTGAGGCCTGGGGAGCTCAGGATTCTGAGTCAAGACACACAAGTGTCTTGAAGTGGTGGTCGGGTGTCGTGATAGAGTAGTAGCCTTCAGATGACCCAAGAAGACTTTCAAGGGCCTGTGTTCAAGAACCAGGACGGCCAAAACTAAAGAGAGATGGAGGGAGAGAAGGACAGCGGGAGAGAGAGAGGGAGAGAGAGGGAGAGAGAGAGAGAGAGAGAGAGAGAGAGAGAGAGAGAGAGAGAGAGAGAGAGACAGAGAGAGAGAGAGACAGAGGGGGAGGGGGAGAGAGAGAGAGAGAGAGAGAGGAGAAGGCAGGAGAAACACACAGAGAGGGAGACAGAACGAGATACAGGAAGGGAGGGAGAGAGAGAGAGAAGGAGAGAGAGAAGGAGAGAGAGAGAGAGAGAGAGAGAGAGAGAGAGAGAGAGAGAGAGAGAGAGAGAGAGAGAGACTAATAGTGCAATGGGTACACAGAGAAGAAAAAGGACTGGCTAAAGCCTTCCTGCACTGGGCACAGTGGCAATGGGTCTGTCTGTCCCAGTGTGCAGCATCTGGTGATTGGTGAGGTCAGAGTGTGAAACAAACGCCTTGCTCACTCACCACACTTGTACAGCCTCTGCCTGGTGCGTGTCCTGACGTGAATGGTGAGCCTTGACATTGTGATGAATGCACACGTTGTGCAGACGTGTGGCTGCACCCCATATGACGTCGCTTGTGAACCACAAGATTGGAAATTATGGAGAAAGCCTTCCCGCACATGTGCAGATGTAGGCTCAAGTCTCTATGGCATCGCTCATGAACCACAAGACTGGAATTTGCCGAGAAAGCCTTCCTGCACCGTGTGCAGCCATGGGGCTTCTCGCCACTGTGGCTGCGCTCGTGAACCATGAGACTTGGTCACGTGGAGAAAGCCTTCTCACACTGAATGCAGACGTGAGGTTCCTTGCCTATGTGGCTGCATACACACACACACACACACACACACACGAGCCATATGATTTCTGAGCATCATAACACGCACTATTTACAAAACCAAAAGAGACAGGATTCTTTCATTGGAAAACTGATTACAAGGAAGTAAACCTTGTTTCCTATGAGGAAAACATTCCTCCTGAGTCAGCCTACTTGACTGGAAGACAAGACCCTCGCTCAAAACAAAAACATCAGCTGTAAACTTTCTACACACACTCACAGCAAGCAGACTTTAACATTAATAGGAGAAGTCTCCCAGGCATTTTACAAATGTATACTGATTACATTTAGATACTAGCCAAGGGACCCCCCCCTTAAAAAAAAAGTACCCCAGGATAAAATGAACACGTTCTTTCCTTTAAAAACCATCATCATGGGGCCGGGAGTTTGGCCCAGAGGTTAAAGTGCTTGCCTAACATGCATGAAGATCCGGGTTCGATTCCTCGGTACCACATATAGAAAAAAGCCGGAAGTGGTCCTGAGGCTGAAGTGGTAGAGCTCTAGCCTTGAGAAAGTCCAAAGACAGTGCTCAGGCCCTGAGCTCAAGCCCAGGACTAGCAAAAATAAAAAATAAAAAAATAAAAAAAAAATAAAAACCACCATCATCATCAACACAAAGTTGTATTACAGAAGAAGCCTGAAATCTAAGAGGTGGAATGTGCAGCCATCTAGCTCCAGGTCTGCACCTGAAGGAAATGAAGGCAGCAAGTAGAAGAGATGGCCAGGGCACTGCACACCCAGGATTAGCCAGTGAACCAAACTGCAAGCGCTTTTAATGGATTAGGAAATGTAGTGGAGACACAGAATGGCACTTACTCTGCAGGACAGGTGACAAGGGGGAAATCCTCAAGTCCTTTAGGGCTCACAGCAGAGAAACACGTGTTCTCCTACAGGAACCTTCCACTGGTGTCCAGGCTCCCCAGCTCCGCCTCTGCCCATCTGAGCTCTTACCTGCGCTCCCATGTTCTGTGCCTTCCCATCCATTCAGCTCCCCTGGTGTGTTCACATCACTCTGTGCCACCCAGGGCTCTTCCCCAAGCTCCAACACGGAAATCACACTCTCGCTGGGAGGGCAGATTCCTGTTTATAGAAGACAATTTGCTGTGGAAAGAGAAAGATAGGATGGATGGAAGAAGGTAAGGTAGGAGGGAGGAGGGAAGGATGGGAGGGAGGGAGGGAAGGAGCGAAGGGAAGATATATGGATGGAAGGAGGGAAGGTCTTCGTGGTACTTGAGATGTAGCTCAGTGATGAGAGGACCTGCCTAGACTGTGACAAGCTCAAGAGAAAGGAAAGAAGGCTGGGAGGGGGAAAAAGGTCAAGGGAAATAAGGAACTAAAGAAAACGAGAAACATGCTCATCATCTGCGGAAATGCAAATAAAAACAACCCTAAGATACCAACTTTCCCCAAAAAGAGTGGCCAAGATTTTGTCATACAATGACAGATGTTGGCAGGGTTTTGGAGAAAAAAGAACCCCACTGCACTGCTGGTGGAATTGTAAGCAAGTTCAGCCTCTCTGGAAAGCAGTGTGGTGGTTCCTTTTTTTGTTGGTTGGTTTCCCACTAGTCCTGAAACTGAACCCGGGTCTTCCTGCATGCTAGGTAAGCACTGTACCACTAGGCAACAGTCCTGGGATCAGAGGTTTCTTAAAGAACTGAAAACAGACCTTCCTTAAAATCCCTCCATACCACTCCTGGGCTTCTATCCTGAACATCATAACCAAGGATATGATAAGGACACCTGCTCAGCCATGTTCATCTCTGCACTATTCACAATAGCCAGATGATGGAAACAATCCAGATGCCCTACTGCAGATGAATGGATACAAAAAAATGTGGTGGAATTCTCCATAGCCAATAGACAAGATAAAGTAATGGCATTCACAGGGAAGTGGATGAATCTAAAGCAAATCATGTTCAGTGAGACAGGTCAAGATGAAAGGAACAAAAGGCGCATGGAATCCTTAAAACATCCACACAGTTCAAGAGGAAGGCCTGGGTATCTGTGGACCCAATGCTTTGGACATAGTACTGGAAATATAAACACAACTACATAGTTATAAAAATCTATGACTATATAGACATAAAGTTTTATTACATAGATTAATATGTATCTATAACACATAAACCCTCTGCCTAATTTTAATTTTGTTCTAAAATGTAAGTGCCAAGGATTGTATATAGAGATTCCCTTCTTGAATACTTGTTTGTTAAATATGTCATTTGAAATATGATGTAAAAATCAAGATTAATAAATTCTGTGATAAAAAAATATCTTGGAAAAAAGAAAATGAGAGAAGCCTGCCATTGTCGACATGCAGTCCTGCACAGTCAAGCTGTGGGACGTGGAGATGCACTGCACAGCAGGCAGGACACAGGACAGTCATTATTAAAGTCCAGGAACCACGTTAGCATGCTGCCGTCTCTGAACTGGTGGAGCTCTGCGTCTACTCATGGAACCTGGGGCTCTCCAGACATTCAGGGGAAAACAAGGCAAAGTCTTGTGCTGGGAGGTCGTCCTCACCCAGGGAGTCCAGGTTCCTGTAGTTGTCCACCAGCCAAGCCAGACACGGAGCTGCGACTCCAGGGTCGACAGCCGAGCCTGGAGCGAAGCGGCCAGGACCGCAGCGGCGCTCAGGCCGTGCGCTCAGCCCTAGGACCGGTGTTAGGAAAGGACCCGGGGGACCCAGCGCGGAGCAGCCCCGCGGCCGAGGGCGGGCGGCGAGGACCCGGAGCGGCGGCCTGGTGGAGCCCTCCCGCGCCCCCGCCCAGTGGAGCAGCCGGGGGAGGGAAGGGGTGGGGGCCGAGGAGACCGGCGGGCAGGCCCCGCAGGCGGCGCCCAGGGAGGCCGGGAGGGCGCGGGGTTCCCGGACCCACGGGGTCGGCGTTCGGGGCCGCAGGGGGAGCGGGGGACCTCGGCGGGGCCTGGGCCGTGGGCCGGAGCGGGGAGGAGCCGGGCCCGCCGGCCGCGCCTTCCCAGCCTGGGCTCCGCTCGCGGGTGGGGATCCCGGCCCCGGCCCGCCCGGCGGACGTCAGGGAGGACTGGCCGGGCGCCCGGCGCTCCAGGCGGAGGACCGCGGGCCGCGGGCCCCGAGCCTCGGCCATCCTGGGCGGACCCGAGGCGCAGACTCCGTGCGACGCGGACACGAGGGAGACTCACCGTGCACGGCGACCCGCGCTCCCCGTGGTCCGCTCCCGGTGTGGGAGGAGCTGGGAGCAGCTGGGAAAAAGGCGGGCGCGTGGGCGGACGGGGGCGGGAGGGGCGGTGGGCGGGGCGGGGGCGGAGCCCAGGGGACGCGGCGGTGGGCTGGGCGATGGGGAGGAGATGGGCCTGGACGTGGGGCGGGGCTTGGCCTGGCGGTGGGCGGGGCGATGGGGAGGAGATGGGCCTGGACGAGGGGCGGGGCTTGGCCTGGCTGTGGGCAGGGCGATGGGGAGGAGATGGGCCTGGACGAGGGGCGGGGCTTGGCCTGGCGGTGGGCGGGGCGATGGGGAGGAGATGGGCCTGGACGTGGGGCGGGGCTTGGCCTGGCTGTGGGCAGGGCGATGGGGAGGAGATGGGCCTGGACGTGGGGCGGGGCGAGGGCGGAGCCCAGGGGCAGCTCTTGGGCGGGGCCCCAGGGAGGGCGCGGGTTGGGTGGGATTTGAATTTCCCAAGATGCCCGGTTATGATCACCTGGGGACTTTGGCTCCAGGGGGAGGGGTGGTCCCAGCGCACACACCCTCGTCTAGAATGGGTAACTGAATGTCCTCCAGGCCTGCAGCTTGATCTCGGCCATGGATCCTTTCTGCTGAAGACCCGGGCTCTCTCCCTTGAGCCACAGCCGACTGTCAGCCTTTATTCCTGTGTGGACTGAGGAATTCAACCTCGGGCTTGTGGGCGCGAGGCCTGCACTTGTGAGGCCTAAATTAATTTTTCTCCTGTGTACCAATTAGTATAGGTTTGGGCCTCTCCTCGGAGAGGAACATAATAGCTCCAATGCTATGTACACAGGTCCACATGGGATGAGGCTAAGCGACATGAACTCCAGGAGAGGGAAAGAAGAGCTTTACCTTTGTGACTGTTGTTCTTAGTGTACTGTGTCGAGCTATTTCTTTTTGTTTAGGTTGGTTGTGGGGCTTGGACTGTGGGCCTGAGCACTGTCACTGAAGTCTTCAGCCCAAGGCTACTGCCCTATCCCTGGCCTGGGCATTGTCCCTGAGCACAGGCTGACCACCGGACCCTTGAGCCACAGCCCCAGTGCCACTTTTCTAGTGGTTATTGGAGATAAGAACCTCATGGTCTGTAGTGCTGGGCTGGCTTTGAACCTTGAACCTCAGATCTCAGCCTCCTGAGTAGCTGGGATTATTGGGGTGAGTCAGCACACCAGGCTGGTGTGAAGCTATTTCTTTCTTCTTCTTTCCCCTAAGGTTTATGTCATGCTGGTACTGTATCTGACTCTGGACTCTGGTATATTGTATATATGTTTCTTTGTGTATTTGAGAATGGGAAGGAAGGAAGGGAAAAACAAGCTGATTGGGAGGGGATGGTGGAGGGGAAGGGGGAGAAAACATGGCAGGGTAACAATGCTCAAGAAGTAACCTACCCACTACCTGATGAATGTAACTGCAACCCCTCTGGACATCACCCCAATAATCAAATAAAATAAAAAGAAGAATGCACTGCGTTGTCCTGCAAGGGTCAGGCAGAACAGAGCCAGTCCTGTGCTCCTGGGAGGAGAATGTGCTGAACTCCCTGGGCCTGGGGAGAGAAGAGCAGATGTGAGGCAATGGCGGCCCAGCCCTGAACCACCCTGGTTGTCCTGAGACCAACATTGCTGGCCACTCTTCTAAGAAGAATCCACCTTGATTTGCAGATGAAAGAGAGGAGTTTCAAGGGAGGAGATTTAACTAGACCTGGACTGAGGACTTTGGTGTAGCTCAGGATTCCAGCACTTTCCAGAAGTGCCGGGGCCTACCGGCAGCAAATTGGGGTTCCTGAAATAGGGGGCAGGGACTTCGGTTTTTGTTGCTTCTCCTTCTCTGAGGCATTGGATGGTTTTCTCTTCAGCATTTTTAATTCAGACTACTTCTAAGGCCTGCCTTCTCAGCTGCTGCTGAAACAACTGAAAACAGGCAGCAGTTGCTGTTTGTGATCAGATAACTTTGAGCCCAGTTGAGCACTCTTTTTTTAAAAAAAATAAAATGAAATAAAAAAATAAAACAAAACACAGACATACAGGGGGTCGGCTGACTTCTACTTACCTCTGGAGGCCTTTGCTTTTCACCTGGGCATCTTTTACAAAAAAAGGTTATTAAGAAGAGGGATGGTAAAGACAAAATAAAAAGAACAATCCTTTATCTCAATAGTATACAATTTGTAAAAGAACAATTGTCACATATTAAATTGTGTAGAGTCAATGAATATGTCAAAAGGTCCCTGCATAATAGTAAAAGGAGGAGAAACACAGCTCATATGAATGTGTGGAACAAGTGGATCAGTAGCAGTCCCAATTGACATGCACAAATAACTCAGGTCCTTCCCACGTCGCAGGATGCACCACTGGAGGGTTGGGGGTGTAGGCCCAGTGAGTCGCTGCTTGGATGGCCGCTGACACTCTCCACGATCCGAACGCAGCGTTCAGGCAGCCAGCGGGCGTCATTTTCTCCTTGTGAAAAAACACATACATGCCCTCGACCCCAGGTTAGAACAGGATCGGGTCCATGCCAAGCACCAGTTAGGGGATCTTCCACTTTACTAAGGCAAAAGCACGCTGCTCTCTTTTTTCCCAGAATCGCTGAGCAGCAGATAAATTATTTGAATCCAAATTCCAAAAATTTAAAACAAATAAAGCATGATTAAGTATATTCACAGGGGTAGCGGGATATGACTCTTTTCTGTATTTTAGCAATTTGATGTTTTAATAATCCATTAGCTCTCTCCACGATGCCTTGACCTTGAGGATTGTAAGGAATGCCTGTAATATGAGTGATATTATAGGAATGGCAGAAGGATTGAAATGCTCGGCCTGCATAGCCAGGGCCATTATCTGTTTTTATTTGCGAGGGAATCCCCATCACAGCAAAACATCGAATGCAGTGAGAAATACAATATTTAGTAGCTTCCCCAGCAAGGGGGTTGGCCAGGATAAAATTAGAATAAGTATCTACAGTAACATGAACATATTTTAATCGGCCAAATGATGGAACATGTGTGACATCCATCTGCCAAACGTGATTAGAAAGCAGTCCTCGTGGATTTATACCTAAATGAGGAGCTGGTGAGAAGGGCACACAGTTAGAGCAAGTTTTAACTATTTGACGTCCCTGTTTAACTTCTACTAGATTTTTTGTACGATTGGAATTACGTAACCTTTTCCAAGCCTCTTTCGCCGCAGCATTTATTTGTAAATAGGCTTCCTTTGCATAACCCAATTGATCTTCGGTATTTTTATAGGTTCCCTCTCCTAACAACTGATCAAAAGTGTAAGGCAGGTTCTTAGACCTATTTGTTTCAATTTTAGCCCGACACTGTGCAGTGAACTCTGTCTCCCATAATAAGTACTCTCCTGCACTAAGGCATGCCCTGGCAAGCCGCTTCCAGTCATTTGGGCGTGCAATACCAGCACACACGGCCTCCAATATTACTTGAGTAAAAGGGGCAGTTGGCCCATATTGGGAGCAGGCACTCTTTAAATCCTGTAACAGTTTAACAGGAACAGGTTGATGATATACTTGTTCATCATGATCAACTAAACTAGGGAAGCATCGAGGCCCTGAAATATCTTCCCTCTCTCTAGCAGCCTGAGTCAGGTTTAATTGCGATGCACTGTGCCTGGTTGTAGTGCCTGTTAAAAGGGACTTGTTGCTAGGGCCTTTAGGCTTGCCTAAAGGTTGAAAAAGGGATTGAGGCCGTAAGGCTGCAGCCGGAGGCGGTGGGTGGGAGGGGTAAGGTTTAGAATCAGACACCATAGTGGCCTGAGGGTCATCTTTCTTTCCTACTTCTGGGGGGGCTCTCTGCTCCATCCCCATTTTCGATAGAACATGTAGCATTTCTTCTAACTTCTTCTCCACCGTAGCCATCCGGCCCTCCATTGACTCATCATAACTTTCCTCCTTGATATTCAAACCTGAATTCTGATACTCAATATCTACTGGTTGTTGTTCCCTTTTCAAGATCTCACTTAGTCTCTCTTGGGCTGCGGCATATGGCTCAGCCTCAGGGTTTTCAGAAGGGTCCTTTAACTCATACATTTCCCTTAATTCAAGATTAAGTTCAGCATTCTCATGTCGAGGATCTATGCATTCACTTACTAGATTCCATACATCAATAGCCTCTACTGGGGTCTTTTCGGGGCCATATACATTATAATATTCTTGAATTCTTTTTCCTATCTGCTGCCAGGTTTTTTGGAATTCCTCCTCTAAAAACCTCGGGCATGCCTCCTTGACAAACTGTAGGAAGCTCTGAAGCACCCCTTTTTCCACCCACGTTCCGAGGGCTTCAAGTAGGACTGTTAAAATCAGTACATATGACCTATGGCTATGAGTTTGACCCATAATTTTTTACTCCTGACTATACACTCTCTTAAGATCCTCTCTTAATAGTCCTACGATGTGTTACTCACCACAGTGGGGTCCTCCACCGTCGTCCCAGATTTTCAGGGTCCCTGTTCGGGCGCCAGTTGCAGGGACTGGAAGAAATAGAAGAGAGACAAACACATCGGGTCCGGGAGGTCTGCAGCCCAGGCAAAAAAAATTGCAGCCTCGTTTATTCTCAACTCAAAGCTTATATCCCTTCTTGAGACCAGGGCACTGCCAGGTGTTACATCCAGATGGTTAATCAGGGAACTGTTGGGGGTTACATTCATATGGTAAATCTCAGATCAATTGAACAGGAGAAGGCCAAAAAACAATAAGACAATCAAGCAATTATCTGATGCAAATCAAAGTACAGTTTGATTCCACTCTGGCTCCCAACACAGAAGGCATCCAACTCTTGAGTTCAAACCTCACACACAAACATCAGCTCACACACACAAATACACAAAAACACACACAGAGCACCATTTTGTGTGGATGAGAATATACAACAGTGACCCTTGAAGTTGGCTTCTGGTGTATTCGGAAGGTATCCAGTTTTAGTCCATAGAACAGACTGTAAAAAGCAGGGATGGAAGAAAGAATAAAAAAACAGAGATGGGGAAGGAAGGGAGGAGAAGGAAGAAGAAAATGTGGGTCAAATCCTGTCTTCTCATCCCCAAACACAACCTGCAGCTATTGCAGAGCCCAGGCTGCTCCCCACACAGGAGCCCTTGGCCAGTGCCCCTTGTCATGGAAAATGAGCTACTGTCATTCACCTGGACCCCAGCCACAGCTGCCATCAGCCCTGGCCAGGACCTGCCCTGCCTTTCCTAAACACCCTGGGAAATAGTAGTGAGCTGGAGCCACTCCGCACCCCGACCCTGCTAACCACAGAGGCTGCCCTCTCACCACACATTCCACCTCTGGGGCAGGAGCTGGCGTAATGGTGGAGAGCTTGCCTGGCACCAGGAGGACCCCATGCCACAGCTGCTTCAAGGTGATGGCAAGCAGCCTCTGGAGGACCAGATGTCAATCTTCCCTCAGGAGGCGGAGCTTCCTCCTCAGCAGGGCTGGGGTCTGAGCCCAGGCTTGACACTAAAATCCAATCCTTCGGAGTTTGCAAGATGTCATGTCCAGCGGACCTGGGACTGGCATGTGAGGCCCATAGGGGCTCTGCTGTCCAGCCGGCTCCTCACTGCAGCCCGGGGCAGGACTGGGATTTTCCTGATTGATGGGGAGTCTCCAGAGTCAGGGCAGCTCTGCTGGGACCCAGAACCCAGGCCTGCAGGCTGTGGTCTCCTGCCATGTCTCTGCAGTGGAGGCAGGGTGCTTGCTCCAGGAAGCTCATTCTGAAGGGGTTCAGAACCGCTGCCTGCCTCCCTCCCTCCTCTTCCAGCCCACAACCCTGAGACAAGGGGTCTGCTTTATGGGAACCCCGCTTGTGTGGGGGGGCACACTAGGGCTGAGCCCTGCGTTCCTCTTTGCTCCCTAGCATGGTGGGTTTGAAATAAGAAGTAACACGTTAGTGCCAGGTTCCTAATGCATTTATTGACATTCAGAGTTCAAACATTCAAAGACATTCCCTAATATCGGGAAGTACACAGTAAAGTTCAATACAACAAAACAACCATCCATACAGCCCAACATGTTCCCTCATTCCACACAGATTCAACACACTCTAGAGCCTGGCCAAGTCTTCTCAGAAAGTTCCTATCAATTACACCTAATTCAGCTTTTCTTTAAACCTCCATACAACCTTCACCATAGAATTCAGTACCTCTCCTTTATGTTAGGAACTGCAGATTACAGAGGCACTTTCATTTTTTGAAAGAGGAGTTTTCCACTTTTTACTGATGACTGATAAGGTTTATTAATTATTCCACTGCACATATCACAGAACACTGAAACTCTTCCTACTGTGACTATGCATCCATACTTCAGGGGCCACACTAGGTTTTCTCCTCAGTGAAACATGGCTCTCTGGCTTCATTTCTCCATGTCAGGGCCTGGGCACTGTCCCTGAGCATCTTAGCTCAAGCCTGGAGTTCTACCACTGGAGCCATCGCTCCACTTCAGCAGCATTTTTGGTGATCAAGTGGAGATAAGAGTCTCATGGATTTTTTTGCCCTGCAAGATGATCCTCACATCTCAGCTTCCTCAACAGCTAGGGTTGCAAGGGTGAGACACCAGAGCCCGGCAAGTCCTGAATGGATGGAGGGTTGGCTCTGAACTAAAGACTCAGGCTGGCCAGGCAAGCTCTCTACCACTAGAGCCATGCCACCTACAAGTCTGAGCTTTACCACTCTTGTTCCTACTGGAGTTTCCACTCAGTGTTCTGTCTGGCAGGACAAGTGGCCCCATAGTTGAGCTAAGTGTATGGCCTCTTGAGATGGTGAGAACTGGTGCAGTGGTCAAGTGATGTCAACTTTCACCTCTTGCCCGGGTCCTCTCCTTCCTAGATGCTGTGATGGGTTCTAAAGCCCGAGATTCAGTGGGGGAATTCTTTGAATTGTCAGGATTTGTAGAGGTTTGATTTTTTGCAGGTGTAGTTTCTCCATGTTTCTTCTCGTGTGCTCGTCCCCTGTTCCCTGAAAACTCAAGGTTCCCCTGTGCTATGAAGATTCTCTTGTCTCGTGAGGATGGAGCACTGTGTAAAGGATTTGGTACACACAGGACATTTGTAGGGTCTCTCCCTAGGGAGGTTTCTCTGGCGAATCTTGAGGTTGCTGCTGTCTCTGAAGGATGTGTGGCACTGCTGACATGTTTAGGGTTTCTTTCCCATGTGTGTCCCCCTGTGTTGTCTAGGTTGGACGGTGACCTGAAGCTCTTGCACAGTGTGTGCACTCGTGCGGTTTCTCCCCAGTGTGGATTCGCTGATGTGTGATCAGAGTGTAGGGAACAATGAAGCATTTGCCACACACATTGCATCTGTGTGGTTTCCCTCCTGAGTGGATTCTCTGGTGGGTGATCAGATTGCAGCGCTGAGTAAAGGATTTGTCACACACATTGCATCTGTGGGTTTTTCTCCTGAATGCATTCGCAGGTGGGTGATCAGATGGTAGCGCTGAGTGAACGATTTTTCACACACATTGCATCTGTGGGGTTTCTCTCCAGAGTGAATTCGCTGGTGGGTGATCAGATTGCAGCGCTGAGTGAAGGATTTGTCACACACATTGCATTTGTGGGGTTTCTCTCCTGAGTGGATTCGCTGGTGTTTGATCAGAGTCCACAGCTGTGTGAAAGATTTTTCACACACATTGCATCTGTGGGGTTTCTCTCCTGAGTGGATTCGCTGGTGGGTGATCAGAGACCCCCGCTGAGTGAAGGATTTGTCACACACATTGCATCTGTGGGGTTTCTCTCCAGAGTGAATTTGCTGGTGGCTGATCAGATGCGCCCGCTTAGTGAAGTATTTGTTGCACACATTGCATCTGTGGGGTTTCTCTCCTGAGTGCATTCGCTGGTGGGTGATCAGAGTTGAACGCTGTGTGAAGGATTTGGCACACATATTGCATCTGTGGGGTTTCTCTCCAGAGTGAATTCGCTGATGGGTAATCAGAGACCCCGACTGAGTGAAGGATTTGCCACACACATTGCATCTGTGGGGTTTCTCCCCTGAGTGGATTCTCTGGTGGGTGATCAGACTCCCGCGATGAGTAAAGAACTTACCACAGGTATTGCATCTGTGGGGTTTCTCTCCTGAGTGGATTCGCTGGTGGGTGATCAGAGTCCCTCGGCGAGTGAAGGATTTGTCACACACATTGCATCTGTGGGGTTTCTCCCCTGAGTGGATTCTCTGGTGGGTGATCAGACTCCCGCGATTAGTAAAGAACTTACCACAGGTATTGCATCTGTGGGGTTTCTCTCCTGAGTGGATTCGCTGGTGGGTGATCAGAGTCCCTCGGCGAGTGAAGGATTTGTCACACACATTGCATCTGTGGGGTTTCTCTCCTGAGTGGATTCGCTGGTGGGTGATCAAAGTCCCTCGCTGAGTGAAGGATTTGTCACACACATTGCATTTGTGGGGTTTCTCTCCTGAGTGGGTTTTCTGGTGGGTGATCAGATTCCCGCGATGGGTAAAGGACTTACCACAGGTATTGCATCTGTGGGGTTTCTCTCCTGAGTGGATTCGCTGGTGGGTGATCAGAGTCCAACGCTGAGTAAAGGATTTGTGGCATATGTTGCATGTATGGGTTTTCTCTCCTGAGTGGAGCAGCTGGTGGTTTCTAAGATGTGACCGATGTTGAAAGGCTTTGTCACACACATCACATGGGTGGAGCCTCTCTCCCGTGTGTGTCCTCCCATGTTTTTTAAGCCTGGAGACCCATCTAAATGACTTGTGGCAGTGTTTGCACTGGTGGGGTTTCTCTCCTGTGTGGGTTGTCTTGTGTGTCTCAACAGATGAACTACGGCTGAAGGATTTGCTGCAAGTCTGGCTCTGGTAGGGTTTCTCTCCTGTGTGAATTCCCAAAGGCATTCTAAACTGGGATGAGTGGTTAGAGCACAGGGTACTGTGCTGGCATTTTACAGGTGGCTTCCCAGAGTGGATCCCCCACTGCTCCTGCAACCCTGAATAGCAGGGAAAAGTTTTCCTGCAGTCTCCACATTCACAGAATGTCTTCTCACAATGGACTCTCTGATGCCCTGACAGGGAAGAGAATTTGCGGAAGGTTCTCCCACATGCCTTACATGGGAATTGTGACAATGCAGATGGCCCATCTGAAACACAAGAGAAAGAAATCTTTACCCTGCTTGCCTGTCATCCTAGATACTCAGGATGCTCTGAACTGAGCAATGCATCTCAAAGCCAGCCATGGATGGAAAGTCCCTGAGACTATTCTTTGGTTTTGTTTTTGCTAGGTGTAAGGTTGGACTATGGGCCTGAGCACTGTCCCTGAGCTCTTTAGATCATGGCTAATCCTCTCCCACTCTCAGCCACAGCACCACTTCCTGATTTTCTGGTGGTTTAATTCCCATTAGTCTCATGGACTCTCCTTTGGGGTCGATTTGAAGTGTTACCCTAATTGTTAGAGTCTTTCATATCTAGGATTAAATGTGTGATTCACTGATGCCGGGCTATGGGATTTTTTCTCTCCTGTAACCCATGAGAGAACCAGATGTGGAGCTGTGGCTCAAGTTGAAGACCATAAATCTTGATCATCATAGGTCAAGTAAAGCATTCAGGACCTGAGTTCTTAATCCAAGACTGACCATTTAAAAAGCAATCCACCAGAAGCATTTTCAGTTTAGCCAAACTTTGCAGTCACATTGAGGGCCTTCATATCCTTGGGCCATGTGTTTTGGGGTGCTGTTCTGTTCATTTCTATTTACCTGTTCTTTCTCCTGAAGTTTCCTTTCTTCTCCCTCTCCAGGGCTCTTTGCCTTGCTGCAGATATCTGATCAGGTCTGGTGTGGAGACAGCAAGACCTGTGCAGTGTATAAAGAGGAAGGCATGTGTCCTGGACAGCAGGAGAGAAGACAGACACCATGGACCCTCAAGGATTATTTCCAGATGGGGCATTTGTGACACCAGGACACACCTAAAATGTCCCCCTCTGACTTCAGCATCCAGCTGCCTCTAAGTCAAATATGCTGAGATGGGGACACATTTTCCTCTGTCATTGAGTGGCTGGCATTTCCACTCAGCTACAATGGGCATGCAGGCTGGGTGCCATTGACTCCTGCCTGTCACCTTCCCTACTCAGAAGATTGAGCACTGGAAAATCACAGTTCAAAGCCAGCTCTGGGTAAATGCTCATAAGAGTGCATCTCCAATAAATCAGCGAAATGGTAGAATGCATAGTGGTAAGGCATCCTGTATTACCAGCTCTTGTAACTGAGGGTGCAAGGCCTTGGTTAATGACATAGTGCATGCACTAGATTCACACACACACACAATCATACCACAGTAAAATGAACCACACATAGTAACTTCAAAAGTTGGAAGGTCCAGCATGGAAAGGTATGAAGTAAGATTGTGGTTGTCCCTTTGTTGGTCTTGTGTTTGAACTCGAGGCATGGTTACTTTCCTTGAGCAAATTGCACTGAAGACTACTGCTGTACCACTTACAGCTCTGCTATCCAGTTTTCAGTGTTTACTTGGAGATGAGGGACTCTGCAACTTATCTGCCTGGGCTGGCACTGGACCATGACCTTCAGTTATTTGCTTCCTGAGTACTGAGAATTAGAGGAATGGGCCACCAGTGTGTGGTAGAATATTTGTCTTTTTATTTCATCCCATGGCAAGCGATCAGAAAGTGAGGGTATCTGAGACACACTTGCAAAACCCTTGTATTCCTTTCTTTGTCCTTTTTGCTTTTGAAGGTCCCTGTACTGAGGTCAGGGCCTGGGTACTGTCCCTGTGCTTTTGTGCTCAAAGCCACACTGTACCTCTTGAGCCGCTGCTCCACTATGACTTTTGTTGGTTAATTATAGATAAGAGTCTCTGATGGGTTTCCTGCCTAGAGGAGCTGTAAACCCTGCTCCTCAGATGGCAGCTCCTTTGTAAGGAGGAAGACAGGCATGAGCTGCCAGCACCCAGCAAAGCTGGCACTGATACACAATATTGTACAGAGAAATGGTGAGGATGAGCTGGAAATGGGACACAAGGTCCTCACCCACGGAGACGAGGTTCTGGTGGTTGTCCAGCATGACTTCCCTGTACAGAGCCCGCTGAGCCGGGGTCAGGCACTGCCACTCGTCCTCTGAGAAATCCACAGCCACGTCCTCAAATGTCACCTGTGCAAAGGAGAAAAAGACAAAGTGAACACTGGGGCTGCTGCCTGTGGGCAGTTTTGTACACATGGCACAGCAGATTGAGGGACTTAAGGTCCTGGTTCCTCCATGGATGAGAGGAGTGACTGAATTTAAATATATAGGCGGCATTCAATCCTTGCACATAACAACATAATAAGAAGCTCTGCCCCAGAGGCCGACGCTGCAATGCTAGTTCTCAGAGGTTGAGGCCTGGGAAGCTCAGGATTCTGAGTCAAGACACACAAGTGTCTTGAAGTGGTGGTCGGGTGTCGTGATAGAGTAGTAGCCTTCAGATGACCCAAGAAGACTTTCAAGGGCCTGTGTTCAAGAACCAGGACGGCCAAAACTAAAGAGAGAGGGAGGGAGAGAAGGACAGCGGGAGAGAGAGAGAGAGAGAGAGAGAGAGAGACAGACAGACAGACAGACAGAGGGGGAGGGGGAGAGAGAGAGAGAGAGAGAGGAGAAGGCAGGAGAAACACACAGAGAGGGAGACAGAACGAGATACAGGAAGGGAGGGAGAGAGAGAGAGAGAGAAGGAGAGAGAGAAGGAGAGAGAGAGAGAGAGAGAGAGAGAGAGAGAGAGAGAGAGAGAGAGAGAGAGAGAGAGGGAGAGACTAATAGTGCAATGGGTACACAGAGAAGAAAAAGGACTGGCTAAAGCCTTCCTGCACTGGGCACAGTGGCATGGGTCTGTCTGTCCCAGTGTGCAGCATCTGGTGATTGGTGAGGTCAGAGTGTGAAACAAACGCCTTGCTCACTCGCCACACTTGTACAGCCTCTGCCTGGTGCGTGTCCTGACGTGAATGGTGAGCCTTGACATTGGGATGAATGCACATGTTGTGCAGACGTGTGGCTGCACCCCATATGACGTCGCTTGTGAACCACAAGATTGGAAATTATGGAGAAAGCTTTCCCGCACATGTGCAGATGTAGGGCTCAAGTCTCTATGGCATCGCTCATGAACCACAAGACTGGAATTTGCCGAGAAAGCCTTCCTGCACCGTGTGCAGCCATGGGGCTTCTCGCCATTGTGGCTGCGCTCGTGAACCATGAGACTTGGTCACGTGGAGAAAGCCTTCTCACACTGAATGCAGACGTGAGGCTCCTTGCCTATGTGGCTGCATACACACACACACACACACACACACACACACATACACACACATACACACATACACGAGCCATATGATTTCTGAGCATCATAACACGCACTATTTACAAAACCAAAAGAGACAGGATTCTTTCATTGGAAAACTGATTACAAGGAAGTAAACCTTGTTTCCTATGAGGAAAACATTCCTCCTGAGTCAGCCTACTTGACTGGAAGACAAGACCCTCGCTCAAAACAAAAACATCAGCTGTAAACTTTCTACACACACTCACAGCAAGCAGATTTTAACATTAATAGGAGAAGTCTCCCAGGCATTTTACAAATGTATACTGATTACATTTAGATACTAGCCAAGGGACCCCCCCCTTAAAAAAAAAAGTACCCCAGGATAAAATGAACACGTTCTTTCCTTTAAAAACCATCATCATGGGGCCGGGAGTTTGGCCCAGAGGTTAAAGTGCTTGCCTAACATGCATGAAGATCCGGGTTCGATTCCTCGGTACCACATATAGAAAAAAGCCGGAAGTGGTCCTGAGGCTGAAGTGGTAGAGCTCTAGCCTTGAGAAAGTCCAAAGACAGTGCTCAGGCCCTGAGCTCAAGCCCAGGACTAGCAAAAATAAAAAATAAAAAAATAAAAAAAAAATAAAAACCACCATCATCATCAACACAAAGTTGTATTACAGAAGAAGCCTGAAATCTAAGAGGTGGAATGTGCAGCCATCTAGCTCCAGGTCTGCACCTGAAGGAAATGAAGGCAGCAAGTAGAAGAGATGGCCAGGGCACTGCACACCCAGGATTAGCCAGTGAACCAAACTGCAAGCGCTTTTAATGGATTAGGAAATGTAGTGGAGACACAGAATGGCACTTACTCTGCAGGACAGGTGACAAGGGGGAAATCCTCAAGTCCTTTAGGGCTCACAGCAGAGAAACACGTGTTCTCCTACAGGAAACTCCCACTGGTGTCCAGCCTCCCCAGCTCCGCCTCTGCCCATCTGAGCTCTTACCTGCGCTCCCATGTTCTGTGCCTTCCCATCCATTCAGCTCCCCTGGTGTGTTCACATCACTCTGTGCCACCCAGGGCTCTTCCCCAGCTCCAACACGGAAATCACACTCTCGCTGGGAGGGCAGATTCCTGTTTATAGAAGACAATTTGCTGTGGAAAGAGAAGGATAGGATGGATGGAAGAAGGTAAGGCAGGAAGGAGGAGGGAAGGATGGGAGGGAGGGAGGGAAGGAGCGAAGGGAAGATATATGGATGGAAGGAGGGAAGGTCTTCGTGGTACTTGAGATGTAGCTCAGTGATGAGAGGACCTGCCTAGACTGTGACAAGCTCAAGAGAAAGGAAAGAAGGCTGGGAGGGGGAAAAAGGTCAAGGGAAATAAGGAACTAAAGAAAACGAGAAACATGCTCATCATCTGCGGAAATGCAAATAAAAACAACCCTAAGATACCAACTTTCCCCAAAAAGAGTGGCCAAGATTTTGTCATACAATGACAGATGTTGGCAGGGTTTTGGAGAAAAAAGAACCCCACTGCACTGCTGGTGGAATTGTAAGCAAGTTCAGCCTCTCTGGAAAGCAGTGTGGTGGTTCCTTTTTTTGTTGGTTGGTTTCCCACTAGTCCTGAAACTGAACCCGGGTCTTCCTGCATGCTAGGTAAGCACTGTACCACTAGGCAACAGTCCTGGGATCAGAGGTTTCTTAAAGAACTGAAAACAGACCTTCCTTAAAATCCCTCCATACCACTCCTGGGCTTCTATCCTGAACATCATAACCAAGGATATGATAAGGACACCTGCTCAGCCATGTTCATCTCTGCACTATTCACAATAGCCAGATGATGGAAACAATCCAGATGCCCTACTGCAGATGAATGGATACAAAAAAATGTGGTGGAATTCTCCATAGCCAATAGACAAGATAAAGTAATGGCATTCACAGGGAATTGGATGAATCTAAAGCAAATCATGTTCAGTGAGACAGGTCAAGATGAAAGGAACAAAAGGTGCATGGAATCCTTAAAACATCCACACAGTTCAAGAGGAAGGCCTGGGTATCTGTGGACCCAATGCTTTGGACATAGTACTGGAAATATAAACACAACTACATAGTTATAAAAATCTATGACTATATAGACATAAAGTTTTATTACATAGATTAATATGTATCTATAACACATAAACCCTCTGCCTAATTTTAATTTTGTTCTAAAATGTAAGTGCCAAGGATTGTATATAGAGATTCCCTTCTTGAATACTTGTTTGTTAAATATGTCATTTGAAATATGATGTAAAAATCAAGATTAATAAATTCTGTGATAAAAAAATATCTTGGAAAAAAGAAAATGAGAGAAGCCTGCCATTGTCGACATGCAGTCCTGCACAGTCAAGCTGTGGGACGTGGAGATGCACTGCACAGCAGGCAGGACACAGGACAGTCATTATTAAAGTCCAGGAACCACGTTAGCATGCTGCCGTCTCTGAACTGGTGGAGCTCTGCGTCTACTCATGGAACCTGGGGCTCTCCAGACATTCAGGGGCAAACAAGGCAAAGTCTTGTGCTGGGAGGTCGTCCTCACCCAGGGAGTCCAGGTTCCTGTAGTTGACCACCAGCCAAGCCAGACACGGAGCTGCGACTCCAGGGTCGACAGCCGAGCCTGGAGCGAAGCGGCCAGGACCGCAGCGGCGCTCAGGCCGTGCGCTCAGCCCTAGGACCGGTGTTAGGAAAGGACCCGGGGGACCCAGCGCGGAGCAGCCCCGCGGCCGAGGGCGGTCGGCGAGGACCCGGAGCGGCGGCCTGGTGGAGCCCTCCCGCGCCCCCGCCCAGTGGAGCAGCCGGGGGAGGGAAGGGGTGGGGGCCGAGGAGACCGGCGGGCAGGCCCCGCAGGCGGCGCCCAGGGAGGCCGGGAGGGCGCGGGGTTCCCGGACCCACGGGGTCGGCGTTCGGGGCCGCAGGGGGAGCGGGGGACCTCGGCGGGGCCTGGGCCGTGGGCCGGAGCGGGGAGGAGCCGGGCCCGCCGGCCGCGCCTTCCCAGCCTGGGCTCCGCTCGCGGGTGGGGATCCCGGCCCCGGCCCGCCCGGCGGACGTCAGGGAGGACCGGCCGGGCGCCCGGCGCTCCAGGCGGAGGACCGCGGGCCGCGGGCCCCGAGCCTCGGCCATCCTGGGCGGACCCGAGGCGCAGAGTCCGTGCGACGCGGACACGAGGGAGACTCACCGTGCACGGCGACCCGCGCTCCACGTGGTCCGCTCCCGGTGTGGGAGGAGCTGGGAGCAGCTGGGAAAAAGGCGGGCGCGTGGAGGGACGGGGGCGGGAGGGGCGGTGGGCGGGGCGGGGGCGGAGCCCAGGGGACGCGGCGGTGGGCTGGGCGATGGGGAGGAGATGGGCCTGGACGTGGGGCGGGGCTTGGCCTGGCTGTGGGCGGGGCGATGGGGAGGAGATGGGCCTGGACGTGGGGCGGGGCTTGGCCTGGCGGTGGGCGGGGCGATGGGGAGGAGATGGGCCTGGACGTGGGGCGGGGCTTGGCCTGGCGGTGGGCGGGGCGGGGCAGAGCCCAGGGGCGGCTCTTGGGCGGGGCCCCAGGGAGGGCGGGGGTTGGGTGGGATTTGAATTTCCCAAGATGCCCGGTTATGATCACCTGGGGACTTTGGCTCCAGGGGGAGGGGAGGTCCCAGCGCACACACCCTCGTCTAGAATGGGTAACTGAATGTCCTCCAGGCCTGCAGCTTGATCTCGGCCATGGAGCCTTTCCGCTGAAGACCCGGGCTCTCTCCCTTGAGCCACAGCCGACTGTCAGCCTTTATTCCTGTGTGGACTGAGGAATTCAACCTCGGGCTTGTGAGCGCGAAGCCTGCACTTGTGAGGCCTAAATTAATTTTTCTCCTGTGTACCAATCAGTATAGGTTTGGGCCTCTCCTCGGAGAGGAACATAATAGCTCCAATGCTATGTACACAGGTCCACATGGGACGAGGCTAAGCGACATGAACTCCAGGAGAGGGAAAGAAGAGCTTTACCTTTGTGACTGTTGTTCTTAGTGTACTGTGTCGAGCTATTTCTTTTTGTTTAGGTTGGTTGTGGGGCTTGGACTGTGGGCCTGAGCACTGTCACTGAAGTCTTCAGCTCAAGGCTACTGCCCTGTCCCTGGCCTGGGCATTGTCCCTGAGTACAGGCTGACCACCGGACCCTTGAGCCACAGCCCCAGTGCCACTTTTCTAGTGGTTATTGGAGATAAGAACCTCATGGTCTTTAGTGCTGGGCTGGCTTTGAACCTTGAACCTCAGATCTCAGCCTCCTGAGCAGCTGGGATTATTGGGGTGAGTCAGCACACCAGGCTGGTGTGAAGCTATTTCTTTCTTCTTCTTTCCCCTAAGGTTTATGTCATGCTGGTACTGTATCTGACTCTGGACCCTGGTATATTGTATATATGTTTCTTTGTGTATTTGAGAATGGGAAGGAAGGAAAGGGAAAAACAAGCTGATTGGGAGGGGGTGGTGGAGGGGAAGGGGGAGAAAACATGGCAGGGTAACAATGTTCTAGAAGTACCGTCTACATTACCTGAAGACTGTAACTGCAACCCCTCTGGACATCACCCCAATAATCAAATAAAATAAAAAGAAAGAAGAATGCACTGCGTTGTCCTGCAAGGGTCAGGCAGAACAGAGCCAGTCCTTGTGCTCCTGGGAGGAGAACGTGCTGAACTTCCTGGGCCTGGGGAGGGAAGAGCAGATGTGAGGCAATGGCGGCCCAGCCCTGAACCACCCTGGCTGTCCAGACCAACACTGCTGACCACACTTCTAAGAATCCCTCTTGATTTGGAGATGAAAGATAGGAGTTTCAAAGGAGGAGATTTAACTAGACCTGTGTTGGGGACCGATTGTGTGGTCAGTAACCTGACTGTGGGGTAAGTGACCTTGGACCCTCACAATTGAGTACACAAGGAAGTAAGCTCTTATCATGATTTTGGGCTGTGTCAATAGCTTCTCATTTAACCTGTTTGGGACTTGATAGCTTCTCATTTAATCTATTTGGGACTGGATCGCTGCTCATTCAACCTATTTGAGACTTGATAAAGTTTGTCCGAATGTAGCCCCTGGCAGTTCCTTAAAGAAGTGTATTTAAGGTCAGAACTGGAAATAAACTGGGCTACATTCTTGGACTACAGGCCTCTTAAGCTGTGGCTCCTGATTTGGGCTGTAGCCTTCCCAAACCCCATCTGTTTGTCTCTCTTCTATTTTTTCCTAGTCCCTGCCCCCTATTTCAGGAATCCCAATCTACCAACCCTGGTTTTCTGTCGGCTGGCCCCGGCAGACCTGGACTGAGGACTTTGGTGTAGCTCAGGATTCCAGCACTTTCCAGGAGGCATCCAACTCTTGAGTTCAAACTTCACACACATACACCAGCTCTCAGACACACACACACACACACACACACACACAAACACACACACAGACCATTTTGTGGGGATGAGTATATAGAATTGTGACCCTTCAAGTTTGCTTCTGGTATATTCAGTATGTATCCAGTTTTAGTCAATAAAACACACTGGAAAAAGCAAGGATGGAAGAAAGAATAAAAAACAGAGACAGGGAAAGAAAAAAGGAAGGAAGGAATGAAGGAAGGAAGGGAGGGAGGGGAGGAAGGGAAGAAGAAAATGTGGGTCAAAGACTCAGGCTGGCCAGGCAAGCTCTCTACCACTGTCTTTGTGTCTATACCAAAAGACAACCTGCAGGTATTACAGAGCCTACGTTGCTGCCCACACAGGAGCCCGTGGCCAGTGCCCCTTGTCATGGAAAATGAGCTACAGTCATTCACCTGGACTCCAGCCATAGCTGCCATCAGCCCTGGCCAGGACCTCCCAGAATCCTCTGCCTCCCCTGCCTTCCCGAAACACCCTGGGAAATAGTAGTGTGCAGGGGCCACTGCACACCCCGACCCTGCTAACCACAGAGGCTGCCGCTCACCACACATTCCACCTCTGGGGCAGGAGCCTGGCCTAATGGGGAGAGTGTGCAAGATGTCCATGTCCACTGGGCCTGCGAGTGGCACGCGATGCTCACGGGGCCTCTGCTGCCCGGCCAGCTGTCTTCTCATTGTGGCCCGGGCAGCACTGGGGATCTCCGGGTGGAGGGGGAGTCTCCAGAGGCAGGGAAGCTCTCCTGGGCCTCACCTGGATCCCAGAGCCCAGGCCTGCAGCCTGTGGACTCCTGCCATGTCTCTCCAATAGTGGTGGGGTGTTTGCTCCATGCAGCTGTCATTCTGATGGGGTGAACTGCTGCCTGCCTCCCTCACTCTTTGCCTCCCTCCTCTTCCAGCCCACAACCCTGAGACTAGAGGTCTTTTCTATGGGGCCCCAGCTTGTGGAGAGGGGACACACTAGGGCTGGGCCTTGCTTTCCTCTCTGTTCCCTTGCATGGTGGGTTAGAAATTGCAAAGACTTCAGTGCCAGGTCTCTCACTCATTTATTGACATTCAGAGTTTAAACATTAGAAGACATTCCCTAATATCGGGAAGTACACAGTAAAGTTCAATACACCAAATTAACCATCCATACAGCCCTAGATGTTCCCTCATTCCACACAGATTAAACACACTCAAGAGCCTGGCCAAGGCTTCTCAGAAAGTTCTTATCACTTACACCTAATGAAGCTTTCTCCTAAAACCTTCATAGACCTTGAACTTACAACCTGGTACCCATGTTTTATATTAGGAATTGCAGATTTGAGAGGCATTTGCCTTGTTTGAAAGGATTTTTTCACTTCCTACTTACCACTGATAACCTTTTTTAATTGTCCCAAACAGGTATCACTGAACACTCAAACTTTTCCTACTGAGACTATGCATAAAAACTTCAGTGGCCAGACTACATTTTCTCCTCAGTGAAACAGGGGCTCTGGCTTCATTCCTCCATGTCAGGGCACTGTCTCTGAGCATCTTAGCTCAAGCCTGGTGTTCTACAGCAGCAGTTTTTAAGATTCGCAGTAGATAAGTGTCTCATGGGCTTTCCTGCCCTGGCTGTCTTCACACCATGATTTTCACATCTCAGCTTCCTGAGCAGCTAGGGCTGCAGGGGTAAGAAAACAGAGCATGGCAAGTCCTGTGTGGATGGAGGGTTGATTCTGAACTAAAGACTCAGGCTGACCAGGCAAGCTTTCCACCACTGGAGCCATGCCACCCTCAAATCTGAGCTTCCCCACTCTCAATCTTACTGGAGTTTCAACTCAGGGTACTGTATGCCAGGACAAGTGGCCTCATTCTTCAGCAAACTATATTATATGGACTCTCGAGTTTGTGAGGACTGGGGAAGTCGACAAGTGATGTCATCTTTCTCCTTCCTTCCCGGGTCCTCTCCTTCCTAGATGCTCTCATGGGTTCTAAAGCCCGGGATTCAGTGGGGGAATTCTTTGAATTGTCAGTACTTGTAGAGGTTTGATATTTCCTGGTGTGTTTTCTCTGTGTTTCTTCTGGTGTGGTCATCCCTTGTTTCCTGAAACTGCAGTGTTCATCTGTGCTGTGGATTTTTCTGTTGATTCTTGAGGGTTTAGCACTGTGTAAAGGATTTGGTACACACAGGACATTTGTAGAGTCTCTCCCTAGAGAGATTTCTCTGGAAAATCTTGAGGTTGCTGTTGTCTCTGCAGGATGTGTGGCACTGCTGACATGTTTAGGGTTTCTTTCCCATGTGTGTCCCCCTGTGTTGTCTCAGGTTGGAGGGTGACCTGACGCTCTTGCCACAGTGTGTGCACTAGTGTGGTTTCTCCTCGGTGTGGATTCGCTGGTGGGTGATCAGAGTGTAGGGAACAATGAAGAATTTGCCACATACCTTGCATCTATGGGGTTTCTCTCCTGAGTGGATTCGCTGGTGTTTGATTAGAGTCCTCTACTGAGTGAAGGATTTGTCACAAACCTTGCACCTGTGGGGTTTCTCTCCAGTGAATTCACTGGTGGGTGACCAAAGTCCCCCGCTGAGTGAAGGATTTGTCACACACATTGCATCTGTGGGATTTCTCTCCTGAGTGGATTCACTGGTGGATGATCAGAGTTTGGGGATGAGTGAAGGATTTGTGATACACTTTGCATGTATGGAGTTTCTCTCCTGAGTGGGTTCTCTGGTGGGTGATTAGATTCCCGCGATGAGTAAAGAACTTACCACAGGTATTGCATCTGTGGGGTTTCTCTCCTGAGTGGATTCGCTGGTGGGTGATCAAATGGCAGCATAGAGTGAAGGATTGTTCACACACATTGCATCTGTAGGGTTTCTCTCCTGAGTGGAGCAGCTGGTGGTTTCTAAGATGTGACCGATGTTGAAAGGCTTTGTCACACACATCACATACGTAGAGCCTCTCTTCCGTGTGTGTCTTCTCATGTTTCTTAAGCCTGGGGACCCATTTAAATGACTTGTGGCAGTGTTTGCACTGGTGGGGTTTCTCTCCTGTGTGGGTTGTCTTGTGTGTCTCAACAGATGAACTACGGCTGAAGGATTTGCTGCAAGTCTGGCTCTGGTAGGTTTTCTCTCCTGTGTGAATTCCCAAAGGAATTCTAAACTGGGATGAGTGGTTAGAGCACAGGGCACTGTGCTGGCATTTTACAGGTGGCTTCCCAGAGTGGATCCCCCGCTGCTCCTGCAACCCTGAATAGCAGGGAAAAGTTTTCCTGCAGTCTCCACATTCACAGAATGCCTTCTCACAATGGACTCTCTGATGCCCTGACAGGGAAGAGAATTTGTGGAAGGTTCTCACACATGCTTTACATGGGAATTGTGACAATGCAGATGGCCCATCTGAAACACAAGAGAAAGAAATCCTTACCCTGCTTGCCTGTCATCCTAGATACTCAGGATGCTCTGAACTGAGCAATGCATTTCAAAGCCAGCCATGGATGGAAAGTCCCTGAGACTATTCTTTGGTCTTGTTTTATTTTACATTGTTTTGTTTTTGCTAGGTGTAAGGTTGGACTATGGGCCTGAGCACTGTCCCTGAGCTCTTTAGATCATGGCTAATCCTCTCTCACTCTCAGCCACAGCACCACTTCCTGATTTTCTGGTGGTTTAATTCCCATTAGAGTCTCATGGACTCTCCTTGTGGGGCTCGATTTCAAGTGTTACCCCAAATGTTAGAGTCTTTCATATCTAGGATTAAATGTGTGATCCACTGATGGCGGGCTATGGGATTTTTTCTCTCCTGTAACCCATGAGAGAACCAGATGAGGAGCTGTGGCTCAACTTGAAGAAAATAAACCTTGATCATCATAGGTCAAGTAAAGTGCTCAGGACCTGAATTCAAAATCCAGGGCCTCACCTGGATCCCAGAGCCCAGGCGTGTGCACTGTGGGCTCCTGCCATGTCTCTGCCGTGGTGCCAGGGTGCTTGCTCCATGAAGCTCTCATTCTAAAGGGGTTCAGAACCGCTGCCTGCCTCCCTCCCTCCTCTTCCAGCCCACAACCCAGAGACTAGAGGTCTGCTTTATGGGAACCCCGCTTGTGTGGGGGGGCACACTAGGGCTGAGCCCTGCGTTCCTCTTTGCTCCCTAGCATGGTGGGTTTGAAATAAGAAGTAACACGTTAGTGCCAGGTTCCTAATGCATTTATTGACATTCAGAATTCAAACATTCAAAGACATTCCCTAATATCGGGAAGAACACAGTAAAGTTCAATACAACAAAACAACCATCCATACAGCCCAACATGTTCCCTCATTCCACACAGATTCAACACACTCAAGGGCCGGCCAAGTCTTCTAAGATAGTTCCTATCAATTACACCTAATTCAGCTTTTCTTTAAACCTCCATACAACCTTCACCATAGAACTCAGTACCTCTCCTTTATGTTAGGAACTGCAGATTACAGAGGCACTTTCATTTTTTGAAAGAGGAGTTTTCCACTTTTTACTGATGACTGATAAGGTTTATTAATTATTCCACTGCACATATCACAGAACACTGAAACTCTTCCTACTGTGACTATGCATCCATACTTCAGTGGCCACACTAGGTTTTCTCCTCAGTGAAACATGGCTCTCTGGCTTCATTTCTCCATGTCAGGGCCTGGGCACTGTCCCTGAGCATCTTAGCTCAAGCCTGGAGTTCTACCACTGGAGCCATCGCTCCACTTCAGCAGCATTTTTGGTGATCAAGTGGAGATAAGAGTCTCATGGATTTTTTTGCCCTGCAAGATGATCCTCACATCTCAGCTTCCTCAACAGCTAGGGTTGCAGGGGTGAGACACCAGAGCCCGGCAAGTCCTGTATGGATGGAGGGTTGGCTCTGAACTAAAGACTCAGGCTGGCCAGGCAAGCTCTCTACCACTAGAGCCATGCCACCTACAAGTCTGAGCTTTACCACTCTTGTTCCTACTGGAGTTTCCACTCAGTGTTCTGTCTGGCAGGACAAGTGGCCCCATAGTTGAGCTAAGTGTATGGCCTTGTGAGAACTGGTGCAGTGGTCAAGTGATGTCAACTTTCACCTCTTTCCCGGGTCCTCTCCTTCCTAGATGCTGTGATGGGTTCTAAAGCCCAGGATTCAGTGGGGGAATTCTTTGAATTGTCAGGATTTGTAGAGGTTTGATTTTTTGCAGGTGTAGTTTCTCCATGTTTCTTCTCGTGTGCTCGTCCCCTGTTCCCTGAAAACTCAAGGTTCGTTCCCCTGTGCTATGAAGATTCTCTTGACTCTTGAGGATGGAGCACTGTGTAAAGGATTTGGTACACACAGGACATTTGTAGGGTCTCTCCCTAGGGAGGTTTCTCTGGCGAATCTTGAGGTTGCTGCTGTCTCTGAAGGATGTGTGGCACTGCTGACATGTTTAGGGTTTCTTTCCCATGTGTGTCCTCCTGTGTTGTCTAGGTTGGACGGTGACCTGAAGCTCTTGCACAGTGTGTGCACTCGTGCGGTTTCTCCCCAGTGTGGATTCGCTGATGTGTGATCAGAGTGTAGGGAACAATGAAGCATTTGCCACACACATTGCATCTATGGGGTTTCTCTCCTGAGTGGATTCTCTGGTGGGTGATCAGATTGCAGCGCTGAGTGAAGGATTTGTCACAAACCTTGCATTTGTGGGTTTCTCTCCTGAGTGGATTCGCTGGTGGGTGATCAGATGGGAGGGCCGAGTGAAAGATTTTTCACACACATTGCATCTGTGGGGTTTCTCTCCAGAGTGAATTCGCTGGTGGGTGATCAGATGGCAGCGCTGAGTGAAGGATTTGTCACACACATTGCATCTGTGGGGTTTCTCTCCAGAGTGAATTCGCTGGTGGGTGATCAGATGGCAGCGCTGAGTGAAGGATTTGTCACACACATTGCATTTGTGGGGTTTCTCTCCTGAGTGGATTCGCTGGTGTTTGATCAGAGTTGACAGCTGTGTGAAGGATTTGTCACACACATTGCATTTGTGGGGTTTCTCTCCTGAGTGGATTCGCTGGTGGGTGATCAGAGTCCCTCGCTGAGTGAAGGATTTGTCACACACATTGCATCTGTGGGATTTCTCTCCTGAGTGGATTCGCTGGTGGACGATCAGATTTTGGGGATGAGTGAAGGATTTGTGACACACTTTGCATGTATGGGGTTTCTCTCCTGAGTGGGTTCTCTGGTGGGTGATTAGATTCCCGCGATGAGTAAAGAACTTAGGGCAAGTATTGCAACTGTAGGGTTTCTTTCCTGAGTGGATTCGCTGGTGGGTGATCAGAGTCCCTCGCTGAGTGAAGGATTTGTCACACACATTGCATCTGTGGGGTTTCTCTCCTGAGTGGATTCGCTGGTGCATGATCAGAGTTTGGGGATGAGTGAAGGATTTGTGACACACTTTGCATGTGTGGGGTTTCTCTCCTCTGTGGGTTCTCTGGTGGGTGATTAGATTTCCGCGATGAGTAAAGAACTTACCACAGGTATTGCATCTGTGGGGTTTCTCCCCTGAGTGGATTCGCTGGTGGGTGATCAGAGTCCCACGCAGAGTGAAGGATTTGTCACACACATTGCATTTGTGGGGTTTCTCTCCTGAGTGGATTCGTTGGTGGGTGATCAGAGTCCAACGCTGAGTGAAGGATTTGTCACACACATTGCATTTGTGGGGTTTCTCTCCTGAGTGGATTCGCTGGTGGGTGATCAGATTCGAACGCTGAGTGAAGAATTTGTCACACACATTACATCTGTGGGATTTCTCTCCTGAGTGGATTCGCTGGTGGATAATCAAATGGCAGCGTAGAGTGAAGGATTTTGAACACACATTGCATCTGTGGGGTTTCTCTCCTGAGTGGAGCAGCTGGTGGTTTCTAAGATATGACTGACGTCGAAAGGCTTTGTCACACACATCACATGGGTAGGGTTTCTCTCCCGTGTGTGTCCTCTCATGTTTTCCAAGCCTGGAGACCCGTCTAAATGACTTGTGGCATTGTTTGCACTGGTGGGGTTTCTCTCCTGTGTGGGTTGTCTTGTGTGTCTCAACAGATGAACTACGGCTGAAGGATTTGCTGCAAGTCTGGCTCTGGTAGGGTTTCTCTCCTGTGTAAATTCCCAAAGGCATTGTAAACTGGGATGAGTGGTTAGAGCACAGGGCACTGTGCTGGCATTTTACAGGGTGCTTCCCAGAGTGGATCCCCCACTGCTCCTGCAACTCCGAATAGCAGGGAAAAGTTTTCCCGCAGTCTCCACATTCATAGAATGCTTTCTCACAATGGATTCTCTCATGCTCTGACAGGGAAGAGAATTTGCGGAAGGTTCTCCCACATGCTTTACATGGGAATTGTGACAATGCAGATGGCCCATCTGAAACACAAGAGAAAGAAATCCTTACCCTGCTTGCCTGTCATCCTAGATACTCAGGATGCTCTGAACTGAGCAATGCATCTCAAAGCCAGCCATGGATGGAAAGTCCCTGAGACTATTCTTTGGTTTTGTTTTTGCTAGGCGTAAGATTGGACTATGGGCCTGAGCACTGTCCCTGAGCTCTTTAGATCCTGGCTAATCCTCTCTCACTTTCAGCCACAGGACCACTTCCTGATTTTCTGGTGGTTTAATTCCCATTAGTCTCATGGACTCTCCTGTGGGGCTGGATTTCAAGTGTTACCCTAATTGTTAGAGTCTTTCATATCTGGGATTAAATGTGTGATTCACTGATGATGGGCTTTGGGATTTTTTCTCTCCTGTAACCCATGAGAGAACCAGATGAGGAGCTGTGGCTCAAGTTGAAGAAAATAAACCTTGATCATCATAGGTCTAGTAAAGCATTCGGGACCTGAGTTCAAAATCCAGGACTGACCATTTAAAAAGCAATGCAGGGGCCGGAAGTTTGGCCTAGTGGTAGAGTGCTTGCCTAGCATGTACGAAGCCCTGGGTTCGATTCCTTGGTACCACATACATAGAAAAAAAAGCTGGAACTGATGCTGAGGCTCAAGTGGTAGAGTTCTAGCCTTGAGAAAGTCCAAGGATAGTGCTCAGGTCCTGAGCTCAAGCCCACGAGTGGCAAAAAAAAAAAAAAAAAAAAAAGCAATCCACCAGAAGCATTTTCAGTTTAGCCAAACTTTGCAGTCACATTGAGGGCCTTCATGTCCTTGGGACATGTGTTTTGGGGTGCTGTTCTGTTCATTTCTATTTACCTTGTCTTTCTCCTGAAGTTTCCTTTCTTCTCCCTCTCCAGGGCTCTTTGCCTTGCTGCAGACATCTGATCAGGTCTGGTGTGGAGACAGCAAGACCTGTGCAGTGTATAAAGAGGAAGGCATGTGTCCTGGACAGCAGGAGAGAAGACAGACACCATGGACCCTCAAGGATTATTTCCAGATGGGGCATTTGTGACACCAGGACACACCTAAAATGTCCCCCTCTGACTTCAGCATTCAGATGCCTCTAAGCCAAATATGCTGAGATGGGGACACATTTTCCTGTGTCACTGAGTGGCTGGCATTTCCACTCAGCTACAATGGGCATGCAGGCTGGGTGCCATTGACTCCTTCCTGTCACCTTTCAGGAGATTGAGAACTGGAAAATCACAGTTCAAAGCCAGCTCTGGGTAAATGTTCATAAGAGTGCATCTCCAATAAATCAGCCTAATGGTGGAATGCATACGTGGTAAGGCATCCTGCATTACCACCTCTTGTAACTCAGAGTGCAAGGCCTTGGTTAATGACATGGTGCATGCACTAGATTCACACACACACACAATCATACCACAGTAAAATGAACCACACATAGTAACTTCAAAAGTTGAAGGTCCAGCATGGAAAGGTATGAAGTAAGATTGTGGTTGTCCCTTTGTTGGTCTTGTGTTTGAACTCGAGGCATGGTTACTTTCCTTGAGCAAATTGCACTGAAGACTACTGCTGTACCACTTACAGCTCTGCTATCCAGTTTTTAGTGTTTACTTGGAGACGAGGGACTCTGCAACTTATCTGCTGGGCTGGCACTGGACCATGACCTTCAGTTATTTGCTTCCTGAGTACTGAGAATTAGAGGAATGGGCCACCAGTGTGTGGTAGAATATTTGTCTTTTTATTTCATCCCATGGCAAGCGATCAGAAAGTGAGGGTATCTGAGACACACTTGCAAAACCCTTGTATTCCTTTCTTTGTCCTTTTTGCTTTTGAAGGTCCCTGTACTGAGGTCAGGGCCTGGGTACTGTCCCTGTGCTTTTGTGCTCAAAGCCACACTGTACCTCTTGAGCCGCTGCTCCACTATGACTTTTGTTGGTTAATTATAGGTAAGAGTCTCTCAGACTTTCCTGCCTAGAGGAGCTGTAAACCCTGCTCCTCAGATGGCAGCTCCTTTGTAAGGAGGAAGACAGGCATGAGCTGCCAGCACCCAGCAAAGCTGGCTCTGTTACACAATATTCTACAAAGAAATGGTGAGGATGAGCTGGAAATGGGACAGAAGTTCCTCACCCACGGAGACGAGGTTCTGGTGGTTGTCCAGCATGACTTCCCTGTACAGAGCCCGCTGAGCCGGGGTCAGGCACTGCCACTCGGCCTCAGAGAAATCCACAGCCACGTCCTCAAATGTCACCTGTGCAAAGGAGAAAAAGACAAAGGGAACACTGGGGCTGCTTCCTGTGGGCAGTTTTTTACACATGGCACAGCAGATTGAGGGACTTAAGGTCCTGGTTCCTCCATGGATGAGAGGAGTGACTGAATTTAAATATATAGGCGGCATTCAATCCTTGCACATAACAACATAATAATAAGCTCTGCCCCAGAGTCCGACACTGCAATGCTAGTTCTCAGAGGTTGAGGCCTGGGAAGCTCAGGGTTCTGAGTCAAGACACACAAGCTAGCCTGAAGTGGTGGTCGGGTGTCGTGGTAGAGTAGTAGCCTTCAGATGACCCAAGAAGACTTTCAAGGGCCTGTGTTCAAGAACCAGGACGGCCAAAACTAAAGAGAGAAGGAGGGAGAGAAGGACAGCGGGAGAGAGAGAGAGACAGAGACAGAGACAGACAGACAGACAGACAGATAGACAGAGAGGAGAGAGAAGAGAGAAAGAGAGAGAGAGGAGAAGGCAGGAAACAGACACTGTGCAATGGGTGCACCGTGAGGAAAAAGGCCTGGCTAAAGCCTTCCTGCACTGGGCACAGTGTTATGGGTCTGTCTGTCCCAGTGTGCAGCATGGTGATTGGTGAGGTGAGAGTGTGAAACAAACGCCTTGCTCACTCACCACACTTGTACAGCCTCTGCCTGGTGCGTGTCCTGAGGTGAATGGTGAGCCTTGACATTGTGATGAATGCACACGTTGTGCAGACGTGTGGCTGCATCCCATATGACGTCGCTTGTGAACCACAAGATTGGAAATTATGGAGAAAGCCTTCCCGCACATGTGCAGATGTAGGGCTCAAGTCTCTATGGCATCGCTCATGAACCACAAGACTGGAATTTGCCGAGAAAGTCTTCTTGCACTGTGTACAGCCATGGGGCTTCTTGCCACTGTGGCTGCGCTCGTGAACCATGAGACTGGGTCACATAGAGAAAGCCTTCTCGCACTGAATGCAGACATGAGGCTCCTTGCCTATGTGGCTGCACACACACACAGACACACACACAGATATACACACACACACACATACACACATACACGAGCCATATGACCTCTGAGCACCATAACACCTACTATTTACAAAACCAAAAGAGACAGGATTCTTTCATTGGAAAACTGATTACAAAGAGGTAAACCTTGTTTCCTATGAGGAAAACATGCAGCCTGAGCCAATCTCCTTCAAGGGAAGACAAGACCCTCACCCAAAACAAAACTATCAGCTGTAAACTTCCCACACACTCACAGCAAGCAGATTTGAACATTAATAGGAGAAGTGTCCCAGGCCTTTTACCAATGCATCCTAATTACATTTAGATACTAGTCAAGGGACCCCCCCCCAAAAAAAAGTACCCCAGGATAAAATGAACACGTACTTTCCTTTAAAAACCATCATCATCATCAACACAAAGTTGTATTACAGAAGAAGCCTGAAATCTAAGAGGTGGAATGTGCAGCCATCTAGCTCCAGGTCTCCACCTGAAGGAAATGAAGGCAGCAAGTAGAAAAGATGGTCAGGGCACTGCACACCCAGGATTAGCCAGTGAACCAAACTGCAAGCGCTTTTAATGGATTAGGAAATGTAGTGGAGACACAGAATGGCACTTACTCTGCAGGACAGGTGACAAGGGGGAAATCCTCAAGTCCTTTAGGGCTCACAGTAGAGAAACACGTGTTCTCCTACAGGAACCTTCCACTGGTGTCCAGCCTCCCCAGCTCCCTCTCTGCCCATCTGAGCTCTTACCTGCGCTCCCATGTTCTGTGCCATCCCATCCATTCAGCTCCCCTGGTGTGTTCACATCACTCTGTGCCACCCAGGGCTCTTCTCTGCGCTCCAACACGGAAATGACACTCTCGCTGGGAGGGGAGATTCCTGTTTATAGAAGACAATTTGCTGTGGAAAGAGAAGGATAGGATGGATGGAAGGAAGGAAGGAAGGGAGGAGGGAGGAGGGAAGGATAGGAGGGAGGGAGGGAAGGAGCGAAGGGAAGATATATGGATGGAAGGAGGGAAGGTCTTCGTGGTACTTGAGATGTAGCTCAGTGATGAGAGGACCTGCCTAGACTGTGACAAGCTCAAGAGAAAGGAAAGAAGGCTGGGAGGGGGAAAAAGGTCAAGGGAAATAAGGAACTAAAGAAAACGAGAAACATGCTCATCATCTGCGGAAATGCAAATAAAAACAACCCTAAGATACCAACTTTCCCCAAAAAGAGTGGCCAAGATTTTGTCATACAATGACAGATGTTGGCAGGGTTTTGGAGAAAAAAGAACCCCACTGCACTGCTGGTGGAATTGTAAGCAAGTTCAGCCTCTCTGGAAAGCAGTGTGGTGGTTCCTTTTTTTGTTGGTTGGTTTCCCCCTAGTCCTGGGCTTGGGCTCAGGGCCTGAGTACTGTTCTTCCACTTTCTCAAGACCAGATCTCTAGCACTTGAGCCTCAGGACCACTTCTGGCTTTTTTCTATGTATGTGGCACCAAGAAACTGAACCCGGGTCTTCCTGCATGCTAGGTAAGCACTGTACCACTAGGCAACACTCCTGGGATCAGAGGTTTCTTAAAGAACTGAAAACAGAGCTTTCTTAAAATCCCTCCATACCACTCCTGGGCTTCTATCCTGAACATCATAACCAAGGATATGATAAGGACACCTGCTCAGCCATGTTCATCTCTGCACTGTTCACAATAGCCAGATGATGGAAACAATCCAGATGTCCTACTGCAGATGAATGGATACAAAAAAATGTGGTGGAATTCTCCATAGCCAATAGACAAGATAAAGTAATGGCATTCACAGGGAAGTGGATGAATCTAAAGCAAATCATGTTCAGTGAGACAGGTCAAGATGAAAGGAACAAAAGGCGCATGGAATCCTTAAAACATCCACACAGTTCAAGAGGAAGGCCTGGATATCTGTGGACCCAATGCTTTGGACATAGTACTGGAAATATAAACACAACTACATAGATATAAAAATCTATGACTCTATAGACAAAGTTTTATTACATAGATTAATATGTATCTATGACATATAAACCCTCTGCCTAATTTTAATTTTGTTCTAAAATGTAAGTGCCAAGGATTGTATATAGAGATTCCCTTCTTGAATACTTGTTTGTTAAATATGTCATTTGAAATATGATGTAAAAATCAAGATTAATAAATTCTGTGATAAAAAAATATCTTGGAAAAAAGAAAATGAGAGAAGCCTGCCACTGCTGACATGCAGTCCTGCACAGTCAAGCTGTGGGACGTGGAGATGCACTGCACAGCAGGCAGGACACAGGACAGTCATTATTAAAGTCCAGGAACCACGTTAGCATGCTGCCGTCTCTGAACTGGTGGAGCTCTGCGTCTACTCATGGAACCTGGGGCTCTCCAGACATTCAGGGGAAAACAAGGCAAAGTCTTGTGCTGGGAGGTCGTCCTCAGCCACACAGACCAGGTTCCTGTCATTGTCCAGCATGACGTCCCTGTACAGAGCCCGCTGAGCCAGGGTCAGGCACCGCCACGCCTTCCTGGTGAAATCCACAGCCATGTTCCTGAATGTCAACTGTCCCCAAGAAACCCCTAAAGAATTTCACTCAGGCCCCGTCATGGACTCAGAAAAGGCCTGAGATACAATTATAATCGGATGTCCACCCTGACAAAGCAGTCAACACACCACGGATGGGGACAGCTTCAGGATGTTAGGTTGAGGGTTCCTCTGATAAGACTCCAACAGGAAAAACCTGTGTGGAATTGTACATGCAGACTCGTGGTGAGAAAGGGAGGAACCATGACCAGCTGTGCTGCAAGAACCAGACCAACCCCAGTGGGTCTCCTGGCCACAAGACTGAGCTCTGAGGATTACGGGTCAACGCCAACTGGAAGTCCATGAGCCTCTCCTGTCCAGCTACGTTGACCACCAGCCAAGCCAGACACGGAGCTGCGACTCCAGGGTCGACAGCCGAGCCTGGAGCGAAGCGGCCAGGACCGCAGCGCTCAGGCCGTGCGCTCAGCCCTAGGACCGGTGTTAGGAAAGGACCCGGGGGACCCAGCGCGGAGCAGCCCCGCGGCCGAGGGCGGTCGGCGAGGACCCGGAGCGGCGGCCTGGTGGAGCCCTCCCGCGCCCCCGCCCAGTGGAGCAGCCGGGGGAGGGAAGGGGTGGGGGCCGAGGAGACCGGCGGGCAGGCCCCGCAGGCGGCGCCCAGGGAGGCCGGGAGGGCGCGGGGTTCCCGGACCCACGGGGTCGGCGTTCGGGGCCGCAGGGGGAGCGGGGGACCTCGGCGGGGCCTGGGCCGTGGGCCGGAGCGGGGAGGAGCCGGGCCCGCCGGCCGCGCCTTCCCAGCCTGGGCTCCGCTCGCGGGTGGGGATCCCGGCCCCGGCCCGCCCCGCGGACGTCAGGGAGGACCGGCCGGGCGCCCGGCGCTCCAGGCGGAGGACCGCGGGCCGCGGGCCCCGAGCCTCGGCCATCCTGGGCGGACCCGAGGCGCAGACTCCGTGCGACGCGGACACGAGGGAGACTCACCGCGCACAGCGACCCGCGCTCCACGTGGTCCGCTCCCGGTGTGGGAGGAGCTGGGAGCAGCTGGGAAAAAGGCGGGCGCGTGGGCGGACGGGGGCGGGAGGGGCGGTGGGCGGGGCGGGGGCGGAGCCCAGGGGACGCGGCGGTGGGCGGGGCGATGGGGAGGAGATGGGCCTGGACGTGGGGCGGGGCTTGGCCTGGCGGTGGGCGGGGCGAGGGCGGAGTCCAGGGGAACGCGGCGGTGGGCGCGGCGATGGGCAGGTGATGGGCCTGGACGTGGGGCGGGGCTTGGCCTGGCGGTGGGCGGGGCGGGCCGGAGCCCAGGGGAACGCGGCGGGTGGGCCGGGCGATGGGGAGGAGATGGGCCTGGCTAAGGGCGGCATTGCCTTGGGGATGGGACCTCTAGCTCTTTGGACTCATTTTCCCTTGGTTGTAACGTTTTTACCTCTGCAGGCAGGGGAAGCACCCAGGAATCAGGAGTGGAGGAAGTCATGTTTCAGTCTCCAGCTCCCAGCTCCTCCCTTGGGAATGCACGTGGGGACAGTCTACGATGGGAGGATCTGTACCCCATGCCTAGGCGCCTTCACCTGTGGTGAGGAAGGCAGGTGAGGAGGATTGGCCAGTGTCTTAAAGGCAGACCCTCCAGAGCAAGGAGGGGTTGATTCAGGTCATCTGACTCAGGGAGGAAACGCAGGGAGGGAGGAAGAAGAGGAGGAGGTGATGGCTGCTTCCCAGGACCCTCCAGTCCAGGTCAGGGTGAGACCCCCACCTCTTCCTGGGATGTCACATGGTCTTTTCTGGATGGGGTTGGAGGCTTGACTCAGGTGATAGGGAGTCAGCCCTGGAGTAAAAGCTTCAGATAGTGATTTCTGAAAGGGACTTCTCCCAAACCCATCCCGTATAGGCATTTCCCATCTTCATAACAGGCGTACCTGACCCAAGGCAGGGGCTGTCAAATCCCTGATAACAGCTGAGATTACAAGAGCAGTTAAACCAGGTGGGGTTACCAGAATTCCTCCCCACCTTACCCCCTTGGCCTGCCAGGAAAATCCCTCCCTTTCCTTTGTCTTCAGAGCAGTGGGCCAGAGGCCCACGAGAGGACACCTTGCGTTCAAACAGCATAGGTGTCAGTGGTTGTCCCAGCCATTAATCAACCATGTTGAATTCCATTGGCCACCCGTATATGGCCAGCCCTGCCACATGGCTGGGGTCTATAAAAGTAGCCTGTAAGATTAGGCTGGTCGCTCTCTCACATCTTAGAGACAGTCCGGACCGGTCAGTATGATTCTTGATGCTGGGCGGGGAGTAAAACTCTGTTTAACTCCCGCTTTTGTGTCGGACTCGTTCCTTTGATCCCGGACCCTAATATTGGGGGATTGGACCCTAACAATTTCAAGCCCTCTTTCAAAAGAAAAAAAAAAACCCAAAGATACAAGAAAGACCCAGAAGACATTGATTTTTTTTTTCCATTTCTGCCTCCTTGTGTGATGGTTGTGTCCCACTGACTTTTCTTTCTGCTTTTTTCCTTTGGTCATCAAGGAGAACCTTTCCAGCCTTTTCGTGGCAGAGAGAGCACTCCCTCCATTCTGTCATCCCCCCACATTTATCTGTATAGAATCTAACCAGGAATTGTTCACTCACACACCTGTTAAGTGTTTCAAGAAACACTGCCCTCTGAACATGGGACAGGCATTGCTAGGTGCTGTTTGCAGTGGAATTAGGTTCTCTGACATCAGTGGATAAGGAAATGCTTGGCACTGGTTTTATACTGGATGGGGGTTAAGAATGATGCCACATGGGGTCAGGAGTTAGACCTAGTGGTACAGTGCCTGCCTAGCATACTGAAAGACAGGGGATTCATTCCCTGGAACCACATACAGAGAAAAAGGCAGAAATTGGGCTGTGGTTCAAGTAGCCTTGAGAAAGCCCAAGGACTGGCTGAAAATAAAAAAGAAATGGCGCCTTTTATGGGCATGATGGGTGACTTCTGCAATCCTCACAAGGCTGAGATCTGAGGATCATGGTTCAAAGTCAGGCCTGGCAGGAAAATCTGTGAGCCTTTTTTGTTGTTGTGTTATTGTTGGTTGTGAGGTTGGTCTTGGGGGCCTGTGGATTTTCTCTGAACACTTTTTGCTCAATGTTAGTGCTCTATCACTTTGAGTCACAGCTCTAACACTGATTTTACAGTGATTAATTAATGAATAGAGTCTCATGGGGACTTTTTCTGCCCAGGCTGACTCTGAACCATAGTCCTTATAGCTCATCCTCCTGAGTAGCTAGGGTGACAGGCATTCAATCTTTTGGTGCCACATGCATAGAAGAAGCTTTTAATGGCACTGTGGCTCAATTTGGAGAGCAGTAGACTTTAGCAAATAGTGTCCAGGGACAGTGCTCAAGTCCTGAGTTCAAGCCCTAGGACTGGCGAAAAAAAAAAAAAGTGCCATTCAAACAAGATGGCAATCTTTGCTTAAACAGCCCAGAAATTGAATTAGAATTAGATGTCTGGATCCTCAGGTGAGAAGTGTAAATACTGAGCCATACTGGAGTTTGCAAAGTATAGACATCAGGTGTGGCTTGGATTCTGATTAACCTGCTGGTTATTAAGGAGTGGATTCAGGTGACATCTTGTTTTCTTTCTCTGGCCTCTACGATCAGTGCAGTGACAGTGTTGGCTGGTGACTTCATTTAGTCACTCAAAGACTCCGGGCCATTGCCCATCACCATAGAGAGACATGATTCATTTTCTCTTAGCCAATAACTAGTATCAGGCCGAGGTCTTCCTGAGCCAGGTGCCATTCTGCAATCTTACTCTTCTGTGGCAATGATTTTGAGAATGTGATACTGTATTTTCATATGTTTAGGTTAGACTCCAGGAATTTTATTTTAATTGTCAGGGCAATGTATAGAGGGGTGACAGTTACCTTGCTAAGGTAGTGAGTACATGTCCTCTCGAACATTGTTATCCCTTACCATGTTTTTCTCCCACTTTCTCCCTGTATCCCCTCCCAACATATTGTCTTGTGATTATTGCTCTTACATGGGTTCTTCCATTGGGGTTTGTCTCATCTTGTTTTCCCCTTCCATTCCCTAAATCAAATAAATAAACAAATACAATACACTGGCTACCAAAGTCAGAGATAGAGTGACAAGAGAAGATATACCATAAGGAGAAAGAAAAAGGGAAAAAGAAATAACTTCGTTTTACTACATTTGAACATGTGCTTTTATTTATTTATTTATTTATTTTTTTGCCAGTCCTGGGCTTGAGCTCAGGGTCTGAGCACTGTCCTTGGACTTTCTCAAGGCTAGAGCTCTACCCCTTGAGCCTCAGCACCACTTCTGGCTTTTTTCTATGTATGTGGTACCAAGGAATCGAACCCGGGTCTTCATGCATGCTAGGCAAGCACTTTAACCACTAGGCCAAACTTCCGGCCCATGAACATGTGCTTTTAAAATCACTTCCTTTGCGCAACACACCCATACCCTTAATTCTCTCAATTTCTTGCGCCACATATACAAAACTGCCCATGGTCACATGCTCAAGATGTTTGCTTTTGGCTTTCCTTCTTTGGACAGTTGACATTCAAGGATGTGGCTGTGGTTTTCACCAAGGAGGAGTGGCGGGGCCTGACCCCGGCTCAGCGGGCTCTGTACGAGACAGTCATGCAGGACACCTACAGTAACCTGATGTTCGTGGGTGAGGATCTTGTGTCCCCATTTCTAGTTCATCCTCACAATTTCTTTGCACACTATTTTGTAACAGCGTTGCTGGGTGCTGGCGGCTCATGCCTGTCATCCACTTAGTAAGGAGGCTGAGATCTGAGCATCAGGGCTTGAAGCTACTCCGGGCAGGAAAGTCTGTGAAACTCTTATTTGTCCCTAAAGACCAAAACCACAAGTGAAGCTGTGGCTGACGTGGTACAGTGCTAGCTTTTTGCGTGAAAGCACAGGGACAGTACCCAGGCTGGGTTCAAACCCCAGGACCTTCCAAAACAAAAAGAAAACAACATAAACACGGGGCCAGCTTTGTGAAAGCGCCTCTCAGATAACCTCATTTTCAACAATCCTTAGAAAGGATTGGGATAGAAAAACCCATTTCATTCAGTGTCCAGTGGCTCACACCTGTAACCTAGCTAATCAGGAGGAGGAGATCTGGTCACCATGGTTCAAATCCAGCCCAAGCAGAAAAGTTGATGAGTGTCTGATCTCCAATTAACCACCAGAAAACTGGAAGTGGAGGTGTGGCTAAAAGTAGTACTATCCTTGATTGAAAGCACCCAAGCCTGTAGATGGAGGTACAAAACTAACCAAAATGAAGAAAGAAAAAAAAGCACATTTTCATAACTTTTTTCCCTGTACCTTTCAGTTTGGAAGGTAATGTGGCTGCTTCATTTTCTTCTGGTGTGTGTGTCCGTGTACGTGTGCATGTGCACCAGGTCTTACACTCGCAACTGATTTGCTTGCTTGTGGATGGTGCTTTACCACACATGCATTCTAGCACTTGGCTGGTTAGATAGAGATGCACTCTTACAGACTTTACGGCCCAGGCTGGTTTTGAGCTGTGATTCTCCAGTTCTCAATCTCCTGAATAGGGAAGGTGTCAGGCAGGAGTCAACGGCACCCAGCCTGCATGCCCATTGTAGCTGAGTGGAAATGCCAGCCACTCAGTGACATAGGACACTATGTCCCCATCTCAGCACCTCCTATTCACGCTGCACATTTGGCTCAGTGGCAGCTGGATGCTGAAGTCAGGGTGTGAAATTTCAGGTGTGTCCTGGTGTCACAAATGTCCCATCTGGAATTAATCCCTGGGGGTCCATGGTGTCCATTTTCTCTCCTGCTCTCCAGCACACACGCCTTCCTCTTTATGCAATGCACAGGTTCTATTGTCTCCACACCAAAGCTGATCAGCTGTCATCAGCAAGGCAAAGAACCCTGGAGAGGGAGGAGAAGGGAACCATCAGGAGAAAGAACAGGTAAGTGGAAATGAACCAAACAGCACCCCCAGAACACACTCAAATGGACAAGGTAAAAAGCAGCCTGAAAAGACAATTGTAAAGTTTGTTAAACTAGACATGTGTAGTGTTTTTGGTTTATTTGCTTAGTCTTGGGCTTGAACTCAGAGCCTAGATGCTGTCTCTGAGCCTCTCTTGCTCAAGCGTCGTGCTCTAGCAGTTGATGCCCAGCTCCTCTTCTGGTGTTTAGGTGGTGTACTGGAGATAACAAATCTCACACTTTCCCTGAAGAGCTGGCTTTGAAGCACGATGTTCAGCTCTCTGCCTCCTGAGTAGCTAAGATGACAGGAGTAGCGTATGAGAATTTCTTGTTCTTGCTGTCTCAGATGGGCCATCTGCAGGGACGAAGTTCCCGTGTACCGAGTGTGAGAGCACGTTCAGGAGCATCTCCACCCTCATCCAGCACCAGAGAATGCACTGGGAGACGCCACCCTATGAATGTGAGGCATGTGGGAAAGCTTTTTGGTATAAATGTCGCTTCCATAACCATCGACGGATTCACTGGGGGGAGAAACCTTTCAAATGCCAGCAGTGTGGCCAGCACTTCGCCTGCTTAACCCATTTGAGATATCATTCGCGAATTCACACGAGAGAGAAACCCTACCAGTGCCAAGACTGTGACAAGTCATTCGTTCATGTCTCCTCACTTACGAAACACAAGAGAACTCACAGGGGAGACAGACTCTACTCCTGTCGCCTGTGTGACGAAACCTTCCAACAATGGTCACAGCGTAAGGACCACCTGCAAAACCACAGGACAGGCGGGTTTTACCCATGTCCCCACTGTGACAAAGCCTTTAGCCAAATCTCAGCACATCAGCGACACCAGCGAACTCACACCGGGGAGAAACCTTACAAGTGCACACACTGCGGCCAGACTTTCATGCATCACACTACCTTCAAACAACACGAGAGGTCGCACAGCGGAGAGGAGTACACGTGTGAGCAGTGCCACAAGTCTTTCAAATATAGATCCAGCCTCAGAAGGCACCAGAAGAGCCACACCAGAGAGAGACCCTATAGATGCGAGACCTGTGGAAAATCATTCACATGCCATTCAACCCTGACGATTCATGAGAAAACCCATACCCAACAGGAATCTTACATGTGCACGGAATGCGGGGTGACCTTTCCATACTACTCACAACTGAGGAAACATAGAAGAACCCACACCAGAAGAAACCCCACAAATGCAGACAATCAGGAAACACTCCAACCACCACTCGGGCTTTAGAAGCCAGCACACGTTTGATGAGGGACAGGACCCGAGAAGGAAGGAGATAGATGATGTCACTTGACCACTGCCCCAGTCCTCACCATCATGAGAGTCCATACACTTAGCTCAAGTGTGGGGCCACTTGTCTTGGCAGGGATGAGACACCGAGTTTAAACTCCATAAGAACAAGTGGAGAGGGAAAGCTCAGAATTGCAGGGTGCATGGCTCTGGAGGTAGAATGCTTGCCTAGCAAGCTTGGGTCATTAGTTCAAAACCTACTTGGTGACCCGAATACCTCTGCACTTGTAATCCATCTGCAGAAGAATTCCAAGCCAAGGAGAGGTCACAAGGAGATAGATACCAGGGGTGCCGGGATGTCCAGAATCAAGGTGTTCAGGTCACCAAGTGGGATTATTCCAGGGGTGCTGCCTTTCTGGTTGAGCCCTGCTAAGGAAATGCCTGCCTTGCAGATTTTCCCCCTGGGGTCCGGGAAGGGTTGGTCCTGCCATCTTGTAAGGGTTATTTCCGTGCAAATGTTGGGAAAGGTGAATCTTCCTTCTGAAGTCACAGGCTCTGCACAGTAGCATCTGAGTTGGTCGAGAATGGTGGGGACAGGTGTGACCTCACCACACTGTGGATGCCCTTGACCTTGATACCGCCCTGTATGAGAATGCACTGCATGTCACCAAATGTGAGCTACAGGGGCCACAAGAACTGAGGGCAACACGGTGCTTGTGGGATGAACAGATGCTAGGTACCTGATGCTGGGGGCGTGGCAGAGGGGATGTGGGAGAACTCGCCTTGTTGAGATGGAAGTTTCTACCGTGGAGGATTTTCTCAGATGTAGAAGGACCGCTGCAGATGGCCTTGCCCTAACTGCCTGCTGTCACATGTCTGGGCTGGTGCTCTGGGCCAGCAGAGACACAGAGCTGCTTAAGTAGCACTGGCAAAAAAATATATCAAAACTACTTCCTGACGGTTCTTAGTCTTGACTTTGCTGATTTTTACCAAGCAATGTATTTTCACAAGTGACCATTTCCCTTGGTAGTGTATAGATTTTAGTAATGACCTTAAATGTACTTTTAAAAGTAAGTTGCAAAATAAAGTGATTTTTAACAAATCAAGGCTCCTTTTTGAGAAAGAAAGGCTGGTAGAGCGCCTAATGAGCAGGGGTGAAACCCTGAGTTCAATTCCTGGGTACCACATACACAGAAAAAGCCAAACGTGGTGCTGTGGCTCAAGTGGTATAGCTCTACACCCAATGACAGAGCTCAAGCTCTGAGCTCAAGCCCCAGGACTGGCAAAGCGGGGGGGGGGGTGAGGGAGAGGGAGGGGAGAGGGAAGGAGGGAGGAAAAGAGAGAGGAAAGGAGGAAAAGATAGAGGTAGAGACACAGAGACAGAGACAGAGACAGCACATGCAAGAAAGTCATTGCTTGAATATTGAGAAGTTTCCTGCAATATTTCTCATTTCTACTGTGTAAATATATTTTATTTCTATTAGCTTCCTGGGAGTTCACAACTTTAACCTGTGAATGGAGATTCACAAACCTATTTTTTTAGTTGTTTTTGTGCTCTTGGGGCTTGAACTTGGGGACTGCATGTTGTCCCTGAGGCTTTGTGCTCAAGGTCACAGCTCTACCATTTGAACTCTGCTTGGTCTACAGCTCCACTTGTGCACTTGTTTGGTAGTTAATTGGAGAACAGAATAAATCCAAATAGATTTTCTAGCCTGGGCTGGCTAGCTTAGAACCCTCATCCTTAGATCTCAGCCTCCTGAGTAGCTAGGATTCCAGGAGTGAGCAACCTGGGCCTGACTCAGTTGCTTTCTTCTTATAATTATTTTTTTCTTCTCTGACAGCATAAATGATGGCATAACCAAGTGAGATTAAGAATAGATAAGGAAATTCTTAGGCGCATTCTCAAGAATGTGTGGGTCCTTGAACACCACACTCATCAAGGCACTGTTCACCACAGCCAAGAATCAACCGCATACTCTATGCTGTCTGCAGAGGAATGAGTGTCACTGAACACTCTTCTGAGGAGAAAAGTGAGGCAGGTTCAGAGGAGCAGAGTCACCGGCCACACTGTGGCTGCATACATAAACAAGATGCAGTCTGTTTCCATGGCAGACGACGACTAAGCCAGGACTACTAAGGTAGACCAGAGACCAGGGTGAGGAGTCTCTCCTGATCTCCTTAGCACAGTAACAAAATTCCAGGGGCAAAATCACCACTGATAACCATGACCATGGCTAGGAAATTAGACAAAGAAATGACATCCACACAATGGCCAAGAGTGAAAGAGCACTTACCACCCTGCTCTTAGGAATACACATCCAAGTCCAGAAATGGAGTCAATACAAATATATATATATATAATTTTTTTTTTGCCAGTCCTGAGCTTGAGCTCAGGGCCTGAGCACTGTCCTTGGGCTTTCTCAAGGCTAGAGCTCTATCACTTGAGCCACAGCACCATTTCCAGCTTTTTTCTATGTATATGGTACTGAGAAATCAAACCCGTGTCTCAGGCATGCTAGGCAAGCATTCTACCACTAGGCCAAACTCCAGGCCCAGTAAATAAAATATTGTTAGAAAAAATGACATTATTACCAAAGAAAGTCCTTTACAGAAATGTTTCGTTCTATTTTGTTTCTTACTTGGCTGCCAGTCCTGAGGATTGAATTCTCAGCCTGGGTGCTGTTTCTGAGCTTTTTTGTTGCAAGCTAGTGCTCTACCCCTGAGCCCCAACTCCTCTTCTAGCTTGTTGGGAGCTTAACTGGAGATAAGAAATGTCATGGCCTTTCCTGCCAGGCTGACTTTACACCTTGATTCTCAGGTCTCAGTCTGCTGAGATTGCACCACCACCCAGTTTAGTTGTGGTTGTTTTTTTTCCTACCAGCATAGATGATGGTATAACAAGATGACATGAAGAATAGGAAAGGCTATTTTTGCTAAGAAACTTGTGAGGACCCTGGCTTACATGGCACAGAGCTGGCTCACAGCAGTCAGCCCAGGTCAGTGCTGAGTGTCCCTTACAGGCCTCCTGGGATCAAGGAGCAGTTAGTGACTGCCCACCATTCCCAGCCTCCCTTGACAGAACCAGCCAGGAAGTTTGAGAAGTTTCTGAATAATTGTCACACAGGGAAATGAAAACATTTTCTAAGAACTTGGCTTGTGAAGCAACGTGTACACAGGTTGGAACCGCAGGTGAAGAGATAATCACAGCCCCCAGCGAGGCGACCTCACCCGCCACCCTCCCAGACTCATATCTAAGGAGCCGCTGACGCAGACATCTTGGTCTCAGAGACGGCCACTCTGCCATCCATGTCATGAGAGGAAAGGCGAGCATGGACGTTCGCTGCTATCCTCAATGTGCAGCCTGCAGGAGCGACGCCATGGTGAGCACTCTAGGAGGTGAGGAATCCTCACTTTCCAGGTGCTCAGGGATGCTGTTTTCCCATCAGTCTGTATTACACCATGTTTGCACAACATTCCCCCTCTGGGTCTCTGTCTTCATCAGCTTCCATGAACTGCACCATCCTCAGATGAGACCTGCCTCCTCTTCATGGTCTTTAAAGAAAGGGAGGTAGCCCTGGACCTACTCCTCCAGTCAGTGTGTTGATGCCTAAGCCAATGTGACCCCATGTATGTACATGCATGTTTATAGTTTATTTTTTGTCAGTTGTGGGGCTTGAGCTTGGGGCCTGGGCAATGGTCCTTGAGCTTTTTTTTGATCAAGGACAGACAGGGCTCTATCTCGTTGAGCCACAAGTCTACTTCTGGTTTCCTGATGTTCACTGGAGATGAGAGTCTCCAAGACTTTCCTGCTCCAGGCTGGCTTTAAACTGTGAATGGATGATGTCAGACCCATGAGTAGCTGGGATTACAGGCATGAGCCACAACTACTCAGCTTCTTTAAAGTCTTAAATATGATTCCAAAAAGGAGAGAAATACAGGTGTCCTTCATCTCTCAGAGCTGACTTACCTTCACTCAACGCCATGTCTCCAGGTGCACCCATTTCCCTGAAAACATCACCAGCTTCTTGTTGTTGATAAGTAAAATTGGAATTATCTTGGTCCATGACACATTATAGGACAATATTTCTGCTGGCATGAATGCTGGCTGGGGAATGCTGAGTTCCCTTGGTGCCATTCCTGGCTCAGTTTCCCAGGCAGATCTCTGGATGAGACACAAGGAAGGGAAGCCTGAGAGACGCCTATGTGCCCGTGGGGGTGATCTTCCTATCCCAGACCTGGTGGGGCTGCTGGGAAATTTCTCTCTTCTCTACCATTATCTATCCATCCGTCTCCTGCACGGGGAACAGAATGAGAGCCACAGACTTCATTCTTAGGCTCTTGATTGTGGCTAACGCCTTAAGGCTTCCGGGCAGGGGCATTCCCCAACCATGCTGGCTTGGGGCTGGAGAGCCTTCCTCAGTGATTCTGGGCGCAAACTGGTCTTCCACGTCCCCCGCGTGGGCAGGGGGTGGCGATGGGAAGCACTGGCTCCCTGGGCGTCTTCCAGCCGTCAGCACCACCCCCGGGGACGGCAGGTGGGCAGGGTGAAGGGGAAGCCCACAAGCACACTGTCTCCCCAGCCACCTCAGCTGGGCTGGGAGCCTCGTGGGGAACCTTCCTTTTCTCAAGCTCATCACCGGACCCCACACACACATGTACATGCCTGTGCCTCTGTGCACTGTATTGTATTTGTGTGTGTTCACCTGCTTTGGTTTTGATGGACCATGAAATATGACAGTTGAAATGTTAGATTTTGAAATAATGCTTATTGCACACTTCCACCATGGAATCTATTAAGTGGTGGTCATGTCAACTGATAAGATAAATGGGTTAAACTCATCTGTGTTTTCCTAATTCCATGTTGATTCTCTTCTCTCTCCATCTCTTTCTCCCTGTTTTTGTCTGCCTCTCTGCATCTTGTAGTTTTCTATATCCTGGCATCTGGTCACCCTGCCTGTGTGTGTGGGGAGTAACAGTGAACTTCGCTGGAATGCTTCTAATTTGTGTTAGGATGTAACCGTACAACAGCTTTGTGGTTGTGTTTGCTAGCTGGTGGCGAATTTCAGTGTGGCAAAAAGCCAGAAGTGATATTGATGCTCAAGTGGTAGTGGCTAGCCTTGAGAAGAGTTTGGGGACAGTGGCCAGGCCTGTAGGACCTTGATGTGGAGGGGGGCTGTCAGCTCAGAGCCCAGACCCTCCCGACCATGACGTTTCCACAGCGTCCTCCACCACAAAAGCCTTGAACCACAGCATCGCCCCTGCCTCCCCTCCTTGTGCTATGCCATAGTGAATCCTCCTGGCCTCTGTGACCCCCTCCACCTTCAACCCTCAGATAAATCCACGCCCCATGTGCTAATCCAGCCCGGAGGTCATTCCACCAGGGCACAGATGCCCCTTTCTCCGTGGGGAGTCGTGTGTGTTGGGTGGTTATTAAAGTCACTGGTACCTGGTCCACGCTGACCCGTGGTGCTCCCGTCCACTGGGGTCCTCCCCTTCTGTCACCCTGGCCCACGTTGATTCCTAATTGCTGTCCTGACCTAGGTGCGGGTCCTCCTTGAGTTCCCTGGCTTCTGATGGACCTGAGCTCTCCCTGCCCCCATGCCATCCACACCAGCTCCCCAGGAGCCCACCCTCCTCCCTCCTCACGCTCTTGACCCCTGTCCAAACCCAACACGACCTCCGCCATGCCAGACCCCGCGTCCCCTGCAGTGTTTAGGAAACTCTCACACCGTGTTTGTAATCTAGGAAGGAATGGGTTTTTTTTTTTTTTTTTTTTAGCTTTCATGGGGCTTAAATTCTGGGCCTGGGCTCTGTCCGTCAGCTCTTCAGCTCTACCACTTGAGCCATGATGCCACTTCCTGTTTTCTGGTTAATTGGAGATAAGAGTCTCAGGTCCTTTTGTGCCCGGGCTGGCTTTGAACCTTGACCCTCAGATCTCAGCCCCCTGAAGGGCTGGGATTACAGGCGTGAGCCACTGCACTTGGCTAGAATTGAATGTTTCTTGCTTTTTCAGGAAATGTCTCTCCACCTGTCTCTGGCTCTCCTCCCTTCATTCTTCAGCATCCTTGGTTCTGCACCACCATCTTGTACCAATCTCTTTCCTGTTTCTCGGCCTAGTCTCCTGTCTGCCTACCAGGCAGTGTCACTGTCCTCTAATTCTCCCTGTTCCCTACCACACGAGATGACCTAAGTGGGAAACTCACAGCACTTTCTTTTTTTTTTTTTTTTTTGCCAGTCCTGGGCTTGAGCTCAGGGCCTGAGCACTGTCCTTGGACTTTCTCAAGGCTAGAGCTCTACCACTTGAGCCTCAGCACCACGTCCAGCTTTTTTCTATGTATGTGGTACCAAGGAATCGAACCCGGGTCTTCATGCATGCTAGGCAAGTACTTTAACCACTAGGCCAAACTCCCAGCCTCACAGCACTTTCTTGACTCTGTTTCATTTCTGGTTTGTGACTCAGCTGAGCAGCTCTTCCCCGGCTGACAACCTCAGGTGGGTGCTGCCACCGGGTTACAAACTGGGCAGCTGTCCACAGACAGGGAAAATACCTTGTCAGCTTTACAACCTTCCATCTCCACTCCCCCTTGCCACGAAGCTCTTAATTCTTAATGTAGTCTACCTTGGTACCTTCCCCTTTCTCTCGTATTTGTGTGCTCCGCCTAAAAATAACTTTCCATAAAGAACAAAGCCTGTCATCTGCAGGAAAATGGATGGAACTGGAATTCACTACACATCCTGGGAAGGAGGCCACAGGTGGAGTCTAGATTTAAGATTGATCCCCTCCTACCACAGAGGCTCCAGGCAGGCTTGCAATACCCAGCTGGAAACCCGGGATTTGATCAATGACTCTGTGCTAATCAAAATAGTGAATGATTTTCTCAGGGGATGAGGCTCCTGGCACAGCGGTGGGTTCAATCCCCAACACTGACAGCACGACTGTAGCAGACTCAGTGGCCTCGGCCGCAGCGGGCAGCATGGCACTGGGTCAGCAAACCAGTATGGGTGCTTAGGACTAGGTCTCCCCACAGAGAGGGTGAGAGCAAAGCCCTGGGACTGCCCCCCCTCCAACAGGCGGTGACTAAGACCAGAGGGCCAACTACTGCTACTCCTTTATTTGTGTGTGAAAAGACGGGAAAAGAATAAAATAAAAACGACACAACTGACACAAATAAATCACCAGGGGAGGGGAGGGGATGAGAATGAAGGGGAGGGGAGGGAGGTGGGGGCAAGGCCCAACTTGGGCAGGGGAGCCAGCGATCCGCATGCCTGCGTCTCTCCCCCGACGTGGGCAGTGTGGCCCCTTTCTCCTGGCCGCTGTCCGGTCCCACCTCGTGTCCCCAGCCCCTCGGGAGAGGGTGGTTTGAGGCTCCCCCCAGGCTGGTGCAGGACTCGTGCAGTGGGCCAGGGCCAGGATCAGGCCAAACACAGGGAGAGGGTCAGCTGTCCGCTGCTCCTCGAGGGAGGAGCTCAGGGAGGGCTGACCAGAGGGTGGACCGGAGCCCAGCACCCGAGGCCCGGCACTGGCTCTTCTTCCAGCCTCAGGCAAGAGACAGAACTGGGGGGACAGCAAAGGGCAGGACTCAGAACCCCAGCCTCCTGAGCCACAGCCAGGCCCCCTCCCCTTGTCATTGCCCACCCCCCTCCCCTGCCCGGGGCCTCACCAGTCAGGGCCTCCAGGGCAAAGTACTTGACATCCACATCTTGGTCCTGGGTCAGCTTCTCCAGGACTGGCTTGACCTCGCTCTGCAGGGTGCTGCGGGCAGAGGGCAGAGGCTGCAGTGTGAAGCGGTCCGGTGCCCGCACGGAGAACTCGGGAACTCAGGTCAGAGCTGCCCTGAGCCAGGGCTGGGGTCCTGCTCAGAGAGGAGGCAGAGCCATAGCTGCCCCCGGTCCCCAACAGGCCTGGGCCGTGCGGCCTCACCTGCCGTCGAGGATGGGCCCGATCTTCTGCAGGGACTTGGCCACGTTGAAGCGCACGTTGGCAACCGGGTCCCCGGCCATGCGCACGACGGTGGGCAGCATGTGCTTGGTGGTGATGTCCTGGCCGCACACCTCCGACAGCACCTGGCGTGGGGCGCTCGTCAGCACCGCCCGGCCCGGACAGCCCCGGGGGACTGCAGGGAGCTGCTCGGACCCTGCCCAGCCGTGACTGAGGTCATCTCCCCACCTCAGCCTCAGCCCACCTCAGCCCTCTGGACGCCGTGACCTGTCCACCCACCCAGCCTCAGCTCTGCCCCAGCCCTCCGGGACCCCATGACCTGTCCACTGCCAGGCCTGGGTCCCTGCGGCCCGCCCCCCCCGGCCGGCAGTGCTCACGTTGACGCAGAAGAGCGTGGTCATGCGGTGCAGGTAGTTGGGGTCCCCCGACATGGCCAGCACCTTGGGGATGATGGTGGCGTGGGCCCACTCCTTCCCGAACTTCTCCACCAGCTTCTTCAGGTTGCTGGTGGCTGCCTCGCGGATGGCGTAGACTGTGGTGGCGGGGTAGGAAGGGCGGGGGAGGCCTGGTCAGAGGAGCTCCGGCCCCCATGCCAGGCTCCGCCCAGGGCTTCACCCGCCTTGGGGTTGGCACCCCGCCCAGTGGGACTCACCGTGGTCCACCAGCCAGGCCATGCACAAGGAGTTGAGCTTCTCATCGAAGAACTCCACTCCCTGCAGGAGAGGAGGTGAGGCTCGGCCTCGCCGGCCCTTCCATCCCCCCCCTCCCCCCCCCCCCCCCCCCCCCCCCCCGCCCCAGGGCCTTGGCCTTGGCCCTGGACCCAGCCGCACTCACCAGCTGCCCCGCCAGCAGGGGCATGTACTCGATGATGGCGAGCCGCACCCTCCACTTGGCGTCCTCCGCCAGCTCCACGATGGCGGGCAGCAGCGACTGCGACAGCTGCCGGATGCCGATCACCTCGTTGACGCAGTCCAGGTTGGAGATGATGTTCAGCCGCACCTCCGGGCACTGCGGAGGACAGCGCCGTCCGCGCGGTGAGGGCGCCGCCGCCCGCACACAGGACCAGGGCCGCCCCCGGGCCACGGACACCGGGGGAGGGCTCGGGTCTCACCCACGCGGTGCCCAGGGGCCACACAGCAGGTGCTCCACACTCTGCTAAAGGAGGTGGAGTTGCTTCTGCCTCCCAGGCCCCTTCCCCGCCCTCCACGGGGAGGCCTGCCCACTGGAGGGGGGGCTGACCTCGTCCTTCAGCTGCGCCAGGAAGAGGGGCAGGAGGTGCTCGATGGTGTTGTCCTTGCCCAGGATGGGGGAGAGGCCCATGATGACGGAGGCCAGGGCGGACTTCACGTGCTGGTTGGCGTCTGACACCAGCTCCTGCCAGAAGCAGGAGGAGGAGGAGGTGAAGGAGGAGGTAGAGGAGGAGGAAGGCAACATGGAGGGGGAGGGGAGGAAGAGGCGGACAGGGAAGGGGAGCAGGAGGAGGGGGAGGGGGGAGCAGGAGGAGGGGGAGGGGGGAGCAGGGTCAGGCCTGCAGCAGCCCAGGGCTGGGCCTAGGGCAGGGGGTTTCATGGCTTCCTCCTCCACCCGCCAGCTGCAGCCCTGGGTGGGGGCCTCGGGGGGGGGGTGGTGGTGGTGCGGGCTCCCCTTGCCAGCCTGAGTGGAGCCACTTCAGGCCCCGTGTGCTCCGGGTGCCCTGCCTTTCCACAGCCCGTCCTGCGGCCTCTCTGGTGCCAGGCTGACGGCCTCTGCCAAACCCGTTACCTTGATGCACGGTAGGATCTGTGTCATGATCACGTTCTCCCGGCAGTCCGAGGACAGGTTCTCACAGAACTCTGCAGGTCGGGCAGGGGATGAGACGACGGCCAGTCACCCCCCCAGCCCCCCACCATCGCGTCAGCGACCCAGTACCAACCTTTCACCTTGTGGGAGGCCGCTGCCCTCACCTCGGCCTCACAGTCCTTCATCAGGTTCTGGAAGGCCGGCACCAGGTCTGTCTTGGTGATTTCAGGCCCCACTGCTTTCTGGAGCTGGAGACAGACAATGGGAAGAGGGGGTGTGAGTGAGTAAAGGGGGTCTGGCAGCCTCTCTGGAATAGTCCAGCAAAGGCCAAAATCCAAGGAGAATCAGCGTGGAGACCTGGCCCGGGTGGGCTACAAAGGCCACGCCCAGGCAGATCCTCCGGCTCAGATTATCCCCCATTGGTTTTCTCTGTAAAACAGGCAATGACAGATCCTGCTTCTAAATCTACACCAAGGAGAGACTTCTCAGAGGAAGAGGCAACAATGGCAAAGAAACACGAGCAAATGCTCATCTCCCTGGCTATAAAGAAAATGCAAATCAACAGAGCCTGGAGATTCCATCTCACCTTGCTTGGGGAAAGGACAACAATGACTGCTGATGGGGGTGTGGGGAAAAGGAATCCCACTGCAAGCTGGGATGTAACCTAGTACCGGTATGCTGGATAGCCGTCTGGAGGATTCTCAAGAAAGTAAACACAGACCTTCCCTACGACCCAGACCCAGACCCAGACCCAGCCACACTGCTGCCAGACATCTCCACCCCAGCCAAGGAGTCAGGAGATGACAACGCGCTGCGCTGTTCACAACAGCCAAGAGATGGAAACAGCCCAGATGCCCCACGAGATGAGTGGGCCCCAAAATGTGTCACCTGTGCACAACGGAATTTTACACAGCCACTAGAAAGAATAGAATAATGTCACGTGCAGAGAAATGGGTGGAGCTAGAATCAATCATGTGAAGTGAGGCGAGGTAGGCCAAGGTCAGAGACGATGGAGTGTGCTCTCTCTGCTCTCTCTGATATGCACGAACTACACTGGAGTGTAGACATTCACACAGTGAATACTTTTAGGAGAGAATCACAAACGTGCAATGTCTAAGCGCCTCTTCGTGTTTATATAAAATGATATGCATACTAAAATGAATTCCAAGACATGGAAACTGAAGTGTTGTTGGTTTTTTTTTCCTTTTTAGTTGTTGATGAATCTGTGTTCTCTATTCTATGAACAGTATATTTGTGTGTACAACTTCAGGAGAGTGAGGGGGGACAGAACTCAAGGAGAAAGGGTGAAAAGTCCAGCAGTGGAGCTCACTGGACACGGATGAACATGAACTATATAATTCATGGTGGAGATGGGAGGGGGAAACTGGGAGAGATGAGGGAACAGAGGACACTGTACAAAAGGAAACGCAAGGCTGGAGAATGGCCTAGTGGTTCAGTGCTCGCCTAGCATGCATGAAGCCCTGGGTTCAATTCCCTAACACTGCATATGCAGAAAAAGCCGGAAGTGGTACTGTGGCTCAAGTGGTAGAGCGCAAGCTTTGAGGAAAGCCCAAGTGGCTTTCCTCATTACCTGACTCATGTAACTGTAATCCCTCCATACACCACCTCTACAATAGTAAACTTTGATTTATATGTGTATAATGGGCGACTCACACCTTAGTCTGCTGGCTATAAGGAGGCAGAGCCAAGAGGACTGGAGTCCAAGGTCAGCCCAGGCCAACACTTGAGGCCCTAGCTGAAAACTGAATCCACAAGGGCAGGGGTGTGCCTCAAGAAATAGAGCACTGCCCAGCAAGCTCGAGACCCAAGTTCAGAACCCCAGCCTTCCCAGATCAACACTGGCGTGCACTAGAGACTGGTTGGCAGAGACCAGGAAAGCACACGGCTCCACACTGAGGATCTTCAGGGCCTGGTGCGCCTTCACCAGTAGCATTGCCTCAGCAGAGCTCCCTGTCTGTCTGCAGCCTCTGCTCCTGGGTGGGACAAGGGCTGCCTGAGCTGCTCGTGCCCAGGACAGGGAGCCTGCCCTTCCCGCCTTCCCCGTGCCCGCCCCATTTGCACAGCCAGGGGAATGATGGCTTCCCTGGGAAATGCGCACTGCTCCAGGATGGAGTCCAGCGGGGATGCCACGCAGGCCTGTCCAACCTCACCTTGCCAAGACCCAGCCCTGGCCTCTGCCAGGGGATGTCAGAGCGCAGCGACCCCACGGGTGGACAGGCGACCCCCTCCCTCCCAGGCCTTGGTCCCTGTTCCAGTCCCTCAGGCCTCGCCTACCTCCGTGAACTTGTCGGCCACCATGTAGCGGACACGCCAGGACTTGTCCTCGGCCGCCTGGCGCAGCGTGGGCATCACCAAGGCCTCCAGGTCCTCCTGGGGCAGGAGCTGGGCGATGTTCACGCAGGCCTCCACCGCCAGCAGCCGCACGGAGTCCTGCGGGGCAAAGGGGGTGCTGAGCAGGGCGGGGCTGGTGGCTAAAGCCCCAGGGACTGAGCTGTCTGAGGGGGCAGGGCTAGCTGCCAGGGATAGGGCAGAAGCAGGGCGGGGCTGTGGGCCAGGGGCAGGGCGGAAGCGGGGCGGGGCTGTCTGCCAGGGGCGGGGCGGTCTGAGGGGCGGGGCTGTGGGCCAGGGGCAGGGCGGAAGCGGGGCGGGGCCGGCCCACCCACCTGCTCGTCTGAGGCCAGGTTGGAGAACATGGGGATGATCTCGCTCTTGACGTTGTCCAGCTCCAGCACCTTGGCGAACTCCCCCAGCTTGGACGCTGCGGCCCGCCGCACCATCGGGGTGTCGTCTGAGCAGAGGTTCCGGAAGTACCTGGGGGTCCAGGGCGCCACTCAGCAGGAGGACCGGGGAGAAGGCAGAGAGCCCGGGCCCTGGGCGCCATGGGGCCGGCGTGGTGCGGCCTCAACCGCACGAGGGGAGGTCAGACACGCGACGGGACGGACCCAGACACCGAGCCCGAGCGGCTCAGGAGCCGGCCTGGGCTCCGTGCTCAGGTCTGCGTGCTGGAGGAGGGGGAGGTGGGAGGTGGAGGGGAGAGGGGGGAGGGGGAGAAGGGAGGAGGGGGGGAGGAGCAGGGCCATCAGCCCGTCCACCCCACGGGGCAGCAGGTGTGGTTACTGCCTGCTCAGGCACCCATGGGGGGAACCACCGTGGTGAGCCCCAGCGGGGACAGCGGGGAGCCTGCGAGTGCCGAGGCGTCAGAGGGGAGGGCCAAGCCGGTGTGGTGGGATCCCCAACGGAGGGGGGGTAGGGGGAGCCGGGGACTCACTGCCGGAGCTCGGCCTTCACGGCACTGGACACTCGCGGGTAGCAGACGGAGAAGAGGCCGCAGGCCGAGGTGCGGGAGGTGAACCAGTCGCCCCCCGCCAGCCGTTTCACCAGTGGCACAAAGTGGGCTTCCAGGTCGGAGGGCGAGTGCTCGTGGGAGATGGCTCGCAAGGACTCCACTGCCTTGTCCCGCACGACCGTCTCCTCCACTGTGGCCAGGGACTCCAGGGGCGGCTGCGGGGCGGAGGGCACTGAGGCTCTGCCCGGCCCCCCGGCTCCGGGGCACCTCCCTAGGCACCCACCCTTCACCCAGCCAGGCCCCGGGCCCTGGGGGAAAAGGGGGACCCCCCACCCTAGACTCACCAGCAGGCAGTGCACGTACTCTGGGCCCCCCACCAGGCCGGTGAAGGTCCCCAGCTGCTCGGCCAGGGCCAGGAGGACCTCATCCTCATCGTAGATGGTGTCTGCGGGGCAGGGCGCAGCCGTCTCAGCCCCCCTGGCCCCGCCCCAACAGACCCAGGCTGTGCTGGCGGCACCCACCCTTTTCCTACATGGCGGGCACAGAGACAACACACAGGCTTGGTGGGGGACACTGGCGCGTGCCAGGGCCACTCCGCACCTCTCAGTGAGGGGAGACCGAGTCACAGTGTGTGCAGGGCTGCGGCACGCAGATGTCCTGTTGAGGTCCAGCTTCCACCTCAGCACTGACCTCTGCTACAAACCCTCTTCTATCTGGACAGACTCCTTGCAGCTACAGCTTCCCGGAGGCTTTCCAGGATGGGCCTCCCCCAGCGGGCCCCCAACCTCCACCCCTGGACCCCAGCTCTCGCTCAGGTCAGGTTGCTGGGAGAATCAACAACATCCCACGTGAGGGCAGTGCCAAGCCTGGCACCGAATCTAGGCCTCAGGCTCCGCTGCAGGGCAGGCAGCAGCACTAGCACTCACTGGCATTCTTCCTCTCTGACCTGGGACTTGTCACCAGCAAGCCCAGCCCAGGTCTCCTGGTACCCAGGGCTCAAATCGCCAACCTCCAGGACTGTCTTTTAAGATGCCAGTCTGGCATTTTGTTCTTAACTAATTATCATGCTGTGGCAATCAACATAAAAACAATCCTGTGTGTTCTGCAGACGTGAGGCGAGGCTTCTGCTGTTTTTGTTTTTGGCTACACTTGGGGCTTGAATTCAGGGTCTGCGCACTGTCCTTGGCTTTCTCAAGGTTAATGCTCTACCACTTGAATGAGAAGGACAGCACCACTTCCGGCTTTTTCTATGTATGGTACTGATGAATCAAACCCAAGACTTCAGACAGGCTAGGCAAGCACTCTACCCAAAGGCCACACTCTGTTTTTCTGTCAACAGCCCCAAGGCAGGAAGCCCAAGGGAGGAGAAACCTAACAGCACTCGGATGGCTCCATGAAATGCTTGTCAGGATCCCCGATTGCTCTTGGTTTCGGGCTCCCACAGCCCCTGCCCCAGTTCTTTGCATCTGAGCAGGTGAAACATTATCTGGTGCCACTGTCCTAACAGCCACTCCTATGTGTCACACTTACTAAATGCACTCAATGTCTCCAGCATGTGTCATTGGTTATGTCCACTGGCAGAGCGAGAGGCATGCCTGAAGCTCGGAGATGGACTGCAGGTCTGTGGCTGGCTTCTGGTAGACTTCTAGTGGACACCCCGCCTCCATCTTCCTCCTCCTCAGCCCGCCCTCCACACAGACCCGCAGCACATACAGCTTCTCTATCTCCACCTCAGCCTCTGTACCCCATCACCTGGGCAGGGGGGTTCAGACGCCCCCAACCCCGCCACAGGCTTCTCAAGCAGGAGCCACCCCCGGCTACCCCACTGCCCTGGGCCCCGAGAGCCCCCACCTGTAAGGAAGGGCAGGAGTTCACTCCGAGTCCTTTCCACCCCCAGGGCCAAGGCGATGGTGGACAGCTTCTTGATGCTGTTGAGGCGAAGCTAAGGAGAGAGTGAGGAGGGGGACGTCAGCAATCCCAGACCCTGAGGAGTCCAGAGTGGGAGCAGACGCTCACCCCCCCCCCCACGCCCTCCTCTGACCCTGAGCGTGCAGTTCACACGAGATCACACCCACTGTCCACTGCTGGCTAATAAGCATGTGTTCCTCTTAGTGGCAGTTGCCATGTTGACAGCATCATGCTCAGGGCCAGGCCCTGAACAAGGGACACACACTTGAGACCACGCTGAACCCTCACAGCAACCTACAGGGTGAAGCAGCTTACAGCTTCAATCTGTGAGGCTCAGCCCCGTCAAACAAAGAGCAACAGACACAGGGGAAAGCTCCTGGGAGGGCGGGGCCAGACGCAGAGCACAGCAACGTGGGCCTCACAACTGAGGAACTGAGCTGGACAGGACAGTGCCTGACTGCGTCTGCTGCTGCAGGACGAAATGCTCAGGCCTGGAAGTGTGGCTCAGATGGTGGAGCACCCACCATCAGATACCCAGTTCAAGTCCTTGTGTCAGACAAGAAAAAAAAAGAAAAGGCTTGCTTGCTAGGGGAGAGAAACGCTCACACTTCTCAGGGCCAAGGCTTTTCTGTTGACTGTGGTGGGAAAGTGGAGAAAAATTAGGGAATTTTGTTTTTCTGCCCACGTGGTCTATGAGCAATCTCCAGGTCCGGGGCCAGGGCTTGTGAACAGGGCGGCAGCGTCTTTGCCTGAGTGTGCAAACACCCTGGGATGAGTTCATCCTGAATGGAGAGTGGGCCCCAGAGCTGGCGACAGCGTCCTCATAAGCACCCACATGGAGAAGACAGATTCACAGAGGGCATGGCCGCCGCAGAGGCAGAGGAGGCTAAGGATACATCCAGAAGCCAAAGATAACCAAGAACCCCAACAGGGCCTACGCTTCAGACTTGTGAAGAACGAATCTGAGCCATAATCAGGTAAGGTGATCTGCCCCAGCAGCCTGGAGAGCAAGTCCTCCTGGCGTCCTCACACACACAGCTGCCAGGAAGTGTTCACATGAAGAGACAGGGGCAGAGAGACCCTCCCTCCCCCACAGAACCAGGCTGGGAGGGCCAGACTCCTGCCAGGGACTAGGCCAGCCTAGAGGACAGGGGTCCACAACCAGCACCTTTGACTGTACCCACTGATGGCGAAACCCTCCCCCGTGCGCGGTTCTCCAGTTGGCTCCAAAACATGGAGTGCAATGACGTCACACGGGCAGAGTTCATGACATCACTAAGACTGGGCACACAGAAGGCCTTCTCCCAATCGGCGAGGCAGAACAGGAGGCTGCAGCTCAGGGAGGAGCGGCTCCTCTGCCTGTGCTCCAGGAGTCACACCCAGTCGGAAGGCCAGGTGTGACCTTCCTGCAGAGGACTTCAAGGCAGTTAAGCATCTCTTAGGATCCCAATGACATGGAACTGATGAAACATTAGAGGAAACATGCAGCTGGGGTTCCTGGAAGACACCTGAAGTTCCAGCACTGATGAGGCTGAGGCAGGAAGATCCTAAGTTCAAGGCCAGCCTGGGCTACACAGTTAAGACCCAGTCTTAAAAAGCAAAAGAAAAGTGAGGCTCTGGTGGCTCACACCTGTAACCCTAGCTACTCATAAGACTGAGATCTGGGGATCATGGTTCAAGGCCAGCATGGGCAGAAAAGTCCAGGAGATTCCTATCTGCAATAAACTACTCAGAAAGAGATGGAAGTGGTGCTGTGGCTCAAGTGGTAAAGTGCTAGCCTTGAGCACCAAGAGGCTCATGGACAGTGCCCAGGCCCTGAGTTCAAGGCCCAGGTCTGGCAAAAATAAGAGAGAAGAGAAATGAAGGAGAAGAAAAATGAAGAACAAAGAAGAGGGAGAGGGGCTGGGCGGGGTGGCTCATACCTGTCATCCTAGTTACTCAGCAGTCTGAGATCTGAGGATCCTGGTTCAAAGCCAGCCCTGCACTAAAGACGGTGAGACTCCCATCTCTAATTAATTACTAGAAAATAGGAAGTGGGGCTGTCGCTCCCTGAGCTGAAGAGCTCAGGGACAGTGTCCAGGCCCAGAGTTCAAGTTCCATGACCACACACATACACACAACATTGGAGAGGGAAGGGAGGAAGAGAGAAAAAGAAAAATACTTCCAATTTGTCATATATACTATCTCTCTCTGACTCTTTTGACAACCTATGGTTCAGGCGGTAAAAGAATTGCAGCAAAATTATGTTCAATGCCAAACAAATGTGCAAAGACACAGACCTACAGGGATACCAGCCAAGTACTGCAAACACTGCTGGTCACCGAGATGGGTAGTGAGCATGGAGGTGTTGGTCACTAAGCTGGGTAGAGAGCCTAGAGGTGCTTGGTCACTAAGCTGGGTAGAGCCTGGATGTTCTCGGTCACTAAGCTGGGTAGAGAGCATGGGGGTCCTCGGTCACTAAGCTGGGTAGAGAGCCTGGAGGTTCTTGGTCACTGAGCTGGGTAGAGAGCATGGGGGTGCTGTCACTGGGCAGAGAGCATGGGGTGCTATCTCTGGGTAGTGAGCATGGGTTCACCGCTATTCCAGGGAGGGTCCCTTAACAGATCTCAACTTCAAGGGCCTGCAGTCCCAGTCTGACCACTCAGCAGGAGCCAGGTGTTATGTAAACAAACTGGCTGCATCCAGGACTGGATTCCCAAAAGCAGCAGTGGCTGAATCTGGTCCATGGGTTTTGCTTTCTTGACCCCTGCACTAGCCATGCAATGTTCTCTCCAGCCTGAAATGTTCCCTAAGGAAAGCCATCGGGAGAACCACCTAGTTTCCCCTTCTCCCTGCTTTGTCTTCAGGTGAGCTCTCAGCCTGCTTCTCTGTGGGGCTGTGGGGAAATGGACACAGGTCAGGGCCACAGGAGGAGAGCAGCAGCCCCGAGGACAAAGCGATGGCCAATGACAACCACAATCGCCACCGGACGGCCAGTCCTAAGAGCAGCCAGCATCTACTGGTGGCTTCCTGTGAGCTTCCCCGGGCGGGCGATTCACAGGGAATCCCAGAACGGGCCAGGCCTCCTTCAGAATCCCTGTGCTCATGCCGAGAGGCGCCTGCAGAACGGTGGGGGGACAGTGAGCAGAACCGGACGGGCACCTCAATCCCAGCACGGCCTGTCACCGTGAGGCAGAGGCGCTCCAGGCCCTCCCAGCCCTCCTGCTCAGCCGCCACCCTCGGCGAGCGGCCCCCCGCTTTCTCCTCACTTCACTCTGACTTCCGTAAACCTGTGCTCCTCCCATCACTCCCGACCCTGTCACCCGCTTCTCTTCCAGGGGCCCGCGAGCGGGGTGACGCCCGACGGAGACCACCGCCCTGACCACAGAGCCAGAGCCGCCGGCCCCAGCCCGGGGCTGCGCCGGGCCGCGCGGGCCTCTCCCTGCCCAGCTTTCACCGCGGTAACCTGGGGCCCAGAGGGAGGCCGGGCCGCCCCAACCAGAGCAGCCGCGCCCCGGGCCCCCCGCGGGGCGGCCCCGATTCCTCCGACCACGCGGTCCGGGGCGGTGGGCCGGGGCCCCCGACGCCATTCCCCGCCCAGTGTGGGCCGGTGTCCCCGGGAGGGGCCCGAGCCCCGCGGAGGAAAGCGCGGCCTGCGCCCGCCCGAGGGGGACCCCTCGGGGCCGCTCCCAAGTCACCCGGCCCCGGCGCGGCCGCCCCCCGTCCGGGCGGAGGCCCCCAGGCCCGGATTCCGGGCCGCCGCGCGCACCGGCCAGGCCCGGGACCCTCGAGGCCCGCCCTGTTCCCGCCCCCCGCCGAGCCAACACCCAATCCGGGACGCCGTCTGTGGAAGCCGGGCGACCCGGAGAGATGAGAGGCGGACGCTGATTGGCGGGCGCCCACTTGCGCCCCTCCCAGCGAACGCCGCGCTCCTCCGCGAGGGCCGTCCCAGGCCCCGCCAGGTCCCCCTTTCCCGTCGTCCCCGAGACCCCCGCAGCCTCCAGACCTGAACATCCTCGTTGCGGAGCTCGTCTATGAGCACCGCAATGGGGTAGAGCGAGTCGTCGCCGTCGGCCGCCGCCATCTTGGCTCCGTCCCCTTCCTGTCAGACTGCGGCCAGCGCTGTGCTGAGGCCCGGGTGGGGAGGGGCAGAGCGGGAGGCGGAGGAAAGGCCGGCGTGGGGATGCCCAGGGCACTCTACAGGGGCTGCCCCACACTCATTGGCCGCCCTACTTCCACGGCTGCATTTTTTTGGTCCGCAGAAGTGCAGTCCCGCCCACTGCCCTTTTCCAATTGGTGGAAAGAACGACATTGGCTTGCCAGTCAGCTGGGGGCGTGGAGAGGAAGCGGAAGTGCCCAGCATCTTCGCGACCAAGAGTGTACCCACCCACGTCGCTACTAACGACGGCTGAGACGAGCAGCTCCCTCGGGCCAATCACGGGCGGGGGTGGGCGGGGACAAAGCCTCGCCCTCGGGCAGGTTCCGGCGGGAGTAGCCGAGGTCGGTCGGTTGCTGGGGTCGCTGGCGGGCGGTGAGGTCAGGGCGCCCGGAAGGGCCTGCGGGGTTCGGCTCGTCGCGATGAGGCTCCCCGGGTTCCCGCCGCCGTCGTGCGGGAGGAGGCCCCGAGAAGGGCGCCTTGCTCTGCTCCCCGAATACAACACGGCCTCTTGAGAGGTGGTGTGGGGCCCCGTGGGGCCGCCTTCCTCCTCCTCCTCCTCCTCCCCCTCGGGCTCCGGAGGGCCGAGCTGGGGAAGCGCGCGTGCGCGTGCGCGGACGCCAGCCGGGGCCGCCGCCCAGGGTCCAGGCCCCGACCTTCAGGGTTTGGGGATTTTTTCTTCGTGATTCTTGTTGTTTTGTTGTTCTGGGCTGGTGTTCTACCCTTGAGCCACAGCTCCACTTCCAGGTTTTTTTTTTTGCTAGTTAATTGGAGCTGAGAGTCGCACAGACCTCCCTGCTTGGGCCGGCTTTGAACCGTGACCCTCAGATCCCATCCTCCTGAGAAGCTACTATTACGGGTGTGAGCCACTAGAGCTGTTGCTGTTTTTTCTTGTTGGTATTGTCTTTTAAATTTTCTACCCCCAGTCCTGGGGCTTGAACTCTAGGCCTGGGTACTGTCCCTAAGCTTCTTTTGCACAAAGCTGTACCACTTGAGCCAAAGCACCACTTCCGGCATTTTCTGAGTAGTTTATTAGAGACCCGAGTCTCACAGACTTCCCTGCCCAGGCTGGCTTCAAGCCTTGGTCCTCAGATCTCGAGAGTAAGTCACCAGCCCCAACTAACCATTCCCATATTTAGAGTCTCCAGAACCTTGTACTGGGTCCCCAAATTTCTGAATAATGTAGTTTTATTTGTGAGTACGCCTAGGTCATGGAGCAACAAACATATCACAGAATGTTTTCAATTATAAAGTCATGCAAGCCCCTATTTCAGAATTGTCAGCTTCTAATGTTTTATGTTCTCAACTCATGCTCTGCTGGAGCCAGCGGGCAGGGAATGGGGATTCCTGACGCAGGGATTAAGGACTTGGAAAAGAAGACAAGAAAAAGATGGGGTTGGGAGGACTACAGCTCAAGGAGGCTGAGAGCTTAAGACTGTAGCCCCATTTATTTCAAGTTCCAACCTTAAATACTTTTCTTAAAACCAGGATACTGCCAGCAGTTACGTTTGTACAAAACAGCAATCAAGACTCAAATAGATTAAAATGAGAAGCGATTGACATAGCCCAAAGTCATCATGATAACAGCTTACTTCCTTGTGTACTCAATTGTGCAGGTTCAAGGTCACTCTGACCCCATACTCGGTCCCCAACAATGCTCAACCTAGAACATCACGGCTTTCATCCTGTACACACAAAGAGCCGCTCTAAAACATTCAGAGGAATAACGCTTCCCCGATTGTCCCTTAAGACCACATGCATGCTCTGTTGATAACAAGATCCTTTGTTTCTGACTCCTGAGAGGCACTAGGCACTGAAATACCTGTCTGTCAATCCAGCCACCCATCTAGACATAGATATATGACCTTTTGGGCAAGCTGGACCGGGAGAGGGAAGAGCAATATATTAGACAGAGGAACTTCCTGGACAGGCATTGGCAGATAGAACTGGAAGAAAGAAGGGAGAATTACTAGGAAGTTCCTGGCTGTTCCTTGGTGGGAGATCCCTCCCTGTGAGTCAGCATTTTGTAGCTTTAATCAAGGAAAGCCTGTTCACCAAGCCTTTTCTCAGAGTGTGCTTTCTTTGCCAGGTGCTGTAACACTGAGAGTCAACATACCACAGAGACCTGTGGTATGAGGAAGCCTGAATAGGAAGCATAATAGATCCCAGACCAAGAGCACCTGGTTATCAGCCAAAACTGTTGGTATTGTAAAGCCCAGATTTGAGGTCCTCAAAGACCACCAAGGAGCCAAATCCAATATAAACCCATGAGAGTCTTTTTATTGCAAGTTTGAGCCTGGACTCTCAACTGTCACTGACTCAACAGATCAGAATTGAGAGCCCGACCCTTCAGTTAGCAGAGTTTTTATACCATAAGGCACAAGCTGAACACATGCAGGTGACCAATAAAATGGTAACATTTCAATCAACCTGGTTTCTTGCCTTTGTTCTGCTATCAGAAACTTACAGGGGGAAATCGAGAGGGGGTCCTCTTCAGTGCACCTCTGGAATCTCAAGTCTGTTGATGAGGTTGAAACCTGAACCCTCTAAAGGGTGGAGCCTGATCTGTCTATGTCTGGGTTACATATGGAATAAATGGAGTTATCACCCGCATGGCTTGCGACGCAGAGGATGGAAGTGGAGAAGAGGGGTGGTGTTGGCTTGCGTGCACCGTGTGGTATTCTGGATTGGACACCAGAAAATGGAGCAGGGCTCAATTCCTTCTTATGTCTACCTTCCACCCATAAGAGCTCTTTGTTCTGCTGCTCTGGGGTGCGCGCTTGGGCTCAGTTCTGAAACACCCCCTCCTATTGGCAGCCCCAGACAATGAGCCTCCAACCACCATGAACTGAGCTCCTGTGATGAGCACAAGCTGGGCCTGGTGTGTTGATTCCTGCCTCCTGGATGAGCTGGGCATTACTTTTTGGTTCACAACTCCTGTTCCAGTTTTGTGGTGGTATTGGAGACAGAGTCTCATGGACTTGCTGGCTCAGGCTGGTTTTGAACTGCGGTCCTCAGATGTCATTCTACTGGATAGCTAGGATGACAGCATGAGCCGTCAGTGTTGTGCCCTGAGACGGGGTCCCCAAAGAAAACCACATAGAGGCGTCCAATATGCAAAAGCAAGGTTTATTGCGGGTTACAAGTCAGGCAGGGAGCCCTGAGAGGAGCTGGTAATCAGGGTTTACACAGTCCTTTTAAAGTAAAAAATCACAGGTTTACAGCTGGCTGGTGGTCGAGTGAGATAAGGGGACTTCCCAGGCTGACGTGAAGTTCTCACGCCCGGTTGAGTCCCATTCAACTGTCAGAGAGTAGTTTTATGGCTTGGGAAACAAATGTTATACATGTTATACGTGCAGTCTAATTTTGACACAAAATAGGCTAGTTCCTGGAGCTTATGGACACCTGTGCGAACAATGGCTGACTAGGGCTCAGAAGTCCTGTGTGTGCAGCCTCTGGGCCCTTGGAGATTTTTCGAATCAAAGGTTTTTTATTCTGCTTACTGGAGGGGAATAATTTTGGGTCTGGGGGTAGTTATTTTTCATCTCTACAACCAGCACCAGGCACAAGAGCCATGTTTTCACGTGGGCCCTAAGTCCCCACATCTCTGAGGATGCCGACCTCTGGTACAGAAAGCAGAGCCCACTGAGATAATCAGAGCCTGGGACTGAAGAGCGGTAGCTAAACTGAATGTAGTTAGACTGAATCCATCTTGTTAAAGCAGCCTCCATTCTGTAAGCGTTAAGTTCTGAGAAATCCCCTCACTGCCTCTTGTCAGGAGAACTGTAAGATGCTCCATCAGATGTTTACTCAGAGCTCGCAAGGACATTCAAAGGTCATCTCTAAGACAGCAGCTGTGTCCCACAGCCAGCAAGGACACCAAAAACTAAGGCTCTGTGGGAAACCATAACATCAAAACGAATAAGAAATTGTGGGATGTTCCTATGTACAGGTTAATTAAAATATGAGGCTGTGAGAATGAAAGCTAAAATGTGTTTATTCTGTACTCTAAAAGCTGTGTTAATTCTGTACTCGGAGCCTCCAAGCATCACTGGTTTCTAAGGCACAGAGGACCAAGCTCGAGCTTGCTAATAAATGGCTCTTTGTTGCTTGCATTGGTCGTGGACTCTGGTGGTCTTGCAGTGGGATTGTAAACTTTGGGCACAACAGGACGGCTCCCCCACTGTGGGTCATACAGGCCCAGAACTGAATGAAGGCAGCCTGCAATGTGCCCTGCCAGTCAGCAGGTGGCGATAGCAACGTGGAAGGCCTAATGCCTGAGGGGGAGAAATCTTGCCTGTGGTGCAACCAGTCTGGCTGCAGTTTCGTAATATTCATGATCAGAACCCTCCATATGGAGGAAAAGGATGTTTGATTCTCTACGGGAACTTGTGCTTAGGAGAGTATGATGCTTTTTTTTTAGATGGTTCTGATAGCCCCACCCTGTATTCCTGCCACTGAAAGCAGGTGAAGGTCTGTGGAGTTTCCCCCTAAAAGAAGGGAGTCTTCACTTAGGGTCCTTGGCTTCCATTGTGGAGTAAGAATTTCCACACGAGTTACAATAGTAAGATAACTAGGTGGAGCTGCATTAAGCAAGCAAGCAAGCAGATCCAAACAGAAAGGCTGGGGCACATTCTAACAGCCTCGGGTATTTCTGTCGTGAAGGCAGGGTGTCCTCTACACAGCTAGGTGTCTCATCTGTGATCATTCCTGGGGTTACACTTTCTGAGTTCTGGAAGGTTTGGGCACTCTTCTCTGGTAAGAAAAGAATGCATCCTGCCCAGAACACAGATCCGCCGCTGGCTCCCCTGCTCAAGTTGGGCCTTGCCCCCACCTCCCTCCCCTCCCCTTCATTCTCATCTCCTCCCCTCCCCTGGTGATTTATTTGTGTCAGTTGTGTCGTTTTTATTTTATTCTTTTCCCCTCTTTTCACACACAAATAAAGGAGTAGCAGTAGTTGGCCCTCTGGTCTTAGTCATCGCCTGTTGTGGGGAGGGGAGCATGTCCCAGGGGTTTTCTCTCACCCTCTCTGTGGGGAGACCTAGTCCTAAGCACCACACCCTCTCTGTGGGGAGACCTAGGCCTAAGCACCCATACTGGTTTGCTGACCCAGTGCCATGCTGCCCGCTGCGGCCGAGGCCACTGAGTCTGCTACAGTCGTGCTGTCAGTGTTGGGGATTGAACCCACCGCTGTGCCAGGAGCCTCGTCCCCTGAGAAAATCATTCACTATTTTGATTAGCACAGAGTCATTGATCAAATCCTGGGTTTCCAGCTGGGTATTGCAGCCTGCCTGGAGCCGCTGTGGTAGGAGGGGTCAGTCTTAAATCTAGACTCCACCTGTGGCCTCCTTCCCAGGATGTGTGGTGAATTCCAGTTCCATCCATTTTCCTGCAGATGACAGGCTTTGTTCTTTATGGATTTGGGTTTTGGGTTTTTTTTTGCCAGTGATGGGCCTTGAACTCAGGGCGTGAGCACTGTTCTTGGACTTTCTCAAGGCTAGAACTATACCACTTGAGCCACACCACCATTTCCAGCTTTTTTCTATATATGTGGTACCGAAGAATGGAAGCTGGGTCTTGGTGCATGCTAAGCTACCACTCTACCACTAGGCCAAACTCCCGGCCCCTATGGAAAGTTATTTTTAGGCGGAGCACACAAATACGAGAGAAAGGGGAAGGTACCAAGGTAGACTACATTAAGAATTAAGAGCTTCGTGGCAGGGGGGAGTGGAGATGGAAGGTTGTAAAGCTGACAAAGTATTTTCCATGTCTGTGGACAGCTGCCCACTTTGTAACCCGGTGACAGCATCCACCTGAGGTTGTCAGCCGGGGAAGAGCTGCTCAGCTGAGTCACAAACCAGCACTGCAGAGACGTCAACCTTCACTGCCCTCAAAACAGACATTTATGGGAGGGACCAGACCTGAAAGGGAGCCCCAGTTGCTTCACTCACGAGAGCAGGGGAGACATCAAACCCAAGTTAGGCTGAAGAGATAAAGAACATCGCCATATGCCAACAGAGAGCATCAGATTTATACTGCTGCCACCTCAGTGGAGCGAGTACTACTAGATGTCCACAGACCAGTAGGTCCAGATGAGGTTAGAATGTTGACTTGATATCCCTCTCTCGTCACATGATAGACTGTCCAGCCCCAATTCAGGAATAAGACTTAAAGGATTAAGTGAAGGAAGAAGTTAAGAAATTCTAGAATCAAAACCATAGCATGACTTGCCAGAACCTTTGGGATGCAGCAAAAGGTTTTTCTGTGAGGGAATTTACGGAATTCTGCGCATGCCTGACATGAAACTACAGTCACAATGTCTCCAGTATACAACCAAATGATGAAGCACAAAGTCCTTAAAAACAAACCAGTACTTGGAAAAATAATCGTAAGTCACTGATGGCTGGCACTTAGCTGTAATTGCAGTTACTCCAGAGGCTGAGATCTGAGGATCTCAGCCAGCAGAAAAGTCCATGACACTGTCAATAAAGTACCCATAAAAGCCAATGAGCACTCTACCAGCTGGACCCTTCATCTGGAGTAGAGGTTATGAGGTTGTGAGGTTAGTCAGGCCTCCAAGTTGGGCATGAGACTCTGGGAAGGGTGGACTCCCTGGTGTGTACCAGTTATGAGAGATTTTCTCTTTTCTGTTCCTGTATGTTTACATGTTTTGTTCTAGATTTTTTTTTTGCCAGTTGTGGGGCTTTAACTCAGCCTGAGCACTGACTTTTCACTCTTCCATTTGAGCCACAGCATCACTTCCAGCTTTTTCCTATGTATGTGGTACCAAGGAATTGAACCTGGGTCTTCATGCATGCTAGGCAAGCACTCTACCACTAGGCCAAACTCCTGGCTCCTTGTTCTAGATTTCTTGGTGAGAGGATCCTGATGGTTAGAGACTGCTTCACCACCGTCTTCTCCATCTCCAAGGAGAAAGTTTTCAAAAGTTTTCAATTGAGCCCAGAACTGGTGCTTCACACCTGTAATCGTGTCTCCTCATGAGACATGCACATAATTCACCAGCAAAAAGCTGCACCTTCAGCAAAATAGGTAACAGATAGCGTCCAGTTCTCGCACACTTCCTACCTGGGTCGGCGCCAATAAAGTCCTCAGATCCCAGCCTCCTGAGTAGCTGGGGTGACAGATGACAGCCAACAATGCCCAGCCAACTATCATTGTTCTAATTGTTATTTATGAAAAATGTTTAATTTTCCTATGCAACCACTCCTTGCAATATAAAAACGTGTGTGGCACTGGTTTTACTTGGGTGTCATTGCTATTTTCCCACACAATACCCTAACGGTGTAGAGAACAACAACGAGGATAAAGAGCGTAGCGTTATCATTTGATTGTTGTCATGGAGAATTGGACAGAAATGAAATAAAACTTGAGAAATCAATTGCTCAGAAATTCATTTTGTTAAAGAAAGGATATTTTATTGATCAAAACATGGATACAGTCTGAATATAGATAGCAGCAGTTCTGTATAATTATCCACAAAAAAATGCCATGCCCTACTTTTGAAACACTTTTCTCCATCTCAAAAGATGAACTCATCTCACTTGAAAACGGGTCAGCAGTCTTTGTTACTCGACAGCCACGGTCACTCAGCGCAGGGCGGCCATTCTCCTGCATCACCGCAGCCACATCTGCCTTCCTTGCCTTAGCAATCCCTGGGGAATAGCCTTGGAGACCGAGGGGCAGGGGGGTCAGACTGCGCCCTGCTGGCCTCACTTGTGGGGCTTCTGTTTGTAGTGAAGCCTGCGATGGCACGTGAAGTTGGAACGCCGGATGCACACCAGGCCACATATGTCACACACATATGGTGGCTCCCCAGAGTGCGACTCTTGGTGGCGCACGAGATTTGTCTTCCGTGCAAATGCCTTCCCGCACTCTGGACACCGATGGGGCTTGATTCCTGTGTGGATGGCGCGGTGGCTGCAGAGCTCTGTGCCGGATTTAAAGGCTTTCCCACACTCGCCACACTGGAACGGCCTCTCCCCCGTGTGCGTCCTGTGGTGGCGTTTGAGGTCATTTTTCTGTGTGAACGCCCTCCCACACTGGGCGCAGCGGTATGGCCTTTCTCTGGTGTGTGACTTGTGGTGTTGAGCGAGGGTGGCAGCCTGGCGGAACACCTTCCCGCACTGAGCACACTCATGCGGCGTGCAGTCGGTGTGCACAGCCTGGTGGGTCTCGAGGGCGGCTTGCCCGTCAAAGGCCTTGCCACACATGCACTGGAAGGGAAGCTGTCCCGTGTGCGTCTTACGGTGCTGGGAGAGGCTGGAGGCATAGCTGAACGCCATCCCGCATTCCGTGCACCTGTAAGGCTTGAGGCCGGTGTGCACAGGCTGGTGTGCGGCGAGGCTGGCACGCGAGCGGAAGGCCTTGCCACACGTGGCACACTTGAACGGCTTGCGGCTGCTGTGCACAGCCTGGTGCCTGGAGAGGCACTTGTGAAAGTTGAAAGCCTTCCCACACGTGTCACACACAAACTGCCTCTGCCTCGTGTGCGTATCCTGGTGCTTGGTGAGGCTACAGAGCATAAGGAATTCCTTGCCACACTCACCACACAGGTAGGGGCTCTCCCCGGTGTTCCATCTGTGGTGCTGCTGGAGGTGGGAGATCTGTCTGAACACTTTCCCGCACTCTGCACAGAGGTAGGGCTTCGTGTCACTATGGCATGGCTCGTGAACCAAGAGCTCAGAACGTGAGGAAAACGCCTTCCCGCAGGCAGTGCACTGAAGATTCTTCCCAGTGCGGATCTGTAGGTGTTGGGCCAGGGAGGAGGGGTGGCTGAAGGCCTCGCCATACTCCTGACACTTGGAAGGATTCTCCCCAAGGTGGACCATGGGTCTCTGCATGTCTAAGGGAGAACACATGGAGGCACCGTCACCTCTGGGGACAATGTCACCTGCGGGGACAACGTCCGTCTTCCCACAGGAGGGGCTCCCCTGAGGGGGTGACATGGGGGGGCCTGGTGAGGAAGGACTTTTCCACTCTAGTCCTCACCCCTGGCCCTTCAGGCAGACACAGCTGCTCCTGGAGGTGCCATCCCAGCCACGTCCTCCTGGGCTGCCTCCGCACGGCACTCCCGCCCTCCTGCTCTCCTCTGCCACCGCCATCTTCTCCAGGGACCACGAGCTCCCCGTCAGCTCTGCCTTCAGCGTCTCTCCACTCCCACTCACAGTCCCCGTGTCTTTCTGGACTTCCTTGCAGGAAAACTCGTCAGTGCTACCATCTTTATGACTTTGGGATATTTTTCCTGTCACTGCCTGTGTTGGGTGGTAATTCTTTAATTACACATCTAGGGGAGATATATGCAATATATAAAGTTTCCATCTGATTAACCACAGATGCTGAAGGGCAGAATACCATGGAAAAAATTACACACGGAGGAACCATATTTACTCTATGTAAAATCCAATATTTAGGAATAGGATTCTTTCACTGGAAAGTATATCAGATGGAAGAAATTTAAGAGAAGGTAAGTTTCTTTTCAAACAGCCTGTGAGGAAAATATGCATTGATAGGAAAACAGGATTCCTTCCCCTCCACCACACCAGGGTCCCACAGTGCACCAAACGGCCAAAAACCATATGGTTATATCAAAACTGAAGAGGAAAAGAATGCAACATACCGACTATGCCCAAATAAATGCCACATAACACACAAGATACTGTAATGATTCATCTCATTTACAGACTGAACTGGTAATTTTGAATGGCAAAGCTGGGTGGGGGGGAGGAAGAATTCAATAAAACTCCAGAGAAGAAAGGAAAAACACCTGTAATATGTGCTATAAACTGCGTATACCCAGTCACAGAGAGCATATTTTAACATAAATAATAGCTACTAAGCGGGGGAGGGGAAGGGAAATGGGGACCATGTCCTGAGAAAGGGTATCAATGTTTGTGAAGTTATGCACCTTCTATCTAGTGAATATAATGTAACCCTTCTATTAATCACAATAAAGAAATTATTTAATTAAAAACATAGCTACTGCTTATGTTGCAAAATACATGTGGATTACACTGACATGGTAGACAAGTTACCAAAAAGAAAAATAGTAACCCATGAGAAAGATGAAGAAGTAATTTACTATTAAAAAATTAAAAAAAAAATAAATAAGCCTGGCGAGGTGGCTCATGCCTGTATTCCTAGGTACTGAGGAGACTGAGATCTGAGGATAAAGGTTCAAAGCCAGCCCGCACAAAAGGACTAAAGACTCTTACCTCCAATTAGCCTCTAGAAAATAGGAAGTGGGGCTTGGCTCAAGGGCATGGTGGTAGCTTGAGATGAAGAACTCAGGGACAGCACCCTGGCCAAGTTCAAGCGCCATGACCCAAGGGGGAATAGTAGGGCGCCTGTAAATCGTAAGTACTCAGGAGGCTGAGATCTGAAGACTGCAATTCAAAGCCAGCCCGGGCAAAAAAGTCCCTGTAAGACTCCTCCCCAATTAACCACCCGAAAGCCAGAAGTGGAACTATGGCTCAAGGGGTAGGGCAGTACCCTTGAGATAAAGTACTCAAGGACAGTGCCCAGGCCCAGACTCATGTCCCACGACTGACCCAAAAAATAAATAACAACAACAAAAAGAACTTGGGTTGAAGAAAATATAATTGGAATATCCAGCCATCTAGCACACGTGTGCTACAGGAAACTTCCATTGGTGTCCAGCCTCCCCAGCTCCGCCTCTGCCCATCTGAGCTCTTACCTGCGCTCCCACCTTCAGTGCCTTCCCATCCCTTCAGCTCCCCTGGTGTGTTCACATCACTCTGTGCCACCCAGGGCTCTTCCCCAAGCTCCAACACGGAAATCACACTCTCGCTGGGAGGGCAGATTCCTGTTTATAGAAAGGCAATGCACTATGGACTTTCTGGAAGCACCAGTGCCACACACATGAGAGAAGGGGCCATTCCATATGGATGCCTAAAGACAATTCACACATTCCCCAGACTGCCTCCACAAAAGCAGTGAAGAGGATACTTTAACATGCAGACCACAATGAAGGAAGTAGCCAGTCAGAAGTGCAAGGAAATCTGTATGCTCAAAATGTGTTGTGGGCTGAGTGGGATTTCGTGTGTACTCCCAGCACTGAGAAGTGCAGGAACAACTCAAGGACAGCCAGAGCTACAGGGGGACCTTTTCTAAGAAAAAGAAAGAAAAAAGAGGAAGCCGGATGCAGTGGCTCACGCCTGTAATCCTAGCTACTCAGGAGGCTGAGATCTGAGGATCAAGGTTCAAAGCCAGCCTGGGCACAAAAAGGCATCTCCAATTAACCTCTAGAAAATGGGAAATGGTGGGCTGGGAGTTTAGCCTAGTGGTAGGGTACTTGCCTAACATGCACAAAGACCTGGGTTGCATTCCTCAGTACCACATACATAGAAAAAAGCCAGAAATGGTGCTGAGGCTCAAGTGGTAGAGCTCTAGCCTTGAGAAAGTCCAAAGACAGGGCTCAGGATCTGAGCTCAAGCCCAGGACTGGCAAAAAAAAAAAAAAGAAAAAAAAATGGATGGAGCTTGGCCCAAGGGTAAGGTGGTAGCCTTGAGCTGAAGAGCTCAGGGACAGCGCCCCAGATGAGTTCAAGCCCCATGATCCACCCTCCCCCCCCCAAAAAAAAGGAGGAAGAGAAGGAAGGAAGGAAGGAAGGAAGGAAGGAAGAAAGGAAGAAAGGAAGGCAGGCGGCCCACAGTGCTTGAGATGGACTTTAGCGATAAGGCTCAGCTCCATCTCCTAGCATGAACAAAGTCTCAGAGAAGGAAAGGAAAAGAACAGTGAGAAACAGAGAAGGAAGAAAAGAAATCAACAGAGAAGCCTGCCATAGCTGACATGCATGTGGACGCGCTTATGCTGTGAACATGGAGATGCATGGCACAGAAGGCAGGACAGAGGCGGCCACCTTCAGGCCTTTTCATCTGTCAGCCTCTACGCCTAGTCATGGAACCTGGGGCTCTCCAGACATCCTGGCAAAGACTTGTGCTGGGAGGTCGTCCTCACCCAGGGAGACCAGGTTCCTGTAGTTGTCCAGCATGACGTCCCTGTACAGAGCCCGCTGAGCCGGGGTCAGGCACTGCCACTCCTCCTGGGTGAAATCCACGGCCACGTCCCGGAATGTCAACTATCCCCAAGAAGAAAAAGAAAAGCATTTCACCAAGAAACATCCATGGACTCAGAAAAGGTGAAATCAGATGAAAGTATAGTCAGATGCTTATCCTGACAAAGCAATCAACACACCAGGAACAGGAGGAAGATTTAGGATGTCAGGTTGTGATGGAATCTTTGATATGACACTAAAGGAAAAAGCTATGTGGAATGGTGCATCCCAGCATTATTTTGAGAAAGGACACATGAGAACCTGTGTTAAAAGGAGGTGGGGGGAGAGAGCACCAATTGCTCAGGACTACAATCTTAGCCATTCAGGATGTATAAGATATGAAGACCACAGTTCAAACCCAACTGGAGCAGAAATGTAGTGACTCTTACTTCCAATTAACTACAAAAAAAAATGCAGAGTTGGAACCTTGACTCAATTGGTAGAGCAGCAGCCTTGTGCAAAAAGGCTCAGGACAAGCTGGGCGTGGTGGCTCACACCTATAATCCTAGCTTCTCAGGAGGCTGAGATCTGAGGACCAAGGTTGAAAGCCCATGGGGCACAAAAGAACCAGAGACTCTTATCTAAAATTAACCTCTAGAAAAGGGGAAGTGGTACTGTGGCTCCAGGGTAGGGAGGTAGCATTGAGCTGAAGAGTTCAAGGACAGCACCCAGGCAAACTTCAAGCTCCAGGACCTACCAAAAAAAAAGGGAAGCAGCAGCAGCAGCTGGGCACTCTGGCTTCTGCTTGTAATCCTACTTACTCAGGAGGCTAAGATCTGAGGATCGAGGTTCAAAGCCAGCTCTGGAAATACAAAGCCTGAGAATCTTATCTCCAATTAATCACTGGAAAAGAGAAGTGGGGAGGTGACTCAAGAGTAGAGCTCTAGCCTTGAGCTGAAGAGCTCAGTGGAAACACCCAGGCCACAGTTCAAGCCCCATGAAAAGGTTAAGGACTGCTCTTGTGCCCAGAGGAGGGGTCCCCAAAGAAGACCACTGAGATTGAGGCATCGAAATGCAACAGCAATGGTTCACTGCAGGATACAAGCTAGGCAGGGAACTCGTCCTCAGCTACTCAGCCCAGCGAAGCTGAGAGAAGTTCCTAGACAAGTCAAGTCCCACCCAATCTTTTTAAAGGCAAAAAACACAAATGGCTGCTTAAGCAAGCAGGGACAGAAGTTTCGGGCCAAAGCCACAAGCATGTTTCATACAAACTGTTCTTCCCTGTTCTTGTTCTTGTTCTGCCTCCTTGTGAAACTATTCGGCAAAACTGTTCAGCAAGCTTATTTTTGAGGATCCTTGTGAAACTATTTAGTAAGCATATAACTGAAAGTGATGATAGCAGAATTAGTTTGAGAAAGTCATCAACTTAAATTGAGTCTGGGGTTTGCTGGTGCTTCACTCTCAGGCCCTGCATTCAAAGTCCCAGGATTGGAGGTTACAAAAAGAACCTGAAGTGGAAAAGAAAACCAGCAGAGAAGTTTCAACAAGGACACAGGAACAGCTTGCCTGGGTGAGGCCCTCCTGTGCCTACTCCCAGTGGAGACAGAAGCTGAGGGAAGGAGCGGGGAGCCTGAGCAGATGTGGCAGACAGGTGACAGCAGTCAGTACCCAGGCCCAGCAATTCTGCCAGGAAGGAGATGCCACACAGCTTTACCTGAGTCACAACCACCATCCCTGGCTTCTTTTCTTTCCTCTTCCTCAGGTGATACCACTTTCCAGAAGTAGTCCTGCATGTTGAAAATATCCTGTTTAATGCTCAGACCCAACAAGCACTCCCTGTGCCCAGAGCAGGGAGGACCTCACCCAGAGGACAGTCCCCTGCAGCACATTCACAAGATGATGGGAAATGCCTGTACTGGGGCTTGAACTCAGGACTTGGGCACTGTGTTTCAGCTTACTACTACTTGAGCCACAGTTCCACTGGAGTTTTGGGGGGTTGGTTGAAGATAAAAAGTCAGGAGATCTTGGTGGGGTTGACGGTTGAAGAGCCAAAGTCACTGAGTGAAAAACCATCAGGTCCCAAGTGGAGTCCAGGTCTGGGACCTAAGGCTGACCTCAAACCTCCACCCTCACATCTCAGCCTCCTGAGTGCCTGGGGTTAAACCACGGCGCTGCCCCCTCCACTCTCCTGCTACCCAGGACCCCTGTTTCCCCTGGACCACATTGCTCCCCTACTCAGGGAGGGGCTCCCGGGTCTTCTGCACCCCTCCCCATGTGTGATGTCTGGGATCCTTGTGGAGGTGGAGAATCTGCAGTTCTCTATCTGCTTTCCCCTCTGCTCTGTCCACTGACTCTTTGCACAGCCTTCACCTCCTCCTTTACTTTGCTGCCTACTTGGAGGCTCTGTCTTCTCTTCCTGTTTTCCTGGCCGTGTTTCTTTGGATCCTTTGCCTTCATCTACCCAGAATCCCAAGTTCAGATCCAGATGTGGGGCTTGAACTTGTAGCCTAGGCACTGTCCCTGAGCTTTTGTGCTCAAGATGAGCACTCTACTGCTTTGAACCACAGCTCCACTTCTGGTTTTCTGGTGGATCATTGGAGAGTCTAATAGACTTTCCTTTCTGGGCTGGCTTTGAACACGACTCTCAGCTACCAGCCTCCTGAGTAGCTAGGAGGACAGGCCTGAGCCACCAGCTCGGCTGAAGCAATCGTGGTCACCTTGCAGGTTGGTCACTCCTCTACATTGCCATCCCCACCTGCCCACCTTCCAGCCCCACAGGTTCAGGTGAGGCAAAACCTCCACTAAGACCATGAAACAAGAACCCTGCCTCCAGCCAGCGCTCCCAGAGAAATACAAGATGCACATCTTCTGAGCAGAGGCTGGGAAAGGGGTGTTGGGGAAGAAGTCTCCACTGCTTGGCTTTTCTAGCAGAGTTGCCGGTGCCATGTGAGCGAGGAAGCAGAAGCCCGCTGCCCCGCAGGGAGTCTCTGTGTTGGACTGGTGCCAGGCCCAGCCTCTGCTCCCATGCTATGAACTGGGGGCTTGAACTCAGTTTCCCACATGCTGGGCTACTTTACCACTGGAGTCATGCTTTAGCCTTGCCGTTTCTGTGTGGACTATTTGAGGACTGGCCTAGCAAATGTTTTTGCCCTGGCTGGCCTCAAGCTACAGCCCCAGATGACAGCCTCCTGAGTAGCTATGATTCCAGGCACTGGGGACTCAGGATCCAGGGTAAAAGGAGACAAAGGTTCACCAGGAGGAGGATGGTTTGATAGGTCTGGATTCAGGAGCGGCTCTGGAGGAGACGCTGGTCCTCTGGACATGTCGCATTCTCTGCTCTTGTCTGAACAGGAGGGAGAGCGTGGAGTTGCTGGCCCAGAGCGTGAACCCCAGACACAGAACATCAGGAAACCGCAGGAGCCCTGCAGCAGCCAGTCCAACATTGTTTTCCTGACAAACAGCACAACAGGATCCAAGGTCTTTTGGGTTTGTGGTGATTGTGTTGCCAAACTTTCCAGGGAGAGGAGGGCACACAAAAGTAAAGGCACCATGTGGCCGAGGACTTTCTGCTCCAGCTGTACCCACCTGCAGCCTCTGGGACTAAGTGTGGTGACCCAGACACCCTCACAAGGCCGGTGCTCACTGATGGCTAGACGCACCCCTGCCTATCCACGAACAGGGGCAGAAAAACAGCACCCAAAAATCAGTGTCTCCCCAAAGATGCCATTGTCCTCTAGAAAATATGCCACCATGCCAGGGAGCTCTCTAGAGAAAACTCCCAAAGAGGTGGTCACCAGCCCAGGCTCCAAAATATAATCTGCCTGAGTGCAGTCGCTCAAGATCCCACCTGGAGGCCTGAGACACCAGAGGGTCTCCGCTGTCCTGCCCCAAGCAGGCATGCACTTAGTCATCAGTTGTTGACGGTTCTCTTCTGGACAAGAAGCATCTGCACAGGAATGAAGCAGGACAGACTCGGGGGAAATGAGGTGTGAGAAGCAGACAGCAAACGCAGAAGAAATGCACTCCTCTGCTTCTCTTCAGATGAAGGGACCCAAGCCATGTAGGGGAAAGTGAGGCAGGATGAACCAAGGACAATGAGGCCTGGCGAAGGCCACTTGGAGACACTGGTGTTTAGGAACACAGAGGCTTTGCCATAGCAAAGATATGGAACCAACCCAGATGCCCCTCAGTTGATGAGTGGATCAACAAGATTTATTTATAGGCAAGGGAATTCTATGCTGCCATCAGAAAGAACATCACCCCATTTGTAAGGAAATGAAAAGACTTAGAAAAGATCATATTAAGTGAAGTAAGCCAGACTCAAAGAACATAGGCTCCATGGATTCCCTCATAACTAGTGGAACTAAGAGTACTTATGGGTGGAAGGCCGACATAAGAAGGAATTGAGCCCTGCTCCATTTCCTGGTGTCCAGTCCAGAATACCACCATGTGCGTCCAAGCAAGCGTCATCCCTTCTAAAGCTCTTCTCCACTTCCATCCTCTGCAAGCCATGTGATGTAATAACTCTATTCCATATGTCACCCAGACATAGATCAGGCTCCACTTTTTTTTCAGTCCTGGGCTTGAAGTTAGGGCCTGAGCATTGTCCTTGGGCTTTCTCAAGGCTAGAGCTCTACCACTTGAGCCTCAGCACCACTTCCAGCTTTTTTCTATGTATGTGGTACATGGGAATTGAACCCTGGTCTTCTTGCATGCTAGGCAAGCACTTTACCACTAGGCCAAACTCCCAACCCTCAGGCTCCACCCTTTAGAGGTTTCAACCTCATCAACCGACAGTCTTGAGAGTCCAGAGATACATCATGAGATGGACAGACATTTCAGTGCCTAGGGCCTCTCGGGAGTCAGGAACAAAGGATCTTGTTATCAACACAGTGTGCATGTGGTCTTAAGGGACAATCGGGGGACATGTTATTCCTCTGAATATTTTAGAGCTGCTCTTTATGTGTGTACAGGATGAAAGCCGTGGTGTTCTAGGCCCAGAGCATGAGGAGTTGAGAACATAAAACATTAGGAGAACCTGACAGTTCTGAACCGGGGGCTTGCATGATTTTATAGTTGACATCTTTTTTGCTTCATGACTTAGGCATACATACAAATAAAACTATATTATTCAGGGTCCGGCAGTTTTGGTTAAAGTGCTTGCTAGCATGCATGAAGACCCGGGTTCGATTCCTAGGTACCACATACATAGAAAAACCAGAAGTGGTGCTGAGGCTCAAGTGGTAGAGCTCTAGCCTTGAGAAAGTCCAAGGACTGTGCTCAGGCCCTGAGCTCAAGCCCAGGACTGGCAAAAAACAAAAACAAAAAACTATATTATTCAGAATGCTGGGGATCCAGTACAAGATGTGTGAGAGACTTAAAAGTGGGAATGGTGGGCCAAAGTTTGGCCTAGTGATAGGTAGAGTGTTTGCCTAGCATGCATGAAGACCCAGGTTCGATTCCTCGGTACTACATACATAGGAAAAAGCTCGAATTGGGAATGGTTAGTTATGGCTGGTGACTTACGCTTGTCATTCAAGCTACTCAAGAGACTGAGCTCTGAGGATCAAGGTTTGAAGCCAACCTGGGCAGGAAAGTCTGTGAGATTCTGATCTCTAATAAACTACTCAGAAAATGTTGAAAGTGGTGCTTTGGCTCAAGTGGTACAGCTTTGTGCAAAAGAAGCTTAGCGACAGTACCCAGGCCTAGAGTTCAAGCCCCAGGACTGGGGTAAAGAAATTTAAAGAAACAACAACAACAAAAACCTCTAGTGAGAGCAGGTGATAGAGCCATCGCCTAACATGCACGAACCATTTTACAGTAACCACAGACATAGAAAAAACCAGAAGTGGTTCTGTGGTACAGGGATAGCCGTGAGAAAGCCCAGACCCTGAGTTCAGCTCAGGACTGGCCAAAAAAGAAAACCAAACAACAAAACTTACACACAAAAACCACTCTACTGAGCTGTAATGGCTCACACCTGTAATAGTAGCTTTTCAGGAGGATGGGATCTGAGGGTCACGGTTCAAAGCCGGCCCAAGCAGGGAGGTCTGTGCAACTCTCAGCTCCAATTAACTAGCAAAAAACTGGAAGTGAAGCTGTGGCTCAAGGAGTAGAACACCAGCCTTGCACAAACAAAGAAAGGGGGGGAGGGAGCCCCAGTTGCTTGACTCACGAGAGTAGAGGAGACATCAAACCCAAGTTAGGCTGATGAGATAAACAACGCCGACATATGTGAACAGACAGTGAGGCATCACAGATTCATACTGTTGCCACCTCAGTGTTGGAGCGAGTACTACTAGATGTCTGCAGACCGGTAGGTCCAGATGAGGTTAGAATGCTGACTTGAAATCCGTCTCTCATCACATGATAGACTGTCCAGTCCCAATTCAGGAATAAGACTTAAAGGATTAAGTGAAGGAAGAAGTTAAATTCTAGAATCAAAACCATAGCATGACTTGCCAGAACCTTTGGGATGCAGCAAAAGGTTTTTCTGTGAGGGAATTTACAGAATTCTGCACATGCCTGACATGAAACTACAGTCAGAGATGTCTCCAGTATACAACCAAATGATGAAGCACAAAGTCCTTAAAAACAAACCAAAACCATATGTGGAAAGAGAATCATAAGTCACTGATGGCTGGCACTTAGCTGTAATTGCAATTACTCCAGAGGCTGAGATCTGAGGATCTCAGCCAGCAGAAAAGTCCATGACACTCACTGAGTATCAATAAAGTACCACATAAAAGCACAAAGCAGAGCTATGGCTCAAATGGTAGAGCACTAGCCTGGAGTGAAAGAAGCTAAGGAACCATGGTCAGGCCTGAGTTCAAGCCCCAGGACATGCACGCACACACTCAAAATCAAGGTAGAAATGATTGAAACATATTAAAAGAACAATGTACAGAATCAATGAAGGAAAGAACTTTCCTTGATAAGACTGATAAACCTTCAGCCAAAAACAGAATGAGGACATCGACTAAGAAAATTAATGTCACAACAGTTCAAATTCATTGAGTCACTGAAGAATAGTTAGAAATGTAACAATCCAGCACATTAGAAAACATACAAGTAATATACAAAATTCTTTGCACATGTGGCCCATCAGGTTTGATCTGAGATGATTTTCAGTCACCTAACTTGTATCTGGTCACACTGTAAACAGATCCACTGATGGGTTCAGTGCCGGCACCAGTGCACCGACGTGACTCCTTCAAGTAGGAAGACTTCCTCTTAAACCAAATGAGGACAGACTAGAGACAAGATTAGAGGCTGTTATGCCCAATGTTCAAGATCCCCATGAAAGACCACGACCAATGCAAGTAACAAAGAGCTGTTTATTAGCAAGCTCAAGCTTGGTCCTCCATGCCTTAGGAACCAGTGACTCTTGGAGGCCCTGAGTACAGAATTAGCACAGCTTTTATAGTACAGAATAAACAAGTTTAGGGGATTTCCATTCTTACAGCCTCATGTTTGTTTAACCTTTACATAGAGACATTCCTCAGTTTCTTATCGATTCTGATGTTATTGTTTACCCACAGACAGTTGTGAAACACAGCTGCCAACCCAGAGATTAGTTTTAGAAGTCCTTTCTAGTTGTGGAACACAGCTGCTGACCTAGAGATTAGTTTTAGATGTCCTTGTTAAATCTTTGAGTAAATAGCTGATGGAGCATCTTGTAGTTCTTCTGAGAAGAGGCAGTTAGGGGATTTCCCAGGACTCTACAAAATGGAGACTGCTTTAATAAGATGGATGCAATCTGGCTACAGCTCCTCAAGGCCTATTTCCCCGATAAGCATAGGCATAAAATATTTAATAATACATAATATATTTAATAAAGATATTTAATAATACTCCTGAAAGTTCAATTCAACCCCACATTGAAAGACTATACACCATGCCTGAGCTGGATTGCAAGTGTGGGTCAATAAGAACTATATCATTGACAGATTGCACAGAGCAAGCTGTGTACAGTGTGGAATAATAACCACCATCCACCATTACCAATGACACTGCTGTGACTTGGGAGCAGAAGTGACGCCTGTCCTAGGCATTGGTCACGAGTGACACCCAGAATCCTCTTATCTGATGTGAACACTTCTCCAAAGGCTTTCCTGTGACTTCCATGGCCCTTAGTGATTCTGCCATTCCCATCCCAATGACAGCTATGCACCAGGTTGGTTCTCTTTGCCAGATTGGTGATGACATGTGGCTACCTCCCCAAGCAGGATGCGTGCCCGGGGCGGGCCTGAGTCCCCGAGCTGCGGGTGAGGGTGGACTGGGGGCTCGACTCTCCTCTCATCACCTTCCAGGCTGTGACTTACAGTGGGGTAACTGTCCACCTTTCCTGGAATGCTTTATCAAGAGCCTCGAGACATCACCTCAAACTAGAGATGATTTTCTAACTCCTCTTAATGTCTGACATCATTGCAAGGGTGATATTCTTAATGAAACACAGTTGAGAAAGTGCTGTGAGTTTACCACTTAGGTCATCTCGTGTGGTATGGGACAGGGAGAATCAGAGGGCAGTGACACTGCCTGGTAGGCAGACAGGAGAGTAAGCCAGGAAATAGGAAAGGGATTGGTACAAGATGGTGGTACAGGACCAAGGACCCTGAAGAATTAAGGGAGGAGAGACAGAGACAGAGGCGGAGAGATATATCCTGAAAAAAAAATAACAAAACCAAAAGCCATTCAATTCTAGTCCGGTGCGGTGGCTCACACCTGTAACTCTAGCTACTCAGGAGGCTGAGGTCTGAGAATCAAGGTTCAAAGCCAGGCCAGGCACAAAAGGACTCTTATCTCTGATTAACAACCAGAAAACAGGAAGTGGCACCATGGCTCAAGTGATAGAGCTTGAGCTGAAGAGCTGAGGGACAGAGCCCAGGCCCAGAGTTCAAGCCCCATGAAAGCTAAAAAAAACCAACCATTCCTTCCTAGAAGACTACAAACACGGTATGAGAGGTTCCTAAACACTGCAGGGGACGCGGGGTCTGGCATGGCGGAGGTCGTGTTGGGTTTGGACAGGGGTCAAGAGCATGAGGAGGGAGGAGGGTGGGCTCCTGGGGAGCTGGTGTGGATGGCATGGGGGCAGGGAGAGCTCGGGTCCATCAGAAGCCAGGGAACTCAAGGAGGACCCGCACCTAGGTCAGGACAGCAATTAGGAATCAACGTGGGCCAGGGTGACAGAAGGGGAGGACCCCAGTGGACGGGAGCACCACGGGTCAGCGCGGACCAGGTATGAGTGACTTTAATAACTACCCGACACAACACCGACTCCCCACAGAGAAAGGGGCATCTGTGCCCTGGTGGAATGACCTTTGGGCTGGATTAGCGCATGGGGCGTGGATTTATCTGAGGGTTGAAGGTGGAGGGGGTCACAGAGGCCAGGAGGATTCACTATGGCATAGCACAAGGAGGGGAGGCAGGGGCGATGCTGTGGTTCAAGGCTTTTGTGGTGGAGGACGCTGTGGAAACGTCATGGTCGGGAGGGTCTGGGCTCTGAGCTGACAGCCCCCCTCCACATCAAGCTTATTTCCCAGTTAGCTCCTGGAGGCATGTCTGTTGTCTGCTTGTTTTCCTTTTCTGTGCCAGTCCTGGGGCCTGAACTCAGGGCTTGAGTTCTGTCTCTTAGCTTTTGTGCTCAATGCTAGTGCTCTTCCCCTGAGCCCCTGCTCCACTTCTTCTGTTTAGGGTTTTTTTTTAGTCATTTATTGGAGATGAGTCTCACATACTTTCCTTCCTATCCTGGCTCTGACCTGTGACTCTTAGATCTAGCCCCGTCAGTCACTAGAAAGACTGGCATGGGCCACAGGTCACCCAGATGCTTTCTTCTTTCTAACTACTTTCTGCTCATGAACAGGAAAAGCTTCATGAATGCCTTGCTATTATTTCATAAGGAACAGTCTAGGACAGAAAGAAAAACAAAGCAGCAATGAGAATGGAATTAGAGAGACATGTTAGGTGACTCTAACCAGGTTATTTTCTAGTGACAGGACCACCATTTAATGAGGTGGATTCTATGGTGGAAATGGGCATGTTGGAATTAGCATTATTGCAAAACCTAACATTTCAACTTTTCCTATCATTCTGTGGGCCATCAAACTAGAGGCAGGTGGACACCAATGCACATAAATATAATAGAACACACAAAGGCATAACATGTGTGCATAACACAACTTTTCATCAGACGGCTTTTGTGGAATGTGCAGATAGCTGCGTGGACTGGAGCATCTGGGTTGTTTCTTGGCTGTGGTGACATGATTCCACGTTGCATGTGGTATTCAAGCACATAATACCCTTGAGAACATGACCAGGAGTGGAACCTATGGGAACTGCATTTTGAGTTTTGGTCAAGAGCCTTCACACAGGTTTCCATAGTGGCTGCCCTGGACGATATCGCCACCCAGTTGGATTCCTTTTATTCTGCATTGATGGTCTATTGTTGTTGATGATGATGATGACGACGAACAGGAGTGAAATGAAATCTCAACATTGCTTAGATTGGCATATCCTTTAGGACCAAGGCCATTAGACCACGTCTTCATGTAATTTTTGGATATTGGTAAGACTTCTTTTTAGAATCAATCTCCACACAGGAAACAGGAGTAAGACACCACATGATGTCTGTTCCATGGTCTTTGTACTTTCTCAGCTGGAATACTTGTGCTCACCATGTCTAGCAGCCAGTAATCAGACAAAGTTTTGCGTCTGTTAATGTTCTAAAATAGGGATGTACTTTTTTTAATGTATCGGTATTAGAGATTTGCTCTACAGAGGGGTTACATTTACATGTGTCAGGTACTAAGTTCATTTCCTTTTGTATCATGCCATCTGTTCCCTCCTTCTTTCCTGTTCCCACCTCCCATTTCCAACCACCAGTTATATAGCTCATTTCATCCATGTCCATCAAGGTCTACTAATGCAGTTTGTCCCTTTTATATCCTTCTCTTGCCTTATTGCTCTGGCTAAGAATTCTAGAAGTATTCTGTAGAGGAGTGGAGAGTAGGCATCTTTGTCTTGTACCTGATTTTAGGGGACATGGGTTTAGTTTCTTCCCATTCAGCATGATATTGGCAGTTGGTCTGTCATATATTGCTTCTATTGTTCTAAGGAATGTTTCTTCTATTCCTAGTTTCTCCAAAGCTGTGAACCTGAAAGGATGTTCTATTTTGTCAAAGGTTTTTCCCACATCTATTGAAGATAAGGTGTTTCTTGTCTTTGCATCTGAGAGATGAAGCTTATTTGGTCATAATGTGTTTTCTGTTGTTTTTGGAATCTGTTGGCAAATATTTTTATCTGAGCTTTGAATCTGTTCATTGTAGAGATTGGTCTGTAGCTCTCTTCATTGGATCCTGACCTGGTTTGGGGATGAGTGGGATATAGGCTTCATAGAATGAGTCGGGAATTGCTCCCACCCTTTCTACTTCATGAAAAAGCATTGCATTGTGAGTTTGTAGCAAGATAACTGCAGTGATTCTCATGTAGAATGTCTAGAAGTGATGTCTAGAAGTGTTTCTTCTTGGATTCTTTTTACTGGAGGCTCTGTATGCTTCTGTCAGGTGGGTGTGATTTACAATCTTCAGATTGGGGAACTTCTCTGTTGTTTGACTGAATCGGTTTTGATGCATTTTGTACTGAATTCTTTACCCTCATGATCCCAACTATAGGTAAGTTTGATGTCTTCACTTAATCCACCAATTCTTTGATTTCCCCTTGATGGGTTGAGTGCTTTTTCCATACCTCTGACCTTTTGTTCTATGGCCTCTGTTTATTCTCAACTTCTGACATTCTGTTTTTAATTTCATTTATTGTTACATAGGCATTCCACTGTGATTTGAAATGTGAAAAATGAACCTTTTATGCTTCCAAGTCCTTGAGATCAGTTTTCAAAGTATTAACTTTGCCTTTTATTGAGACATGCACAGCATATGCTATCCTGTCAGTCATAGGGCTTGAACTTTGGGTTTGGGCTCTGTCCCTGAGCTCTTCAGCTCAAGGCTAGTGCTCTACAATGTTGAGCCACAGAGACACTTCTGGTTTTCTGGTGGTTAATTGGAGATGAGTCTCACCGATTTTCATGTCTGGGCTGGCTGTGAACTGGGATCCTCAGACCCCAGCCTCCTGAGTAGCTAGGGTTACAGGTGTGAGCCATGGGTGCCTGGCAACATTTCTAATCTAACTTTTTGGGAGTCCAGGATCTTTGTACGCCTAAAACTGCTTTTGCATAGTTTTTATTTCATTGGCCAATTCTGTCATTTAATGGTTGTCCATCTCTCCATCACTCTCAAGTTGGTCCTTCCTTGGACTATTGTTGGCTTTTGCCTTTTTTTTTTGTCTTGATTGTTCATAAATCTTCTAATTGTTGATTTACATATTTGGGTTCAGTGGTTGGCACAGCCCTGGCCCAACCTTGGCTGGCTCACACCGAACAGTTGGCAGCCATGCTTGACCTGGGTAGTCTAGACAACACTTGGACACCAGGCCATCAAGTGCTTGTGCAACTCAGCTAGCCTTGTCCCTGGGCCAACGAACATTTTACCAGCTGGACCCTTGGTCTGGAGTGGAGGTTGTGAGGTTAGAGTCAGGCCTCCCGGTAGGGCATGAGTCTCTGGGAAGAGTGGGCTCCCTAATGTGTACCAGTTATGAGAGATATTTTTTCTTTTCTGTTCCGGTTATGTAGGTTTACATAGTTTGTTCTAGATTTTTTTTTTGCCAGTTGTGGGGCTTGAACTCAGGGCCTAAGCACTGTCCTTGGACTTTTTGCTCTACCACTTGAGCCACAGGATCACTTCCAGCTTTTTCCTTTGTATGTGGTACCAATGAATTGAACCTGGGTCTTCATGCATGCTAGGCAAGCACTCTACCACGAGGCCAAACTCCTGGCTCCTTGTTCTAGATTTCTTGGTGAGAGGATCCTGATGGTTAGAGACTGCTTCACCACCATCTTCTCCATCTCCAAGGAGAAAGTTTTCAAAAGCATGTCTTAAATTTCAATTGAGCCCAGAACTGGTGCTTCACACCTGTAATCGTGTCTCCACCAAGCCAAAGTTTGAGAACCATAAATCTTGTGCACATAATTCACCAGCAAAAAGCTGCATCTTCACCAAAATAGATAACGGATAGCATGCACACATTTCCTACCTGGGTCGGTGCCAATAAAGTCCTCAGATCCCAGCCTCCTGAGTAGCTGGGGTGACAGATGACAGCCAACAATGCCCAGCCAACTATCATTGTTCTAATTGTTATTTATGAAAAATGTTTAATTTTCCTATGCAACCACTCCTTGCAATATAAAAACGTGTGTGGCACTGGTTTTACTTGGATGTCATTGCTATTTTCCCACACAATACCCTAACGGTGTAGAGAACAACAACGAGGATAAAGAGCGTAGCGTTATCATTTGATTGTTGTCATGGAGAATTTGACAGAAATGAAATAAAACTTGAGAAATCAATTGCTCAGAAATTCATTTTGTTAAAGGATATTTTATTGATCAAAACATGGATACAGTCTGAATATAGATAGCAGCAGTTCTGTATAATTATCCACAAAAAAATGCCATGCCCTACTTTTGAAACACTTTTCTCCATCTCAAAAGATGAACTCATCTCACTTGAAAACGGGTCAGCACTCTTTGTTACTCGACAGCCACGGTCACTCAGCGCAGGGCGGCCATTCTCCTGCATCACCACAACCACATCTGCCTTCCTTGCCTTAGCAATCCCTGGGGAATAGCCTTGGAGATCGAGGGGCAGGGGGGTCAGACTGCGCCCTGCTGGCCTCACTTGTGGGGCTTCTGTTTGTAGTGAAGCCTGCGATGGCACGTGAAGTTGGAACGCCGGATGCACACCAGGCCACATATGTCACACACATATGGTGGCTCCCCAGAGTGCGACTCTTGGTGGCGCACGAGATTTGTCTTCCGTGCAAATGCCTTCCCGCACTCTGGACACCGATGGGGCTTGATTCCTGTGTGGATGGCGCGGTGGCTGCAGAGCTCTGTGCCGGATTTAAAGGCTTTCCCACACTCGCCACACTGGAACGGCCTCTCCCCCGTGTGCGTCCTGTTGTGGCGTTTGAGGTCATTTTTCTGTGTGAACGCCCTCCCACACTGGGCGCAGCGGTATGGCCTTTCTCTGGTGTGTGACTTGTGGTGTTGAGCGAGGGTGGCAGCCTGGCGGAACACCTTCCCGCACTGAGCACACTCATGCGGCGTGCAGCTGGTGTGCACAGCCTGGTGGGTCTCGAGGGCGGCTTGCCCGTCAAAGGCCTTGCCACACATGCACTGGAAGGGAAGCTGTCCCGTGTGCGTCTTACGGTGCTGGGAGAGGCTGGAGGCATAGCTGAACGCCATCCCGCATTCCGTGCACCTGTAAGGCTTGAGGCCGGTGTGCACAGGCTGGTGTGCGGCGAGGCTGGCACGCAAGCGGAAGGCCTTGCCACACGTGGCACACTTGAACGGCTTGCGGCTGCTGTGCACAGCCTGGTGCCTGGTGAGGCACTTGTGAAAGTTGAAAGCCTTCCCACACGTGTCACACACAAACTGCCTCTGCCTCGTGTGCATATCCTGGTGCTTGGTGAGGCTACAGAGCATAAGGAATTCCTTGCCACACTCACCACACAGGTAGGGGCTCTCCCCGGTGTTCCATCTGTGGTGCTGGTGGAGGTGGGAGATCTGTCTGAACACTTTCCCGCACTCTGCACAGAGGTAGGGCTTCGTGTCACTATGGCATGGCTCGTGAACCAAGAGCTCAGAACGTGAGGAAAACGCCTTCCCGCATGCAGTGCAGCGAAGATTCTTCCCAGTGTGGATCTGTAGGTGTTGGGCCAGGGACGAGGGGTGGCTGAAGGCCTTGCCATACTCCTGACACTTGGAAGGATTCTCCCCAAGGTGGACCATGGGTCTCTGCATGTCTAAGGGAGAACACATGGAGGCACCGTCACCTCTGGGGACAATGTCACCTGCGGGGACAACGTCCGTCTTCCCACAGGAGGAGCTCCCCTGAGGGGGAGTGATGGGGGGGCCTGGTGAGGAAGGACTACTCCACTCCACTCCTCACCCCTGGCCCTTCAGGCAGACACAGCTGCTCCTGGAGGTGCCGTCCCAGCCACGTCCTCCTGGGCTGCCTCCGCACAGCACTCCCGCCCTCCTGCTCTCCTCTGCCACCGCCATCTTCTCCAGGGACCACAAGCTCCCCGTCAGCTCTGCCTTCAGCGTCTCTCCACTCCCACTCACAGTCCCCGTGTCTTTCTGGACTTCCTTGCAGGAAAACTCGTCAGTGCTACCATCTTTATGACTTTGGGATATTTTTCCTGTCACTGCCTGTGTTGGGTGGTAATTCTTTAATTACACATCTAGGGGAGATATATGCAATATATAAAGTTTCCATCTGATTAACCACAGATGCTGAAGGACAGAATACCATGGAAAAAATTACACACGGAGGAACCATATTTACTCTATGTAAAATCCAATATTTAGGAATAGGATTCTTTCACTGGAAAGTATATCAGATGGAAGCAATTTAAGAGAAGGTAAGTTTCTTTTCAAACAGCCTGTGAGGAAAATATACATTGATAGGAAAACAGGATTCCTTCCCCTCCACCACACCAGGGTCCCACAGTGCACCAAACTGCCAAAAACCATATGGTTATAACTGAAGAGGAAAAGAATGCAACATGCCGACTATGCCCAAATAAATGCCACATAACACACAAGATACTGTAATGATTCATCTCATTTACAGACTGAACTGGTAATTTTGAATGGCAAAGCTGGGTGGGGGGGAGGAAGAATTCAATAAAACTCCAGAGAAGAAAGGAAAAACACCTGTAATATGTGCTATAAACTGCGTATACCCAGTCACAGAGAGCATATTTTAACATAAATAATAGCTACTAAGCGGGGCAGGGGAAGGGAAATGGGGACCATGTCCTGAGAAAGGGTATCAATGTTAGTGAAGTTATGCACCTTCTATCTAGTGAATATAATGTAACCCTTCTATTAATCACAATAAAGAAATTATTTAATAAAAAAAATAGCTACTGCTTATGTTGCAAAATACATGCGGATTACACTGACATGGTAGACAAGTTACCAAAAAGAAAAATAGTAACCCATGAGAAAGATGAAGAAGTAATTTACTATTAAAAAATTAAAAAAAATAAATAAGCCTGGCGAGGTGGCTCATGCCTGTATTCCTAGGTACTGAGGAGACTGAGATCTGAGGATAAAGGTTCAAAGCCAGCCCGCACAAAAGGACTAAAGACTCTTACCTCCAATTAGCCTCTAGAAAATAGGAAGTGGGGCTTGGCTCAAGGGCATGGTGGTAGCTTGAGATGAAGAACTCAGGGACAGCACCCTGGCCAAGTTCAAGCGCCATGACCCAAGGGGGAATAGTAGGGCGCCTGTAAATCGTAAGTACTCAGGAGGCTGAGATCTGAAGACTGCAATTCAAAGCCAGCCCGGGCAAAAAAGTCCCTGTAAGACTCCTCCCCAATTAACCACCCGAAAGCCAGAAGTGGAACTATGGCTCAAGGGGTAGGGCAGTACCCTTGAGATAAAGTACTCAAGGACAGTGCCCAGGCCCAGACTCATGTCCCACGACTGACCCAAAAAATAAATAACAACAACAAAAAGAACTTGGGTTGAAGAAAATATAATTGGAATATCCAGTCATCTAGCACACGTGTGCTACAGGAAACTTCCATTGGTGTCCAGGCTCCCCAGCTCCACCTCTGCCCATCTGAGCTCTTACCTGCGCTCCCACCTTCAGTGCCTTCCCATCCATTCAGCTCCCCTGGTGTGTTCACATCACTCTGTGCCACCCAGGGCTCTTCCCCAAGCTCCAACACGGAAATCACACTCTCGCTGGGAGGGCAGATTCCTGTTTATAGAAAGGCAATGCACTATGGACTTTCTGGAAGCACCAGTGCCACACACATGAGAGAAGGGGCCATTCCATATGGATGCCTAAAGACAATTCACACATTCCCCAGACTGCCTCCACAAAAGCAGTGAAGAGGATACTTTAACATGCAGACCACAATGAAGGAAGTAGCCAGTCAGAAGTGCAAGGAAATCTGTATGCTCAAAATGTGTTGTGGGCTGAGTGGGATTTCGTGTGTACTCCCAGCACTGAGAAGTGCAGGAACAACTCAAGGACAGCCAGAGCTACAGGGGGACCTTTTCTAAGAAAAAGAAAGAAAAAAGAGGAAGCCGGATGCAGTGGCTCACGCCTGTAATCCTAGCTACTCAGGAGGCTGAGATCTGAGGATCAAGGTTCAAAGGCAGCCTGGGCACAAAACGGGCCTCTGCAATTAACCTCTAGAAAATGGGAAATGGTGGGCTGGGAGTTTAGCCTAGTGGTAGAGTACTTGCCTAACATGCACAAAGACCTGGGTTGCATTCCTCAGTACCACATACATAGAAAAAAGCCAGAAATGGTGCTGAGGCTCAAGTGGTAGAGCTCTAGCCTTGAGAAAGTCCAAAGACAGAGCTCAGGATCTGAGCTCAAGCCCAGGACTGGCAAAAAAAAAAAAAAAAAAAAAAAAAAAAAAAAAAAGAAAAAAAATGGATGGAGCGTGGCCCAAGGGTAGGGTGGTAGCCTTGAGCTGAAGAGCTCAGGGACAGCGCCCCAGATGAGTTCAAGCCCCATGATCCACCCCCCCCAAAAAAAAAGGAGGAGGAAGAGAAGGAAGGAAGGAAGGAAGGAAGGAAGGAAGGAAGGAAGGAAGGAAGGCGGCCCACAGTGCTTGAGATGGACTTTAGTGATAAGGCTCAGCTCCATCTCCTAGCATGAACAAAGTCTCAGAGAAGGAAAGGAAAAGAACAGTGAGAAACAGAGAAGGAAGAAAAGAAATCAACAGAGAAGCCTGCCATAGCTGACATGCATGTGGACGCACTTATGCTGTGAACATGGAGATGCATGGCACAGGAGGCAGGACAGAGGAGGCCACCTTCAGGCCTTTTCATCTGTCAGCCTCTACGTCTAGTCATGGAACCTGGAGCTCTCCAGACATTCTGGGGAAAACAAGGCAAAGACTTGTGCTGGGAGGTCGTCCTCACCCACAAACACCAGGTTCCTGTAGTTGTCCAGCATGACGTCCCTGTACAGAGCCCGCTGAGCCAGGGTCAGGCACTGCCACTCCTCCCGGGTGAAATCCACGGCCACGTCCCTGAATGTCAACTGTCCCCAAGAAGAAAAAGAAAAGCATTTCACCAAGAAACATCCATGGACTCAGAAATGGTGAAATCAGATGAAAGTATAGTCAGATGCTTATCCTGACAAAGCAATCAACACACCAGGAACAGGAGGAAGATTTAGGATGTCAGGTTGTGATGGAATCTTTGATATGACAATAAAGGAAAAAGCTATGTGGAATGGTGCATCCCAGCATTATTTTGAGAAAGGACACATGAGAACCTGTGTTAAAAGGAGGTGGGGGGAGAGAGCACCAATTGCTCAGGACTACAATCTTAGCCATTCAGGATGTATAAGATATGAAGACCACAGTTCAAACCCAACTGGAGCAGAAATGTAGTGACTCTTACTTCCAATTAACTACAAAAAAAAATGCAGAGTTGGAACCTTGACTCAATTGGTAGAGCAGCAGCCTTGTGCAAAAAGGCTCAGGACAAGCTGGGCGTGGTGGCTCACACCTATAATCCTAGCTTCTCAGGAGGCTGAGATCTGAGGACCAAGGTTGAAAGCCCATGGGGCACAAAAGAACCAGAGACTCTTATCTAAAATTAACCTCTAGAAAAGGGGAAGTGGTACTGTGGCTCCAGGGTAGGGAGGTAGCATTGAGCTGAAGAGTTCAAGGACAGCACCCAGGCAAACTTCAAGCTCCAGGACCTACCAAAAAAAAAGGGAAGCAGCAGCAGCAGCTGGGCACTCTGGCTTCTGCTTGTAATCCTACTTAGGAGGCTAAGATCTGAGGATCGAGGTTCAAAGCCAGCTCTGGAAATACAAAGCCTGAGAATCTTATCTCCAATTAATCACTGGAAAAGAGAAGTGGGGAGGTGACTCAAGAGTAGAGCTCTAGCCGTGAGCTGAAGAGCTCAGTGGAAACACCCAGGCCACAGTTCAAGCCCCATGAAAAGGTTAAGGACTGCTCTTGTGCCCAGAGGAGGGGTCCCCAAAGAAGACCACTGAGATCGAGGCATCGAAATGCAACAGCAATGGTTCACTGCAGGATACAAGCTAGGCAGGGAACTCGTCCTCAGCTACTCAGCCCAGCGAAGCTGAGAGAAGTTCCTAGACAAGTCAAGTCCCACCCAATCTTTTTAAAGGCAAAAAACACAAATGGCTGCTTAAGCAAGCAGGGACAGAAGTTTCGGGCCAAAGCCACAAGCATGTTTCATACAAACTGTTCTTCCCTGTTCTTGTTCTTGTTCTGCCTCCTTGTGAAACTATTTGGCAAAACTGTTCAGCAAGCTTATTTTTGAGGATCCTTGTGAAACTATTTAGTAAGCATATAACTGAAAGTGATGATAGCAGAATTAGTTTGAGAAAGTCATCAATTTAAATTGAGTCTGGGGTTTGCTGGTGCTTCACTCTCAGGCCCTGCATTCAAAGTCCCAGGATTGGAGGTTACAAAAAGAACCTGAAGGGGAAAAGAAAACCAGCAGAGAAGTTTCAACAAGGACACAGGAACAGCTTGCCTGGGTGAGGCCCTCCTGTGCCTACTCCCAGTGGAGACAGAAGCTGAGGGAAGGAGCGGGGAGCCTCAGTAGATGTGGTAGACAGGTGACAGCAGTCAGTACGCAGGCCCAGCAATTCTGACAGGAAGGAGATGCCACACAGCTTTACCTGAGTCACAGCCACCATCCCTGGCTTCTTTTCTTTCCTCTTCCTCAGGTGATACCACTTTCCAGAAGTAGTCCTGCATGTTGAAAATATCCTGTTTAATGCTCAGACCCAACAAGCACTCCCTGTGCCCAGGGCAGGGAGGACCTCACCCAGAGGACAGTCCCCTGCAGCACATTCACAAGATGATGGGAAATGCCTGTACTGGGGCTTGAACTCAGGACTTGGGCACTGTGTTTCAGCTTACTACTACTTGAGCCACAGTTCCACTGGAGTTTTGGGGGGTTGGTTGAAGATAAAAAGTCAGGAGATCTTGGTGGGGTTGACGGTTGAAGAGCCAAAGTCACTGAGTGAAAAACCATCAGGTCCCAAGTGGAGTCCAGGTCTGGGACCTAAGGCTGACCTCAAACCTCCATCCTCATATCTCAGCCTCCTGAGTGCCTGGGGTTAAACCACAGCGCTGCCCCCTCCACTCTCCTGCTACCCAGGACCCCTGTTTCCCACGGACCACATTGCTCTGCAAATCATTCTCTCCTCCTACTCAGGGAGGGGCCCCCGGGTCTCCTGCACCCCTCCCCATGTGTGATGTCTGGGATCCTTCTGGAGGTGGAGAATCTGCAGTTCTCTATCTGCTTTCCCCTCTGCTCTGTCCACTGACTCTTTGCACAGCCTTCACCTCCTCCTTTACTTTGCTGCCTACTTGGAGGCTCTGTCTTCTCTTCCTGTTTTCCTGGCCGTGTTTCTTTGGATCCTTTGCCTTCATCTACCCAGAATCCCAAGTTCAGATCCAGAGAACTACGTAGGCCCGGCTTCCTCCCCCCACCCGACTTGGGGTGCCCAGGGATGGGATCTAGAGGCAGGGAAGGGCAGAGGTGAGGTGGGATGGAGTGAGGTGGGCGGTGAAGATGAGGTGGGGTGGGGTGGGATGGGAGAGGTAGCTTGGTCTCATGACCACAGTGATTAGTGTCCTGGAGTCTCTCAAGGTCTGGCGGGAGCCTGCCCACGAGGGGCACCAGGATGCAGCCTTGGCTCAGGGGCCGAGGGTGGGGAGCAGGGTCGTGGCAGGGGCGGGGCCGGAGCGATCGCCCAAGGGCGGGGCCCGGGGTCCAAAGGCCAGAGTGGGAGACTGGAGGCCAGCGACCGGGCGGAGGGCCGGGGCCGGGGTAGCCGGGGGCCTGAGGAGCCGGTGCGGGGTCCGAGATGGGGAGGAGCCAGAACGGGATTCCGGAACGGGATTCGGGACGGGGAGAAGTCGGAGCGGGGTCCGGGATAGGGAGGAGCCGGAGCGGGGTTCAGGGTAGGGAGGAGCCGCAGCGGGGTCCGCGGCCGGGAGGAGCCGGGTCCCCCCCTCGCTGACGGACTCCGGAGCCGTCCTGGTCCGGGCGCCGCGGGCCGCGCCGAGGTCGGCGGGCGTCAGGGAGGACCGGCCGGGCGGCCCAGGACACCGGGCAGTGGGGGCCACGCGGGGACTTGCGGGGCACCCGGGCCGCCGTGGAGGCTGGGGACTCCCGGAACGCCGACTTACTCGGGAACGGAGAGAAACTCGTGGACGACTAGGACGCAGCCGCCCCGCGCCTCGCGCTTCCGGGTCTGCCGGGAAGTGGGCGGGCAGCGAGGACGGAAGGCCGGGACGAGGCCGAGGAGGGGCGGGGCCCCCTGAAGGGGCGGGGCGAGGGAATCCGGCCTCGCGGGATAGGCTGGAAGGGCGGGGACGGGGGCGGAGCCAGAACGGAAAGGGCGAGTGGTGGAGGACGGGCCTGGAGTGACAGAGGGAAAAGGGGTGGAGCCAGGCGACTCCAGGCTGCGAAGGTTTCTGCGGGGCGGGGCCTCGCTGCCGGGGCGGGGTCGGAAGGCCGAGGGGCGTGGCCGTCGGGTCCAGGGAGAGGTCGGGGTCCGGCCAGGTGCGGAGGGGCGGAGTCCTGGTGCTCAGCAGCTCCACCAGGGCTGTTTCTGAGGCATCCACTGGAGAAGACAGTCAGCCTTTCCCGCCGGGCTGGCTCCGAACCGCAGCCTCAGAGTTCAGCCTCTCCGGGGCGAGGATGACGGGGTGGCGTCGTCCGCGTGCAGCAGAACTGTCATCTCGATTGCAGCCTTCGTGACAAGATTCGGACACAAAGAATGGAAACCGAGGCAGGAGTTTGGAGAAAATCCGAAGCTGAACAAGGTTTTCCGTCTTGAAGTTAAGTTGGACTCCAGCTAACCAAGCGGGGAGGAAATAGTCGCCATCCACGGATGCCATGACGGCGTAAATGCCAAGGGGATGACACAGGAATGGGGAGGTGTGCTGGGTGTACCTGGAGCCAGTGGAGCGGTCTCTCTGCTTCCCCTCTGCTCTGTCCGCTGACTCTTTGCACAGCCCTCACCTCCTCCTTTATTTGCCGCCTGCTTGGAGGCCCTGTCTTCTCTTCCTGTGTTCCTGGCAGTGTTTCTTTGGACCCTCTGCCTCATCGACCCAGAACCCCAAGTTCAGATCCAGGGAACCACGCAGGCCCGGCTTCCTCCCCCCGCCCCACGTGGGGTGCCCAGGGATGGGTGCAGAGGCGGGGAAGGCAGAGGTGAGGTGGGGTGGAGTGGGATGAGATTGTGTAAGGTGAGTGAGGACAGGTGAGGAGGGAAGGGGTGGGATGAGATTGGGTAAGGTGAGTGAGGAGAGGTGAGGAGGGAGGGGGTGGGATGAGATTGGGTAAGGTGAGTGAGGAGAGGTGAGGAGGGAGGGGGTGGGATGAGATTGGGTAAGGTGAGTGAGGAGAGGTGAGGAGGGAGGGAGTGGGATGAGATTGTGTAAGGTGAGTGAGGAGAGGTGAGGAGGGAGGGGGTGGGATAAGATTGGGTAAGGTGAGTGAGGAGAGGTGAGGAGGGAGGGGGTGGGATGAGATTGTGTAAGGTGAGTGAGGACAGGTGAGGAGGGAAGGAGTGGGATGAGATTGGGTAAGGTGAGTGAGGAGAGGTGAGGAGGGAGGGGGTGGGATGAGATTGGGTAAGGTGAGTGAGGAGAGGTGAGGAGGGAGGGGGTGGGATGAGATTGGGTAAGGTGAGTGAGGAGAGGTGAGGAGGGAGGGGGTGGGATGAGATTGGGTAAGGTGAGTGAGGAGAGGTGAGGAGGGATGGGGTGGGATGAGATTGGGTAAGGTGAGTGAGGAGAGGTGAGGAGGGGTGGAGTGGGGTGGGCAGTGAAGATTAGGTGCGAAGGAGTGGGATGAGATTGGGTAAGGTGAGTGAGGAGAGGTGAGGAGGGAGGGGGTGGGATGAGATTGGGTAAGGTGAGTGAGGACAGGTGAGGAGGGAGGGGGTGGGATGAGATTGGGTAAGGTGAGTGAGGAGAGGTGAGGTGGGAGGGGGTGGGATGAGATTGGCTAAGGTGAGTGAGGAGAGGTGAGGAGGGAGGGGGTGGGATGAGATTGGGTAAGGTGAGTGAGGAGAGGTGAGGAGGGAGGGGTGGGCTTCCCATGGGACCTTCTGTTCCCTTGCTCACACAGCACCGGCAACTCTGCTAGAAAAGCCAAGCAGTGGAGACTTCTTCCCCAACACCCTCTCCCCTGCCTCTGCTCAGATGTGTGCATTGTGTTTCTCTGGGAGAAATAGCTCCACCTGTGGAGCTGGAGGGTAGGCAGATGGAGAGGAGTGACCCAATGTGTATGGCATGAATGCACCAAGACCACCAGAGCTTCAGCCCGGCTGGTGGCTCAGGCCTGTCCTCCTAGTTACTCAGGAGGCTGGTAGCTGAGAGTCGTGGTTCAACCCAGCCCAGGAAGGAAAGTTTATCAGATTCTCCAATGATCCACCAGAAAACCAGAAGTGGAGCTGTGGTTCAAAGCAGTAGAGTGCTCATCTTGAGCACAAAAGCTCAGAGACAGTGCCTAGGCTACAAGTTCAAGCCCCACATCTGATAGAAGCAACAAGAGAAGAGAACATAGCTTCACACAAGTAATATGCAGTATGAGAAACAGTTCTAAGGAAAGCCACTGAATTTGTTTGAAGAGGAGGATGAGGATGAGGCGCTACAATAGGCGTTGACTTGGATGGAAGTGCCAGGAAACCTGGATGCAGCTAACATCCGCTAATGAGAAAAACTCAAGGCATGAGGAAGTCATAATTGGTTTGGGTAATTAGCCGCTGGGAATGGGATTCGGAAAACTTTCTCAGCTCCCAAGGCCTGTCCTGTCAGTGCCTGCATGTGGAGGCCGTAATTGCTGTTCTGAAGGGAGGTGAGGTCACAGAGATGACTCTATCTCCTGTCCCATGCTCATGTCACATCCAGGTGTGTGTCCCATCCCACCAGGTCTCCAGGCCAGGGCTCTGCTGAGCACTTAGTTTTTAGGTCTGAAGACCCCGCTGGGAGGCAAGCAGGGCTGAGCCAGTGCTTGTGCCAGGACAAGGTACTCTGGGATAGAGAAAGATCCAGAGCAAGTAGGGAAAGGATGCAGCAAAGGCCAGGAAGTGGAGAAAGGGGCGTCTCCCAACTCTGACAATCTGTCCACTACGGAGTCATTTTCTAAAAGCCCTGCAGAGAGCTCGGCTGAAACTCCTGGAGAAAGAATGAGAGCTGAACTTGACGGAGCCTAAAGATGCAATGATTAAACCAGGCTGCTCTTCATATTGCTTCACACCCATCAGGAATGGATTCTGTTTGTTGTAGTTCTCCTACAGTTCTGTGTACAGTGGTGTCAGGTGCACAAAAAGTCACTCCTGTCCTCTTATGAAGAAAGCTGGATCTGAATCTGTCCATGGACTTTTTTTTTTTTTTTGCCAGTCCTGGGCTTGAGCTCAGGGCCTGAGCACTGTCCTTGGACTTTCTCAAAGCTAGAGCTCTACCACTTGAGCCTGAGAAATGTATAGCTTTAACTATAATTACCAGGGATAGCAGAAGTGACTCCATTTTGTAGCAGCTGGTGTTTAGCTATAAAAAGAAATTGAAAAATAACCAGCAAGATGTTCACGGTCAGAGTGACCGAGAACTGAAATTGTATAAACAGGATAAGGAGTAAGATAAGGAGTATGTGAAAAACATCTTATGACCAGAAGAAGGACACGTAAGCCCTTCTCTAGCCAAAAAGGAAAATTCCACTACTGCCCAGAATAAACCCCCAGCCTTATTTGAATTAACCAATCCCTACACTGTAACCATGCTTCTGCTTCTGTAACCACGCTTCAGCTACCCATAAATACTCCCCTCTCCCCAGCCTCGGCGCGCAAGTCTTCTAGGAGACTTTGTCGCCCCGGGCGCCCGTGTACCCAAATAAACCTCTTGCTGTTTGCATCCGACTGCGTGGTCTCGTTGTTCCTTGGGAAGGGTCTCCTTCTGTAGACGTCCCGCTGAGTCGGGGGTCTTACAAGCCTCAGCACCATTTCCAGCTTTTTTCTATGTATGTAGTACCCAGGAATCGAACCCGGGTCTTCATGCATACTAGGCAAGCACTCTACCACAAGGCCAAACTCCCGGCTCCTGTCCATGGACTTTTAAAAATGTGTTCTTCCACCCTAGGGACAGTTGCTGGCTCGGGAGGTGAGCTGCGGTGAGTTGACGAGGTTGATTTCTCTGCTCAACGTGGGGAGAGGAAGCTCTACAACCACGAGCACTGGACTGTTGCTCCTCTCCGGGGCAGCAACACGGGGACGGGGAGGGACACACAGGGCCAGCCTGTAGTCCCCCGGGAGCCGAGCGAGATGGTAAGTGTCGAAGACCCAGCCCTCCCCCAATCACCGGGGAAGAAAAAACCTGAGTCAGAAGCAGTGTTAACCATGAAAGCGCATCAGATCTCTCTCTGATCTCTGCTGATCTCTCAGATGCTCTCCGATGCTCTCCTCACTTTATTGCGTCAGACAATTAGTTATATACTGTTAGGGTAGGAGAAGGTGGGCACTGGGAAGCTAGCCAATAGGAAGAGGGCCTCTGTGCTACCACTAAGGGTCTGGGTGGGGCTTTCAGGTAGTGGGCAGGACAGGTGCAGGAAAGCGCGTGAGACTTGAGCTGCTGCGAGACCCGCGAAACTGCGGGGGGTTCAATCGAGTCACGTACACAGAGATGCCTTAAGAGAGGTATGCAAAGGACCGAATGCCTGGACAAAGCCCTTTAATTGCAGCTGAGCCAGAATCAGGCCTCAGAGATGGAGGCTAGGCCCCAACAATTCCCCCTTTTTTGTTTATTAGAACAGGGGGGACAAGTGCGCAAAACCCCTGTCTTAGGTCGTCCCCTTCAGGGGATCTTACCCGTCATTGAGTGCTCTGCGGCCTTCTGTCCCACAGTACAAATCACCCCCGGGCCTGTCTTAGGTTGTCCCCGCTCCAGAGATCTTACCCGTCATTGGCTCTCGGGGAGACATCTAAGGGGAGTCGAGGGATCCCTCCTCGTCATTGGGCTCTCCTTGGTCATAGCGGTCGTTGGCATTGGTAGCAAGCCTCTGGTAATGCACCTGTACGTTCATCAACTGAATGGATTCGTTCATCAACTGAATGGATTCTATCCTGCTTTGAATGAATTGTAACCTTATTGATAACACAGGGCCCAAAAGTTAAGAGTAGGAACAAGAGGAGTATAGGACCAAGAAATGGAAGGACATAGGGTAGCCATCTGTGCAGTCCGGTCCAGAGGAAGTTGATGATGGGTATCTTGACTCCAAGAAGAAACAGGATCAGCACTGTAAGGTCCATTATTTATTCTGAAAAAGAAGAGAGAGAGAGATATCCTCAGGAGGCAGAGAGCCTTCTGGGTCCTCATCAATATTATTGGGGTCCCTCCATATTTGGGGACAATATTTAAGATCCCTTGCAGAGACCCAAATTGGCTCTGTTTCATCAGTGGGGAAAACACAACCAAATCCTCTTCCAGCTGTAATGAGGGGGTCAAGGCCCCTCCACTCCCCATTAAGGGGGTCCTTCCACTGGACATAGACAGTTTGATAGGGAATAGAGGTTGTCCAGTATTTCTGGAAGGGTGAGAGGTTTTCCCCTTTGGCAAAATTTAAAATATTGAGAGTAAACAAAGCCATCTTTAGCTGATCATGGGGGGGAGTGTATTCCCCCTTTTTTGTTTTATTAATTGAGATTTAAGGACATGGTTATATCTTTCTACTATTGCCTGTCCTCTGGGATTATGAGGGATGCTAGTAGTATGGGTAATTTGCCATTGTTTAAAGAAGTCATCAAGAGACTTGCTGGCTCAAGTGGTGGAGCTCAGGGAGAAACACTAATCCCTAGGTAGATGAGTCAAAGATGGGAGTATCTATGACCTTATGGCAATGTGAAGGGATCCAATTTGTCATTTAAATAATGAAATTAGTGTCTTGTTTTTAAAAAGGAATGTTTACTGAATTTATATGTGTGCTGTGCTTTTTTAAAATACATACAGTTCTTTATTAAATGTAAACACTTCACTGTAAAAATCCATAAAACTTTATAAACATTTTGTAAATAGAATCTATGCTACAGGGCCGGGAGTTTGGCCTAGTGGTTAAAGTGCTTGCCTAGCATGCATGAAGACCCGGGTTCGATTCCTCGGTACCACATATAGAAAAAAAGCCGGAAGTGGTGCTGAGGCTCAAGTGGTAGAGCTCTAGCCTTGAGAAAGTCCAAGGACAGTGCTCAGGCCCTGAGCTCAAGCCCAGGACTGGCAAAAAAAAAAGAATCTATGCTACAGTAAAAGAATTAACATAATTATTTTCATGCAATACTGACAAATTTGGCACTTTTTTATTAAAGAATTTATTAACATTGATTCTTACAACATATTTCAAATGACATGTTTAACAAATGAATATTCAAGAAGGGAATCTCTATATACAATCACAGGCACTTAGTTTTTAGAACATAATCAAAATTAGGCTAAGGGTTTGTATATCATAGATACATATTAATTTATGAAATAAAACATTGTGTCTACAGTCATAGGTTTTTATGTCCATGAAGTTATGTTTATATTTCCAATACCATGTCCATAACATTGGTATGCAAATATTGAGTCCTCTCTCTTGTACTATTTGGATCTAATAGCCACATATTAAGGATACCATGCGCCTTTTGTTCCTTTGATCTTGACTTGTCTCACTCAACATGATTCGCTCTAGATTCATCCACTTCCCTGAGAATGCCATTATTTTATCTTGTCTGTTGGCTATGTAGAATTCCATTGTGTATATATACCACATTTTTTTGTAACCATTCATCTGCAGTAGGGCATCTGGCTTGTTTCCATCGCCTGGCTATTGTGAATAGTGCAGAGATGAACATAGCTGAGCAGGTGTCCTTATCATATCTTGGGTTATGGTGTTCAGGGTAGATGCCCAGAAGCGGTATGGTGGGATTGTAGAGAAGGTCTATTTTCAGTTCTTTCAGGAACCTCTACACTGCTTTGCAGAATGGCTGAACTAGTTTACAATCCCACCAGCAGTGTAGTAGGGTTTCTTTTTCTCCACAATCCCGCCAGCAACTGTCATTGTCTGAGTTCAAAATCTTGGCCATTCTTGTTGGGGTAAGGTGGTATCTTAGGGTTGTTTTTATTTGCATTTCCTTTATGACCATGGATGTTGAACATTTTCTCATATGCTTTGCTGCTATTTTAATCTCTTCTTCTGATAAGTCTCTCTTTAGTTCCCTTGCCCATTTAGTGAATGGTTTGATGGGTTTGGGGGGGGGGATTAGTTTCTTGAGTTCCCTGTAGATACTGGATATTAAGCACTTGTCAGATGTATTATTGGTAAATATCTTTTCCCAGTTGGTTGTCTGTCTTTCTATTTTAGTAGCTATGCTTTTTTTTTTTTTGCCAGTCCTGGGCTTGAGCTCAGGGCCTGAGTACTGTCCTTGGACTTTCTCAAGGCTAGAGCTCTACCACTTGAGCCTCAGCACCACTTCCGGCTTTTTTCTATATGTGGTACCAAGGAATCGAACCTGGGTCTTCATGCATGCTAGGCAAGCACTTTAACCACTAGGCCAAACACCCGGCCTCAGTAGCTATGCTTTTATGTGTGCAGAAACTTTTTGTTTTTAGGAAGTCCGATTTATCGAGTCTCTCTCCAATCTGTTGTGACCCTGAGATTCTGTTCAGGAATCTTTTTTTTTTTTTTTTTTTTTTTTTTTGCCAGTCCTGGTCTTGAGCTCAGGGCCTGAGCACTGTCCTTGGACTTTCTCAAGGCTAGAGCTCTACCACTTGAGCCTCAGCACCACTTCTGGCTTTTTTCTATGTATGTGGTACTGAGGAATCAAACCCGGGTCTTCATGCATGCTAGGCAAGCACTTTAACCACTAGGCCAAACTCCCGGCCCTGTTCAGGAATTTTTTGCCTGTGCCTATGAGTTCCAGTGTCTCTCCTGGAACTCAGTTTCACAGTTTCTGGTCTGACATTGAGATCTTTGATCCATTTTGAGTTAATGCTTGTGCACGGCGAAAGGCTAGGGTTAATTTTTAGTTTTCTGCATGTGGCTGCCCAGTTTTGCCAGCACCAATAATTGAACAGACTGCGTTTGTTCCACTGTCTTTGACTCCTTTGTCAAATACAAGTTGACTATAGGTATGTGGTTCTATTTCTGGGTCTTCTATTCTGTTCCGCTGATCTTCTGGTCTGTTTTTGTGCCAGTGCCATGTGGTTTTTGTTATTACGGCTCTATAGTAGAGTTTGAAGTCTGGTATTGTAATACCACCTGCATTGCTCTTTTTGCCACAATTGTTTTGGCTATTCTAGGTCTTTTCTTGTTCCATATGAACCTTTGGATTGTATCTTCTATTTCAGTAAAGAACGTCTTTGGGATTTGATGGGGATTGCGTTGAATCTGTAGATCAATTTTGTCAGTATAGCCATTTTCACTATGTTGGTTCTCCCTATTTTGGAAGATCTTTATCTTTCTGGGTGAAGGGGATCCCTTTCTTGACTTCCCCAAATCCATCCACTCTAGGCATTTCCCATCTTTATGACAAAGGGCTTGACCTGAGGCAGGGGCTGCAGAATCTCTGATAACATCTCAGATTACAAGAGCAGCTAAACCAGGTGGAGTTACCAGAATTCCTCCCCACCCCACCCCCCTTGGCCTGCCAGGGAATTCCCTCCCCTTCCTTTGTCATCAGAGCAGTGTGCCTGAAGCCCACCGAGATGATAGGTCAGTTCAAACAGCAAAGGTGTCAGTGGTTGCCCCAGCCATCAATCAACCATGCTGAATTCCATTGGCCACCTGTATATGGCCAGCCCAACCACATGGCTGGGGCCTATAAAAGTAGCCTGTAAGATCAGGCGGGGTCGCTCTCTCACATCTTAGAGGCGGCCCTGACCGGTCAGTATGATTCTCGATGCTAGGCGTGGAATAAAACTCTGTTTAACTTAACTTCCAAATTCCGCTTTTGTGTCAGACTCGTTCCTTTGATCACGGACCCTAACACTGGGTCTGACTTACTTGGCTCAGTATTATTTTTTAAAATCCATCCACTTCTCTGCGAATGACATATTCTCATATTCCTGATGACTGAATAAAATTAAACAATATATGATACAATATTTACATAATTTCTTGATCCACTCATGTAGTCTGTTTTCATCATTTAAATAATGAAATTAGCATCTTGTTTTTAAAAATGGAATGATTATTGAATGAATTTATATGTGTGCTGTGCTTTTTTTTTTTTTTTTGCCAGTCCTGGGCTTGAGCTCAGGGCCTGAGCACTGTCCTTGGACTTTCTCAAGGCTAGAGCTCTACCATTTGAGCCTCAGCACCACTTCCGGCTTTTTTCTATGTATGTGGTACCAAGGAATCGAACCCGGGTCTTTATGCATGCTAAGCAAGCACTTTAACCACTAGGCCAAACTCCTGGCCCTGTCCTTGGACTTTCTGAAGGCTAGAGCTCTACCACTTGAGCCTCAGCACCATTTCCAGCTTTTTTTTTTCCTATGCACGTGGTACCAAGGACTTGAACTGGCGTCTTTGTGCATGCTAGGCAAGCACTCTACCACTAGGACAAACTCCCGCCCCCCCCCCCTTTTTTTACATCTGTGGACAAACTCTTTTCCTAGTCTCCTCCATACAACATGGTGAAGTTCTACAAATTCTCAGACCTTTGGATTTCCAGGGAATTCTCCCTGTCCACTGGGGACGTGAGCACCTGGCCCCTCTCCCTCAGCATCCCTACCTGTCCACTGTCATCTCTCCCCTAGGCCTACCTTCTTTCACTCAGAGAACCATGGCTGTCACTGACTTAAAAGTCTGTAGAACTCATTTCCTCCACTGAGGTGAAATGAGAGTTCCTTCACTTCTATACTTCACAGGAGAACTGCCCTCGCCTGTCTGCTCTGTCGCTATGGGCGCACGGGGCATGCACCCATGGGGCATATAGCAGCACGCTGGGCAGGTGAGCCAACCCTCAGTAGACAGGTTATACCCACTCTTCTTCTCAGGGAGGGCTGAGGATCTAGGCACCTGTAGATGCCTGTACACACTGCACACCTTCCAGGACTGTTGGCTGCTGAGGAGGGCAGGGCCTGGGATAAGGACCCCACAGAGCCATCTGGGTGGTCACCGTTCTCACCCAGGGACACCAGGCTGCTGAATTCTGCAGCCACATCCTCCAGGGTCAGCTCCCCTTGGAAGAGGGCAGCCCTGCAAATGCTACTTTTCCCACTATTGGTTCATAAAGAACATGGAGGACTCCTACCTGATCTCAGGGAACAGGGACTCTTCCGAAGCTGATTATCTTTTTAATGAATAAATCTCCAGGTACTTTGTAACTGTGCACTGAGCAGCAGTATGTTGCCAGTTCTATTTCACTTTATTGTCTTACAGTTACAAATTTAAATTTGCTAATCTCTAGACATTAAAGTCATTTGTTTTTATTTTATTTCTTACCAGTCCTGGGGCTTGGGCACTGTCCTTGAACACTTTTTGCTCAAGGCTAGCACCCTGCCACTTGAGCAACAGCACCACTTCCAGCATTTTTTTCTATGTATGTGGTATTGAGGAATCAAACTCAGGGCTTCGTGCATGCTGGGCGAGCATTCTACCACTAGGCTATGCTCCCGGCCCTTAAAGTCATTAGTTTTTAAACAAGCAAGTACAAATTCATTAGCAAATAAAGGAGAGAATAAAACAAGACCAGAAATCACCTGAACTTTGACTATTTTCCTCTGTTTAAAGGAATTGACAGCAATCTAGGGGTGTTCTTTTTATCTTCCAGACAGGCCCTAGTTAATAATGTTCTAGTCAGCAATTTCAGCCACTAATAAAGGGTGTCTTCAAAAGTGGTTATCTAGGTCCTGGAACCAACGGATTCTCCATTCACTTCTTGAGTCTCTCCAGGGTAGGGAGGACCTGGGAGTTCAAAAGCACAGACATTTCAGGGTCCAGTCCCGCATACAGTGCAGGCTCATCTTTGATGCACTAACGACCCTCAGTAACCATGCCTCTCTATGGCATGACTCAGAGGATGTCATGCCTCAGGCCAGTGAAGCCAAAGACCTCTGGTTGGGGGATGGTGGGGAAAAGGATGCCTTTCTCCTGAGAAGAATGGGATGGGTGAGAATGAAAAACAGGAGAGGGCAACTGAAAGTTCGCCAAGCACCCTACCTCATCCACATTCATTCTGAGACAGATTTTAGACATGGGTCCTTAGGAGTAGTAAGAAGCTATAAACATTTCCTTTAAGCTACGTCACCTTCTTATCTCTTTGAATGATTTATGAGGGACCAGAAATCTCCCTAAGTCCCCCTCAGATACTCTCTTAATAAAACCCTTAAGTGAAAATTAACTTCTCAACAAGTGTTCAGTTCTGTATTTCATGAGGCCCTTTCATTAGGTTATAAAAATGGCTTGTAAAAGATTCTGTAAGAATGCTTGCTAAATGATTTTTGCTAAATAATTGCATAAAATGATAAATGGAATAAGAATAAGGAAAAACTGTACGTGCAAGACATACCTATGGTTTGAACCTAATGAGAAATATAAAATCTCCCCATAATGTAATAGTAACCAATAGTAACCACTCTAAATCACCTTCACAACACAAACATCTTCCAATTTAATACTAAGAAATCCAAAGTCTTAAAAGAATGGCCTTTAGAATAGTGCAAGTAGCTGCAGTTTATACAATGGGCTGGAAAACAGCCAACAGGATGTTGAATGATTGCGGTTTGAGTTGGTTCGAGTCAGTGAAACTGTATACCTTATGAACCTGAATAAGAGGAGGAAATTCCAGGAATAAAACAATAAAATATGGCCAGGAACAAGACATGCAGTCAACTGCCTGTTTAACCAAGTGGAAAATCCAATAAACCCCTAGCTGAGTCTTACCTAATGTGATTATAACCAATCATTACCCTGTAACTATGCTTCTGCTTCTGTAACCTGCTTCAGCCACCCATAAATATCCCCCTCTCCCCAGCCTAGGCGCGCAAGTCTCCTAGGAGACCTTGTTGCCCCGGGTACCCGTGTTCCCAAATAAACCTCTTGCTGTTTGCATCCGACTGCGTGGACTCGCTGTTCCTTGGGAAGGGGGCTCCGTCTGGAAGACGTCCCGCTGAGTCGGGGGTCTAACACTAAAACTGTCATTTCTGCTGGCTCAAGCAGTCAGTTTGTGGTTTTTGCCTTTAAAAAGACTGTGCAAAATGTAACTGGTAACTCTCCCTCCTCCGAGCTAGAGGGTGAGTTCCCAGCCAGGCTGGTATCCTGCAAGAAACCCTTGCTGGTGCATTTCTGACTCCTCGATCTCAGCGGTCTTCATTGGGGGACCCCTCCGTTGGGCATAACAATTTACATATTGTTTGTACACAAACTTCAGCACAAAACAGTAAGTGGTAAAAGGAAAGAGGGACATATGTGAGTCACAGCGCACATTGATAGAGTAATTCACAGCATGAGTTTTGGAACACTTGGAAACTTTATGAGCCCACGGTCAGTTCTGAAGGTGCACGTACAAAGGGAGCATTCAACACAGCTCAGAAGGATTAAACACACACACGGCTTTGCCAGTATCCAGGCTTGAACTCAGGCCCAGAGCGCTCCTCCTTAGTGTTTTCACTCCTGCCTGGTGCTCTCCCACTCTGCCATCCGCATTTCCTGCTTGCTGGTTTTCTGCTGGTGAACTGGAGATAAGGGCCTCACACCCAAGCTTGCACTGAACCCAGACGCTCCCGAGCCACCTTCGGACAGCCTTAAACAGGACCCACTGAAACAGCACTCATGGGTATGCAAAGCCCTCCTCCTCCTCCTCCTCCTTTTCCTCCTCCCCCCCCCCCAGTGGCTCAGGGGTGAGGCCACAGGCGGCCAGGCTCGAGCTCCGAACCCCGCTACGCTGTCCCGTCTCCTCCCCGTCCGCTCCCTGCATCTCCAGCCTGTTTATCGTGGCCATTTGCTTGATAAATTTTACGCCTGTCTTTCACTTTCAGAATTTTAGTTTTTGTGGGCAGGATGTGTCCCTGCAGAAAACTAGATCTTGCATTTTGAGCTAAACAATCAAGCTATGTCATGTAATTGGAGCGATAAGTCTATTAACTTAGAGAGGTAAGATGGAGAGGTGTTTAGTAGTTCCTGTCATGTTAACCCCCTTCTTAGATGCTTTGACTTGTCAATTCTTACTATAATTATCTGGTTCTCTGTTGAGGGGCCATTTTTCTGCCAGTATTGTGTTCTTGTTGTTTTTTTATGAGTAGAGTGCCTTTTGGTATTTGGTGAAGATATATTGTGTCAATTTTTCCTTGTCTGGAAGGTGTACATTTGTCCCTCAGTGATAAATCAGACCTTACCTAGCTACACCATTCTTTGCTGGTAGTTGTTTGGTCTTAGGGCGTGGCATACCCTAAATGGCCTGGGGCTGGTGCTGGTGTCTCACACCTGTACTCCCAGCTACCCAGGAGGCCAGTATCTGAGGATCATGCTTTGAAGCCAGGCTGGAACAGAAAGTCCATGAAACTCTTCAACACACTACTCAGAAGAGGTGACCTGGGTACTGCACGCTCAGGAATGGCTGGGGAATCAGGCTGGGAGCACTTGAATGAGTATAGGAAATACAGTCCAGGAATGGGTACAGGAAATGTAGCTCCCTGGACTCACTTTCCCATGGCTGTAACGTGTTTACCTCTGCAGGCAGGGGAAGCAGCCAGGAATCAGCAATGGAGGAAGTCATGTTTCAGTCTCCAGCTCCCAGCTCCTCCCTTGGGAATGCACATGGTGACAGCGCAGGATGGGAGAGTCTGCACCCCAGAGCCCCAGGCGCCTTCACCTGTGGTGAGGAAGGCAGGGGAGGAGATTGGTTAGTGTCTTAAAAGCAGACCCTCCAGAGCTAGGAGGGGTTGATTCAGGTCATCTGACTCAGGGAGGAAACGCAGAGGGGGAGGAAGAAGAGGAGGAGGTGATGGCTGCTTCCCAGGAGCCTGCAGCTCAGGTCACAGAGAGATGCCCACTTCCTGCTGGAATGTCACAGGGTTATTTCTGGATGGGGTTAAAGTCCTGGCTCAGGTGCTTAGCTCTGGGAAGTAGTGAGAAAGGGGTTTGAGGTCTTCTCATAGGAATAACACAAATCATGAAGACACATATTGACTTCTCTACTTCTCTATCCTTTCATCTCTGCCAAACATTTCCCTCTCTGGAGATGGTAGAGGCCCTATTTCCTCTCCAAACAGCAACTGGAAATGCCTATCCCAGGGTCAGTGAGCTCACTTAAATCCTTTACTAGTGTGTAAGATAGAACTTCCTCATGAGAGTTTGTCCAGACAGAGTGGGGGAAGAGAACAGAATGGAGAAAATGCTCTCCCCAGCAGGGAGAAGAATAAGAAATAATTCACCTTTATGAGCAAAAAAAAAAAGTAGAAAGTGAAGTCAATAGGACATGCTCCCCTCCTCACTCCTTTCTTTCCTCTGCTGCCCTGGTGTGGGGAGGAAGGCTCCCAGCTGTGCTTGATGGAGATGTGTTGTCCTGACAGCTGCAGATCCCAAAGCGGCTCTGGGTTCTACAGCTTTTGTTTTCATTCTGTACTTGGTTACATGTTCATCTGTGCTCAGTGCCAAACAAATTCACGGCGCTAATAACTTTCTACATAATTTTAATGCTATTATTTAGCGTGGTCCATTAAGTAAACCCTGAGAAACAGGAATAACGCACATATTTTCACGTTACCATTGTCCTTCTCTATATATTGTAATATAATATTGGCATTATTAAATTGTTTTACAATAATGCTCTACCCTTTCTCTCCTTCAGGTTCCTGATCAGGCTGGCTTTGAGCCATGTGTAGCAAAGATCACAGGAGTGAATCTGGTGAAGGTTTTATATTTCTTCACTCATTCATCATTCAACAATGTATTGTTTAGATTCTATGTGGTGGAATATTTCTTTTCTCATTTATTCTTCTCTAGTTTGAATGCACTCTGATCTGACAGACTGCACATAGTATTTAAATATTTTGATAGATTCTCACATTCTCTCTCTTTCTCTCTGTCTCCTGTCTTCCTCTCTCTGTCTGTATCTCTCTATTTCTCTCTCTCTCTCCCTCTTTCTCTCCCCCCTCTCTCTTTCTCTCTCTCCCTCTCCCTCTCTCTTTCTCTCTTTGGTAGCCCTGGTGCTTGAACACAGGGCCTAGAAACTATCTTTTGGATAATCCGAAGGCTACTTCTCTACCATTAACCCTACCACCACTTCAGGCTTTTTCTGGGTGGGGTGAGGTGGGGGCGTCTTGGCTCGTGAACCCTGAGATTCTCAAGTCTCAAACTCTGAGTAGTAGGATTACAGGCATGAGCCACTGATGCACAGCTTCTTATATTCTTACATGCAATGATTGTAAAAATGTGATAGCATATTTCACATGGCTACTCTACACAACAGAGACTTCCACTGATTGCATCATATGTATTTAAATTCACCCACTTCCCTCATGCATATAAGAACCATAACTTAAGTCCCTCAATCTGCTGTGTCATGTATTCAAAACTGCCCATGAGCAAAGCCCAAATATTCACTTTTGTCTTTTCCTCCTTTGCACAGTTGACATTTGAGGACGTGGCTGTGGATTTCTCTGAGGCCGAGTGGCACTGCCTGACCCCGGCTCAGCGGGCTCTGTACAGGGAAGTCATGCTGGACCAGAACCTCGTCTCCGTGGATGAGGATCTTCTGTCCCCATATCCAGCTCATCCTCACCATTTCTTTGTAGAATATTGTGTATCAGTGCCAGCTTTGCTGGGTGCTGGCAGCTCATGCCTGTCTTCCTCTTTACAAAGGAGCTGCCATCTGAGGAGCAGGGTTTAAAGCTCCTCTAGGCAGGAAAGTCTGAGAGACTCTTACCTATAATTAACCAACAAAAGTCATAGTAGAGCAGCGGCTCAAGAGGTACAGTGTGGCTTTGAGCACAAAAGCACAGGGACAGTACCCAGGCCCTGACCTCAGTACAGGGACCTTCAAAAGCAAAAAGGACAAAGAAAAGACTACACGCGTTTTGCAAGTGTGTCTCAGATACCCTCATTTTCTGAATGCCTTGCAATGGGATGGAATGAAAAGACAAATATTTTCCTAGACACTGGTCATCCATTCCTCTAATCCTCAGGAAGCTGGCAGACACAATCCTGAGTCCCTAGTCTCTAAGGAAACACTAGAAACAGGGTAGTAGAGCTCAAAGTGGTAAAGCAATAGTCTTGAGTGGAATTTGCTCAGGGAAAGTATCACACACAATACCAACAAAAGGTAAACCACAATCTCATGTTCATAACTTTCCATGCTGTACCTTCAACATTTGAAGTTACTATGTGGTCTTCATTTCATTACGATGTGCTTGTGTGTGTGTGACTCATAGTACATATACTGACAGTAACCAAGGCCTTACAAGAGCTATACACAGGATGCCTTACCATCCATGCATTCCAGCATCCTGCTGGTTTCTTGGAGATGCACTCTTATGAGCATTCACCCAGGGCTGTCTTTGAACTGCGATTCTCCAGTTCTCAATCTTCTGAGTAGGGAAGGTGACAGGCAGGAGTCACTGGCACCAGCCTGCAGGCTCATTGCAGCTGAGTGGAAATGCCAGACACTCAGTGACAGAGGAAAATGTGTCCCCATCTCAGCACCTCCCATTCACCCTGCACATTTGACTCATTGGCAGCTGGATGCTGGAGCCAGGGTGTGAAATTGCAGGTGTGTCCTGGTGTCACAAATGCCCCATCTGGAAATAATCCCTTGGGGTACATGGTGTCCGTCTTCTCTCCTGCTCTGCAACACTCACGCCTTCCCCTTTATGCAATGCACAGGTCTTGCTGTCTCAACACCAGACCCGATCAGATGTCTGCAGTAAGGCAAAGAGCCCTGGAGAGGGAGGAAAAAGGAAACTTCAGGAGAAAGAATAAGTAAGTGGAAATGAACATAATAGTACCCCAGAACACACGTCTAAAGGCCATGAAGGCCCTCAATGTGACTGCAAAGTTTGGCTAAACTGAAAATGCTTGTTATGGTTGACTTTTGAATTGACCAGTCGTGGAGCTTGAAGTCAGGGCCTCAGTGCTGTCCTTGACCTCTGATGCTCAGGCGTATGCTCTTCATCTTGAGCCACAGCTTCACATCTGGATCTCCGATGCGTTACAGGAGACAAAGAATCCCAAAGCCCCGCGTCAGTGGATCACACACTTAATCTTATATATTATAGAGTCTAAAAGTTAGGGTAACACTTGAAATCAAGCCCCACAAGCACAGTCCATGAGACTCTAATGGGCAATAAACCAACAGAAAATGAGGAATTGGTGCAGTGTCCCAAAGTAGTAGAGCATTAGCCATGAGCTGAAGAGCTGAGGGACAACGCTTAGGCCCAGAGTCCAATCCCCCACCTAACAACAAAAAAAAAAAACCTGTAAAAATAAAACAACAACAAAAAAACTAAACAAAAAATAATCTGTCTTTCCATCCATGGTTGCCTTTGAACTGTCATCCTTAGTTCTAAGGATCCTGAGTACCTAGGATGTCAGGAGTGAAGGATAAGGATTTCTTTCCTTTTTGTCTCAGACGGGCCATCTACAGAGTCACAGTTCCCCCATAAAGCATGTGGGAGAACCTTCAGCAAATTCTCTTCCCTCTCAGGGCATCAGAGAATCCATTGTGAGAAGCCATTCTATGAATGCGGAGACTGTGGGAAAACTTTTCCCTGCTACTCTGGGTTCCAAAATCATTGAGGGATTCACTCTGGGAAGAAACCTTTCAAATGCCAGCAGTGTGGCCTGTGCTCATACTGCTCATCCCAGTTGAGAATTCATTTAGGAAGTCACACAGGAGAGAAACCCTACCAGTGCCACACTTGCAGCAAATCCTTCAGCCGTAGTTCATGTCTTGAGACTCCCAAGACAATCCACTCAGGACAGAAACTCCACCAGTGCAAACAATGCCACAAGTCATTTAGATGGGTCTCCAGGCCTGAGGTACATGAGAGGACACACATGGGAGAGAGGCTCCACCCATGTGATGTGTGTGACAAAGCCTTTCAACATTGGTCACATCTTAGAAAACACCAGCTGCTCCACTCAGGAGCCATTGCTAATCAGGGTTTACATAGTCTTTTTAAAGGCAAAAACCACAAACAGTTCCTAGGCAAGTTAAGGGAGGAAACATTCTTCAGTTGGGAAAAACCACAAACAAAAGCTAACTAGGGTTCAGAAGTCCTCCTCTGATAAGGCGACTCATGGAATGTTCGTTCCTGTTTGTGTAACCTCTGGGTTATAGGAAACTTTTTCTGAAACTGCTATCTATGAATCAAGCAGGATTCTATTTTTGTGCTTGCTGGAAAGGGGAATAAATTGGAGTCTGGGGGCAGTTTTCTTTGTCTATTCAATCACAGCATCCAGGAAGCAGAGGACCTGGGAAGGAAGAGAAAGATGACATCACTTGTCCACTGCCCCAGCCCTCACCATCTCGAGAATTCATACACTTAGCACAAGTGTGGGGCCACTGGTCCTGGCAGACAGAACACTGAGCTTAAACTCCAGTAAGATTGAGAGTGGGGAAGCTCAGATTTGAAGGTGGCATGGCTCCAGTGGTGGAAAGCTTGCCTGGTCAGCCTGAGTCTTTAGTTCAGAACCAACCCTCCATCAACACAGGACTTGCCAGGCTCTGGTGTCTCACCCCTGCATTCCTACCTGCTCAAGAAGCTGAGATGTGAGAATCATGGTGTGAAGACAGCCAGGGCAGGAAAGTCCATAGTCACAGTAGGAAGAGTTTGAGTGTTTAAGGATACCGGTTGTGGGACAATTAATAAACCTTATTAGTCATTGGTAAGAACTGAAAAAAATCATCTTTCAAACAATGTAAATGCCTCTCAAATCTGCAATTCCTAATATAAAACATGGGTATCAAGTTGTAAGTTCAAGGTCTATGAAGGTTTAAAGAGAAAGCTGAATTAGGTGTAATTGATAGGAATTTTCAGAGAAGACTTGGCCAGGCTCTTGAGTGTGTTTAATCTGTGTGGAATGAGGGAACATCTAGGGCTGTATGCATAGTTATTTGTTGTATTGAACTTTACTATGTACTTCCCAATATTAGTGGATAGCTTTTAATGTTTGAATTCTGAATGTTAATAAATGGGTGAGGAACCTGGCACTTAAGTCTTACTTTTTGATTTGTAATCCACCATGCTAGGGAGCAAAGAGGAATGCAGGGCCCAGCCCTAGTGTGTCCCCTCTCCACAAGCTGGGTCCCCTTAACAGACCTCTAGTCTCAGGGTTGTGGGCTGGAAGAGGAGGGAGGGAGGCAGGCAGCACTTCTCCCCATCAGAATGAGAGAAAACACCTGGCCTCCACTGCAGAGAGAAATGGCAGGAGGCTGCAGCCTGCAGGCCTGGGGTCTGGGAGCCAGGTGAGGCCCAGCTGAGCTGCCCTGGCTCTGGAGACTCCCCTCCACCAGGAAAGCCCCAGTGTTCACCTCCACTTGAGAATGGGCCCAAGATTGGGTCCTATGGAATTTGTATTTCACAATTCTCCATCCTGATTTCTACAGTAGCTGCATTTGACAGCATTGCGACCAGTGTGGGCTCCTTGTGCTTGGCATTGATGAGGCTTTTTATGTTCTTTTGTTGTTTTTGTTTGTTTTTGGTGGTCATGGGGGTTGAACTCTAGGCTTTGCCATGTCCCCATGCCCTTTAGTTCAAGACTGGCAATCTCCTACTTGAGCCACATCAACACTTCCGGTTTCTGTTAGTTTACTGGAGGTAAGAGTTTGTAGTTTCCTGTGCAGGCTGCCTTTAACCCCAGTCCTCAGATCTTAGCCTCCTGAGTATTCAGGGTGACAGGCGAGAGCCTCCAGGGCTCAGCTTGTTGTTCCTGAAGAATGGACTGAAATGAAATCTCAAGTTGTTTTGATTTCTATTTCCTTTATGGCCATGTGCATTAGTCATGTCCTCTTGTATTGACTGGATATTTCTAAGACTTCTTTTAAGAATCTCCACAGGAAACAGGAATAAGACTCAACACGGTGCCTGTTCCCAGTCTGTATCCTTTCTCAGGTGGGAAAACATGTCTTCACCGTGTCTCACTACCCTAACCTGAGACAAGCTTTCCCCGTGATTTCGTATTGTAACAAGGATGCCCTTTGGAGAAGGCGCTCACTCCTGGTGCTTCATCCCTGTGATCAGAGCTGCTCAGGAAGCTGCGATCTGCAGACCCTGGACCCTGAGCAGACAATGGAGAGGCTTTTATAACCAATTAACCAGCCAGAAGCTGGAAATGGAGGCTGATTACTGGAAACACCTGCGATCCTATTTCTTGTGCTCACTGTAGAGAAATGCTTCATGGAACTGTAGACAGGCGACCACATGGGTGACACTCCACTGACCTGGTGGGTGCTAGTGGCTCTGCCACGTGGAGTCCCAGCTCTTCTGAGGGTGGAGAACAGCTCTGGGACTAAGAGTTTACATTAGCCTCACTGTGTCAGGGAGAATTTCAAATAAAACCAGACGCACCACCTTCCTAGAGCTGAACTGTCATAGGGTTCTGTCAGGAAGAATTGGACAAATGAATTTTATCTGAAGGGGACAAGAGTTTGGCTTAGTGATCGAGTGCTTGCCTAGCATGTAGGAAACTAGAGTTTAATTCCTGGGTACCACATATATAGAAAAAGGCAGAAGTTTTCCTCTAGCTCAAGTGGTAGAGCTCTAGCCTTCCACAAGTTCAAAAACAGTGCTCAGGCCCTGAGTTCATATCCCAGAAGTGGTAAAAATCAACAACAACAAAAAAGAAAACCCTTATCTGTATAGAAATCATGAATCACTTGATAATTTTAAGCATATTTTATTTACTGCATCATCGACACATTCTGAACACAGCAGCAAAATTTAGCAGCAGATCTATATAATCAACCTCAACAAAGTGTTATTCTCTTCATGTGTGTCCTGACGTTTAGGGACTGCTAGGAAAAACTCCAAAGTCCTCACTGCAGATCTGATGAACTGTTGCACAGTAGAAACTTCTCTTTCAATATATCACATAACAAGGTGAAATACCCTAACAATATGAGATATATTGGATATATGTGTATTTGGTCATTTGAAATTGGACAGGGAAGGGGGGAAAACAAGATGAGGGTGGGGTGGGGGGGAGGGAAATGGGGACCAAGACACAAGAAAGGGTATCAATGTATGCGAAGTAATGCACCTTCTATCTGGTGAATTTAATATAGCCCTTCTATTAATTACAATTAAAAAATATGGAAAAAGAAAAAAGAAACTCATCTCAGAAGATGAATGCCTCTTGTCAGAAGACCAGTCAGCAGTGCTCGCTGCTCAACAGCCCTGGTCCTTCTGTGCAGGGCCGCCATGGCTCTGCAGGACTGCCCTCTCACCCTCTCATCACACTGTTCTGTGTGGATAGCATAGCGGGTGCTGAGCCTGCAATGAGAATTGAAGGCTCTTCCTCGGCCATCACGCGCCTATGGCCTCTCCCCGGTGTGTATCCTGCAGTGCCGAGCAAGATAGGAGGCATGGCTGAACGTCTTCCCACACGCTGGGCACCTGTGAGTCTTGTGGCCAGCGTGCACGGTGGCTTTATGGCTGGTGAGGCTCTGGCGAACGCCAAACGCCTTGCCACACGTGTCACACACGTATGGCTTCTCCCCGGTGTGCGTGTTGCGATGGTCTGCGAGTCCGGCGGCATTACTGTACGCCTTCCCACAGTCCTCACAGCTGTACGCCTTGTGACGTGTGTGCACGATCTGGTGTGCTTGGAGGCATGTGCGAGTGCTAAAGGCCTTGCTGCACACATCGCAGGCATACGGCCTCTCCCCGGTGTGCGTCCTGTGGTGGCGCACAAGGTCACTTCTCTCCTTATAGGCCTTCCCGCACTGGGCGCAGCTGTACGGCCTCTCCCCAGTGTGCGTCCTGTGGTGGCGGACAAGGTCACACTTCTGTCTGAACCCTTTCCCGCACTGAGCACAGCGGTGAGGCCTCTCCCCTGTGTGTGTCATGAGGTGTACGGTGAGGTTGGTGGTCTGGTGGAATGCCAGCCCACACTCACTGCAGCTGTAGGGCCTGAGGCCAGTGTGCAAGGCTTGGTGTGCTAAGAGGCTTGCGCGCAGGCTGAAGGTCTTGTCGCATGTGTCGCATACAAACGGCCTCTCCTGGACGTGTGTCTTGAGGTGCGTGGCAAGGTGAGGGGCCTCGGTGAACGCCTTCCCGCACTGGGCACACTGGTATGGCTTTGGCCCAGTGTGCAGCGCCTGGTGCTTGGTGAGGTTAGAGTGTAAAACAAAAGCCTTGCCGCACTCAGCACACACAAACGGCCTCTCCCTGGTGTGTGTTCTGCAGTGCACGGCGAGGCCAGAGGCCTGGCGGAATACCCTTCCACACTGGGCACACTGGTATGGCTTCATCCCTTCGTGCAGCAGCTGGTGTTTGGTGAAGTCTGAATGTGAAAGAAAGGTCTTGCCGCACTCAGCACACACAAACGGCTTCACCTTTGCGTGTGTCCTGTGGTGTGCGGCGAGGCCAGAGGCCTGGCTGAAAGACTTCCCCCACTGGGCACACTGGTATGGCTTTGGCCCACTGTGCAGCGCCTGGTGCTTGGTGAAGTTAGAGTGTGAAACAAAGGTCTTGCCGCACTCAGCACACACAAACGGCTGCATTTCAGGGTGTGTCCTGCGGTGCCCGGCGAGGCCAGAGGCCTGGCTGAAAGACTTCCCACACTGGGCACACTGGTATGACTTCTTCCCCGTGTGCAGCAGCTGGTGATTGGAGAGGGTAGGTTGTGAAATAAAGGCCTTGCCGCACTCACCACACTTGTACGGCTTCTCCCCGGTATGTGTCCTGAGGTGAATGGTGAGCCTCCACACCTCCATGAAGGCCTTCCCACACTGTGTGCAGACGTGCGGCTTCACCCCCGTATGACGTCGCTTGTGAACCACAAGATTGGAAATTACAGAGAAAGCCTTCCCGCACACTGTGCAGACATAGGGCTTCTCGCCACTGTGGCACCGCTCGTGAACCACGAGACCGTTACGTGTGGAAAAAGCTTTCCCGCACTGCGAGCACGCGTGGGGCTTCTCGCCACTGTGGCTGCGCTCATGAATGTTGAGATGGGAACGTGTGAAGAAAGCCTTCCCGCAGTACATGCACATGTGGGGCTTCCCTCTACTATGGTGTTGCTTGTGACGCAAGAGACAGGAATGCATGGCGAAGGCTTTCCCACACTGCGTGCAGATGTGGGGCTTCCCGCCACTATGGCGTCGCTCGTGAACCAGGAGCTGGGAATGCGTGGAGAAACCCTTCCCGCACTTAGCACAGTGGTGATGCTTCTCCCTGGAGTGGGAGGATGTGTGACTGTGGGCTGTTCCTCCACGACCGCTGCCTGCTTTCAGTGGAAATCCTTTATCTACACATCCAAGAGAGGGATCTGCAAGATATAAAGTTCCCATCTGATCAGCCAGACTTGCGTATTTCACCAAGCTAAAATCACACACACACACACACGTGAGCTATTCACAGGCAGGTGTGTCAACAACATCTACCCAACCATGCCAGGAATTAGTTGTGTGCCCCACCGCAACAGAAGCAAAGGTGCATATCAACAGCTGGTCCCTGCTGCTGAGGACCTGGTGAACAAGCCCCAACAGCGGCTCTAGCCAGCCGAATCCCAAATACTCACACACATAACTGTGAGCCACTATGGGAAATCAGCTGTCCACTCCTCCTGATCCCAGAAACACCAAAGACACAAATCCACACTTGGACTGGCCTACCTGAAGTCAGCAATGGAATTAACTGGACTGAGAATCACACATATACACTTACCCAGAGAGAACCACCAGCCCCAAACCAAGTAAACACCGATACCTGTTGACCACAGAGCAAACCTACCACAGTAGTTAAGTTAACAAGCTCTAAATTCCCAATGAGGAAATCAGAGACAAATCATGACATTTATAATAATCAAAGTCCCACACACATCCCAAAAAGAGACAAGAGTGAAGAGATGAGAGAGAAGACACCATGCAAAGAAATGACACCGGAAGAGACATGACTCTGTTCAAGATGATTGTGGACATGACTAAAGAGATTGAAGCAGAATTCCAAAAACAATGCCAGGAATATAAGCAAGAAATCACCAAGGAGTTCCTTGATTTCAAAAGTGGAGACAAAAATAGACAGTTTATACTTCCCTAGATTGAAAGGTGAGTACCCCCAGAGCAGACACGATGGGCTCAACGTCCACAATGTAAACTAAAATAGAAGCTCTAGGCAACAGACTCACTGAGATGGAGAACAGAATATCAGGAACACAAGATAAAACACAAGAGCTGGAACAAAGAGTCACCAATTTGGAAAAATCAGTCAGAATTCACCAAAGAGAAGTTGGAGAATTGGCAGATATAGCCAAGAAATCTAATCTTCATATAATAGCAATTGATAAAGGGAAGGAGTTTCAAAAGAAGGGAATGCAACACTTATTAACCAAGATTATAGCAGAGAACGTCTCTAACCTCAAAAGGGAAAACCTCACTTATATTATTCAAGCCTTCAGAATGCTGAATAAACAGACCCCAGAAGGAACTCTCCCAGACACATGCTAGTAAAAACATTAGACCTGAATAGTAAGGAGCTGATCCTTAATGCTGCAAAAAAAAACAAAACCAAAGAAACACTACAGACCTCTCCATGCAAATCCTAAATGAAAGAAAAACTTGCATTTATCATTCATGCTCTGAAGACAAACAACTACCAACCCAGACTGATATATCCAGTGAAACTAGCAGGAGACACATTAATATTCCATTCCAAAGAGAAGATATATGAATTTATGCACACTAAACCAGCATTGCAAAAATATTAAATAATCAAGAACAAAGAGCAGAACAGTAAGAATTCCCATCTAGAAGCTATCACCTATAAATCACAAAGGGGGAAAAAAGAGAAACATAGAAGAAAAAATAAATAATGAGAAAGGACGCTGACCATTTCTCTAATTTCCCTAAATGCTGAATGGCTGAACAATCCAGTCAAAAGACACAGAACAGCAGATTGGCTTAGGAAACAAGACACATCAATTTGCTATCTCCAATTTGACCCACCTCACTGCCAAAGACAGAAACAAATTCCAAGTTAAGGGATGAAAAACAATATTCCACTCTAACGCACCATGCAAAAAAGCAGGAGTAGCAATCTTAATCTCTAACAAAATTAACTTCTCAGTAAAATCAGCACATAAAGACAAAGATGGCCACTACATATTAGTAAAGGGGTCAATTCATAACCAGAATATTACAGTTATAAACATTTATTCCCCCAACACGGGAGCACCCAAACACGTCAAACAAACTCTCTAAGAATTACAGAACAAGATAGACTCAAACACAGTCATAGTAGGAGACTTCAATATGCTACTCTCACCAAAAGACAGATCAGCTCAGCAAAAGATAAGCAAAAGACACCTTTGAGTTAAACGACACCATAGCCCAGCTGGCTTAACAGACACACACAGAGTCTTCCACCCAACGGCAAAACACGACACATTTTTCTCAGCAGCACATGGAACATACTCCAAAATAGACCATATAATAGTTCACACAAAGAACCTAAGCAGATACAAGAGGATTGATATATCCCCTGCATTCTATCTGATCACAATGGAATCAGACTAGTTATAAACAACATAGTAAAGAGTAAAAAGTATTCAAACACTTGGGAGCTGAATAACATACTTATGAATAACTCCTAACAAATCAAAGAAGAAACGCAAAACTTTCTTGAATGTACTGACAATCAAGATACATCACAAAGGAACTAGGGGACACAGCAAAAGCAGTCTTTAGGGGCAAGTTTATCACACTAGAGCCCATATTAAAGAGACAGAAGAAGCTCATGTAAACAACCTGAAGAGGCAATTGAAGCGCCTAGAGGAGCAAGAAAAAGTTAACTCTAAAACAACTAAAAGGACAGAAATAACATAAAATTGGAAATATCAGAGATTGAAATAAGACCTATACATAAATAAATCAAAAAATTGGTTCTTTGAAAGTGTCAACAAAATCAACAGACCCCTGGTAAGTAAGATTAATCAAAAAAAGGAAAGGGGAGATTCAAATGAACAATCATGACTGACATTCCAGAAATGCAGTCCTTTATGAGTATGTACTTCCAAAATGGATGGTTTTAAAAAGAATAAATGCAGGCTACCTACATTGAACCAAGAAGAGATAAGTAAACTGAACAAACTAAATTCATACAATAACAGAGTGGAAGCAATCACAGACATGCCAACCACAAAGAGCCCAAGTCCAGACGGTTTCACTCCTGAATTCTACAAGACTTCTAAAGATGAATTAATACCTACACGCTTGAAACTCTCTGAGAAATAGAAGCAGGAGCTATACCACACTCATTTTATGAAGCTAATGTCACATTCATCCCCAAACCAGGGAAAGACCCAACAAAAAGAGAACACAGACCAATCTCTCTAATGAACACAGGCACAAAGCTCCTCAAAATACAAGCCAACAGAATCCAGAAAAAAATTAAAAAATTGTATACTACAATCAAGTAGACTTCATCCCATAGATGCAAGGCTGGTGTAACATTCACAAATCAATTAATGTGATACATCCCATGAACAGAGCCAAGGCTAAGAATCATATGATCATTTCTCTGCACTTGAGAATTTCGACATTTGACAAAATACAGCATACAGCATGCATTCATGTTGGAAGCACTAAGGAGCCGGGAGTTTGGCCTAGTGGTAGAGTGCTTGCCTAGCATCCACTAAGACCCGGGTTCGATTCCTTGGTACCACATACATAGAAAAAACAAAAACGAAAGCACTAAGGAAAAAAGGAGTAGGAGGCACATTCTTTAAAATAAAGACAGCCAGGCGAGGTGACTCACACCTGTAATCCTAGCTACTCAGGAGGCTGAGATGTGAGGATCAAGGTTCAGAGCCAGCTCAGGCTCAGGCACAGAAGAACCTGAGACTCTATCTCCAATTAACCTCTAGGGAAAAAAAAAAAACCGGGAAGTTGGGCTTGGCTCCAGGATAGGGCAATAGCCTGGAGCTAAAGAGCTCAGGGACAACGCCCAGGCTGAGATCAAGCCCCATGACTCCCCCACAAATAATAATAATAACAATAATAATAATAGCCATATAAGACTAACCTATAGCCAGTATCATACTAAATGGAGAAACACTAGAAGCATTTACCTTAAAATCAGGAGGAACTGGACAGGGATGCCCACTCTCTCCATTTTGCTTCAATATAGTGCTGGAACTCTTAGCCAGGGCAATAAGGCAAGAGAAGGACATCAAAAGGATCCATGTATGGGAAGAAGAAATCAAACTATCCCTAGTCTCAGATGACATGATCCTATATCTGAACGACCCAATAAACTCCACTCCCAAACTCCTAGAACTAATAAATCACTTTAGCAAAGTGGAAGAATACGAAGTCAACCTTCAAAAGTCAGTAGCATTTCTGTATGCCAACACACAAACAGAAGGAGAAATTAAGAAAATGAACTCATTTACAATAGCCCCCAAAGAAAAAAATATTTAAGAATTAACCAAAGATGTAAAGGAATTATTTAATGGAAACTACAAAACCCTAATGAAAGAAATTAAAGAGGATACCAAGAAAAGACATCCCATGTTCATGGATACAGAGAACTAACATAGTGAAAATGGCCATACTGCCAAAATTGACATACAATTTCAATGCAATCCCCATCAAAATCCCAAAGACATTCTTTACTGATACAGAAGGTATAATCCAAAGGTTCATATGGAACAACAAAAGACCTAGAATTTCCATAGCAATTCTAGGCAAAACGAGCAATGCAGGTGGTATTACAATACCAGACTTCAAACTTTTATAGAGCCATAATAACAAAAACAGCATGGTATTGGCACAAAAATAGACCAGAAGATTAATGAAACAGAAGATCCAGAAATAAAAATATTATAATCGACAAATGAACCAGAGATATACAGTGGAACAAACACAGCCTATTAAATTATTGGTGCTGGCAAAACTGGGCAGCCACATGCAGAAAACTAAAAATTAACCCTAGCCTTTCGTCATGCACAAGCATTAACTCAAAATGGATCAGAGATCTCAATGTCAGACCAGAAACCGTGAAAGTGCTACACGATAGAGTAGAAGAGACACTGGAACTCACAGGCACAGGCAAAAACTTCTTGAAGAGAATCCAAAGGTCACAACAGATTGGAGAGAGACTGGACAAGTGGGACAACCTAAAACCTAACGTTTCTGCACAGATAAAAGCATAGCTACTAAAGTAGAAAGACAGACAACCAACTGGGAAAATATATTTACCAATAAAACATCTGACAAGTGCTTAATATCCAGTATCTACAGGGAACTCACGAAGCTAATTCCCCCCCTCATCAAAACCCAACAAACCAATCACTAAATGGGCAAGGGAACTAAAGAGAGACTTATTCAAAGAGGTTAAAATGGCAGAAAAACATGAGAAAATGTTCAACATCCATGGTCATAAAGGAAATGCAAATAAAAACAAGCCTAAGATACCACCTTACCCCACCAAGAATGGCCAAGATTTTGAACTCAGACAATGACAGTTGTTGGTGGGGTTGTGGAGAAAAAGAAACCCTACTACACTGCTGGTGGGAATGCAGACTAGTTCAGCTACTCTGGAAAGCAGTGTGGAGGTTTCTTAAAGAACTGAAAATTGACCTTTCCTATGATCCCGCCATACCGCTTCTGGGCATCTTATCCTGAACATCATAACCCAAGATATGATAAGGACACCTGCTCAGCTATGTTCATCTCTGCACTATTCACAATAGCCAGGCGATGGAAACAACCCAGATGCCCTACTGCAGATGAATGGTTACAAAAAAATGTGGTATATATACACAATGGAATTCTACATAGCCAACAGACAAGATAAAATAATGGCATTCTCAGGGAAGTGGATGAATCTAGAGCGAATCATGTTGAGTGAGACAAGTGAAGACCAAAGGAACAAAAGGCGCATGGTATCCTTAATATGTGGCTATTAAATCCAAAGAGTACAAGAGAGAGGACTCAATATTTGCATGCCAATGCTATGGACATGGTATTGGAAATATAAACATAACTACATGGACATAAAAATTTACCATGTGATATATACCCTATAGATATGTTATAATATATAGATTGATATGTACCTATGACATAGAAACCCTCAGCTTAATTTTTATTACGTTCCAAAATCTACGTGACAGTGATTACAAGTAGATTTCGTTCTTAAATACTTGATTGTTAAGCATGGCATTTGAATATGATGTAAAAAATGAAGGCAGCAAGTAGAAGAGATGGCCAGGGCACTGCACACCCAGGATTAGCCAGTGAACCAAACTGCAAGCGCTTTTAATGGATTAGGAAATGTAGTGGAGACACAGAATGGCACTTACTCTGCAGGACAGGTGACAAGGGGGAAATCCTCAAGTCCTTTAGGGCTCACAGCAGAGAAACACGTGTTCTCCTACAGGAACCTTCCACTGGTGTCCAGGCTCCCCAGCTCCGTCTCTGCCCATCTGAGCTCTTACCTGCGCTCCCATGTTCTGTGCCATCCCATCCATTCAGCTCCCCTGGTGTGTTCACATCACTCTGTGCCACCCAGGGCTCTTCCCCAAGCTCCAACACGGAAATCACACTCTCGCTGGGAGGGCAGATTCCTGTTTATAGAAAGGCAATGCACTGTGAGATTTCCGGAATCCCCAGTCCCACGCACAGGTGAGAAGAGGCCACTCCAGATGGATGCACAGAGACAGTTCACACATTCCCCAGACTGCCTCCATCTCAACACTGCAGAGGTCACTTTAACATGCAGACTGGAAATGCAAGAACTACTGAGATATGAAGCACAAGGAAATCCACACATTTAACACCTGCCATGGGCCCAGGGTGGTGTCTCATGTGTGAAATCCCAGCACTCAGAAGTTCAAGGTGATGGAGCCAGGGCTACAAAGTGGCCCCCTTACTCAAAACAAAAAGAAAAAAAAAAAGGAAAGGTAAGGAAGAAGAGAAGGAAAGGGAGGAAGGAAGGAAAGGGAGGAAGGAAGGAAGGAAGGAAGAAAGGAAGACAAGGAGGGAAGGAAGGAGGGAGGGAAGGTGTGTCATGGTACTTGAGATGTAGCTCAGTGATGAGATGACCTGCCTAGACTATGCAAAGCTCTAGAGAGAAAGGAAAGGAGAAGACTGGAGAAGGGAGAGGGAAGAAGGTCGATGGAAAAAAGGAGCAAAAGAAAATGAGAGATGCCTGCCATTGCTGACAAGAAGTCCTGCACGCTCAAGCTGTGGGACATGGAGATGCACTGCACAGCAGGCAGGACACAGGACAGTTATTGAAGTCCAGGGGCCACATTAGCATGCTGCTCTGTCTGAACTGGTAGAGCTCTACGCCTAGTCATGGAATCTGGGGCTCTCCAGACATTCTGGGGAAAACAAGGCAAAGACTTGTGCTGGGAGGTCGTCCTCACCCAAGGAGACCAGGTTCCTGTAGTTGTCCAGCATGACGTCCCTGTACAGAGCCCGCTGAGCCGGGGTCAGGCGCCGCCACTCCTTCCGGGTGAAATCCACGGCCACGTCCTTGAATGTCAACTGACCCCAAGAAATACCAAAAGCACTTCACTCAGACACACCCATGGACTCAGAAAAGGCATGAGATACAATTATAATCAGATATCCACCCCGACAAAGCAATCTGGGTCGGGTGTGATGGCTCATGCCTATAATCCTACTCAGGAGGCTAAGATCTAAGGATCATGGTTCAAAGCCAGCCTTGGCAATACCAGACTCTTGTCTCCAATTAATCACAGGAAAACAGAAAGGGGGGCTGTAGCTCAAGGGTAGGGCAGTAGCCTTGAGATGAAGAACTCAGGGACATCACCCAGGCCCAGGGGTAGGGTGGTAACCTTGAGTTGAAGAGCTCAGGGATAGCTCCCAGGCCAGAGTTCAAGGCCCCTGACTAAAAAAAACAACCCCCCCCCCAAAAAAAAACAAAGCAATCAACATACCACGGATGGGAGCAGATTCAGGATGTTAGGTTGTGATGGTTCCTTTGATATGACTCCAAAAGGAAAAACCTGTCTGGCACTGTACATCCAGACTTGTTTGGAGAAAGTGAGGACGCATGCCTATAAACATAGCCACTCAAGAGGCTGGGCTCTGAGGATTAGGGTTCAAAGCCAACTGAAAGCCTATGAGACTCTGATCTCCAATTATGTTAACCAAAAAGGCCAGAGGTGGAGCTGTGACTCAAGTGGCAGAGAACCAAGCCTTGAGCAAAACAGCTCAGGACAGCACTCAGGCCCTGAATTGTGGAGCCCAGACAAAATATGACTTCAGGTTTAGATTCCATCCTGGTAAGGCACTGTAACCAGAAATGTGTCAGTAAACCCTTCCCCTAGACTTCCTTTGAGACCCCTCTTCAATATTCTATTGGCATTTCCTGGTCTCATGTTGGTAACAAGTACTTGACTTGCAAAATATTAATCTTGTGTAACCTAAAATTAACCCAGACCCCTTAGGAACTTATTCAACTCAAGAAATTTAGCTAGCCATTGGCTGTGAATTCCTGATAGATTATTGGCCACCTGCATGTGGTCAGCTTTTGCCTTATTGTCAATTTACTATAAAATCCCTGCTAACTGAAGGGTCGGGGCTCTCAATTCTAACCCACTGCATCAGTGATAGTTGTGAGCATATGTTTGAGCTTGCAATAAAAGACTCTCATTTGATTACATGGGATTCAGGTCTTCAACGGTCTATGGGGACCCCAAATCTGGGCATTACCACCTCAATCCCAGTTGTCTTAAGAGATAATTTTTGCCTCTTCACCGAAAGCTCAATTTCATTGATTAAATGTAAGAGACAGTTAAACCTACTGTGTGTTACAAAAAGACAGAGAGAACCCAAAGTGGAATAGAACAGCAGCAGAGAGGGTTCAACAAGGACATAGGAACAGCTTGCCTGGGTGATGCCCTCCTGTGCCCACACCCAGTGGAGGAGACAGGGGCTGAGGGAAAGGGTGGGGGAGCCTGAGTAGACGTGGTAGGCAGGCCCAGCAGTCAGCACCCAGGCCCAGCTCTTCTGAGGGGAAGGAGACGCCACAGGGTTTTTTACCTGAGTCACAGCTGCCATCCCTGGCTTATTCCTCTTCCTCCTTTCTGGGGATTCTTCCTCAGGTAAATACCTCTTTCCACAAGTCAGTCCTGAGTGCTGAAAATACCCTGTTTAATGCTCAGACCCAACAACCACTCCCTGTGCCCAGGGCAGGGAAGACCTCAGCGAGAGACAATGGTGCCTTTAAGGAGCATAGAAAATATCTATATATTTTCTATAAACCTATGTTAGCCATTTGTATTTTCATACTTGTATTCATTTGGATGGTTATACTTGTATTTCCTTAACTTGCCTTTCTGCTTCTGTATATCTGCTTGCTAAAATCCTAAGAAATGCAACTGCTGTCCTTGTGGCTAATCTACAACCACCCATTTGTCCTTGGTTCCCAGACTGAGCTACACTGTAGTAAGGAGTATACACATTCCAAGCCGGGAGCTAGAGATAGTAGCCATCTGGTACCTACAAGGTCGGACTTGTGAGGGCCAGCAAACTAGGGCAGATGTCAACCAATCACAAGCCCGTCACCATGGAGATCCCCCTAGACTCATATCTGGCATAAAACCATCCCCCTAGAACGACAGCCAGCTAGACTGACCAATGATTAGCCACGACCCCTTTCCTGCTTTGTATTGCACCAATCATTTAATGGAATTATAGTATAAATTTCCCGTGTGGGGTATTGATTTGTTGCTAATGCTTGCTGGGGCCTTCCCCCTACCAAAAAATGTATAAAAGGTGCTGTAATCTTGTGCTCGGGGCCTCTGGTCTGCACTCGACTATCAGTGCGCAGAGACCCGTGCTTGAGCTCGTCAATAAACGACTCATTGCAATTTGCATTGATCTTTGGTCTCTGGCTATCAGGGGGGGCTTCAAGTTTCTGGGCACAATACCCTCACTCACAGGGATGCGGAATGCCGGTCCTGGGGCTTGAATTCAGGACCTGGGCACTGTGCCTTAGCTTATTTACACAAGCCTTGTGTTCTACCACTTGAGCCAGAGCTCCACGCTGGCTTTTTGGTGGTTCATTGGAGATAAGAGTCTCAGGGAAGGGTTGGAGGTGTGCAGGGGTTGAAGTACCAAGGCCACTGAGTGAAAAAAATATCAAGGACCAAGCTGGAGTCCTGGTCTGGGACCTAAAAAATGAAACCTGTTGGATGTTCCTGCCAGTCTGACTTGAAGCCTCCATCCTCCCATCTCAGCCTCCTGAGCGCCTGAGGTTAAACCACGGCACTGGCCACTCCACTCTCCTGCTATGTTTGATCCCTCTTTCCCATGGACTGAGGAGCGTAGAAAATATCTACTACACATATATTTTCATCATTTGTATTTTTGCACTGTATTTTTTTTTTTGTATTTGTATTTCCTTAACTTGCCTTTCTGCTTCTGTATATCTGCTTGCTAAAACCCTGAGAAATGTAACTGCTGTCCTTGTGGCTAATCTACAACCACCCATTCGCCCTTGGGTCCCAGACACTGAGCTACCCTCTGGCAGGGAGTATACACATTCCAAGCCGGGAGCTAGAGATAGTGGCCATCTGGCACCTACAAGGTCAGACTTCCCAGGGCCAGCAAACTAGGGCAGATGTCAACCAATCACAAGCCCATTACCATGGAGATCCCCCTAGACTCATATCTGCCTAAACCCATCCCCCTAGAAGGACAGCCAGCTAGACTGACCAATGATTAGCCACGACCCCTTTCCTGCTTTGTATTGCACCAATCATTGAATGGAATTACAGTATAAATTTCCCGTGTGGCTATTGATTTGTTGCTAATGCTTGCTGGGGCCTTCCCCCTACCAAAAAATGTATAAAAGGGGCTGTAATCTTGTGCTCGGGGCCTCTGGTCTTGAGCTCGTCAATAAACGACTCATTGCAATTTGCATTGATCCTTGGTCTCTGGCGATCCTTTCAGGGGGAGGCTTCAAGTTTCTGGGTACTATAGGACCACACTGCTCTTACACCTGCAAGTCACTGCGCTCTCCCCCTCTGGGAAGAGCTCCCTGGTCTCCCCCACCCCGGCCCCCTGTGAGGTGTGGGACCCTTGAGGAGGTGGAGAATCTGCAGCTCTTTACTGGCTTCCCCTCTGCTGTTTCCTCTGCGGCCTCTTCTCTTTCTGTAATGCCTACTCTGCAAGGCCACCACCAAGAAGACCACCAAGAGCCACACGTTGGGAAATGCAAAAGCAAGGTTTTATTCAGGCAGGCTGCAGCCCGGGCCTCATCCTACACACTAAGACAGCGAGCTCAGGAGGGGGCGGAAGGCCTAGCTGAAGTTTTACAGGGCTTAAAAAGGCAAAGACCACAGCACCAGGTGTTTGAGCAAGATAAGGTGGGGGTTAGGGACGTCCGGGATCGGAGTCTTTATTAGTCACCTGGGGGTAGTTTTATGGCTTAGAAAACAATGCTGCCCCTGGAATTTAGGGAGCTCTGGTTAATGTGGATACAGACAGGTCAGTTCCTGGAATTTATGTGCGCTCTGGGTCACTCACACTTTATACAAACAACAAGATGGCTACGCCTCAGAATGGAGGTGTTTCAGCTCCTCCTCACCACCGAGTCCCGGCACAGCCGCACCGCTGTCCCATGTCCCCAGGGCTGGGCTCCTCACCTCCTCCACGCCGTCCTCCGTCAGTCTCCGCTCCCCCTCCGCCCTCCCCTCGCCGAGGCCCAGTGCAGGTCGAGGCGGGCCCTGCTCCCCTACCCCGGGCGCGGCCCAGGGAGGCCGGGAGGGCGCGGGGTTCCCGGACCCACGGGGTCGGCGTTCGGGGCCGCAGGGGGAGCGGGGGACCTCGGCGGGGCCTGGGCCGTGGGCCGGAGCGGGGAGGAGCCGGGCCCGCCGGCCGCGCCTTCCCAGCCTGGGCTCCGCTCGCGGGTGGGGATCCCGGCCCCGGCCCGCCCGGCGGACGTCAGGGAGGACCGGCCGGGCGCCCGGCGCTCCAGGCGGAGGACCGCGGGCCGCGGGCCCCGAGCCTCGGCCATCCTGGGCGGACCCGAGGCGCAGAGTCCGTGCGACGCGGACACGAGGGAGACTCACCGTGCACGGCGACCCGCGCTCCACGTGGTCCGCTCCCGGTGTGGGAGGAGCTGGGAGCAGCTGGGAAAAAGGCGGGCGAGTGGGCGGACGGGGGCGGGAGGGGCGGTGGGCGGGGCGGGGGCGGAGCCCAGGGGACGCGGCGGTGGGCGGGGCGATGGGGAGGAGATGGGCCTGGACATGGGGCGGGGCTTGGCCTGGCGGTGGGCGGGGCGATGGGGAGGAGATGGGCCTGGCCATGGGGCGGGCCTTGGCCTGGCGGTGGGCGGGGAGAGGGCGGAGCCCAGGGGAACGCGGCGGGTGGGCCGGGCGATGGGGAGGAGATGGGCCTGGCCATGGGGCGGGGCTTGGCCTGGCGGTGGGCGGGGCGGGGCGGAGCCCAGGGGAACGCAGCGGGTGGGCGGGGCGATGGGGAGGTGATGGGCCTGGACATGGGGCGGGGCTTGGCCTGGCGGTGGGCGGGGCGGGGGCGGAGCCCAGGGGAACGCGGCGGCGGGCGGGGCGATGGGGAGGAGATGGGCCTGGCGGTGGGCGGGGCGGGGCGGAGCCCAGGGGAATGTGTGGGTGGGCGGGGCGAGGGGAGGTGATGAACCTGGCCTTGGGGCGGGGCTTGGCCTGTCGAGGGGCGGGGCGAGGGCGGAGCCCAGGGTACGTTGCGGGTGGGCGGGGCGATGGGGAGGAGATGGGCCTGGACATGGGGCGGGGCTTGGTCTGGCGAGGGGCGGGGCGGCGGCGGAGCCCAGGGGAAAGCTGCGGGTGGGCGGGGCGAGGTGGGGTGGGCGAGGGAGGGGCGTGCGTTCGGTGGGCGGGGCCGGAGCGGGACTACGTCTCTGGAAGGCTAAGGACGCGGTGGGCGGGCCGTAGAGGCGGGCAGGGGCGGAGACCGCGTGCGGGCAGGTGCGCCAGTGGGCGTGGAAGGGGCGCGGCCAGGAGAGGACGTCTCTGCGGAGGAGCAGGCTCGGGAAAACTGCGAGCCAGCCAGCCTGGCCTCACCTGCAGCCACTTCGGCCACAGGGAAGAAGCCGAGCGAGGCTTCCGGCCCCCGAGGTGGCGCTGCGGTGCGGGGCCAGGATGCTGAGGCGGGGCCGAGGGCTGAGGGTCAGCCTCGGGAGGCGGCGGCGGGGCCGGGCGGGGCCGGGCGGGGCCGGGCGGGGCCGGGGTCCCGGGGCCCCGCCGCTCCTCCTCGCCGATTCCCAGCCTCAGGCTGCTTGCCTGGGTCCAGGAGGCTTGGTGGCCCAGGGAGGAGCCCTGAGCTCCCAGCCTGGGAATGGAGATCTCCCTGGAAAACGGGATCCATCCACACACAAAGGAGGTGAAGCCACCGGCATCTGGGTGGGGACGGTGACAAAGGGGCCCGGAGGAAAGTTTAGGAAATTAATCTGTGGAATCTGCCTGCGTGAAGTGGCAGCCAGGAGGGCGGGGTTCCTTCCTATTGTTTTGTTTGGAATTGGCAGGTCTTGTGTACATTTATTGGCTTAAATGACGCTTCACTCCATAGACATTGTCGAGACAAAGAGCCCCGCCTACGAGCATACCCATCACTTCAGGGACTTCCTGGGAGTTTAAACTGTGAGCACAGAAAATTAACCCCCCCCCCCAAAATAATCAGAACAACCCATAAGGACAGACAGCTGCCTGCTATCTAAGTTCTTAGTTGAATGGCTCACTCACTCACTCCTAGCGCCTCAGAAGGCTGAGATCTGAGCACTGCAGTTTGAAGCCAGTGTGGTCAGAGAATTATCCGAAAGACTTTCCTCCACTGACCCCGAAGAGAAGCTACAAGTAGAGCAGGGGCTGATGAGCAAGCGCACAGGGCCTTGAGTTGGTTCCCCTTATGGTAAAGCTTGAGGTCGAAATCCTTACCCAAAAGACCACCAGAGGCTGGAACCAATGTAAAACAAAGGAGCCTTTATTGCAAGCTCCAGCAACCTGTGATGCTGAAAGCCTGAGCCCAGGGTTACAGCACTTTTTGTACACTTCTTTGGGGAAGGCAGGGACTTTGCAAGCATCATAGCATCTTGTAACAAATCATCACATACCCCAGGAAATTCATAAAACAACTCTAAAACACAATTGGCATATCACAAAGTGGGAAAAGACCCGAAACGAATCATGGGTGGAATCAAGGCGCTGACATACTTCAAACTGGTTGATTCGCACCATGAGGGCACCTCAGGAAGATACGTGCAAAGCTGCAAGGCTTCTGGTTTAGATAGTGGTTCCGACATCCTGCCCTGAATAAACACCATCTGTGGTGACATCCTGCCTTGAGCCAACAACACCAGGGCAAGCACCATCTGTGGCTCTTTCCGAGAATTGTTGGTGCAAGGCTTTCTATGTATTTCCTGAGATTAGAACTGCAGTAGGGCAGGGGTTAAGTTTCAGAACAAAATGAGGTCTCATGTAAAATGGGGTTGCTCAGGTCTCTCATTACTACACATACAAAAATAATTGTTTCCCAATGTTTATTGAAAGAAGAAAAAAGGGGACATTGTCCCCAAAGAAATATTGTCATTACCTGACTTCTGAATGGATAACTGCTTTGTACAGCATCCTCAGAATGAAAATAAAAGTGTATTTTAAAGAAATGATACTATAAAGGCTGTCGTGATTGTTATTCAGTAAATATCGGGAAACTCCATCACCAGCCTCTCTTGCCCAGCGTGAGGAAAGGAAAAGAAAGGAGTGACATCCAAACAAAGATATACTCAGGACATAACTTTTTAAATGGTAAACGCTCCTTACAGCACCTTCAAAATAACAAAATTACGTTCAAAACAAACATTACCATAAAGACATTTGCTCCTTACTCTCTGTGGTTCTCAGAAAACTCTCAGTTGCCAGCCCCTCAAGCACAGCACTTTAGAATTCCTCCATTTCCCCACAGAACTCCAGGGCACAGGTCCTGCAGAGCCCTGCAGACTTCTCTTGACTTCCTCCCCGAGTCTGTGCCCAGGGAGAGGCAGAGCCACACCCCACACCCTGATGCCCCTTGACCCCAGAGTTCCCAGTGTCCCCCCTTCCAACTCTGCATTCCCAGGAATGACTTACACCAGGGACACCAGAGACTGGGGACCAGTCTACAAACTGAATCCCCTCCTTCGCTCAACGCTGGCTTCAGGAAAACCTCGTGTCCTGCTGTGTCCTGGCCTGGCCTTACATGGGTCTCTCCTGGCTACTGGGCTCCACAGCGTCCCCGGGTCCTGATGGGCCTCCCTCCCTCACACTCTCTCAGGTGGAAAGAAAGGCCATTAACCACCCCATCCCCATGCCTGGAGGAGCTTCAGAGCCCTGGTCCTGACTGCCTGACTTGTGGAGCCAGACCTCTAGAAGAGGGTGTGTGGGCTGTGACCTCACCTCCCCCAGGAGCCTCTATCCCATGTCACCTTCCCCACCATCACAGTGTATACAGGGAAATTCACATCACACCTGAAATAGTTCAACATCACCATCATCATCACCATCATCATCATCATCATCATCATCATCATCATCATCATCATCATCATCATCAGTGCTGCTGTCATTCACTGGGTCAGGAAAATAGAAGCCCAGGCCAGATCCACCTGAGTGGTGATAACCCTGGGGTCAGCTGTCCTCTGCAGATCTCATCCCCCCTCTCGCTCTCTGGGACTCACATTCCCATGGCTGCAAGGTTTTTGCCTCTGCAGTCATGTTTCAGTCTCCTGCTCTGAGCTCCTCTACGCAAATGTGGCAGAGCACACACCAACGAGTGAAAGCTTCAGATACTGAGTTCAAGCCCTGCTTTTAGACCAAAACAAACAAGTCTTGGAATACATTGACTTTTCTGCTTCTGGTTCCTTGCCGCATGAGCTTCTCCCATTGACTTTCCTTTCTGCTTTACTTCTTTGGTTATCAAGGTAAAACATTCCAGATTCTTCTCCCTGCTGGGGACAGCACCCTCTGCATTCTGTCCTCCTCCCCTCACTTGTCTGGACAGAATGTCACCAGCAATTGCTCACTCACACACCTGCGAACGGTTTCCACAAGCACTGAGCTCTGAACACAAGACAGGCACTGCCAGGTGCTGTTCAGAGTAGAACTGGCTTCTCTGGTACCAATGAAGAAGGAATTGCGTGGTGTAGTTTCATCCTGGATGAGGATTAAGAATGACGCCCTTTGAGAACTGAGCACCCTGGCTCACACCTGTAATCCTTGCTCTTCAGAAGGCTGAGGTGACAGGATCTTGGCTCAAAGCCAGACAGGCCCAGAAAATGAAACTTTGTTGCTGTTTATGGTTCTTGGCTTGAACTCAGGTCCTGAGCACTGCCCTGAGCTCTTTTTCTCAAGGTTAGTGCTCTACCCCTTTGAGCCCCAGGTCCAGTACTGGTTTTTAGAGTGGTTAATTGAAGATTAAAGTCACATGGTAACTGTTTCTGCCCTGGTGCCTTTGAACCATCTCTGATCTCCCTGGACTGGAGGCAGATATGTTTAGCCAAGAAGCTCTTATTCTGATTGGGAGAATTTGTCTAATTTCTGTCTACCTCACTCACACCTCTTCCATCCCAGAACCCTGAGACTAGAGGATTTCTTTCTGGAGGACCCCAGCTTGTAGAAGAGGGGTCAAGCTAGGGGTGGACCCTGGATTCCTCTTTGTTCCCTAACAGTGCTTGGCTGAGAAGAAACAAGTGAGAGATGAGTGCTAGGTGCGTAATTCATTTATTCACATTCAGAGAAGAAACATTAAAAGCCAGTCCCTAATAAAGGGGATTCACTGATAAAATTACAACAAATTAAGCATTCATACTTCCCGGGCGTGATACCCAATTAAAACACGGCGTACACTCAAGACTGTTATAAGTCTTCTCATAACCATTAATTGCAACTAATCAAGCTTCCTAATTAAACCTCCTTATACCTGCACCTTAGAAGTCAGTGGCACCAGCTTGATATTAGGAAATACAGGTTAGAGGTACATTTACAGTCTTTGAAAGAGGATTGTTTGTCACATTTTACTCATAACTGAAGAGGTATGCTTAACAAGTCACAACAAATATTACCGAATCCCTACTGTGGCTATGTATCTGTTGCTAGTCTGGAGCAACACAGGTATGGGGAGGGACACCCAGGGCCAGCCTGAAGTCCCCCAGAGCCGAGCCCTCCCCCAATTACCGGAGAAGAAACCACACTGAGTCAGGAGTTGTCAGCCATGAAAGTGCAGCAGATCTTTTATTTGTGTCAGGCACTTAGTTATATACTGTTGGGGAAAGAGAAGGTGGAGCTGGGAAGCTAGCCAATAGGAAGAGGGCCACCGTGCTTTCACTAAGGGTCGGGGCATTCTGCTGAGCCAGAACAGGCTCAGAGATGGGGATCGGGCCCCAACATGCATCCATACTTCAATGGCCAGGCTGGATTTTTTTCCTTAGTGAAACATTGCTCAGAGGCTTCATTTCAGGGCGGGGCACAATCTCTGAGCTTCTCTCGCTAGGCTGGAGTTCCATCTCTGGAGCCATAGCTCCACTTCAGGATTTTTGGTGATGAAGCGGGTAAGAGTCTCATGGACCTTCCTGCCCTGGCTGTCTTCACAGCATGATCCTCACAGCTCAGCTTCCTGAGCAGCTGGGATGATAGGTGTTGAGTCACCACAGCCTGGCAAGTCCGTTTTTGGAGGGATGGTTTTGAACTAATGATCCAAGCTTTCCAGGCGAGCATTCTACCACTGGAGTCTGGATCCCCACAAGTCTGAGCCTCCCCCTCTCCTCTTGTTCTTACTGGAGTTTAAACAGGTCTCATGCCTGCCAGGGCACTAGAGCTAAGTGACTGGGTGCTTGTAATGGTGAGGACTGGGGCAGTGGTCAAGGGATGTCCTCGACCTCCTTCCTTGTCTTGTGTGTCTCAAGCGCTGAACTCTCGCTAAAGGATCTGTTGCAAGGCTGGCACTGGTAGGGTTTCTCTCACATGTGAATTCGCAGATGGTTTCTCAGATAGGATGAGCACTTAAAGCACTGGCCACACTGCTGGCATTTGAAAGGCTTCTCCCCGAGTGAATCCGTCGATGGTCCTGGAAGTGACTGTCGTACCAAAAAGCTTTCCCACATGCCTCACGTTCATAGGGTGGCTTTTCCCAGTGGATTTTCTGGTGCTTAATGAGGGCGGAGAGTTTCCCGAAGACTCTCTCACACGCAGTACACGGGAACTTCCTCCCATCTGAGACAACAAGAACAAGAATTTTGTTTTGTTTTATTTTGGTCTGTCATGGGGCTTGGACTCTGGGCCTGGGCTTGGTCCCTGAGCTCTTCAGCTCAAGGCTTCCACCCTACTCCAGGAGCCACATCACCACTTCTTGGTTGCTAATGCTTAATTGAGATAAAAGTCCCACTGATTTTTTTTTTGTTTTTAGTTCTGGGTTGTCTTTGAACCACAGTCCTCAGATCTCAGCCTCCCAAGTAGCTAGGATTATAGGCATGAGCTACCGCACCCCACTAAGAACAAGAAATTCTAAAACCTCAGTCCTGTCATCCTAGCTACTCAGGAAGCTGAGCTCCTAGGATCATGGTTCAAAGCCAGCCATGGCAGGAAAGTCTGAGATTCTTTTATCTCCAGTAACCTAGTGAGAAACCAGAAGAGCAGCCGTGGATAAAGTGCTAGAGCACTAGCCTTGTGCAAAAGAGATTCAGGGACAGCATCTAAGCCCTGAGTTCAAGCCCAGAACTAAGCAAATAAAACACCAACGACACTACGCATTTCTAGTTTAGCAAACTTTGGAATCATGTTTTGGGCCTTTGTTCTATCTTGTCCATTTGAGTGTGTTTTGAGGGTGCTATTTGGCTCCTTTCTACTTCCTGTACTTTTTCATGATGGTTCCTTTTTCCTCCCTCTCCAGGCTCTTTGTGTTGCTGCAGACATCTGATCAGGTCTGGTGTGGAGACAGCAAGACCTGTGCATTGCATAAAGAGGAAGGCATGTGTGCTGGAGAGCAGGAGAGAAGGCAGACACCATGGACCCCACGGGATTATTTCCATATGGGGCATTTGTGACACTAAGACACCCCTGCAATTTCACACCCTGACTTCAGCGTCCAGCTGCCGTGGAGTCAAATGTGTAGGGTGAATGGGAGGTGCTGAGATGGGGACATGGTGTCCTGTGTCACTGAGTGGCTGGCATTTCCACTCAGCTACAACGGGCATGCAGGCCGGGTGCCAATGGCTCCTGCCTGTCACCTTCCCTACTCAGGAGATTGAAAACTGGAGAACCACCATTTAAAACCAGCCTGGGCAGTAAAGTCTGTAAGAGTGCATCTCTATCTAACCAGCCAAGTGCTAGAATGAGTGTTTGGTAAAGCACCATCCATAAGCAAGCAAATCAGTTGAGAGTGTAAGACCTTGTGCACATGCACACGTACACGGACACACACACCAGAAGAAAATGAAGCAGCCATAGCTGGGAGCATGGCCTAGTGGTAGAGTGCTTGCCTACCATGCACAAAGACCTGGGTTCGATTCCCAGGTACCATATACATAGAAAAAAGCCAGAAATGATACTGAGGCTCAAGTGGTAGACTCTAGCCTTGATAAAGTCCAAGGATAGTGCTTAGGCCCTGAGCTCAGGCCCAGGACTGGCAAAAAAAAAAAATGAAGCAGCCACATTACCTTCCAAATGTGTTTTTTTTCTTTATTCTCGTTAGTTTTGTATCTCAACCTACAGGATTAGGTGTTTCACTGTATGTCTGGTACCACTTTTAGCCACACCTCCACTTCTAGTTTTCTGGTGGTTAAGTGAAGATCAGACACTCATCAACTTTTCTGCTTGGGCTGGATTTGAACCATGGTGACCAGATCTCCTCCTCCTGATTAGCTAGGTTACAGGTGTGAGCCACTGGACACTGAATGAAATGGGTTTTTCTATCCCAATCCTTTCTAAGGATTGTTGAAAATGAGGTTATCTGAGAGGCGCTTTCACAAAGCTGGCCCCGTGTTTATGTTGTTTTCTTTTTGTTTTGGAAGGTCCTGGGGTTTGAACCCAGCCTGGGTACTGTCCCTGTGCTTTCATGCAAAAAGCTAGCACTGTACCACTTCAGCCACAGCTTCACTTGTGGTTTTGGTCTTTAGGGACAAATAAGAGTTTCACAGACTTTCCTGCCCGGAGTAGCTTCAAGCCCTGATGCTCAGATCTCAGCCTCCTTACTAAGTGGATGACAGGCATGAGCCGCCAGCACCCAGCAACGCTGTTACAAAATAGTGTGCAAAGAAATTGTGAGGATGAACTAGAAATGGGGACACAAGATCCTCACCCACGAAGATCAGGTTCCTGTACTTGTCCTGCATGATTGTCTTGTACAGAATCCGCTGAGTCGGGATCAGCTCCCGCCACTCCTCCTTGGTGAAAACCACAGGTCTGTCCTTGAGCGTCAACTGTCCAAAGAAGGAAAACCAAAAGCAAACATCTTGAGCATGTGACCATGGGCACAAGAGACTGAGAGCATTAAGGGTATGGGTGTGTTGAGCAAAGGAAGTGATTTAAAAACACATGTTCGATCCATATAACATTATGTCTATAGAGTGTTTATCCCATCATAGATTTTTATGTCTATGTAGTTATGTTTCTATCTCCAAGACCATGTCAATAATCTGAATATTGAGTCATTTCTCTTGTACTGTTTGGATATGTATCTATGACATATAAACCCTCAGCTTAATTTTAATTATGTTCTAAATCTAAGTGCCAGTGATTGTATAGAGATTCTCTTCTTGAATACTTGCTTGTTAAACATGACATTTGAAATATGATGTAAAAGGGGAGGGGAAATGGGTACCAAGACATGTGAAAGGGTATCAATGTATGTGAATTAATGCACCTTCTATCTGGCAAATATCATGTAACCCTTTTACTAATTACAATAAAAAAATAAAAAAAAGAAATATGATGTAAAAACAATGTTAATAAATTCTTTGATAAAAAAAAGAGAACTTAGAAAAAAAAAACCCATGTTCAGCCAGGCGTGGTGGCTCATGCCTTAAATCCTAGCTACTCAGGAGGCTGCCATCTGAGGATCAAAGTTCAAAGCCAGCCTGGGCACAAAAGGACTGGAGACTCTTATCTTCAATTAACCTCTAGAAAATGAGAAGTGGAGTAGGGTAGTAGCCTTGAGCTGAAGAGCTCAGGGACAGCACCCAAAGCAGGCTTAGTTCAAGCACCATGACCCGCCAAAAAACAAAACAAAACAAAAACACATGTTCAAAATGGAGTAGAACAAGAAGTTATTTCATTTTTCCTTTTTCTTCCTCCTTATGGTTTATCCTCTCTTGTCACTCTGAGTTTGCTATCCAGTGTATTGTATATATTTTTATTTATTTGAATTATGGAATGGAAGGGGAAAAGCAAGATGAGGAGACAAAGGACAAAGGAAGAACCAATGTAACCAGAATAATCACAAGACAATATTTTGGAAATGAACTTTACAAATTGGGAGGGGATAAAGGGAGAAAGTGGGAGAAAAACATGGGAAGGGATAATAATATTCGAAAAGACATGTACTCACTACCTTAGCAAGGTAACTGTCACCCCTCTATACATTGCCCTGACAATTAAAAAAAAAGATATACAATGAAGATATCACCATAAGAATGCTCTTTTTAATGACTCTGTTTCTGTTATATGCAGCTCCCTGACCCATGCAAAGCTCTACTAGTGAAAATTTAGGAAATCAGGGACTCCACAAGGCCAGAGGGGTCTGAAGACTGTCAGAGACGATTCTGGGAAAAGACAGCAGTTTAGCCTTCCTGCTGCATTGAGATAAACAAGGTCAGGATGCCCAGAGAAAAACCTGTCATACAAAATTGCTAACTGCAAAAGTTTTGCTCTGTGACCACTTGCTTGCTTGTGTAGAATCTGCCTGGCAACCTGCGTGTGGTTTTGGCCTTTAAAAACCCAGCCCTGCTGAACTCAGGCACTGCCTCTACTATCCAACTAGTGGGGTGTAGTCGCCCCACCGCTATGAGAAGATAACCAGGCTGAGTGTTAGTGATTTAATTGCCGTGGGTTCGAGTCTCACGTGGGCGGCCAGTATACAACATGAAGCATGTGTTCGTCTGACACGGAATGTTCTCGGGTGTGTCAATGTGTGTATTTATACATATATGCACATACATGTGTATGTACACAAATACATACCTCACATTTTATTTTACACTGTACAGTAATGAAGTAAATATTGTCCAGCTTTATATTTTGATTCTTCCCAAGATCTGTTATTTGAATTTACATGGTCCATTTTCAAAGGTCTCGACTAGCCCAGCACTGGTGGCTCACCCCTGTAATTCTGACTACTCAGAAGGCTGAGTGGTGAGGGTGAGGGTTCAAGGCCAGGCAGGCCTTACCTCCAGTGAGCCACCAGAAAACTGGAAATGCATCTGTTGCTCACTTTGTTAGAGTTCTGTCTTTCAATGAAAGAGTTCAAGGACAGCACCCAGACTCCCATTCAAGCCCCACCACTGACAAAATAAAAGTCTAGTAATGTGTGGTTTGGAACCTGGAACACTGACATCTGCTCAGCAGAGATTATGTTCATACAGTATAGCATTTTCCACAATGCTGGGTGTTCCTTGGAACTATTTTCTGCACAGTATTTTATCTAACAACTGCACAGTACACATTCTTCACAGCAGCCAGTGAATTTTCTCCAAATTAGATCGTACTCTGGGAAATAAACTCTCAGCACACAACATATTAAAATACTCTGTATTCTCTTAGACCAGAATGGATTAAACTAGAGTTTAAAAGAAACTACAAAAAATATTCCAAGACATGGAGACTTAACAATACCTTGTTGCATGATGAGACACTGAAGAAAAAAGGAAAATTCCCAGGCTCACACCTGTGATCTTAGCTATTCAAGGTTCCAAGCCAGCCTGGCTAGGGCAGTGCATCAGATATCATAGGGGATTGTAACCTCTTTGTACAACACCTTAATAACACTTCAAGTTATATTAAAAAGAGATTGTAGAGACAAGGGCAATGACAGAATGGAAATACAAGCTAGGATCTCTGTTTCTCAATGTTTATTATATGTATGATTCTATATATTAGGATTTAAAATAGATAGAACTGCATTAAGTCTATGCCTTTTGTTTTCTTTTCTGAAAATACAAAGATGTAACCAAGTATAGAATGAGAATGCTTGCCTAGCATGCAGGAAGCCCTGGTACCATTCTTTAGTGCCATATAAACAGGAAAAGCCAGAACTGTGGCTGTGGCTCAAGTGGTAGAGCGCTAACCTTGAACAACAACAAGAAAAAAAAGTTGACGGACAGTGCTGAGCCCCTAAGTTCAAGCCCCAGGATGGGAAAAAAAATGAAATGCATGTCAGCAGAATGACAAGCTGCTTCGACATCTGCACCTGTCAGGCAACACATCCAGGAAATGTGTGGTTCAGGAGCCTCTTCCTAACCACACAGGGGAGCAGAGGAGCGAGCGGAGTGAGGGGATGGGGGCTGGGCTTCTCTACTGGAGGACATGGCACATGGCTCAGGAAGACCTCGGCCTGATACTAGTTATTGGCTAAGAGAAAATGAATCATGTCTCTGTATGGTGATGGGAAATGGCCCGGAGTCTTTGAGTGACTAAATGAAGTCACCAGCCAACATTGTCACTGCACTGATAGTAGAGGCCAGAGAAAGAACAAGATGTCACCTGAATCCACTCCTTAATAACCAGTGGGTTAACCAGGATTCAAGCCACACCTGATCTCTACACTCTGCAAACTCCAATATGGCTCAGTACTTACATTTCCCACCTGAGGATCCAGACATCTAATTCTAATTCAATTTCTGAGTTTTAAAAAATATATATATTTTTATTTTTGCCAATCCTGGACTTGAGCTCAGGGCCTGAGCACTGTTCTTGGGCTTTCTCAAGACTAGCTCTCTACCACTTGAGCCACAGCACCTCTTTTAGACTTTTTCTTCCTGTGTCTGTGGTACCAAGGAATAGAACCTGGGTCTTCGTGCATACTAGGCAAGCATTCTTACCACTAGGCAAAAGTGCCAACCCAATTTATGAGCTGTTTTAAGCAACAGTTGCCAATGGCTTTTGCTTGAACTCATGGCATGGGCACTGGAAATGAGCTTTTTTGCTCACGTCTAGAGCTCTACTTCTTGAGCCACAGCTCAACTTCTTGCTCTTTGGTGGTTAACTGGACATGACAGCCTAACTTTCAGGTACCAGTGGCTCACGCCTGGAGGCTGAGATGTGAGGACTATGGTTCAAAGCCAGCCTGGGCAGAAAAAGTCCCCATGAGACTCTATTCTTTAATCGCTCTAAAATCAGTGTTAGAGCTGTGACTCAAAGTGATAGAGCACTAACATTAAGCAAAAAGAGTTCAAAGAAAAGTACCCAGTCCCTGAGTCCAAGCTCACAACCAACCACAAAAAGTCTCACAAGGGCTGGGAGTTTGGCCTAGTGGTAGAGTGCTTGGCGAGCACGCACAAAGACCAGGGTTCAATTTCTTGGTACCACATACATAGAGAAAGTCAGAAGTGGTGCTGTGGCGCAAGTGGTAGAGCTCTAGCCTTGAGAAAGCCCAAGGACAATGCTCAGGCCCTGAGCTCAAGCCCAGGACTAGCAAAGAAAAAGCTCACAGATTTTCCTGCCTTGCCTGGCTTTGAACCATGATCCTCAGATCTCAGCCTCCTGAGGAGCAAGGATTGCAGGTGTGAGCCAGGGTGCCCAGGTTTAATCTTCATCCTGGATGGAGCTACTACCACACATTTCCTTCTCCACTGAGGTCAGAGGACCTAGTTCCACTCCAAACAGCACCTGGCAATGCCTGTCCCATGTTCAGAGGGCAGTGATTGCTGAATCCCTTCACAGGTATGTGAGTGAGCAATTCCTGGTGACATTCTGTCCAGACAGAAGTGTGAGGAAGAGGACAGAATGGAGAGAGCGTTCTGTCTGGAAGGGAGAAGAATCTGGAAAGTTCACCTTGACTAGCAAAGAAGCAAAGCAGAAAGGAAAGTCAATGGGGCATGCTCACCGGCAAGGAAAGAGAAGTAGAAAAGTCAATGTTTTCCAGGCCTTTCTCCTTTTTTTTTTTTGGTCTAAAAGCAGGGCTTGAACTCAGTATCTGAAGCCTTCACTCCTCGGCTGGTGCTCTACCACCTGAGCCAGGACTTCAACCCCATTCAGAAATAACCCTGTGACATTCCAGGAGAAAGTGGGGATCTCACCCTGACTTGGGCTGGAGGTTCCTTGGAAGCAGCCATCACCTCCTCCTCTTCTTCCTCCTTCTCTGAGTCAGATCAGCTGAATCGACCCCTCCTTGCTCTGGAGGGTCTGCCTTTAAGACACTGGCCAATCCTCCTCACCTGCCTTCCTCACCACAGGTGAAGGCGCCTGGGGCTCTGCCGTGCAGATCCTGCAGATCCTCCATCTCGTGCTGTCCCCATGTGCATTCTCAAGGGAGGAGCTGGGAGCTGGAGACTGAAACATGACTTCCTCCATTGCTGATTCCTGGCTGCTTCCCCTGCCTGCAGAGGTAAACACGTTACAGCCATGGGAAAGTGAGTCCAGAGAGCGCGAGGGGGGACGAGCTGACCCCAGGGTTATCACCACTCAGGTGGATCTGGTGAAACTACTGGCTGCAGAGTATTTTATCCAACAACTGCACAACACACATTCTTCTTAGCATCCCTTAGAACTTTCTCCAAAACAGATCATTATTCTGGGACATAAAGTATCGGCACATATAAAAATATTGAAATACTCTCTATTCTAGCAGACCAGTCTGTCTTGGAGACAGCTTACCAGTTACATCTCCACCCTCTATCCTTACCTGTTTACAAAAATCTGTTAAGTTAGCCGGGCACCGGTGGCTCAGGTCTGTAATCCTAGCTACTCACGAGGCTGAAATCTAAGGATCTTAGTTCAAGGCCAGCCAGGGTACCAAAGACTGTAAGACTCTTTTCTTCAATCAACCATCAGAAAACTGGAAGTGGCACTGTCGCTCAAGTGGTAGAGTGCTAGCCTTGAGCTAAAGAGCTCAGGGACAGCACCCAGGCCCAGAATTCAAGCTCCATGACTGACCAAAAAACAAAATAAAATCTTCTAAGTTCTACTTTTGTGATGTCCCACTGTTTTGCCAATATGACAAGCATATTCTTGCCCCAGTTGCAAGTCTCATTGCACTCCTCAGAACAAGCCTCTCCCTCCAATTCCTGTAGCCACAGAACACCTCCTTCTCAGAACTGACTCTCCAAAATTCCCACAGTCCACGTAATGTGATGAGTGTTGATAGTTTAGTTTTTGTAGTCATCTGTCAGGATTTGCTGTCTAATTCTGGTTTTGTGTTTTGCAAAAATACTTAAAGTGCTTGACCATCCACATGTGGTGTTTTCCTGGCGCAGGGGACCCGCTGCGTGTGGCGCTCTCCTTTAAAAGCTCAGCCTCACCGAAGGTCGGGCAGGTCTCCTATCAGCCCAAAGGTGGGGAGTGGCCACCGCACTGCTATTAAACTGACTCCTAGTTCTGTTCACTGAGTGCTGGCGATTCTATGGCTGAGGAACTCAGAGGCCTCAAAATGGCTGGGTTATTCCAGTTTCATTCCGTGTGGCTCTTGAACTTGGGGCCTGGCTGCTGTCCAAGAGCTCTTATTGTGCAAGGCTAGCGCTCTACCACTCTGAGACATAGCTCCCCTTCCCGTTTTCTGGTGGGTAAATGGAGATAAGAGTCTCACAGACTTTCCTTCTCCAGTGTGCTTTCAACGGTGAACCTTAGTTCTCGGCCTCCTGAGTAGCCAGGATTACAGGAAGGGGCCACCACTACCTAGCTTATTTGTACCTTTAGATCTGACTCCACATAGGAGAGAAATACAGATGCCCTTCCTCTCTCAGAGCCCGACATAGCTTCACTCAGTGCCATTTCTCCAGGCTCATCCATGTCCTTGAAAATTTCTCCTCCTCCAACTGCTCTTCCTTCTTGGATGATCAGAATTGGATTCCTCTTAATGCATGAGCTATGGTGGGAGAATCATTGTGGAAGTGCAGTGGGATGGATGATTGATGGAGAATGTTTTCTTTTAGAGCCATGCATGCCTCACTCTCCCACAGCAGATCCTCTGCAGGACACAAGAGGAATGGAGAGGCGGGAGAGGCCTCTGTGCCTGTGGGGGTCGTGTTCTTCTCCCAGAGCAGGCTTGGGATCCTGGGTAATGTCTCTCTTCTCTACCACGATTCTGGGAGTCTCCTGCAATGCTTCCAATTTCCACTGTGTGGTAAGAGTCAGGGCTGACTGTGCTGGCTGCTGGGCGGGGCCCCATCAAGCCAGGGACTGCTACTGCCACTGGCCTCTTGAGCTACATCTCAGAAGGAGGTGGCAACCCTCCCAGGTAGATGCTCCTTCCCGTCCATGACCTGAAATCCACCCAAACTCTGCGCTGGACGTCAGCTACCCTTGTTCCACGTCTCTTCTCGCCCTACTGGGATCAAGGAGATGTAAGCCACTCTCCACTACTCCTGTTCTCCCTCAAGAAGCACCAGTGAGAAAGCTTGAGTCCTTTCATGGTAATAGTCACAGAGGAAAAGGAAAACTTTTCTGTTAACTCGGCTTGCGAAGAGGTTTGCACAGAGATTGCCATTCCAGATGAAGGGATAACTACAGCCCCTGGGGAGGTGGCTTCAGCTGCTGTCACCCTCCCAGGACCGTATCTAAGGAGCCCGCTGTGCCCCTGAAGCACACACGTTGGTCTCAGTAAGGACCAGCCTGCCATCCACATCATGAGAGGAAAGGCGAGCATGGACGTTTGCTGCTATCCTCAATGTGCAGCCTGCAGGAGAGACGCCATGGTGAGCACTCTAGGTGAGGGATCACCTCTAGGTCGGGGATCCTGGGTGGAACCAGGCGCCATGACAAAGCCACAGAGGAAGGATAGAAAGAGGTGGATCAGTGACCACATGTGGGGTTCCGGGCCTTCCACTCCCAGGCCCTGGTGGTTCCGATCTTCCTGTTCCCTCACAGCGTCTCTCAAGGTCCATGACAAGTGGTGAGGAATCCTCACTTTCCAGGTGCTCAGGGGTGCTGTTTTCCCATCAGTCTGTAGTATGAAATACTTGCACACCATTCCCCATGCTCTCTCTGTCTCTGTCTTCCTGCTTCTCCTCCTTAAACTGCGCCATCCCCATCAATAAAATCTTCCTGGTATTTTGTTACAGGGTGTGTTCAATGTTAAGAAAAGGGCAGCAGCCTGGGACTCTCTGCAGTCAGTGTGTTGGTGCATAATGCATATGAACCAGGCGCATATCATGGATGTTTATAGTTATTTTGAGTTGGTTGTGGGGTGAGGCCTGGGTGCTGCCCCTCAGCTGGCTTTTCTCTTTGGTTTGTTTTTTCTCAAAGCTAGTTCTCTACCCCTTTGAGCCAGAGCTCCACTTTGAGTTTTCTGGTGGCTAATTGGAGATCAAAGTCCAGGGACTCTCCTTTGGGGGGCTGGCTTTGGACTGCAAACCTCAGATGTCAACGTCCTGAGTAGCTAGGATTATAGAGGTGAGCTATCAGTGCCCTGCTTGTTTATACTGTAAATCTGATTCTACATAGGAGAGAAATACACATCCCCTTCACCTCTCAGAGCTCACTTACCTTCGCTTGAGGCCGGGTCTCCAGGTGCCCCCATTCCCCTGATAATGCCATCAGCTTCTTGTTGTTGGATGAGCAGAATTGGAATCCTTTTAGTACATGACAGATTATAGGACAATATTTCTGCTGGGATGAATGCTGGATGGGGAATGCTGAGTTCCCTTGGTGCCATTCCTGGCTCAGTTTCCCAGGCAGATCTCTGGATGAGACACAAGGAAGGGAAGCATGAGAGACGCCTGTGTGCCCGTGGGGGTGATCTTCCTATCCCAGACCTGGTGGGGCTGCTGGGAAATTTCTCTCTTCTCTACCGTTATCTATCCATCCGTCTCCTGCACGGGGAACAGAATGAGAGCCACAGACTTGATTCTTAGGCCCTTGATTGTGGCTAACGCCTTAAGGCTTCCGGGCAGGGGCATTCCCCAACCATGCTGGCTTGGGGCTGGAGAGCCTTCCTCAGTGATTCTGGGTGCAAACTGGTCTTCCACGTCCCCCGCGTGGGCAGGGGGTGGCGATGGGAAGCACTGGCTCCCTGGGCGTCTTCCAGCCGTCAGCACCACCCCCGGGGACGGCAGGTGGGCAGGGTGAAGGGGAAGCCCACAAGCACACTGTCTCCCCAGCCACCTCAGCTGGGCTGGGAGCCTCGTGGGGAACCTTCCTTTTCTCAAGCTCATCACCGGACCCCACACACACGACAGCGTAGCCACCTTACGAGCCTGTGGATCCTGCTCCTCCGGGCGGCAGGGCCCGCCGCAGATGTAGTCCATGCGGCCGTGCCCTCAGTGCCTGACGCGCTGTGTCTGGGGCTCAGGCTCTGGGCCAGCGCCTCCATGCTCTCCCTCCTGTCCAGACAGGAGCCCCTCCGCGGCCCCGCCCCTCCGCGGCCCCGCCCCTCCGCGGCCCCGCCCCTCCGCGGCCCCGCCCCTCCGCGGCCCCGCCCCTCCGCGGCCCCGCCCCTCCGCGGCCCCGCCCCTCCGCGGCCCCGCCCCTCCGCGGCCCCGCCCCTCCGCGGCCCCGCCCCTCCGCGGCCGCGCTCCGCTTATAGTCAACCTCCCCGCCTCCCTCGGCTGCGCGCGCAGTTCCCCGCACACCCGGAAGTGGACGACAGGGAGGGGAGGTCCCGACGCGAGCGCTAGTGTCCCTGGCTGTCTGAGCGTGTGTGTGCTTCGGGGCGGGCCGGGGGCGGCGGACGGCCCCGCGCGGCTCCTCCTCGCCGCCCCCTGCACTGGCGCGGCCCGCGGCGACCGGACCCGGGGGTCCCCACGTCCCTTCGCACGGGGACGACGCGGCCCGCCGCCCCGATTCCGCCTCGGCTCCGGCTCCCCCACCCTCGGCGCCCTGGCTCCGGCTCGCCCTCAGTCCTCCCTCCCCCCATCCGGTCTTCGGACCCCCAATTCCCAGCCCCGCCCCTTCCGGGGTCCTGGCCCGCCCCCATCGCTGATCTCTGCGGCTCCCCCCCTCCCTCCACCCACCCCGGTCAGCCCAGGGTCGGAGAAATGGGGAACCCGGGCCTGGCCTTGTGACCCTGGGCCTGCCCACGGGGCGGAGGTGGGGTGGGGGGCAAAGCATGGGCAGCAGCAACACTGGCAGGAAATCCGGGGAGCAGGGAGAAGAGAGAGCCCCGACAGCCGTGGCAAAGGGGAGAATGGGGTGCCCGGCTTGAAAGAGTCCCAGGCCAGAGCAGAAGAGGCTGCAGAGGAAACAGCAGAGGGGAAGCCAATGCAGAGCTGCAGACTCCGCCCTCCACCAGGACCCCACCTCACAGGGGGCCGGGGCGGGGGAGAGCGCAGTGACTGCAGGTGTCAGAGCAGTGTGGTCCACGGGAAGGAGGGGTCGAGCATAGCAGGAGAGTGGAGGGGCAGCGCGTGGATTAACCCCAGGCGCTCAGGAGGCTGAGATGGGAGGATGGAGGCCTCAAGTCAGACTGGGCAGTTTTGTTTTGTTTTGTTTTGATTTGCTGTTTTGGATCACAGACTGGAACTCAAACTGGGTGCTTGCTTTTTTGCTCAGTGGCCTTGATACTTCAACCCCTGCACACCTCCAACCCCTTCCTGAGACTCTTATCCCCACTTAACCAATAAAAAGCCGAAGTACAGGGCTGGGAGTTTGGCCTGGTGGTGGAGTGCTCTCCTAGCATGCACAAAGACCCAGCTTCGATTCCTCAGCAGAAGTGGTGCTGAGGCTCAAGTGATAGAGCTTTAGCCTTGAGAAAGTCCAAGGACAGGGCTCAGGCCCTGAGTTTAAGGCCCAGGACTGCCCCCCAAAAAGCCAAAGTACAGCTCCAGCTCCAGCAGCTGAACACCAGCCTCGAGGCACAAACACTCAGGCATAGCACCCAGGGACCAGGACCAGCATTCTCCATCACCTCATGAGTAGACAGCAGGGGACTGTCTCTAAGGTGAGGTCCTCCCTGCGTTCTGCACAGGGAGTGGTTGTTGTACCTGAACATTCAACAGCGTGTTTTAGCAGGCAGGACTGACTTCTGGAAACTGATATTACCTGAGGAGGAATCCCTAGAGAGGAAGAGGAAAAAGAAGCCAAGGATGGTGGCTGTGACTCAGGTAAGGCCGTGTGGCATCTCCTTCCTCTCAGAAGAGCTGGGCCTGGGTGCTGACTGCTGGGCCTGCCTGCCACCTCTGCTTATACTCCCCCACCTCACTCTTTCCTTCAGCCCCTGTCTCCTCCACTGGGCGTGGGCACAGGAGGACATCAACCGGGCAAGCTGCTCCTGTGTCGTTGCTGAACAGACCTCTCTGCTGCTGTTCTGTTCCACTTTGGGTTCTCTTGCTCCTATCCTCCTCCACCCTATTCTGGTGCTGGAATACAGGATCATAGTGCTGTCCTGAGCTGTTTTGCTCAAGGATGGGGCTCAACCATTTGAGTCACATCTCCACTTCTGTCCTTTTTGGTGGTTGGAGACACGAGTCTCATGGACATTCCTGCTTTAGTTGGCTTTGAACCATGATCCTCAGATCTCAGCTCCCTGGACTGACTAGAATTCTTGTCGTAAGTCCCCACTAACTCGGAACAATGCCATGATGTACAGTTCCATGTAGCTTTTACCTTTTACTGTCATATCAAAGACACTATTAGAAACTATCATCCTGAAGCTTCCTTCTGTCCCTGGCATCAGATTATAATTCCATCTAGTACTTTCTCTGAGTGTGTGGGTGTGTCTGTGTGAAATGCTTTTCTTTTTCTTCTTGGGGACAGTTGACATTCAGGGACGTGGCCGTGGATTTCACCCGGGAGGAGTGGCAGTGCCTGACCCCTGCTCAGTGGGCTCTGTACAGGGACGTCATGCTGGACAACTACAGGAACCTGGTCTCCGTGGGTGAGGACGACCTCCCAGCACAAGTCTTTGCCTTGTTTTTCCCTGAATGTCTGGAGAGCCCCAGGTTCCATGAGTAGACATAGAGCTCTACCAGTTCAGAGACGGCAGCATGCTAAAGTGACCCCTGGACTTTAATAATAACTGTCCTGTGTCCTGCCTCCTGTGCAGTGCATCTCCACGTCCCACAGCTTGAGTGTGCAGGAATGCATGTCAGCAATGGCAGGCGTCTCTCATTTTATTTTGCTCCTTTTTTCCCTTGACCTTCTTCCCTCTCCCTTCTCCAGTCTTCTCCTTTCCTTTCTCTCTCTAGAGCTTTGCGCAGTCTAAGCAGGTCATCTCATCACTGAGCTACATCTCAAGTACCATGACACACCTTCCCTCCCTCCTTCCTTCTTTTTTTTTTTTTTTTTTTTTTGGCCCCCTTCTCTCTCTCTTTCTGGCCCCACTCGCTCCGGCCCCTTCTCGCTCCAGCCACCAGGTTGTGTCTCGTCTCTGCCACTTCCGGCTTGGTTGTGTATGTGGGATACCGAGGAATCGAACCCGGATCCTTGTGCATGCTAGGCAAGCACTTTAACCGCTAGGCCAAACTCCCGGGCCCCCTCCTTCCTTCTTTCCTTCCTTTCTTCTTTCTTTCCTTCCTTCTTTCCTATTCTTCTCCTCTTCCTTACCTTTCCTTTTTTTTTTTTTTTTTTAAATTTGTTTTGAGAAAAGGGGCTGCTTTGTAGCCCTGGCTCCATCACCTTGAACTTCTGAGTGCTGGGATTTCACCCATATGACACCACACTGGGCCCATGGCGGTGTTGAATGTATGGATTTCCTTGTGCTTCTAACTCAGCAATGTTGAGATGGAGGCAGTCTGGGGAATGTGTGAACTGTCTCTATGCATCCATCTGGAATGGCCCCTTCTCACCTGGGGATTCCGGAAATCTCACAGTGCATTGTCTTTCTATAAACAGGAATCTCCCCTTCCAGCGAGAGTGTGATTTCCATGTTGGAGCTCCTGGAAGAGCCCTGGGTGGCACAGAGTGATGTGAACACACCAGGGGAGCTGAATGGATGGGAAGGCACTGAAGGTGGGAGCGCAGGTAAGAGCTCAGATGGGCAGAGATAGAGCTGGGGAGGCTGGACACCAGTGGAAGTTTCCTATAGGAGAACACGTGTTTCTCTGCTGTGAGCCCTAAAGGACTTTAGGATTTCCCCCTTGTCACCTGTCCTGCAGAGTAAGTGCCATTCTGTGTCTCCACTACATTTCCTAATCCATTGAAAGAGCTTCCAGGCTGACTCTCCGGCTAATGCTGGCTGTGCAGGGCCTGCGCTGTCTCTTCTGAGTAGTTCGTTGGACATAAGAGTCTCATATACTTTCCTTCCTGGCTGGCTTTGAACCACCAGCACCTGGCCTGGGCTGTCTCTTTTATATGGGGACTTTAATTCCTTCAGATGCAGACCTAGAAGTAGATGGGTGGACATTCCACTTTTTATAGTTGGTGCTTTTTCTGCAGCACAAATTCTTTTGTATTTTTTTTAAGAGAAAACTACTTGATTATTTTATCACGGATTACTATTTCTTTTTGGTGTTGTTTTGATAACTTCACCAGCATGCATTGTGCAACACAATTGCTAGAAATATCTCTTGTTCATGTTAAAATCTGCTCACTTGAGTGGGTATGGGAAGTTTATAGCACATATTCCAGGTTTTTCTTTTTGGGGTTTCTTTTCTGGCATTGTCATATTGTTTCCCTTTCTTCGCACTTCAGCTTTGCAATTCAAATTACCAGTAATTTCATTCTTTAAACTGCTTTGGGCTTGAGTTATTAGAACACATGGTGTGATATGTGGTGATATTTACCTGTACACACTCAGTATGTTGTACACTGGCATTTTTTTCTCTTTGGTTATGATATAACCATGTGGCTTTTGGCACTTACATGTGTTATGGGACCCTGGGGGAAAATCCTGTCTTCCTGTCAATGAGATTGGTTCAGGATACACCTTTTCCTCACAGGCTGTTTGAAATCAGCTTCCCTTCTCTTCAGGTGGATTCCATGTGATCCACTTTGCAGTGGAGGAATCCTGTTCCTTTTGTGTTCCTAAATATTGGATTTCATGGTTCTCAGAGTCCCTGTGGCGCCTCAGTGTCTGTGTAATTTTTGCCCTGGTGTTCTCTCCTTCAGCGCGCAGTATTTCACTCCGTGATTAATGAGATGGAAACCTGTTATCTTGCAGATCCTGGATGTGTAATTACAGAATTACCACCCAACAGGGGCAGCAGTAGGGGAGAACTACCTGAAAGGCATGAGGACGGCAGCGCTGAGGAGTTGTCCTGCAAGGAGGTCCAGAAAGACACAGGGAACTGTGAGTGGGAGTGGAGAGACGCTGAAGGCAGAGCTGATGGGGAGCTTGTGGTCCCTGGAGAAGATGGCGGTGGCAGAGGAGAGCAGGAGGGCGGGAGTGCCGTGGGGTGGCAGCCCAGGAGGACGTGGCTGGGGTGGCATCTCCAGGAGCAGCTGTGTCTGCCTGAAGGGCCAGGGGTGAGGACTGGAGTGGAGAAGTCCTTCCTCACCAGGCCCCCCATGTCGCCCCCTCAGGGGAGCCCCTCCTGTGGGAAGACGGACATTGTCCCTGCAGGTGTCATTGTCCCCAAAGGTGACGGTGCCTCCATCTGTTCTTCTTTAGACATGCAGAGACTCATGGCCCACCTTGGGGAAAATCCTCACAAGTGCTGGGCTTTGGGCTTTCCCTTGTCCTTGGCGTGTCACTGGCGGATCCACACCGGGGAGAAGCCTCACCCTGGCATGGCGTGCGGGAAGGCTTTCTCCTCACCTTCCCATGTCTTGGTTCACGAGCGACGCCATCGCAGGAAGGCTTTCTCCACGCGTTCCTGCCTCTTCGTTCACGCGCAATGCCATGGCTGCGTGGAGCCATCCCAGTGCGGGGCGTGTGGAAAGGCGTTCTCCACACTTCCTGATCTCTTGCTTCACCAACGCCTCCCTAGCAGGGTGATAAAACTCTGCTGCTGCTGCTCAGAGGGCAGGAAGGCGTTCAACCAGGTGCCCAAGCCCAGCGCCCCTGCAGGAGGAGCCTCGTGGAGAGGCCTTACCCGTGCAGGCAGTATGGCAAGGCTGTGTGTTCTGCTCTGGCCTCACTAAGCCCCGGCCATCTCAGGCTTCACTCAAAAGAAACCCCACCGGGAGGGCAGCAGGGCATGGTCTGTCTGAGTGTGGTCCCCAAGGATCCATTGTCCACAGAACGTAAACCCAAGGACTGCAGAGAACTACCCCATCCAGGCATACAGCCCAGTGGGGTGCTTCCTGCTGTAATCCCAGCAGAAGATAGTGAGTTTGAGGGCCGCCTGAGCTATATAGCATAATCAAGACTTTTTTTGTAAACAGTATGTAATATGCTGCTGTCAGAAAGAATGACATCGCCCCATTTGTAAGGAAATGGAAAGACTTAGAAAAAAAATCCTGTTAAGTGAAATAAGCCAGACTCAAAGGAACGTAGGCTCAATGGTTTCCCCCATTTGTCCTAATCAGTAGAAACCTTGGGCTCTCCTAGCAGAGATTTACAATAGAACCAAACCTAGATACATAAGGCCATATAGTATGATGCTAAATGAAAGGACCTCCAGGATACAGAAACAACAGCCATATAATGAGTGATTGTTGTTTTTAATGTACTATGTTATCTCTCATCTCTTTTGCTGTCCCTTGGTTATCTCATATTGTTACAGTATTTCACCTTGTTATCTGATATACTGTATATATGCATATATGGTTATTTGAAATCGGATAGGGAAGGGGGAAAAACAAGATGAGGGTTGGGGGTGGGAGGAGGGAAATGGGGACTAACACATGAGAAAGGGTATCAATGTATGTGAAGTAATGCACTTTCTATCTGGTGAATATAATTTAACCTTTCTATTAATTATAATAAAAATGTATGGAAGAAAAAAAAGAATGGCTGTCACAAAAGGCAGAAAATAGGAAATCATATCCACAGCAGAGGCTTGAATGCAAGCCTCAGGCAGTGGAGAGCAGAATACACTTTTTTGCCAAAACCATCTAGGAAGCTCATCTCTGCTTATGATGACTGGTACAAAAGACCGCCAAGCCAAGAATGCAACAAAATCCATACAAAGAAATCACGGATGTCCAGAATAAAGAGTTCACATCACCAAGTGCGATTATGATCAAACCTTGCTTAATGAAATGCCCGCCTTGCAGGTGTTTCCCTGCGGGGTCTGGGAAGGACTGGTCCTGCCATCTTGTGAGGATTATTCCTGTGCAAACTCTGGGAAAGGTGACTCTTCCTTCTGAAATCACACACAGGCTGTGCCCAGCAGCGTTAGGGAGGGGTGGAGAATGGTACAGAACTGGGGCACACTGTTGCCTGGCATTGGGTATCCTTCATCTTGATGGTACTCTTTATGGGTATGGACTACACTGGCTCAAGTAGAGCAAGAACTGAGCAAGTGGCGGTGCTCATGGGACCAGCAGGCGCTAGGCTACCTGACACTGGGGACGTGGTGGAGGGGATCCAGGAGAATGGCAGCCTCTACACCGAAGGACCGAGGCTGTCATGTAGCAAAGACTGCGGCCACTCTTTCTAATGAGATGAATTCATCTTGCTTCTTGAGATGAAAGAGAAAACAGTTTTTAAAGCGGGTAATTTCATTCTATCTAGAATGAGGACTTTGGAGTATCTCAGTGTTCAAGCACTTTCCCAGCAGGTGCCAGGCTCTTAGTTCAAACCTCAGGAGCACACACACACACACAAACACAACCAGAAGAGCATTGTCTTGAAGATGATTATATAAAATTGCTGCTATTAAATGTTGCTACTGCTCTATTCAGAATGTATTCATGTTTTAGTCAATAAAATATCTTTTTAAAAAAAACATACTGGATGATTGGTGATTCCTATCCAGATAAGTTTTACTTCATTTCCAATTCTTCTGGACAGAAAAGGTCTATAAAGATTGAGGATCTAGGATTTGAAGTTGAAATTGAACCTGACACAGTTTGGGGATACTCTAAAATCTTAGTCACCAGTGCTGTTAGCCACCCTGTTAGGATCTGGTGTAGGTAACATGGCCTTGCCACCCAAATGGAAGAACCAGCACCTAGCACAGATTTTTGTGCTGTAATAGGTGTGGATGTATATCTAAAGTTACAGTTTCCTATGAAGCCATATTCAACATACAATTTTAAGTGTTTATAATTAAACAAGGACAATCTGGTGGCTCACGTCTGTCAGTGGAGCTGCTCAGGAGGCTGGGATCTGAGCACCATGGCTTGAAGCTAACCCAGAGTGTGAGGGCCTGAACACTATCCCTTAGTTTTTCTGCTCAAGGCTGGTGTTCTCTCATTTAGCCACACCTCTACCTCCAGCTTTTGCTGGCTTATTAGAGATAAGAGTCTCGACCAAAACTCAAAATACAACTTCCACACGATCTAGTCTTGGGCACATTCTCAGGATGTGTGGGTCCATGAACACCATATTTGTCGAGGCACTGTTCACCACAGCCAAGAAACAACCCATATGCTCCATGTTGTCTGCAGAGGAATGAGTGCCACTGTGCACTCTCCTGAGGAAAAAAGTGAGGCAGGTTCAGAGGAGCAGAGTCACCGGCCCCACTGTGGATGTATGCCTAAACAGGATGCAGTCTATTTTCATCAGAGACTTGGCACCACATACATAGAAAAAAGCTGGAAGTGGTGCTGTGGCTCAAGGGTAGAGCCCTGAGTTCAAGCCCCATAATTGGCAAAAAAAAGGGCAAGTACATGATCTGGAAATGGATAAAGAACAGGGTGGTGGGACCATCAGCAAGACTGGAAGAGCCCAGGTGAGGAATTGAGTCACATGCAATGAGTTAGACCAGAAACCCAGGTTGAGACGTCTCTCTCCCCTCCTTAGTACAGTAACAACAATACAGGGTCAAAACCACCACTGATAACCATGAGAATGACTGGGGAATCAGAGAATGAAATGACGTCCACACAAATGACCATGCGTGAAAAGAGCACGCGTCACCCTGCTTTGAGGCATAGACATCCAATGCTTATATGGAAGTTCTCAAGTGGGGACAATGGAGGGAAAACAATTTGTAGAAATATGATCAATATTACCAGAGAAATTCCTTCACAGAAATTCACATTCTACTTTCCTTCTTTTCTTGTCTTTTGTTCATTTTTTTTGGTGCCAAGCCTCTGGCTTGAACTCAGGGCCTGAGTGCTGTCTTTGAGCTTTTTTTGTTCCAGACTTGTGCTCTACCAGTGAACTCTAGCTCCTCTTCTGGCTTTTTCAGTGGTTAATTGGAGATAAAAGTCTCATAAATTTTCCTGTGCATGCTGGCTTTAAACCTTGATCCTCAGATCTCAGCCTCCTGAGTAACTAGGATTACAGGTGTGAGCCACCGTTCGCGGCTTTAATTTTCTTTTTCCAACAAGACAAATGATGGTGCTTCCCAATGAGATTAAGAATAGAAAAAGAAACTTTTGTTCAGAAACTTTGGCATACACCCAACAGAGATCTCTCATGGACTGTCTCCACAAGTTGGGCCTTATTACCTCCTGCTGGCCATTGGGGGCCAAGAATAAGTATGCCCATTATGTTTATGTGTAATAATACACATACTAAAATGAACTCCAAAGACACAGAGACAAAATAATTTTTTTTAATTTTTCTGATGATTCTGTATTCACTCCCATCCTCCCTTGAGAAGCACCAGTGAGAAAGTCTGAGCAGGGTCTTGATCATGTCGAAGGAGCCTGCTGGGCTTCTGAAGCACACATGTTGGGCTCAGTAAGGACCATGCAGCCACGTGCATCCTGAGAGGAAAGGCGAGCACAGCTCCCCTTGCCGCTTTCTTGGTAGTTGGTTGGGCTTTAGAGTCCCACAGGCTTTCCAGCCTGGGCTGGCTTAGAACTGCCATCCTCAGATCTCGGCCTTCTGTGGAATGGTGTAATGAGGATGAAAGGTGTGAGCCACCCAGAGCCTGCTGACATCTATTTTTTTTATGTTTATTTTACAGCACCTGTTGGTGACTTAATAGCCCACGTCTCAGCCTTCCACACCCCCACATCTTGTCCATCAGACAATCCAGAGAGTTGAGCTCACACCAGAGCTCCCCTGGAAAGGAGTAAGACACTGAAATAAGAACGAGTTGATTAGGGGACAGCCACCTGCACATGGTCCCAGGCAGTTCTGCCTTCCTGCGTGCTCTCCACGGACAATTCCAGCTTCGGATTCGATGACTTCAGTCCATTTCAGGGGAAGGAAGTGGCCTCGGCCCAGTGGCCTCCCACCTTCACCCCGTTTTCCCAAGGGACATCTGGCTCCCAGGGCACCTAGCCTGGGTTTCCTCCCATGGAGGTCAGGCCTCCAAAATCAAGGGACACACCTAGGCTGGGAGGAAGCCCGGAGGAGAGCCGGGCTTGGGGCCCCGGCCCCTCCTCCCAGCAGGTACCCTGCCCCTTCCCGAAGGTCCCTTGGCAAAGTCCCTCAATAACCTGGCCTCGCCCCCCAGCCCCCTGGCCCCACCTCAGCACCCTGGTCCCGCCCAGGGTGCCACTTTGGAGGCCTCACGCCATCCTTGGCTCCACCACCAGGCAAGGCCCGACTCCGCCCACACCGCATTCTTTTCTGGCCCCGCCCCTTCCCCGCCCACTCGCTGTATCCGCTTCGCCCAGCGTCCTCGCCACGCCCACTTACGGCCCCGCCCACCCGCGCCATTTCCTCGCCCAAGACTGGTCACACACGTACTGGCCCCGCCCACTCGAGGCTTACCACTGGGGATTGGTTCCCGCCCCCGGCCCCGCCCCCGGCCCGCCCACCCTCTCGCGCTCGCGTCCCGTGTTTGCCCCGCCCCCTTGCCCGGCTTTCTCCCCCGCTGCGCGCGCAGTTCCCCACAGACCCGGAAGCGGATGGCGTGGAGCGGGGTTCGCCGCGAGGAGCCCGAGCCTTTCCCCAGTGTCTGAGTAAGTCGGCGTTTCGGGGTGTCCCCAGCTGGCACGGGGTCGGGGGCCCCGGAAGCCCCGGCGCGTCCCCTCCTGCAGGGCAGCCTGGGGCGCCCCCGCCGGTCTTCCCTCACGGCCCTCGGCCCGGCGCGGCCTGACTGGGGGTCCCCGAGCCCCTCCGCATGAGGCGAAGCTGGGACGAGGGCGCGGGCCGCGGCCCTGGCCCCACTCCACCCCAGGCCCCGGGCTCCGGGCCTGGGAGAAGGACCGCCGGCCACACCCCTTCCGCGCTCCGCCTCCCTCCCCGCCGCCCCCACGCGGGCCCCCTGCCCAGCCTGGCTGGGTCCGTGGTTCCATTCCTCTCCTGCTCTTGATGGACAATCTCAGACCCTCATCGCTGGTTACTGCAGGACTTAGGCCGGGCCCAGCACTGCACCCCGCCGCACCTCATCCCTGCCTTGCGCTGTGCTGGCGCCCTTCCCCATCCTACCCCGGGCCGGGCTGTGGTGTGGGTGGAAACCTGAGCCCGGCCTTGGTACACTGGACATGTCCCTGGGACTCTGCAAAGTTGAGGGCAAAGCATCATCAGGAGAAAGAGGGAGAGGAAAACAGGAAGAGAAGACAGACCCCAACGGCAGGTGGGAAAGTAGAGAATGGGGTGCAGGCTTTGCAGAGAATTGGTGACAGGAGCAGAAGAAGCGGCATAGGAAACAGAGGGGAAAGCACATAGAGAACTGCAAATTCTCCACCTCGGCAAGGATCCCAGACATCACACAGGGCCTGGGTGCAGGAGACCGGGGAGCTCTTCCCAGAGGGGGACAGCACAGTGACTTGCAGGTGTCAGAGCAGTGTGGTCCACAGGAAAGAGGGGTCGGAGGTAGCAGGAGAGTGGAGGGGGCAGCGCCATGGTTTAACCCCAGGCACTCAGGAGGCTGAGATGGGAGGATGGAGGCTTCAAGTCAGACTGGGCAGGAAAGCCCAACACTTTTTTTTCTAGGTCACTGAGCAGGGCTCAGACTGGGTACTTGATGCTTTTTTGCTCAGTAGCTTTGGTACTTCAACCCCTGCACACTTCAACCCCTCCCTGAGACTCATCTCCAGTTAACCACCCAAAAAACTTCAGCTATGACTCACATGATAGGGCACCAGGCTTGAGTCAGAAAGCTTCAGGAATAGGGCCCAAGTCCTGAGTTGCAGCCCAGAATCCGCATTCCCCATCAATCCCTGTGTGGACAGCAGGGTACCACCCTCCCCACGTGAGGTCCTTCCTGTGTCCAGTGCAGGGAGTGTGTGCTGAGTCTGAGCATAAAACAGGATCTTTTTGACACTCAGGACTGACTTCTGGAAGGTGATCTTACCTGAGAAGGAATCCTGAAGGAAGAGGAAAAGGAAAGGAGCCAGGGATGGCGGCTGTGACTCAGGTAAAGCTGTGTGGCCTCTCCTCCCTGTCCAATGAGTTGGACCTGGCAGCTAGCGGCTGACTCCAGGGGCCTGCCTGCCACGTCTGCTCACACTCCCCCATGCCTTCCCTCAGCCCCTGTCTCTTCCACTGGGTGTGGGCACAGGAGGGCATTGCCCAGGCAAGCTGCTCCTGTGTCCTCGATGAACCCTCTCTGCATTGTGGGATAACCCACCTCTGTCCTGGGGTTTGAATTAGGGGTCTGGGTGCTTATCCCGAGCCTTTTTGCTCAAAGCTCTACCACTTGAGTCACATCTCCGCTTCTGGCTTTTGTTTGGTGGTAAATTTAATTGGAGAAAAGAGTCTCATGGACTTTCCTGCTCCATTTGGGTTTGATCCACAATCCTGAGATCTTGGCCTCCTGGAGTTATAGATGTGAGCCACTGGTGCCCAATTGAGTTCTTTTAGTACAGCTCCTCATGCATCCTCACTTTCTCAGAAGTGCTTGGATATGTAATTCCATGTCATCTTTTTCCCATTTGTTGTCATATCACAGACACCTTCACAAAATGTCACCTCCTGAAGCTCCCTCCTGTCTCTTGCATGTTGATTATAATTCCATCTAGTACTTTCTCTGAGTCCGTGGGTGTGTCTATGTGAAATGCTTTTCTTTTCCTTCTTGGGGATAGTTGACATTCAGAGACGTGGCCGTGGATTTCACCCGGGAGGAGTGGTGGTGCCTGACCCCTGCTCAGCGGGCTCTGTACAGGGACGTCATGCTGGACAACTACAGGAACCTGGTCTCTGTGGGTGAGGACGACCTCCCAGCACAAGTCTTTGCCTTGTTTTCCCCTGAATGTCTGGAGAGCCCCAGATTCCATGACTAGATGTAGAGCTCTACCAGTTCAGAGACGGCAGCATGCTAAAGTGACCCCTGGACTTTAATAATAACTGTCCTGTGTCCTGCCTGCTGTGCAGTGCATCTCCACGTCCCACAGCTTGAGTGTGCAGGAATGCATGTCAGCAATGGCAGGCGTCTCTCATTCTCCTTTGTTCCTTTTTTCCCTTGACCTTCTTCCCTTTCCCTTCCTCTAGTCTTCTTTCCCTTTTTAGGGCTTTGTACATGCTAGGCAGGTCCTCTTATCACTGAGCTACGTCGTATCACAGCTATATCACAAGCATTATGTCAAACCTCCCTCCCTCTCTACCGTCTTCCTTCCTTCTCCTCCTCCTCTTTTTTTTGTTGAGATAGTGTCCCACTGTCTAGTCTTGGCTGTCCTTGAACTTCTGACTGCTGGGATTCCACGTATATGACACTATACTTGGCCCATGGCAAACACTGAACGTATGGATTTCCTTGTGCTTCTAATTCAGTAGTTCTTGCATTTCCACTCTGCATGTTAAAGTGACTGCTGCAGTGTTTAGATGGAGGCAGTCTGGGGAATGTGTGAATTGTCTGTGTGCATCCATCTGGAGTGGCCCCTTCTCACCTGTGCGTGGGACTGGGGATTCCGGAAATCCCACAGAGCATCGTCTTTCTATAAACAGGAATCTGCCCTCCAAGCAAGAGTGTGATTTCTCTGTTGGAGCTCGGGGAAGAGCCCTGGGTGGCACAGAGTGATGTGAACACACCAGGGGAGCTGAATGGATGGGAAGGCGCTGAAGGTGGGTGCGCAGGTAAGAGCGTTTCCACTACAGCTCCTAGGTCGACTCCCCAGCTAATCCTGGATGTGCAGTACCTGGGCTGTCTCTTCTGAGTCATTTATTGGGATAAGAATCTCATGGACTTTCTTGCCTGGCCTGGATATGAACTGAGCTCAGATCTCAGCGTCCTGAGAAGCTAGAATTACAAGTTTGAGTTGCCACCACTGGGCCTTGGCCATGTGGTACTGAGGAATCGAACCCAGGGCTTCATGCATGCTAGGCAAGCACTCTGTCTCTACCACTAGGCCATGTTCCAGGCCTCTTTCATATTTTTTTTGTCTTTTTTGTTTTTTGCCAGTCCTGGACCTGAACTCAGGGCCTGAGCATTGTCCTTGGGTTTTCTTAAGACTAGAACTCTACCACTTGAGCCACAGCTCCACTTTTGGCTTTTTTCTATGTAGGTGGTACAGAGGAATTGAACCTGGATTTTCGTGCATGCTAGGCAAGCGCTCTACCACTAGGCCAAACTTCTGGCCTCGTTCATATTTTTTTTTTTTTTTTGCCAGTCCTGGGCTTGAGCTCAGGGCCTGAGCACTGTCCTTGGACTTTCTCAAGGCTAGAGAGCTCTACCACTTGAGCCTCAGCACCACTTCCGGCTTTTTTCTATGCATGTGGTACCGAGGAATCGAACCTGGGTCTTCATGCATGCTAGGCAAGCACGTTAACCACTAGGCCAAACTCCCGGCCCTCGTTCATATTTTTTTTAAAGAGGAAATTAACTTGTTCATTCTCTCATAGATGACTGTTTTATTCTTTTTTTGTAAGTTGACTAGCATCTAAGTGTAATCAGTATGCATTGTGTAACATTACTGCTGGACAGCTCTTGTTCATGTTAACTTCTGTTCACGAGGAGTGGGTAGAGGCAGTTCATGGCACATACAAGCTGGCACTGTTGTATTGAATTCTTCCCCCTTTTCCCACCTCTGCGTTGCAATTCAAAATCGCCAGTTAATTCATTGTGCTCTGGGCTCCAAACCATTAACAATGTGTGACATATGGCATTTTTTTTGTACATAGTATACTGTAGTCATTTTTTTTCTCTATTGTTGTGGTACAGCCACATGGCTTTGGGCACTTACTTACATGTGTGATGGGACCCCAGGGGAAAATCCTGTTTTCCTGTCAATGAGATTGGCTCAGGATAGACCCTTTCCTCACAGGCTGTTTGAAATCAGACTTACCTTCTCTTCGGGTGGGTTCCATGTGATCCACTTTGCAATGGAGGAATCCTGTTCCTTCTGTGTTCCTAAATATTGGATTTCACGGTTCTCAGAGTCCCTGCGGCTCCTCAGTGTCTGTGTAATTTTTGCCCTGGTGTTCTCTCCTTCAGCGCGCAGTATTTCACTCTGTGATTAATCAGATGGAAACCTGTTATCTTGCAGATCCTGGACGTGTAATCACAGAATTACCACCCAACAGGGGCAGCAGTAGGGGAGAACTATCTGAAAGGCATGAGGACGGCAGCGCTGAGGAGTTGTCCTGCAAGGAAGTCCAGAAAGACGTAGGGAACTGTGAGTGGGAGTGGAGAGACACTGAAGGCAGAGCTGACGGGGAGCTTGTGGTCCCTGGAGAAGATGGCGGTGGCAGAGGAGAGCAGGAGGGCGGGAGTGCCGTGGGGAGGCAGCCCAGGAGGACGTGGCTGGGACGGCACCTCCAGGAGCAGCTGTGTCTGCCTGAAGGGCCAGGGGTGAGGAGTGGAGTGGAGAAGTCCTTCCTCACCAGGCCCCCCATGTCGCCCCCTCAGGGGAGCCCCTCCTGTGGGAAGACGGACATTGTCCCCACAGGTGACGGTGCCTCCATCTGTTCCACTTCACGTACACAGAGACCCAAGGCCCACCTTGGGGAAAAGCCTTACACGTGCTGGGAGTGTGGCAAGGCGTTCGGCTACCCCTCCTCTTTGGTGCTACACCGGCGGATCCACACCGGGGAGAAGCTTCACCGCTGCCCCGAGTGTGGGAAGGCATTCAGCCAAACCTCTGGCCTTGCCGTGCACCGCAGGACTCACACTGGTGAGAAGCCATTCATGTGTGGCCTGTGTGGCAAGGCCTTCAGCGTGCGTGCCAACCTGGCCGCACACCAGTCTGTGCACACGGGCTGCAAGCCCCACCAGTGCGCCCAGTGCGGTAAACTTTTCAGCCAGGCCTCCAGCCTTGCTGCACACCGCAGGACACACACTGGGGAGCGGCCGTACACTTGTGGTGAGTGTGGCAAAGCCTTTAATTCCCACTCGCACCTCAACACACACCGGGCCATCCACGCGGGATACAAACCCTACCAGTGCACCGAATGTGGCAAGGCATTTGCGCAGAACTCCCACCTCGCCAACCACCGCCGGACGCACACCGGGGAGAGGCCGTACCCGTGTGACACGTGTGGCAAGGCGTTCAGCCTGCGCTCCAGCCTCACCACCCACCAGGCTGTGCACACGGGGGCCAGGCCGCACCGCTGTGCCGAGTGTGGGAAGGCATTCACACAGAACTCACACCTTGCACGCCATCGCAGGACACACACTGGGGAGAGGCCATATGTGTGCAGCGAGTGTGGCAAAGCCTTTAATTCCCACTCCCACCTCAACACACACCGGGCCATCCACGCGGGACACAAGCCCTACCAGTGTTCCCAGTGTGGCAAGGCATTTGCGAGAAACGCGCACCTCGCCAGCCACCGCCGGACGCACACCGGGGAGAAGCCGTACACGTGTGACACGTGTGGCAAGGCGTTCAGCATGCGCTCAAGCCTCACTGAACACCAGACCTTGCACACCGGAGCCAGGCCGCACCGCTGCACCCAGTGTGGGAAGGCATTCACGCAGAACTCACACCTCATCAGCCACCGCCGGACTCACACCGGGGAGAAGCCGTACAAGTGTGACACGTGCGGCAAGGCGTTCAGCGTGCGCTCGAGCCTCACCACACACCAGGCTGTGCACACCGGGGAGAGGCCATACGTGTGTGATATGTGCGGCAAGGCTTTCAGCCGAAGGTCCAACCTCTCGAGTCATCGCAGGCTACACGCCAGACAGAAGCTCAGCCAACTAGGGCAGCTGGATGCCATCCGTCCACATGTGGCCTCCGATGACTCGTTCTCCACGGAATATAAATATGAGGACGACCGAAAACCACTCACTGAGAGTTCAGGCATGCTGCTGAATGGAGTTGTTCCTGCTGTAATCCCAGGAGAGGATGGGGAGTTCCAGGGCAGCCTGAGCTATATCCAAGACCTTGACATTTTTGTAAAATGTTTGTGAGAATATCTCTCACCAAGAGCAGAAAACAGGAGATTCCCGTCAGGTGTACAGCAGACGCTTGAATGTAGGCCTCAGGCAGAGAAGAGTGGGATAGACTTCTTTGCAGAAACCATCCCAGCAAGCAGGCTCACCTCTGCGCATGAGGACTGGGGGTCCATCGGCTCTCTCGTTCTCCCCCATGCACTTCTCCTAATCCATCTGCAGAAGATTTCGAAGCCAAGAAGAGGTCACAAGGAGATAGATACCAGGGGTGCTGGGATGTCCAGAATCAACACTTTCAGGTCATCAAGTGGGATTACTCCAGGTGTTGTGCCTTTATGGTTGAACCTTGCTAATGAAAAGTCAGTCACGGGGCTTGAACTCATGCCCTGGGCACAGTCCCTAAGCTCTTTTGAATCGAGGATAGTGCTCTACCACTTCGAGCCACAGCTCCACTTGGTTATCTGTATATAATAGTCTCATGGACTTAACTTCTCCAGGCTGGATTTGAAGTGCAAAGGGAGATCCCAGGTGCCTGAGTAGCTGGGATTACAGCCATGAGTGGCTAGTGCTGGGGATGTGTATAGTTTTAGGTCTAATTCCACAAAGGAGAGAAATACAGGAGCCCTTGATCTCTCAGAGCCTGACTGGCTCAACTCCAGGTTCACTCGTATTCCTGAAATTCCCTCCCCCTCCTCCTCCTCCTCTTCTTCTTCCTCCTTCTCGTTAGTCTCATGTGTTAAGAGGAATCTATTTCCACTGGGATTAATGATGGAGCAATGATCCTTTGGCGACATATATGCCTGTTTCCCTTGCCAGATCCTCTGGTTGAGTCACAAGGAATGGAAAGAATGGGAGATGCCTATGTGCCTGTGGTCATGCTCTTCTTCTCCTGCATGGAGAACAGAAAGAGAGACATCAACTTGATTTGATTCTTAGGCATTTGATTGTGGTCAACTTTTTTTTTTTTTTTTTGCCAGTCCTAGGCGTTGAACTCAGGGCCTGGCCACTGTCCTTGGGCCTGCTCAAGGATAGAGCTTTACCACTTGCGCAACAGAACCATTTCTGGCTTTTTTCTATGTATGTGGTACCAAGGAATCGAACCCGTGTCTTCATGCGTGCTATGCAAGCACTGTGTGGTCAGCTTCTTAAGTCTTCCATGTAAGAGCATTCTACAAGCCGTGCTGGCTTGAGGCTGGAGAGCCTTCCTCAGTGATTCTGGGTGCAAACTGGTCTTCCACGCCCCCCGCGTGGGCAGGGGGTGGCGACGGGAAGCACTGGCTCCCTGGGCGTCTTCCAGCCGTCAGCACCACCCCTGGGGACGGCAGGTGGGCAGGGTGAAGGGGAAGCCCACAAGCACACTGTCTCCCCAGCCACCTCAGCTGGGCTGGGAGCCTCGTGGGGAACCTTCCTTTTCTCAAGCTCATCACCGGACCCCACACCCACGACAGCGTAGCCACCTTACGAGCCTGTGGATCCTGCTCCTCCGGGCGGCAGGGCCCGCCGCAGATGTACTCCATGCGGCCGTGCCCTCAGTGCCTGACGCGCTGTGTCTGGGGCTCAGGCTCTGGGCCAGTGCCTCCATGCTCTCCCTCCTGTCCAGACACCAGCAGAGAATGCAACACATCCAGAGGACCACGTGTCCCCCACAGCCTCTCCCAAAGAGGAGAGTCCAGAGCTACGGAACCATCCTCCTCCTGGTGAACCTTTGTGTCCTTTTACACCAGGCCCCGCCTCTGTCAGATCTGCACGTCTGTGACTTACAACCCCCACCCTGTGCTGGTTCATGTGGCTGCATTTCTGTGGGCCGTTTCCCAGCGGTCAGCCCTTTTCTGCTCCTGGGTGGACAGTCCACTCCCTGCCACCTCTGCTTCACCTGCGGGAGGAGGAGAGGAATGTGACCCTCCCCTGAGGAATGTGCAAAGCTTGCATTTCTGTGTAAAGTCCTCTTGTCCATTCAGCACCCTTCACACCTGGATGAGTCATCTGATGAGAGTGGTGGTGTGCACACATGGACACACCTGAGCCTGTGTGCGATCTATTATATAAGTATGAGCATGTGTGTTCACCTGCCTCTCTTGTTATTTGTATTTTTTTTGTCAGTCATGTGGCTTGAACTGTGGGCCTGGGAGCTCTTCAAGCTCAAGGCTACTGTCCTACCCCTTGAGCCAAGCCCCCTTCCTGTTTTCCAGTGATTCATTGGAGATAAGAGTCTCACGTTCTTCAGTGCCCTGGCTGGCTTTGAATAGCAATCCTCAGGTCTCAGCCTCCTGAGTAGCTAGGATTACAAGTGTGAGCCATCTCCCCTGGCGCCTCCTTATGGCCCACAAAATAAGAAAAAAAGTTGAGCTGTTAGATTTTGAAATGCTTATTATACTATGTCAACTTCTACCATAGAATCTACTTTATTAAATGGTGGTTGTATCACTTAAACTGGTTAAACTCATCTAAGCTGTTTTTCTAATTCCATTTTCATTCTTTGATTTATTTCTGTCTTTGATACTTCACTAAGAAGCAAAGCTAATCATTCTTGATGCCTTTTCTCTTCCAAAGTGGAAAGTAATTAGGAAAAAAATAGCGCTGGGTGCCTGTGATTCACCCCTATCTTATTTACTGGGAAGGCAAGATCTAAGGATCACAATTCAAAGCTGTGTATGCAGGAAAGTCTGTGAGACTCCTAGCAACAATGAAATACTAATAAAACTACAAGTGGCACACGTGCTAGAGTGCTACTGTCCTTGAGCAAAAGAGGCTCAGGAACAGCTCATAGGGTATGAGTTCAAGCCCTGGGACTGGCACAAAGAAAGGCAGAGAGGCAGGCAGCAACAAGGAAGGAAAAGAAGAATCCAAGAACAAGAATCAGAAAGAAAGCAAGAAAAATATGGTCCTGCTTGTGTAGCCTTGGCAGTTCTCCGTGCTGATTTCTTTCCACATAATTTATTTTCAGAACTCTTCATTTTCTATGGTGCATGTCATGCATGTCTGGAATCTCTGATGTCAATGATGATACTAAGTGTACTTTTGAAAACCAGTTGCAAAGGAAAGTGAGTTTTAACAATGGCTCTTCAAGTCCCATAACTGACCCCCCGCCCCTCCTCCCCGAAATGGCTTCTCCTTGAGAAAGTCAGTAGCTTGCAGAATGTGAAGTTTCTGGCAATGCTTCTTATTTCTACTGTGTTTATGAGGTAACTGTAACAGCCTCTGGAGTGTGAGTCGTGGCTGTATGTGCTGGCTCGTGGCAGGGGCCTCAACGATCAAGGGATTTCCACCAACACCCCCTTCTAGAAAAGGAACCACAGGGTGGCAAAAAGCCAGGCCTTGGTATTGATGCTCAAGTGCTAATCGTCAGACATGAGCAGAAAAGCTCAGGGACAATACCCAGGCCCTGAGTTCAAGCCCTAGGACCGGCACAGAAAAGGAAAATAAGCTAACTGGGAAATAAGCTTGATGTTGAGTGGAACTGTAGTCCACTCTCAACCCAGGCCTGCTTGGTCATGCAGTTTCCACAGCCTTCTCCACCACAAAAAGGCATGACTAGCAGGCCACATCTTCCCTCCCTTCCTTCACGCTGACTTCATAACCAAATCTCTGTGCATTCTGCGTGGCCTCTCTGCCCTACACTAACTTCAACCCTCAGATTACCCCCACGCCCCATGCGCTAATCCAGCCCGGAGGTCATTCCACCAGGGCACAGATGCCCCTTTCTCCGTGGGGAGTCATGTGTGTTGGGTGGTTATTAAAGTCACTGGTACCTGGTCCACGCTGACCCGTGGTGCTCCTGTCCACTGGGGTCCTCCCCTTCTGTCACCCTGGCCCACGTTGATTCCTAATTGCTGTCCTGACCTAGGCACGTGTCCTCCGCGAGTTCCCTGGCTTCTGATGGACCTGAGCTCTCCCTGCCCCCATGCCATCCAGCACCAGCTCCCCAGGAGCCCACCCTCCTCCCTCCTCACGCTCTTGACCCCTGTCCAAACCTAATACGACCTCCACCATGCCAGACCCCGCGTCCCCTGTAGTGTTTAGGAACCTCTCATACCATGTCATACCGTGTTTGTACTCTTCTAGGAAGGAATGACATTATTATTATTATTATTATTATTATTATTATTGGATCACAGTTCAAAGTCAGCCAGGGCAGGAAGTCTGGGATTCTTCTGTCCAGTTATCCATAAAAAAGTTGAGATTCAAGTGGTAGAGAGAGCCTTCAGCTCAAGCCTTGGTAAGAAGACAGAAGCTCTGAATCATATACCCTAGAGGGTGCCATGCCGGGTTTAGGAACCAGGGAGAATGAAAGGCCAGAATTTAAAACTTCCCAATTTCTTTTTTTTTATGATTTTTTTTAAAGAGCTCATGTTTATTGTAATTTCTTCTGCTTATACACCTACTGGAGGTTTTTTTTTTTTTTTTTTTTTTTTTTTGGCAAGAGGGCCCTCTTTTGTGGGTCCATTTTTCAACTTCTCCAAAGAATAATAATTATGCCTTATCCATCTATGATAGCTGAATTAATTATGCAAGCCCTTACCCCTTCCCTTAAGGTTTTTGGAGTTCATCCTTTTAAAATTATTACCCCTTAACATTTCAACAATCGGAATATTTAATTGGAATACCACTGAATGGGCCATTATACGATGCTCTACTCAAGTCTGTTTTGATAATCATCCTCCTAAATCTAGTTTATTATCTCTTTAAAACGTCCCATTATATTTCCTACTATAGTTAAAAAGGACCCCATCCCAAAGGCTTTGACAGTATTCACAGATGAATCTTCTCTCGATATTGCTGCTGTGGTTACTAGGAATACGGTACTTACACGTTACCCCTCATAAGTCCGCTCAATTAGCAGAACTGGAGGCTATCACCGTAGCCTTACAACGCTATCCTTATGTTCCCTTAAATATTTTTTTCCTGATAGCTTATATATTGTTCAACTTTTTCCTTCTCTGGAAACTGCTGGACCTATCTCACCACAAACTCCCGCCTTTTCTGTGTTTTTCCAAATTCAGAAAGTTTTGTGGAAACGTAGTGATCCTGTTTTTATTGGGCATTGAGCTCACCCAGGATTGCCAGGTCCATTAAATAAGGGAAATCAATTAGCTGATTTGGCTATGAGAAATATTTTCATCTTTTCAGTAATGGAACAGGCTACTTGTTTTCACTCTCACTCCCATGTTAATAGTATGACTCTTAAACAGCGCTTTAATATTACAAAGGAGCAAGCCCGAATGATTGTTAGACAATGTCAAAAGTTTGCTCCCTCCCTTCCAGTGCCTCATCTGGGTGTAAATAAAATTCACAGTTTCTAAGGAGCTGAGGATATGCTCGAGGACTCCTCTGTGACCTGATGTGCAGCTGGATGGGCCTTAGAAGACAAGGGCATAAAGGAACCCAGCCCAACACTCCACCTCAACAGTTTTCCCATCTGCTTTTTTGTTTTGTTTTCACCTGCTGGTCCTGGGGCTTGAACTTAGGGTCTGAACACTCCTTGTGCTTTCCTTTAGGCCAGCACCCTACCACTTGAGCCACAGCACTACTTTTGGCTTTTTCTGTGTATGTGGTACTGAAGACTCGAATGCAGAGCTTCACACAGGCTAGATGATGCTCTACCAGTAGGCCACATTCTCAGCCCCCTGGGGGTTTATTTTTATGATTTCTTACTGAGCTTAAAAATATCTGAAGGAGTTGAATTTATTAATATGCTTCTTATCATTTAAAAGTTCTAAATATTTCATACTTTAGGGGAAACTTTTTCAACCAGGAAATCACAGTATAAATCATCCTAGCTTGGAATTTGTGGTGCTCTTGCCTCGCTATCCTGAGTTTTGAAAGTACAGGTGTGTGCCACCATGTCTGGTCAACAAGTGCTTAGTAATTCACTCCACTCTAAGCAGACTGCACTCCCAGTGTCGCCTTCCATCCACTGGAAGCACAGACTCAACAACACCTGACACGCCTCAGTGCTCTGCCATGTGTATACTTAAAGACAGCCTGGACTTTGGTAACTCCTGGATAGTTTGCATATTCAAGAAATGTCTCTCCACCTCTGTCTCTGGCTCTCATCCCTTCTTTCTCAGCGTCCTTGGTTCTGCAGCACCATCTTGTCCCTTTTCTATTCCTGTCTTGCCCTCCTGTCCCCCCCACCATGCACTGTCACGGTCCCCCTAATTCTCCCCGTCTCCGACCACACGGCCTGAGGTAACTGCTAGAGCTCACAGCAATTTCGTGACTTTGTTTCATTAAAAATAATATTACCCTTGCAATGATGATAAGGAGGAATTAGAAAAGCACCTCTAATTTGTGGTAATGACTTGAGGCTCTTGACTTGATGACAGATCCCAGGAAGAATGGATAAACAATTATAAGATTTGGAGTAGGAAACCAGCCAGTTGTACTGTGATCATTTTCAATCATGGAGTATTCTGATCACTTTTAGATCATTCCTTTGGATTATTCTTCACCTTTCCTCTTCTCCTCTCTCTCCCTCTCCCTCCCTACATATATATATATATGTGAGTATATATATGTGTATGTATGTATTATATAGAATATAAGTATATATTGTGTATAATATCTAAAAAAATTCCAGTTGCCATTGCATTGTGACTGACTCCTAGTTGGGTCACCTGTGTGCACACAGAGTGTGTCCAGGTACAGGGAGAACAGTCTGGTACCTGCTGGCTCTGCAAGGAAATAGCTCAGAAATAGGATCACAGATGCAGCACTGGCTCTGTTTCTAGCCTCATGCAAGAGACAGAACTGGGGGAACAGAAATGTACAGGACTCAGATGCCTGGCCCAGCCTTCCTGCACCTCTATCAGGGCGAACTGCACTGGAGCCTGTATAGAATGAAAATCAGGAAAATGCAGAGCCACTTTCTCATCTCAGCCTGCGAGGACCACACATCTCCATCAAGCACAGCTGAGAGCCTTCCTCCTCACACCAGGGCAGCAGAGGAAAGAAAAGGAGTGAGGAGGGGAGCTGGCTTCTGTATTGATGGTGAACGTACATTACCCAGGAAGACCTCTGCCTGATACTTAACTAGTGGCAAGGAGAAAAATTATATATATATATATATATATATATATATATATATATATGGTGATGGCATATGGCCCAGAGTCAATAACAATGAATAAATTCAGTCAATATTGTCATTGCACTGACATGAGAGATCAAACAAGTGACACAATCCCTATCACCTGAATCCACTCACTAATGACCATTTATTTTAGCCAGGATAGAAGCCACACCCACTCTCTGTTCTGCTCATATCAGTAAGTCTTGATATTTACTCTTAACCCCTGAAAAATAAAGCCTTTTCTACTCCCAATTCAATTTCTGAGCTGACTTAAGGCAGAGTTGTCACTGTTTCAAATTCAAAGGCCTTTTTTTCTCCTGATTCCTTCCTTCTTTCTTTAGTGAATGCCAGTGCTGTGGCTTGAAATCAGGCCTGGGCACTGTCCTTTGGTTTTTCCCCTCAAGGCTAGCGCTCCACCACTTGAGCCACAACTGTACTGTTTGGCAATTCACTGCAGATAACAGTCTAAATGCCTGGGCACCAGTGGCTCATGCCTGTAATCCTAGCTACCCAGGAAGCTGAGATCTTAGGATCATGGTTCAACGCCAACTGGGGAAGAAAAAGTCCCCAGGAGAATCTAATCTTTAATGAACTAGTCAGAAACCAACATTGAAGCAGTGGCTCAAGTGAGAGGGCACCAAACTTGATCAGAAAGAGTTCAGAAAGAGTGCCCAGGCCCTAGTTTAAAGCCAAAACTAGTGAAAAAAAAGGAGGGGTCACATAGATTTTCCTGCCTGGCCTGGTTTTTAACCATGATGCTCAGTTCTCAGCCTCCTGAAGAGAAGGATGGCAGGTGTGGCATTGGTGACCCGGTCTGGAAGGGTGTTATCCTTCTTTTGTTGTTGTAATTAATAGAAGGGTTACAGATGTATTTGCTAGATAGAAAGAGCACTACTTCACACACATTGACACCCCTTCTCATGTTTTGACCCCCATTTCCCTCTGCCCACCCCGTCCCCTCATCTTGTTTCTCCCCCTTCCCTGTCCTATTTCAAATAACCAAATAATGGCGTTGTTCTTAATCGTCCTCCAGGATGGAAGCACACCACACATTTCCTTCTCCACTGAGCTCAGAGGACCTAGTTCCCAAACAGCACCACTGCCCCATGTTCAGAGGGCAGTGCTTACTGAAAGCCTTCAAAGGTGTGTGAGTGAGCCAGGCCTGGTGACATTCTGTCCAGAGAGATGTGCGGGGAGGAGGACAGAATGGAGAGAGCACTCTCCCCAGCTGGAAGAAGAATCTGGAATGTTTCTCCTTGATGAGCAAAGAAGAAAAATGCGAAGAAAATTCAGTTGGACACACGCTTCATGGAAGGAGGCAAAAGTAGAGAAGTCACCGTTTTCCAGGCTTTTCTTGTATCTTAGTTTTCTCTAAAACTAAGGCTTGAAGTCAGTGTCTGAAGCTGTCACTGCTTAGCTGGACCTCTACCACTTGAGCCACGACTCAAACCCCATTCTGGTCAAACCATGTGACATTCCAGGAGGAAGTAGGGGACTCATGCTGACCTGAGCTGGAGGTTCCTTGGAAGCAGCCATCACCTCCTCTTCTTCCTCCTCCCTCCCTGCGTTTCCTCCCTGAGTCAGATGACCTAAATCAAGTACTCCTTGCTCTGGAGGGTCTGCCTTTAACACTGGCTAATCCTCCTCACCTGCCTTCCTCACCACAGGTGAAGGCACCTGGGGCTCTGGGGTTCAGATCCTCCCGTCCTGCGCTGTGACCATGTGCATTCCCAAGGTGGGTGCTGGGAGCTGGAGACTGAAACGTGACTTTCTCCATTCCTCATTCCTGGCTGGTGCCCCTGCCTGCAGAGGTAAAAACATTACAGCCATGGGACAATGAGTCCCAGAAAGGGAGAGGGGGGACGAGATCTGCAGAGGACAGCTGATCCCAGGGTTATCACTACTCACGTGGATCTGGCCTGGGTTTCCCTTTTCCTAGACCAGGAATTACAGCAGGAGTGATGATGATGATGAGGAGGAGGAGGAGGAGGAGGAGAAGGGGGAGAAGGAGGAGTAGGAAATGGAGGAGTAAGAAGAGGAGGAGAAAAAAAATAAAATACAGTTGCAATATCAAAAAAAAAAGAAGAGGAGGAGGAGGAGGAGGAGAAGGACTATTTCAGGTGTGATGTGAATTACGCAAGATGCAGTGTGATGGTGGAAATACTTGACATGGGAATGGCGACTCCTGTGGGACGTGGTCTGCTCCTCAAGTCAGGCAGTCAGGACCAGCGCCCTGAAGCTCCTCCAGGCATGGGGATGGGGTGGTTAATGGCCTTTCCCTCCACCTGAGAGAGTCAGTGAGGATGATTTCTATGCAAATGCTGGGAAAGGGGAATCTTCCTTCAGAAGCAAACCTACACACAGCAGCCTCCCTCAGAGGCGGGGAAAGGTGAGAATGGCGGCTCCATGTCAGGGCACTGGGTGCTCTTCACCTTGACATCGCCCCTCAGAACAATGCGCTGTCTGTCTCCCTGCACCAGAATCAGCTTCAAATGCTTCAAAGATCTACAGGTAGTCCTGAGGCTTAAACAAGGATCTGGACCCTTTTTGCTGAAGGCTAGTCACCTATGACTTGAACCATAGCCCCAGTTCCAGCTTTATTGGATATGAAGCAATGGTGGCACCACCCTGAAGGACCCTGACTGTCCTGCCGCCAAGACTGCTGACCACTCTTGTAAGAAGAATCCATCTTGGTTTGGAGATGACAGAGAGAAGTTTCTAAGGTGGACATTTAACTAGATCTGGAATGAGGACTTTTGTGTAGGTCAAGATTTCAGCAATTTCTTAGCAGGCACCTTATTCTTGAGTTCACAGACACAAACAATAGCTCACACATACAAACACACACACACACACACACAAAGACACACAGATTCATGCAGACACACGTGCACAAACACAGGCACAAACGTGTGTATACATATGTGCACACACAAACATGCAAACAAACACACATAACCAACATGCAAGACACACACTCATGTATACACTCATACACATGCACACACACACACACGTGCACACACACACAGACACACATACGAGAAACACCTTTTCGTGGAGGTAGAGGATATACGATTGTAGCCTCGAGATTTCTACTGCTGTATTCAGTATGTAACCAGTTCTAGTCAACAAAACAGACTGTAAAAACAAGGATAGAAGAATATCAGAAAAGGAGAGAAGGAAGGAAAGGAAGAGAGAGCCAAGGGGGAAGAAGGAGGGAAAATAAAAAGGGAAGGTAGAAGGGAAGGAAGAAAGAAAAAGGTCACATCCTGTCCTCTGTGGGCCAAAACACACCAGCAGCTCTTTCACAGTCCACACCACTCCCCACACAGGAGCCCTTGGCATGTGCCCTTTGCCAAGGAAAATGAGTTGGTCATTCAACTGGACCCCGGCCATAGCGTCCACCAGCAGTGGAAACGACTTAACAGAGTCTTTTGCTTTCCCTGCCCCCAGCAAAGAAAACCACCCTGGGAAAGAGCAGGGAGCTGGGGCTTCTCCACACCCCACACCTGCTAACAACCAGGATTGCCCTCTCATCACAATTCCCACCTCTGGGGAAGGAGCCTGGCCTAATGGTGGAGAGCTTGCCTGGCACCAGGAGGACCCCATGCCACCACTGCTTCAAGGTGATGACAAGCAGCCTCTGGAGGACCAGATGTCAATCTTCCCTCAGGAGGTGGAGCTTCTTCCTCATCAGGGCTGGGGTCTGAGCCCATGCTTGGCACTGAACTCCAACCCTTCGGAGTTTGCAAGTTGTCCATGTCCAGGGGGCCTGGGACTGGCACATGAGGGGCTCTGCTGCCCGGCAGGCTCCTCAATGCAACCAGGGGCAGCACTAGGGCTTTCCTGGTGCAGGGAAAGCTCCAGAGACAGGGCAGCTCTGCTGGGCCTCACCTGGCTCCCAAAGCCCAGGTCTACTGAATCTGGGCTCCAGCTATGTCTCTCTGCAGTGGTGGCAGGGTGCTTGCTCCATGAAGCTCTCATTCTGATGGGGAGAAGTGCTGCCTCCCTCCCTCCCTCCTCTTCCAGCCCACAACACTGAGAATAGAGGTCTGCGCTATTGGCACCCAGCTTGTGGAGAGGGGACAGACTAGCGCTGAGACCTGCATTCCTCTTTGTTCCCTAGCATGGTGGGTTTGAAATAAAAAAGGAAGACTTCAGTGCCAGGTTCCTCACTCATTTATTGACATCAGAATTGAAACATTAAAAGCCATCCCCTAATATTGGGAAGTACATCATAAAGTTAAATACAACTAATTAACCATACATAGAGCCCTAGATGTCCCCTCATTCCACACAGATGAAACACACTCAAGAACCTGGCCAACACTTCTCACCAAATTCCTATCAATTACACCAAATTCAACTTTCTCTTTAAACCTCCATACCCCTACCCCTTACAACTTAGTACCTATTTTTTCTGTTAGGAATTGCAGGTTTAAGAGAGGCAATTACATTTTTGAAAGAGGGGTTTTTCACTTTTCACTGAGGACTGACTGGTAAGGTTTATTAATTATCCCACTGCAGATATCACTGAACACTGAATCTCTTCCTACTGTGACTATGCATCCATACTTCAGTGGCCACACTACATTTTTCCCTCAGAGAAACATTACTTTCTGGCTTCATTTCTCCATGTCAGGGCCTGGGCACTGTCCCTGAGCATCTTAGCTCAAGCCTGGAGTTCTACCCCTGGAGCCCTAGCTCCACTTCAGCAGCATTTTTGGAGATTAAGTGGGGATAGAGTCTCATGGGTTTTCCTGCCCTGGCTGTCTTCACACCACGATCCTCACATCTCAGCTTCCTGAGCAGCCAGGATTGCAGGGGTGAGAAAACAGAGCATGGCAAGTCCTGTGGATGGAGGGTTGGTTCTGATCTAAAGACTCAGGCTGCCCAGGCAAGATTTCTACCACTGGAGCCATGCCACCCACAAATCTGAGCTCCCCCCATCTCATTTTTACTGGACTTTCAACTCAGGGTGCTCTCTGCCAGGAGAGGTGGCCTCACACTTGAGCTAAGTGTATGGACTCTCGAGATGGTGAGGACTGGTGAAGTCAACCAGTGATGTCATCTTTCTCCTTCCTTCCTCGGTCCTCTCCTTCCTAGTTGCTGTGATGGGTTCTAAACCCGGGATTCAGTGGGAGAAATTTTTGAATTGTCAGTATTTGTAGAGGTTTGATTTTCTTCTGGTGTGGATTCTCCATGTTTCTTCGGTGTGAGTTGTGCTGAGTGGTCATCTCCTCTGCCCTGAAACTGCAGGGTTCCTGTGAGCTGTGGATTTTCTCCTGTTTCCTAAGGTTTGTGCACCTGGTAATGTATTTGGTTCACATTTGGCATTGGTAGATTCTCTACCCAGTGTGGATTCTCTGGTGATTTCTAAGGCTGTTGCTGTGTCTGAAGGATTTGTGACACTGCTGACATGTGCAGGGCTTTTCTCCCGAGTGTATCCTCCTGTGTTGTTTCAGGTTGGAGAGTGTCCTGAAGCTCTTGCCACAGTGGTTGCACTCGTGAGGTTTTACTCCTGTGTGGATTCGCTGATGGGTGATCAGAGTCGAACGCACAGTGAAGGATTTGTCACACACATTGCATCTGTGGGGTTTCTCTCCTGAGTGGATTCGCTGGTGGATGATCAGATTCCAGCGTTTAGTGAAGGATTTGTCACACACATTGCATCTGTGGGGTTTCTCTCCTGAGTGGATTCGCTGGTGGGTGATCAGATTCCAGCGATGAGTGAAGGATTTTTCACAAATATTGCATTTGTGGGGTTTCTCTCCTGAGTGGACTCTCTGGTGGTTGATCAGATTCCAGTGATGAGTGAAGGATTTGTCACATATATTGCATCTGTGGGGTTTCTCTCCTGAGTGGATTTGTTGGTGCTTGATCAGAGTTGAACGCAGAGTGAAGGATTTGTCACACACATTGCATCTGTGGGGTTTCTCTCCTGAGTGGATTCGTTGGTGCTTGATCAGAGTTGAACGCAGAGTGAAGGATTTGTCACACACATTGCATCTGTGGGGTTTCTCTCCCAAGTGGAGAAGCTGATGGTTTCTAAGATGTGACTGATGTTGAAAGGCTTTGTCACACATATCACATGGGTAGGGTCTCTCTCCCGTGTGTGTCCTCTTATGAATCTTAAGCCTGGAGACCCTTTTAAATGATTTCTGGCAGGGTATGCACTGGTGGAGCTTCTCTCCTGTGTGGATTGTCTTGTGTGTGTCAAGAGATGAACTATGGCTGAAGGATTTGTTGCAAGTCTGGCTCTGGTAGGTTTTCTCTTCTGTGTGAATTTGCAAATGAGTTCTCAAATGGGAAGAGCACTTAAAACACAGGCCACACTGCTGGCATTTGAAAGGTTGCTCATCCGTGTGGATTTCTCGATGCTTCTGGAACCCAGAGTAGCAAGGAAATATTTTCCAGCAGTCTCCACATTCATAGAATGGCTTCTCACAATTGATTCCCTGATACCTTGAGAGGGAAGAGAACTTGCTGAAGGTTCTCCCACATGCTTTACATGGGAACTGTGCCTCTGTAAACAACCCATCTGAAACACAAGAGAAAGAAATCCTTACCCTTCATGGTTGTCATCTGTGATTCTCAGGAGGCTCAGAACGGAGAATGGCAATTAAAAGCAAGCTATGGATAAGTCTGTGAGATGCTCATTTTATTTTTTATAGTTATTTATTTATTTATTTGTTTGTTTGTTTGTTTGTTTGTTTATTTTGGTGCTGAGTTTGCACTTTTGGACTGAGCTCAGTCACTGAGCTCTTCAGCTTATAGCTAATGCTCTACCCTTTGATCCATAGCATGACTTCCTGATTTTCTGGAGGTTTAGTGCCCATTAGAGTTTCATGGACTTTCCTTGTGTGGCTTGAATTCAAGTTTTACCCTAGATCTCAGCCTCTTTAATATCTAGGATTAAATGTGTGATCCACTGATGTGGGGCTGTGCTTTATTTTATCTCCTGTTCACTTTATATCCTGTAACTCATCAGAGAACCTGATGTGGAGATGTGGCTCACATTGAAGAACCTGAGGTCAAGGACATCATTCAGGACCTGAGTTGAAAATCCAGAACTGGCCAAATAATAAGCTAATCACCACAAGCATTTTCAGTTTAGTCAAACTCTGCACTCACATTATGGGCCTTCATGTCCTTTGGACTTGTGTTCTGGGGTGCTCTTCTGTTCTTTTCCACTTACCTGTTCTTTCTCCCAAGGGTTCCTTTCTCCTCCCTCTCCAGGGCTCTTTGCCTTGTTGCAGACATTTGATCAGGTCTGGTGTGGAGACAGCAAGACCTGTGCATTGCATAAAGAGGAAGGCATTTATGTTGGAGAGCAGGAGAGAAAACGGACACCGTGGACCCCCAAGGAACATTTCCAGTTGGGACATTTGTGACATCAGGACACACCCACAATTTCTAACCCTGATCTCAGCATCCAGCTGCCACTGAGCCAAATGTGCAGGGTGAATGGCAATGCTGAAATGGGGACACAGTGTCCTCTGTCATTGAATGGCTGACATTTCCAATCAGCTACAATGAGCCTGCAGGTTGGGTGCCAGTGGCACCTGCTTGTCGCCTTCCCTACTCAGGAGATTGAGAATTGTACAATCACAATTCAAAACCAGCCATGAATGAGGGTTCCTAAGTGTGCATCTCAGGGAACCAGGAAAAAGCTAGAATTCGTGGGTGGTGGGGAATCATCTCTACGTTACAGGCACTTGTAATTCAGAGTGCAAGGTCTTCATTAATGACATATTACCTATACTGTGATTTGCACACTCACACAAACACCATAATAAAATGAAGCACACATAGTAATTTCAAAAGTTGAAAGTAGAACATGGACCGTTTTGAATATTAAATTGTGGTTTTCCTTTTGTTTGTCTTGTTTGGATATTTTCCTTGGACATATTTCATGAAAACCAGTGCTGTACCACTTTGAGCCAAGCTCTACTACCCAGTTTCTACTGGTTACTTGGAACTCTAGAGCCTCTGAAACTTACCTGCCTGGGTTGCCTTTAAACCAGTATATTCAGCTATTCACTTTCTGAGTACTGAGGATTAGAGGAATGGGCCACCAGTTCCTGAAATACTATTTGTTTTTCTATCCCAACCCATTGCAAGCAGTAGAAAAGAGGATATCTGAGACACACTTGCAAAATAGTAGCATTGTGTTCTTTTCCTTTTTCCTTTGGAAGTCCTTTTTTTGAAGCCAGGGCCTGGAACTCTCCCTGTGGTCTTGTGCTCAAATCTCCATGGTATCACCTGATCCACAGCTCCACTATCACTGTTGGTTGAATACAGGTAGACTCTCTCCAAGTTTCCTGCCTAGAGGAGCTATAAACCCTGACCCTCAGATGGCAGCCTCCTTTGAAAGGACGATGATAGGCATGAGCTGCCAGCACCCAGGAAGACTGTCACTGTTACACAAAATTCTGCAATGAAATGGCGACGATGAGCTGGATTTGGGGACACAAGGTCCTCACCCACGGAGACGAGGTTCTGGTGGTTGTCCAGCATGACTTCCCTGTACAGAGCCCGCTGAGCCGGGGTCAGGCACTGCCACTCGGCCTCAGAGAAATCCACAGCCACGTCCTCAAATGTCACCTGTGCAAAGGAGGAAAAGACAAAAGTGAACAGTGGGGCTCCTGCCTGTGGGCAGTTCTGAATACATGGCAAAGGATATTGAGGGAATGAAGGTTATAGTGTCTATATGGATGATGGAAGTGAGTGAATTTAAACACATAGGTTTCAATGAGTGGAATTCCCAGCTCTGTATACTAGACATGTGACAATATGTTGTCACATTGTCACTGTCCCTGCACATAATATAATAAGAAGCTGTGTATTGGTGGCTCATGCCTGTAATCCTTCTACTCAGAGTTTGAGATCTTAGGTTCTTGGTTCAAAGCCAGTCCAAGCAGAAAATTCTGAGAGACTCTTAAATTAGCCACCAGAAAACTGGCAGTGGTGCTGTGGCTCTAATGATAGGGCAGTAGCCCTGACCTGGAGAGCTCCGGGACAGACCCCAGACCCAGAGTTCAAGCTCCACAATCAAAAAAATAAATGAGCACAAGAAGCACCAGATTGAAGAATAAGATGAAATTTCACATAGGAGATGAAATTAAGATATTACCTTAAGAATGTCAGTTGTGTGTATTTCTTTTTTTTTCATTTGTGGGGCTTATCCTCTGGGCCTGGGTGTTGTCCCTAAGCTCTGCAGGTTGATGCTTCTGCCCTACCCATTGAGATCCAGCACCAATATAAATTGCCAGCTCAAGAACAGAAGGACCTGAGACTTATCTCCAACTAACCCCCAGAAACATGGGAAGTGGTGTTTCGCTGAAGGTTAGGGAGGCAGCATTGAGCTGAAGAGCTCAGGGAGAGTGCCCAGCTCCAGGATTCAGGCCCCATTACTCCACACCACACACAAAAAAAGCCAGAAGTGGTGACGGGGCCCAAGTCATAGAGCACTAGACTTTCGAATATCCAAGGACAGTTACCAGGACCTGTGTTCAAGCGCCATTACTGTCAAATAGAGAAAAAGAGAGGCAGAGGCAGAATCAAAGGGAGGGAGGGAGAGAGAGACAGAGAGACAGAGAGACAGAGACAGAGGGAGAGAGAGAGAAAGAAGGCAGAAATTTGAGCCTCTATCAAAATACTTAAATATTTTTTGTAGTTGGAGATCAGAATGCATTCAAACTACAGACAAATTCTTGAGAAAAGAAATATTCTAGGATATAGAACCTGAAAAACCCATTATTGAATGGTGAGTGAATGAAGAAATAGGAAAGCTTCAGCAGAATGACATTTATGATCTTAATTACTCATGGTTTAAAGCCAGCCTGGCCAAGAACATCAAGGACAAAGGGTGGAGCATAATAACATTATAATAAATCAATTTAATAATACCTAAATTATATTAAAATATAGAGACAAGAATGGAAAAGTTAAAACACGTTCATTATTCCTGTTTCTCAGTGTTTATTTTATGGACCATGTTTTAAAATAGCATTTTAAATATGTAGAAAGTTAGTAGCTCCATAAATTTATTCTGCAAACAGGAAAATGTAACCAAGTATAGAATGAAAATAAAAGCTGTAGAACCCAGAGCCACTTGGGATCTGCAGCTGTCAGGACAACACATATCCATCAAGCACAGCTGAGAGCCTTCCTCCCCACACCAGGGCAGCAGAGGAAAGAAAGGAGTGAGGAGGGGAGCTGGGCTTCTGTATTGATGGTGAATGCACATCTCCCAGGAAGACCTCTGCCTGCTACTCATTAGTGACAAGAGAAATATCCACATTTATATATAAGGTGATGGCACTGGACCCCAGTTATGAACTGAGGGAATTAATTTGTTATCCAGCAACCTGGTCAGTGCTCTGGAAGGTGAGGACAAAGAAAGAAAATGATGGCTGTCACCTGAATACACTGGTTAATAAACACTGATTTTAGACACAATTCAAGCCTCACCTCTACACATTCTGCCAATTGTAATAGATCTCAATGTATAGGCTTAACAACTGAGGAACCAGATGTCTCCTAATTCTACTTCAGTTTCAGAGCTGTTTCAAGCTATAGTTACACTTCAAAAGCAATGGTCTTTTCGGTTCTCACTTAATGCCAATTGCAGGGATTAAATTCAGGTCCTGGGCTTCCTACTTGATGTCTTTTGCTAAAGGCCATTTCTCTACTCTTTGACCACCACTTCTTCCAGTTTTGTGGGTAATTGGTCATAAACTTGCCAGGCATTTTGGGTGAGTCCTGTCATCCTAGCTATTCAGGAGGCTGAGATCTGTCATCCTGGTTCAAAGCTTCTGGGGCTGAAAAATAATCCATGTGAGCCTCTGATTTTCAATCATTGTAGAAGCACTATTGGAGCTATAGCTGGAAATGGTAGAGCACTAAACTTGAGCAAAAAAAAAAAAAACTCGGACAACAATCAGGCCCTGAGTTAAAGACCATAATCAACAACACCTAAAAAAATTCTCAGATTTTCCTGCCAAGCTTGGCTTTGAACCATGATCCTCAGATATCAAGCTCCTGAGGAGAAGGATGGCGTTCAGAGACATGGTGAACAGTTCTCCAGTATGTTATTCTTAATCCTCATCCAGGATGAAACTACACCACACAATTCCTTCTTCATCCATGTGAGAGGTCCTACCTCCCCTCCAAAGAGCACATGACAACACCTGTCTCATGTTCAGAGCTCAGTGTTTGGTGAAACCCGTTGCACTGGTGTGAATGAGTAATTCCTGGTGAGATTCTGTCTGGACAGAAGTGAGGGGAAGAGGACAGAATGGAGAGTGTGCTGTTTCTGTCAGACAAAAAAATCTCCAAAAATGCCCTTCACGATGTAATAAGAAAAGCAGACAGGAAAGTGAATGGGACACTCATCAGGAAAGGAGCCAGAGGTAAAAAGGGAATGTCTTCCAGTTTTGTTTTATTTTGCTTTTGTCTTTTTTTTGTCTCAGAGCAGAACTCAAACTCCACATCACCCCTTCCCAGAACAATTCACCTGAGCCAGGACTCCACCCCATCCAGAAATAACCCTGTGACATTCCAGAAAGTGGGGGTCTCATGCTAACCTGGGCTGGAGTTTCCTGGGAAGCAGCCATCACCTCCTCCTCTTCTTCCTCCCTATCTGTGTTTCTTTCCTCAGTCAGATGACCAGAATTGACCCTCCTTGCTCTGGAGGGTCTGCCTTTAAGACACTGGCCAATCCTCCTCACCTGCCTTCCTCACCACAGGTGAAGGCGCCTGGGGCTCTGGGGTGCAGATCCTCCCATCCTGCCCTGTCACCATGTGCATTCCCAAGGGAGGAGCTGGGAGCTGGAGACTGAAACATGACTTCCCCCATTCCTGATTCCTGGCTGCTGTCCCTGCCTGCAGAGGTAAAAAGGTTACAGCCATGGGAAAATGAGTCTGGAGAGCAATACCGGGGATGATAGTAGAGCACAGCTGACCCCGGGTTATCACCACTCAGGGGGATCCAGCCTGAGTCACTACTTTGCTGGTCCAAGGAATTAGAGGTGGACTGATGATAATGATGATGATGAAGAGGAGGAAGAGGATGTGGGTGAGGGGAGAAAGAAGAAATGTTTCAGGTGTAATGTGAATTACCAAAGATGCAGTGTTTTGGTGGGGACACATGATATGGGAGTGGCGGCTCCTGAGGGAGGTGAGGTCTGGTAACCCAAGTCAGGCAGTCAGGACCAGGGCCCTGAAGCTCCTCAAGACATGGGGATGGGGTGGTTGATGGCCTTTCTTTCCACCTGAGAGAGTCAGTGAGGATGATTTCTATGCAAATGCTGGGAAAGGGGAATCTTCCTTCAGAAGCAAACCTACACACAGCAGCCTCCCTCAGAGGCGGGAATGGTGAGAATGGCGGCTCCATGTCAGCTTGTACTGGGTGCTCTTCACCTTGACATCGCCCCTCAGAACAATGCGCTGTCTGTCTCCCTGCACCACAATCAGCTCCAAATGCATCAAACATCTGCAGGTACAAGTAGATGCCTGGAATGGTTTTTTAGTTCTCGGCCTTGAACTCTGGGCCTGGACCGGCATTGCTGAAGGCTAGAGCTCTGTTATTTGAGCCACAGCCCCACATCCAGCTTTTATTATGTCCATAGTGGTGAGGAATTGAAAATAGGGCTTTGTGAATGGGGTGAGCAGTGTGCCGTTATGCCATGTTCCTAGCATTATCTTGGAAAATTTATAAGAAACGTTGAAGACACACTTGGGCTCCTGAGCAAAGGGTCAGCGCATTCTTATATAAGCCGAGAAACACAACAAATCAAAGTAAGCTTGGAGAAATGGGACTGTATTAAACTGCAGGCTTCGGCATAGCAGAGAACATAGCCAGCAAGATAGGAAGCCCACAGAGTGGGAAAAGGGCTTCTCTGATCATGCAACAGACATAGATTTTATATCTGAAATATACACAGAGAAAAATAATTAAAACTTCCATAACAAACCAGAAAGAAACAAACATCCCATTAAAAGATGGGCTAAAAGGACCAGGAGTGTTGCCTAGTGGTGCAGTGCTTGCCTAGCATGCAAGAAGACCGGTTTTCGATTCCTTAGAATCACATACATAGAAAAAAAACAGGAAGTGGTAGAGAAGACAAAGTGGTAGAGCTCTAGCCTTGAGAAAGTCCAAGGACAGTGCTCAGACCCTGAGATCAATCCCAGGACCAGAAAAAAAAAGTCCAAAGAAAAACAATGTGGGCTAAAGAGGAAAAGAGACACTTTTCTCATGAGGAAATAAAAATGGCAAATAGGCACATCTCTGGCCATAAAATCGCTGCAAATTAAAGGACTTCCCAGTTACAATGGCCTTTATCAAGAAATCTAATAAGCACAGATGCACATGGGGATGTTGCCAGAGGAGAATGCTACTGCAATGTTGGTGGAAGTGTAATCTTTTCCAAACACTGGGGAAAGCAGTGATCCCTCAAATGTTACACCTAGAGTTCCCCTATGACCCAGCATCCCACTTCTGGGCATTTACCTAAATGTCCCAAACAAGATCGTAGAAAACCTTCCAGCACAACTCTGTTCATCACAGTATTATTCACCAGAGCTAAGCTATGGAACGAACCCAGATGTCCCTTAGTAGCTGAATGGATCATGAAGATGTGATCCATTCACACCATGGAATTCTATAGTGCCATCAAAAAGAATGGCATTGCCTCACTTGAAAGGAAACGGAAGGACTGGGAAAAATACATGTGAATTCAAGTAAGCCAGACCAATGAAACATTGCCTGAATGGTTTCCCTAATGGGTAACAATTAGTATAGATTTAGGAATTTCCTAGCAGATGAACATAATAGCTTAAACGCTATCTACATATGTCCATATAGGATGAAGCTCAGCAAAACAAACGCCAGGAGAAAGAAGAGTATTATCTTTTTGCTGTACTGTGTGAACCTATTTCTTCTTCTTTCCCCCTTAAGGTTTGCGACATGGTGGTACTGTATCTGACTTTGGACCGTGGTATATCCTATATATGTTGTGTATTTGAAAATACGAAAGAGGGAGGTCAAAACAAGATGATTTGCATGGGTGGGGGGTGGGGAAGTGAGAGAAAAACATAGCAAGGGGTGCAATGTTCAAGATGAAGCCTACCCACCACCTGATGAATGTAACAGCAACCCTTCCGGACATCACCACAATAATAAACTAAAATTAAAAGAAAAGAAGAGGAATGCACTGCATTGTCCTGCAAGGGCCAGGAAGAACAGAGCGAGTCCTGTGCTCCTAGGAGGAGAATGTGCTGAACTTCCTGGGCCTGGGGAGGGAAGAGCAGATGTGGGGTAGTGGTGGCCCAGCCCTGAACCACCCTGTGTCCTGAGGCCAAGACTGCTGACACTCTTCTAAGAAGAATCCATCTTGCTTTGCAGATGAAACAGACAAGATTCTAGGGTAAGACTGAACTAGATCTGGACTGAGGACTTGGGTGTAGCTCAAGATTCCAGCAGTTTCCTAGCGGGCACCCAACATGGGAGCTCACATCTCAGACACAAACACCAAGTCACACCTGCAAACACACTCAGACACAGACACAGATTCAGGTAGGCACATACACTCACACACAGGCATACATGTGTGTACACACATGCACACACACAAACACAGATCCTTACACACTCACACAACCCCACATGCACAGAAACAGATTCATATCAAAACTAGGTGTTTGTGGAGGATGAGGATATCCAATTATAGCCAGGAGTTTTCTACTGCTGTACTCACAATGTATCCATGTTTAGTCAATAAAACAGACTTTAAAAAGCAAGGACGGAAGAAAATCAATAAAGGAGAGAAGGAAGGAAGAGAGAAAGAAGGGAGGGAGGGAGGAAGGAGACAAGGAAGAAGGGAGGGAAGAAAGAGAAGTGTTCAGTCCTGTCCTCTATGGGCCCCACACACACCTGCAGGTATTACAGAGCCCACGCCTCTGCCCACAAAGGAGCCCTTGGCCGGTGGGTGCCCCTGGTCATGGAAAATGAGTTACATCAATCACCTGTACACAGCCATAGCATCCACCAGCACTGGACAGAACCTCCCAGAATCCTCTGTGTCCCCTGCCCTCCCCAACAACCTGGAAAAGAGCAGGGAGCGGGGGCCACTCCACACTCAGCTGCTAACCACACAGGCTGGCCTCACCACACATTCCACCTCTGGGGCAGGAGCCTGGCCTAATGGTGGAGAGCTTGCCTGGCACCAGGAGGACCCCTTGCCACAGCTGCTTCAAGGTGATGACAAGCAGCCTCTGGAGGACCAGATGTCAATCTTCCCTCAGGAGGCGGAGCTTCCTCCTCAGCAGGGCTGGGGTCTGAGCCCTGCTTGACACTGAACTCCAACCCTTCTGAGTTTGCAAGATGTCATGTCCAGTGGTCCTGCCACTGATACATGAGGCCCACAGGGGCTCTGCTGCCTGGCTGGCCCCTCAGTGCAATCCGGGAAAGCACTGCAGCTTTCCTGGTGCAGGGGGAGTCTCCAGAGCCAGGGCAGCTCTGCTGGGCCTCACCTGGCTCCCAGAGCCCAGGTCTGCTGAATGTGGGCTCCAGCTATGTCTCTCTGCAGTGGTGGCAGGATGCTTGCTCCATGATGCTCTCATTCTGATGGGAGAAGTGCTGCCACCCTCCCTCCCTCCTCTTCCAGCAAACAATCCTGACAGTACAGGTTTGGTCCATGGGGACCCAGCTTGTGCAGAGGGGACACACTAGGGCTGGGCCCTGCCTTCCTCTTTGCTCCCTAGCATGGTGGGTTTGAAATAAAAAAGGAAGACTTCAGGTCCTGGTTCCTCACTCATTTATTGACATTTAGGATTCAAACATTAAAAGCCATCCCCTAATATTGGGAAGCACAAAGTTCAATACAACAAATTAACCATCCATACAGCCCTAGATGTTCCCTCATTCAACTCAGATTAAACACACTCAAGAACCTGGCCAAACTTCTCAGGAAATTCCTATCAATCACACCTAATTCAGCTTTCTATTTAAACCTGCACAACCCATGACCTTACAACTTAGTACCTATGTTTTCTCTTAGGAATGCCAGGCTTGAGAGGAATTTACATTCTTTGAAAGAGGGGTTTTTCACTTTTCACTGAGGACTGACTGGTAAGGTTTATTAATTATCCCACTGCAGATATCACTGAACACTGAATCTCTTCCTACTGTGACTATGCATCCATACTTCAGTGGCCACACTACATTTTTCCCTCAGAGAAACATTGCTTTCTGGCTTCATTTCTCCATGTTAGGGCCTGGACACTGTCCCTGAGCATCTTAGCTCAAGCCTGGTGTGCTACCCCTGGAGCCACAGCTCCTCTTCTGCAGCATTTTTGGATATTAAGTGGGGATAAGAGTCTCATGGGCTTTCCTGCCCTGGCTGTCTTCACACCATGATCCTCACATCTCAGCTTCCTGAGCAGCTAGGATTGCAGGGGTGAGAAAACAGAGCATGGCAAGTCCTGTGGATGGAGGGTTGGTTCTGATCTAAAGACTCAGGCTGCCCAGGCAAGATTTCTACCACTGGAGCCATGCCACCCACAAATCTGACCTTCCCCACTCTCGTTCTTACTGGAATTTCAACTCAGGGTTCTGTCTGCAAGGAGAGGTGGCCTCACACTTGAGCTAAGTGCATGGAGTCTCGAGATGGTGAGGACTGGTGAAGTCAACCAGTGATGTCATCTTTCTCCTTCCTTCCTCGGTCCTCTCCTTCCTAGATGCTGTGATGGGTTCTAAACCCGGGATTCAGTGGGAGAAATTTTTGAATTGTCAGTATTTGTAGAGGTTTGATTTTCTTCTGGTGTGGATTCTCCATGTTTCTTCGGTGTGAGTTGTGCTGAGTGGTCATCTCCTCTGCCCTGAAACTGCATGGTTCCTGTGAGCTATGGATTTTCTCTTGTTTCTTATGGTTTGTACACCTGGTAATGTATTTGGTTCACATTTGGCATTGGTAGATTCTCTACCCAGTGTGGATTCTCTGGTGGTTTCTAAGGGTCTTGCTGTGTCTGAAGGATTTGTGACACTGCTGACATATGCAGGGTTTTTCTCCCGAGTGTATCCTCTTGTGTTCTTTCAGGTTGGAGAGTGACCTGAAGCTCTTACCACAGTGGTTGCACTGGTGAGGTTTTACTCCTGTGTGGATTCGCTGATGGGTGATCAGATTGCTGAGATGAGTGAAAGATTTGTTACACACATTGCATCTGTGGGGTTTCTCTCCTGAGTGGATTCGCTGGTGGGTGATCAGACTAGAGCGTTGAGTGAAGGATTTGTCACACACATTGCATCTGTGGGGTTTCTCTTCTGAATGGATTTGCTGGTGCCTGGTCAGATTCCCAGGAAATGTGAAGGATTTTTCACACACTGTGCATTTGTAGGGTTTCTCTCCTGAGTGGATTCGCTGGTGGGTGATCAGACTAGAGCGCTGAGTGAAGGATTTGTCACACACATTGCATCTGTGGGGTTTCTCTCCTGAGTGGATTCGCTGGTGGGTGATCAGACTAGAGCGTTGAGTGAAGGATTTGTCACACACATTGCATCTGTGGGGTTTCTCTTCTGAATGGATTTGCTGGTGCCTGGTCAGATTCCAAGGAAATGTGAAGGATTTTTCACACACTGTGCATTTGTAGGGTTTCTCTCCTGAGTGGATTCGCTGGTGGGTGATCAGACTAGAGCGTTGAGTGAAGGATTTGTCACACACATTGCATCTGTGGGGTTTCTCTCCTGAGTGGATTCGCTGGTGGGTGATCAGACTAGAGCGTTGAGTGAAGGATTTGTCACACACATTGCATCTGTGGGGTTTCTCTTCTGAATGGATTTGCTGGTGCCTGGTCAGATTCCCAGGAAATGTGAAGGATTTTTCACACACTGTGCATTTGTAGGGTTTCTCTCCTGAGTGGATTCGCTGGTGGGTGACTAGATTCCCGCGTTGAGTGAAGGACTTGTCACACACATTGCATCTGTGGGGTTTCTCTCCCGAGTGGAGCAGCTGGTGCTTTCTAAGATGTGACTGTTGTCGAAAGGCTTTGTCACACATATCACATGGGTAGGGTCTCTCTCCCATGTGTGTCCTCTCATGAATCCTAAGGTTGGAGACCCATCTAAAGGATTTCTGGCAGTGTTTGCACTGGTGGAGCTTCTCTCCCGTGTGGATTGTCTGGTGTGTCTCAAGGGATGAACTATGGCTGAAGGATTTGTTGCAAGTCTGGCTCTGGCAGGTTTTCTCTTCTGTGTGAATTTGCAAATGAGTTCTCAATTGAGAATAGCACTTAAGACATAGGCCACACTGCTGGCATTTGAAAGGTCTCTCATTCGTGTGGATTCCTCCATGCTGCTGAAACCCAGAGTAGCAGGAAAAAGTTTCCTCCCATTCTCCACATCCATAGAATGGCTTCTCACAATGGATTCTCTGATGTCCAGACAGGGAAGAGAATTTGCTGAAGGTTCTCCCACATGCTTCACATGGGAACTGTGACTCTGCAAACAACCCATATGAAACACATGAGAAAGAAATCCTTACCCTTCATGGTTGTCATGGATGATAAGTCTGTGAGATTCTTGTTTTATTTTATTTTTTTCTATTCATTTATTTATTTTCGACCTGAGCTATAACTCTACTGCTGAATTCTGTCACTGAGCTCTTCAGCTTATGGTTAATGCTCCACCAATTTGAGCCACAGTACCACATCCTGATGTTCTGGAGGGTTAGTGATCATTAGAGTCTCACAGAAAATGCTTATGGGGCTCCAATTCAAGTGTTACCCTAGATCTCACCCTCTATAATATCTAGGACTAAATGTGTGATCCACTGATGTGGGGCTGTGGATTTCCTTATCTACTGTAATCCATCAAAGACCAGATGTGGAGCAGTGACTCAAGTTGAAGAGAATGAGCCTTGAGCATCATAGGTCAAGGACAGGATCCAGGACATGAGTTCAATATCCAGGACTGGCGAAAAAGAAGCCAATCACCACAAGCACTTTCAGTTTAACCAATCTCTGAAGTCACATTGTAGGCCTTCATGGCCTTTGAACTTGTGTTCTGGGGAGCTGTTCTGTTCATTTCCACTTACCTGTTCTTTCTCCCAATATTTCCTTTCTCCTCCCTCTCCAGGGCTCTTTGCCTTGCTGCAGACATCTGATCAGGTCTGGTGTGGAGACAGCAAGACCTGTGCATTGCATAAAGAGGAAAGCGTGTGTGCTGGAAAGCAGGGGAGAAGACAGACACCAGGCACCCCAGGGATTATTTCGAGATGGGGCATTTGTGACACCAAGAAACACCTCCAATTTCAAACCATGACTTTAGCATCCAGCTGCAACTGAGCCAAATGCACAGGGTGAAAGTGATTTGCTGAGTTGGGCACAGAATGTCCTGTGTTACTGAGTGCCTGGCATTTCCACTCACCTACAAAAAGCCTGAAGGCTGGGTGCTAGTATCTCCTTCCTGTCACCATTCCTACTCAGGGGATTGAGAACTGGAGAATCACAGTTCCAAACCAACCCTGAATGAGTGTTCTTAAGCATGCATCTCCACGGACCAGGAAAATGCTAGAATGCATGGGTGGTAGGCCCTCATCTCCATGTTATGAGAACTTGTAATTGAGAGTGCAAGGTCTTTGTTATGACATATTAGCTATACTATGACTCTCACAGTCACACAAATACAATGAAGGACATATAGTAATTTCAAAAGTTGAAAGTACAGCATGGAATGTTTTGAACATAAGATTGTGGTTTTCCTTTTGCTGGTCTTGTGTTTGAACTGGAGGTCTGGATACTTTCCTTGGGTAAATTTCACTAAAACTTGTGCTCTACCTCTTTGAACCAAGCTCTACTACCCAGTTTTGACTGGTTACTTGGAGACTCAGGCTTCTGGAACTTATCTGCCTTGGCTGGATTTAAACCAGTATCTCCAGCTATTCACTACCTGAGTACTGAGGATTAGAGAATTGGGCAGCCAGTTCCTGAAAGACTATTTGTATTTCTATTCCACCCCATAGCAAGCAATTCAGAAAATGAGGGTACCTGAGACAGACTTGCAAAATGCCAGCCTTGTGTTCTTTACTTTTTCCTTTGGAAGTTCTTCCGTTGAAGCCAGGGCCTGGGTACTATCCCTGTGTTTTTGTGCTCAAAGCCCCAGGGTACCAATTGAGCCACAGCTCCACTATCACTGTTGTTTGAATACAGGTAGACTCTCGCCAAGTTCCCTGCCTAGAGTAGCTTAAAACCCTGAACATCAGATGACAGCCTGGTTTGTAAGGAGGAAGACAGGCATGAGCTGCCAGCACCCAGCAAAGCCGGCACTGTTACACAATATTCTGCAAGGAAATGGTGAGGATGAGCTGGAAATGGGGAATGAAGATCCTCACCCACGGAGACGAGGTTCTGGTGGTTGTCCAGCATGACTTCCCTGTACAGAGCCCGCTGAGCCGGGGTCAGGCACTGCCACTCGGCCTCAGAGAAATCCACAGCCACGTCCTCAAATGTCACCTGTTCAAAGGAGGAAAAGGCGAAAATGAGTGATCTGGCTCCTGCCTGTCGGCAGTTTTGAATACATGGCAAAGGATATTGAGGGAATGAATGTTATAGTTTCTATATGGATGATGAAAGTGAGTGAATTTAAATACATAGGTTGCAATGAGTGGAATTCCCAGCTCTGTATACTAGACATGTGACAATATGTTGTCACATTCTCATGGTCCCTACACATAACCATGTAATAAAGAGCTGTGTATCAGTGGCTCATGCCTGTAATCCTACTACTCAGAGTTTGAGATCTTAGGTTCTTGTTCCTAGCCAGTCCAAGTAGGAAACTCTAGAGAATGTGATCTCAATTTAGCCACCAGAAATTGGCTGTGGTGATGCTGCTGTGGTGGTAGGGCAGTAGCCTTGACCTGAAGAGCTCAGGGACAGCCCCTAGACCCTGAGTTCAAGCCCCACAATCAACAATATAAACAAACTTAAGAAGGACAAGATTGAAGTATAAGATGAAATTTCACAGAAGAGATAAAAATTAAGATATTACCTTAAGAATGTCAGTTGTCTGTATTACTTTTTTTTTTCATTTGTGAGGCTTGTATTCTGAGCTTCATCTTGATGCTTCTTCCCTCCCCACTGCGATCCAGAACCAATGTAAATTGCCAGCTCAAGAACAGAAGGACCTGAGTCTCTCATCTGCAATTAACCTCTAGAAAAATGGGAAGTGGGGCTTGGCTCAAGGATAGGGATGCAGCATTGAGCTGAAGAGTTCAGGGACAGTGCCCGGGTTCAGGATTCACACTCTATTACACCACATCAGAAAAAAAAAATCAGAAGTTGTGATGGGGACCAAGTCATCGAGCACTACACTTTTGAATATCCAAGGACAGTTTCCAGGACCTGGGTTCAAGCCCCATTACTGCTAAATAGAGAAAAAGACAAAGACGGTGAGATAGAGAGGGAGTGAGGGAGAGAGAAAGAGGGACGGGGAGAGAGAGAGAGAGAGAGAGAGAGAGAGAGAGAGAGAGAGAGAGAGAGAGAGAGAGAGAGAGAGAGAGAGAGAGAGAGGGAGGGAGGGAGGGAGGGAGGGAGAGAGAGAGAGGGAGAGAGAGAGAGAGGGAGAGGCGGAGAGGCAGGCAGGCACGCAGACAGACAGACAGAGACAAGTGACAGAGAGAGAAACAGAGAGATAGAAGAGAGAAGTTTGAGCCTCTATCAAAATCAAAATATTTAAATATTTTTTGTTGTTGGGATATCATAGTGCTTTCAAACTAGAGACAAATACATGAGAAAAGAACTGTTCTAGTAGGTAGAACCTGGAAACCCATTACTGAATGGGGAGTGAATGAAGAAATAGGGAAGCTTCACCAGTCTCATATCTTTGATCTTAACTACTCATGGTTTAAAGCCAGCCTGGCCAAGAATGTCAAGGAGAAAGGGTAGAGAATAATAACATTATTATAAATCAATTTAATAATATCTATATTATATTATATCATAGAGAGACACCAATGGTAAAGTGAAAATACATGCATTATTCCTGTTTCTCACTGTTTATCTTATGGACCATGTTATAAAATACCATTGAAAAATATGTAGAAATTTATTAGCTCCATAAATTTGTTTGGCATTTGGCAAACAGGAAAATGTAATCAAGCATAGAATGAAACCAAAAGCTGTAGAACCCAGAGTGGCTTTGGGATCTGCAGCTGTCAGGACAACACATCTCCATCAAGCACAGCTGAGAGCCTTCCTCCCCACACCAGGGGAGCAGAGGAAAGAAAGGAGTGAGGAGGGGAGCTGAGCTTCCAAATTGGTGAACACACATCACCCAGGAAGACCTCTGCCTGCTACTCATTAGAGACAAGAGAAATATTCACATTTATATATAAGGTGATGGCACTGGACCCCAGTTATGAACTGAGGGAATTAATTAGTTATCCATCAACCTGGTCACTGCTCTGGAAGGTGAGGACAAAGAAAGAAAATGATGGCTGTCACCTGAATACACTCATTAATAAACATTGATTTTAGACACAGTTCCATCCACACTCGTTGGGCACAGTCTACAACTCCTGGTGTATCTCAATATATTTACAATTCCTCTCTTAGGAGCCAGGCAGCTTCTAAATCTATTTTAACTTCTGAGTTGTTACCCTTCCATTTCACAGGGTTTTTTTTTTAATTGAGTACCAGTTGTGGGGCTTGAATTTAGACCTGAGCACTGCCCCTTAGCTTTGTTGCTCAAGGCCACTGGTCTACACTTGAGACACAGCTCTGCTTCTTGTGGTTTGGTGGTTACAGGTGATAACTGTCTTGCCAGGTGCTTTTGTCTCGCGTGTGTAATTCCAGCTATTCAGGAGGATAAGTTGTGAGCATCAGGGTTCACAGCCAAGTAGAAATAATCCTCATGAGTCTCATCTTCAACTGACCAAAGTAAAGCCTGAATGTGGTCTGTACCTCCAAGTGGTAGAGCACTAACACTGAGCAAAAAGGAGCTCAGAGATCTCAATCAAGCCTGGAGTTCAAGCCTCTAATTAACAGCAACAACAAAGTCTCATAAATTGACTTGCCTGGTCTGCTTTGAACTGTGATTGTCCAATCTGAACCTCCTGAAGAGCAAAAATTTCAGGTGAGAGGCGTAGTGCCCAGGTCTCAAAGGGCGTTATTTTTTCTTAAACGCTTTTTAAAATGCCAGTCCTTTGATTTGAACTCAGGACCTGAACACTGTCCCTGGGCATTCTAAATGATAGAGCTCCACCACTTGAGCCACAGCACCACCTAGAGCCTTTTCTATATGTGAAGTACTGGGGAGTCATACCCAGGTACTTGTGAATGCTAGGCAAGCATTTTCATCCTAGCTCAACTCCCAACCTAGGAAAGGGGGTTATTTTTAATCCTCATCCATGATGATATTATCACCACACCTTTCCATCTCTGGAGATGGTGAAGGACCTAGGTCCACCCCAAACAGCACCTGGCAATGCCTGTGGCAGGTTCAGAGCTCAATGCATGCTTAAATCCTCTGATTATGTGTTAGAGAGAAATTCTTGAATTGTGTTTGTCCAGACAGAAGTGGAGGAAGGAGGACAGAATGGCGAAAAAGCTCTCCCGGCAGGGAGAAGAATCTTAAATAGTTCACCTTGATGAGCAAAAGCAAAGGAAAAAGGAAAATAAAAGGGACTGGCTCATCCTGAAAGGGGACAGAAGTAGACAAGTCTACACGTGCCTTCAAGATTTGTGTGTTGTTCCTAGGGAAATTACTCAAACACCCTCTCACCCTGTGGGGAGAGCTAATCACCTGAGTGAGGACTCCAACCCCTTGCAGAAATACCCTGTGACATTCCAGGAGGAAGTGGGGGCCTCACCCTGACCTGGGCTGGAGGGTCCTGGGAAGCAGCCATCACCTCCTCCTCTTCTTCCTCCTTCCCTGCGATTCCTCCCTGAGTCTGATGACATGAATCAGTACTCCTTGCTCTGGAGGGTCTGCCTTTAAGACACTGGCCAATCCTTCACACCTGCCTTCCTCACCACAGGTGAAGGTGCATGGGGTCTGAGGTGCAGATCCTCTGGTCCTGCAGTGTCACCATGTGCATTCCCCAGGGAGGAGCTGGGAGCTGGAGACTGAAACATGACTTCCTCCGTTCCTGATTCCTGGCTGTTTCCCCTGACTGCAGTGGTAAAAAACGTTAGAGCCATGGGAAAGTGAGTGCAATGAGAGGGTGGACGAGATCTGCAGAGCACAGCTGACCGCAGGGTTATCACCACTCAGGCGGATCTGGCCTGGTTTTCCATTTTCCTACAGCAGGAGTACTGATGGTGATGATGGGGATGATGGGGATGATGAAATATTTCAGGTGTGATATGAATTTCACAAAAGCACTGTGATGACAGGGACAGGTGACATGGGAAGGGGTTCCTGGGGGAGGTGAGGTCACAGCCAACACACCCTCATCTACCCATCTGGCTCCACAATCCAGGCAGTCAGAACCAGGGCTCAGAAGCTCCTCCAGGCATGGGGATGGGGTTGTAAATGGCCTTTCTTTCCACCTGAGAGAGTCAGTGAGGATGATCTCTATGCAAATGCTGGGAAAGGGGAATCTTCCTTCAGAAGCAAACCTACACACAGCAGCCTCCCTCAGAGGCGGGGAAAGGTGAGAATGGCGGCTCCATATCAGGGCACTGGGTGCTCTTTACCTTGACATCTCCCTCAGAAGAATGCGCTGTCTGTCTCCCTGCACCACAATAAGCTCCAATGCATCAAACACCTGCAGGTACAAGTAGATACCTGGAATTGTTTTTTAGTTCTCGGCCTTGAACTCCGGGCCTGGACCTGCTTTGCTGAAGGCTAGAGATCTGTTACTTGAGCCACAGCCCCACATCCAGCTTTTATTATGTCCATAGTGGTGAGGAATTGAAAATAGGGCTTTGTGAATGGGGTGAGCAGTGTGCCGTTATGCCATGTTCCTAGCATTATCTTGGAAATTTTATAGGTAGACGTTGAAGACACACTTGGGCTCCTGAGCAAAGGGTCAGCACATTCTTATATAAGCCCAGAAACACAACAAATCAAAGTAAGCTTGGAGAAATGGGACTGTATTAAACTGCAGGCTTCGGCATAGCAGAGAACATAGCCAGCAAGATAGGAAGCCCACAGAGTGGGAAAAGGGCTTCCCTGGTCATGCAATAGACATAGATTTTATATCTGAAATATACACAGAGATAAACAATTAAAACGTCCATAACAAACCAGAAAGAAACAAACATCCCATTAAAAGGTGGGCTAAAAGGACCAGGAGTGTTGCCTAGTGGTGCAGTGCTTGCCTAGCATGCATGAAGACCGGGGTTCGATTCCTTAGAATCACATACATAGAAAAAAAAACAGGAAGTGGTAGAGAAGACAAAGTGGTAGAGCTCTAACCTTGAGAAAGTCCAAGGAGAGTGCTCAGACCCTGAGATCAATCCCAGGACCAGCAAAAAAAAAAAAGTCCAAAGAAAAACAATGTGGGCTAAAGAGGAAAAGAGACACTTTTCTGATGAGGAAATAAAAATGGCAAATAGGCACATCTCTGGCCATAAAATCAATGCAAATTAAAGGACTTTGAGCTTTTCACCTCTTCGCAGTTACAATGGCCATCATCAAGAAATCTAATAAGCACAGATGCACATGGGGATGTTGCCAGAGGAGAATGCTACTGCAATGTTGGTGGGAGTGTAATCTTTTCCAAACACTGGGGAAAGCAGTGATCCCTCAAATGTTACACCTAGAGTTCCCCTATGACCCAGCATCCCACTTCTGGGCATTTACCTAAATGTCCCAAACAAGATCATAGAAAACCTTCCAGCACAACTCTGTCCATCACAGCATTATTCACCAGAACTAAGCTATGGAACAAACCCAGATGTCCCTTAGTAGCTGAATGGATCATGAAGATGTGATCCATTCACACCATGGAATTCTATAGTGCCATCAAAAAGAATGGCATTGCCTCACTTGAAAGGAAACGGAAGGACTGGGAAAAATACATGTGAATTCAAGTAAGCCAGACTAATGAAACATTGCCCGAATGGTTTCCCTAATGTGTAACAATTAGTATAGATTTAGGAATTTCCTAGCAGAGGAACATAATAGCTTAAACGCTATCTACATATGTCCATATAGGATGAAGCTCAGCAAAACAAATGCCAGGAGAAAGAAGAGTATTATCTTTTTGCTGTACTGTGTGAACCTATTTCTTCTTCTTTCCCCCTTAAGGTTTGCGACATGGTGGTAATGTATCTGACTTTGGACCGTGGTATATCCTATATATATTGTGTATTTGAAAATAGGAAAGAGGGAGGTCAAAACAAGATGATTTGCATGGGTGGGGGGTGGGGAAGTGAGAGAAAAACATAGCAAGGGGGTGCAATGTTCAAGATGAAGCCTACCCACCACCTGATGAATGTAACGGCAACCCTTCCGGACATCACCACAATAATAAACTAAAATAAAAGAAAAGAAGAGGAATGCACTGCATTTCCTGCAAGGGCCAGGAAGAACAGAGCCAGTCCTATGCTCCTAGGAGGAGAATGTGCTGAACTTCCTGGGCCTGGGGAGGGAAGAGCAGATGTGGGGCAGTGGTGGCCCAGCCCTGAACCACCCTGTGTCCTGAGGCCAAGACTGCTGACACTCTTCTAAGAAGAATCCATCTTGCTTTGCAGAGGAAAGAGACAAGATTCTAGGGTAAGACTGAACTAGATCTGGACTGAGGACTTGGGTGTAGCTCAAGATTCCCGCAGTTTCTTAGCGGGCACCCAACATGGGAGCTCACATCTCAGACACAAACACCAAGTCACACCTGCAAACACACTCAGACACAGACACAGATTCAGGTAGGCACATACACTCACACACAGGCATACACGTGTGTACACACATGCACACACACAAACACAGATCCTTACACACTCACACAACCCCACATGCACAGAAACAGATTCATATCAAAACTAGGTGTTTGTGGAGGATGAGGATATCCAATTATAGCCAGGAGTTTTCTACTGCTGTACTCACAATGTATCCACGTTTAGTCAATAAAACAGACTTTAAAAAGCAAGGAAGGAAGAAAATCAACAAAGTAGAGAAGGAAGGAAGGGAAGAAAGAAGGGAGGGAGGGAGGAAGGAGACAAGGAAGAAGAGAGGGAAGAAAGAGAAGTGTTCAGTCCTGTCCTCTATGGGCCCCACACACACCTGCAGGTATTACAGAGCCCACGCCTCTGCCCACACAGGAGCCCTTGGCCGGTGGGTGCCCCTGGTCATGGAAAATGAGTTACATCAATCACCTGTACACAGCCATAGCATCCACCAGCACTGGACAGAACCTCCCAGAATCCTCTGTGTCCCCTGCCCTCCCCAACAACCTGGAAAAGAGCAGGGAGGGGGGCCACTCCACACTCAGCTGCTAACCACAGAGGCTGGCCTCACCACACATTCCACCTCTGGGGCAGGAGCCTGGCCTAATGGTGGAGAGCTTGCCTGGCACCAAGAAGACCCCTTGCCACAGCTGCTTCAAGGGGATGACAAGCAGCCTCTGGAGGACCAGATGTCAATCTTCCCCAGGAGGCGGAGCTTCCTCCTCAGCAGGGCTGGGGTCTGAGCCCTGCTTGACACTGAACTCCAACCCTTCTGAGTTTGCAAGATGTCCATGTCCAGGGGCCTGCCACTGATACATGAGGCCCATAGGGGCTCTGCTCTCAATGCAACCAGGGGCAGCAATGGGGCTTTCCTGGTGCAGGGGAAGCTCCAGAGCCAGGGCAGCTCTGCTGGGCCTCACCTGGATCCTAGAGCCCAGGTCTGCTGAATGTGGGCTCCAGTCATGTCTCTCTGCAGTGGTGGCAGGGTCCTTGCTCCATGAAGCTCTCATTCTGATGGGAGAAGTGCTGCCACCCTCCCTCCCTCCTCTTCCAGCAAACAATCCTGACAGTACAGGTTTGCTCTATGGGGACCCAGCTTGTGGAGAGGGGACACACTAGGGCTGGGCCCTGCGTTCCTCTTTGCTCCCCAGCATGGTGGGTTTGAAATAAAAAGGAAGATTTCAGGGCCTGGTTCCTCACTCATTTATTGACATTTGGGATTCAAACATTAAAAGCCATCCCCTAATATCGGGAAGCACAAAGTTCAATACAACAAATTAACCATCCATACAGCCCTAGATGTTCCCTCATTCAACTAAGATTAAACACACTCAAGAACCTGGCCAAGACTTCTCAGGAAATTCCTATCAATCACACCTAATTCAGCTTTCTATTTAAACCCGCACAACCCATGACCTTACAACTTAGTACCTATGTTTTCTCTTTGGAATTCCAGGTTTGAGAGGAATTTACATTCTTTGAGAGTGGTTTTTCACTCTTTACTGAGGACTGACTGGTAAGGTTTATTAATTATCCCACTGCAGATATCACTGAACACTGAATCTCTTCCTACTGTGACTATGCATCCATACTTCAGTGGCCACACTACATTTTTCCCTCAGAGAAACATTGCTTTCTGGCTTCATTTATCCATGTCAGGGCCTGGGAACTGTCCCTGAGCATCTTAGCTCAAGCCTGAAGTGCTACCCCTGGAGCCACAGCTCCTCTTCCGCAGCATTTTTGGAGATTAAGTGGGGATAGAGTCTCATGGGCTTTCCTGCCCTGGCTGTCTTCACACCATGATCCTCACATCTCAGCTTCCTGAGCAGCTAGGATTGCAGGGGTGAGAAAACAGAGCATGGCAAGTCCTGTGGATGGAGGGTTGGTTCTGATCTAAAGACTCAGGCTGCCTAGGCAAGATTTCTACCACTGGAGCCATGCCACCCACAAATCTGAGCTTCCCCACTCTCGTTCTTACTGGACTTTCAACTCAGGGCTCTGTCTGCCAGGAGAGGTGGCCTCACACTTGAGCTAAGTGCATGGAGTCTCAAGATGGTAATGACTGGTGAAGTCAACCAGTGATGTCATCTTTCTCCTTCCTTCCTCGGTCCTCTCCTTCCTAGATGCTGTGATGGGTTCTAAACCCGGGATTCAGTGGGAGAAATTTTTGAATTGTCAGTATTTGTAGAGGTTTGATTTTCTTCTGGTGTGGATTCTCCATGTTTCTTCGGTGTGAGTTGTGCTGAGTGGTCATCTCCTCTCCCCTGAAACTGCAGGGTTCCTGTGAGCTGTGGATTTTCTCCTGTTTCCTAAGGTTTGTGCACCTGGTAATGTATTTGGTTCACATTTGGCATTGGTAGATTCTCTACCCAGTGTGGATTCTCTGGTGATTTCTAAGGCTCTTGCTGTTTCTGAAGGATTTGTGACACTGCTGACATGTGCAGGGTTTTTCTCCCGAGTGTATCCTCCTGTGTTGTTTCAGGTTGGAGAGTGACCTGAAGGTCTTGCCACAGTGGTTGCACTCGTGAGGTTTTACTCCTGTGTGGATTCGCTGATGGGTGATCAGATTGCTGACATGAGTGAAAGATTTGTTACACACATTGCATCTGTGGGGTTTCTCTCCTGAGTGGATTCGCTGGTGGATGGTCAGACTAGAGTGTTGAGTGAAGGATTTGTCACACACATTGCATCTGTGGGGTTTCTCTCCTGAGTGGATTCGCTGGTGGGTAATCAGACTAGAGCGTTGAGTGAAGGATTTGTCACACACATTGCATCTGTGGGGTTTCTCTCCTGAGTGGATTCGCTGGTGGATGATCAGACTAGAGCGTTGAGTGAAGGATTTGTCACACACATTGCATCTGTGGGGTTTCTCTCCTGAGTGGATTCGCTGGTGGGTGATCAGATTCCAGTGTTGAGTGAAGGATTTGTCACACACATTGCATCTGTGGGGTTTCTCTCCTGAGTGGATTCTCTGGTGCCTGGTCAGATTCCCAGGATATGTGAAGGATTTTTCACACACTGTGCATTTGCAGGGTTTCTCTTCGGAGTGGATTTGCTGGTGATAGAGTAGAGTCGAACGCACAGTGAAGGATTTTTCACACACTGTGCATTTGTGGGGTTTCTCTCCGGAGTGGATTTGCTGGTGATAGATTAGATTCCAACGCACAGTGAAGGATTTTTCACAAATATTGCATCTGTGGGGTTTCTCTCCTGAGTGGATTCGCTGGTGAGTGATTAGATTCCAGCGTTGAGTGAAGGACTTGTCACACACATTGCATCTGTGGGGTTTCTCTCCCGAGTGGAGCAGCTGGTGCTTTCTAAGATGTGACTGTTGTCGAAAGTCTTTGTCACACATATCACATGGGTAGGGTCTCTCTCCCGTGTGTGTCCCCTCATGAATCTTAAGCCTGGAGACCCATCTAAAGGATTTCTGGCAGTGTTTGCACTGGTGGAGCTTCTCTCCTCTGTGGATTGTCTTCTGTGCCTCAATAGATGAACTATGGCTGAAGGATTTGTTCCAAGTCTGGCTCTGGCAGGTTTTCTCTTCTGTGTGAATTTGCAAATGAGTTCTCAAATGAGAATAGCACTTAAAACATAGGCCACACTGCTGGCATTTGAAAGGTCTCTCATTCGTGTGGATTCCTCCATGCTTCTGAAACCCAGAGTAGCAGGAAAAAGTTTCCTCCCATTCTCCACATTCATAGAATGGCTTCTCACAATGGATTCTCTGATGTCCAGACAGGGAAGAGAATTTGCTGAAGGTTCTCCCACATGCTTCACATGGGAATTGTGACTCTGCAAACGACCCATATGAAACACATGAGAAAGAAATCCTTACCCTTCATGGTTGTCATGGATGATAACTCTGTGAGATTCTTGTTTTATTTTATTTTTTTCTATTCATTTATTTATTTATTTTGGACCTGATCTATAACTCTACTCCTGAGCTCTGTCACTGAACTCTTCAGCTTATGGCTAATGCTCCACCAATTTGAGCCACAGTACCACATCCTGATGTTCTGGAGGGTTAGTGATCATTAGAGTCTCACGGACTGTGCTGTGGGGCTCCAATTCAAGTGCTCCTCTAGATCTCAGCCTCTTTAATATCTAGGATTAAATGTGTGATCCACTGATGTGGGGCTGTGGATTTCTTTATCTCCTGTAACCCATTAGAGAACCAGATGTGGAGCTGTAGCTCAAGTTGAAGAGCATGAGCCTTGAGCATCATATGTCAAAGACCGAAACCAGGTTCTCAGTTCAAAAGCAAGGACTGGCCAAATAAGAAGCCAACCACCAGAAGCATTTTCAGTTTAGCCAATCACTGCAGTCACATTGTAGGCCTTCATGGCTTTTGGACGTGTGTTCTGGGGAGCTGTTCTGTTCATTTCCACTTACCTGTTCTTTCTTTTGACATTTCCTTTCTCCTCCCTCTCCAGGGCTCTTTGCCTTGCTGCAGACATCTGATCAGGTCTGGTGTGGAGACAGCAAGACCTGTGCATTGCATAAAGAGGAAAGCGTGTGTGCTGGAAAGCAGGAGAGAAGACACACACCAAGGCACCCCAGGGATTATTTCGAGATGGGGCATTTGTGACACCAAGAAACACCTCCAATTTCAAACCATGACTTTAGCATCCAGCTGCCACTGAGCCAAATGCACAGGGTGAAAGTGATTTGCTGAGATGGGCACAGAATGTCCTGTGTTACTGAGTGCCTGGCATTTCCACTCACCTACAAAAAGCCTGAAGGCTGGGTGCTAGTAGCTCCTTCCTGTCACCATTCCTACTCAGGGGATTGAGAACTGGAGAATCACAGTTCCAAACCAACCCTGAATGAGTGTTCTTAAGCATGCATCTCCACGGACCAGGAAAATGCTAGAATGCTGGGTGGTAGGCCCTCATCTCCATGTTATGAGAACTTGTAATTGAGAGTGCAAGGTCTTTGTTATGACATATTAGCTATACTATGACTCTCACAGTCACACAAATACAATGAAGGACATATAGTAATTTCAAAAGTTGAAAGTACAGCATGGAATGTTTTGAACATAAGATTGTGGTTTTCCTTTTGCTGGTCTTGTGTTTGAACTGGAGGTCTGGATACTTTCCTTGGGTAAATTTCACTAAAACTAGTGCTCTACCTCTTTGAACCAAGCTCTACTACCCAGTTTTGACTGGTTACTTGGAGACTCAGGCTTCTGGAACTTATCTGCCTTGGCTGTATTTAAACCAGTATCTTCAGCTATTCACTACCTGAGTACTGAGGATTAGAGAATTGGGCAGCCAGTTCCTGAAAGACTATTTGTATTTCTATTCCACCCCATAGCAAGCAATTCAGAAAATGAGGGTACCTGAGACAGACTTGCAAAATGCCAGCCTTGTGTTCTTTACTTTTTCCTTTGGAAGTTCTTCTGTTGAAGCCAGGGCCTGGGTACTATCCCTGTGTTTTTGTGCTCAAAGCCCCAGGGTACCAATTGAGCCACAGCTCCACTATCACTGTTGTTTGAATACAGGTAGACTCTCGCCAAGTTTCCTGCCTAGAGTAGCTTAAAACCCTGAACATCAGATGGCAGCCTGGTTTGTAAGGAGGATGACAGGCATGAGCTGCCAGCACCCAGCAAAGCTGGCACTGTTACACAATATTCTTAATGAAATGGTGAGGATGAGCTGGAAATGGGACACAAGATCCTCACCCACGGAGACGAGGTTCTGGTGGTTGTCCAGCATGACTTCCCTGTACAGAGCCCGCTGAGCCGGGGTCAGGCACTGCCACTCGGCCTCAGAAAAATCCACAGCCACGTCCTCAAATGTCACCTGTCCAAAGGAGAAACAGACAAAAGGGAACACTGGGGCTGCTGCCTGTGGGCAGTTTTGTACACATGGCACAGCAGATTGAGGGAATTAAGGTGATACATCCCATATGGATGAGGGAAGTGAGTAAATTAAACACGTATTTTTCAACGAGTGGAGTTTCCTGCTGTGTCTACTAAACACGTGACATTATGTTATCACATGCTCAAGGTCCCTGCAGATAAGAATATAATAAGAAGATGTGCATCAGTGGCTCATGCCTGTAATCCTACTACTCAGTTTGAGATCTTAGGTTCTTGGTTCAAAGCCAGGCCAATAAGGAAACTCTGAGAGACAGTTATGTCAAATTACCCACAAGAATATTGGAAAAGGTGCTCTGGCTTTAGTGGTAGGGCAGTAGCCTTGACGTGAAGAGCTCAGGGACAGCCCCCAGGCCCAGAGTTCAAGCATGACAATCACAAAAATAAACGAGCATTAGAAAAACAAGATTGAAGTACAAGGTGAAATTTTACATAGTATATAAAGTTAAGATATTACCTTAAGAATGTCAGTTGTGTGTATTACTTTTTTTTCATTTGTGGGGCTTGTGTTCTGGGCCTGGGTGTTGGCCCTAAGCTCTTCAGCTTGATGCTTCTTTACTGCTCATTGAGCTCCAGCACCAATGCCAGCCCAGGAACCAAAGGACCTGAGACTCTTATCTCCAATTATCCCCAGGAAAAATGGGAAGTGGCGCTTGGCTCTGGGGTAGGGAGGCAGCATTGAGCTGAACAGCTCAGGGACAGTGCCCACTTCCTAGGTTCAAGCCCCATTACTACACACACACACACACAGACACACACACACACAGCCAGAAGTGGTGGTGGGGCAGAAGTCTAGAGCACTAGACTTATGAATATGCAAGGAGTGTTTTCAGGCCCTGTGTTCAAGCCCCATTTCTGCCCAATATTGAGAAAAAGAGGGAGAGGGAGGAAGAGAGAGAGGGGGAGGAGACAGAGACAGAGAGAGAGACAGAGAGAGAGAGAGAGAGAGAGAGAGAGAGAGAGAGAGAGAGAGAGAGAGAGAGAGAGAGAGAGAGAGAGAGGAGAGAAAGAAGAGACACACAGAGAGAGACACAAAGACAGAAATAGAGACAGAGACAGAAACAAAGATATAGCCAGAGAGAGACACAATGAGAAAGAGACATGTGACAGAGAGACAGAAATTTGTGCGTCTATCAAAATATTTAAGTACTTGTGTAGTCTGTGAGATCAGAGTTCATTCAAACTAGAGACAAATTCTTGAAAAAAGAAATATTCTATCACATAGAACCTAAAAACCAGATTATTGAATGGTGAGTCAATGAAGAAATAGGTAAGCACACAGGCCTCACATCACTGGACTCACATCCTACCCAGGCACATCAAGGAGAAAGAGTATTATAACATTATTATAAATCAATTTAATGATATCTAAATTATATTAGAATATAGAGAGAACAACAATGGTAAAGTGAAAATATGTGCATTATTCCTGTTTCTCACTGTTTATTTTATGGATCATGTTATAAAATAGCATTTAAAAATACGCAGAAAGTTAGTAGCTCCATAAATTTGTTTTGCATTCTGCAAACAGGAAAATGTAACCAAGTATAGAATGAAAACAAAAGCTGTAGAACCCAGAGCCACTTTGGGATCTGCAGCTGTCAGGACCACACATCTCCATCAAGCACAGCTGAGAGCCTTCCTCCCCACACCAGGGGAGCAGAGGAAAGAAAGGAGTGAGGAGGGGAGCTGGGTTCTGTATTGATGGTAAAAGCACATTGCTCAGGAAGACCTCTGCCTGATACTCATTAGTGACAACAGAAATATCCTCATTTATATATAAGGTGATGGCATTGGACCCCAGTGACAAAGTGAGGGGTAAAGTAGTTATCCAGAAAAATGGTCACTGCTCTGGCAGGAGAGGACAACGAAAGAAAGAGATGGCTGTCACTTGAATAGACTCATAAATAAACATCGATATTAGACACAATTCCATCCACACTCATTGTGCAGTCTAGAAATCCTGGTATAACTCAATGTATTTACAATTCCTCCCTGAAGAACCACACAGCTTCTAATTCTATTTTAATTTCTGAGTTGTTCTAAGCTAGTGTTACCCTTCACTTTCATAGAGATTTTTGAATAGAGTATCAGTTGTGGGGCTTGAATTTAGACCTGGGAACTGTCTGTTGGTTTTGTTGCTCAAGGCCCCTGCTCTACACTTTAGACACAGCTCTACTTCTTGTGGTTTGGTGGTTAACAGGTGATATCTATCTTCTCAGCTACTTTTGGCTCACTTTTGTAATTCCAGCTATTCAGGGGGCCAAGCTCTGAACATCAGGGATCACAGTCGTCTAGGCAGAAATAATCCTCATGAGACTCTAATCTTCATCTAACCAAACTAAAGCATGAATGTGATCTGTACTTCCAAGTGGTAGAGCACTAACATTGAGCAAGAAGGAGCTCAGCGAACTCAGTCAAGTCTGGATTTCAAGCCTCAAATCAACACCAACAACAAAAGTCCCACAAATTGTCTTGCCTGGTCTGGCTTTGAACCATGATTGTCCAATCTGAGCTTCCTGAAGAACAAAGATTACAGGTGTGAGCCATAGTACCCAAGTCTCAAAATGGCATTATTTTTTTAATCCTTTTTAAAATTCCAGTCCTTGGGTTTGAACTCAGGGCTTGAACACTGTCCTTGGGCGTTCTCAAAGATAGAGCACTACCACTTGAGCCACAGCATCACCTCGAGCTCTTTCTAGATGTGTAGTACTGAGGAATCATACATACCCAGATCCTTGTGAATGCTAGGCAAGCACTTTAATCCTAGCTCAACTCCCAAGCTAGCAACGGGGGTTATTTTTAATCCTCATCCATGATGATACTACCACCACACCTTTCCCTCTGTGGAGTTGGTGAAGGACCTAGGTCCATTCCAAACAGCACCTAGCAACGCCTGTGGCATGTTCAGAGCTCAGTGCATATGTAAATCCTCTGCTTGTGTGTTAGAGAGAAATTCTTGGTGAGTGTTTGTCCAGACAGAAGTGATGGAGGAGGACAGATTGAAGAAAATGCTCTTCCCAGCAGGGAGAAGAATCATAAATAATTCACCTTGATGAGTAAAAGAAAAGGAGAAAGGAAATTCAATAGGATTGGCTACTCCTGAAAGGGGCTAGAAGTAGAGTACTGTTTATGTGCCTTTAAGATTTGTGTGTTGTTCCTAGGAGAGGAACACAAACACTCTCTCAACCGCTCCTGAGAGCTAATCACCCATCCAGAAATAACCCTGTGACATTCCAAGAGGAGGAGGGTTCTCACCCTGACCTGGGCTGGAAGTTCCTGGGAAGCAGCCATCACCTCCTCCTCTTCTTCCTCCCTCCCTGCGATTCCTCCCAGAGTCAGATGACCTGAATCAACCCCTCCTTGCTCTGGAGGGTCTGCCTTTAAGGCATTGGCCAATCCTCCTCACCTGCCTTCCTCACCACAGGTGAAGGCACCTGGGGCACTAGGGTGCAGATCCTCCAGTCCTGCGCTGTCACCACGTGCATTCCCAAGGGAGGAGCTGGGAGATGGGGACTGAAACATGACTTCCTCCATTCCTGATTCCTGGCTGCTTCCCCTGCCTGCAGAGGTAAAAACGTTAAGCCATGGGAAAATGAGTCCCACAGCAGGAGAGGGGGGACAAGATCTCAGAGCATAGCTGACCCCAGGGTTACCACCACTGAGGTGGATCTGGCCTGGATTTCCCTTTTCCTAGGTCAGGAATTACAGCAGCAGTGTGGATGATGATGACGACGATGATGATGATGAAATATTTTAGGTGTGATATCAATTTCACCAGATGCACTGTGATCGTAGGGACAGGTGACCAGGGATGGGGTTCCTGAGGGAGGTAAGGTCATAGCCCACACATTCTCATCTAGAGGTCTGGCTCCCCAAGTCAGGCAGTCAGGACCAGCGCCCTGAAGCTCCTCCAGGCATGGGGGATGGGGTGGTTCATGGCCTTTCTTTCCACCTGAGAGAGTCAGTGAGGATGATCTCTATGCAAATGCTGGGAAAGGGGAATCTTCCTTCAGAAGCAAACCTACACACAGCAGCCTCCCTCAGAGGCTGGGAAAGGTGAGAATGGCGGCTCCATGTCAGGGCACTGGGTGCTCTTCACCTTGACATCGCCCCTCAGAAGAATGCGCTGTCTGTCTCCCTGCACCACAATCAGCTCCAATGCATCAAAGAACTACAGGAACTACATCTTTTTTTTCTTTTCTAGTCTCGAGGCTTAAACAAGCTGAAGGCTACCCACCTGTGACTTGAACCATAGCCTCAGTTCCAGCTTTTATTGGATGTGAGGCAATGGCGGCACCCCCTGAATGGCCCTGACTGTGCTGAGGCCAAGACTGCTGACCACTCTTCTAAGAGGAGTCCATCTTGGTTTGGAGATGACAGAGAGAAGTTTTTAGGGTGGACATTTAACTAGATCTGGAATGAGGACTTTTGTGTAGGTCAAGATTCCAGCAATTTCCTAGAGGGCATCCAACTCTTGATTTCACAGACACAAACAGTAACTCACACATACAAACACACACACACACAAAGACACACAGATACTTGCAGACACACGTGCTCAAACACAGGCACACACATGTGTATACACATGCGAACACACAAACACAGATCCATATAAACACACTCACACACAACCAACATGGAATACACAGACTCATACACACACTTGTGTACACACTCATACACATGCACACAAACATACACACTCACTAAAAACCGCTTTCTGTCGAGGATAAGGATATACAATTGTAGCCTCGAGATTTCTACTACTGTATTCAGTATGTAACCAGTTCTAGTCAATAAAACAGACTGTAAAAAGGAGTAAAGAAAAAAATCAGAAAAGGAGAGAAGGAAGGGAAGGAAAAAAGAGCAAAGGGGAAGAAAGGAGGGAAAATCAAAAAGGAGGGAAGGTAGCAGGGAAGGAAGAAAGAAAACAAAGGGTCAAATCCTGTCAACTATGGGCCCCAAACACACCTGCAGCTCTTATACAGCCCACACCACTCCCCACACAGGAGTCCTTGGCATGTGCCCTTTGTCAAGGACAATGAGTTAGTCATTCACCTGGACCCCAGCCATAGCTTCCACCAGCACTGGACAGGATTTAACAGAACCCTTTGCTTTCCCTGCCACCGACCCCCCGCCACAACACCCTGGGAAAGAGCGGTGAGCGCAGCCTCTCTACATCACACGCTTACTAACAACCAAGACCGCCCTCTCATCACAATTTCCACCTCTGGGGCAGGAGCCTGGCCTAATGGTGGAGAGCTTGCCTGGCACCATGAAGACCCCATGCCACAGCTGCTTCAAGGGGATGACAAGCAGCCTCTGGAGGACCAGATGTCAATCTTCCCTCAGGAGGCGGAGCTTCCTCCTCAGCAGGGCTGGGGTCTGAGCCCATGCTTGCCACTGGACTCCAACCCTTCTGAGTTTGCAATAGATCCATGTCCAGTGGGCCTGTAACTGGCACATGAGGGGCTCTGCTTCCCTGCCTGCTCCTCAAAGCAACCAGGGGCAGCACTGGGGCTTTCCTGGTGCAGGGGAAGCTTCAGAGTCAGGGCAGCTCTGCTGGGCCTCACCTGGCTCCCAGAGCCCAGGTCTGCTGAATGTGGGCTCCACCTATGTCTCTCTGCAGTGGTGGAAAGGTGCTTGCTCCATGAAGCTCTCATACTGATGGGGAGAAGGGCTGCCTGCCTCCCTCCCTCCTCCAGCCCCAAACCCAGAGACTAGATGTCTGTTCTGTGGGGACCCAGCTTGTGGAGAGGGGACACACTAGGGCTGAGCCCTGCATTCCTCTTTGCTCTTTGCATGGTGGGTTTGAAATAAAAATGGAGGACTTCAGTGCCAGGCCTCTCACTTATTTTTGACATTCAAAATTCAAATATTAAAAGCCATCCCCTAATATTGGAAAGTACATAGTAAACTTAAATACAACTAATTCATCATCGATAGAGCCCTTAATGGTCCCTCCTTTCACACAGATGAAACACACTCAAGAGCCTGGCCAAGTCTTCTCAGGAAATTGTCATCAATTACACCTAATTCAGCTTTCTCTTTAAACCACCATACCCCTTCACCTTACAACTTAATACCTATGTTTCCTGTTAGGAATCGCAGGTTTGAGAGGCATTTACGTTCTTTGAAAGAGGGGTTTTTCACTTTTTACTGAAGACTGACTGGTAAGGTTTACTAATTATTCCACTGCGGATATTACTGAACACTCAAACTCTTCCTACTGTGACTATGCATCCATACTTCAGTGGCCACACTACATTTTCTCCTCAGTGAAACATTGCTCTCTGGCTTGATTTATCCATCTCAGGGCCTGGGCATCTCCCTGAGCATCTTAGCTCAAGCCTGGAGTTCTACCACTGGAGCCATAGCTCCACTTCAGCAGCATTTTTGGTGATTAACTGGGGATAAGAGTCTCATGGACCTTCCCGCCCTGGCTGTCTTCCCACCATGATCCTCATATCTCAGTTTCCTGAGCAGCTAGGAATGCAGGGGTAAGAAAACAGAGCATAGCAAGTCCTGTGTGGATGGATGGTTGGTTCTGAGCTAAAGACTCAGGCTGGCCAGGCAAGCTTTCTACCACTGGAGCCATGCCAGCCACAAATCTGAGGTTCCCCCCTCTCTTCTTACTGGAGTTTCAACTCAGGGTTTTGTCTGCAAGGACAGGTGGCCTCACACTTGAGCTAAGTGTATGGAATTATGACATGGTGAGGACTGGGGAAGTGAGTTTTTGTTCTTAATGTACTATGTGAACCTATTTATTTCTTCCACTTTTCTCCTTAAGATTTATGTCATGTTGTTACTGTATTTAACTTTGGACCCCGGAATATTGTATATGTGTTTCCTTGTGTATTTGAAAATGTGAAGGAAGGAAAGGGAAAAAGAAGATGATTGAGAAGGTTGGGGGAGGGGAAGTGGGAGAAAAGAACATGGCAGGGATAACAATGTTGAAGAAGTAATGAATGAACCCAGTACCTGAAGAACATAACTGCAACCCCTCTGGACATCGCCCCACAAAAAATAAAATTAAAAGAAAACAAGAAGGATGCACTGCATTGTCCTGCAAAGGCCAGGCAGAAGAAAGTCAGTCTGGTGCTCCTGGGAGGAGAATGTGCTGAACTTCCTGGGACTGGGAAGAGAAGAGCAGATGTGAGACCCTGGCGGTCCTGAGACCAAGACTGCTGACCACTCTTCTCAGAAGCATACATATTTGTTTGCAAATGAACGCAACGAGTTTCTAGGGTGGAGATTTGGCTAGATCTCGACTGAGGACTTTGGTGTAGCTCAGGATTCCAGCACTTTCCTAGCAGACACCCAACTCTTGAGTTCAAACCTCAGACCAAAACACCAACTCACACATACACATACACACACACACACACAGATTCATGCAGACAGACACACGTACTCAAACACATGTGTGTACACACATGAACACATACAAACACAAAACAATAGAAAAACACTCACCCCCTACCCTGCATGCCCAGACTCAGATTCATACACACACTTGTGTAACAAAATCACACACACACACACACACACACACACAACACAAACAGATTTCTGTGGGGGATGAGGATATACAATTTTATCCCCGAGTTTTCTACTACATTATTAAGTATGTGTCCAGTTTTAGTCATTAAAACAGACTTTAAAAAGCAAGGATAGAGGAAAATCAGAAAAGGAGAGAAAGAAGGAAAGGAAGAAAAAAAAGGAGGTGGAGGAAGGAGGGAAAATCAAAAAAAGAGGGAAGGAAAAAGGGAGGGAAGAAAGAAAAGGAAGGGTCACATCCTGTCCTCTATGGGCCACAAACACACCTAGCTTTTACAGAGACCACACCACTCTCCACACAGGAGCCCTTGGCTGGTGCCTCTTGTCATGGGAAATGAGTTACAGTCGTTGACCTAGACCGCCGCCATAGCTTCCATTAGCCCCTGACAGGACTTAACAGAATCCTTTGCTTTCCATGTCCCCCAAAACACCCAGAAAAAGAGTAGTGAGCTGAGGCCTCTCCAAACCATGCCCATGCTACAACCAAGACCGCCCTCTCACCACACATTCCACCTCTGGGGCAGGGGCCTGGCCTAATGGTGGAGAGCTTGCCTGGCACCACAAGGACCCCATGCCACAGCTGCTTCAAGGTGATGACAAGCAGCCTCCTGAGGACCAGATGTCAATCTTCCCTCTGGAGGCGGAGCTTCCTCCTCAGCAGGGCTGGGGTCTCAGCACAGGCTTGACACTGAGCTCAAACCCTTCTGAGTTTGCAATAGGTCCATGTCCAGTGGGTCTGCAACTGGCACATGAGGCCAACAGGGGCTCTGGTGCCCAGCCGGCTCCTCAATGTATTGGGGCTTTTCTTGTGCAGGGGGAGTCTCCAGAGCCAGGGCAGCTCTGCTGGGCCTCACCCAGCTTTCAGAGCCCAGGTCTGCTGAATGTGGGCTCCAGCTATGTCTCTCTCCAGTGGTGGCAGGGTGCTTGCAACATGAACCTCTCATGAGGATGAAGTGTTGCCTGCCTTCCTCCCTCCTCGTCCAGCCCACAATCCAGAGACTCAGGTCTGCTCTATTGGCACCCAGCTTGTGGAGAGGGGACACACTAGGGCTGGGCCCTGCATTCCTCTGTGTTCCCTAGTGTGATAGGTTTGAAATCAAAAAGTAACACTTCAGTGACAAGTTCCTCACTCATTTATTGACATCGGAATTCAAACATTAAAAGCCATCCCCTAATATTGGGAAGTACATCGTAAAGTTAAATACAAGTAATCAGCCATCCATACAGCCCTAGATGTTCCCTCATTCAACACAGATTAAACACACTCAAGAGCCTGGCCAAGGCTTCTCAGAACATTCCTATCAATTACATCTAACTCACCTTTCTATTTAAACCTGCATAACCTTTGAACTTACAACTTACCTATGTTTTCTATTCATAATTGCAGGTTTGAGAGGCATTTACATTCTTTGAAAGGGGGGTTTTCACTTTTTACTGAAGATTGACTGGTAAGGTTTATTAATTATCCACTGCAGATATCACTGAACACTCGAACCTTTCCCACTGTGACTATGGATCCATACTTCACTGGCCACACTACATTTTCTCCTGAGTGAAACATTGCTCTCTGGCTTCATTTCTCCATGTCAGGGCCTGGGCACTGTCCCTGAGCATCTTAGCTCAAGCCTGGAGTTCTACCCCTGGAGCCATAGCTCCACTTCAGCAGCATTTTTGGGGATTAAGTGGGAATAAGAGCCTCATGGACTTTCCTGCCCTGGCTGTCTTCACACCATGATCCTCACATCTCAGCTTCCTCAGCAGCTAAGATTGCAGGGGTGAGACACCAGAGCCTGGCAAGTCCTGTGTTCATGTAGGGTTGGTTCTGAGCTAAAGACTCAAGCTTGCAAGACAAGCGTTCTACCACTGGAGCCATGCCAGCCACAAATCTGAGCTTCCCCACTGTCGTGATTATTGCAGTTTCGACTCAGGGTTCTGTCTGCCAGGACAGGGGGCCCCACACTTGAGTCAAGATGGTGAGGATGGGGCAAGTCGACAAATGATGTCATCTCTCTCCTTCCTTCCTGGGTCCTCTCCTTCCTAGATGCTGTGATGGATTCTAAAGCCCGGGATTTAGTGGGAGAATTTTTTGAATTGTCAGTATGTGTAGAGGTTTGATTTTTTTTCTGATGGGGTTTCTCCATGTTTCTTCTCTTCTGGGTAGTGTTGAGAAGTCATCCCCTGTGCCCTGAAACTACAGGGCTCCTGTGGGCTGTGGATTTTCTCCTGTCCCCTGAGGTTTGTGCACCTTGTAAGGGATTTGGTCCACATACGGGATTGGTAGGGTCTCTACCCAGTGTGGATTCTCTGGTGACTTCTAAGGCTCTTGCTGTCTCTGAAGGATTTGTGGCACTGCTGACATGGGTAGGGTTTTTCTCCCAAGTGTATCGGCCTGTGCCGTTTCAGGTTGAAGAGTTTTCTGAAGCTTTTCCCACAGTGGTTGCACTTGTGAGGTTTTACTCCTGTGTGGATTCGCTGATGGATGAACAGAGTGCTAGGATAAGTGAAGGACTTGTCACACACATTGCATCTGTGAGGTTTCTCTCCCTAGTGGATTCTCTGGTGGATTATCAGAGTGCTAGAATGAGTAAAGGACTTATCACACACAGTGCATCTATGGGGTTTCTCTCCTGGGTGGATTCGCTGGTGGGTGATCAGATAGCAGGGCCAAGTGTAGGATTAATCACACACATTGCATTTATGAGGTTTCTATCCTGAGTGGATTCGCTGGTGAGTGATCATATTCCCGTGATGAGTGAAGGATTTGTCACACACATTGCATCTGTGGGGTTTCTCTCCTGTGTGGATTCGCTGGTGGGTGATCAGATGGCAGCGCCGAGTGAACGATTTTTCACACATATTGCATCTGTGGGGTTTCTCTCCTGAGTGGATTCGCTGATGAGTGATCATATTCCCGCAATGAGTGAAGGATTTTTCACACACATTGCATTTGTGGGGTTTCTCTCCTGAGTGGAGCAGCTGGTGGTTTCTAAAGTGTGACTGATGTTGAAAGGCTTTGTCACACACATCACATGGGTAAGGCCTCTCTCCTGTGTGTGTCCTTTCATGTATCTTAAGCCTGGAGACCCATCTAAATGATTTCTGGCAATGTTTGCACTGGTGGAGTTTCTCTCCTATGTGGATTGTCTTGTGTGTCTCAAGGGATGAACTATGGCTGAAGGATTTGTTGCAAGTCTGGCTCTGGTAAGTTTTCCATTCTGTGTGAATTTACAAATGAATTCTCAAATGGGAAGAGCACATAAAACACAGGCCACACTGCTGGCATTTGAAAGGATTTTCATTCGTGTGGATTCCTCCATGCTTCTGGAACCCAGAGTAGCAGGCAAAAGTTGTCCCCCAGTCTCCACATTCATAGAATGGCTTCTCACAATGGATTCTCTGATTCCCTGAGAGGGAGGAGAGTTAAATTCCCTGGTTCGTATACTAGCCATGTGATAATATGTTATCATATTCTTATGGTCCCTACACATAATATAATAAGAATATGTGGATAGGTGGCTCATGCTTGTAATCCTTCTACTCAGAGTTTGAAATCTCAGGTTCTTGGTTCAAACCCAGTCCAAGCATGAAACTCTGAGTTACAGTTATCTCAATTTAGCCACCAGAAAAGTAGCAGTTTTGCTGTTGCGGTAGTGGTAGCACAGTAGCCTTGACCTGAAGAGCTCAGGGACAGCCACAGACCCAGAGTTCAAGCACCATAATCAAAAATATAAACAAGGGCCACGAGTTTGACCTAGTGGTAGAGTGCTTGCCTGGTATGCATGACAACCCAGGTTCAATACCTCGGTACCACATACATAGAAAAAAGTCAGAAGTGGTGCTGAGGCTCAAATGGTAGAGTTCTAGCCTTGAGAAACCCATGGATGCTGCTGAGGCCCTGAGCTCAAGACCTGGACTGGCAATATATATATATATATATATATATATATATATTTATATTTATATATATTTATATATATGCAAGCTTAAGAAGAACAAATTGAAGTACAAGATGAAAATTTACATACCATATAAAATTTAGATATTACCTTAAGAATGTCAGTTTTGTGTTTTATGTTTTTTTTCATTTGTGAGGCCTGTACTCTGGGCCTGGGTGTTGTCCCTAAGCTCTTCAGCTTGATGCTTCTGCCCTACCCATTGACCTGCAGCAGAAATGTAAATTGCCAGCCCAGGAACCAAAGGACCTGAGACTCATCTCCAATTATCCCCTAAAAAGTTGGGAAGCGGGGCTTGACTCAAGGTTAGGGAGGCAGCGTTGGGCTGAAGAGTTCAGGGACAGTGCCCACGTCCAGGGTTCAAGTCCCATTAGCCTATACCCAAAAGAAAAAAAAAGCCAGAATTGGGGGTGGGGATCAAGTGGTAGAGCACTAGAGTTAAGAATATCCAAGGAGAGGTCCCAGGCCCTGTGTTCAATCCACATTGTTGCGAGAAAGAGAGAGAGAGAGAGAGAGAGAGAGAGAGAGAGAGAGAGAGAGAGAGAGAGAGAGAGAGAGAGAGAGGGGGGGGGGCAGGCAGACAGAGTCAGAGATATAGACAGAGAAAGAGAAAACAGAGAGATACAAAGACAAGAGAGAAAAAACAGAAAGAGAGAGGGAGAGACAGAGAGAAATTTGAGCCTCTATCCAAATATTTCAATACTTTGTGTAATCTCTGAGGTCCTTTCTTGAGAAAAGAAATATTCTAGCATATAGAATCTGAAAAACCCATTACTGAATGGTGAGTCAATGAAGACATAGGGAAGCTTCAATAGACTCACATCTTTTATCTTAATTACTCATGGTTTAAAGCCAGCCTGGCCAGGAATGTCGAGAATAAAGGGTAGAGAATTATAACATTACTTTAAATCAACTTAATAATATCTAAATTATATTAAAATGTAGAGAGACACCAATGATAAAGTGGGAAAATGTGCATTATTCCTCTTTCTCAGTGTTTATTTTATGGACCAGGTTATAAAATAGCATTTAATTAATTTACTAGCTATGTCCTTTGCCATACAAAAGCTCTGCAGCTTAATGCAGTCCCACTTATGCAGCCTTGTTCTGATTTGTTGTGATTCTTGTCCTTATTAAGAAAGTTTCTATGTGTGCCAAGGAGACCTATTGTATCTCCTATTCCTTCTTGTAAAGTTTTCAGTGTGTCAGCTTTTACCTCGAGGTCTTTGATCCATTTGGAGTTAATTCTAGTGCAGGGTGACAAAGAAGGATCCACCTTTAGTTTTCTGCAGGTACTTAACCATTTCTGCCAGCACCACTTGTTGAAGAGGCTGTCTTTCTTCCATTCTATTTTTTGGCTCCCTTGTCAAAGATTAGGTGGCCATAGGTCTGTGGTTTAATATCTAGGTCCTCAGTTCTATTCCATTGGTTTTCACGCCTGTTCTTGTGCCAGTACCAAGCTGTTTTGATACTTATAGCTTTGTAATAGAATCTAAAGTTTGGTATTGAAATTCCTCCTGCACTGTTCTTTCTGCTAAGAAGTGGAGAAGCTCTTCAACAGACAAAGTCCTCATAGCTAAAATATATCAACAGATCAAAAAATTGAATCACTCCAAAACTAATCTTCAAAGAAACAACCATTCCATTAAAAGATGGGCCAAATCATATCTAAAATATATCAACAACTCAAAAAATTGAATCACTCCAAAACTAACCTCCAAAGTAACAACCATCCCATTAAAAAATGGGCCAAAGACTTAAAGAGAGTCTTCTCTGAAGAAGAAACAAAAATGGCCTATAGACACATGAAGAAATGCTCAACATCTCTGGTCATAAAAGAAATGCAAATCAAAACAACTCTAAGATTCCACCTCACTCCAGCTAGAATGGCCAGGATCAGGAAAACGAATGACAACAGATGCTGGAGGGGATGTGGCCAGGAGGGATCACTACTACACTGTTGGTGGGAGTGCAAACTCGTTCAACCACTATGGAAAGCAGTGTGGCAGTGCCTCAAAAGGCTAAACATAGAACTCCCCTATGACCCAGCAATTCCACTACTTGGCATTTACCCAACCACCCAGAAACAAGGACATACTAAATCCACTAGCACAACAATGTTCACTGCAGCACTATTCACCATAGCAAAGATATGGAACCAACCTAGATGTCCCTCAGTTGATGAGTGGATCAACAAGTTGTGGTATTTGTATACAATGGAATTCTATGCTACTGTCAGAAAGAATGACATCACCCCATTTGTTAGGAAATGGAAAGACTTAGAAAAAATCCTATTAAGTGAAGTAAGCCAGACTCAAAGGAACTTAGGCTCAATGGTTTCCCTCATTCGTCATAATCAGTAGAAACCTTGGGCTCTACTAGCAGAGATTTGCAATAGAGCAAAATCTTGATACATAAGGACATATAATGTGAAGCTAATTGAAAGGACCTCCAGGATAGTGAAACAAAAGCCATATAATGAAAGATTGTTGTCCTTAATGTACTATGTTGTCTCTCATCTCCTTTGCTGTCCCTTGGTTATCTCATATTGGTATAGTATCTCACTTTGTTATCTGATATATTGAATTTATTTGTATTTGGATATTTGAAATTTGATAGGGAAGGGGGGAAAACCAAGACGGGTGGGGGGTGTGGGGGGGAGGGAAACGGGTACCAAGACATGTGAAAGGGTATCAATGTATGTGAATTAATGCACCTTCTATCTGGCAAATATCATGTAACCCTTTTACTAATTACAATAAAAAAAATAAAAGATGGGCCAAAGACTTAAAGAGTCTTCTCTGAAGAAGAAATAAAAATGGCCTATAGACACGTGAAGAAATGCTCAACATCTCTGTTCATAAAAGAAATGCAAATCAAAACAACTCTAAGATTCCACCTCACTCCAGTTAGAATGGCCAGGATCAGGAAAACGAATAACAACAGATGCTGGAGGGGATGTGGCCAGGAGGGATCACTACTACACTGTTGGTGGGAGTGCAAACTTGTTCAACCACTGTGGAAAGCAGTGTGGCAGTGCCTCAAAAGACTAAACATAGAGCTTCCCTATGACCCAGCAATTCCACTACTTGGCATTTACCCAACCACCCAGAAACAAGGACACACTAAACCCACTAGCACACTATTTACCATAGCAAAGATATGGAACCAACCCAGATGTCCTTCAATTGATGAGTGGATCAACAAGTTATGGTATTTGTACACAATGGAATTCTATGCTGCTGTCAGAAAGAATGACATGGCCCCATTTGTTAGGAAATGGAAAGACTTAGAAAAAATCATATTAAGTGAAGTAAGCCAGACTTAAAGGAACACAGGCTCAATGTTTTCCCTCATTTGTCATAATCAGTAGAAACTTTGGGCTCTCCTAGCAGAGATTTGCAGTAGAGCAAAACCTACATACATAAGGCCATACAGTATGACACTAAATGAAAGGACCTCTAGGATATAGAAACAAAAGCCATATAATGAATGATGGTTGTCCTTAATGTACTATGTTATCTCTCATCTCTTTTGCTGTCCCTTGGTTATCTCATATTGTTACAGTATCTCACTTTGTTAACTGATATATTGAATATATTTGTATTTGGTTATTTGAAATTGGATAGGGAAGGGGGGAAAACAAGATGAGGGGTAGGGTTGGGGGGAAGAGAAATGGGGACCAAGACATGTGAAAGGGTATCAATGTATGTGAATTAATGCACCTTCTATCTGGCAAATATAATGTAACCCTTCTATTAATTACAATAAAAATATATGAAAAATAATAATAAAGAACTTATGAGTTCTGAAAAAATAAAATAGCATTTAAAAATATGTAGAAATTATTAGCTCCATAAATTTGTTTTGCATTCTGCAAACAGGAAAATGTAACCAAGTATGGAATGAAAAAAAAACTGTAGAACCCAGAGCCGCTTTGGGATCTGCAGCTGTCAGGACAGCACATCTCCATCAAGCACAGCTGAGAGCCTTCCTCCCCACACCAGGGGAGCAGAGGAAAGAAAGGAGTGAGGAGGGGAGCTGGGCTTCTGTATTGATGGTGAGCAAACATTGTCCAGGAAGACCTCTGCCTGATACTCATTAGTGACAAGAGAAATATCCACATTTATATATAAGGTGATGGCTTTGACCCAAGGCATGAACTGAGGGAATAAAGTAGTTATCCAGCAACCTGGTCAGTGCTCTGGCAAGAGAGGACAATGAAAGAAAATGATGGCTATCAAAAGAATCCCCTCAGTAATGAACAACCATTTTATGCACAATTCAAGCCGCACCACTATACATTCTGCAAACTGTGATAGATCTCAATATTTAGGCTTCCCATCTGAGGAACCAGACGTGTCCTAATTCTACTTCATTTTCTGAGCTGTTTCAGGCTACAGTTACTCTTCAAAAACATTGGCATTTTTTTTCTTTTCTCAGTTAATGCCAATTTCAGGGATTGAATTCAGGTCCTGGGCTTCCTCCCTGAGTTGTTTTGCTAAAGGCCATTGCTCTACCCTTTGACCACCACTTCCTCCAGTTTGGTAGATAATTGGTGATAAGACTCGCCAGCGGTTTCACACCGAAATTCTTAGTAAGTCCTTCAAAGGAGAACTCACTCCACTACTCCTCAAGCTACTCTATGGGAATGAAACCCAACCTAACTCATTCTCTGAAGCCAGCACCATCTGCATTCCAAAACAGACAGGGACTCCTCCGAGAAAGAGAACTGGAGACCCATTTCTTAGATGCACATCAATGTGAAACTTCTCAACAAAATTCTGACCAACTGATTTCAACAACTCATTGAGAAAAGTATGCAGTATGATCAAACAAGATTCCTTCCTGAGATGCAAAGCTGGGTCAATATATGCAAGTCAATTAATGTAACTCAGCACATCACCTGGAGCAAGGACTAAAAACACAGGACCATCTCAGTAGATGCAGAAGAAGCATTGCACAAGCTCCATCACCCATTTACGATAAAAGCTCTGGGGAAGCTAGAAATCCATGGAACAGTCCTCAATATAATGAAGGCTTTGTATGGCAAACCTTCAGCTATCATTATACATAATGGTGAAAAGTTAAAGCCATTTGCTCGAAAAGCAGAAACAAGACAAGGATGGCTGCTCTCTCCACTCCTCTTCAATATAGTATTAAAATTGCTAGCTACAGCCAAGAGGCAGGAGGCAAACATCACTGGAAAACTGGGAAAGAAGAAAAAAACTCTGCCTCTTTGCAGATGATACGATCCGGCAGTTGAAGAACCCCAGGGAATCCACTCCAAAGTGACTTGAGCCAAGCCAAAACATTGGCAAGGTTGCAGGATATAAGATTGTTTTTTGGTGAACAACTAGAATGTTTATTGCATTAACACCACAATGACAAGGGAAATGATATAAAAAATATCTAAACAAAAATAAGGAGATGTATGACATTAATATAATCGCATTTTTAAAAGAAAAACACAAAAGTCGAGTTTAAAAAAAACAAATAGAAAATGGTTGTAATTGAATACATGATTTTTGTGAGCCAGAACGTTGGAAAATTAGCAGGATATATCATTATTCCACAAAGTCAATGCTTTTTCTGTAATCCAACAATGAGATGACAGAGGATGAAATCACAGAATGTAAGTCCTTTTGCAGTAACCTCAAAAACTAGTAGAATAACTAAGAATTGATCAAAGATGTGAAGGAAAAAAGCTGAAAATGAAATTAAAGCAGATCTAAGGAAGTGGAAAAACCTCCCTTGTTCCTGGATTGGAGTTTAACATGATGAAAATGGCAATACTGCCCATGCTATCTTAAAATGCAATGCAATACCCATCAATATCCCAATATCATTTTTAATGAAATAGAAGGAACAATAAAAATTCATGTGGAATAACAAGGTTGAAATAATTGCATATGGAACATGAAAAGAACCGCTTGTTTCCAATTCTTGGCATTCACTTTGATATGCTCCTTTATGTATGGTCCCATGCACTGGGTGTTTGTGGTATTGTGATGCCTAGTGAGAATGTCATAAACATAGTGTAGTTATTACAAATGAAGAAAACTGTGAAACCCATATTTCTTTGGGAATGGCTTGCTTTGCTTCATATTTTTGTCTAGGTTTCTCCATTTCCCCATGAGTGGGCCTTGTCATTCTTTCCAGTGGAGACACAGAACCCCATGGTCTACCTATACAAATCTTCTTGGCCCATTCATCTATGGAGGGGCATCCAGGTTACTTCCACATCAGAGCTATGGCAAATAATGCTGCAGTGAACATGGTTGTGTTGATATCTTCAGTGTGGCTTTGTTTGTGGTCATCTGGGTAAATTCCTGGGAGTGGGATTGCTGGGTCACAGGGTAGCCCTATGCTTAGCCTTTTGAGGACCTTCCACACTGCTTTCCAGAATGGCTGAACAAAGTTTACAGTGGGACCCACAGGGTAGTAGCATTCCCTTTCAGCCACATCCCCACCAGAATCTGCTGCTACTCGATTTCTTGATGAGGGCCATTCTAACTGGGGTGAGGTGGAATCTCAATGTGGTTTTGAATCGCATGCCTTTGATAGCCAGATAGATTGAGCATTTCTTCATGTGCCTAGGGCCACTCTTACTTTGTCTTCACAAAAGTCTAAGTCTTAGGCCACTTGTCAAAGGGGTGGTTTCCCTTAGAGTCTTGATTTTGGAGGGACTAAATTTTTTGAGTTCTAAATATATTTTAGATATGAGGCCCTTGTGTGTTGTATGGATAATAATGATTTTCTCCTAATATTGGCCTTTCTTTCTTGTTAGCTATTTCCTTTGTCAATGCAGAAGCTCAGCAGTTTAATGCAATCCCATTTCTCCAAAGGTTCTTAGATTTGTTGTGTTTGGGAGCATTAATTAAGAAAGTTTTGGGGTTAGTGTCTTAGCGGTAGTGTCCTTGGCTAGCATACATGAAGTCCTAGGTTTAATTCCTCAGTACCACATTTGCAGAAAAATTCTGTGGTTCAAGTGATAGAGTGCTAGCCTTGAGCAAAAAGAACTTCAAGGACAGTGCCCAGGCAGAGTGCATCAAGCTTAGGAGTGGCAAAAACAGAGAAGACATAGAGAGAGAAAGGGAGTAAGGGAGAGAGGAAGGAAGGAAGGAAGGAAGGAAGGAAGGAAGGAAGGAAGGAAGGAAGGAAGGAAAGAAGGAAGGAACTGAAGGAATAAATGGAGAAAGGGAGGAAGGAAGAAAGGAAGGAAGGAAGGAAACAAAAAAAGGAAGTTAAGGGAAGGAGGATGGGAGAAAGCAAGGAGGGAAGTGAGGAAGTAGGAAAGGAAGGTAGGGGAAGGAAGGTAGAAAGGTAGGGGAATGAGGAAAGGGGGAAGCAAGTAAGGGAGTTAGGGAAGGAAAGAAAGAAAGGAAAGGAAAAGTTTCGCACCTGTGCATAATGTTTCTTGTATACTTTCCTGTAGTATTTCCAGAGGATCTGCTTTCACCTGGGCCCCTTGATTCACTTGAAATTCTACATAGAGAACAGACAAGACAAAATAATGGCATTTGCTGGGATGTGGCTGAAATTAGAGTGAATCATGTTGAGTGAGATAAGTCAAGACCTAAGGAACCAAAGGCCCCTGGTCTCCTTAATATGTGGATATTAGATCCAAACAGTACAATAGCGATGACTCAATATTTGGCCACCCAAGGTTATGGACATGATCTTGGATATAAAAACATAACTACATAGACATAAAAATCGATGATGGGCTATATATTCTACAGACATAATGGTTTGTTACATATACGACTTCTGGGCATCTACCCCAAAGATCATGTCTCAAGATATGATAAGGACACCTGCTCAGCAATGTTTATCTCTGCAGTATTCACAATAGTCAGGTGATGGAAACTACCCAGATTCCCCACTGCAGATGAATGGATAGAAAATTGTGGTATATATATACAATGGAATTCTACATAGCCAACAGAGAAGATAAAATAAAGGCATTTTCAGGGAAGTGGATCAATCTAGAGCAAATCATAATGAGTGTGACAAGTCAAGACCAAAGGAACAAAGGCACATGGTATCCTTAATATATAGCTATTATATCCAAACAGTACAACAGCGAGGACTCAATATTTGCATACCCAATGATATGGGCATGGTATAGGAAACATAAACACAACTACATACACATAAAAACTTATGACTCCATAGACATAATATTTTATTACATTGATTAATCTATGATATAAAAACATTTTACATAATTTTGATTATTTTCCAAACACTGTGCCTGTGATTGTATATAGAGATTCCCTTCTTGAATACTTGTTTCTTAAATATGACATATATAATATGATGTAAAAATCAATGTTAATAAAATCTTTTATAAAAAATTTTTAAACTTAAAAATATACAAGCAAAATTCAATTTTTTCATTTATAAATTAACAATAGTTCTTTAACAAGTATGCATCTGTGTTCAAATTTGACTGGTAGCTCCAAAATTTATTATATTTGCTTTATGTGCATGATTGGAGCTGTGTTTTGAAGCATCTTAGTTTTATTAGGCCAGTGTGGTATTTTATTCTTGTAATTCCAGCTACTTGGAAAGCAGAGATTTGGAGAATCCCAATCCAAGGCCAGTCCCAGGCAAATATGGAAGACTTTATGTAAGATATTACAAAAAGCAAAAAAAAAAAAGTCAGGTACCAGCGGCTTATACCTCTAATCCTAGCTACTCAGGAGGCTGAGAGCTGAGAACTGAGGCTCAAAGCAAGTCCTGGCAGAAAAGTCTGTGAGACTCTTATCTCCAGTTACACACCAGAAAGCCAGAAGTAGAGTTGTGGCTCAGGTGAGGGGTTGTAGCATTGACTACAAAAACTAAGGCACCGTGCCAGGCCCTGATTCAAGATGTAGGACTTATAGAGAGAGAGTGGGGAGAGGAGCAGGCAGGTAGACACAGACAGATGAAAGCAAAACAAGTCTATGGTTAAAGTGACAGGACTTGCCTAGCAAGCTCAGAGTCCTGAGTTGAAACCAAAGTATTGCTAACAAAGAATAATTCTTTTTCCTAAATTTGCTACTGGTTTTAGTATCCTGCTTTATCTGAATGTAAGCTAGATATTGTGTAGTTCACAGTTCAAATTCATTAGACACCTTGAAAGACAATGCCAAATAATCTGAATGTTAGAGTTTTTCCCCATTTGAACCTAGAGACACTTAATTCTTGAAGACCTGATAATATTAATCTCTAATAAAAAGGATTGAAAGGCACTGAATGAACCATGATGCCATCTGAAAAGCAAAAAAAGTTATGATCCAAAACAGTGAATTAGGTAATATCAAAAAGGAAAAATAGCCAAGCATCAATGGCTCAGGTCTGCAATTGTAACTACTCAGAAGGCTGAGATCTGAGAATCCTGGCTCAAGACAGCCCAGACAGAAAAGTCCATGACACTCCAATAATGACTCTGGAAAATCCAGAGGTGGTGTTGTGGCTCAGTTGGTAGAGTGCTAGCCTTGAGCACAAAGGGGCTCAGGGACAGAGCCTGGACCATAAGTTCAAGCCCCAGGACAGGTCAAACACAAAATAATAAAATTTACAATCTCACCACTTTATAAATATCTGGCTGCTGCTGATGACCCACAAGGTTCCAGAGATGTCTTAGTTGACTCACCTCTCCTCCTTCATGGATATAGACAAGAACCCCGAGTCCCACGGACATGTGGTGGAGACACGACCCACTCTACATGGAGTGGATGGTCACCATAATCCTATCTGTGATCTCCCTGTTGGCACCTGAAATAGAAGGGGAGAGCATTGTGGGTGGAGCCCATGCAGTGCATCCACCCTGAGGAGGAAAGGCCAGGGGACTCTGCTCTACAATTCACCATCACACCAGCCAGATGAGGAGCAGAGGCTCAGCAGTAGAGTGCCAGACAGGGACAACAGCTAGACAGCACCCAGAACCTGAGTTCAAGCTCTATGATTGGCACAAAAGGAAGGGAGGTAGGGAGGCAGGGAGGAAGAAGGGGAAGGAGGGAGGGAGAGAGGGAGAGATGGAGGACATAGAATGAGACATTTCTGTGAAAGATTTCTTTGGGAATGATTTCTTTTCAGAGTTAGTGGACACAAGGAAGGAAAATGGTGAAGTGACATGTGCCGGGAACAGTGGGCTCCGGTCCCAAGGCAGGTAGGCAGGGCCTGATGGGCCTGCTGGACTTTGTGAGGATTCTTATCAAACAGGAAGAACATTTCCTGACCTAGGTGCTTCTTTAGTCTCAAAATTCTGAACTCAGAACTTGGCAAGAATTTCTGTGTTGTCTTCTCCTGGGGGTCGTCCTTCTTTGACCCAGCTACTTTCCCTGTTGATTGTGGACATCTTTCTACACATGACCTCCACAGTTTGGGATTGAAGACTGTTCCACCTCTCAGAATCTACACAGTGATATCCCTTGCATTTGATTGTCTTCCTGATTTTCCTGGAAGAAATAAAGCAACCAATGTGGGCCTTCAAAACAACAACAACAACAACAACAACAACTGGTTTAATATGCATTGACCTGATGTGAGGATTGGGTTATGAGTATCCCATGAATATTTATACAGGCAGGGTGACAAGAGTGACCCTCTCTGAGGAGGTATTCGTTCTCCAATTCCCTAGTCACTTTTACTGATATGTGTGTGTATGTGTGTGTCTGTGTTTGTGTGTGTCCTGGGGTTTGAACTCTGCCTGGGCACTGTCCCTGATCTCTTCAGCTTAAGGCTATCACCCTACCCCTGAGCCAAGCCCCACTTCCCATTTTCTAGGGGTTAATTGGAGATAGGAGTCTCCAGTCCTTTTGTGCCCTTGCTGGCTTTGAACCTTGATCCTCAGATCTCAGCCTCCTCAGTAGCTAGGACTACAGGCAGGAGCAACAGCTTCAGGAGTCAGTGATAATCTTGAGGGCCTTGTTTTGTTAATTGTGCTAAGGAGGGGATCAGTAGAGATGACTTACCCCGGGTTTCTGGTTCACCTTAGTGTTTAGGTGTCAATTCCACACCTGGTCTCTTCTGATCTTGCAGCTTCCGATGGTTTATTGGAGGGAGAGAAGAGTCTGTCAGATTTTCTGCTTAGCAACCATGGTCCTCAGGTCTCAGCTTCCTGAGGACAACTGATTACAGATGTGAAGCAGTGCTATGAGTTAAATGGTAGAGTGCTAGCATTGAGAAAGCTGAAAAGTGCCAAGGCCCTGTGTTCAAGCCTCAGGACTGGCAAAAACTATTTCCAAAAGGGGCCAGGAGTTTGGCCTAGTGGTAGAGTGCTTGCCTAGTATGTACCAAGACCCAGGTTCAATTCCTCATTACCCCATACATAGAAAAAACCTAGAAGTGGTGCTAATGTTCAAGTGGTAGACCTCTAGCCTTGAGAAAGTCCAAGAGCAGTGCTCAGGCCCTGAGATCAAGCCCAGAACTGACAAATATACATATATATATATGTATATATATGTATATATGTATGTATACGTATATACCCAAAAACATACACAACCAAAGCTGTAACCACTAAAAAATTTGAAGAAACATCAAAGAGAGTGGCAGCAAATAGATCTTCCAGATTCACTGACAGGTAGAATGAATACTGCAATAGATAAAATATAGATTCAATATCTTCCCTATCAAAATCCGAATCATGTTCTTCAACGAGAAAAAGAAAACAGTTCACAAGCTCATTTGGAACAACAAAAGACCTACAGTAGGCAAAGTAATTTTAGGGAAAATAAAACTAATGCTGGAAATATCCACAAAGCTACATTTCAAACTCTGCTAGAGCCACAATGAGAAAAACATCTTGGTATTGGGGGGAAAAAACCCAGACCTGAACATCAATTGAAAAATTTAGATATTTGATAGGGAAGGGGGGAAAACCAAGACGGGTGGGGGATGTGGGGGGGAGGGTAATGGGTACCAAGACATGTGAAAGGGTATCAATGTTTGTGAATTAATGCACCTTCTATCTGGCAAATATCATGTAACCCTTTTACTAATTACAATAAAAAAAGAAAAATTTAGAATGCCCAGTAATAAAATTAAGTCTGATATTTGACAAAGGAGCCAGACATACACTGGACAAACCATAGCCTCTTCTAAAATTGGTGTTGGGAAAACTAGGCAGCCTTGTGCAGAAAATTAAAAATGGATCCCTGCTTCTCACCATGTACCAACATTAGTTCAAAGAGGATCAAAGACCTCAGTATCAGACCTGAAACACTGACACTACGGCAAAAGAGAACAGGAGAAATATTAGCATTTATAGGTATTGGTAGGAACTTCTTGAATAGAATCCCAGGGATACAAGAGATAGGAGACAGACTGGACAAGTGGGACTACATTAAAGTATAAAGTTTCTATACACCTAAGCTAGAAAGACAGCGAAGGAGAGACTTCTGAGAAGAGAGAGGAATAGCAAAGAAAGACATGGGGAAAGGCCAGCATCCCTGGCCATAAAGAAAATGCAAATCACAAAAGCCTCCCTACCGCGCCTGAGCAGACAGTGCTTCTAGGCAGCACAGACCTGCCTGCTCCAGACAGAGCCAGACAGAGCCTGCGCAAGCCCAGAGCTGTCACCCAGCCGTGTGGCGGACCTGCCAGCTCACAGAACCAGAAAATCCAGCAATTTGTGAGTAACTCCTTGGATGTTTCCACTTCTGCTTGCGGAACAGCATTGGGAAGGAATCCCCTCCTGTACCAGCCAAGAGCAGCGCCATCCTGACTGCTGGCAAAAACCCAGCCAAACCAACTAGAGTCTGAGAAGTGGTGCTGGCAGTGCCATCATTCAAAAGGGCAAAGGTTTTCCCAGAGGCAGCTTAGCCGGATGTCTGCCCCTGGCTCTAGCGGAAGTTCCTCCCCTGGGCGGGGCCTCATTCCTGGAAAACAAAGCCACTGGTGACTTCATCAGGTTGTTTTTATTTTTTTTTCTGCCCAATTAAGCAAACAGATAAGAAAACCGGCAAAGCCAAATTGCAAGGGAAAAAGACTTTTTGAAGGGTTTGTATCCAGAATTTAGTGGAGACACAAGCTTCCTATGCTGTCTCCCCCACCCCCAAAAAAATCCAAAATGAAGAATACCCTTTTCTTTCTTTCTTTTTCTTTCTTTCTTTCTTTCTTTCTTTCTTTCTTTCTTTCTTTCTTTTTCTTCTTTTTTTCTTTTTTCTACCCTTTTTCATTTGCATTTTTATATGTTCTTAATTTTTTTGCCTTTTTACCTCCACTTTTATTTTTTTATTGTTATGATTCTTTACTTTTCACTCCCCCCCCACTTTCCTTCCATCATTGTGGTCATTCCTAGAAACATAGTGACGGCACTGGGTACAGACTGGATACAAATGATATTTATATTGTTACAGTCACATGATTTTTAATCTGTTGGTTCTTAACCCTAGTATTTCTTGTCTAAGAACTCACAATTGTGTGGGATCTCCCCCCACCTTTTTCTTTTTCTTTTTTTTATTTTTACTTTTAAAAATTTTTATCATTGAACTCTCCTATATGCACCTCCTTCTTTTCTCTATATATTCTTCTTATTACTCTTCTTATTTTCATAAGTTTTATCTTACTTTTCTAAATTTTGTAGTGAACTATTTTACCTTTCTATCACTTTAGGTCAGTTATCCTTACGCTATCCCTCCCTTTTCTTCATTACTATATTAATCTTACACTCCTACAGTACTCTTTTCTTAGCTCCCCTCTTGTCTTTCATACTATTTTCCTATCTATGGTCCTATGATAATCCTTCAACTTTTATAATGCATGGATCTGCAGTTGATGATTGTTGAGAAATACTGTATATCTAGGTGTTCAATTATACTGTAGGTCCAGAGGAACTTAAATACAATAGAGGTTAGATTGAGGGATTTACTTTTTGGTCATAAAATGGTGAGAGAGTAAGAGAGAGAGAGAGAGAGAGAGAGAGAGAGAGAGAGAGAGAGAGAGAGAGAGAGAGAGAGAGAGACAGAGAGAGAGAGAGACAGAGAGACGGAGAGACGGAGAGACGGAGAGACAGAGACAGAGAGACAGAGAGACAGAGAGACAGAGAGACAGAGAGAGACAGAGAGAGAGACAGAGAGAGAGTCAGAGAGAGAGAATCAATCTAAAATTGTGAACATTTATTGTCTGGCCAGCTTAAGACCTCAGGTTGGTTACATCTTAAAAATTGTAATCTTGTGCAGTAGTAATCTTGCTCCTGTTTTCAAATGGGCAGAAAAAGAAACTCAAGAAAAATGGCAAATCAAGGAATAGCATCTCCCACCCAATATATACAGGCAATGGAGCAGTCAATGGCAAAACTAGAGGAGAGCCCTATAAATGCTATATAAATGCAATTGATAAACATGATTAATGAAAAGTTTGAAAACGTACAGAAAGAGATACATGAGGAAGCCATATCTAAATGAGATGAAAGCATAAACAATGTGATACGTGAATGAGAGGAAGCCATAAAGGAGGCCAGAATAAAAGATTTCTAAAGAAAAATGGACAAATTCATAGAATGCAAAAACAAAAAACTGACCACACTCCAACAAATGTCCAATGAGAGCAAAGCTGCTGAGCTAACCACTCAAATGGAAATCAAGGATTTGAAGAAGTCCATACATGATCAAAACAAGAGATGCAAGGCATCAAAAATGAGCAATTTGAAGCAAGGGAGATGAAGAATAAAGAAGAAAGTATTGATAGCAAATTAGACAATGCAGAAGAGAGAATTTCCAGGGTTGAAGATAACTTATTTTTAAAAGAGAAAGAACAGAAAACAAGTTAAGCCAAATCTAGGAAATATGAGAGAATGCTTCAGGAAATCCAAGATACAATTAGGAAGCCTAATTTAAGGCTAATTGGTATTGAGGAGGGCCTAGAGAAAGAGGTCAATGGTATTGGAAATATACTTCATGGAATCATTTCAGAGAACTTCCCAAATATCCAGAAGGGCAGGCCCATCCAGATACAAGAAGCTTTTAGAACCCCAAACAGACCTGACCAGAAAAGGACATCCCACTGACACATTATAATCCCTACTGGATCAATAGAGACAATGAAAGGATCCTAAAAGCAGCCAGGGGGGAGAGAACAATCACCTACAAAGGCAAACCAATCAGAATAACCCCAGATTTCTCAGCAGAGACCATGCAAGCAAGAAGCGATTGGAAGCATATATGTCATGCCCTTCAGATAAATAGCTACCAACCAAGAATACAGAACCCGGCTAAGCTCTCATTCATAACTGAGGGAACAATAAAACCTTCCATTCCAACCCTAAAAAAATAAGCACCCCAGAGATTGGTGGGAAAACAATGCATCTATTCCTAGAGCTGAGTCAAAAAGTCAAGCTGGTGTAGAAGTGTGCACCTGTAGTCCAGGTACTCTGGAGGTCAAGGTAAGAGTGTCACCTAAACCCGTCTCTAAACAAACCACCACAAAGTCCAGCTTGGGATCAGATGAGGAGCTCTGCTCCTGCCCACCTTTTGAGATGCTTAGCTGTCAATGCAGTTAGGCTGAGGAGCATCACTGAAAAGCAAAGGCGGCCATGGGCTGTGCCGGCTTTCCTCATGCAGCAGCTGAACCCCGCTGTCTCCCCTCTCTCATAGCTAGTAAACATCTCCATTTGCAAGATGCCTCAATGATGGCAGGCTTACTTACCTGGAGCAACGGATTGATGCTTGTGTGCATGGTTCCGAGTGGCACATCAGTGGACTAGAAGGGACACTGACAGATGCCACTGGTGTTCTCTTAGAGACCAGGCAAGCCAGGCTCTGTCCTAGGGATTTTTGCGGTTTTCTTTTCATAGCTAGTTAATGAAGTGCACAGGTGTCCTTGTAAAAATGAAGTGATACCTTTCTCAGTCCCTCCAGACACCTCTGAGGATCAGTTCCCTTAGAAGACACAGGGATGAGACTGAGCACTTCTCATAGTCACTCCCAAATGATCAACAGCAACGTTTCCTTCTGTCTCTGAAGGACATTTGGGGAATCTTCTCCACCTGTAGATCGTTCCTGAACCTCAGCAGTTTACATGCCTCTGATACTATGTGGAATATTTCTGGTTGACACTTGTAGCTATTGTTAAGAGATTAGTGCAGATCACAGGTTTCCTACTGTCTTCCTCCACCCCAAACAAGCCTGCCACAGGCCGGATCCTGGGGATTTGGCTGTACTGTCCCTACTGTTTTGAGGCTCCTACTCCGCTGTCCCTAGCCTCCACCCAAATACCCCTTTAAAGGTTCTATAGCATTTCAGCTGCAGTCCAAAAGTAACTGCACAACACCTAATGTCAAGGACAAAGTCAATCTGCTGGTTCTGTTGGCTATGCTGAAGTCACAAACTCCAAAGGAGGCAAAGAGGTCTTTCAATGTTTTGCTTTCAAAAGCAGGGAATTTATATTCTCTTTAAGGCCTTGAATTGATTTTTTTCTCATAAAATAGTCTGATAAGCTAATTTTCAAAAAGAAATGCCATTAAGTATGTTGTATTGTGGTTTAAAATTACTAACAAGTTCTGGAAAGAAAAATATTTGATTTCGAATCTTAAATGTTCTTAAAAATTAGATTTGAATGGGTGCAAAGTATGAATATTTTGTTTCTTTATGGAGGCTATGTAGAAAGCATTTGAGGGCTTGGGATGGGAGAAGTGTTTTGCAGAGCTATCAATGTCCAAATATTTTTTTAAAAAATAATAAAGCTCTTTAAAGAAATTGAAAATGAACGCTCTTTGCCAAAATCATTCTACAAAGCCACTATAAACCTCATCCCAAACCTAACAGATCCATCAAAGAAAGAGAACTATCGACCCATTTCTTTGATGAATATCGATGCAAAACTTCTCAACAAAATACTGGCCAACCATCTTCAGAACTCTTCAAAGAAATTTTACACTATGACCAAACAGGATTCACCACAGGGATGCAAAGCTGCTTCAACATAGGCAAATCAATTAATATAATTCAACACATCAACAGGAGCAAAGACAAGAATCACATGATTGTCTCAATAGATGCAGAAAAGGAATTTGACACGATCCAACAGCCCTTTATGCTAACAGCTCTGGAGAAACTAGAAATCCATGGGACATTCCTCAGTATAATAAAGGCTGTGTATGACAAACCCACAGCTAACATTATAATTAATGGTGAAAAGCTAAAGCCATTCCCTCTAAAATCAGGAATGAGACAATAATGCCCACTCTCTCCACTCCCTTTTAACATAGTATTAGAATTCCTAGCCAGAGCAATAAGGCAAGAAACAAGCATGAAGGGGATCCAAACAGGGAAAGACGAAGTGAAACTTTCCCTTTGCAGATGACATGATTGTGTATATAAAGAACCCTATAGACTCCACTCCCAAGCTGCTTGAGCTGATTCGAAACTCTGGCAAGGTAGCAGGCTATAAAATTAACCCTCAAAAATCAACTGCCTTCCTAGATACCACCAATGAGAGGAACGAGGCAACAATTAGGAAACCAACTCCTTCTGCGATAGCCTCAAAGAAAAGGAATTAACTAAGAATGTAAAAGACCTTTTTGAGGAAAACTTTAAAACCCTGAAAAAGGAAATTAAAGCAGAAACTGAAGAAATGGAAAAACCTCCCATACTCTTGGATTGGAAGAATCAACATCATGAAAATGGAAACCTTGCCAAGGGCCATCTACAAATTCACCCCAATACCCATCAATATCCCATGTCATTCTTTAAAGAAATAGAAGAGGCAATCCAAAATATCATATGGAATAATAAAAGACCCTGTATAGCAAAAACAATTCTTAGCAGGAGGAATTACAATACCAAACTTTAGTCTCTACTACAGAACTATAGTGACCAAAACAGCTTGGTACTGGCAAAAGAACAGGCCTGAAGACCAATGGAATAGAACAGAGGACTGGGCTGGGAGTTTGGCCTACTGGTAGAGTGCTTGCCTAGAACGGAGGACCCAGATATTAACGCACAGATATATGGCCACCTAATCTTTGATAAAGGAGCCAAAAAAATAGAATGGAAGAAAGATAACCTCTTCAACAAGTGGTGCTGGCAGAACTAGTTAAGCACTTGCAGAAAAATAAAGGTGGATCCTTCTTTGTCACCTTGCACTGGGATTAACTCCAAATGGATCAAAGACCTCCAGGTAAAGCAGATACACTGAATACTTTACAAGAAAGAATAGGAGATACACTAGGACTCCTTGGCACAGGTCAAAACTTTCTTAATAAGGACCAAGAAACACAACAAATCAGAGAAAGTCTGGATAAGTGGGTCTGCATTAAACTGCAGAGCTTCTGTATGGCAAAGGACATAGGTAGCAAATTAACTAGAAAGCCTAGCATGCGAGAAGATCTTCGCTAACCATACAACAAACAAAGGCCTCATATCTAAAATGTACCAACAGCTTAAAAATTGAATCGCTCCAAACTAGTCTCCAAAGAAACAACCATCCCATTAAAAGATGGCAGAAAGACCTAAAGAGATTCTTCCGTGAAGAAGAAATAAGAATGGCCTATAGACACATGAAGAAATGCTCAACCTCTCTGGCCATAAAAGAACTGCAGATCAAAACAACGCTAAAATTCCATTCAGATAGAATGGCCATGATCAAGAAATCTAATAACAACTGATGCTGGAGGAGCTGTGTCTAGAGGGACCACTTACTACACTGTTGGTGGAGTTCAAACACGTTTAACCACTATGGAAAGCAGTAGGGCAGTTCTTCAGAAGACTAAATATAGAGCTCCCATATGATCCAGCAATTTCACTACTTGGCAATTACACAATTGTCCAAATGCTATGTAGATTTATGTATATATATATATATATAGTGATGGCATATGACCCAGAATCAGTAACTGTGAATAAATTCATCACCAGTCAATATTGTTATTGTGCTGACATTCGAAATCAATGAATTGAAACAATCTGTATCACCTGAATCTACTCACTGATAACCATTGATTTGGGCCAGGATTGAAGCCACACCCAATCTCTCTGTTCTGTTCATATCAGTATGTCTTGATATTTACTCTTAACACCAGAAACATCAAGCATTTTCTAATTCCAATTCAGTTTCTGAGCTGTCTTAAGGTATAGTTGCCACTTTGTTTCAAATTCAAACGCCATTTTTCTGCTTGATTCCTTCTTTATTTAGTGAATGCCAGTGCTTGAAATCAGGCCTGGGCACTGTCCTTTGGTTTTCCTCCTCAAGGCTGGCACTCCATCGCTTGAGCCACAACTGTACTGTTTGGCAATTCACTGCAGATAACAGTCTAAGTTCCTGGGAACCATTGGCTCATACCTGTAATCCTAGCGACTCAGGAGGCTGAGAACCTTGGATCATGGTTGAATTCAAACTGGAGGAGACTAAATCCCCAGGAAACTCTAATCTTTAATGAACTAGTCAAAACCAACATTGAAGCAGTGGCTCAAGTGAGAGGATATTAAATTTGATCAAAAAGAATTCAGAAAGTATCCAGGCCTTGAGTTTAATCCCCCCCAAAGGGGGGGTATAGGGGGTATCATACATTTTCCTGCCTGGCCTGGTTTTTAACCATGATGCTCAGTTCTAAGCCACCTGAAGTAAAGGATGGCAGGTGTGGCATTGGTGACCAGGTCTCGAAGGGCGTTATCGTCTTTTGTTGTTATTATTTTTATTGTAATTAATAGATGGGTTACAGAAGTATTTGCTAGATAGAAGGAGCACTACTTCACACACATTGACACCCCTTCTCATGTTTTGGCCCCCATTTCCCTCTACCCAGCCCCTCCCCTCATCCTGTTTCTCCCCTTCCCTGTCCTATTTCAAATAACCAAATAAAGGGTGCTATTCTTAATCGTCCTCCAGGATGGAAGCACACCACACATTTCCTTCTCCACTGAGCTCAGAGGACCTAGTTCCCAAACAGCACCACTGCCCCATGCTCAGAGGGCAGTGCTTACTGAAAGCCTTCGAAGGTGTGTGAATGAGCCAGGCCTGGTGACGTTCTGTCCAGAGAGATGTGCGGGGAGGAGGACAGAATGGAGAGCGCACTCTCCCCAGCAGGAAGAAGAATCTGGAATGTTTCCCCTTGATGAGCAAGAAGAAAAACGCAAAAGAAATTCATTTGGACATATGCTTCATGGAAGGAGGCAAAAGCAGAGAAGTCAACGATTTCCAGGCATTTCTTGTGTCTTTGTTTTCTCTAAAACTAAGACTTGAACTCAGTGTCTGAAGTTGTCACCACTTGAGGCTGGACTCAAACCCCATTCTGGTCTAACCATGTGACATTCCAGGAGGAAGGAGAGGATTCATGCTGACTTGGGCTGGAGGTTCCTTGGAAGCAGATATCACCTCCTCCTCTCTTCCTCCCTCCCTGCATCTCCCCTCTGAGTCAGATGACCTGAATCAACTGTTCCATGCTATGGAGGGTCTGCCTTTAAAACAGTAGCCAATGGCCCGGAATTTGGCCTAGTGGTAGAGTGCTTGCCTAGCATGCACAATGACCCAGGATCAATTCCTCAGTACCAAATACATAGCAAAAAAGCTGGAAGTTGTGCTGAAGCTCAAGTGGTAGGGCTCTACCCGTGAGAAAGTCCAAGGACAGTGCTCAGGCCCTGAGCTCAAGCACAGGACTGGCAAAAAAAACACTGGCCAAGCCTCCTCACCTGCCTTCTTCACCTCAGATGAAGGTGACTGGGGCTCTGGGGTCCAGATCCTCCCTTCCTGTGCTGTCACCATGTGCATTCCCAAGGGCGGAGCTGGGAGCTGGGGACTGAAACATTCCTGATTCCTGGCCACTGCCCCTGCCTGCAGAGGTAAAAACATTTCAGCCATGGGACAATGAGTCACAGAAAGTGAGAGGGGGGACAAAATCTGCAGAGGACAGTTGACCCCAGGTTTATCAAAACTCAGGTGGATCTGGCCAGGTTTTTTATTTTCCTAGGCCAGGGAATTATAGCAGGGCTGATGTTGTTGATGAGGAGGAGGAGAAGGAGGAGGAGAAGGAGTGGGAGAAGGTGGAGTAGGAGGAGGAGGAAGTAGAAGAGGAGGAGGGGGAGGAATATTTCAGGTGTGATGTGAATTACCCAAGATGCAGTGTGATGGCGGGGATACTTGACATGGGAAGGTGGGAGGTGTTGTGCTTCCCCATGTCAGGCAGTCAGGACCACAATGCTGAAGCTCCTCCAGGCATGGGGATGGGGTGGTTAATGGCCTTTCTTTTCACCTGAGAGAGTCAGTGAGGATGATTTCGATTCAAATGCTGGGAAAGGGGAATCTTCCTTCAGAAGCAAACCTACACACAGCAGCCTCCCTCAGAGGCGGGAATGGTGAGAATGGCAGCTCCATGTCAGGGCACTGGGTGCTCTTCACCTTGACATCGCCCCTCAGAAGAATGCGCTGTCTGTCTCCCTGCACCACAATCAGCTCCAAATGCATCGAAGACCTGCAGGTACAAGAACATATCCTGAATTGTTGGGGTTTTTTCTAGTCCTGAGGCTTAAACAAGGATCTGGATCCTTTTTGCTGAAGGCTAGTCACCTGTGACTTGAACCATAGCCCCCGTTCCAGCTTTTATTGAACGTGAGGCAGTAGCGGCACCGCCCTGAACAACCCTGACAGTCCTGAGGCCCAGACTGCTGACCACTCTTCTAAGAGGAGTCCATCTTGGTTTGGAGATGAAAGAGAGAAGTTTCTAGGGTGGACATTTAACTAGATCTGGACTGAGGACTTTTGTGTAGGTTATGATTCCATTAATTTCCTAGCAGGCACCCTACTCTTGAGTTCACACAAACAATAACTCACACATACAAACACACACAAGGGCCGGGAGTTTGGCCTAGTGGTTAAAGTGCTTGCCTAGCATGAATGAAGACCCGGGTTCGATTCCTTGGTACCACATACGTACAAAAAAAAGCCGGAAGTGGTGCTGAGGCTCAAGTGGTAGAGCTCTAGCCTTGAGAAAGTCCAAGGACAGTGCTCAGGCCCTGAGCTTAAGCCCAGGACTGGCAAAAAAAAAACACACACACACACAAACACACACAGAGACACACAGATTCATGCAGACACATGTGCTCAAACACAGGCACACATATGTATGTATACACATATGCACACACAAACACAGATCCATATAAACACACTGACACACAACCCAACATGTAAGACAGAGGCTCATACACACACTTGTGTACACACACTCATACACATGCACACAACATGCACACCAAAAACAGCTTTCTGTCAAGGATGAGGACCTACAATTGTAGCCTCGAGATTTCTACTGCTGTGTTCAATATGTAATCAGTTCTAGTCAATAAAACAGACTGTAAAAACAAGGATAGAAGAAAATCAGAAAAAGAGAGAAGGAAGGAAAGGAAGAAGGAGCGATGGGGAGGAAGGAGGGAAAACAAAAAGGAGGGAAAGAAGAAGGGAAGGAAGAAAGAAAAGGAAGGGTCACATCCTGTCCTCTATGGGCCCCAAACACACCTGCAGCTCTTCCACAGCCCACACCACTCCCCACACAGGAGCCCTTGGCATGTGCCCTTTGTCAAGGACAATGAGTTACAGTCATTCACCTGGACCCCAGCAATAGCTTCCACCAGCACTGGACAGGACTTAACAGAACCCTTTGCTTTCCCTGAAACCCCCCCACCCCCCTCCCCCCACCCTCCCCCCTCCCCAACGACAAAACACCCTGGGAAAGAGGAGTGAGCTGAGGCCTCTCTACGTCACATTCTCCTTAACAACCAAGACTGCCTTCTCATTACAATTTCCACCTCTGGGGCAGGAGCCTGGCCTAATGGTGGAGAGCTTGCCTGGCACCAGAAGGACCCCATGCCACCACTGCTTCAAGGTGATGACAAGCAGCCTCTGGAGGACCAGATGTCAATCTTCCCTCAGGAGGCGGAGCTTCCTCCTCAGCAGGGCTGGGGTCTGAGCCCATGCTTGCCACTGAATTGCAACACTTCTGAGTTTGCAAGATGTCATGTCTAGTGGGCCTGCGACTGGCACATGAGGGGCTCTGCTGCCCAGCAGGAACCTCAATACAACCTGGGGCAGCAATGGAGCTTTCCTGGTGCAGGGGAAGCTCCAGAGCCAGGGAAGTTCTGCGGGGCCTCACCTGGCTCCCAGAGTCCAGGTCTGCTGAATGTGGGCTCCAGCTATGTCTCTCTGCAGTGGTGGCAGGGTGCTTGCTCCATGAAGCTCTCATTCTGATGGGAAGAACTCCTGCCTGCCTCCCTCCCTTCTCTTCCAGCCCACAACCCTGAGAATAGAGGTCTGCTCATGGGGACCAGGCTTGTGGAGAGGGGACACACTAGGGCTGGGCCCTGCCTTTCTCTTTGTTCCCTGGCATGGTTGGTTTGAAATCAAAAAGGTAAGACTTCAGTGCCAGGTTCCTCACTCATTTATTGACATTCAGAATTGAAACATTAAGAGCCATCCCCTAATATTGGGAAGTACATCCTAAAGTTAAATACAACTAATTAACCATACATACAGCCCTATATGTTCCCTCATTCCACAGAGATGAAACACACTCAAGAGCTGGCCAAGTTTTCCCAGAATATTGTTATTAACTACAACTAATACAGCTTTCTATTTAAACCTCCATACCCCTTGACCTTACAACTTAGTTCCTATGTTTTCCGTTACGAATGTCAGGTTTGAGATGAATTTACAGTCTTTGAAAGAGGGGTTTTCACTTTTTACTAAAGACTGACTGGTAAGGTTTATTAATTAACCCACTGCAGATATCACTGAACACTCAAACTCTTTCTACTGTGACTATGCATCCATACTTCAGTGGCCACACTACATTTTCTCCTCAGTGAAACATGGCTCTCTGGCTTCATTTCTCCATGTCAGGGCCTGGGCACTGTCCCTGAGCATCTTAGCTCAAGCCTGGAGTTCTACCCCTGGAGCCATAGCTCCACTTCAGCAGCATTTTTAGATATTAAGTGGGGATAAGAGTCTCATGGACTTTCCTGCCCTGGCTGTCTTCACACCATGATCCTCATATCTCAGTTTCCTGAGCAGCTAGGATGGCAGGGGTGAGAACAGAGCATGGCAAGTCCTGTGTTGATGAACGGTTGGTTCTGATCTAAAGACTCAGGCTGCCCAGGCAAGTTTTCTACCACTGGAGCCATGCCACCCACATATCTCAGCTTCCCCCCTCTCTTCTTACTGCAGTTTCACCTCAGGGTTCTGTCTGCCAGGACAATTAGCCTCACACTTGAGCTAAGTGTCTGGACTCTCCAGATGCTGAGGACAGGGGAAGTTGACAAGTGATGTCATCTTTCTCCTTCCTTCCTGGGTCCTCTCCTTCCTAGATGCTGTGATGGGTTCTAAAGCATGGGATTCAATGGGAGAAATTTTTGAATTGTCAGTTTGTGATTTTTTTCTGGTGTGTTTTCTCCATGTGTCTTCTGTTGTGGGTAATGTTGAGAGGTCATCCCCTGTGCCATGAAACTACTCGGTTCCTGCGGACTGTGGATTTGCTCGTTTTTCTGGACATTTGTGCACCTTGTAAAGAATTTGATACAAACATGGCATTGGTAGGTCTCTACCTAGTGTGGATTCTCTGGTGACTTCTAAGGCTCTTGCTGTCTCTGAAGGATTTGTGGCACTGCTGACATGTGTAGGGTTTCTCTCCACAGTGTATCCTCCTGTGTCATTTTAGGTTGAAGAATTTTCTGAAGCTCTTTCCACACTGGTTGCACTCGTGAGGTTTCAACCCTGTGTGTATTCGCTGATGGGTGATCAGAGTGCTGAGATGAGTAAAGTATTTGTCACACACATTGCATCTGTGGGGTTTCTCTCCAGAGTGGATTCACTGGTGGGTGATTAGATGGCAGCGTTGACTGAAGGATTTGTCACACACATTGCATCTGTGGGGTTTCTCTCCTGAGTGGATTCACTGGTGGGTGATTAGATAGCATTGCCAAGTGAATGATTTGTTACACACATTGCATCTGTGGGGTTTCTGTCCTGAGTGGATTCGCTGATCGGTAATCAGAGCATTGAGTGTAGGATTTGTCACACACATTGAATCTGTGGGGTTTCTCTCCTGAGTGGATTCGCTGGTGGGTGATCAGATGGCAGTGCTGAGTGAAGGATTTGTCACACACATTGCATCTGTGGGGTTTGTCCCGAGTGGAGAAGCTGATGGTTTCTAAGATGTGACTGATGTTGAAAGGCTTTGTCACACACATCACATGGGTAGGGCCTCCCACCTGTGTGTGTCCTCTCATGAATCCTAAGGTTGGAGACCCATCTAAAGGATTTCTGGCAGTGTTTGCACTGGTGGAGTTTCTCTCCTGTGTGGATTCTCTTGTGTGACTCAGGAGATGAACTATGGCTGAAGGATTTGTTCCAAGTCTGGCTCTGGCAGGTTTTCTCTTCTGTGTGAATTTGCAAATGAGTTCTCAAATGAGAATAGCACTTAAAACATAGGCCACACTGCTGGCATTTGAAAGGTCTCTAATTCGTATGGATTCCTCATGCTTTTGAAACCCTGAGTAGGAAGAAAAAGTTTCCTCCCATTCTCCACATTCATAGAATGGTTTTCACAATGGATTCTCTGATGTCCAGACAGGGAAGAGAAATTACTGAAGATTTTCCCACATGCTTCACATGGGAACTGTGACTCTACAATCGACCCATTTGAAACACATAAGAAATCCTTACCCTTCATGGTTGTCATGGATGAGAAGTCTGTGAGATTCTTGTTTTATTTTATGTTTTTCTTTTCTATTTCTTTATTTATTTTGGACCTGAGCTATAACTCGACTCCTGAATTCTATCACTGAACTCTTCAGCTTATGGCTAATGCTCCACCAATTTGGGCCACAGTACCACATCCGGATCTTCTGGAGGGTTAGTGATCATTAGAGTCTCACAGACAGTGCTTGTGGGGCTCCAATTCAAGTGTTGCCCTAGATCTCAGCCTCTATAATATCTAGGACTAAATGTGTGATCCACTGATGTGGGGCTGTGGACTTCCTTATCTCCTGTAATCCATCAAAGACTAGATGTGGAGCAGTGGCTCAAGTTGAAGAGCATGAGCTTTGAGCATCATAGGTCAAGGACAGCATCCAGGACCTGAGTTCAAAATCCAGGACTGGCCAAAAAGAAGCCAACTACCACAAGCACTTTCAGTTTAGCAATCTCTGAATTCACATTGTGAGCCTTCATGGCCTTTGAACTTGTGTTCTGGGGAGCTGTTCTGTTCATTTCCACTTACCTGTTCTTTCTCCCAATATTTCCTTTCTCCTTCCTCTCCAGGGCTCTTTGCCTTGCTGCAGACATCTGATCAGGTCTGGTGTGGAGACAGCAAGACCTGTGCATTGCATAAAGAGGAAGGCTTGTGTGCTGGAGAGCAGGAGAGAAGGCAGACACCAAGTCACCCCAGGGATTATTTCGAGATGGGGCATTTCTGACACCAGGGCACACCTGCCATTTCACAGCCTGACTTCAATATCCAGCTGCCAGTGAGCCAAATGTGCGGAGTGAACGTGAGATGCTTAGATGGGGATACAGTGTCCTCTGTCATTGAGTGCCTGGCATTTCCACTCATCTACAATGAGCCTGCAGGCTGGGTGCAAGTAGCTCCTGCCTGTCACCTTCCCTACTCAGGAGATTGAGAACTCTACCCGAGCACAGCACCACCTCGAGCTCTTTCTATATGTGTAGTACTGAGGATTCATACCCAGGTCCTTGTGAATGCTAGGCAAGCACTTTAATCCTAGCTCAACTCCCAACCTAGCAAAGGGGGTTATTTTTAATCCTCATCCATGATGATACTACCACCACACCTATCTCTCTCTGGAGATGGTGAAGGACCTAGGTCCACTCCAAACAGCACCTGGCAATGCCTGTGGCATGTTCAGAGCTCTGTGCTTACTTAAATCCTCTGCTTGTGTGTTAGATAGAAATACTTGGTGAGTGTTTGTCCAGACAGAAGTGGAGGGAGGAGGACAGAATGGGTAAAATGCTCTCCTCAGCAGGGAGAAGAATCCTAAATAGTTCACCTTGATGAGCAAAAAGCACAGGAAAAAGGATAGTCAATGGACCTGGCTCATCCTAAAAGGGGATTGAAGTAGCGAAGTCTACAGGTGCCTTCAAGATTTGTGTGTTGTTCCTAGGGGAAGAACTCAAACAACGTCCCACCCTTTGGGGAGAGCTAATCACCTGAGCTAGGACTCCAACCCCACCCAGAAATAACCCTGTGACATTCCAGGAGAATAGGAATTTCTCACCCTGACCTGGGCTGGAGTTTCCTTGATAGCAGCCATCACCTCCTCCTCTTCTTCCTCCCTCCCTGCATTGCCTCCCTGAGTCACATGACCTGAATCAACACCTCTTTGCTCTGGAAGGTCTGCCATTAAGACACTGGCCAATCCTCCTCACCTGCCTTCCTCACCACAGGTGAAGGCACCTGGGGCTCTGGGGTGCAGATCCTCCCGTCCTGCGCTGTCACCATGTACATTCCCAAGAGAGGAGCTGGGAGCTGGAGATTGAAACATGACTTCCTCCATTCCTGATTCCTGGCTGCTTCCCCTGCTTGCAGAGGTAAAAACGTTACAGCCATGGAAAAGTGAGTCCTGAAAGTGAGAGTGGCGATGAGATCTGCAGAGGACAGATGACCCAAGGGTTATCACCATTCAGGTGGATCTCACCTGGGTTTCCCTTTTCCTAGGCCAGGGTTAGAAAATTTCGATTCCAGTTGCCATTGTATTGTAACTGAGTCTCAGATGAGTCACTCCTGTGCATGCAGATGTAGTACCAAGCACAGGGAGGAGGATCAATTGCTGTTGCTCCTGGAGGGAGGAGCTCAGGGAGGGCTGACCAGAGGGTGGACCGGAGCTGGCACCCAAGGCCCAGTGCTGGCTCTTCTTTTAGCCTCAGGCAAGAGACAGAACTTGGGGGACAGCTTGGGGCAGGACTCAGAACCCCAGCTTCCTGTGCCACGGCCCACCCCCCTCCCCTGCCCGGGGCCTCAACAGTCAGGGCCTCCAGGGCAAAGTACTTGATGTCCATGTCCTGGTCCTGGGTCAGCTTCTCTAGGACTGACTTGACCTCGCTCTGCAGGGTGCTGGAAGCAGAGGGCAGAGGGCTGCAGTGTGAAGTGAACTAAGGAACTTGGGCCAGAGCAGGCTCAGCTCCAGCCCCAACTCAGAGGAAAGAGCTGCCTAGAGCCAGGGCTGGGGTCCTGCTCCTAGAGGAAGCAGAGGCTCAGCTGCCCCCCTACAGGCCTGCACTCTGCCATAGCCACTCCCTCCCCTGCACACCATGGCTCCATCTTCCTGTCCTCCCATTCGAGATAGGGAGCTGCTAGTCTCGAACCCTCCATTCCCCTGCCTCCACCTCCCAGTGCTGGGACTGCAGGCGAGAGCCACCACACCCGCTGCTCCGCCTGCTTCTGAATTTCAGTCCACCATTATTTCCTTGGGTCTCCCTCAGGACTAGGGGTGCAGATCACCCAGGCGGCGCCTTCTCATGGCTGCACAGGCTTCTGTCCTGTGAATCAACCACAGTCTGTCCTCCACGCCTCGGAGGACAGGTGCAGGGTCTCTGTCACAGGACCAGTGTGCACTTCATGATGGGGAGGAAGAGTCACCTCACATGTGTGGACCAGGAGTGCAGAGCAGGCCGGGTGGCTACATGCCCCCCTACACACCCCCTAGCCAGATAGAGGCTCCAGCCACCCACAGGCCAGGGGCGAGGCCATTCACAGTGTGTGCCAACCACTACTGAATCATGACTTGCATCCAGCGAAAATCTTGTTTGTATTGGGGGGTAGGTGGGTCCTGGAGGTCGAATCCAGGGCCTTGCACTTGTTTGCAAATGCTCTCCCGCTCCGCTGCATCTCCAGCCCTCAAGTGATGATCTGTGATCTCTAACACAATTGCTAACCCTCCCAGCATCAACGACGCCATGTCCAGTAAGCTCTCCTCAAGCCTCCCTCCCTCCCTCTCTTCTTTCCTTCCTTCTCCTTTCCCTCCCTCCCTTCCTTCTTCCTTCCCTCCTAGTGGGGTCTTTTTATATCACCCAGGCTGGGCTTCAACCCCTGGCTCAGCCTCTCAAGCAGCAGTCCTAGGGCTTGAGCACAGGGACCGAGCACTGTCCCTGAGCTTATTTTGCTGAAGACTAGCACTCTACCCCTTGAGACACAGTGCCACTTCTGGCTTTTGTAGTTAATCAGAGATGAAGTCTGACAGACTTTCATGCTTTGGTTGGCATTGAACCCTAATCCTCAGATCTCAGCCACCTAAGTAGCTGGGATTACAGGCATGAGCCATCAGTGCCCAGCTTAATGTCTACTTTTCAACACCTATCTCTCCCATTCTATATTCATTCTCCCTCCCCCTCTCTCTCTCTCTCTCTCTCTCTCTCTCTCTCTCTCTCTCTCTCTCTCTCTCTCTCCCCCCCCCTCCCTCTCCCTCTCTCTCCTTCTTTCTCTGTCTCGCTCTCTCTCCCTCCCTCTCTCCCTTCCTCCCTCATTCCCTGTCCCTCTTCAGTCCCCCCACTGAGACTCAACACTCATCTGCTATACTTCCTTGGGCAAGAGATTAACTATCCAGTAAATAAGCTCTGGCCAAAGAATTATTTCTGTGCAAACTTACCTCCAAAATTCCATCAATTATTTCAAAAGAAATAGATATGACCACACAGTACATGGAATGAGTTTATTTTCCTGCTTGTCTATATTCTGGAATGAAGCTGAGAGTACCCTTCATACAATTCAAGTCCATCCTCATGTTTGTCATGCAAACACCTTTAGAATCATTGTGTTGTTTTTCATACTCTAGACATCCATACATCATTGCTCCATTTACTAAATAATTATGGTCAAGGGAACCACCTACATTTTGGATTTGTTAAAGAGATGGATTCACAGCTGGGTGATGTTGGCTCAGGCCTATAATCCTCACTACTATGGAGGCTGAGATATGAAGGTTGAGGTTAGAAGCCAGACTGGGCAGGAAAGTCCTTGGGACTCCTATCTCTGTTTCATCACCAAAAACAAAGCCACAGTGCTGCTGTGGCTCAGGGAAAGTGCTAGCCTTAAGCAAAAGAAGCCCAGGAACAGCACCCAAGCCCTGAGTTCAAGCCCCAGGATGGGTACAAAAGAAAAAAAAAGAGAAATGCACTCACATATGTTAGTCGTACAGATGCAGGGCTCATGGTGATATTTTTAGATGCACTTAGAATATATCTCCACCAAACACACGTCCTTCATCACTCTCCTTATCCCAGATTTTATTATTCTATAGTTATATATGTTGGTAAAGTGTGTGAACTTATCCATCCTCACCCATCTTTCTTCTCTTTCTGTCAGCCACTCTCCCACAACCTGCCTTAGTCTCCTCTCATTTTTAAATGTATACTTGTAGCAGGCCATTTCACTATGGCATTTTAGACTTGAGAATGCTATATCTTAATCAAATTATGATTTCCAGTGCTTTCTCTTTTCCCATGCTCCCATCCTCGTGGTCCTCAACCTTCACTGAGAGATCTCCTGACATCTTCACACATTATCGCAGTGTCTCTCAGTGTTTTTCATCCTCTCTCCTTCTCCTTCCTCCCCTCCTGCCATGTACTGCAAAATCTCATAGTTAAAACTCCCCTAAAATATATGCCACCCTCATGAACTTGAATATCCATGTCTCTTAGGTCTACTTTCCACAGCAAGTGAACATACACAGTAGCTAACCTGTTGAGTTTGGCTGTCTAGCTCAATGTGACAATCTCCATTTCCATGCACTTTCCTGAAAATGACATGATTTTTTTTTCATCACGGCTATGCAATATTGGATTTCTTTGTCACTGCTTATGAGCAGAAAGCCGGTTTGTGGGGCTCTCTTAACAGCAGGATCAAGGGGCTGATGGTGGGATAAGAGGCCACCAGTAAACTGTTAGTGTACTGCTTCCAGAAAGGAGGCGTCAACATAATAGTATTATAAAGTGCCATTGCAGTATTGGTGAAATAAAACAAAATGAAGGAACTTGCCAGAAGCAGGATGGTTTGAGTGGCCTTGGCCTCAGGGGAGAGTTTGTGAGTGTCTCGGTGGGTGTGAATGTACCTCACTTGCCGCTGATGTCTGTGGAGGACAAGAAGCATGTAGACGCTCGCCCCGGCCATGAGGCCCAGAATCATCACATCTGGAAACGTTAAGAGGATTGTGCCTTTGGTAGCATTTGATAGGGGACTTTTGGAAGAACAGAATCCATAGTCCTTTCTCTGGGTAGAATTGTGGCCATGTTGAACACTCTCCATGTACATAAGGACATAGATGTTGAACATCAAGTTGAAAGTCCAACACAGGAGGCAGGAGGACCTGATATTCTTCAAAGCTTGCTCTTTGTGCCACGCCCATGCCACCGCTCTGGGGCTGATGGTGACTGCCTGAAAATTGCTCAAGAGGCAGGTGGTGCAGAGGGAAAGGCCTCGGCCCACCCTGTGGATATAATAGACCAGTCCACACCCAGTGTTGTCCAGGGGGATTATTTTACCCCACATAAATAGCATCTGGGGAATCCCTTTCACCAGAAGCACCAAGAGATTGGCCACAGCCATGTTGGTGTAGATCAGGTGTGTGGGCCTCAGGGCATGGCCCACACAGGTCCTGGGAGAATAAGTTGTGAAAAGAAATAGATTCCCCAAGACTCCGATCCCAGCCTGGGCCAGGAAAAGAAGCCTGAGGATGAGATCACTAAAAGTCATTGTTGCAGGCTCTTAGGACAAAGTTCTGCAGGAAACCTGAAGGTCATAAAGTTATGACATAGTGGAGATTTGCTCCAGTGCCCTGTGTTTTGATAGGAATTCCAGGTCGCTCAGGGACTCCTTGGAAGACAAACTGTATTTGTGGAAGGTCAAAGTGGCTGTTCAGATTTTCCAACATGGTATATTTATTGTATACTCATTAAGCTGAGCCAGAGAGTCAGTCTATCTTCCATTCTTCATCCACATAACCACGATATTATGCACAACGTAAAGCCTGTGTGTTTGTATGAAGGCTGAGTAGAAGATGGAAGCTAAGATGTGTGCACCACTTTGACTCCATGTAGGAGAAGAGTCAGATGACGCAGGAGACAATATACTCTGAAGAGAAAAGTAGTGGGGAAGGAGGGAGAAAGGGAGAGCATTGGAAGTCATCAAAAGGGTTGCAGGAGAACAGAAAGGGTAGAGAAAGAAAAGCAAAAGAGAAAAAGGGAAGTGCACAGTTCAAACCCTTATCACTGGGAGGAGTGGAGGGAGAGAGAGGCAAGACCGAGAGACTGACAGAGGGATAGGGAGAGAAAGAGGAGAGATGGAAAGGGACAGAGATAGAGAGAGATAGAGTCAGAGACAGAGAGATGGAAGCAGAGTCAGAGAGAAAAGAGAGACAGCCAAAGGAATACAGAGGAAGTGGCAATGTGGTTCAAGTGGTAGAACACTAACCTTCAGCTGAAGAGCCCAGGGATACCCAGGCACAAGTTCAAGCTCCATGACAGAAAGAAAAATGGGGACTGGGACTTTGGCCTAGTGGTAGAGTGCTTGCTTACCTAGCATGCACGAAGACCCGGGTTTGATTCCTCGGTACCACATACACAGAAAAAAGCCGGAAGTGGTGCTGAAGCTCAAGCGGTAGAGCTCTAGCCTTGAGAAAGCCCAAAGTTAGTGCTCAGGCACTGAGCTCCAGCCCAGGACTGGAAAAAAAGAAAAGAAAAGAAAAGAAAAAAAATGATCTGGAGTTTGGTCTAGGGATAGAGTGCTTGCATAGTATGCAAGACGCCCTGGGTTGATTCCTCAGTACCACGTACTTGGAAAAGGCTAGAAATGGTGCTGTGGCTCAAGTGGCAGAGCTCTAGCCTTGTGAAATCCCAAGGACAGGACTCAGGCCCTGAGTTCAAGCCCTGGCACTAGAAGAAAAAAGAAAAGGTTATATAATACAGTTTTCTGTTTTGTTTCAAAGACAGGGCTGGGAGCATAGCCTAGTGGTAAAGTGCTTTCCCAGCATGCATGAATCCCTGGGTTCGATCCTCCTACTACAATACACAGAAAAAGCCAGAAGGGGTGCTGTGGCTCAAGTGGCACAACACTATACTTGAGCAAAACTGTCAAAGGATAGTTCCCAGGCTCTAAGTTCAAGCCCTGGGACTTGCCAAAAAAAAAAAAAATTAAACGGAAAGAAGGCATACAGAGAGACAGAGAAGAACTTGAAGTTATAATAACAGCATAAGGGAAAATACCAGTGCAGAAACACCGAAATATGAGAAGTCAAGGTTACAGGATACCTTCAAGTTGAAGGTATCAGCAACATCACAAGCAGGAACTTAGGATGCTTACTCTAAACCAGGCCAATGAGATGATCCTCCTATTTTCTAGGGGACAGTGGTGTGGAGGCCCTGCCACTCTACTTATCAGCCAGAGAGAGATTACCTTCTGCTCCTTCTTCAATGGAGGAGGAGTGGAGACACCCTGTATGGGGTGCCCAGACCCTCAAGTTAGTAGGAAGAGCCTGCAAAGGGATCATACATGTCCTGGCTCCAGAGATTGGAGTCCTAATCCACAGTGAGTTTAAGTCATGCTTTTCACAAGTAAAAAGAAGAAAGAAAGCTGGGTGTGGTGGCTCACACCTGTAATCGTAGCTACTCAGGAGGCTGAGATCTGAAGATCAAAGTTCAAAGCCAACCCAGGCCAAAAGAACCCTGGGCACAAAAGGTCTTGAGATTCTTATCTCTAATTAACCTCTAGAAAACTGGAAGTAGGTCTTGGCTCAAAGGTAGGGTGGTAGCCTTGAGTTGAAAAACTCAGGGACAGTGCCCAGGCCACAGTTCAAGCCCCATGACCTACAAAACAAGGGAGAGAGGCCCACGACCCACCTAAAGAGTGAAAGACAGACAGACAGACAGACAGACAGACAGAGGAAAGAAAACCATCAGTACTACAACTTCATGATGATGATACACATCCATCAAATCTCTCAAAGACATCCGTGTGTGTGTGTGTGTGTGTGTGTGTGTGTGTGTGTGTGCGGGCACACAGGGTGTACATGAAGGGAAGAGGAACAAAAGCTAAAGATTAGACACATCTACCTAGCCCTAATGCTAGGGAAAAGCCTAGTGCAAAACAATTCCCAGAACCACAGATGGGGCTTATGTCTATAGTACCAGAATAGCCCTTCCTGGAGTCTGGTAATCATTATCTAAAAGGACAAACCCTCAAGTTTAGCACGCATCCTCTTGAGTCACTCTAGTGATCTCACTCAACCAATTCAAAGTACTGTGATTTGTGCTCAGCCCCTGCCTCCCCCCAAAAATGTATAAAAGGTGCTGTACCTCTGGACTCGAGGCCTCTCAGCGTTACCAGTTGTGGCCGTGTACGTGGGAGACCCAAGCTCAAGCTTGCAATAAAGACTCCTTTGCTTTTACAACGGTGATGGTCTCTGATGGTCTTTTGGGACAAGGCTTCCTGAACTGGAGCATAACACACCTTCGGGAGCAGAGGGAGAAGAGCGTGGCAAACTTCAGGCCCAGACTCAGGCTGGCTCCACTGCCCGCTGCCCAACCCCGTTTCCCTGCCTGTTGTGCATGGCACTCTCCATTACTCTATCAGTCCAGAACAAGTCCAGGGCTTTTGGAGGTGGTTTCCTGATGCTCAAAGCAAATTTGCATTCCATCCTCGTCCTCACCTGCCCTCCAAACTCTACAAACTTGGTGACAGGGACCCAACCCCCCAAATAAGACAACAGCCTGAGCCACAAGGAAATACTCACCACAGTTGATCTCTGCCTTGGGTAGGGCACAGTGCTGTGGCCATCGATGAACACAAGCCGTCTGGATCCCACAGTTATAGATCTTGAGGTTCACTGAGTTGGTCTCTGAGGAAGGGGGAAGATAAGCTCATTTCCCCATCCAGAGTCACCATTATCCTGTCACTGGCAGGGCACTGACAAGTCCTGCAGAGGGACCATGGAAAGTGAAGCAGCTGAAAAAGTGAAGGACCCAGGGGTCATTAAGCCATGAGCTAATTAACACGAACTGAAAACTTCTTGAGGCCGTCGCAGTGAACGCTCAGGGATGAGAAGTGTAGACAAGGTGCTCAAAGCTAGGCTGAGCCTTCCCCACCAGGGTCTCCAAAGCAGATCATTGCCTCCCTGCCTGGCTCCCTGCAGTGTGCCAGGTTGTTCACGCTAGACCATGGGCTCTGGGGCCTCCCAGGTAAGATCACAGCTCCAGCAGGCCCTGGGGAAATCTCAGTCAAGTGTTCCGAACACATCGCTCAACAAGTGATGGAAGTCCTCACCAAACCACTGCTCAGAATATCTCTAGATTCATTCCTTGACCTGGACTGGGGCCAAGGCAGCACAGGGAACAAAAGTGACCTAACTTGCCACTCTTGAAGGCATGTGAAGTACTTCTTGAATCCCTGCTATGAATGGTAATTCACAAATGGAATCCAGAGGAGACAATTCTTACCATTCCACTCACACTTATCTTTCTCTTCAGGAGGACTTCCTCCTGTTCCTCCTCCTCCTTCCTCCTCCTTCTCCCTCCTCCTCCTCCTCCTCCTGTTCTCCTCCTTCCTTCTTCATCTTCTTCTCATCCTGGAGCTTGAACTGAATTACTAGGAAGTCTCTTTGAGCTTTTCCACTCAATGTAAGCACTTCTACCAGTTGAGCCACAGCTCCACTTCTGGCTTTTTGGTGGTTTGCTGGAGATTAATGTCTCATGGGCTTTTCTTGCTTGGACTGGCCTTGAACTCTGATCCTCACAGCTTATTCTCCAGAGTAGCTAGAATTATAGGTGTGAGCCCTTGGCACCAACCTGTAATCCTAACTTTGTCACTGAAGGAAAAGGGTGTAGTGGAAAGAAATCCTAATGTCCAAAATTATCCTCCTCCAATCCTAATCTTTGGTCGTGGGCTTGAACTCTGGGCTTGGGCATTCTCCCTGAGCTCTTCAGCTCAAGGCTACTGCTCTACCACTTGGGCCACAGCGCCAATCCGGTTTTCTGCTGATTAACTGGTGATAAGACGGGGGGGCTGGGTTTTAGCCCTCAATTCCCAGCCTCCTGTCTAGCTAGGATTAGTTAGGAGCCATCACACCCAGCTTCCCCAAGCCCACTCTTCAGGTCGAGTGCACATTCTTGCACAGGTGTGCACTGAGGCGGCCGTGTTAGAGACGCGCAGTCTCAGGAAGCCTGCCAAGTCCTCCGGCCGAGGCAGCGCAGGCTGGAGGTGAGCAGATTGGGAAATGCAGGTGTGTGTTACTCCATGTTTTCCCCTCCCTGCCTGCTGCTGCTGTGGTTGTTCTTCCTCTTCCTCCTCTTCCTCCTCTTCCTCCTCCTGCTCCTCCTCCTCCTCCACATCCATGCTCACACTTGCCTTTCCAGTACCCAAAATGCAGAGCTCCAGCGCCACACGGCTGGACGTGGTTTGGAAGCCAACGAGGAGGAGCGTGAATTTGAGAAGCTCGGGCGCGGTTGTCCCCGGGAGTTCAAGCCTTCCATGTTGTATGGACGCGGTGTGAGGAATGGCGCCGGGGCCTCCCGCGGTCACGCGGTGGACGACACGGCTGCAGGGCGGCTGCGCGTGGCGCCCCTCGGCTCCTCGCGGGACCCGCAGGTCCCATGGCTCCAACATGGCCGCCCCGGGAGCCGCGGAAACGCCGGCGCGGGCTCGTGACGTCAGACAGGGGCGCCGGAAGTGCGTCGTGTTCCTCCTCCCGGAAGCGCGGCGGCGTTCCCGCCATTCGCCGCGTACTGCGAGGACGGCGGAGCGCGGGGAGCGCACGGGGAGGAGCCGGGACAGGTGACCCGCCCTGCATTCCACCCGCGCCCGCGTCGCCCGCCGCTCCTTCCCGCCGCTCCTTCCGCCCCCGGCGCGCGGTGCCGAGGGGGAGGCGCCCGGGAGGAGGGCGCGGGCCACCGCGACCCCAGCCCGCGCCGTGGGCCCCGAGTCGAAGCCCAGAGCTGGCGCGCTGTCAGACACAGACGGACGGACCGACGGACCGACGGACGGACGGACAGCCTCAGAACAGAAGGCGCTCGTTCTTCGTGAACCTGCCTGCGTTCGTTTCTCGAATGAATAATGGAGGGAGCCCGGGTCTCGCGTCCTTCCGCCCGAGCGCGCGGTGTCGTTCGAGGCAGAGCGAGGCCGGGCTCTGGGTGCGGGGCCGCAGCAGGAGGAAGGGGCTCCGCGCGGGAAGCACATGGAGGCCGTGCAGCGGGGGCTGGAACGGTTCGCAAGGCAGACAGGACATTGGAGAGCGTGAACCGCGTGAGAAAGGAGGATGTCAGGGCCAGGATGCTGTGGGTGGCTCTGGACTCGGGGGCACCCCGGGGGCTGTGAAGGTGTGGACGCTGCCTCGCGTGCCTGGTCAGAATGAAGACCGTGGCCCCTGACCCCGGCATGAGCGCAGAGGAGCAAAGCTCAGGGATGACACCGCACAGTGGAGAGGGCCTAGCTGGTTTCCTCAGCACCTTCCAAAGAACAGTGCTGGAAATCTTTTTTCTTGGTGTGGTTTGTGAGGATCCACGTGGTGTGCGCATACAAAGGGAAGGTCAAGCCGAGGGCCAGCTGCAGGGCCCAGCAGAGGTGGACCTGGGGAGGCAGGAGTGGGTGCGGCTGATGGTGACGGCCTGGCAGACACCCAGAGGAAGGTGGTGTTGACGCCCATGCCCCGCCCACTCTGCGTGGAAAGGGGAACCTTGCAACCCAGGTCATCCAGGAGATGTCTGCCCTGGAAAGCCACTGTTGACAGGGGAGCTCCTTTACAGAGAATGGTTAAGACGTTGGCTAGAACAAAGTGCCTGAGAATGCTATCCGTGGGCCTTCGTGGGCATTGATCATATTGAACGAGACAGTAAAGGAGAGAGAAATTTCACAGAACTCCACCGAGACCCAGTAACAAGAGCATGGTCCCCATGGCGGGCCCCTGAGTGTCCTCTCCTCCCTAGCTCACGTTCCTCCAGCTCTGGAGAACCGCCCTCCCTCCAACTAACACCATCCTGACCAGCTTCCGCAGACATGGCGCTGCTGGCTCACTCTAATCTTAACTGCTCAGGGACTGAAATCAGACAATGGGGGTTTAAAGCCAGGCTGCACAGGGACCTCTGTGAGATTTTTATCTCCCAAATTAGTTGTTTTTTAAAAAGCCTGGAGATTCTTATCTCCCAAATGATCTGTTATAAAAAAAAAAAAAAAGCCATGACCTAGCATGCACCAAGTTCTGGATTTGATTCCTCAGTACCACATACATAGAAAAGTGCTGTGCCCAAAGTGGTAGAGTTCTAGCCTTGAGAAAGACCAAGGACACTGCCGAGGCTCTGAGCTCAAGCCCAGGAATGGCAAAAATAAATAAAGACAGAAGTGGAGCTATGGCTCTTATCAGCCTTGAGCCAAAAAATTCAGGGTCAGTGCCCAAGCCCTGAGTTCTAGTCCCTATACTGGCATAAGAAGAATTTGAAACAAAAAAATTCTGTAGCCAGGTGGATCTGTGGTCCGGCCAGAATTTCTTGAGCTCAGGAGTTAAAGCCCCACTGAGAAACCCAGCAACCTGGGGCTTAATTCAAGGTCTGGGCACTCTTCCTGGGCTTTTTTTTTTTTTTCGTTAGTGAAGCCTAGCACCGTACTACACTTGAGCTAGCTGTACATTCACCTTTTATAAAAGTTAATCAAAAATAAGTCTCACTTTCCTGCCCAGGCTGTCTTTGAACCACAGTGCTTTAGATCGCAGCCTCCTGAGGAGCTGAGATTACAAGCATGAGCCTCTACTGCCCAGTTTAGTCTAAATTTTTTGACACCAGTATCAACTTTCATTATATGCTCTGGTGAAACTGATCAAGATCAGATGGGTGGAGAATAAGGCTATCCTGTTTCCTGGAAAACTCGGCATTAAGGATGAGTTGACGGAAGCCTGGGTGACAAAGGAGCACACATCAACATTTCTAGAATGAACTGCTATAGTCACATGGTGGGGGATGGATTTCAAGGCAACTAATGGAATTTTTATAATGATGAAATTATTCCTGTGGTCTTAGATAAGAAGTGATTATTAAACAGCATAAAACAGATTTAGCTGGGCATGGTGGCTCACACCTAGAATCCTAGGTACTCAGAAGACTGAGTACCTAGATTCTTATCTCTAACCACCATAAAACAAGAAGTGGGGCTTAGCTCAAGGACAGAGCCCAGGTCAAGTTCAAGCCACATGACCCACTGAAAAAACAACACTAAAAACAGGGAGTTAGCTCAGTGAAAGAACACTAGCTACCTAGCTACCCTGAGTTGGGTCCTAGCTGTTAAAAATAAAAATAAAAGTAAAAAGCTAAGTGCACAGCACACATATAAATTCAATAAACATGACTTTTGAAAAAGAAGACACTAATTTCATTATTTAAATGACGAATTGGATCCCTTCACATTGCCATAAGGTCATAGATACTCCCATCTTTGACTCATCTACCTAGGGATTAGTGTTTCTCCCTGAGCTCCACCACTTGAACCAGAGTTCCACTCTCACATTTTTAGCAGTTAATTGGAGATGAGTCTCACGGACTTTTCTGCCTGGACTGGCTTCGAACCCTGATCCTCAGATCACAGCCTCCTGAGCAGCTAAGATGACAGGCATGAGCCACCAGGGCCCAGTATTATCAGGATGTCTGTAAACCTCAGGAAATAATGAAGACATTTGGTTCTGACCACTGTCCAGTGCTCGTGGTTGTAGATCTTCCTCTCCCCACATTCAGCAGAGAAATCAACCTCATGTCAACTCACCGCAGCTCACCTCCCGAGGAGGCCAGCAACTGTCCCTAGGATGGAAGAACACATTTTTAAAAGTCCATGGATGGGGGATAGGGGTGGAGGGGAGGGTAATGGGGACCAAGACATGTGAAAGGGTATCAATATATGTGAATTAATGCACCTTCTATCTGGAAAATATCATGTAACCCTTTTATTAATTACAATAAAAAATATATAAATTAAAAAAAGTCCATGGACAGATTCAGATCCAGCTTTCTTCATAAGAGGACAGGAGTGACTTTTTGTACACCTAACACCACTGTACACAGAACTGTAGGAGAACTACAACAGAATCCATTCCTGATGGGTGTGAAGCAATATGAAGAGCAGCCTGGTTTAATCATTGCATCTTTAGGCTCCTTCAAGTTCAGCTCTCATTCTTTCTCCTGGAGTTTCAGCCGAGCTCTCTGCAGGGCTTTTAGAAAATGACTCCGTAGTGGACAGATTGTCAGAGTTGGGAGACGCCCCTTTCTCCACTTCCTGGCCTTTGCTGCATCCTTTCCCTACTTGCTCTGGATCTTTCTCTATCCCAGAGTACCTTGTCCTGGCACAAGCACTGGCTCAGCCCTGCTTGCCTCCCAGCGGTGTCTTCAGACCTAAAAACTAAGTGCTCAGCAGAGCCCTGGCCTGGAGACCTGGTGGGCTGGGACACACACCTGGATGTGACATGAGCATGGGACAGGAGATAGAGTCATCTCTGTGACCTCACCTCCCTTCAGAACAGCAATTACGGCCTCCACATGCAGGCACTGACAGGACAGGCCTTGGGAGCTGAGAAAGTTTTCCGAATCCCATTCCCAGCGGCTAATTACCCAAACCAATTATGACTTCCTCATGCCTTGAGTTTTTCTCATTAGCGGATGTTAGCTGCATCCAGGTTTCCTGGCACTTCCATCCAAGTCAACGCCTATTGTAGCACCTCATCCTCATCCTCCTCTTCAAACAAATTCAGTGGCTTTCCTTAGAACTGTTTTTCTTAGTGCATATCTATTGTGTGAAGCTATGTTCTCTTTTTTTGCTTCTGTCAGATGTGGGGCTTGAACTTGTAGCCTAGGCACTGTGTCTGAGCTTTTGTGCTCAAGATGAGCACTCTACTGCTTTGAACCACAGCTCCATTTCTGGTTTTCTGGTGGATCATTTGAGAATCTGATAGACTTTCCTTCCTGGGCTGGGTTGAACCATGGTTCTCAGCTACCAGCCTCCTGAGTAGCTAGGAGGACAGGCCTGAGCCACCAGCCCGGCAGAAGCAATCGTGGTCACCATGCAGGTTGGTCACTCCTCTCCATTGCCATCCCCACATGCCTGTCTTTCAGCCCCACAGGTGGAGGTGAGGGAAAACTTCCACTAAGACCCTGAAACAAGAACTCTGCCTCCAGCCGGCGCTCCCAGAGAAATACAACATGCACATCTTCTGAGCAGAGGCAGGGGAGAGGGTGTGGGGGAAGAAGTCACGACTTGGCTTTTCTAGCAGAGTTGCTGGTGCCATGTGAGCAAAGAAGCAGAAGCCCGATGCCCCGCGGGGAGTCTCTGTGTTGGACTGGTGCCAGGCCCAGCCTCTGCTCCCATGCTATGAACTGGGGGTTTGAACTCGCCTTCCCACATGCTGGGCTACTCTCCCACTGGAGTCATGCTTTAGCCTGGCCTTTTCTGTGTGGACTATTTGAGGATGGGCCTAGCAAATGTTTCTGCCCTGGCTGGCCTCAAGCTACAGCCCCAGATGACAGCCTCCTGAGTAGCTACGATTCCAGGCAGCGGGGACTCAGGACCCGGGGTAAAAGGAGAGAAAGGTTCACCAGGAGGAGGATGCTTTGGTAGCTTTGGACTCAGGAGCGGCTCTGGAGGAGACGCTGGTCCTCTGGACATGTCGCATTCTCTGCTCATGTCTGAACAGGAGGGAGAGCGTGGAGGTGCTGGCCCAGAGCGTGAGCCCCAGACACAGAACATCAGGAAACCGCAGGAGCCCTGCAGCAGCCAGTCCAACATTGTTTTCCTGACAAACAGCACAACAGGATCCAAGGTCTTTTGGGTCTGTGGCGATTGTGTTGCCAAATTTTCCAGGGAGAGGAGGGCACACAAAAGTAAAGGCACCGTGTGGCCAAGGACTTTCCGCTCCAGCTGTACCCACCTGCAGCCTCTGGGACTAAGTGTGGTGACCCAGACACCCTCACAAGGCCGGTGCTCACTGATGGACAGACACACCCCTGCCTATCCACAAACAGGGGCAGAAAAACAGCACCCAAAAATCAGTGTCTCCCCAAACATGCCATTGTCCTCTAGAAAATATGCCACCTTGCCAGGGAGCTCTCTAGAGAAAACTCCCAAAGAGGTGGCCACCAGCCCAGGCTCCAAAATCAAATCTACCTGAGTGCAGTCGCTCAGGATCCCACCTGGAGGCCGAGACACCACAGGGTCTCCACTGCCCTGCCCAGAGACATGCACTTAGTCGTCAGTTGTTGACGGTTCTCTTCTGGACAAGAAACAACTGCACAGGAATGAAGCAGGACAGACTGGAGGAAATGAGGTGTGAGAAGCAGACAGCAAATGCAGGAGAAATGCACTCCTCTGCTTCCCTTCAGCTGAAGAGACCCAAGCCATGTAGGGGAAAGTGAGGCAGGATGAACCAAGGACGGTGAGGCCTGGCGAAGGCCACTCGGTGACACTGGTGTTTAGGAACACAGAGGCTTTGCTTGAGAAACAGCAGGATGCATGCCTTCCTGAGAGATGCATTTCTCACCCCAAGAATTGACATTTGTCTGGCAGGATGTATGCCTTCCGGAGAATAATGCTTCCCCAAACGTAAGTGACCTCCTAGCCACAATGCAGACCAGAGATGCCCAGGTCAAGGGTAAGGATCTGTGTTCCGGGCAGGATGCATTCTTTTCTTACCGGAGAAGAGTGCCCAAACCTTCCAGAACTCAGAAAGTGTAACCCCAGGAATGATCACAGATGAGACACCTAGCTGTGTAGAGGACACCCTGCCTTCATGACAGAAATACCCGAGGCTGTTAGAATGTGCCCCAGCCTTTCTGTTTGGATCTGCTTGCTTGCTTGCTTAATGCAGCTCCACCTAGTTATCTTACTATTGTAACTCGTGTGAAAATTCTTACTCCACAATGGAAGCCAAGGACCCTAAGTAAAGACTCCCTTCTTTTAGGGGGAAACTCCACAGACCTTCACCTGCTTTCAGTGGCAGGAATACAGGGTGGGGCTATCAGAACCATCTAAAAAAAAAAAAAGCACCATACTCTCCTAATCACAAGTTCCCCTAGAGAATCTAACATCCTTTTCCCTTTTCCTCCATATGGAGGATTCTGATCATGAATATTATGAAACTGCAGCTAGACTGGTTGCACCACAGGCAAGATTTCTCCCCCTCAGGCATTAGGCCTTCCGCGCTGTTATCGCCATTTGCTGACCGGCAGGGCACATTGCAGGCTGCCTTCATTCAGTCCTATGCCTGTGGACCCACAGTGGGGAGCTGTCCCAGGCTCTGATTATCTCTGTGGGCTCTGCTTTCTGTACCAGAGGTCGGCATCCTCAGAGATGTCGAGACCTAGGGCCCATGTGAAAACATGGCCCTTGTGCCTGGTGCTTATGCTCATGCTGTCATCCTAGCTATCCAGGAGAATGACATCTGAGGACTGTGGTTCAAAGTCAGCCTGAGCCGGAAAGATCATGAGACTCTGTCTCCAAGTAACCACCTGAGAAACTAAAAATTGTAACCACCATTTTATAGTCACTAACTGCTAGTTCTGCTTCTGTACCCCACTTCACTGCCTTATTGCTGAGACCCTATGTTGTGCTGTAACGCTTAGCCCACTTTCTGGCCTAATGCTAGGAAAAAGCCTAGTGCAGAACAATTCCCACAATTCCAGAACCACAGATGGTGCGTATCTCTATATACCAGAATAGCCCCTTCTGGAGTCTGGTAATCATTATCTAGACCACAAACCCTCAAGATTAGCACGCATCCTCTCGCATCACCCTAGTGGTGACACTCAACCAGTTCAAAGTACTATGATGTGTGCTCAGCCCCTGCCTCCCCCCAAAATGTATAAAAGGTGCTGTACCCCTGGACTCAAGGCCTCTCAGTGTCACCGTTTGCGGCTGTGTAGGTGGGAGACCCAAGCTCAAGTTTGTAATAAAGACTCCTTTGCTTTTACATTGGTGATGATCTCTGATGGTCTTTTGGGACAAGGCTTCCTGAACTGGTGCTTAACATACCAAAAAACTGGAACTGGAGGTGTGGTCCAAATGGTGGAATGTCAGCCTTGAATAAACAGAACAATCACAGGCCTAAGGCCTTGAGTTCCAGCCCCAATGTCAGTGTGCAACACATATACACACACACACAAGCTTACTCTCTCTGTAGTAGGAAAAGAAAGGCCCAGCTCATCCAGAAGGCAGGAATAAACACACCAGGCCTAGCTTGTGCTCATCACAGGAGCTCAGTCCCTGCAGGATAAAGCAGCTGTTCAAGGTGGTTGGAGGCTCATTGTCTGGGGCCGCCAAAGACAGGGAGCGCTTCAGAGCTAAGCCCCAGCCCGCACCCTTAGCAACTGTCCAGAAACAAGGACATACTAAATCCACTACCACAAAGATGTTTATTGCAGCACTATTTACCATAGCAAAGATATGGAACCAACCCAGATGCCCCTCAGTTGATGAGTGGATCAACAAGATTTATTTATACATAAGGGAATTCTATGCTGCCGTCAGAAAGATATCCCCCCATTTGTAAGGAAATGGAAAGACTTAGAAAAGATCATATTAAGTGAAATAAGCCAGAGTTAAAGGAACATAGGCTCAGTGGTTTCCCTCATTTGTCATACTAGTGGAACAAAGCGTTCTTATGGGTGGAAGGCAGACATAAGAAGGAATTGAGCCCTGCTCTATTTCCTGGTGTCCAGTCCAGAATACCACATGGTGCACGCAAGCCAGAGCCACCCCTTCTAATGCTCTTCTCCACTTCCATCCTCTGCGTTGCAAGCCATGTGGTGTGACAACTCTATTTATTCCATATGTCACCTAGAGAAAGATCAGGCTGCACTTTTTTTCTTCTTTTTTTTTTTTGCCAGTCCTGGGCTTGAAGTCAGGGCCTGAGTACTGTCCTTGGGCTTTCTCAAAGCTAGAGCTCTACCACTTGGGCTGAGGAGCAAAAAAAAAAGCACCGCCCCCCATTCTGAGGCAGTAACCATGTTGTTGTTTTTATATAAACTATGAGTGACCCAAAAGTGCCCATAAATTAAAGAAACAGGATTGTGGTGTCCATGAGTTCCAGGAACTGACTTGTCTGTGTTAAAATTAGAACTCACGTAAATTCCAGGGATAGCATTTGTTTTCCAAGCTATAAAACCACCCTCAGACAGCTGACTAGGACTCAACCTACATGGGAACTTCCCGTTAGCTTCCATGGCCCTGGAATGTCCCTAACCCTCACCTCATCTTACTCAAACTGTTGCCTTTGAGGATGAAGCCTGAACTGCAGCCCGCTTGAATAAAGCCATGTTTTTGAATTTCAGAGTGTCTGGCTCTCGGTGGTCTTCTTGGTGGTCATCCTGCAACTTGGACATAACAGAGCCTCAGCACCACTTCCAGCTTTTTTCTATGTATGTGGAACAGGGAACTCAAACTCTGGTCTTGGTGCATGCAAGGCAAGCACTCTACCACTAGTCCAAACTCCCAGCCCTCAGGCTCCACCCTTTAGAGGTTTCAACCTCATCAACCAACAGCCTTGAGAGTCCAGAGATACATCATCAGATGGACATTTCAGTGCCTAGGGCCTCTCAGGAGTCAGGAACAAAGGATCTTGTTATCAACAGAGCATGCATGTGGTCTTAAGGGACAATCGGGGGAAGCGTTATTCCTCTAAATGTTTTAGAGCTGCTCTTTGTGTGTATACAGGATGAAAGCCGTGGTGTTCTAGGCCCAGAGCATGAGGAGTTGAGAACATAAAACAGTAGGAAAAGCTGACAATTCTAAGCTGAGGGCTTGCATGACTTTATAGTTGAAAACATTCTGTGACATGTTTGTTGCTCCATGACCTAGGCGTACTCACAAATAAAACTATGTTATTCAGAATGTTGGGGACCCAGTACAAAGTGTTGGAGAGACTAAATATGGTGACTTATTCTTGTCATCCTAGCTACTCAAGAGACTGAGCTCTGAGGATCAAGGTTTGAAGCCAGCCTGGGCAGGGAAGCCTGTGAGACTCGGGTCTCTAATAAACTACTCAGAAAATGTTGGAAGTGGTGCTTTGGCTCAAGTGGTACAGCTTTGTGCAAAAGAAGCTTAGCGACAGTACCCAGGCCCAGAGCTCAAGCCCCAGGACTGGGGTAAAGAAATTTAAAGAAACAACAACAACAAAAACCTCTAGTGAGAGCAGGTGATAGAGCCCTCGCCTAACATGCATGAACCATTTTACAGTAACCACAGACATAGAAAAAACCAGAAGTGGTTCTGTGGTACAGGGCTAGCTGTGAGAAAGCCCAGACCCTGAGTTCAGCTCAGGACTGGCCAAAAAAGAAAACCAAACAACAAAACTTACACACAAAAACCGCTCTACTGAGCTGTAATGGCTCACACCCGTAATAGTAGCTTCTCAGGAGGATGGGATCTGAGGGTCACGGTTCAAAGCCGGCCCAAGCAGGGAGGTCTGTGCGACTCTCAGCTCCAATTAACTAGCAAAAAAAAACCTGGAAGTGGAGCTGTGGCTCAAGGGGTAGAACACCAGCCCAGAACAACAAAACAACAAGAATCACGAAGAAAAAATCCCCAAACCCTGAAGGTCGGGGCCTGGACCCTGGGCGGCGGCCCCGGCTGGCGTCCGCGCACGCGCACGCGCACGCGCGCTTCCCCAGCTCGGCCCTCCGGAGCCCGAGGGGGAGGAGGAGGAGGAGGAGGAAGGCGGCCCCACGGAGCCCCACACCACCTCCAAGAGGCCGTGTTGTATTCGGGGAGCAGGGCAAGGCGCCCTTCTCGGGGCCTCCTCCCGCACGACGGCGGCGGGAACCCGGGGAGCCTCATCGCGACGAGCCGAACCCCGCAGGACCTTCCGGGCGCCCTGACCTCACCGCCCGCCAGCGACCCCCACACCCGACCGACCTCGGCTACTCCCGCCGGAACCTGCCCGAGGGCGAGGCTTTGTCCCCGCCCACCCCCGCCCGTGATTGGCCCGAGGGAGCTGCTCGTCTCAGCCGTCGTTAGTAGCGACGTGGGTGGGTACACTCTTGGTCGCGAAGATGCTCGGCACTTCCGCTTCCTCTCCACGCCCCCAGCTGACTGGCAAGCCAATGTCGTTGTTTCCACCAATTGGAAAAGGGCAGTGGGCGGGACTGCACTTCTGCGGACCAAAGATATGCGGCCTTGGCGGTCCCATGGCCAATGACTGCGGGGCAGCCCTGTAGATGCCCGCCTTTCCTCTCATTCCCCGCCCTGCCCCCTCCCGACCCGGGCTTCAGCACTGCGATGGCCGCAGTCTGACAGAACGGGGACATAACCAAGATGGCGGCGGCCGACGGCGACGACTCGCTCTACCCCATTGCGGTGCTCATAGACGAGCTCCGCAACGAGGATGTTCAGGTCTGGAGGCTGCGGGGGTCTCGGGGACGACGGGAAAGGCGGACCTGGCGGGGCCTGGGACGGCCCTCGCGGAGGAGCGCGGCGTTCGCTGGGAGGGGCGCAAGTGGGCGCCCGCCAATCAGCGTCCGCCTCTCATCTCTCCGGGTCGCCCGGCTTCCACAGACGGCGTCCCGGATTGGGTGTTGGCTCGGCGGGGGGCGGGAACAGGGCGGGCCTCGAGGGTCCCGGGCCTGGCCGGTGCGCGCGGCGGCCCGGAATCCGGGCCTGGGGGCCTCCGCCCGGACGGGGGGCGGCCGCGCCGGGGCCGGGTGACTTGGGAGCGGCCCCGAGGGGTCCCCCTCGGGCGGGCGCAGGCCGCGTTTTCCTCCGCGGGGCTCAGGCCCCTCCCGGGGGCACCGGCCCACACTGAGCGGGGAATGGCGTCGGGGGCCCCGGCCCACCGCCCCGGACCGCGTGGTCGGAGGAATCGGGGCCGCCCCGCGGGGGGCCCGGGGCGCGGCTGCTCTGGTTGGGGCGGCCCGGCCTCCCTCTGGGCCCCAGGTTACCGCGGTGAAAGCTGGGCAGGGAGAGGCCCGCGCGGCCCGGCGCAGCCCCGGGCTGGGGCCGGCGGCTCTGGCTCTGTGGTCAGGGCGGTGGTCTCCGTCGGGCGTCACCCCGCTCGCGGGCCCCTGGAAGAGAAGCGGGTGACGGGGTCGGGAGTGATGGGAGGAGCACAGGTTTACGGAAGTCAGAGTGAAGTGAGGAGAAAGCGGGGGGCCGCTCGCCGAGGGTGGCGGCTGAGCAGGAGGGCTGGGAGGGCCTGGAGCGCCTCTGCCTCACGGTGACAGGCCGTGCTGGGATTGAGGTGCCCGTCCGGTTCTGCTCACTGTCCCCCCACCGTTCTGCAGGCGCCTCTCGGCATGAGCACAGGGATTCTGAAGGAGGCCTGGCCCGTTCTGGGATTCCCTGTGAATCGCCCGCCCGGGGAAGCTCACAGGAAGCCACCAGTGGATGCTGGCTGCTCTTAGGACTGGCCGTCCGGTGGCGATTGTGGTTGGTCACTGGCCATCGCTTTGTCCTCGGGGCTGCTGCTCTCCTCCTGTGGCCCTGACACAGCCCCACAGAGAAGTAGGCTGAGAGCTCACCTGAAGACAAAGCAGGGAGAAGGGGAAACTAGGTGGTTCTCCCGATGGCTTTCCTTAGGGAACATTTCAGGCTGGAGAGAACATTGCATGGCTAGTGCAGGGGTCAAGAAAGCAAAACCCATGGACCAGATTCAGCCACTGCTGCTTTTGGGAATCCAGTCCTGGATGCAGCCAGTTTGTTTACATAACACCTGGCTCCTGCTGAGTGGTCAGACTGGGACTGCAGGCCCTTGAAGTTGAGATCTGTTAAGGGACCCTCCCTGGAATAGCGGTGAACCCATGCTCACTACCCAGAGATAGCACCCCATGCTCTCTGCCCAGTGACAGCACCTCCATGCTCTCTACCCAGCTTAGTGACCAAGCACCTCCATGCTCACTACCCAGCTTAGTGACCAAGCACCTCCAGGCTCTCTACCCAGCTTAGTGACCAAGCACCTCCAGGCTCACTACCCATGTCGGTGACCGAGGACCCCCATGCTCTCTACCCAGCTTGGTGACCAGCAGTGTTTGCAGTACTTGGCTGGTATCCCTGTAGGTCTGTGTCTTTGCACATTTGTTTGGCATTGAACATAATTTTGCTGCAATTCTTTTACCGCCTGAACCATAGGTTGTCAAAAGACTCAGAGAGAGATAGTATATATGACAAATTGGAAGTATTTTTCTTTTTCTTTCTTCCTCCCTTCCCTCTCCAATGTTGTGTGTATGTGTGTGGTCATGGAACTTGAACTCTGGGCCTGGACACTGTCCCTGAGCTCTTCAGCTTGAGGCTACCCTGGAGCGACAGGGTAATTAATTAGAGATGGGAGTCTCACTGTCTTTAGTGCAGGGCTGGCTTTGAACCATGATCCTCAGATCTCAGCCTGCTGAATAACTAGTATGACAGGTGTGAGCCACCCCGCCCAGCCCCTCTCCCTCTTTGTTCTTCATTTCTCTTCTCTCTTATTTTTGCCAGACCTGGGCCTTGAACTCTGGGCCTGGACACTGTCCCTGAGCTCTTCAGCTCGAGGCTACCCTGGAGCGACAGCCCCACTTCCTATTTTCTAGTAATTAATTAGAGATGGGAGTCTCACCGTCTTTAGTGCAGGGCTGGCTTTGAACCAGGATCCTCAGATCTCAGCCTGCTGAGTAACTAGGATAACAGGTATGAGCCACCCCGCCCAGCCCCTCTCCCTCTTCTTTGTTCTTCATTTTTCTTCTCCTTCATTTCTCTTCTCTCTTTTACTTTTGCCAGACCTGGGCCTTGAACTCAGGGCCTGGGCACTGTCCATGAGCCTCTTTGTGCTCAAGGCTAGCACTTTACCACTTGAGCCACAGCACCACTTCCATCTCTTTCTGAGTAGTTTATTGCAGATAAGAATCTCCTGGATTTTTCTGCCCATGCTGGCCTTGAACCATGATCCCCAGATCTCAGTCTTATGAGTAGCTAGGGTTACAGGTGTGAGCCACCAGAGCCTCACTTTTCTTTTGCTTTTTAATACTGGGTCTTAACTGTGTAGCCCAGGCTGGCCTTGAACTTAGGATCTTCCTGCCTCAGCCTCATCAGTGCTGGAACTTCAGGTGTCTTCCAGGAACCCCAGCTGCATGTTTCCTCTAATGTTTCATCAGTTCCATGTCATTGGGATCCTAAGAGATGCTTAACTGCCTTGAAGTCCTCTGCAGGAAGGTCACACCTCACCTTCCCAGTGGTGTGGGGAGGAAGGGTCTCTCTGCCCTGTCTCTTCATGTGAGCACTTCCTGGCAGCTGTGTGTGTGAGGACGCGGGGAGGACTTGCTCTCCAGGCTGCTGGGGCAGATCCCCTCACCTGATTATGGCTCAGATTCTTTCTTCACAAGTCTGAAGCGTGGATCCCCTCCGAGCTCCGAGCTCCCTTTAGGCCCTGTTGGGGTTCTTGGTTATCTTTGGCTTCTGGATGTATCCTTGGCCTCCTCTGCCTCTGTGCGGGGGCCGTGACCTCTGAATCTGTCTTCTCCATGTGGGTGCTTATGAGGACGCTGTCGCCAGCTCTGGGGCCCACTCTCCATTCAGGATGAACTCATCCCAGGGTGTTTGCACACTCAGGCAAAGACGCTGCCGCCCTGTTCACAAGCCCTGGCCCCGGACCTGGAGATTGCTCATAGGCCACGTGGGCAGAAAAACAAAATTCCCTAATTTTTCTCCACTTTCCCACCACAGTCAACAGAAAAGCCTTGGCCCTGAGAAGTGTGAGCGTTTCTCTCCCCTAGCAAGCAAGCCTTTTCTTTTTTTTTCTTGTCTGACACAAGGACTTGAACTGGGTATCTGATGCTTTTGCTCACTGGTGGGTGCTCCACCATCTGAGCCACACTTCCAGCCCTGAGCATTTCGTCCTGCAGCAGCAGACGCAGTCAGGCACTGTCCTGTCCAGCTCAGTTCCTCAGTTGTGAGGCCCACGTTGCTGTGCTCTGCGTCTGGCCCCGCCCTCCCAGGAGCTTTCGCCTGCGTCTGTTGCTCTGTTTGACGGGGCTGAGCCTCACAGATTGAAGCTGTAAGCTGCTTCACCCTGTAGGTTGCTGTGAGGGTTCAGCGTGGTCTCAAGTGTGTGTCCCTTGTTCAGGGCCTGGCCCTGAGCATGATGCTGTCAACATGGCAACTGCCACTAAGAGGAACACATGCTTATTAGCCAGCAGTGGACAGTGGGTGTGATCTCGTGTGAACTGCACGCTCAGGGTCAGAGGAGGGCGTGGGGGGGGGTGAGCGTCTGCTCCCACTCTGGACTCCTCAGGGTCTGGGATTGCTGACGTCCCCCTCCTCACTCTCTCCTTAGCTTCGCCTCAACAGCATCAAGAAGCTGTCCACCATCGCCTTGGCCCTGGGGGTGGAAAGGACCCGGAGTGAACTCCTGCCCTTCCTTACAGGTGGGGGCTCTCGGGGCCCAGGGCAGTGGGGTAGCCGGGGGTGGCTCCTGCTTGAGAAGCCTGTGGCGGGGTTGGGGGCGTCTGAACCCCCCTGCCTGGATGATGGGGTACAGAGGCTGAGGTGGAGATAGACAAGCTGTATGTGCTGCGGGTCTGTGTGGAGGGCCGGCTGAGGAGGAGGCAGATGGAGGCGGGGTGTCCACTAGAAGTCTACCAGAAGCCAGCCACAGACCTGCAGTCCATCTCCGAGCTTCAGGCATGCCTCTCGCTCTGCCAGTGGACATAACCAATGACACATGCTGGAGACATTGAGTGCATTTAGTAAGTGTGACACATAAGGAGTGGCTGTTAGGACAGTGGCACCAGATAATGTTTCATCTGCTCAGATGCGAAGAACTGGGGCAGGGGCTGTGGGAGCCCGAAACCAAGAGCAATCGGGGATCCTGACAAGCATTTCATGGAGCCATCCGAGTGCTGTTAGGTTTCTCCTCCCTTGGGCTTCCTGCCTTGGGGCTGTTGACAGAAAAACAGAGTGTGGCCTTTGGGTAGAGTGCTTGCCTAGCCTGTCTAAAGTCTTGGGTTTGATTCATCAGTACCATACATAGAAAAAGCCGGAAGTGGTGCTGTCCTTCTCATTCAAGTGGTAGAGCATTAACCTTGAGAAAGCCCAAGGACAGTGCGCAGACCCTGAATTCAAGCCCCAAGTGTAGCCAAAAACAAAAACAGCAGAAGCCTCGCCTCACGTCTGCAGAACACACAGGATTGTTTTTGTGTTGATTGCCACAGCATGATAGTTGGTTAAGAACAAAATGCCAGACTGGCATCTTAAAAGACAGTCCTGGAGGTTGGCGATTTGAGCCCTGGGTACCAGGAGACCTGGGCTGGGCTTGCTGGTGACAAGTCTCAGGTCAGAGAGGAAGAATGCCAGTGAGTGCTGGTGCTGCTGCCTGCCCTGCAGCGGAGCCTGAGGCCTGAGATACGGTGCCAGGCTTGGCACTGCCCTCACGTGGGATGTTGTTGATTCTCCCAGCAACCTGACCTGAGCAAGAGCTGGGGTCCAGGGGTGGAGGTTGGGGGCCCACTGGGGGAGGCCTATCCTGGAAAGCCTCCGGGAAGCTGTAGCTGCAAGGAGTCTGGACAGATGGAAAAGGGTTTGTAGCAGAGGTCAGTGCTGAGGTGGAAGCTGGACCTCAACAGGACATCTGCGTGCCGCAGCCCTGCACACACTGTGACTCGGTCTCCCCTCACTGAGAGGTGCGGAGTGGCCCTGGCACGCGCCAGTGTCCCCCACCAAGCCTGTGTGTTGTCTCTGTGCCCGCCATGTAGGAAAAGGGTGGGTGCCGCCAGCACAGCCTGGGTGTGTTGGGGCGGGGCCAGGGGGGCTGAGACGGCTGCGCCCTGCCCCGCAGACACCATCTACGATGAGGATGAGGTCCTCCTGGCCCTGGCCGAGCAGCTGGGGACCTTCACTGGCCTGGTGGGGGGCCCAGAGTACGTGCACTGCCTGCTGGTGAGTCTGGGGTGGGGGTCCCCCTTTCCCCAGGGCCCGGGGCCTGGCTGGGTGAAGGGTGGGTGCCCAGGGAGGTGCCCCGGAGCCGGGGAGCCGGGTGGAGCCTCAGTGCCCTCCGCCCCGCAGCCGCCCCTGGAGTCTCTGGCCACAGTGGAGGAGACGGTCGTGCGGGACAAGGCAGTGGAGTCCTTGCGAGCCATCTCCCACGAGCACTCGCCCTCCGACCTGGAAGCCCACTTTGTGCCACTGGTGAAACGGCTGGCGGGGGGCGACTGGTTCACCTCCCGCACCTCGGCCTGCGGCCTCTTCTCCGTCTGCTACCCGCGAGTGTCCAGTGCCGTGAAGGCCGAGCTCCGGCAGTGAGTCCCCGGCTCCCCCTACCCGCCCCTCTGTTGGGGATCCCACCACACCGGCTTGGCCCTCCCCTCTGACGCCTCGGCACTCGCAGGCTCCCCGCTGTCCCCGCTGGGGCTCACCACGGTGGTTCCCCCGATGGGTGCCTGAGCAGGCAGTAACCACACCTGCTGCCCCCTGGGGTGGACGGGCTGATGGCCCTGCTCCTCCCCCCCTCTTCTCCCTCTCCCCCCTCTCCCCCTCCCCCCCCTCTCCCCTCCACCTCCCACCTCCCCCTCCTCCAGCACGCAGACCTGAGCACGGAGCCCAGGCCGGCTCCTGAGCCGCTCGGGCTCGGTGTCTGGGTCCGTCCCGTCGCGTGTCTGACCTCCCCTCGTGCGGTTGAGGCCGCACCACGCCGGCCCCATGGCGCCCAGGGCCCGGGCTCTCTGCCTTCTCCCCGGTCCTCCTGCTGAGTGGCGCCCTGGACCCCCAGGTACTTCCGGAACCTCTGCTCAGACGACACCCCGATGGTGCGGCGGGCCGCAGCGTCCAAGCTGGGGGAGTTCGCCAAGGTGCTGGAGCTGGACAACGTCAAGAGCGAGATCATCCCCATGTTCTCCAACCTGGCCTCAGACGAGCAGGTGGGTGGGCCGGCCCCGCCCCGCTTCCGCCCTGCCCCTGGCCCACAGCCCCGCCCCTCAGACCGCCCCGCCCCTGGCAGACAGCCCCGCCCCGCTTCCGCCCTGCCCCTGGCCGACAGCCCCGCCCCTCAGACCGCCCCGCCCCTGGCAGACAGCCCCGCCCCTCAGACTGCCCCGCCCCTGGCAGACAGCCCCGCCCCGCTTCCGCCCTGCCCCTGGCCCACAGCCCTGCCCTGCTTCCCTCCTGCCCCTGGCCGACAGCCCCACCCTGCTTCTGCCCTATCCCTGGCAGCTAGCCCTGCCCCCTCAGCTCAGTCCCTGGGGCTTTAGCCACCAGCCCCGCCCTGCTCAGCGCCCCCTTTGCCCCGCAGGACTCCGTGCGGCTGCTGGCGGTGGAGGCCTGCGTGAACATCGCCCAGCTCCTGCCCCAGGAGGACCTGGAGGCCTTGGTGATGCCCACGCTGCGCCAGGCGGCCGAGGACAAGTCCTGGCGTGTCCGCTACATGGTGGCCGACAAGTTCACGGAGGTAGGCGAGGCCTGAGGGACTGGGACAGGGACCAAGGCCTGGGAGGGAGGGGGTCGCCTGTCCATCCGTGGGGTCGCTGCGCTCTGACATCCCCTGGCAGAGGCCAGGGCTGGGTCCTGGCAAGGTGAGGTTGGACAGGCCTGCGTGGCGTCCAGCTAGACTCCATCCTGGAGCAGTGCGCATTTCCCAGGGAAGCCATCATTCCCCTGGCTGTGCAAATGGGGCGGGCACGGGGAAGGCGGGAAGGGCAGGCTCCCTGTCCTGGGCACGAGCAGCTCAGGCAGCCCTTGTCCCACCCAGGAGCAGAGGCTGCAGGCAGACAGGGAGCTCTGCTGAGGCAATGCTACTGGTGAAGGCGCACCAGGCCCTGAAGATCCTCAGTGTGGAGCCGTGTGCTTTCCTGGTCTCTGCCAACCAGTCTCTAGTGCACGCCAGTGTTGATCTGGGAAGGCTGGGGTTCTGAACTTGGGTCTCGAGCTTGCTGAGCAGCGCTCTATTTCTTGAGGCACACCCCTGCCCTTGTGGATTCAGTTTTCAGCTAGGGCCTCAAGTGTTGGCCTGGGCTGACCTTGGACTCCAGTCCTCTTGGCTCTGCCTCCTTATAGCCAGCAGACTAAGGTGTGAGTCGCCCATTATACACATATAAATCAAAGTTTACTATTGTAGAGGTGGTGTATGGAGGGATTACAGTTACATGAGTCAGGTAATGAGGAAAGCCACTTGGGCTTTCCTCAAAGCTTGCGCTCTACCACTTGAGCCACAGTACCACTTCCGGCTTTTTCTGCATATGCAGTGTTAGGGAATTGAACCCAGGGCTTCATGCATGCTAGGGGAGCACTGAACCACTAGGCCATTCTCCAGCCTTGCGTTTCCTTTTGTACAGTGTCCTCTGTTCCCTCATCTCTCCCAGTTTCCCCCTCCCATCTCCACCATGAATTATATAGTTCATATTCATCTGTGTCCAGTGAGCTCCACTGCTGGACTTTTCACCCTTTCTCCTTGAGTTCTGTCCCCCCTCACTCTCTTGAAGTTGTACACACAAATATACTGTTCATAGAATAGAGAACACAGATTCATCAACAACTAAAAAAGAAAAAAAAAGCCAACAACAACACTTCAGTTTCCATGTCTTGGAATTCATTTTAGTATGCATATCATTTTATATAAACACGAAGAGGCGCTTAGACATTGCACGTTTGTGATTCTCTCCTAAAAGTATTCACTGTGTGAATGTCTACACTCCAGTGTAGTTCGTGCACATCAGAGAGAGCAGACAGAGCACGCTCCATCGTCTCTGACCTTGGCCTCCCTCGCCTCACTTCACGTGATTTATTCTAGCTCCACCCATTTCTCTGCACGTGACATTATTCTATTCTTTCTAGTGGCTGTGTAAAATTCCATTGTGCACAGGTGACACGTTTTTGGGGGTCCACTGATCTCGTGGGGCATCTGGGCTGTTTCCATCTCTTGGCTGTTGTGAACAGTGCAGCGATAAACGTGGCTGCACAGGTGTCCTTGTCATCTCCTGACTTCTTGGCTCAGGGTGGAGATGTCTGGCTGGGTCTGGGTCGTAGGGAATCCTTTCTTGAGAGTCCTCCAGATGGCTGTCTAGAGTACCAGTACTAGGTTACATCCCAGCTTGCAGTGGGATTCCTTTTCCCCACACCCCACCAGCAGTCATTGTTGTCCCATTCCAAGCAAGGTGAGATGGAATCTCCAGGCTCTGTTGATTTGCATTTTCTTTATAGCCAGGGAGATGAGCATTTGCTCGTGTTTCTTTGCCATTGTTGCCTCTTCCTCTGAGAAGTCTCTCCTTGGTGTAGATTTAGAAGCAGGATCTGTCACTGCCTGTTTTACAGAGAAAACCAATGGGGGATAATCTGAGCCGGAGGATCTGCCTGGGCGTGGCCTTTGTAGCCCACCCGGGCCAGGTCTCCACCCTGATTCTCCTTGGATTTTGGCCTTTGCTGGACTAGTCCAGAGAGGCTGTCAGACCCCCTTTACTCCACTCACACCCCCTCTTCCCATTTGTCTCCAGCTCCAGAAAGCAGTGGGGCCTGAAATCACCAAGACAGACCTAGTGCCGGCCTTCCAGAACCTGATGAAGGACTGTGAGGCCGAGGTGAGGGCAGCGGCCTCCCACAAGGTGAAAGGTTGGTGCTGGGTCGCTGACGCGATGGTGGGGGGCTGGGAGGTGGTGACTGGCCGTCATCTCATCCCCTGCCCGACCTGCAGAGTTCTGTGAGAACCTGTCCTCGGACTGCCGGGAGAACGTGATCATGACACAGATCCTACCGTGCATCAAGGTAACGGGTTTGGCGGAGGCCGTCAGCCTGGCACCAGAGAGGCCGCAGGACGGGCTGTGGAGAAGGCAGGGCACCCGGAGCACACAGGGCCTGAAGTGGCTCTACTCGGGCTGGCAAGGGGAGCCCGCACCCCCCCCCCCCAGGCCCCCACCCAGGGCTGCAGCTGGTGGGTGGAGGAAGCCATGAGACCCCCCTGCCCTAGGCCCAGCCCTGGGCTGCTGCAGGCCTGACCCTGCTCCTCCCCTCCCCCTCCTCCTGCTCCCCTTCCCTGTCCGCCTCTTCCTCCCCTCCCCCTCCATGTTGCCTTCCTCCTCCTCTACCTCCTCCTTCACCTCCTCCTCCTCCTGCTCCTCCTGGCAGGAGCTGGTGTCAGACGCCAACCAGCACGTGAAGTCCGCCCTGGCCTCCGTCATCATGGGCCTCTCCCCCATCCTGGGCAAGGACAACACCATCGAGCACCTCCTGCCCCTCTTCCTGGCGCAGCTGAAGGACGAGGTCAGCCCCCCCTCCAGTGGGCAGGCCTCCCCGTGGAGGGCGGGGAAGGGGCCTGGGAGGCAGAAGCAACTCCACCTCCTTTAGCAGAGTGTGGCGCACCTGCTGTGTGGCCCCTGGGCACCGCGTGGGTGAGACCCGAGCCCTTCCCCGGTGTCCGCGGCCCGGGGGCGGCCCTGGTCCTGTGTGCGGGCGGCGGCGCCCTCACCGCGCGGACGGCGCTGTCCTCCGCAGTGCCCGGAGGTGCGGCTGAACATCATCTCCAACCTGGACTGCGTCAACGAGGTGATCGGCATCCGGCAGCTGTCGCAGTCGCTGCTGCCCGCCATCGTGGAGCTGGCGGAGGACGCCAAGTGGAGGGTGCGGCTCGCCATCATCGAGTACATGCCCCTGCTGGCGGGGCAGCTGGTGAGTGCGGCTGGGTCCAGGGCCAAGGCCAAGGCCCGGGGGCGGGGGGGGGGGGGGGGGGGGGGGGGGGGGGGGGGGGGGGGGGGGATGGGAGGGCCGGCGAGGCCGGGCCTCACCTCCTCTCCTGCAGGGAGTGGAGTTCTTCGATGAGAAGCTCAACTCCTTGTGCATGGCCTGGCTGGTGGACCACGGTGAGTCCCACTGGGCGGGGTGCCAACCCCAAGGCGGGTGAAGCCCTGGGCGGAGCCTGGCATGGGGGCCGGAGCTCCTCTGACCAGGCCTCCCCCGCCCTTCCTACCCCGCCACCACAGTCTACGCCATCCGCGAGGCAGCCACCAGCAACCTGAAGAAGCTGGTGGAGAAGTTCGGGAAGGAGTGGGCCCACGCCACCATCATCCCCAAGGTGCTGGCCATGTCGGGGGACCCCAACTACCTGCACCGCATGACCACGCTCTTCTGCGTCAACGTGAGCGCTGCCGGCTGGGGAGGGCGGGCCACAGGGACCCAGGCCTGGCAGTGGACAGGTCATGGGGTCCCGGAGGGCTGGGGCAGAGCTGAGGCTGGGTGGGTGGACAGGTCACGGCGTCCAGAGGGCTGAGGTGGGCTGAGGCTCATGGGGAGATGACCTCAGTCACGGCTGGGCAGGGTCCGAGCAGCTCCCTGCAGTCCCCCGGGGCTGTCCGGGCCGGGCGGTGCTGACGAGCGCCCCACGCCAGGTGCTGTCGGAGGTGTGCGGCCAGGACATCACCACCAAGCACATGCTGCCCACCGTCGTGCGCATGGCCGGGGACCCAGTCGCCAACGTGCGCTTCAACGTGGCCAAGTCCCTGCAGAAGATCGGGCCCATCCTTGACGGCAGGTGAGGCCGCACGGCCCAGGCCTGTTGGGGGGCGGGGGGGCAGCCATGGCTCTGCCTCCTCTCTGAGCAGGACCCCAGCCCTGGCTCCGGGCAGCTCTGACCTGAGTTCCCGAGTTCTCCGTGCGGGCACCGGACCGCTTCACACTGCAGCCTCTGCCCTCTGCCCGCAGCACCCTGCAGAGCGAGGTCAAGCCGGTCCTGGAGAAGCTGACCCAGGACCAAGACGTGGATGTCAAGTACTTTGCCCTGGAGGCCCTGACTGGTGAGGCCCCGGGCAGGGGACGGGGGTGGGCAATGACGAGGGGAGGGGGCCTGGCTGTGGCTCAGGAGGCTGGGGTTCTGAGTCCTGCCCTTTGCTGTCCCCCCAGTTCTGTCTCTTGCCTGAGGCTGGAAGAAGAGCCAGTGCTGGGCCTCGGGTGCTGGGCTCCGGTCCATCTGCTGGTCAGCCCTCCCTGAGCTCCTCCCTCGAGGAGCAGCGGACAGCTGACCCTCTCCCTATGTTTGGCCTGATCCTGGCCCTGGCCCACTGCACGAGTCCTGCACCAGCCTGGGGGGAGCCTCAAACCACCCTCTCCCGAGGGGCTGGGGACACGAGGTGGGACCGGACAGCGGCCAGGAGGAAGGGGCCACACTGCCCACGTCAGGGGAGAGACACAGGCATGCGGATCGCTGGCTCCCCTGTCCAAGTTGGGCCTTGCCCCCACCTCCCTCCCCTCCCCTTCATTCTCATCCCCTCCCCTCCCCTGGTGATTTGTGTCAGTTGTGTCGTTTTTATTTTATTCTTTTCCCGTCTTTTCACACACAAATAAAGGAGTAGCAGTAGTCAGCGCTCTGGTCTTAGTCATCGCCTGTTTGGGGGAGGGGGGGCAGTCCCAGGGTTTTTCTCTCACCCTCTCTGTGGGGAGACCTAGTCCTAAGCACCCATACTGGTTTGCTGACCCAGTGCCATGCTGCCCGCTGCAGCTGAGGCCACTGAATCTGCTACAGTCGTGCTGTCAGTGTTGGGGATTGAACCCACCACTGTGCCAGGAGCCTCATCCCCTGAGAAAATCATTCACTATTTTGATTAGCACAGAGTCATTGATCAAATCCCGGGTTTCCAGCTGGGTATTGCAGCCTGCCTGGAGCCGCTGTGGTAGGAGGGGTCAGTCTTAAATCTAGACTCCACCTGTGAAAAACATGTGAGTTTCCAGTCTGGCCTCCTTCCCAGGATGTGTGGTGAATTCCAGTTCCATCCATTTTCCTGCAGATGACAGGCTTTGTTCTTTATGGATTTGGGTTTTGGGTTTTTTTTGCCAGTGATGGGCCTTGAACTCAGGGCGTGAGCATTGTTCTTGGACTTTCTCAAGGCTAGAACTATACCACTTGAGCCACACCACCATTTCCAGCTTTTTTCTATATATGTGGTACCGAAGAATGGAAGCTGGGTCTTGGTGCATGCTAAGCTACCACTCTACCACTAGGCCAAACTCCCGGCCCCTATGGAAAGTTATTTTTAGGCAGAGCACACAAATACGAGAGAAAGGGGAAGGTACCAAGGTAGACTACATTAAGAATTAAGAGCTTCGTGGCAAGGGGGAGTGGAGATGGAAGGTTGTAAAGCTGACAAAGTATTTTCCCTGTCTGTGGACAGCTGCCCACTTTGTAACCCGGTGACAGCATCCACCTGAGGTTGTCAGCCGGGGAAGAGCTGCTCAGCTGAGTCACAAACCAGCACTGCAGAGACGTCAACCTTCACTGCCCTCAAAACAGACGTTTATGGGAGGGACCAGACCTGAAAGGGAGCCCCAGCTGCTTCACTCACGAGAGCAGGGGAGACATCAAACCCAAGTTAGGCTGAAGAGATAAAGAACATCGCCATATGCCAACAGAGAGGCATCAGTGGAGCGAGTACTACTAGATGTCCACAGACCAGTAGGTCCAGATGAGGTTAGAATGTTGACTTGATATCCCTCTCTCGTCACATGATAGACTGTCCAGCCCCAATTCAGGAATAAGACTAAAGGATTAAGTGAAGGAAGAAGTTAAGAAATTCTAGAATCAAAACCATAGCATGACTTGCCAGAAACTTTGGGATACAGCAAAAGGTTTTTCTGTGAGGGAATTTACGGAATTCTGCGCATGCCTGACATGAAACTACAGTCACAATGTCTTCAGTATACAACCAAATGATGAAGCACAAAGTCCTTAAAAACAAACCAGTACTTGGAAAAATAATCGTAAGTCACTGATGGCTGGCACTTAGCTGTAATTGCAGTTACTCCAGTGGCTGAGATCCTCAGATCTCAGCCAGCAGAAAAGTCCTTGACACTGTCAATAAAGTACCCATAAAAGCCAATGAGCACTCTACCAGCTGGGCCCTTCATCTGGAGTAGAGGTTATGAGGTTGTGAGGTTAGTCAGGCCTCCAAGTTGGGCATGAGACTCTGGGAAGGGTGGACTCCCTGGTGTGTACCAGTTATGAGAGATTTTCTCTTTTCTGTTCCTGTATGTTTACATGTTTTGTCTAGATTTTTTTTTGCCAGTTGTGGGGCTTGAACTCACCCTAAGCACTGACTTTTCACTCTTCCATTTGAGCCACAGCATCACTTCCAGCTTTTTCCTATGTATGTGGTACCAAGGAATTGAACCTGGGTCTTCATGCATGCTAGGCAAGCACTCTACCACTAGGCCAAACTCCTGGCTCCTTGTTCTAGATTTCTTGGTGAGAGGATCCTGATGGTTAGAGACTGCTTCACCACCGTCTTCTCCATCTCCAAGGAGAAAGTTTTCAAAAGCATGTCTTAAATTTCAATTGAGCCCAGAACTGGTGCTTCACACCTGTAATCAAGTCTCCTCATGAGACATGCACATAATTCACCAGCAAAAAGCTGCACCTTCAGCAAAATAGATAACAGATAGCGTCCAGTTCTCGCACACTTCCTACCTGGGTTGGCGCCAATAAAGTCCTCAGATCCCAGCCTCCTGAGTAGCTGGGGTGACAGATGACAGCCAACAATGCCCAGCCAACTATCATTGTTCTAATTGTTATTTATGAAAAATGTTTAATTTTCCTAAGCAACCACTCCTTGCAATATAAAAACGTGTGTGGCACTGGTTTTACCCACTTGGGTGTCATTGCCATTTTCCCACACAATACCCTAACGGTGTAGAGAACAACAATGAGGATAAAGAGCGTAGCGTTATCATTTGATTGTTGTCATGGAGAATTGGACAGAAATGAAATAAAACTTGAGAAATCAATTGCTCAGAAATTCATTTTTTTAAAGAAAGGATATTTTATTGATCAAAACATGGATACAGTCTGAATATAGATAGCAGCAGTTCTGTATAATTATCCACAAAAAAATGCCATTCCCTACTTTTGAAACACTTTTCTCCATCTCAAAAGATGAACTCATCTCACTTGAAAACGGGTCAGCACTCTTTGTTACTCGACAGCCACGGTCACTCAGCGCAAGGCGGCCATTCTCCTGCATCACCGCAGCCACATCTGCCTTCCTTGCCTTAGCAATCCCTGGGGAATAGCCTTGGAGACCGAGGGGCAGGGGGGTCAGACTGCGCCCTGCTGGCCTCACTTGTGGGGCTTCTGTTTGTAGTGAAGCCTGCGATGGCACGTGAAGTTGGAACGCCGGATGCACACCAGGCCACATATGTCACACACATATGGTGGCTCCCCAGAGTGCGACTCTTGGTGGCGCACGAGATTTGTCTTCCGTGCAAATGCCTTCCCGCACTCTGGACACCGATGGGGCTTGATTCCTGTGTGGATGGCGCGGTGGCTGCAGAGCTCTGTGCCGGATTTAAAGGCTTTCCCACACTCGCCACACTGGAACGGCCTCTCCCCCGTGTGCGTCCTGTGGTGGCGTTTGAGGTCATTTTTCTGTGTGAACGCCCTCCCACACTGGGCGCAGCGGTATGGCCTTTCTCTGGTGTGTGACTTGTGGTGCTGGGCGAGGGTGGCAGCCTGGCGGAACACCTTCCCGCACTGGGCACACTCATGCGGCGTGCAGTCGGTGTGCACAGCCTGGTGGGTCTCGAGGGCGGCTTGCCCGTCAAAGGCCTTGCCACACATGCACTGGAAGGGAAGCTGTCCCGTGTGCGTCTTACGGTGCTGGGAGAGGCGGGAGGCATAGCTGAACGCCATCCCGCATTCCGTGCACCTGTAAGGCTTGAGGCCGGTGTGCACAGGCTGGTGTGCGGCGAGGCTGGCACGCAAGCGGAAGGCCTTGCCACACGTGGCACACTTGAACGGCTTGCGGCTGCTGTGCACAGCCTGGTGCCTGGTGAGGCACTTGTGAAAGTTGAAAGCCTTCCCACACGTGTCACACACAAACTGCCTCTGCCTCGTGTGCATATCCTGGTGCTTGGTGAGGCTACAGAGCATAAGGAATTCCTTGCCACACTCACCACACAGGTAGGGGCTCTCCCCGGTGTTCCATCTGTGGTGCTGCTGGAGGTGGGAGATCTGTCTGAACACTTTCCCGCACTCTGCACAGAGGTAGGGCTTCGTGTCACTATGGCATGGCTCGTGAACCAAGAGCTCAAAACGTGAGGAAAACGCCTTCCCGCATGCAGTGCAGTGAAGATTCTTCCCAGTGTGGATCTGTAGGTGTTGGGCCAGGGACAAGGAGTAGCTGAAGGCCTCGCCATACTCCTGACACTTGGAAGGATTCTCCCCAAGGTGGACCATGGGTCTCTGCATGTCTAAGGGAGAACACATGGAGGCACCGTCACCTCTGGGGACAATGTCACCTGCGGGGACAATGTCCGTCTTCCCACAGGAGGGGCTCCCCTGAGGGGGCGACATGGGGGGGCCTGGTGAGGAAGGACTTCTCCACTCCACTCCTCACCCCTGGCCCTTCAGGCAGACACAGCTGCTCCTGGAGGTGCCGTCCCAGCCACGTCCTCCTGGGCTGCCTCCCCACGGCACTCCCGCCCTCCTGCTCTCCTCTGCCACCACCATCTTCTCCAGGGACCACAAGCTCCCCGTCAGCTCTGCCTTCAGCGTCTCTCCACTCCCACTCACAGTCCCCGTGTCTTTCTGGACTTCCTTGCAGGAAAACTCGTCAGTGCTACCATCTTTATGACTTTGGGATATTTTTCCTGTCACTGCCTGTGTTGGGTGGTAATTCTTTAATTACACATCTAGGGGAGATATATGCAATATATAAAGTTTCCATCTGATTAACCACAGATGCTGAAGGACAGAATACCATGGAAAAAATTACACACGGAGGAACCATATTTACTCTATGTAAAATCCAATATTTAGGAATAGGATTCTTTCACTGGAAAGTATATCAGATGGAAGCAATTTAAGAGAAGGTAAGTTTCTTTTCAAACAGCCTGTGAGGAAAATATGCATTGATAGGAAAACAGGATTCCTTCCCCTCCACCACACCAGGGTCCCACAGTGCACCAAACTGCCAAAAACCATATGGTTATATCATAACTGAAGAGGAAAAGAATGCAACATGCCGACTATGCCCAAATAAATGCCACATACCACACAAGATACTGTAATGATTCATCTCATTTACAGACTGAACTGGTAATTTTGAATGGCAAAGCTGGGTGGGGGGGAGGAAGAATTCAATAAAACTCCAGAGAAGAAAGGAAAAACACCTGTAATATGTGCTATAAACTGCGTATACCCAGTCACAGAGAGCATATTTTAACATAAATAATAGCTACTAAGCGGGGGAGGGGAAGGGAAATGGGGACCATGTCCTGAGAAAGGGTATCAATGTTAGTGAAGTTATGCACCTTCTATCTAGTGAATATAATGTAACCCTTCTATTAATCACAATAAAGAAATTCTTTAATAAAAAAATAGCTACTGCTTATGTTGCAAAATACATGTGGATTACACTGACATGGTAGACAAGTTACCAAAAAGAAAAATAGTAACCCATGAGAAAGATGAAGAAGTAATTTACTATTAAAAAATTAAAAAAAATAAATAAGCCTGGCGAGGTGGCTCATGCCTGTATTCCTAGGTACTGAGGAGACTGAGATCTGAGGATAAAGGTTCAAAGCCAGCCCGCACAAAAGGACTAAAGACTCTTACCTCCAATTAGCCTCTAGAAAATAGGAAGTGGGGCTTGGCTCAAGGGCATGGTGGTAGCTTGAGATGAAGAACTCAAGGACAGCACCCTGGCCAAGTTCAAGCGCCATGACCCAAGGGGGAATAGTAGGGCGCCTGTAAATCGTAACTACTCAGGAGGCTGAGATCTGAAGACTGCAATTCAAAGCCAGCCCGGGCAAAAAAGTCCCTGTAAGACTCCTCCCCAATTAACCACCGAAAGCCAGAAGTGGAACTATGGCTCAAGGGGTAGGGCAGTACCCTTGAGATAAAGTACTCAAGGACAGTGCCCAGGCCCAGACTCATGTCCCACGACTGACCCAAAAAATAAATAACAACAACAAAAAGAACTTGGGTTGAAGAAAATATAATTGGAATATCCAGCCATCTAGCACACGTGTGCTACAGGAAACTTCCATTGGTGTCCAGGCTCCCCAGCTCCGCCTCTGCCCATCTGAGCTCTTACCTGCGCTCCCACCTTCAGTGCCTTCCCATCCATTCAGCTCCCCTGGTGTGTTCACATCACTCTGTGCCACCCAGGGCTCTTCCCCAAGCTCCAACACGGAAATCACACTCTCGCTGGGAGGGGAGATTCCTGTTTATAGAAAGGCAATGCACTATGGACTTTCTGGAAGCACCAGTGCCACACACATGAGAAGGGGCCATTCCATATGGATGCCTAAAGACAATTCACACATTCCCCAGACTGCCTCCACAAAAGCAGTGAAGAGGATACTTTAACATGCAGACCACAATGAAGGAAGTAGCCAGTCAGAAGTGCAAGGAAATCTGTATGCTCAAATGTGTTGTGGGCTGAGTGGGGTTTCGTGTGTACTCCCAGCACTGAGAAGTGCAGGAACAACTCAAGGACAGCCAGAGCTACAGGGGGACCTTTTCTAAGAAAAAGAAAGAAAGACAAAAGAGGAAGTCGGATGCAGTGGCTCACGCCTGTAATCCTAGCTACTCAGGAGGCTGAGATCTGAGGATCAAGGTTCAAAGGCAGCCTGGGCACAAAACGGGCCTCTGCAAATAACCTCTAGAAAATGGGAAATGGTGGGCAGGGAGTTTAGCCTAGTGGTAGGGTACTTGCCTAACATGCACAAAGACCTGGGTTGCATTCCTCAGTACCAAATACATAGAAAAAAGGCAGAAATGGTGCTGAGGCTCAAGTGGTAGAGCTCTAGCCTTGAGAAAGTCCAAAGACAGGGCTCAGGATCTGAGCTCAAGCCCAGGACTGGCAAAAAAAAGAAAAAAAATGGATGGAGCTTGGCCCAAGGATAGGGTGGTAGCCTTGAGCTGAAGAGCTCAGGGACAGCGCCCCAGATGAGTTCAAGCCCCATGATCCACCCCCCCCCCCAAAAAAAAAGGAGGAGGAAGAGAAGGAAGGAAGGAAGGAAGGAAGGAAGGAAGGAAGGCAGGCAGGCAGGCAGGCAGGCAGGCGGCCCACAGTGCTTGAGATGGACTTTAGTGATAAGGCTCAGCTCCATCTCCTAGCATGAACAAAGTCTCAGAAAGGAAAGGAAAAGAAGAGTGAGAAACAGAGAAGGAAGAAAAGAAATCAACAGAGAAGCCTGCCATAGCTGACACGCACGTGGACGCGCTTATGCTGTGAACATGGAGATGCATGGCACAGGAGGCAGGACAGAGGAGGCCACCTTCAGGCCTTTTCATCTGTCAGCCTCTACGCCTAGTCATGGAACCTGGGGCTCTCCAGACATTCTGGGGAAAACAAGGCAAAGACTTGTGCTGGGAGGTCGTCCTCACCCACAAACACCAGGTTCCTGTAGTTGTCCAGCATGACGTCCCTGTACAGAGCCCGCTGAGCCGGGGTCAGGCACTGCCACTCCTCCTGGGTGAAATCCACGGCCACGTCCCGGAATGTCAACTGTCCCCAAGAAGAAAAAGAAAAGCATTTCACCAAGAAACATCCATGGACTCAGAAAAGGTGAAATCAGATGAAAGTATAGTCAGATGCTTATCCTGACAAAGCAATCAACACACCAGGAACAGGAGGAAGATTTAGGATGTCAGGTTGTGATGGAATCTTTGATATGACACTAAAGGAAAAAGCTATGTGGAATGGTGCATCCCAGCATTATTTTGAGAAAGGACACATGAGAACCTGTGTTAAAAGGAGGTGGGGGGAGAGAGCACCAATTGCTCAGGACTACAATCTTAGCCATTCAGGATGTATAAGATATGAAGACCACAGTTCAAACCCAACTGGAGCAGAAATGTAGTGACTCTTACCTCCAATTAACTACAAAAAAAAAATGCAGAAGTAGAACCTTGACTCAATTGGTAGAGCAGCAGCCTTGTGCAAAAAAGCTCAGGACAAGCTGGGCGTGGTGGCTCACACCTATAATCCTAGCTTCTCAGGAGGCTGAGATCTGAGGACCAAGGTTGAAAGCCCATGGGGCACAAAAGAACCAGAGACTCTTATCTAAAATTAACCTCTAGAAAAGGGGAAGTGGTACTGTGGCTCCAGGGTAGGGAGGTAGCATTGAGCTGAAGAGTTCAAGGACAGCACCCAGGCAAACTTCAAGCTCCAGGACCTACCAAAAAAAAAAAAGGAAGCAGCAGCAGCAGCTGGGCACTCTGGCTCCTGCTTGTAATCCTACTTATTCAGGAGGCTAAGATCTGAGGATCGAGGTTCAAAGCCAGCTCTGGAAATACAAAGCCTGAGAATCTTATCTCCAATTAATCACTGGAAAAGAGAAGTGGGGAGGTGACTCAAGAGTAGAGCTCTAGCCTTGAGCTGAAGAGCTCAGTGGAAACACCCAGGCCACAGTTCAAGCCCCATGAAAAGGTTAAGGACTGCTCTTGTGCCCATAGGAGGGGTCCCCAAAGAAGACCACTGAGATCAAGGCATCAAAATGCAACAGCAATGGTTCATTGCAGGATACAAGCTAGGCAGTGAACTCGTCCTCAGCTACTCGGCCCAGCGAAGCTGAGAGAAGTTCCTAGACAAGTCAAGTCCCACCCAATCTTTTTAAAGGCAAAAAACACAAACGGCTGCTTAAGCAAGCAGGGACAGAAGTTTCGGGCCAAAGCCACAAGCATGTTTCATACAAACTGTTCTTCCCTGTTCTTGTTCTTGTTCTGCCTCCTTGTGAAACTATTTGGCAAAACTGTTCAGCAAGCTTGTTTTTGAGGATCCTTGTGAAACTATTTAGTAAGCATATAACTGAAAGTGATGATAGCAGAATTAGTTTGAGAAAGTCATCAACTTAAATTGAGTCTGGGGTTTGCTGGTGCTTCACTCTCAGGCCCTGCATTCAAAGTCCCAGGATTGGAGGTTACAAAAAGAACCCGAAGTGGAAAAGAAAACCAGCAGAGAAGTTTCAACATGGACACAGGAACAGCTTGCCTGGGTGAGGCCCTCCTGTGCCTACTCCCAGTGGAGACAGAAGCTGAGGGAAGGAGCGGGGAGCCTGAGCAGATGTGGCAGACAGGTGACAGCAGTCAGTACCCAGGCCCAGCAATTCTGCCAGGAAGGAGATGCCACACAGCTTTACCTGAGTCACAGCCACCATCCCTGGCTTCTTTTCTTTCCTCTTCCTCAGGTGATACCACTTTCCAGAAGTAGTCCTGCATGTTGAAAATATCCTGTTTAATGTTCAGACCCAACAACCACTCCCTGTGCCCAGGGCAGGGAGGACCTCACCCAGAGGACAGTCCCCTGCAGCACATTCACAAGATGATGGGAAATGCCTGTACTGGGGCTTGAACTCAGGACTTGGGCACTGTGTTTCAGCTTACTACTACTTGAGCCACAGTTCCACTGGAGTTTTGGGGGGTTGGTTGAAGATAAAAAGTCAGGAGATCTTGGTGGGGTTGAGGGTTGAAGAGCCAAAGTCACTGAGTGAAAAACCATCAGGTCCCAAGTGGAGTCCAGGTCTGGGACCTAAGGCTGACCTCAAACCTCCATCCTCACATCTCAGCCTCCTGAGTGCCTGGGGTTAAACCACGGCGCTGCCCCCTCCACTCTCCTGCTACCCAGGACCCCTGTTTCCCACTGACCACATTGCTCTGCAAATCATTCTCTCCTCCTACTCAGGGAGGGGCTCCCGGGTCTCCTGCACCCCTCCCCATGTGTGATGTCTGGGATCCTTGTGGAGGGGGGAATCTGCAGTTCTCTATCTGCTTTCCCCTCTGCTCTGTCCACTGATTCTTTGCACAGCCTTCACCTCCTCCTTTACTTTGCTGCCTACTTGGAGGCTCTGTCTTCTCTTCCTGTTTTCCTGGCCGTGTTTCTTTGGATCCTTTGCCCTCATCTACCCAGAACCCCAAGTTCAGATCCAGGGAACTATGCAGGCCCGGCTTCCTTCCCCCACCCCACTTGGGGTGCCCAGGGATGGGATGTAGAGGCAGGGAAAGACAGAGGTGAGGTAGGTGAGGTGGGATGGAGTGGGGTGGGCGGTGAAGATGAGGTGGGGTGGGGTGGGATGGGAGAGGTAGCTTGGTCTCATGACCACAGTGATTAGTGTCCTGGAGTCTCTCAAAGTCTGGCGGGAGCCTGGCCATGAGGGCACCAGGATGCAGCCTTGGCCCAGGGGCCGAGGGTGGGGAGCAGGGTCGTGGCAGGGGCGGGGCCGGAGCGATCACCCAAGGGCGGGGCCCGGGGTCCAAAGGCCGGAGTGGGAGACTGGAGGCCAGCGACCGGGCGGAGGGCCGGGGCCGGGGTAGCCGGGGCCGAAGGAGCCGGTGCGGGGTCCGAGATGGGGAGGAGCCGGAACGGGATTCCGGAACGGGATTCGGGACAGGGAGAAGTCGGAGCGGGGTCCGGGGTAAGGAGGAGCCTGAGTGGGGTCCGAGATGGGGAGGAGCCGGAGCGGGGTCCGGGGTAGGGAGGAGCCCGACCGGGGTTAGGGACAGGGAGGAGCCGGTGCGAGGGTCCGGGGTAGGGAGGAGCCTGAGCGGAGTCCGGGATGGGGAGGAGCCGGAGCGGGGTTGAGGGCCGGGAGGAGGCGGTTCGGGCCGGAAGGAGCCGGAGTGGGGTCCGGGGCCGGAAGAGGCCGGAGCGGGATTCGGGGTAGGGAGGAGCCGCAGCGGGGTCCGCGGCCGGGAGGAGCCGGGTCCCCCCTCGCTGACGGACTCCGGAGCCGTCCGAGTCCGGGCGCCGCGGGCCGCGCCGAGGTCGGCGGGCGTCAGGGAGGACCGGCCGGGCGGCCCAGGACACCGGGCAGTGGGGGCCACGCGGGGACTTGCGGGGCACCCGGGCCGCCGTGGAGGCTGGGGACTCCCGGAACGCCGACTTACTCGGGAACGGAGAGAAACTCGTGGCCCGCGCAGACACCGCCGCCCCGCGCCGCGCGCTTCCGGATCTGCCGGGAAGTGAGCGGGCAGCCAGGACGGAAGAGGGGGCGGGGCCGAGGAGGGGCGGGGCCTCCTGAAGGGGCGGGACGAGGGAATCCGGCCTCGCGGGATAGGCTGGGAGGACGGGGCGGGGCCAGACCGGAAAGGGCGAGTGGTGGGGGACGGGCCTGGAGTGACAGAGGGAAAAGGGGTGGAGCCAGGCGACTCCAGGCTGCGAAGGTTTCTGCGGGGCGGGGCCTCCCTGCCGGGGCGGGGTCGGAAGGCCGAGGGGCGTGGCCGTCGGCTCCAGGGAGAGGTCGGGGTCCGGCCGGGTGCGGAGGGGCGGAGTCCTGGTGCTCAGCAGCTCCACCAGGGCTGTTTCTGAGGCATCCACTGGAGAAGACAGTCAGCCTTTCCCGCCGGGCTGGCTCCGAACCGCAGCCTCAGAGTGCAGCCTCTCAGGGGCGAGGATGGCAGGGTGGCGTCGTCCGCGTGCAGCAGAACTGTCATCTCGATTGCAGCCTTCGTGACAAGATTCGGACACAAAGAATGGAAACCGAGGCAGGAGTTTGGAGAAAATCCGAAGCTGAACAACGTTTTCCGTCTTGAAGTTAAGTTGGACTCCAGCTAACCAAGCGGGGAGGCAATAGTCGCCATCCACGGATGCCATGACGGCGTAAATGCCAAGGGGATGACAGAGGAATGGGGAGGTGTGTGCTGCGTGTACCTGGAGCCAGTGGAGCGGTCTCTCTGCTTCCCCTCTGCTCTGTCCGCTGACTCTTTGCACAGCCCTCACCTCCTCCTTTATTTGCCGCCTGCTTGGAGGCCCTGTCTTCTCTTCCTGTGTTCCTGGCCGTGTTTCTTTGGACCCTCTGCCCTCATCGATCCAGAATCCCAAGTTCAGATCCAGGGAACCACGCAGGCCTGGCTTCCTCCCCCCACCCCACGTGGGGTGCCCAGGGATGGGTGCAGAGGCGGGGAAGGCAGAGGTGAGGTGGGGTGGAGTGGGGTGAGATTGTGTAAGGTGAGTGAGGACAGGTGAGGAGGGAAGGAGTGGGATGAGATTGGGTAAGGAGAGTGAGGAGAGGTGAGGAGGGAGGGGGTGGGATGAGACTGGGTAAGGTGAGTGAGGAGAGGTGAGGAGGGAGGGGGTGGGATGAGATTGGGTAAGGTGAGTGAGGAGAGGTGAGGAGGGAGGGGGTGGGATGAGATTGGGTAAGGTGAATGAGGAGAGGTGAGGAGGGAGGGGGTGGGATGAGATTGGGTAAGGTGAGTGAGGATAGGTGAGGTGGGAGGGGGTGGGATGAGATTGGGTAAGGAGAGTGAGGAGAGGTGAGGAGGGAGGGGGTGGGATGAGACTGGGTAAGGTGAGTGAGGAGAGGTGAGGAGGGAGGGGGTAGGATGAGATTGGGTAAGGTGAGTGAGGAGAGGTGAGGAGGGAGGGGGTGGGATGAGATTGGGTAAGGTGAATGAGGAGAGGTGAGGAGGGAGGGGGTGGGATGAGATTGGGTAAGGTGAGTGAGGATAGGTGAGGTGGGAGGGGGTGGGATGAGATTGCGTAAGGTGAGTGAGGAGGGGTGAGGAGGGGGAGTGGGGTGGGGAGGGATGAGGTTAGGTTGGTTCAGTGAGGTTGTAACTCCATTTTAACTAAGCAGCTCTTTCATTGTTTGTGCCTTAAACTGGATTCGACCCTGTCCTTAAGGAACTGATTCAGTCCATAGGGAACTTCAAAAAAGGAGCCATAAAGTCTGGTCTGCACTTCCCAGAAAACAGCCCAGCAGCCAGAGAGGGTGGGGGCATCCAGTCAGTGAAAAGTACATATGCAACCTCCTAACCACAAAAGAATGTGATGCCAGCAAAAACTTGTGTACCACATCTGAGTGGTGTACCGGGCTGGTGTAATCAGCCTGTGAGGTAAATTATGAGCCCTTGGTCCCCCACATATGGCCTGTCATGATTCTGCAACCTTTCTGTGTGTGTTACGATCTTATCAGCCACCTGAATGTGACCAGGCTTAACCACATGGCCTGTGCCCTTCAAAAGTTAGCCTGTGAGACTAGGTGGGGTCACTCCTCTCCCTAGGGATGGCCCTGACTGGTCAGTATGATTCTACATCCTAGGGCAAAATAAAGCTTTGCTTGACATTTGCTTTTGTGTCTGTCTCCTTCCTTTAATCACAGATCCCAATAAGGTAAGGTGGGGTGGGGTGAGGTGAAAGCAAATAGGCCATTCTTCACATATAGTCTTCAATGTCCATACCTCACAAAGTACAATCTGATCTCAAAACAGCTAATCCCGCCACGACGTGTCTAGGTCCACAAGCGTGTGTGTGTGTGTGTGTGTGTGTGTGTGTGTGTGTGTGTGTGTGTGAAGGGCCAATTTCTGATCATATCGAGTTCAGATGCTGAGGAGGAGAGTGGATAAACCTGGATGCTGGAGGTTTGCACCTGTAATCCTGGCTATTTGGGAGGCTGAGATCTTAGGATCCTGATTCAAAGCTAGCCAGGGCAGGAAAGTGTAAGAGACTCTGAGAAAGTGAAGAGAGCTTTGACTCCTCCCTTGGGTGCAGCAAAGCCTGGGGGCCGATGTGGAGGTCTCAGCTCCTGAACACAAAGGAGCCAACCCCTGCTTAGCATGCAGTGGTGCCTGGAGACAGCTCCAGTCAACCTGCTGGGGATGCTAAATTAAGCCACACAGAAGCCAGACACCAATGGCTCACACCTGTCATCCCAGCTACTCTAAAGCTAGCCTGGGCAGGAAAGTCCTTCAGACTTTTCTCTCCAAATTGACCATCAGAACATTAGAAGGACACTGTGGCTGAAAGTGCTAGTCTTGAAAAAAAATTGCTTCCAAATGCCCAGTCCCTAAGATGAAGCCCCCACAACTATTAAAAGAAGACAGAAGAAGAAGAAGAAGAAGAAGAAGAAGAAGAAGAAGAAGAAGAAGAAGAAGAAGAAGAAGTACAAGAAGAAGAGGAGAAGGAGGAGGAGGAGGTGGAGGTGGAGGAGAAGAAATTGAGAAGGAAGAGGAGGAGGAGGAGGAGCCAGGCACAGTGGCTCTTGCCTGTAATCCTAGCTAGTCAGGAGGCTGAGATCTGAGGATTATGGTTCAAAGTCAGCCTGGGCACAAAAGGACCAATTAACCACCAGAAAACCAGAAGTGGTGCTGTGGCTCCAGGGGTAGGCTGGTTGCCTTGAGTTGAAGTGCTCTGGGACAGAGCCCAGGCCAAGTTCAAGCTCTATGACCCCCACAAAAAAAATAATAATAAAAGAAGATAGGTTTGGTAGTTAATATTTGATTTTCCCCCATTAAATGCCTTTTGCAAAGAATGATTTATATGGCAGAGATGTAACATTCTGTAATATTCCTGCCTTTCCAATGCGCCTTGAGCTTCATTAACATACCCATCCTCTTAGGAGTTTGCCATTTTCAGAGATGAGAGCACGAAAGTTTACAAAGCAGATAACAAAGGTGTATTCTGGGCTGAAAATGGCTGTTCAAAATGGATTATTACCTCTTCTGTTAATGCTACTCAGGGTGACTTCCGAAGTCAGTCAGGGCCTGACCTGGTCTCAGAGGCCTTCTCCAGAGAGATGCCCATGCACTGACTCGGGAACACACTCAGCAGAGTGTGAGAAATCCCCATTCTAGCATCAAAATTCAGACACTCCTATCCTGCAAGCACTACATATGTCTGGGAGAATTACTCTAGTATTCATTGCAAAAGTATCTCTGCTAACAATAGATTACACAACTACATTACCGGGCCCTAAGTTTGACCTAGCGTATTTGAAGACCCAGGTTTGAGTCTTCCATACCACATATGTAGAAAAAAGCTGAAGGTGGTGCTGTGGGTCAAGTGGTAGAGCTCTAGCCTTGAGGAAAAAAAAAACCCAAGGAGAGTGCTCAGGCCCTGAGTTCAAGCCCCAGAACTGGCAAAATAAATAAATAAATCTATGTTACCTAAAGGTGTACCTGTTCATATTAGGAAGGAAAAGGAAAACTGATCATGATTCAAGCCAAGGTCTTCTTGTAATCCTTGCTTGCTCCTCAGGAGTCTAAAATCTGGGGAATGAAAAGTTCAAAGCCAGCCTGGGCATAAAGTCCATGAGATTCTTATCCCCAATTAGGCACCAAAAACCAGATGTGGAGCTGTGGGCTCATGTGGTAGAGCACTAACCAGCCTTCAGCTAAAAAGCTCAGAGAAAGTGCCCAGGCCTTGAGTTCATGCATGCCTAGCACCCATGAAGCCCTGGGTTTGATTCCCCAGTACCACATACACAGGAAAAGCCAGAAGTGGCATTGTGGCTCAGGGGCAGGGCACAAACTAGCTTTCAGCCAAAATGCTCAGGGAGAGCGCCCAGGCCTTGAATTCATTTTGCAGGGCTGGATTTAAAAAAAAAAAATCCAGAGCTGGCGTGGTGGTTCACGCCTGTAATCCTAGCTATTCAGGAGGCTGAGATTTGAGGATCAAACTTCAAAGCCAGACTGGGCACAAAAGGACCTGAGATTAGGGTGTTTACAATGCAGGGGCCAAAAAGCAACATTAATAATAGTAAAACTAGGGGTCCTGCACTTGCTGAATAAGCTTTTATACCATCCTTGGGATCCCTGCTTCCCTCTCTTGCTCAAGTGTCCTTTTCACAGCTATCAGGTTACCTTTTATTACTCCAGTGTGGTTTGCCCAAAAGTGACATTCTTCTCCTAGGGAGACACACCAACCTATGACCCAAGAATGTCAAAGTCCATTTCTGTGGGAGTCTGAAAGTCCAGGGTCCTCACAGACTGTCTCCACCTGGGAGGGATAAATCCAGTATCTCTTTCTGGCTACCTTCACAGTGGTTGGAGTGCTGGGAATCAGTGTAGGTACACTTGAATGCCAGGGTACTGGAAACAGAGGATGAACATGTCCCCAAATCAACTTGTAACGCCTGTACAGACTGGACTGAATTGTGGTTAGCGCTGTCAGCTAGTTCAGCTTCCCCAAGTTTTAGGGGAAGTGTCCCTCCAATCAGGAGAACTTTAAACCAATAGCTAAGATGTCCTTCAACTGACTCCTACAGCTGTCTCTGGATATCAGAGATAACATTTGGCCCAGGGGGTCAACAATTGTTATCATACCTGGGCAGATGGCATTCTTTGGTTTGGAGGAGCTGACAGTGTGTCTTCCTAGTTCTGCACCCAAGAAGGCCCTCACAATTGGGAAAGATGCATCAAAGCATAACAACCCCTCAGGTGGGCACAAAGAATAGTTCCACATCAGTGTACCAATCCTGACCCTGTTTATATGATGGCTAACTCAATTACATACCAATTTTATTTGTGGAGAGTTTCCATTCCTTTTTTTTTTTTTTTTTTTTGCCAGTCCTGGGCTTGAGCTCAGGGCCTGAGCACTGTCCTTGGACTTTCTCAAGGCTAGAGCTCTACCACGTGAGCCTCAGCATCACTTCTGGATTTTTTCTATGTATGTGGTACCGAGGAATCGAACCTGGGTCTTCATGCATGCTAGGCAAGCACTTTAACCACTAGGCCAAACTCCCAGCCCCGAGAGTTTCCATTCTTAAGCCATGCTTCATATCATCTGCTACATACTCAAACTCCCTAGGATTTGTCTTCATCCCTTTTTAAAACATTTAAGACCATTCTTTTCAGATCCTGTCTTTTCCAGAAGACACCATTTTTTTTCACAATTCCTTTCTCAAGGTTTTCTTTACTAACCTTTCTCTTTTTCATTTGACCATGAAAGACCACCCTCCTTAGAGGATGTCCCTCAGGTTGGAGACCCTTCCCAAGGAGCAGCGAGGCCACGCAATCGGATGCAAACAACAAGAGGTTTATTCAGGATGTCGGGCGCCCGGGCGACAGGTCTCCTAGAAGACTTGCGCCCCCAGACTGGGGAGAGGGGTGTATTTTATAGGCAGCTGAAGCAGGCTTACAGAAGCAGAGGCAGCATGGTTACAGGGTCCTGATTGGTTTATTAAGTTTCAATTACTGGAGCATTGGGGACTTTCCGTCCTAGCATATCCCCTAACCGCAGACCTGCTGTTGCTCTATTTTTCCGAAACATCTGTTCCTTTCGGTTCCTGGAACCCGGGTCAGATGTTGGCCCACAGATATCCTGTTATTGTACCCTGTTTTTGTCCCTAGGCTGAATTTTTTTTACTTCTTAGTACAGGCCTTGCAAAATGGCGTTACTAGTGCTAAGCATAAGGTAAGTTATTACTTTATTCTATCTTTCCGGGGGGGGGGTCTTTCAACCATAGCCCTCATTTACATTTAGCACCTCTCACTTCTACACTGTTCAGCACAGGGTGGAGAATTCCCCTCACCCAGCCAGAGGCACCAAGATGACTGCAAAAAGCTACTTAGGTCAGCCTCCTTACTTTATTCCCTCCTCACATGAAATCATACTATTGACTTCTCTGTAAGAGAGCTGAATTTCTGCCTGAGCTTTTCTCTCCCATGACTTACTTTGTGGTAGCCTTAAGCTGGAGAGATGAGGGATAGTGCCCAGGCCCTGAGTTCAAGTCCAGCAACCAACTAAATGAAATGCCAATGGGACATTTATCCCTGTATGGAAAGGATGCTCGTGGGACAAAAGCAAGGAAGCATCCAGAGGCTAGTAAGCAACTGCTTGGATGGCAGAGATGGTGGCAGATCCTAGAGTCACTTGTGCTTTGGCTACAACAATGCAGCTTACTTACCACTTGTTTGCAAAGACATTATCGTGACTCTCTGGGGAACTGAATCTCTGCAACCCTAACAATGCCTAAGTTGCCTATGTAGGCCTATATACAGATCAGTACGGACACAGCTTCAGGTCCACAGTCTTCTTTCCAGAATCGGTGGCTGGTATCAATCCCAAATTCTCTCAGTTAGGGCTTTGAGCAAACATGGGGGGGGGGGTCGGGATTGTAAACTACCCACTATTACAGATGACTGACAAGTTCCTGCCCACTTACGGAGTAAAGAGACACGGACATTATAGTAAGGCATGCTTACAAACTAGTCTATGACCTCCTGGCTCTGATTACTTTGAGTGGCCAAGTTCTCTGCCACTTTGAGCTCCAAAGCAACTGGGACTCACCAGCATTCTGCTGGCAGATTAGAGATCACAATCTCACAGGGACTTTTGCTCTGCCCGGCTGGCTCAAAACTGCAGTTTTCAGATCAATGAGTCCTTTAAAAGGCCACTTTACTCCAAGTCAAGCAACGAGGTGGTCAACACAGAAGTAGTCGATAATCATGATCTTACTTGGAACTTGTTAAGGGCCAAAATCACATCTGAAGAAGAATCTGCTGTCCTTCTCTGTGGACCTGCTGGAAACTGTTACAAAGAAACTTACAAGGGCAAGCTGAAATAGCAATTAAACAATCATTTTGGTAGTCCTAATTTTCCTTTTTTTCTCTTCTTTGAAACAAACATGCAGGACAACCTCACTTCCAAATTTTGTCCAGAAACCCCTTTCTAATTTTCTTTAAAACTTTTACTGATCTTTGCTTTAACACTTCACACTTTAGCGTTTATTTGCATTTGAAGAACTCTTGTAGGCTCAAGGCTCTCCCCTTTGCCTCCAGGCCTCTTTTTTTGTGTGTGTGAGTCCCAGAGCTTGAACTCCTCCAGGGCACAGTCCCTAAACTCTTCAGCTCATGGCTACCACCCTACCCTTGAGCCAGTCCCCACTTCCCATTTTCTAGAGGTTAATTGGAGATAAGAGTCTCAGGTCCTTTTGTGCCTGGGCTGGCTTTGAAGCTTGATCCTCAGATCTCAGCCTCTTGAGTAGTTAGGGTGACAGGTGTGAGCCACCGTGCTGTGCCAGGCGAGGCCTCCTTTTAAAAGAGGCATTTTCCCCCCTGCTGTTTGAGTTACTGCCTAGAACTCCAATAACATTTTAAACTCAATAGTTTTTCCTTAAGGCAAGAATTACAAACATCATCACTGCACCAAAAGTCCAGACTTAGTTTTTTCCTTTTTCTAAAATTGAAACCAACTCATAAGTAGATAAACCTTTAAGCATTCCTTTAAAGACCTTTTCCACAATTTAATACATTTTAGGGGGCAGTTTAAGAAATACTAATCACATCACCCACATTTCACCATTGGATTTCCAGTGTCCATCTACAAGGAAAGAGCATGAAGATGGTCCATTCAGCCCACTTGACCAAGTTTAAGTGGACAGCCTTATCTTCTTTCACCATGCATGGACCCCACTAAGGCCTGTCCACCATGGGAACCAGAGCCACGGCCTTTGCCAATTTCTCCCTCACCCCCAAAAATAAGCACACAGGCCTATCTGAAAGATCCCCCTCCCCAAAAATAAAGCCTTTTCATATAATTGGCAGCTTAGCAGTAGTAATGCCATCTTGCAAGGCTTGAACCAAGAAATAAAAAGTGTAGTGTAAGCTTTAAAATAAAAATAGGGTATAATTACAGGAACTCTGTGGGCCAACATCTGACCCGGGTTCCAGGAACCAACAGGAACAAATGTTTTGTAACATCAGTGGTCAAGAAATGGAGTAACACCGGGTTAATGACAGGCCTGTGGTTGAGGGATGTGTTAAAATAGAAAGTCCCAGTGTTCCAGTAATAAAATTATAATAGACCAATCAAAACCCTGTAACTATGCTGCCTCTGCTTCTGTAAGCCTGCTTTAGCTGCCTATAAAATATACCCTCGCTCCCCAACCGGCGCGCAAGTCTTCTAGGAGACTTGTCGCCCGGGCGCCCGACACCTGAATAAACCTCTTGCTGTTGCATCCGACTGTGTGGTTTCGGCTGTTCCTTGGGAAGGGTCTCCAACCTGAGAGACCCCTCTACGGAGGGTGGTCTTTCATTGGGGGCTCGTCCGGGATAGGAGACCCCTCACCCAGGGACCACCGACCCGCCTCCGGGAGGTAAGCTGGCCAGCGATTTCTTTGTTGTTTGTTTGTAATTTCGTTCTCTGTCATATGCGCATGCGCGTCTGTAATTCGCCGTGGCGGTCTGTACCTTGCGGATCTGAGGAGGAGCTGACGGGCTCGGACTCCCAACCGCAGCCCCTGGGAGACGTCCCAGGGGTGAGAGGAGCTTGGAAAAGCCCCCGTCTGTCTGGTGGGGTGCCTGGCACCCCTTCTGAAGTGAGTATCCGCTCACAACCTGTAAGGGAGGAGGATTGGCCACCCTCGGACTCCCGTCTGAATTTATTTACTTTCTGTTTAATGTCTGGGATCAGATATCTGACCCGCCCTATTTCCCCCTTTGGGGCCCTATCTCAGCCTGAGGAATCTGCAGTTCAGTTGCTGGGAGAGGCATCTGGGCCCCCTTCAACAATTGGTTCATTTTCAGTTTTGGAAAAAAGTCGTCTTGTAAAGCTCTTTTGTTTTTTTGTCTTTGTGGTATTTGTATTAATTGTGACGGGACTGGAACTGACTGCTAAAATGGGACAGACTCAGACTGTAATTACCCCCCTAAGTTTGACTTTGCAGCGCTGGAAGGAGGTTCAAACAGCCGCCCATAACCTATCGGTGGAAATACGCAAGGATAGGTGGATCACTTATTGCTCCTCCGAATGGCCAACGTTTGGGGTGGGGTGGCCCCCCGAGGGTAGTTTTTACCCCTCGTTAATCCAGCAGGTGAAATCTAAGATCCTGGATCCTGGTCCACACGGACACCCCGACCAGATGGCCTATATCTTCACCTGGGAGTCACTTGCCCTTGACCCCCCCCCTTGGGTCAGGCCGTTCCTTCCCCCCAATACCCCTCTCCAGGCCACTGCACCTCCAGCTCCTATTCCCTCTCCAAACACCTCGTCCCTCTACCCAGCTCTCGTTCCCTCCCGGAAGCAGGTTAAAACCACCCCTGTTGTTCTCCCACCCGATGATAATTTGATTAACCTTCTCCAGGAAGACCCTCCGCCGTACCCTCAGAACAGAGGAGCCGAAGCTGAACCAGCTCCTCCGCCAAACCCACCTCTGGCCCCAGTCCCATCTCCGGGGCCACCCCCTGCATCCCCGATGGCCGCTCGCCTCCGAGGGCGGCGCGAGCCACCGGCCGCTGATTCCACCTCACAAGCCTTCCCCCTTAGGATTGGGATAGACGGTAGATGGCAGTATTGGCCTTTCTCGGCTTCAGACTTGTACAACTGGAAAAACAATAACCCTTCCTTTTCAAAGGACCCCTCACAGCTTACTGCTTTAATTGAGTCTATTCTAGTGACCCATCAGCCCACCTGGGATGATTGCCAGCAGCTCTTACAGACTCTGTTAACCTCGGAAGAGCGCCAGCGGGTTCTGTTAGAAGCCCGGAAAAATGTTAGGGGGGCTGACGGACACCTGACCCAGTTGCCCAATGAAATAGATGCCGCTTTTCCTTTGGAGAGGCCAGCATGGGACCACACCACGGTGGAAGGTAGGAATCACCTGCATCTCTATCGCCAGTTGCTCGTAGCGGGTCTCCAAGGGGCAGCGAAGCGCCCCACAAATTTGGCTCAGGTTAAGCAAGTTATGCAGGGAGCAAATGAGAGCCCTTCCGCCTTCTTGGAGAGATTAAAAGAGGCCTTTAGAATCTACACCCCTTTTGATCCTGAAGACCCCGCTGTGGAGACTAACATAGTCATGTCCTTCATTTGGCAAGCGGCTCCTGACATTAGAAAGAAATTGGAGCGCCTTGAAAATTTAAGAGCAAGTACTCTTTCTGACTTATTAAAAGAAGCTGAGAAGATTTTTAATAAGCGTGAAACTCAGGAAGAAAGGGATGAAAGACTAAAAAGAGAAGCAGAGGAAAGAGATGAAAGGTTAAGAAAAGAGGCGGAAGTAAGAGAGGAAACAAGAGATAGGAGGAGGACCAGAGAAATTAGCAAGTTGCTGGCCACTGTAGTGTCTGACAGAAGCCAGGACAGGAATAAGCAAGACAGAAGTAGGGAAAGAGGATGTGGGCCCCGAGTGGGCAAGGACCAATGTGCTTATTGCAGAGAAAGAGGCCACTGGGCCAGGGACTGCCCCAAAAAGAAGGACTTTCAGAAGCCTAAGGCTCCCACCAGCTCCCTACTTAATTTGGAAGATTAGGATTGTCAGGGCCAGGAGCCCCCCCCTGAGCCCAGGGTAACTCTTAATGTTGGGGGGCAGCCAGTGACTTTTCTAGTAGACACAGGTGCGCAACATTCGGTCCTCACCCGGAACCCTGGACCGCTCAGTAACCAGACTGTGTGGGTGCAGGGCGCGACCGGAGGAAAAAGCTATCGATGGACCACCGAACGAAGAGTGCAGCTGGCCACTGGTAAAGTGACTCACTCCTTTTTACATGTACCTGATTGTCCTTACCCACTACTAGGTCGGGATCTGCTACAAAAATTAAAAGCTCAGATCTATTTTGAAGAAACAAAGGTCCGGGTAATGGGACCCGAAGGGCAGCCCCTACATGTAATGGCTCTAAATATAGAAGAAGAATATAGATTGTATGAAAAACCTTCAGAGACTTCAGATCTAAAAAGCTGGCTTGAGGAATTTCCTGAATCATGGGCAGAGACAGGGGGTCTAGGATTAGCAGTGCAACAAGCCCCCTTAGTAATTGCCCTCAAATCAACTGCATGTCCAGTCTCCATTAAACAGTACCCTATGTCAAAGGAAGCGCAGGAGGGTATAAGACCCCACATTAGACGGCTGATAGATCAAGGGGTTCTAATCCCCTGCCAGTCCCCATGGAACACCCCCCTTCTGCCTGTAAAGAAACCCGGAACTGGGGATTATAGGCCAGTACAAGATTTGAGGGAAGTAAATAGGCGTGTGGAAGACATCCACCCCACAGTGCCTAACCCTTATAATTTGCTGAGTTCTCTGACACCGGCTCATAAATGGTACTCTGTGCTGGATCTGAAAGATGCCTTCTTTTGCCTAAGATTACATCCCAGTAGCCAGTCAATCTTTGCTTTTGAATGGAAAGACCCCGAGCTGGGAATATCAGGGCAATTGACTTGGACTAGACTTCCTCAGGGGTTCAAAAACAGCCCCACCCTTTTTGATGAGGCCCTGCACCGGGATCTAGCTGATTTCCGGATCCAGAACCCATCTCTCACACTGCTTCAATATGTAGATGACCTTCTCTTGGCAGCCCCAACCCGCCAGCAATGCGAGCTGGGAACAAAGAGTTTGCTTTGGGCCTTGGGCTTGCTGGGATATCGGGCCTCAGCTAAAAAGGCACAGATATGCCAAGAACAGGTCACCTATTTAGGCTATCTCATCAAAAATGGACAGAGATGGCTGACAGAAGCCAGAAAAGAGACAGTCCTCAGAATGCCAGTTCCCAACACCCCACGGCAGCTGAGAGAATTCCTGGGGACTGCTGGATTTTGTAGATTATGGATCCCTGGGTTTGCTGAGACAGCGGCCCCGCTATATCCTCTTACTAAGCAAGGGGCTAGCTATACCTGGGGAGAGGAACAACAAAAAGCCTTCCAGGAAATTAAAAAGGCCCTCCTGTCAGCTCCAGCTCTCGGGTTGCCAGACTTAACTAAACCTTTTGATCTGTTTGTGGACGAGAAGTCTGGATACGCTAAAGGGGTTCTCACCCAAAAACTTGGGCCCTGGCGACGCCCTGTGGCATACCTGTCAAAGAAGTTGGATTCAGTAGCATCCGGATGGCCACCTTGTCTTCGAATGGTGGCAGCAATTGCAATACTCACCAAGGATGCTGGTAAATTGACTATGGGACAGCCATTAACTCTACTGGCTCCTCACGCCGTAGAGGCAATAATCAGGCAGCCCCCTGAACGATGGTTGTCTAATGCCAGAATGACTCATTACCAGGCCATGCTACTGGACACTGATAAAATCCATTTTGGCCCAGTAGTCACCCTTAACCCTGCTACCCTACTTCCGGTATCAGAGGGGATGGAGGAACCTCATGACTGTCTAGAAATCCTTGCAGAAGTGCACGGAACCAGACCAGACCTCACCGATGTTCCACTCCCTGATGCGGACTGTACCTGGTATACGGACGGGAGTAGCTTCCTACAGGACGGACAACGGAAAGCGGGGGCTGCGGTGACTACAGAGAAGGAGGTAATCTGGGCAGAACCCCTCCCACCAGGGACCTCAGCACAACGGGCAGAACTTGTGGCATTGACCCAGGCTCTCCTGATGGCCAAAGGAAAGAAAGTCAACATCTACACAGACAGCAGGTATGCCTTTGCCACTGCTCATGTACATGGGGAAATATATCGTAGAAGGGGGCTTTTGACTTCGGAAGGCAAAGAGGTTAAAAATAAAAAGGAAATTCTGGCCCTACTATCAGCCTTATTCCGGCCAGCCAGGCTCAGCATCATGCATTGCCCAGGCCATCAAAAAGGAGACCACCCCGTGGCCATGGGAAATAGACTGGCCGACGAGACAGCACGCTCAGTGGCACTGAAGCCCATGCCTGAAATCACAGCAACTTTAACTTTGCCTATAAAAATACCTAATAGGTCGTCCTTCTGGTACGGGCCAAAGGACCAAGAACTGTTGAAAACCTTGGGAGCCACCCTAGACCAAGAAACGGGAGACTGGCTGAAGGAAGGAAAGACTGTGCTGCCTACCCCAATAGAGCACCAGATAATAGATAGAATCCATAAGTTAACTCACCTCAGTCCTAAAAAGCTTAAAGACTTGTTGGATAGAGATGAACAGTTCTTTTATTTTCCCAATAAAAATCAAATACTCCAGAAAGTTGCAGATTCCTGCCAGGTCTGTGCCCAGGTCAACGCGGGAAAACACAGTGCCTCCAAAGGGGCTCGAGAAAGAGGACATCGGCCAGGAATTCATTGGGAAATTGACTTCACTGAAATCAAGCCCGGAATGTATGGATACAAGTATCTATTGGTATTTGTGGATACTTTTTCGGGATGGGTGGAGGCCTTTCCCACCAGAAAAGAAACCGCTAAGGTGGTTTCCAAGAAGCTTCTAGAAGAAATTTTTCCTAGATATGGCATGCCCAAGGTAATCGGGACTGACAATGGGCCCGCTTTTGTCTCTCAGGTAAGTCAGATGGTGGCTAGATTATTGGGGATTGATTGGAAATTACATTGTGCTTATAGACCCCAAAGTTCAGGACAGGTAGAGAGGATGAACAGGACTTTAAAGGAGACTTTAACCAAATTAACGCTTGCAACTGGCTCAAGGGATTGGGTGCTCCTCCTCCCCTTGGCCCTGTATAAGGCCCGGAATACTCCAGGACCCCATCAGTTGACCCCCTTTGAAATTCTGTATGGGGCTCCCCCACCTGCTGTTAGCTTTTTGGATCCTAATATTGCCAGCTTTGCTAATAGTCAAACTCTCCAAGCCCATTTACAGGCCCTCCAGTTGGTCCAAAAGGAGGTTTGGAGACCTCTGGCGGCAGCATACAGAGAGCAACAGGATCGTCCTGTGGTGCCTCACAAGTTCCAGATTGGTGACTCTGTTTGGGTCCGCCGACACCAAACCAGGAACCTTGAGCCCAGGTGGAAGGGACCCTACACTGTCCTGCTGACCACCCCCACCGCTCTCAAAGTAGACGGGATCGCCGCCTGGATCCACGCCTCCCACGTCAAACCAGCAACACCTGTGGAATCCAGGACCGGAGAGCAGACATGGCGAGTTCAGCGAACCCAAAACCCCCTCAAGATAAGACTTATAGCAAACTCTCAATAATAGTTCTTATATACATCAATGTCATCTGTTGTCAAGGCTCTCCCCACCAGCTTAAGCTATTGACCTGGCAAGTTCTGTCTGGTAACGCAGAGGTAGTGTGGGAGACTATCCAGGAAGCCCCCCTTAATACCTGGTGGCCCACACTTACCCCCGATTTTTGCCAAATAGCAGTTGGAGCTGACCCTATATGGGGAGTAGAAAATGTAAAATTAGAAGACCTTGACAGAAGCACCCACCCGGGGGTAGTTGATGCAGCCGGGTGTCGCACCCCATATGCAAGATGCAGATGGGCACATTATGATTTCTATGTTTGTCCCAAAGGGGGAAGATCCAATCTCAAGGCAGCACAGTGCGGGGGACCAGGGGATTTCTATTGTGCGAGATGGGGCTGTGAGACCACAGGAGAAGTCAGTTGGAAGTTACCGGGAGATTTAATTGAAGTCAAAAGAGGATTCAAAAAAGAGACTGGAAAAAGACCGGTCACGGCCTGTTTAAAGGGGAAAGACAGATTCTACTCAGGACTCTCCTTACCTCTAAAAATAAGCTTCACAGAAAAGGGAAAGAAATTTAGGGGGTGGACCCAGGGAACTTTTTGGGGCCTTAGGCTATATGTTTCAGGATATAACCCCGGAGTACTCTTTCAGATCAGACTAAAAGTCCAAGGACTTCCAGAACCTAATCCTGCAATATTTAGACAGAAAACTCCGGTTCTGAGTCAAGGTCCTAATTCTGTAACACAGAGGACCCCTGTAATATTCTCTAGGCCTGAAATATATAGACAGAGGACCCTAGTAACATCAGAAAAAGGGACCCAAGCCAAAGAAGTAACCAAAACTGAAACCCTAAAAATATCAGAAATAGGAATCCTAGTAAAAAAAGTAAATGAAACTAAGACCGAACAAGGCCCATCAACCCCCGCTCGGCTAGAAGACATTGAGCGATTACAAGAACTAGTTAACGGTACTTACTTATTCCTAAATGCCACAAATCCTAATTTAACCCAAGAATGTTGGCTATGCTTGGGGGCCCGACCCCCTTTTTATGAAGGAGTTGCCATTAATAAAAATTTCAGTCTCTTCAAAATGGTTCCACCACCTCCTCTTCCATGCAGGGCCTTTGCTCAGCACAAACTAACCCTTTCAGAGATCACAGGTCGAGGATTGTGCATAGGAACAGTTCCTCAAAATTATCAAAAATTGTGTGCTCAGGTTGTCCAAGTACCAACTGAATCCTATTTTTTGGTACCCCCCAATAATACCCTGTGGGCTTGCAACACTGGATTAACCCCCTGCGTGTCATCAAAAGTTTTGGATGACACCTCAGACTTTTGTGTAATTGTAGAACTATGGCCTAAAATAACCTATCATAATTCAGATGCTATGTATAAATATTATGAAGGAAGCAACCGAGTACGTCGAGAACCCATATCTTTAACCATGGCAATAATATTGGGGGGAATAACTATGGGAGGAATAGCTACTGGAGTTGGAACTGGAACATCTGCCCTTTTGGCCAGCAAAGAAATTAAAATACTTCAACAGGTAATGCATTCAGATATCACAGCTTTGGAAGAATCTGTTAGTGCCTTAGAAAAATCCTTAACCTCCCTGTCTGAAGTCGTGTTACAGAATAGAAGGGGATTGGACATACTATTCCTAAAAGAAGGGGGGTTGTGTGCGGCCCTTAAAGAGGAATGTTGCTTTTATGCGGACCACACTGGAATAGTAAGGGATAACATGGCCAAACTAAGAGAAAGACTCAAACAAAGACAGCAAATATTTGACTCTCAACAAGGTTGGTTTGAAGGATGGTTTAATAAGTCACCATGGTTTGCCACCCTATTCTCAACTATTATGGGCCCGCTAATTATTGTTCTTCTAATTTTGTTATTCGGTCCCTGTATATTAAACAAATTAGTACAATTTGTTAAAGACCGAATGGCGGTAGTCCAAGCCCTGGTATTAACCCAGCGATATGACCAATATGACCGGGTACCTCAAGAAAATTTTTATACAACAGTATATTAATTACCTTAAAATTGTTCTTCCAAAATAAAGGATTTTATTTGGGCACAAGAAAAAGGGGGGAATGAAAGATCCCCCTCCCCAAAAATAAAGCCTTTTCATATAATTGGCAGCTTAGCAGTAGTAATGCCATCTTGCAAGGCTTGAACCAAGAAATAAAAAGTGTAGTGTAAGCTTTAAAATAAAAATAGGGTATAATTACAGGAACTCTGTGGGCCAACATCTGACCCGGGTTCCAGGAACCAACAGGAACAAATGTTTTGTAACATCAGTGGTCAAGAAATGGAGTAACACCGGGTTAATGACAGGCCTGTGGTTGAGGGATGTGTTAAAATAGAAAGTCCCAGTGTTCCAGTAATAAAATTATAATAGACCAATCAAAACCCTGTAACTATGCTGCCTCTGCTTCTGTAAGCCTGCTTTAGCTGCCTATAAAATATACCCTCGCTCCCCAACCGGCGCGCAAGTCTTCTAGGAGACTTGTCGCCCGGGCGCCCGACACCTGAATAAACCTCTTGCTGTTGCATCCGACTGTGTGGTTTCGGCTGTTCCTTGGGAAGGGTCTCCAACCTGAGAGACCCCTCTACGGAGGGTGGTCTTTCATATCCTACGTTTTCCCAGCCTTTTCTCTTGGCATTTGATTACCTGAACAGTTTTAAAAGACAGACAGGCAAAGTTTCTGACACTAATAAACACATATCACATTTAAATTTCTAATACTTATCCCCAAATTTTAACCCAGGAAAATACCAGATTATAATACCAGATTTGTCTTTTTAAATGCAAATTTCAGAATCTTTAGAAAGATCCTTTTTAAAGTAGTTCCTCTTGAAAACAATGCAACAATCCTTTGAGATATTCGAAACACCCAAATCTAATATTTTTTTCTTGGAGTTTCCACTTAAATTTACCCAATTGCCTTTTTGTGTTTCAAGTATAAACTCACCCATTGTTTTACATAGCATGCTGACAATTTAACCTTGAACTGTTAATGCCTGTGCTGCAGGAAGGCCACAGAGAAGTAGGGCCCTCGAGCTGAAATTTTACAGGGCTTATAAAGGAAAAGACCACAGATTTACAGCAACCAGGTATTTGAGCAAGATAAGGTGGGGGTTAGGCACATTCCAGGGATCAGAGCTAAAGGGAAGTTTCCATGCCAATTGAGTCCTATCTGGGGGTAGTTTTATGGCTTAGCAAGCAGTGCTGTCTCTGAAATTTATGTGAGCTCTGGTTAATTTGAACCCGGACAGGTCAGTTCCTGGAATTTATGGGTGCCACAATTCTGTTCTTTTAATTTATGTGCACTTGGGGTCACTCATAGTTCATATAAACAACAAGATGGCTACTGCCTCAGAATGGAGGTGCTTTTTAGCTCCTCAGAACATGTTTGCTCACACACACATTCATACTCACAAGGATTTTAAAACGTGCAAAATTATCAGCTGTGCATTTTCTGGAATTTTTAGTGTCAAGAGCTTTTGTTGTACCCTAAGTTTGAGATCCCCCCTGAAAGACCACCAGAGACCACTGAGAAATGTATAGCCTTAACTGTAATTACCAGGATAGCAGAAGTGCCTCCATTTTGTGTAGCAGCTGGTGTTTAGTTATAAAAAGAAATTGAAAAATAACCAGCAAGATGTTCGCGGTCAGGGTCACCGAGAACTGGAATTGTATAAACAGGGAAATTCCAGGATAAGGAGTAGGATAAGGAGTATGTGAAAAACATCTTGTGACCAGAAGAAGGACACGTAAGCCCTTCTCTAGCCAAAAAGGAAAATTCCACTTCTGCCCAGAGTAAACCCCCAGCCTTATTTGAATTAACCAATCTCTACACTGTAACCATGCTTCTGCTTCTGTAACCATGCTTCTGCTACCCATAAATACTCCCCTTCCCATCAAGGAGCTGAATCCAATATAAAAGCACAAGTTTCTTTTATTGCAAGCTTGAGCCTGGACTCACAACCGACACTGATGCAGTGGGTCAGAATTGAGAGTACCAGTCTTCCAGTTAGAGGGTTTTTTTGTTTGTTTTTTTTGCCAGTCTTGGGCTTTGGCTCAGGGCCTGAGCACTGTCCCTGGATTTTCTCAAGGATAGAGCTCTACCACTTGAGCCATAGCACCACTTCTGGCTTTTTGCTACATATGTGGTACTGAGGAATTGAACCCGGGTCTTCGTGCATGCTAGGCAAGCACTCTACCACTAGGCCAAACTCCCAGCCCCATGGAAGGGTTTTTATAAGTCACAGAATTAGGGTTAGGGGATGTCCAGCTAAGTCACTACATAATTGGGTAATATTTCACAAGCTAGTCTTATCACAATCTTATTAGCTGAGGGGGGCATAAGTTAAACAGTAAAGAACGTTAACAATGCTATCTTCTGGCAACATATGGAGCTCAGGGGCTTGTCACTTCACCTGGTGACTGGCCTTTGCTGTGTCAGTTTGGAGGAAAACATATTTGAGACACTCTGTGGGTTTTCTGGGAACTTTAGTCTATATCTTTGGTAACAGGCTTTCCTGTAAAATGGAGTGTGAGTTTAAAATGGTGGGTTAGAGCTGTACATTGACAAAGACACAGAAAACAAGAATCCATTATTTAGGACTGATACTGAGGTGCCCAGAATTCGGTGTCCCCAGAGACCACTAGGGAGCCGACCCATATAAGGCACACCAGAGTTTTATTGCAAGCTTGAGCCTGGGCTATCAGCCGTCACTGATGCAGCAGATTTGAGTTGAGAGCCCGAACTCCCTATTGTACAGAGTTTTTATAGGGTTCTGGGAACTTACCAAGCATAGTCACAAGTTTGAGCAAACCATAACACACCGCAGAAAAATCAAAGAACAATACTCAACTTGATTTGTGCAGCCAGTGGTAGGAGGTATTGGGCTGGAAGTGATTGGTTAGTTCAAAGGGTTAACGTTTTAGGAATTGATTAGCTGAAAGTTTCATGCTAGGGGATGCATGCCAAACCGCAGGGCAGCTGCTCCCAATATCTCGCATCAGTCATCTTTGATCACTGCCTTTGATCACTGGGGGTGGTTTTTACACAGGGAGTTGTCTGGAATTTGCTGTTTTCCTTGAAGCTGCTCTGCTGGTTTAGAATTGGGTCTGAGTGACTCTCTGGTGGGGCCTACTTAAAAATAACTTTTTACTGGAGTTGATCAAACTTCAAAATTAATTTAGACTTCTCATATCTCAAAACCAACACAGGACAAGACAAATCACCTCAGGGAAGCACAAAACAGCGCAAAGAAACAGAGACCTTTAAGTAACCCCCAAATTTTAATGGTATGTCTTGCTGCAAAGTGACAGAACTGGGCTCTGAAGCTTTTCCTTTTAAAACCTTTAAAATGTTGCAAGACCATGTCTTGATCGGGATGCCCTTGGCCCACCATTTTTTTATATGCACCAAACAACGTAAGACTTAGGAGGGGCTGGGATTTCCATCTAGGGGACAGATAGGGAGCGGGTCTGAGTTCTCTGTATCCGACAGAAGTAGAATGGCCTTTTCAGGCTCCCCCTTCTCCTACTTTTCTGGTTTTGGAGATCTGATCTGCCTTAGAGGGAAACAGTTTTGTTAGCAGGGGAAGGTAAGGTTTCAACCAGGATGGTGGCTCTTCCACCAAGTATGGCCACAATGTATGGTATTTGGTCTCGATGGATGTCAAAGATTTTACTCTGACCTGAAAGGCTAAAAATTGTAACTACCATTTTTTTAGTCACTAACTGCTAATTCTGCTTCTGTGACCCGCTTCACTGCCTTATTGCTGAGACCCTTCACCCCTTTCTGCCCTGATACCAGGAAAAGCCTAGCGTGTGCAAAGCGACTCTAGGAATCACAGATGGCGACTAAGATGCCAATATCTATGAAAGAGACTTAAGCAACCTCATTCTACTTGAGATCTCTTTCTGAAACAAAACCCCCTGATCCACTGTAGTCCTATAGAGAGCCTTGTACTAATGATTCTCAGAAAGAACAGTAGATGGATGGATGATGCTTACTCAGGGAAGAGTGTCCTGCAGATAGACAAATGGCCTATCTAAGACAGGAAGACACCACATATGGTGTTTGCTTAAGACAGAACCCTGCAGATAAGCATAAATCTTCCTGAGACGCCCCAGAGCAAGTTAACAGATCAGTAAGAAGTTTGTCAGCCATCAGTCCTTCCACTTAGCCAAGGATCCCTTTAAAGTTCCCCCTACTAACAAATCAGAATTATGTCCCCCATATCAGCCCTTTCTGAAGTTCTTCTCCAAGGATCGATCCCTCATGAAGTTCTTCCCTAATTAGTGTTAGAGTTTTTTTTTTTTAATGAATTTCCCACAGTGTGTAACCATCACTATGCTATATGTAAAGTCCCTGCTCAAGGGTATAAAAATGCTGTAACTCCAGGCTCGGGGTTCTCAGCATCACCGGTGGCAGCCGTGCGTGCACGAGAGATCAGGCTCGAGCTTGCAATAAAGACTCCTTTATTTTTACACTGGTTCTGGTCTCTGATGGTCTTTTGGGTAAGGATTTAGAACTCCAGCATAACATGGGCCAAGGTGAATGTCCCTCCAGTGGTCATCTTGGAAAGAAAGTGGACCATCCCAGCTGGCAGAGCATTTTAAGTTCTCCTGGGTAAACTTGGTCACCTGATTGGGCAGCCTTGTCCTGGAAATCCTTTGAATGCCAAAGGACAAAATTTAGGGGCCTCGCAGGTTCCTTTCTCTGACCCATTTCCTGACAAGCTGTGAGACACAGACAGCCAACACACAGGTGAAGACAATGGCCCCTGCTGAACAAGGAATCAACTCTAAGACGTACAAATACAAAACACAACTGTACCCCATATCCCAGACTCTTGCACTCCCTAACCTGCAACAACCCAAACCCAAAAGTTGCCACCCCGGGACACCCTCCCTCTCCCTCGCCTGCTAGCCTGCACCAGTCCAGATGTCCTGCCCCCGAGACTCACGCTCCCTAACCTGCAACGTCCCAAACCAGACTCCCTAACCTGCAATGGCTCAGATGGAGCATGCAGCCCTGGGGAGCAAAACTGCATCCAGTTTCTCTCCCAGTGGGTCACTCCCCTGGAAGTCCGCAAACAGAACAAGCTTGGAGTTTTTCTCACAAACACAAAGGGAACAAGCCAACAAGTCTGGAGCTGCTTCTGCAAACACAAAGATAAAACCTGCGCTCAAGATCTTATCTCTGGAGGTTTTGTTCAAAATTCTGATGCTGCAGGGTCAGGAGTTTGGACTAGTGGTGGTACAACATACCTAGAAAAAAGCTGGAAGGGATGCCGTGGCTCAAGTGGTAGAGCTCTAGCCTTGAGAAAAGTCCAAGGACAGTGCTCAAGGCCCTAAGTTCAAGCCACATGACTGGCAAAAAAAAAAAAAATCTGATGCTGGCTCAGTTCTCAACATTGGATCCCAATGAGGCCCCCAGGTCTGTGATCAAAGGAAAGAGTCTGACCCAAAAGTGGAGGTTAAGCTGGGTGTGATGGCTCCCGCCTGTAATCCTAGCTACTCAGGAGGCTGAGACTGAAGAACAAGATTCAAAGCCAGCCCAGGTACAAAAGAACCTGAGATTCTTATCTCCAGTTAACCTCTAGAAAAGGGGAAGTGGGGCTTGGCTCAAGGGTAAGGTGGTAGCCTTGAGCTGAAAAGCTCAGGGATAGAGCCCAGGCTGAATTCAAGCTCCATGACCCCCCCCAAAAAAAAGGGATGTTAAACAGAGCTTTATTCTTCCATGTCAAGCATTGAGAATCATAGTGACTGGCCAGGGCCCTAAGAGAAGAGGGGTGGGGGGAGAAGAGAGGAGAGAATGGGGGAGGGGGAGAGAGGGGAGGGGTGCAGATGGAGAGGGGGGAGAGAGACCCCTTAATCTCACAGGCTTCTTTTATAGGTCACCAGCCATATGGTTGGGCTTTACCATACACATGTGGTCCATAGAATCTCAACATACTTGAGTGACCACTGAGTGGACCTCTGACACCTTTGCTGTTTGAACTGACCTAACATCTCGGTGGGTTTCTGGCAGGAATCAGGAATGGAGGAAGTCATGTTTCACTCTCCAGCTCCCAGCTCCTCCCTTGGGAATGCACATGGTGACAGGGCAGGACATCAGGATCTGCACCCCTGAGCCCCAGGCACCTTCACCTGTGGTGAGGAAGGCAGGTGAGGAGGATTGGCCAGTGTCTTAAAGGCAGACCCTCCAGAGCAAGGAGGGGTTGATTCAGGTCATCTGACTCAGGGAGGAAACGCAGGGAGGGAGGAGGAAGAGGAGGAGGTGATGGCTGCTTCCCAGGAACCTCCAGTCCAGGTCAGGGTGAGATCCTTGAGACTTCTTGACAGTCATGGAGCTTGACCTCAGTGGCTGGGTGCTGTCCCTGAGCACTTTATACTCATGGTTCTCTCACATCGAGCTACAGTTTCACTACTGCATTTGAGTGGTTATTTAAAATTAGAGTCTCGTGGGGACTTTTTCTGCCCCAGCTGGCTTTGAGCCACGATTCTCACATCTCAGACTCCTGAGTGGCTAGGATTACAGGCATGAGCCACCAACACACAGCAAGTTACACTGTCATCTCCATGCAGCCACCAAACTGCAAGAAGTAGAGCTGTGGCTCAAGTGCTAGAGCACAAGCATTGAACAAAGCAGCTCAGAGAGAGTGCCCAAGCACTGAATTCAAGCCCCAGAAATGACTCTCACCAAGAAAAGGAAACAAAAATTGTAGCCATACCTTAAAACAGCTCAAATTGAATTGGAATTGGAGGATTTCCAGTTTCTCCGGAGCTAAGTGTAAATGCTATGATATACTGGAATTTGCAGAATACAGAGAATAGGTGTGGCTTGAATCCTACCTAAAATTGATGGTGATTAACGAGTATATTTAGGAGACACAGATCATTTTAATTCCTTGGTCTCTACTCTCAGTGCAATGATGATGTTGCCTGATAATTACTTTATTCACTGGCATAATGAGACCGGGCTCCGTCCTGTCACCACATATATATTTTATATTACGTATGTGTGCTTACTTTTCTATTTGCCACTAATAAACATCAGGCAGAGGTCTTCCTGGGTGATGTGCATTCACCATCAATACAGAAGCCCAGCTCCCCTCCTCACTCCTTTCTTTCCTCTGCTGCCCTGGTGTGGGGAGGAAGGCTCTCAGCTGTGCTTGATGGAGATGTGTTGTCCTGACAGCTGCAGATCCCAAAGCGGCTCTCCATTCTGCAGCTTGTCTTTTATTCTATACTTAGTTGCCTCTTTGGGTTTTCAGGAAGTTCAACAAAGCCACAGACTTCATAACTTTCTACATGTTTTAAAATTCATAATATGGTACACATGGTACACATAATAAACATTGAGAAAAAGAAATAATACAACTTATTTCCAGTTTACTATTGATCGTCTCTCTACACTGTAATTTTAATGTAATTGAATTGCTATTAAGGAAATGCAAAAAGAGGTTTCAATTCTCTACAATGTCTCATGGTCCTCCCTGGACAGCCTGACTTTGAACCGTGAGTACTACAGTTCTGGAGCTTGAACTCAGGACCTAAGCGTTGTCCTTGAACTTTTTTTTTCTTTTCTTTTTTTGCCAGTCCTGGGCTTGAGGTCAGGGTCTGAGCAATGTCCTTGGACTTTCTCAAGGCTAGAGCTCTACCACTTGAGCCTCAGCACAACTTTCAGCTTTTTTTTTTCTATGTATGTGGTACCAAAGAATCGAACCCGGGTCTTCATGCATGCTAGGCAAGCACTTTAACCACTAGGCCAAACTCCCAGCCCTGTCCTTGAACTTTTATCATTGTCTTTTCTCTAACACAATTTTTTTTTTGCCAATCCTGGAGTTTCATCACAGGACCTTAGCCCTGTCCTTGGACTTTCTCAAGGCTGGAGCTTTACCACTTGAGCCACAGCACCACTTCTGGTTTTTCTATGTATGTGGTACCAAGGAATCAAACCTGGGACTTGGTGCATGATAGGCAAGCACTCTACCACAAGCCAAGTTCCAGACACCTTACAATGTATTTTTAATTGACTTGAAGGGTTATTAATGTGTTGCTCAAAAAAGTTCTCAATCTCTACAATGTCTCATGGAACTCCCTGGCCAGGCTGCCTTTGAACCCTGAGCAGCTAAGATCACAGATGTGAACCTGGTGAATTTTCCTGATTTCTTCAGTGACTGACCACACAACCTGTTGTTCAGTCTCCATTCATTGGAATATTCCTTTTAGTTAATTTTAAAATTTAGTTTTAATCCATCCTGATCTGATACAATACAGAGAGTATTTCAATATTATTATATGTGTTGAGACTTGATTTATGTCCCAGAATATGATCTGATTTGGAGAAAGTTCTATGGGCTGCTGAGAAGAATGTGGCTGGTGTATTTGGTGGGTAAAATACTCTGCAGAAAATAGTGTCAATGAACACCCAGCACTGTGGAAGAGGCTCTGCAGTCCACAAATTTTCAGCATAAGCCTCTGGTGAACTTGACCTTCAAACACGCACTTCTGGCTAAACAGATGTGTGTATGGGACTGGGAAGATGGACATTAGAGATTTTTATTTATTGTCAGTGGTGGGAACTGAACTTAAAGGTCTGGTTCTCTCCCGACCTATTTCACTCATGGCTGGTTCTCTACTAATTTAAGCAACAGATCCATGTCCTGTTTTCCTGCTAGTTCATTGGAGATAAGAGTCTCATGGACTTTTCTGCCTTGGCCGATTTGGAACTGGGACCTTCAAATCTCAGCTTTCTAGGTAGCTAGAATAACGGGTGTGAGCCACCAGTGTCCAGCTAGTCAAGACCATTTAAAATGGACCATGTACATCCCAATGACAGATCTTCAAAAGAATCAATATCAAAAATTGAGAAGTGGGGAGTTTGGCCTAGTGGTAGAGTGCTTGCCTAGCATGGACAAAGACCCGGGTTCAATTCCTCAGTACCACATACATAGAGAAAGCCAGAAGTGGTACTGGGGCTCAGGTGGTAGAGCTCTAGCCTTGAGAAAATCCAAGGACAGTGCTCAGGCCCTGAGTTTAAGCCCAGGACTGGCAAAAAAAAAAAAAATCAAAAAGTTAGAATGACATTTAATTCATTGCTATACATTGTAAAATGTGAGGCCTCCATATGTATAATATACATATAAACATATATTTGTAAATAAAATACACAGATCTGTACATTTTATAGTAGAGAAATAAGCAGAGCATCCTGTATAATCCAAACATACTAACAAAACACACATTTTTATGGTGACACTTTAACGTTATATGCTATGTAAAATTTCATCTTTTTTTCAATTTTATATTTTATATTCTTGGGTGCCATGATTTTGAGAATATGATCCTATATTTTCAGATGACAAGAGTATACTCGAGGAATTCCATTACATCGGGAAGTGTGTTGTTTTTTTTTTGCCAGGTTGGACTTGAGCTCAGGGCCTGAGCACTGTCCTTGGATTTCTCAAGGCTAGACTCTACCACTTGAGCCTCAGCACCACTTCCAGCTTTTTTTTTCTATGTATATGGTACCAAGAAATTGAACCTGGGCCTTAGTGCATGCTAGGCAAGCATTCTACCACTAGGCTAAACTCTTGGCCGGGAAGTGTGTTTTTAAAATGACTCTCTTTTCTCACCTATATCAGAAATGGAATCTTCACTCTCTCCATTTCTGGTGCCATGGAGAGAAAACTGCCCACAGGCTCGTGCTAACACTGTTCACCTCTTCTTTTCCTTCTTCGGGACAGTGGACATTTGAGGACAGAGACGTGAATGGCCCACTGACCCAGTGGCAGTGCCTGATCCCAGCTCAGCAGGCTAAACCAGACCTGATCCACTGTATGGGCCAAGGGAAGGAACCCTGGAGAGGAGGGACAGAGGACACATCAGCAAAAAGTACAGGTAAGAGGCCCTGAGCAAAACAGCACCCCCAGAACAAATGTGCAAAGGACAAGGACACAAACTGTGATTGCAAAGTTTCGCTAAACTGGAGATGTGTTGTGGTGGTTTTTTATTTAGCAAGGCCCGGATGCTATCCCGGAGCCTGTGTGTGCAAGGCTAGTGCTCTACCATTTGAATCACACGGCCACAGCTGGTTTTCAGGTGGTTTACTGGAGGTAAAGAGTCTCAGACTTCCCCTGCCTGGCTGGCTTTGAACCATGATCCTCAGATCTCAGGCTCCTGAGTAGCTAGGATGACAGGGTGAGGTGTTAAGAACTTTCTTTTCTTGCTGTCTCAGATGGGCCATCTGCAGAGACACAGGAACCATATAATGCATATGGGAGGCCCTTCAGGAACTTCCCAGGCCTCGCTCTGCACCAGACGACCCCTGGGAGAAGCCACACGATGAATGCAGACCATGAGGGCAATGTTTTCACTGATACTCTAGGTTGGAGAACCATTGAGGAGTGCACGCTTGGGGCGGGGAAGGAACCTTTCCAATGCCAGCAGTGTGGACAGTGTTTTCACAAACTGTTCCATTTGCAAAGTCATTTCCTGATTCACACAGGAGAGAGACCTTGCCAGTACCAGGCATGGGGCAAAGCCTTTCACCAGAGTTCAGCACTTGAACCACACGAGACAATCGACACAGGCAAAGAAGCCCACCAGTGCAAATACTGTGCCAAGTCATTTAGACAAGTCTCTGAGCTTAAGAGACATGAGAGGACCCACACAGGAGAGAGGCCTTACCCGTGTGATGTGTGTGGCAAAGCCTTCCGACAATGTTCACATCTTAGAAATCACCAGCGGATCCACTTGGGAGAGAAACCCTACAGATGCAATGTGTGTGACAAAGATTTCCGTCACCAAGGAACTCTGATCACCCACCACCGAATCCACACGGGAGAGAAACCCCACAGATGCAATGTGTGTGACAAAGCCTTCACTCGTATTAGTACTCTGGTCACCCACCATCGAATCCACACGGGAGAGAAACCCTACAGATGCACTGTGTGTGACAAAGCCTTCCGTCACCAAGGGACTCTGATCACCCACCACCAAATCCACACAGGAGAAAAACCCCACAGATGCAATGTGTGTGACAAAGCCTTCCGTCACCAAGGGACTCTGATCACCCACCATCGAATCCACACGGGAGAGAAACCCTACAGATGCACTGTGTGTGACAAAGCCTTCACTCAGCGCTGGACTCTGACCATCCACCAGAGAATCCACACGGGAGAGAAGCCTCATGAGTGCACACACTGTGGCAAGACCTTCAGGTATCTCTCCAGCTTGAAGCACCACTGCAAGACCCACACAGCAGAGAAACCCTGCACCTATGAGCAGTGCCACAAATCCTTCAACCACAGCTACAGCCTCAACACACACGAGAGAAGCCACACTGCGGACATAACTTACAAATGCCATACCTGTGGACAATCATTTTTACAGAGCTCACACCTGAGGAAACACGAGGAAATCCACACCTCGCTGGAATCTTACCCATGCCAGGAGTTCGGGTTGGACTTTCAGTACTACTCAAGCCTGAAGTAACATGGAGCAAGCCACACCAGAACACCACAAGGTGAGAATTCAGGAAAGGCTCCCATGACAGCTGGGGCTTTAGAACACATCAGAGAATCTAGGAAGGAGAGAAGACAGAAACTAGGCAGGGAGAAAAACATCATTCTACCACGGCTCCAGTCTTCACAATCAGGAGAATCCCAGCTCATACCTCAAGTATGAGGCCACTCGCTTTAGCAGACCTGAGACTCAGAGTTTAAACTCCAGTAACATCAAAAGGAGAGGAAGGAGGATCAGATTTGTGGGGAGCCAAGGCTCCAGTGGTAGAATGCTTGCC